>NC_092500.1:140665802-142001427 GCF_047511675.1 Marmota flaviventris
TGATGTTTTACCTATTTTATATATTGTAATATTCAATGTGATCACATTTTGTTAAGAATTTTACATATAGATTCATGTCTGTAGCTTACTTTGTAATCATCCATTGTAGCTTTTAACTTTTTGCTTTTGATTTCTAGATAATATATTTGATCCTCTGTCAGATTTAGGCTGGCTTAGTTCCCTACATCCTGTAGACCTTTTTTTGGTGATGATGGGTTGCTTTGGGGAAGGGGTGCTGCAGATTGAACCCAAGCCTCACTCATGCTAAGCATGCTCTCTACCGCTGAGCTACACCCCTGCCCCTACAATCTATAGATATTTTTAAGATTTTATTTTTCTTCCAACATAGCAAACAAAGTTATTCTAGAGTCTTTGCCTAATAAATTCCACTATTTAAAATTCCTTACAGATTTATTTCTGCTAGTCTCACTCAATTGTAGTTTTCTGTTTTGCAGATGTGTGCTTATTATTTTTGATAGTAAGTTTCTCTTTGTTCCTCCATCATTATTTTAGAAATTCTTTGAAGCCATGAATAAAGGTGTGTATGTTTGCAGAGAGAATTTGCATTGTTTCTGCCAGTCTCCTGGAGATACTAAGAGTCTGGGACAACTTGCAATTTATTGTTCAAGGCATGTGGCTTTTGAGACCACTCTAATAATGTGAATCAGGCTGCCAGACCAGGGACTTAAGTTAATTTAACTTACTGAAGTTAAGTAATAGAACTTACAGAACTTGCTGCTGCATTAGATGTTAGAGGAAATAAGAAATACAAGACTTCTCCGGATTTATGGCTTCATCAACTAAAGCAACAAGGGTTCTATTAACTGAGAAGTAAAGACTAGAGAGGGATGGAGCTGGAGTTCCATTTTGGGTATATTAGGTTTGAAATTCACATGTTATATCTAACTAGTCAGTTTGTTTACAGAGTGAGTTATGCACATACAGAACACATTTAATACCGAGGCTAGCTGAGGTCGTTTAGGGAAGAGAATACACCATTTTACAAATTGTAAAAGAAGGACATTTCAGGACCAACTCCTGAAAAATCAAAGTGTTTGGGAGTTGAGCAGAAAGAGATACAGGGCAGTCCGAGATATGAACAAGGCAGGTATCACTTTCCTTAGTGTAAGGAATTACATTGTGCTTCCTCATTATCAGCTTCATTTTTCTGGAGGATTTTCATAGGTTTTCTTTGCTAATATGTTCTTTGATTTACTTAATGTTGAGTGCCTGACGTCAGCAATTTTAGGAATTTACATAACACGGGATATTTAAGATGAATAGAGGAAAGAACCATGAATGAACTATTCTGTTAATAGACACTGGTGGTGCTTTGGGTTGTTCTAAGCATAGAGAAGATCTTTATTGAGCTAGGGTTGGATCCCAGGTGAAGTCTGGGTGGGACTGATTATCAGGACAGTTGTACAGCCTCAGGGTTGAAGGTACTTCCAAACCTCTCCTTGGTTTCTTATTTATATTGTTCCTTATTCTATTGTATTGTGTCTGTCTAGATAGACTGTGTACCTATGTATCGTTTTATTGACTTTTTTCTATGTTGTCTATTTATTGAAGCATAGTTTGGAGGTCCCTTTCCCTGAGATCCCCTAAATTGCCTCTGCTTTGTCTGTGCCTGAGACTCATGCCTGCTTGTTAGGAAGGGTCTGCCATCAGAAGTCATGTCTCCACCATTGGCTTTGATTCAGCCCCTAGGGTAACTCATTTCTCTCTCCCTGTAGGACATATAACTTTGGATCCTGAAACAGTTCATCCCTGCCTAGTCTTATCTGAGGACCTGAGAAGAGTGAGAGTTGGAAATATCCAGCAGGGTGTACCGTGCCACCCAGGGAGATTGGACTTCAGTGCTACAGTGATGGGTTTGGAAAGCTTCACCTCAGGGAGGCACTACTGGGAGGTCGATGTGGAAAAGGCAACCAGGTGGCAGTTGGGCATATCGGAGGACTCCGCAGACAGAAAGGGCAACATGCCTGAAGCTTCCAAAGTCTTACTCACAGGATCCTTGATGGGGACCAATTACACCTTCTGGGTCTTTCCCCCTTTAAAAAAGGTCTGCTTGAGAAAGCAAATGCTTAAAGTGGGAGTCTTCCTAGATTATGAGTATGGGCAGATATCATTCTACAATGTGACAGAGCGATCCCTTGTTTATAATTTCTCTTCTCTCACCTTCCAAGGAGCTCTCAGACCCATATTTTCTCTTTGTATTCCAAATGGCGACATGAATTCCGATTCGCTCACTATCTCTTTGCCTCGTGTTCCTTCCTGAAATGTCACCGTTTGCTCTTAATCTTCTCTTGTGTGAAATCCAAGATCGTAAGAGACCAGCAATGTAAGAGCAAGACTGTGTGAAAGAACTTATACAGAGCGATCCAATAGAAGACTTTGATGAGCTGGGATCCAATATAATGCCCCAGAGCCTTTTCATTAATGAGACTTTCAACACCTGTTAAGTGGAAAAGGTTGCATTTAAGCTGAATTATGAATAATAGATATTAACTAAAAAAAATCAGAACAAAAAAATGCATATGCATCATAAAATTGAGAAATTATAGGACGAACATAGTCTGTGTCTTTAGTAATATGATTGGGACTCTAAGCATATTCTGAAAATATTTATGAAATTCAGTATGATCAGAAATGAAGACTGGAAGATTTGAGGGTGTCTAGTATTGGCATATGAAGACTGGAAGATTTGAGAATGACATCCTCTTACTTATTCCTACTAACATTGAGACATCTATTATTGACAATAAGTATCAAGACATCCTAATGTTTGTCATTCCAAAAAAAATAATTTGCTTGGATATTTTATCTGGGTGGCAAGTTTCAGGAAAAAAAAAGTGAATATTTTTTCAACTATTCTTTTCTACCTCTGAGAATTAAATTTCTTAAAAGAACTCTGAAAGTATGGTGCTTTGAAATTCATGAGTATAATAATGATGTATTTGTTCTCATCTTTCTTTATTTGGTGATTCACTGAAAAATGCTTTATCCTACCTTCATTCTTGCTCAGAGGGGTTATGTAATGGCAAAAATAATAAAAAATATTTACAGAGGATTTTTATGTGAAAGGTTTAGCATATTTCATCTTCCTTATTATTTTTAACAACCCATAAGTGTATCCTAATCTTATTATTCAAGTGTAGAACTGATACTGAGACAGGATTTAATTTTTCTAAAGTCATACAACTGTTAAGAACCTAGTAAGTAATGAGGATGAGGAATTAAATCCAGATCTTCATATCAAAAAGCAAGCTTGTTCCTGAATTCTATTGCATAGGGATTTGATTCCTAATTCTGATAAGCACAATTAGCTAACACAGTTTTACTCAAATTTCCTCAAAAAATGTAAGCCAACTTCAACAGGAAGTAAAGAAAGCAGAATATTTACTTCTAGTATTTCCCTCTGTAGGTAGACTCAGGTACATTTTAGAGGCCAAGCTCTTTGGGATGGGTAGAAGAAGAGGGATCCAAAATCAAATAGAAATTACTTCCATGGAGGAATGGCAGACTGGGTAGTTATTCTGTCTTATTTGCCTATTTTTTAGAGACCATTTTTTAAATTATCATCTTAGATTTTCAAAATTAACTTCTAAAATGTGGATTTTTCTTTCTTTTTTGGTAAATATGTAAGCTTAGAAAAAGTCCTTGTGCATCTTCACACTAGATCACAAGACAACTTGGGAAAAGTGTCCCTGCTGTAAAATAGGGAGCTACATTACATGAATTGGAAGGGAGGTGACTCTTTGAAACATTAAGAATTCAGTGCACTGGTCCTCAAATTCTTCCCAGTATCCTGAGGAAAAGAAAATGATGATTCAATGTACAGAGAAATGTGAGAGAATTTAGTAACAAGCATCCAGGTGATGAATGTTTAAAATTCTATGTATTTACTTCTCTACGTCTATCTATTGAAAATTATCAGCTGAAAAAAATAAATTGAATTGAACATTTCCATTGCCATAAAACCCTCAACTCTTAAACTTGTTTATAATAATCTAGACTAAATGTAAACTAGACCAGAGGATCTCACTGGGAGCATTTTGTGTCCCCCTCCACCAGAACATTTGCCAATGTCCGGAGACATTTTTGGGTTGTTGGAACTTCAAGAAAGTGGGGGATGCTATTGTAATCTAGTGGGCGAAGGATAATGATGTTGCTGTATGTTCTATAATGTACTGTGCAGCCTCACGGACGAAGAATTAACTGGATCAAAAAAGAAGTATTGTTGAAGCTGAGAAACCCTGAGTAAAAAAGACAATTATATAAAAACTGAGCATAGTCTACTTTGAAAACCCAGTCCTTAGAAAGAACACTGTAACACCATTACCTGTAAAAGTTCAGGAAATTCCAAATGTCCTACCCGTCTAGTGATAGCTCTGCAAGTTATTTGTTAACAGTCAATTGTCTTAGAATATTGAATTTGAAACTAATGGGAAATTAAGATCACATTGATCTTAATATATAGATATCATAATTAATAACTACTTATAGACTATTAGTAATTGACCTTAGTTATAACTTTACACATTTTTGGTATTCTTTCATAATATCCAAAAAACTACCTAGTTCCCATTAGTTCCACACCCTGCAGGCTCCCCTTTAAGTCCTCCCAGCCCAGGCTCTAAGCCCTATAAATATCTTTCCCAGATTTCTCCATTTTGAGACACCATAAAACTGTCAGGACTGTGTTTTCTCTTGCTACAAAAAATCTAATTTATAAGCTTTGTTTGATCAGCAGAGTTTAGGGATGATGTTCTGAAGAGTCCAACAGTCAACATTTTTCATTTTTAAACTACAAACTACAAAATCTCCATCACCTCTCCAGATTATTTCTCCTTTTATTTTTTTTTTCTATTGCAATAAAACATTTTTTTTTTACCTTGTATCATCTCCAAATTTCTGTAGGCTTTTAGGAAATAATAGCTAAAGATCAGGGGTTGACAGGAATTTTCTTATTTCAGGCTTTGCTGTCCATTCTGTCCTTCTTGACATTTAGTCACTGCTGTATAGCAAAGGCAGCCCTTAGCTGTACTTAAATCAATGAACATGACACATTCCAGTAAAACTTTATTGAAAAAGATGGGCAAAAAAAAAAAAAAAATGGTTGGTGATCCCTGATGCAGATTGTTCCTCCTTTCTCACTAATAGTCAAACTATCTCTGAGTTAGGATCCTCCAAATTTGACTTCAGGAAAGAGAATGTAGTCTGGGGGTATAGCTCAGTGGCAGAGAGCTTGCTTAGCCTTGCTTAGCCTTCTCATTTGGAAAAATGAACGCCTGGGTTCAATCCCAGCACTGTAAAGACAAACAAATATATCTCTAATTAAAAACCCACTTTGAACTCTGCATCTTCTCCAATGACTGCGGAGTGTTTACACTTCTTATTTACAAAAAAAAAAAAAGAACGGCCAAAATATGCTCTAGTATGTGTTGGTTTATGCCATCTGCTCCTGAACTCCTGCAATCTGCTTTCTGCCCCTGTTTTTCTGTCTACAGATCTCAATAATGGCTTTCATAAAGCTAAGTCCCATGGACCATATTCCATTTTCACACTACTCAAATTCTCAGCAGTAGTCAGTGCTATTATTCCCTTGCTCCTCAAGAAATTCACCTGGACCCCTAGGTCACAGCACTGTTCTCATTTCCCCTACACCATTGTGGCTGCTGCCTTTCCTTTTAGACTAATATCCCATAAATGCTTGATGTTCCTTCCTAGGACCTCACCTGTCACTCAACTGTCTTAAGGCTCATGCCACAGCTTAAATTATTGTGTCCTCACTAATGACTCCTAAATATATGTTTTTAGCTCTTAAATCTGCTTCTAATGCATATACTTTATGTCCAACAGGGTTGGGAAATTGGTTCATGGGAGGTGAGAAAGATCTTACATGCAATAATGGTTGTGTCCTCCACAAGGGTCTGGTACATAAAGAGATGTTCACTACATCTGTGATGGTGGAATTTCACAGGGGAAAGGTGGTTAGGAAGAAAGGTCTAGAAAGTCCCTGGCGGGGGGTGGCAATAATGACACAAATTAAAAAACTTTGCTCTAAGCCCGATTGTCAAACTGTGTTCCCTAGAAATGTAACTTTCCAATATACTCACAAAGTTGCCTCCTTTTCTCTGTCATTACTGCTGTCTAGAACAAATCTCCATTTCCACTTGCCTGGTTTCTCCATTTTTTCACTGCTCACACTTGGACGTCTCTGCACTGTCACTGGAGTGAGCTTTTTGAATTATGAATCAGGTAATGTCATCACACAAATCCCTTCAGTGGCTTCTCAGTGGTCCTGGGATAAAACAAAACTTGTCCTCAGGTCCTATATGATCTGACCCCTTGCCTGTGTTCCTTGCCTTATCTGACAGACATTGAATTTCTCCCAAATATGAAACTTGACTTTTAAACTAGAATTCCTTAAAAATCAAAGGAGAATGCAGCACATGCTTCCAATGTCACACTGGGGCATTGTCTAACAAACGCACAAGGATTATTTAAGTTCTCAAGCAGCATGTACTTAAGTTTGACTTTGTCATTTGTCATTTGATGAGAACCCAGACCCTGTGAAGTTGCATGTTAACTTATAGAATTGTTTGGTGGGAAAGAATCTCCAAGGTTTTAGTTTTATTGCCTTGTGGAATATTAACCAGTTTTCTGTTTAACCTAAGCAGTCTGATTTTTAACTTTCTTTTATATTCCTGATGATATATATAAACCTCTGCTTCTCATTTCTATTTCAACCAAGTTCTCTATTTTTACTGGTTATGTTACTGATTACCGAATTAAATAAAATCTTTGATACAAGTCCATATTTATTAGTATGAGGCTCTTGTTTGTAAGCCATCGAGAATGATGCTTTGACTCAGTGCTGGCCTTCTGAATCATTGGTGCCCAGTGACATTTTGTAACTACAAAGGCTTTGCACATCTACTTCCCATACTGCTTTTTTTAATTTTTATTTTATTTTATTTTTTTTTTTTGCTAATTTCAGTTCATTCTTCAGATCATAGCCAAAGTATTATCCCTCCAGGAAGCCTTCCTTGACATCCTTAAAAGCACTAATCCTGAAACATCTCTGCCCCAGTTACAACCTCTTAAGATACAAAGCACCTTAGGAATTTTATGTGCACTTGAGTGATTATTCAATTTCTTCCCCTACTACACTGTAAATTTCATAAGAATGTCCACTTTGTTCGTCTTTTATCTCCTGATGCCAAACAGTCCCTGGTATATAAATAATAATACATATTGAAAGAAAGTGGGGGAAAGCAATAAGAAAAGATACTGTGATAAATTGTGGGCTGATGGGATATCAAGGTCCTTCTGGAGAGGAGGTGTACCTGTGCTAGGGGTAGTTTGGTGGTAGAGTGCTTGTCTATCATACACAAGGTCTTGGGTTTGACCCTAGCAATTTGGTTAAAAAAAAAAAAAAAAAAAGGATTTTACCAGGTATAGGGCATATTCAGTTGCTGGAGGTTCCAAAGGACCACAGATTTGGTGGCTTAACCAACAGAAATGTGTTGAAATTCTGGAGTCTGGACCTCTGAAATTGGTTTCTTCTGAGGACTGTTTCTGTGTCTCGCATTTTCAGATAGTTTCTGGCAATCTTTGGTGTTCTTTGGTTTGTTGATACAATCTTCCTACCCTTGTCTTTGTCTTCACTTGGTATTCTCTCATTGTATCTGTCTTTTCAAATGAACTTTTTTTTTTTTTTTTTAATAAGGACACCAGTCACATTGAATCAGAGGTCGACCCTACAGTATGCTACATTTTAGGGTTAGGGTTATGGCTCAGTGATAGAATGCCTACCCAGTATGCACAAAGGTTGGGTTTGACCCCCAGCACCACACAAATATAAAGAAAAAAAATAGCTTCATTTTTAATCAATGATGACCCTGTTTTCAAATAAAGTTATATTCTGAGATATAGGACTTCAGTTTATCTCTTTTAGGGAGAATTGGAAGGAGGGGAAAACATAATTCAACCCAGAAAACAGTTGGTGTAAAAGCAATATTCATATATGACAGTAGGTTTTCAAATTTTTCTGTTTAGTTGTTTGAGAGCTTTTTTTTTTTTTTTTTTTTTTTAATAGTGCTGGGAATTGAATCAAGGCCTCATGCATGCTAGGCAAATAGAACTGCTTCCTCAGCCCCTGCAAATTCTGTCTATCCTGAAGTCATCTAAGAAGTTTTTGTTGTTGTTGTTGTTTTAACAAAATGAAAACTACAGAATGCTAAAGAAAAGAAATTAAAAAGACTTTAGAAGATGGAAAGATCTCACCTGTTCTTGGATAGGCAGAATTGTCAAAATGACCATACTACCAAAAGCACTATACAGACTTAATGCAATCCCAATCAAAATCCCAATGACATTCCTCATAGAAATAGAAAAAGCAATCATGAGATTCATTTGGAAAAATGAGAGTCCCAGTATAGCCAAAGCAATCCTTAGGAAGAAGAGTGAAGCAGGTGGCATCCCAATACCAGATCTTAAACTATACTACAGGGTAATAGTAACAAAAACAGCATGGTATTGGCACCAAAATAGACTTGTAGACCAATGATACAGAATAGAGGACACAGAGAAAAACCCACAGAAATACAATTATCACGTACTAGACAAAGACACCAAAAACATATTGGAGAAAAGATAGTTACTTTAATAAATGGTGCTGGAAAAACTGGATATCTATATACAGCAAAATGAAATTCAGCCCCTATCTCTCACCATGCACAAAACTCAACTCAAAGTGGATCAAGGACGTAGGAATTAAACCAGAGACCCTGCACCTCATAGAAGAAAAAGTAGGCCCAAATATTCATCATGTGGGATTAGGCCCCAACTTCCTTAACAAGACTCCTAAAGCGCAAGATATAAAATCAAGAATCAACAAATGGGATGAATTCAAACTAAAAAGCTTCTTCTTAGCAAAAGAAACAATCAGTGAGGTGAAGAAAGAGCCTACAGAATGGGAGCAGATCTTTACCACATGTACATCAGATCTCCAGGATCAAATAACCTAATCAATAAATGGGCTAAGGAACTGAGCAGACACTTCTCAGAAGAAGAAATACAATCAATCAACAAATATAAAAAAAAAATGTTCAACGTCTGTAGTAATTAGAGAAATGCAAACTGAAACTACTCTAAGATTTCATCTCACTCCAGTCACAATGGCAGTTATTAAGAATACAAGCAACAATAAGTGTGAGAATGTTGGGGAAAAGGCATATCACGTACATGGCTGGTGGGACTGCAAGTTGGTACAACTGATCTGCAAAGCAGTATGGAGATTCCTTAGAAAACTGGGAATGGAACCACCATTCGACCCAGCTATCCCACTCCTCAGTTTGTACCCAAAGGACTTAAAAACAACATACTGCAGTGAGTGACACAGCCCCATCAATGTTCACAATAGTTAAATTCTGGAACCAACCTAGATGCCCTTCAATATATGAATGGATAAAGAAACTGGTATATATATACACAGTAGAATATCACTCAGCATTTCAGGTAAATGGATGGAGTTGGAGAATATCATGCTAAGTGAAGTTAGCCAATCCCAAAAAATCAAATGCCAAATGTTCTCTCTGATAAGGATGCTGATTCATAATGAGGGTAGGGGGGGAGCATGGGAGGAATGGAGGAACTTTGGATTGGGCAAAGGGAAGGGAAGGGAAGGGAGGGACTATGGGGGTAGGAAGGGTGATGGAATGAGATGGACATCATTACCCCAAGTACTTATATGAAGACACGAATGGTATGACTCTACTTTGTGTACAATCAGAGAAATAAAAAATTTTGCTCCATATGTGTGCTATGAATCAAAATGCATTCTGCTGTCATGTGTAACAAATTAGAACAAATAAATTAATTAATTAATTTTTGAAAATTCTAATATTCAAGACACACTTCCACACCAATTACATCAGAATCTGCGGGGCGGGGGGACATTATTTTTCCAAACTCTCTTGGTAAATCTGTAGCCAAGATCAAGAAGAAAGTCAGTAAGAAACAACAAATAGAGAAAAATGGCTGGTGAGTTCAATGGATATAGTCTTTTGTGTGGCAAGCAATCTTAAGTTTTAAAGTGCAGAGCCATACAAAGATGGACTATTAATTAGGATGCAGATTTTGATGGGCCTTGCATTCATCCTCAGTGACAGACAAGATGCATGCTTTGATCTAGGACCGCCAATCAAATAGCTGTTTGGGTTTTGTTTTGTTTTGGCAATACTGAGGATTGACCCCAAGGGCACTCTATCACTGAGCTCTCTCTCTCCCTCTCTTTCTCTCTCTCTCTCTCTCTCTCTCTCTCTTCAATTTTAAGACAGGGTCTTGCTAAATTGCAGAGGCTGTGTTCAAACTTGCGATCCTCTTTCTTCAGCCTCCCCAGGCTCTGGGATTAAAGGTCAAATGACTGTTTTAGGAAAATAGTTGATATGGTTAGATATCTAGAAGTAGCTTTAAGAAACTATAAATCTTGGATGCCTGTGCCAAGTAAGACCTAGGGAATCTCAGACTATCAAGAAATGCCTCCAGTGATATTGGTCACCTGGGATTGTCCCAATACATTGAGAAGATAACTGTACATTTAAAATACATTGTATGGAACAAATGTATCTTGGACCACAAATTTATTGATCAAGTAGAAAATCCAATCTTGTTCTGTAGTTATAACTTGGAAAAAGTGCTCTAGGAATACACAGAGAAGTCAAACTGTGAGATTCTTTACAGCTGCACTAATACATTTCTGGGGTAAGCATTAGGGGGAGGGGTGCAGGACGTCTCACACTGAGACTAATGTAGACCAGCTCCTTTTTCCCTCAATGGAAAGACAAGGCAGTTTGGCTGAAATAGTCTGTTAGATAGATAAAAGATAATGGCTAAAGGAGGGAAAGATAAATGACCACAATGCAATTAATGCTTTTGATCTTGTATAAAGCAAGCAAAAGCATTACAGGATAAAGAGGACATAAAGAATCTATGGAGAATAGGGAAAGATTTTGAAGCTTTGATTTCTGAATTAGGGTATAACAAACGTTGTAGGTGGGACATTAAAGTTAAAATGCACATGGGAGGGATAAGAAAAGATGAAAAAAGTTGCATTTTAGTTGTGTCTTGACAAATTGGAAAGTACATAAGAGAATGGAACTTTTGCCCTGGAGAGAATCAAGTGTGAAATTGAAAATTTACCCTCACATGAGAAGAAGCAATTCTGTCTTGCAATAGATGGATATGGTAGGATGAATAAAAAGAAAGGGAGTTGAATTTAAATATTGCATGTCAATTTTAAAATAATAAGATAATTTGTTATACATTTGCTATTTACTAAGGTAAGATTCCAAATGCTTTCTCTCTTTTCTTCTTCTGTTTATTCATTTATTTATTTATGTATTTGCAATACGAGGGATTGAACCCAGGGCTTTGCAGATGGTAGGCAAGTGCTCTATCACTGATACATCTCCAGCCCTCCAAATACTTTCATTACATTCATTAAGGCTTTTAACCCTAAGAGTTAGATACTTTTGTTTTATTTTACTGAGACATATGAAATAGATACAATATGCTCAAAATCACCATGTAGTCATAGTTCAAACTCTTGAAAACACAGGCTCTTTATTCCTGCCACCCACACAGATTACATCTCCCTAAAACCTTTCACAGTCAGATATCTAAGGTCGACTGGGGGAAGATAGGGGGAGGTGAGGGCTGGCAAGATATGAACATGAAATTCACGTTTTCCAAAGAAGCAGGAAATGTAATGTAAAACTATTTTCAAGAAATGTATTTACAGATTTGTGTAATAAAATTTTTAATTAAAAATAGATTATGACCTTATGTGAATGAGCTTTTTTTGTTTTTATTTTTTTAAATTTTTTTCCTAAATGAGTGTTTTAATGAGCATTGTGTTCATCCGAAGAAACATTCTTCAGTCAGCTCAGGATTACACTGTATTGTGTTTCTTGTTTCAGATAGGAGAACTAAGTGGCCATTTCAGATACTAGAGATACTAGTGGATTTTCTATTTGACCAAGAGGGTGGTTGATGGAGGTAAAGGTCCCTGTTGTGCAATCTCCTTAACTCTTATCATTGCCCTTTGGCCTGTGGAAGTTTTAATGCTAAAAGTGATTCCTACATCTGATGCTGAGACTCAGAACTTCAAATAGCTGTGAATGTTAGTCCAGAGAGAAATTCATCATGTGAATTTCCTCTGAGAATTACCGTCCTTGACTTCCTGGAGGAATCGATTACTTGTTGTGGAAGAAAAAGGCAGAGGTATTACTAATTTTCTGGGGCTATAAAACTTTGGGGGTCTAGAGGGGGACTAGGTCATACTTCCTCTCTTTAAGACCAAAACCTCTTTCCAAATGTGTATGAAAAATATGTGTGAAAATCCATCCAAGAATGTCTTACTGATCCAATCCATGTTTTATTGATTTTGTTAGGTAATTTAATTTTTTTTTTTTTTTAGTAGAAGGAGCAATTCTGTCTTGCAATAGATGGATATGGTAGGATGAATAAAAAGAAAGAGAGTTGAATTTAAATATTGCATGTCAATTTTAAAATAATAATTTGTTATACATTTGCTATTGACCAAGGTAAATATATTAATATGAAATCGTGGTCAATGGTGAATTGCTTGATAAAAATGAAAATCTATTTTATTTTATTTCCTCCTTCCTTCTCTCTTCCTTCCTTCCTTCCTTTCTTTCTTTCTTTCATATCAGAGATTGAACCCACTTAACCACTGAGCCACATCCCCAGCCCTTTTCATTTTTTATTTTGAGTCTGGGTCTCACTAAACTGCACAGGGTCTTGCTAATTTGCTGAGGCCGGCTTTGAACTTGCCACCCTCCTGCCTTAGCCTCCCCAGCTGCCGGGATAACAGGTGTATACCACTGTGACCTGCCCTAGCCTCCCTCATTGCTTGCAATTATCTCTTCTCAAATCTATTATAAACAAAACCATCCTTTAATACAGAGCTTGTAAGGTGCTCATTGACCCTCGCTTCAACATTTCTTTGCTGCATTTCTCCACTGCTTCTCTTATAACCAATCAAATTCCCAAATGGCCAACCTCTAAGGCACCTCGTGTTCTCTGCAGGCTTCAGGGGCTCCCTTTGGTCTGATGTACTTTGGAGAGTCATCACTGATACCTTTGCTTTGCTCCTGTTCTATGTCCAAATTACCTACAAATGCTGCGAGCGCTACCTTCAATATATGTCCCAACCCTAACTTTTCCTATTGTCTCCCCTCTTCCCACAGCAGGCCAAGCTCTTATCTTCCTTCATTTCCATTTCCCCAACTTCCATGTCCTTAACTCTCCCTCTAGCCTTCCTCAGTCTGACCTCCACAAAATGCTTCCCTAAAATTCTCTCTAGTCCTTACTCTCTCATTCTTTTACCTCTCAGTCTACGTTATTTGCTTTACAGTAATATTCATTATCTGAATTCATGTTATTTATTTGTTATTATTATTTGTCTTCTCTCTGGATTATAAACTCCATGTGGCAACGACTTTGAATGAAGAGTGACAAATATTTATTAAGTGATCACATATACCTAGCATTTATTTTACACAAGAGAACAAAGATCCCTGGGAGATGAGGCAGCGTGGCTTTGGGGTTTCTTATCAGGAACTGTCTGCTTGTTGAGTCATGTGATAGGCACACTAGGCATGGTGGTGGATACCTGTAATCCCAGTGAATTGTGAGGCTGAGGCAGGAGGATCACAAGTTTGAGTCTAACCTTGGTAACTTAACAATACCCTGCCTCAATAAAGGGAGAGGGTGTGTGTTCTGGGGATGTAGTTCAGTAGTGGAAAACCCCTGGGTTCAGTTCCTACTACTGGCAAGACAAGTAAACAAATGGATGATAGACATTTAATAAAACAGACTTTTCTGGTGTGCCTATCATATTTAACCACGATCCAATTCTGCTTATTATAGCTCCTATAGGAAAGGAAAAAGGTAAAGTGATTACTAAAATTATGCTTGAAAGATAGAAATCCCTAGAATGATGGCAACAGCTGTCCCAAATTAGAACCAAATATAGACGATTCATGAAAAGATTCCTTGCAGGAAAAAAATAAATAGAAATCATCATTTGATAGATGTTTGACTATATCAAGAAAAGCTTTCTAGCCTCATAGAAAAGTTGAGAGATAAATTTGTGTTTGAATATTAAGAAAGGAAAAAAGAAAAAGGAAGGAAGGAAGTGAGGAAGGGAAGGAGAAAGGAAAGAAAGAAAGAGATAAAACAACATAGGAAAATGAGACAATTGTTAACTGCATAAGAATTGTTGATCAGTGAAGAGTGTCTTTGCTCAGCTGAGAAATAGTTCTTGCTCACAAAGTACACCATAGAAAAAGATTTAATCAAGTACTCTGCAATCTATTGAAATGATATGGGAAGAAAAGCTCTGTAGGGAGTGAGGAATAATAAGAAGAAGCTACTGATACTATCTAAAATTAAAAAGCTAAGAAATCTAATGTAAATTCTATTTAAAGAAATAATGAAAGTTGAACATGACTGTGTCTCTGTAGCAGGAGGTCGGAGAAGAGACCTGGACTTGTAGTTTTGTTTTGTTTTGATACTTTAATTATAAACCTTATAGCACTGTCTGATCTTGTAACTAAATTGTATGTATTTTTTCATAAAGGTAAATTAAGTTCAAAGCAATGAAAAATGAATAAATCATGGGCTGTGTTTCTTTTAGACAACCAAGAAAATGTAAATGTTGGAGGTTATCGGCAATATCAGATTATTTCTATGATAATCATCCTACGAAAGATTTTTTTTTAAATATGCTGAGGTGTTATCAAACCTTTAACTCTCGTAGGAAAATCTATATACTTCCAGAGAAAAGGGTAAGAAAAATAGAGGAACATCACTGATTTAGGGAGTAAAAGTAAGCCAGTAAAAGGCAAGATAGTGAAGTCCCAGAGAGCTCTTCAAACAACTTAAATCCTGGGCAAATAAAGAATTTGGTCAAAATAAATCAATAAAGTATTTAAATTGCTACAGGTAAAAGAATTTAGCACTACCGGGCACGATGGTGCACTCATGTAATCCCCTCGACTCTGGAGGCTGAGGCAGGAGGATCATGAGTTCAAAGCCAGCCTCAGCAAAAGTGAGGCACTAAACAACTCAGTGACACCGTGTCTCTAAATAAAATACAAAATAAGGCTGGGGATGTGACTCAGTGGTCCCATGCCCCCAAGTTCAATCCCGGGTACCAAAAAAAAAAAAGTTAGCTGTCTCTAAATAAAATACAAAATAAGGCTGGGGATGTGACTCAGTGGTCCCATACCCCCAAGTTCAATCCCGGGTACCAAAAAAAAAAAAAGTTAGCACTTATGAGGAAACTTCATAAAATGAAAACAGTCTAATATAGAAAATTATTCTTGTAACAACAAAGGCATGAAGATGTTCCAACTGGGATTTGGTGCAGGGGCCGGTGGTAAGCTACCTGCTGAGTAGTTTTGTCTTCCAGTGATCCTGAGAGGTCTCTTTAAACTTGTGTGAAATGACTGGGCTAATGTTTACAGCTTGGTTGCTGTAAACAAGTTGTCAGCAATAGTTTGAATGTGAATGGGTGATAATTAGTATGAATGTTTAAAGTTAATGTAATAAACTGCTCATTAATACTTGTTTCATAAATTGAGTATTCTCTTTGGGACATAGAACAGCCCAGGCACCCTGAAGTAGGAGAACGAGAACAGTAAACCTGAAGGTGGATGGTTTTTCCCCTCAACTGAAGAAGGGTCCTGCAGACACATCCTATACCTGCATACAGGTACCAGACACTGCAGAATTGCTGTGGAATGGAAATTTCACAAAACTAAACCGTATGTATGAATGTTTTTCATTTAAATTTATTTTTTAAATGAATACATAAAAAATTATACATATTTATGGGGTACTGTGAGGTTTCAATACATGTATACATTGTATAATGTTTAAATCAGGGTGAACATAGCTATCTTCTCAAACATTTATCATTTCTTTATGTTGAAAATATTCAAAAATCATTTGTTCCAGATTTTTTAAATATATAGTACGTTATTGTTTTCTAGAATGGCCCTACTGTGTATTTTACCAAGTAGTTGTGTAAACACTATATATAAACATTACATATAAATCTGTGGTTCAACCTAAAATTAAACTTTTTTGGAGGGAAGTTTCCAGGAATTGAACTCAGGGGCGCTCCACCACTGAGCCACATCCCCAGCCCTATTTTGCATTTTATTTAGAGACAGGGTCTCATTGAGTTGCTTAGCGACCCGCTTTTTTGCTAAGGCTGGTTTTGAACTCATGATCCTCCTGCCTCAGCCTCCCAAACCGCTGGGATGACGGGCATGCGCCACCGCACCAGGCTTAAAATTAAACTTTTGAAACCCACCAAACCACTGGTTTGTATAGAATCTCAATGGCACCAGGATATGTGCTTTTACTTTGGGTGCCACCTTATTCCAGTGAGGTTTCTCACTGTTTCTAAAAGCTGCCATGAACAGTTTATGCCTCCATATCAGTATGGCCTCTGCCTGCTCTTCTTGCCAATCTGAGGCTCACTGGAAATTCTGTCCTCCTGCCACAACAATACTGAGCAACAGAATTGCACCAAAACCTCCAAAGCCCTCAGGGGAAGGTCAGGAAGACTGGAGGTTCGTGAATTGTGGCTGTTTTCTAATCCACGCTCTTTCCATGCTTGCTACCCTCCACTCATCCATCCCACTGTGCATCCTCAGCCTTTGGTCCCATCATTGAACACACTGATCACAAGGTGATAGCTGTAGTTCAAAACCTTACCCTCTATCCAACAAGATATGCAAAGTAGAGGTGAAGCGGTTTTTACTGAGATTTCCTACAACTGTCATGACCACCTATTGCCACAGCTAGACGGCTGGAAAGCAACCAAATTTATTAGGATTACAGCAATAATAGGAAAACACACTTAGCAAGATCTAATAAGGTTGAAATGGGATGTTAGTGAAGTGTACCTATAAGGTTCTAGAGCCTGTGCCTGGTGACATTGAAACAGGGGTTTGAAAGGCATAGAACTGGGCAAAATTTAAGATGTTAGTTTGGGACTGGTGATTGCGCTGAGTCAAGGATTCTAAACAAAGGTTGATGAGCACCCGCTTGCTCTTGATAATCAGGCTATTCCAGGTGGTTAGGGTCTTACTTTGATTTTTCTTAATATTCCTTAATACCTGGGTAGGACATTAGGTTCATTGCAGTTTTCATTTCTTAGGAAAGAAAATGTTTCCTATCAGTTTGTGGGAAACAGCCCCTTACAGCTTCCTGGGTCATACATGGAAAGAAAGAAAGCAACATGGTGTGAGCTTTACTCTGTATCCATGTGTGTGTGTGTGTGTGTGTGTGTGTGTGTGTGTGTAGAGGTAGAGTGTCACACAATGAAACCCTATTAGAGGTGCTACTCTTTTCTTTTTTTGGTTCACTCCCATTTGTGTTACTTGGGTGGATCATTTGGCGGGAAGCATTATTCATCCTCTTCCTGTCCTTGTTCTCTCCCACTTTAAGTCAGTGGGCCTCTCTAATGTCAACCTGCAATGGTTCTTTGGTGTTAGTTCTCCCTTTTCTCTCTGTGCCAGAGCCTGCTAGAGACAAGTGTTAAATTTTCAGGAATTTTCCTACCATATTGACATCCCATTCTTACTCTGAGATCAATAATGGTAGATGTATTAACATTAGAGAAATCAGTGACCCCTGTAAATTAGGACCTGCACCCCAATTGGTTGTTAAACATTTACCAATTCATTTCTGCTTACTGGAGCTAGTCTTAAGAAAATATTCTATTTCATTACTCATTTTTCAGAAAAAAAAAAAGTCAACGACATGTTGAACTTAAATATTCGTTTGGTATAATAGATACCATGTCCTCTAAGTCCTCGAAAGTTATACAGGAGAATACAATTAGGATAAACATGAAGAGTTTTAAACTGCTCTTTGACTCATTGACCTTGGCCCATGTCTTGTTCTTCTTTTCAAATGACGATATTAGTGTTTCAAGATTTCATGAGTCCTTGACCCAGCACAGGCTGGAAGCTGACAAAAGCAGATCAACTTCCACAAGTAGATCATCTTGTCTATCTGATTTATTCAGAGCCTCACCCTTAGTCAAGTCCTTGGGGGGGGGGGAAATGTGTGATACACAAACATCCTTCTCCTCTGCTTCCATTCTCTTTTGTGCATCTATATACCCTTTTTCACAAACCGTGTTTCCACCCAATCTCCAGGTTACCTGTTCAAAGCATCTGGAAACACGCTTGGTGACTAAATTGGTGCTCAGAGATTGGCAGCTTCTATAATGCACTTAGAAAATTATTAAATGATATGTTAGGCACTTAGTTTCCTATGACTGCCTGTCAAAACAGAGTCTTACAAACTGAGTAGATTAAAGGGAACAGAAATTTTCAGGCCAGCAGCATGAAATCAAGGTGTTGACAGGGGAGAACGTTCCCTCTGAAGTTCTTGCCTCTTCAAGCTTCTCGTAGCTTCGGGAGTTCCTTGTGACTGTGTTTCACTGGACTCATCCTTGTCTTCACATGGAGGAGACCCCTTCTCTGCTGTGTGCCTTTTGTAAGGACGCTTGCCATTGGATTTAATGCCCACCTGATAAGCCAGCATGGTCTCATAATGAGACCTCTAACCTAATTATAACTGTAAAGACCCTTTTGCCAACAAAAGGCCTGTCAACTGAAATTACAGAGATTCTCTAAAGATTAATTAAGTTTATTGAGAAATAGAATAGCACTGCAATGGGAATATATAGTTGGAGAGTGTTTTCAAGGAAGCTGAGGCAAGGAAAAGTTTTTAAAGCTAAGAGGGGAAAACTTTGTTAGTTACTAGGATACCAAGTTCACTGGTCTTGGAGATCTGAGGCAGAATTGGCAGCCAACTCATTGGAGGTGCTGCTTCTGAGCAAGCGTTTTGCAGTCTTCAAGACTGTTAAAGATAAACCCTGTTGCAGAAACCTGTACATACAAAGCATGGTTGTGTGTAGAACAGGAAGGAATCTTTGTAGGATTTTAGAAAGTTCTTGAAACAGTATTTATCTCAGGTAAGTAGGCATGAGCACTCCCTCTTAATTACTTCCTTATTCCAATTTTGTCTGGATCTAACAGGAATGATTTCATCTTGGTACCATCAATTTTCATAGGTCATGTTCATGGGTCCCAGAAATTAAGGCATGGATATAACCTTTTTTTTTGGGGGGGGGAGGTGGCTTCCATTTAACTAGATATAGAACCCAATGCTAGAAAAATGAATAATAAAATATTCTCCATGGGCAAGGGAGTGGGGGAGAGGTAGAGCACATACTTCGAATACACAAGGCCTTGGAGTCAATCTATAGCACAAAAGCAAAACCAAAAAACATTCTTCGTGCTCACAAGAAATTCAAAATCTAAGCTTGACAACTTAGGGAGACCTTGTCTCAAAATAAAAAGGGCTGGGCTGGGGATGTGGCTCAAGCGGTAGCGCGCTCGCCTGGCATGCGTGCAGCCCGGGTTCGATCCTCAGCACCACATACAAACAAAGATGTTGTGTGCGCCGAAAACTAAAAAATAAATATTAAATTTCTCTCTCTCTCTCTCTCTGTCTTAAAAAAAAAAAAGGGCTGAGAATTTAGCTCAACGGTAGATTACACCTGAATTCAATCCCCAGTATTGCAAAAAGAAAAAAAAAAGTTTAAAATCTAGACATCTATAGAAGTCAACTTGCAATCTTGGAGAATCATGTTATTAGCAAATTATTAGTAGAACAGAGAGGAGGAATGCTTACCTTGCTCAGGAGGATAGAGTGGGGAAAGAGCAGTGAGTTTCTGAAAAGTCTTCTTAGAGGAATCCAAATGACTTCTAAATTTTTTTTTTTTGTTTTTTGGTATCAGGGATTGAAGTCAGGGGCACTTAACCATTGAGCCACATCCCAGCCCTTTTTACTATTTTTTATTTTTATTTTGAAACAGGGCCTGGCTGAGTTGTTGAGGTTGGCCTTAAACTTGAAACCCTCCTGCCTCAGCCTCCCAAGCTGATGGGATTACAAAGCAACAAAGACACGAAGAAAAAAAAGCCCTTCTGAGTAGGAAATTTACCAGGATTTCAGTGATGTGGGAATATAAAATTGCACTTGGGTATGTGATGAAAAAAGATGAGACTGGAAGTATTTAGGTTCCCTCAAACATTAACCTGCAATGAGATCATCTGGGCTCTTGCTGAAATGTAGACTGATTACTCAAGTGTGAAACGAGACCTGAAATGCCGCATTTCTGAGAAGGCCTCAGTGCTGCTGGTGCTGTTAGACCTCACTGAGTAAGCACATCCAGAGCAGGGAGTGGAAATTTCCCAGGTCTGAGGAACAGGTGCACCAAGCAGAGCCCTGATAGTGGGATGTGCTAGAGAGCTTCCCACTGTGAGAGGATGTTGCCAAATGGGGGTGGGGGGAGGGGAGAGCCCACTGTGGCCAAATCCTCACTTTAGTATCCAGGAGAAATAGAAAGTTATTATTTGGACTTTCAAATACAATCCTAACAACCAAAAAAAAAAATTTTTTTTTAAATGTTAATCTGACATTAACATTTAAAAAATGCTTTAATTTGGGGTTTTAGTCCTGTGTAAACCTTTGAGATTCTAAGAAGAATGTCCTCGTGGCAGAATATAACTAAACAATCATCTTGAGGGATTAAAAAAAAAATAGACAACTTTCTTCTGGGAAGCTGTGATAAGGAAGGCCCAGGGGCACTGAGACTACTGTTTACTCTTGGAGCTTCTAGAATGGTCCTGCCCAAAGGGTCAGAATTAACAAGTAACCTTGAGGAAAATGGCGACCTCATTCTAAAGAGATAGAATACCTATGGACATCACTTCGAAAAAAAGAAAAAGAAAAAAAATTTAAAGTTTCCACCAGAGCATCATTGAGCTTTGGAAGGTTCTTGAAAAAATGTTATTCTTCTAAATGATCATCAGTGGAGAAAGCACTAGGGGAGGATTTCAGTCCAATTTTATGTCCAATTTTAATTTCTATCTGAACTTTCTAGTAAATGACAAATATGGCTGACAAAGAAAGCCGGGTATCCTTTTCTTCACTTAAAGTAGGACCCATTCAGGAGGCTGGAGCATGAGTTACCACATTCCTCACGAGTAAATTGGTACCCGAGTCTGCAGAGGAACACATGGCTAGACTGCGTGCCTGGTCTCAAAGTCAGCTGTGTGCTTTCTATTCCTGATAAGCTATGAGTCCTTAAAGGATGCACATCAGCCCTCTTGAACCTCATTTGCAAAAGAGTAAGTAATAAAATTGTGATAGTCTCACTGGGTTATTAGAAAATATTAAATGAATCAATAATGCTGAAGTGCTTGGTGCTTGGAACATACTAGACATGTGAAGACTAAAGGTCCCCAGATGGTTCTCATAGCCACTAAAACTGACACCAGTGACAGAAAATCCATATGGGCCCCCATTTGATGGATGCCAACTTCTGATTTCAGTATTGACAGATTTCCTGCCCCCTCCCTAACTGGGCCCTTTCCCAGAATCAAGATCTTACAGAAATTACTTATTTCATTGTCAAAAGGAGGTTGAGGATATCCTGGATAAATTTAAGGATTTCAAGGACTAGAGATGGCTAAGAAGAGTTTCCCTCAGAAAAAGATTTGTAAAATCACAGCCACGATTTGCATTTTTCTATCCTTGGTCAAATCAAATAGAAGCATTATTCTTTTAGAATTGGAGTTTGTCTTAGAGTCTGTATTCCAAACAATACCCCTGTGGTTGGCACATGGGATATACTTATTAAAATGTGTGGGATCCTCAATGATGAGTCAATCAATGGAGAGTCTGCAAACCTTGATTTTCAAGATGGATCTCAGAATATAAAATGTCATCACAAATGCATAATACTCAACAATTTGAATGGAGTTTTGGACCCTCTTCTTTTTGTTAGAGGTATGGTGATCGCCTCTAAAGTGGCCCATGACTACCGTACTCTGATATTGATGCTCTATGAAATCTCTTCCCCTTGAATGTGTGTGGGGGGGTCTGATTTGCTCCTAACATATAAAACATCATCGAAGAAATAGGATGTTGCTTCTGTGATTGTATCATCTGTTTTTCTGGAATACTCTCTCCCTTGCTGGCTTGGACAAAGAAAAGGGCCATTCTGGCTAACAGCCTGAGTCTTTCAGTCCAAGTGCCTGCAAGGAACTGAGCACTTGCAGCCACCAGTTGAGCTCAGAAGGGAATCCTTCCCAGTCAAGCTTCAGAAGGTAACTGTTGGAACCCTTGATTATCACTCTCTTATTCTGTTTGAACTGTTATAACAAAAATACCACAAACTGAGGGGCTCATAAACAACAAAATGTTTCCACAGTTCCTGAAACAGAAAACTCAGATCCAGAAGTTGGCAGATTCAGTGTCTGGCAAAGGTCTGCTTCCCGGTGCACAGGGTGGCCACTGTCTCACCATCTCCTTGCATGGTGGAAGAGGAAAAGACCCTCTCTGTGGCCTCTGTCATAAGCTATTATTCCTGTTCACAAGGGGCTCTGCCCTCATGACCTATTCATCTCCCAGAGCCTAACATCCTAGTGTAATCACACAAGATATTTGAAGTTCATTTATTTACTTGTGGTATTAGGGATTGAATCCAGGGCACTCTATTACTGAGCCACATCCCAGTCCTTTTTAAATTTTTTAAATTTTTATTCCAAGACAGGGTTTTGCCAAGTTGTCCCAGCTGGCCTAGAATTTGCAGTCCTCCTGCTTCAAACTCCTGAGCTTCTGGGCCTACCAGCATGCACCACCACACCCAGCTGGATGTTAGGATTTAACATATAATTTCTTTTGGAGGGGCTGGGAACACAAACATTCATCTATAGCAGAATATTTGCAGAGGATCTAGCTGACTCTTTCCTGATTCTTGATGTGTTAAATGACAAATATGTATTTTTAAGGTACTAAGTGGATGGTAATATTGTAATAGAAGGACTACATAGCTAATGTAGATAATATGTAGTCAGGATGGTTCTCAAAGACTACAGTAAAAAAATACTACAAGAAAAATAAAGAGAAGGAACAATGGTGTCTGACACAAAAGTACCACTCTTTTGGTTGGTGGTACCAACCAAAGATGCTGTTCACCCAACTGCACTCCCAATTGGCTTCTGATTCTATAAACTGGCTGAGTTTAGGAAACTTCGTATCTTAAGTTTCCACCGTTTGGAGAGATTTCCTGGACAGACCTCCCTTTCTTTTATTCTCTTTCTTTCTTTAGCCTTAGCTTTTTATTCTGAAAACATTTCAACCTCAGAAAAGTTGAAAAAGGATTCTAATGAATATCTACATACCTTCTGTTTGGCCACGTTTCCTTTATCACTATCTGTACTCAGACACACATATATATTCAGGCTCTGGTTTTGATCTGACAAAATTTGGGGAGCTACATTCACAGTATTCTCAGAGGCAATGTCAAAAACCAGCTTAAGTCCCCATGTAAAATAATAGGTCTCCTTTCCTACCCTACCCATCCCCAAGAAGAAAGTCACTCTAGTTCACAATCATTCTGGTCTACCAGAGAAAGCCTGAGACAGAACTATGTGGTTTCAGTAATCACAGGAGGTAACTTGCAATTGATTCATCAATAGGCCATGAAAGACTCTGATCACTGTTGAATGACCTAAGAAAGCAATGAATATTTTCCTTTTGTTAGAGGAAGGAATACACTATCTTCTTTGGAATATTGTCAGGATAACTGTGTGATAGCTTAAGAAAAACACTGAAAGTTTTTGTTATTAAGTGTCGAGTGAGCTGTCATTATGAAAATGAAGAAAGATAAACTATCCCCCTTGAGTTCCATCACCCAAATACAGCTATAATTAATTTGATATAGAGTATTTCTTGCAATTCCCTTTCCTCTGTTAAGGTTTTAATTTGTGTAACTGGAATTGTCCTATGTATAATTACAAGATGCACTTAATTTGCTTGAATGGCTAAATTACAAGCCTATGTGGAAACTTGTTTTTAAAATTTATCATTTGAATGCGCACACTTCCCCGGGTCTACTCCTCCATTCAACTAAATATCCCTCTCCAGAGTCTGTAAATATACAAGCATGTGCATATTTCTTTTTAATAGGCCAATTATAGCATACTTTTCCATATATTTTTCCAAAGTAACATAATCATGGAATCCCTTTATTTAGCTCTACTTTTTTTTTTATTTTCTTGTTACAGCTATTTGTATATTCAAAAAGCATACTAGTATGTTTTATATATTAAGCTCCCTGTCAATAATCTGCTTTCAATTTTTCATTATTTATCCCCTCTAAAAATTCATGTTGAAATTTAATTTTCCTTGTAACAGTATTAGGAGTTTGGACTTTTAAGTGGGGATTGATTAGGTCAGAAGGCTCCATCCTCATGAATGTATTTTTGCCACGATTGTGGAAGTAGGTTCTATTTTCTTCCTCTCTTACCCTCTAGATGTCCTTCACCAGGGGCTGACACCCTTCATCTTAGATATCCCAGCCTCCAGAACTGTGAACCAATAAAGTTCTTTTCATTATAAATTACCTAGTCTTGGGTATTCTGCTACGGAAACACAAAATGAACTAAGACATCATAATGCTCCTCCTTGACTGTTAGATGGGTTCTTTGTCTTGCAAATTCAAGGAATAAGATCCACAGACAAGCAGTGGATAAAGTATTGTTATTTATGTAAAGCAGAGAAAGACTCCCACATTGTGGGAGTGTTCGAAGGAAGGGTACCATTGGTGGGCTCTTTGCCCTGGGAGTTTTTAAAGGCATATCTAATGGCCTAGCATAGGTGATTAGCAGGGACTGTATTTATAAGGACCACTGTGGTTGAAGCTATGGGGGCAGCAAGTAATGGGTATGTTGTCCTTCCAGAATAACATGATGTTCTTCTCCCATCCCCCCCGCCACTTTCCTTCTTCGAGGCCCTTGTCCTGTCTGCCTATGGGGGATCTACCTGTCTGCCTCATTATCTCAATATGCATGTCTACTCACACACATACCTATATTCACACAGAAAGTCTAAATAATAATAAAATACTTGAATCCATCATCTAGTTTATTTTTTTTATTTACTTACTTATTTATCTATTTATTTAGTACTAGAGATTTAACTCAGGAGTGCTTTACCTCCCAAGTCCTTTTTACTTTTTACTTTGAGACAGGGTGTTGCCTAAGTTGCTTAGAGTTGCTAAGTTGGTGAGGTTGGCTTCAAACTTATAATCCTCCTACCTCGACCTCCTGCGTTGATGGAACTACAGGTGAGCGCCATCACACCAGACCACCATCTAGTTTAAAAACAAATGGAATGCTAGGACAAATCCAACTACTATGAATAACTATTACACTTCAATTTTTTAAAAAAGAATGAGAGAGAAATAGAACATGACTAGTATTTTAACCAAGGAAATTAAATACATTTTACCTAGATCCAGTTGCTTTTAGTTGATCTTAAAGTTCATTAATTTTGAAGATCATTCAGCTGGGGAACATATTATTAGTCTCCCACTAGCTTACTGAGAAAAGGAAGCAAAAAAAAAAAAAAGTCAGAAGGCTTTCTAATCAATGCCTTTTCTTTAGTGTTAACAGTACTTGGAACATCTGGCCACCTACAAAGAACAGCAACCCTGGGTTCGGGATATAGCTCAGTTGGTAGAGTACTTGCCTTGCATGTACAAAGCCCTGGGGTTCAAATGGCACTAAAAAAAAAAAAGAGAAAAAAAAAAAAAAAAGAACAGCAGCCCCTGCATCAGAAAAGCCAATCACCTGAAATTTATAACTACTCTGCTACCCACCTATCTATTATGCTTCCCCCCGCCCATCCCTAGAAACTCCATGTACTTTTAACCCCTAAGAAAGAAGACTTTTCCTGGGACAGGGTCCACATCTTCCAACTTGCTGGTTTATAGCCGATAATCCCTTCCTACCCCATCATCCTGTCTCTCAGCATTTGACTTCCTCAGGCCTCAGTAGGAACAAACCTTTTTGGTTACAGGGTCCACAAAATTTTCTGTGGACTTCTGCAGCATAAGTTCTTTCTGCTCCTCAAATCCAAACACTATTTTGAAATTTACTCTAGTTCTAGTTTTTTTTTTTTTTTATTATCTGACCTTCTAGATTTATAGTAGATATATCTATAGATTAAGGAAGTTATTCTTTTGTCCATGATATTGGCTACAGAGTTTTTACAGTATTAACTTTTTTTTTTAGTTGTAGATGGACACAGTACCTTTACTTATTTATTTTTATGTGGTGCTGAGGATCGAACCCAGGGCCTCATCTGTGTGAGACAAGTGCTGTACCACTGAGCTACATCCCCGGTCCTATTAATTTGTTTTGATGTTGTTTCTTGTAGTTTTTGCCAAGTAGTTAAATCATCTACAGTTTCTGTGTTTTGTGCTATGTATAGGAATCTCCTCCCCACTATGAGTTTTTTTAAACATAAAACAGTTTTTTAACATAAAAATAGTGAATGATTTTCTTTTCCTTTTTTCAAGTGGTACCTTGACATGGGCCCTTCTGTGGATTTTGTAGTTGGTGATCATTTTTAAAAATAGAATGTAGTAGCTGGGCACAGTGGTTCATTCTTGAAATTTGAGTCTGAGGCAGTTCAGCTACTTAGCGAGGCCCTAAGCAACTTTGACCTTGTCTCTAAATAAAATAGAAAAAAAGAGCTGGGGATGAGGCTCAGTGGTAAATTGCCCTGGAGTTCAACCCCTAATGATGATGATGATGATGATGATGATGATGATGATGATTAAAATTTAAAAACAAAATAGAATGTAGAATTACACTTGACATTATTTGAGGCTTTATGTAGAGCCTCACATTTTTCTTCTTTGAGAATCTCGAGTAGGACCAGTGTAAAATCTTAACCTTAAGACTTCTGCTTTAAGTGATGTTATAGATATAGATTTTTCAGAAAACAGTTATTAATTCAGAATTTTTTAATGTCTAGTTTTGGAAATACACTGTGGGATTTGAATATGCCATTTTTACTTTAAAAGAGTCTTAATAATCATTTAGAAAATTTGGATTGAACAAATCAAATACTGTCATCTGGAAAGAAAACATTGATGGTAATATTTTAATATATTTTCTTTCAATTGATTCCTGTATGAATATAGACATATTTTACATTCAAATTAAATTAGGATTGGGATAGTTAGCATTTTGCATCCAACTAATTTCATGTTATATTTTGATATAAACATCCTTCTCTGGCCATGCAAATTCAAATCATTCTAGTAGCTATATGGCTAAGCCAAGTTGGTTTACCAGAAGTGAATTACTCATGTTTTGATTAGATCCAGTCATATTTATAAAGTATGCTTATCTGTATATGTGATATACAAGTATACATGATATGTATGACATATGTGATATACTATATTTGTATATATGATATATCGATAGTATAACCTAGTTTTAGTGACAAATAGTTTTACCATTTGGGATGAAGTCTCCTGTAAAGTGCATTTCAAATGGAGGTAATAGGAAAAAAGATTGGAAACTTCTGTTGCATCTGCAGAATAGAGTTCATCTACTTAAAAGTTATTCAAGATCTATGCACAATAGTGAGAAAGTGCTTGCCTTAAAAAGTGTAACTACTCAATTACTGAAGGAGTACTAAAAGAACAAATCCATCTTGAAGAAGTCCACAATGCAAATGTTTGTGTTTGAGGGAATAACTCAGGCCTGGAATTGGTGAATATGCAAAATCTAATCCCACCTCAAGGGAGAAACAGATCAGAATTTGACTTCTAGATTTGATCTGACCAACACACTAACCACTTGCTGCATGTGGGTACTTAAATCTAAATCAATTAAAATGAAATGAAGTAAGAAATTCAGTTTTTCAGCCAAACTGGCCACATTCCAATTGCCCAATAGCAACTGTGGCTGGTATCTACCACACTGGCTAATGCAGCTCTAGAACATGTCCATCATTTCAGAAATCACTTTCCTAGAAAATTAAACTGACAGCATTTTGCAAAATACGTTGGGTCCAGAGGTTGCGTGAAGAGGATCTTCTTAGAAGGCTATTTTTGTAGTCCATTTAAAGATGGTGTTAGTAAAAAAGGGCTAAGAGATTGATATGAGATGATATGCAATTGTTGTGAGGTATAAAATGTGATGCTGTCACTTTTAGCTTGAGAGCCTGGGAGATGGAAATGTCGTGAAGAGAAATATTGGGCACGTAGGAAACAGCAAGTGTAGAAGGAAAGGTCCCCTGGGAATGTGCTGAGTGGAGTAGCAGAGGCTATTCAGATAAAGCAGCTCAATGTATCAGTGCTTAGAATGAATCTTATAATAATGAGTGGATTTTTATGAGACGTCAGGCGGGAACTGACTTTATTTTTTCTTAGTTGCTTGTTTATACTTATTTGTTTTCATTTTTACTTTTATTTTGGTCACTAAATATGCATAAGCCTATTAGGAAGCTTAATATTTTTAAAATAGGTAAAATTTATGTTGAATAAAGTAGACAAGAATTAAATGTACTGCTCCACTATTACATATTTGTATGACAGTGACAATACCACCAAGATCAAGATTCAGAAGAATTTCCCATGTACCCCAAAGTCATCTAACACCTTCTTAGACAACCCCCAACCTCCCTAGTTTCACCTCTTCTTGAACTTTATATAAATGGAATGACAGAGAATGTGTTGCTTTATATGAAGCTTTTGCTCAAGGTAGTATTCGTGAGATATTTCCCATGCTGTTTCTTTTATTAGTAGGACTTTTATTATTGCTACTGCTTTATGTGTAGTATGCCTTTGTGTAGAGCCACAATTGATTTATCTATTCTCCTGGTAGTGGACATTTGGATTGTTTCTAGTTTTCAGTTATTATTATTATTGTTGTTGTTGTTATTTTGTAGTTGTAGATGGACAGATGCCTTTATTTTATTGATTTACTTTTTATGTGGTGCTAACGATCGAACCCAATGTCTAACACATGCTAGGCAAGCGCTCTGCCACTGAGCTACACAGCCCCAGCCCCTTCAGTTATTATTAATGAAAATGCCATAATTTTCTGGTGCATGTCTTTGGTGGACACATGCAATGGTTTCTCTTGGGTATGTATCTAGAACTGGAAGCTCATAGAGTTCTGAACATGTGTAAATAAAATAATTTATCTAAAAGTTCATCGTTATCTCACCCTTTGCCTTGTTAGTTGTTTCTCCATTCATATATATGTATGTGTGCGTCTGTGTGTGCAAAAATCCACAGCATGTTATGTACGTTACATTTGTAGTAATTAAGTTAAAAATAAGATAGCAAAAATGATCTGATTTCATGAAATTTTTAAAAACCCTCAAAATTATTAAATACCTAGAAATCAACAAGAAATGTGAAAGATTCATGGGAGTTAATAATAAAGCTTCAAGAGACCTCAAAAGTGAGAAGACATCCAATGCTCCTATACTGAACACTTGGTATAAGAAAAAGGCCAATTTTGACTTAATTTCTAAAGTGATTCCAAATATAATTCCTTTAGAATTTTCTTAGATTACAACAAATGCTTCTAAAGTATGTATGGAATAATAAATGTGTAAAAATAGCCAATATCAAGTATCTAAAAAATAATAATAAATGGAGACTCCCAACCAGATAAAGAAAATAGATTACTCAGTAAGCAGGTTGTGATAGTTGGTAATGCTTTTAGGAATAAAATGCATATTCTCACCGAATAGTAAATTCCAGATGCGTGAAAGACAGAAATACAAACAAATCAATCCAACAGCGTAAAAGAGACTCAGGAAAAAATAAAATACCCTTAAGTAGCCTCATAATTTTTAAAATTTTTGTTCTAATTTATTTATTTTAGCTGTGCTGAGGGTTGAACTCAGGGCCTCACACATGCTAGGCAAGTGCTATACCACTGAGCCCCAACCCCAGCCCCAGCCCCAGCTCTAGCCTTATCATGTTGGCACAAAAAAAAAAAGGTTTTTCTAGCATCCCATAACTCCTACATACTATGAAACAGAAGTTGGACTATTTAAAACTATGTACAATTAAAGAAAAATGGTAACCTAAGCAAAATGTTCTGCAACATGTGACAAAATATCAATAGTCTTAATGTAAAGAGCTCTAACAAAGGAATAAAGATGACCAGTGTAATATAAAAGTAAAGAGCATGAAAAGGTGTTTTACCATGACAGATATAAAAATTGACAATAAATACGTACTTACCTCCACTAATAACACATGGAATACAAATTAAAGCATTATAAAGAGAATGATTTTTTTAATATGTGCAGATATTTATAATGCCTTGTTGGTAAACCCATGAGAAAATAAGCATTGTCAAAATTTCTGAAGATTGTGTATAAAAATACAAACTTTGTATTTGTATAAAAAGGGAAAACTGGAAAAAATCTATTTAAAAATGCATCGATTTTGATGCGGCAAGCCCACTTCTAGGACTTACTTCATGGAAATAATTAAGCAGGTGTACAAATATGTATTATAAGACAGCCATTGTAATATTATTATAAGAGGGAAAGTGTCAATAAGACAATGTGTAAATAATTATGCATCAATACATGGCTGTTAAACAGAAAGAAAAATATTTAAAAAGAGAGAGGTAGATAGATTTTTTTTTTAAATTGCTATAATACATTGCAAGTGATAAAATCAACTTCCAGAAAAAAAACTTTTAGGTTTATATCTACTGAAAATTCTAGGCTAAATAAGTACACAGATCATCTCATTTGATCTTCGGAACCCTGATTGTCTAGTACATCAGAACATTTATTACAAATGTTTCCTCAATAAGAGTGTGCCTTAAATGCCCAATAAAGCAACAGACAAGGCTGTTGTAGAGTAATTTCCTGACTCCTATGCTTCAGTTGTTTTTCAATCTTTAATGAGTTTATAGTCTTTTTATTTTTATTTGGTTTTACTTTTATGGAATTTTCAAACTTATCAAAGTGGAAAGAGAAATAAAATGGATCTTCATATGCTGGTAACTTAGTCTCTGTGAGTACCAACTCATTGCTAATCTTGTTTCAGTGCCCTCCACACCACCCCTCAACTCCTGCCCTACAGGGGTTCTCTGAGCCAAATCTCAAATTTCACATTACTTGACCCATGAATATTTCAATGAGTAGTTCCAAAAGACAAGACAGCTACTCCCTTTGTACCACCTCGCCTTCAAGATAACAGCTGTATTATTATTTTTTCCTGTGCCTTCAAACGTAACTCTGTGCTTCTGATTGCTTCTTAGTATTGTATGGTATGAGTATAGCACAGAGTTTTTAAATTAATCTCCGTATTAACGTGCATGTTAGTTTTCAATTTTTCACTGTAACAAACAGTGCTGCAGTTTTCTTTGTATGATGCTTTTTCTTCTTCTTCTGTATAGGTTGAATATTTCTTTCAGATAGATACTCAGAAATGAATTGATTAGAACTCTAGAAGATAACAAAAATTCAATGTTCAGATATGATAAGTTAGGCTGTAAATCTACCTGTGGCTTTTCATCTCATTCAGAATAAAACCCAAAGTCTTATAATAGCCTATAAGAGCCAATGTGGTCTGGTCTCTCATACCCCATCCTAACACAGCCATTACCTCTGTTTTTGTCACCTGTGCCAAGCATCACCAGCTCTTTTCTGCTGTTCAAATGTGATTTTCATTCCAGTGTAAACCCTGACACCTACCATCCCTTTGATCTGGAATACTCTACCTAAAATAGCCACTCCCTCCTTTGCATCTATAATTGGTTGGTAAAAATTTTAGTAGGATGTTTTAAAAATAGAAAGGTGTTTTTATCATTTATTTTATTAATTAACTAACATATAAATTCTGTACATATTAATGGGGTGCCATTAATTGATAAAGTTATTGATAAAGCTCAATGGTATGGGATATGGCTCAGGGGTAAAGTGCTTGCCCAGCATGCCATGAGGCCCTGGGTTCAAATCCTTTCAAGCCCCCAAAAAAGAAGGGGGCGTGGATTGTAAACTAAGTCTACCCTGTGATAACATTTCTTGATGCATGAGCATGGCAAAACCCCTGTGTTTTGATGCCTACTCCTGGCAAAGGACTATGTAAACATAGGTACTGTCAGTCATAGTGGGACTGTGAAGTTCTTTGTGTCACACCCTACTTGGCCTCTGATTCTCAGGATCCTCCTTCTGAAGTTTCCTTTGCCTATGCCCTAGTAGCTCCTATTCATTTGTTAGAGCACAGTGTGACGTCACTTCCTGGAGGAAGCTTTCTCAGATCTTGCCTCTCACCTAAGTCATTCTACATAAGTGCTCATAATATTTATGTGCTGTTTGTTCTCCCCAAACTCAGAACTTATGAGGTCACAAACCTTTAGCAACTTGGTTTGAGGGGATACAACTGCAAAACAATGACAGAATAAACTTTTCAATAAGTCATTTAATTAAACTCTCTAAGCCTGTGTTCCCTCAAGAAAATATGTATCTCTTTGGAATACTGTGACCAAGATGAGATATTATAAAGTGCATAAGAAAATGCTTGATACACAGTAAACCCTCAAAACAAGAAAGCTATTCTCATGTTTAGTTATCAGAATCATTACTAAGGCAATGTGTACCCTGTTGACAAATGACAGGTCAAAATTGGCCAAACTTCTGTCTTATCTTTGCTTTACACGGCTCCAGTAGCTGTATTCTGTATAGACTTTTATTTACTTAATATTTTTTATGGTGACTGACTTCTTATAATTAAATGTCTACTTGAACCTCACACTAAATTAATCTCCACAAAATTATTAGTTTTTGTAATGTATTTCTTGCAATAAATTATTATCTAATAAAAAAAGTGTTACTGATTATCACCTAAAATCATTATTAGAATGTGCTGCTTGACTCAATCCTTGGGAAATGCTGAGGTAGAAAATTATTTGATGTTCATTATTTCCCTTCTTTACATGTCTCTAAATTGCACCTATTAGAATTATTTATCTCCATGTTTATCTTCATCATTAACTGGGATCTCTAAGGGCAAGGACTATGACTGTAAATTCTATTGCCAGTGATTACCAAGACACTTTCCCAGAACAGCAGCTCAATAAATGTTTGCTAAATGAATTAAGTTTTTGAATACCTACATTGATTAAGGAATGTGCTAGGTGTGTTGGCAGAACTCAAAGACAAATCAGACACAGATTCCCAATCAAGAAGATAGCAAGCTAAAAATGGAATACTTTTGCTTTTCTATAAAAAATGTATGTTATACATTTATAAGTGTATGATGCATACACTTCATCTTCATGTGTGTGAACACTGAAGATGAATCACTTCCAGCTGAAAATTCCATTCAAACTATATTTTGAAAGACAAGAGTGTGACTTCACAATGCATGGGTATTTGTGTGTGTTTGCTTATACATAAGTTACATATAAACTTAGTATTTTTTTTTTTTTTAGAATTGTGAATCCTCCAATTTTGTTCTTTTTTTTTAAGTTGGACACAATACCTTTTATTTTATTTATTTATTTTCATGTGGTGCTGAGAATCGAACCCTGGGGCCTCACATTGCTAGGCAAGCGCTCTGCTGCTGAGCCACAACCCAGTCCCAGTATAAAATTTTAAAGTTACAAAAGGCATTGTAATGAAAAGTAAGTTTCTCCCAAATCTATTTCCATTTTCTCAATTCTTCTACCCAGAAATTTGCTAGTTTTTCCCCACCACCACCACCTGGAGATATTCTGTGCACCAGTGTGAAGATTCTGATGGTTTAAGGAGAGGTTGGAGAAAGTCATTCAGAAAGAGAGAATTTTAAGTGCAAAGCTAGCAAGGTAAAAATGAAGGAGAGTATGTAATGCTGGAAATTATGGGATAGCACAAAATAGTAATGAAAACATGATGGTAGTGAGAAGGAGTTCCTGACAATTGTAGAAATGAAATCATTACTGTCTTCAAAGTGTAAGAATAATTAATAAGTTCTACTTCGTGTGTGTTTAGAGTAAATAATATTAAAGTTACAATGTGGTAACATTTTTAAACTACAGATCACAATGATCTTAAAATTTGGTAGCAATGTGTTGATCAGTTGGAAGAAAAATGATGCTCTTACACATTGTTGATGAAAGTGTAAATCAGTGTAATGTCTAGGAAGAAAATTGACTAATATCCACTAAAATTTTTAATACATTTACTCTTTGATCCAGTGATTTTTTTCTTTCTTTCTCTCTGTCTTTCTTTCTTTCTTTTTAGTTGTAGATGGACACAATACCTTTATTTATATTTTTATGTGGTGCTGAGGATCAAACCCAGTGCCTCACAGGTGCAAGGCAATTGCTCTCCACTGAGCCACAATCCCAGTGCCTGATTTAGTGATTTTACTTCTAGAATATTTCTGTTTGAATGTATCTCCTCCAAAATTCAGGTAATGAAACATATTGGTGGTCAACATGATAGTATTAAAAAGTGGAAACTCTCTGTTTTGAGGGCTCCATCCCTCACGAAAGGGGTTCAGGTCCTATATAGAAGGGGCTTTACTCAGCTTTTAGCTCACTCACACTTCCACCTTCTGCCCTTCTCCCCATCAAGAATGTTGCATCAAGGGATCCCCTGCAAGTAAACAGTAGCCATCACTGGACAAGTGAAATGGCCTTGATCTTGAATGTTTGGATTTCCCCACCTCCAGAACTAGGAGAAAATAATTTCTGTTCTTTATAACATTTTTTTCCCTCAGGTATTCTTTGTAGTTTCTGTTCTTGGATATTTTGTTTATTATAATAGCCCAAAAGAACTAGGGCAGACATTATCCTTCAGGCACTTATATGTAGGAGTCATGTAAGCTCATTTATCACAACATTGTACAAAATTCCAAAAACACCACGGACAGACTAATCTGTTACACAAGGAATTCAAGACCTGGTTACAAAGGAATACTATGTTATGTTTATAAGGAAGAGAGTTTTCCAAAAATTAATATGAAATTACCCTCAAAATTTAGTTAATGCCAAAGGTAAATCACAGAAAACGTGTATAAGATGTTGTCATTTGAGGGGAGAAAAAAAGGATGGCTATGGTATGTATGTATATACACACATGCATCCACAAACACCTAAACACATATGTATCTATGTGCGCGCGCACACACACACACACACACACACACACACACACGTTTAGGTGGGCTTACAATATATCTAAAAATTGCAAAAGAACCTGGCAAAGTGGTTTCTACCTTTGAGGGTAGAAACTGAGTATCTAGAGTGACAGAAAAAAAATTATTTGTACTTTATGTCATTTTGTAACTGTTGAATTTTATGACCATTGAGTCAAAATATTTATTATGTATTTATTAACTACTTGGGACTTTTGTAGTTGTTGGAGATAAAATATTTACTTACCTTGGGTTTATATTGTACATGTATGTACTATAAAAATTTTAAGGCTTGGGAACTGGGTATGTGGCTCAGTGGTAGAGGGCTTGCCTAGCATGTGTGAGGTCCTGGGTTCAATCCCTAGCACTGTCAAAAAAAAAAAAAAAATTGAGCCTCATAAGACAAACCTAATTCATGTAATAGAACTAAAATAATATCACTTAGTTTTTATTTCTTCTACACTCATTATTAAATAATTATTTTAATTCTTGCTGGTTTTGAAATCTAACCTTGCATTTTTGATAAGAAAATGCAAACATTAAAAAATGATTATTCATTTTACATCAACTTTAAGTGTAAGTAGACTGCATTTAACATTATTTTTATTACAAATTTTTAAAAATTAGGATGCTAAATCTTAAAGTCCATTTTAAAATTTAGAGATCAAATAAAGGATACTAGATTTAGAAATTTAAAACTGAAAACTAAATTTGATTAAATTTGATTAAAGGGTCTGGGGGTGCAGTTCAGTGGTTGAACATGTGCTTAGCACGCACAAGGTCCTGGGTTGTGTCCAACATCATACACAAATACTGGAAAGAGATTTGTTATTGCAGCAGGTTTCAGGAAGATGACTGAAAAGGTGGTAGTGTAGTTGTGAAGCAAGAGGCCTAAAGACAGTCCACATTAGAGTGATCTGAACTTGAGTGTAGAGGTTTAAAGGACAGGTTTCAATCAGGATCCTAAAGGTTTGAGCCCGTTGACTCTGAGGTAGTCCATGCATAATGGAAAGAAGAATGAGTGTCACACTGTCTTTGGGATGTGTTCAGCTTCGGGTGATCTCATGACGTAGAAATAACTGAGCAGGACAATAAGTCAGAAGCAAAGCAGACTGTTCTTCATTGAAACTTATTTTTTAGTTTTACTCACAAAAGGTAGCTATGTAATGATCAAGATGAGACCCACTGAAAGAAGGGTTGCTTTGCAGGGTAAAAACCAGAAAAGGAGCCATGGAGATAGAAAGGTCAATAATGGAATAAGGGGAAACAAGGAGTCCACTAGAGACAAAGAAACCAGGGAGGTGGGTTTAATAACGAGGGTCATGTAGTCAACATAGTCAACAGGGTCAAACTATGCAGGGCAAAGAGATGACAGATAAAAGGGAAAACAGACATTAGCTGTGACATCATTTTGGAAGTGTTCCAAGGCTTGAGGTCTTTTTTTTTGGGGGGGGGGGGTATCAAGGATTTAACTCAGGGGCATCAGGCCACTGAGCCACATCCCCAGCCCTTTTTGTATTTTATTTAGAGACAGGGTCTCACTGAGTTGCTTAGTACCTGCCTTTTGCAGAGGCTGGCTTTGAACTTGCGATCCTCTTGCCTCAGCCTCCCGAGCCTCTGGGATTACAGGTGTGCACCACCCTGCTTGGCAAGGCTAGAGGTCATTTTGATAAGTCTACGTGAGCAATGAGCTAAAAAAAAGGGGGGAGAGAGCAAGTTAGTTAAATAGAAATACAGATTATTTTGAGAGCAAAAGAGAAATGATCTAAGAATGTTGTTTCTCACATTTTCTACAGATCAATTAACTAAAATTGTTAGTGTATCTGAACTTAAATGTGCTTTGTGTCCTATCAGGGAGTTTGTAAATGTCAGTGTGATATTCTATGCTATATACTTATGATGAATCTCCATGTTGTGTTGAATTAAATTCCTCATTATTTTATTACCTTAATTAACTCCATTAAATTTCTGTATATTCTCCCAAAAGACTAGTATCCTTAGGATAGAATACAATGTAACAGCCCACAGAGATAAGCAAATATAAGCATATGTAGGCATTTTATTCTTCTTTTCACTGAAGTAGAAAAAATCTATTTGTTTTTGTTAAAACTGAATTAGATCAGGAAGTGAATTCTATTACATTAAACTGCAAAGAAGTCACATAAGTATAGACGGTTAAATGTTGGTTAGATCACTCTCCAACTGTTCACTGAAATCAGAGTAGGAAAGACAAATAGTGAAGCTTCTTTGGGAAATGCTGTGAGGGGGCTGAGCCCCAACATCACAGTCCTCAGAAGCCTGAGATCATTGTGTGCCTATGCAGTTGAGTATGCAATTGAGCTAATACATAAAAGGAGGGTGGCTTTGTGCATGGCTGTCTCTAAGAATCACACCTAAGAATGGGAAAGATGGCTGTGTGGGTCGTATCTGAATTTGGCCAGACGTGACTTAGTTGTTCAGTTTGATCAAACTACATCTACTTTAACCCAGCAATGCTTGAATGAAAGGGCAGTTTTTGCTGAACACCTCAAGACTATCTGTGAAAAAAGGAAAAGCTAGCTCCCATGTTCCTGACTTCAGTAAATACGGAGAGACAGGGCCTTAAGTTGATTTGGGGGAAGAAGACTCAAATCAAAAGGAAACAAACCAATTGCACGTTCTTTAATTAAAGGTGAAGCGAATCGGATGTGAAAACCAGAAATCATTGGGTGCTGTGGAAACTGCTCTGTCAGCAGGATGAGAGGCCCCTTTGTGTTCTCGGTTCCCTTCCAGGAGTAGATGGCTCATTAAGTGCTTCCCAAAGGGAAGGGCACAGTCCACTGCTGGGAAATGTAAGGAGCTCACAGTTCCCGCAGGCTAATAGAAGGTGTCATTTACAAGAATACACAGACAGCGAAGAGCATTCTCCTGAAATTAAGCAGCTGTCAGTATATGTCTGATCTTAAATTAGGAAGTCACCAAAATAGAAAAAGCCTATAAGAAAAAAATATATGCATCAGAAGCTCTTTCCAGAAAATGTTTTTTGAGAAACAATAACCATTAGTCAGTGGTGTGCTCCTAATATAATAATTATTATTTTGTTAATGATGGTGATTATTCAACTGAAACCATTTCTCCAAGAAAGTGCAGATTTTTTGTTGTTATTGTCCTCCTTTGGTTTTTCTTCATATTTATTTCTGTACTTACTATGGTAATCTTTGTCTCTGTGATGTTCAAGTTTTCTGATCTATGAGCTTTTCTCTACATCAATGTCAATATTGATTTCTTTCCTTTTTTTTTTTTTTTTTTTTTTTTGGTACCAGGGATTGAACCCAGGGGCACTCAACCAGGAAGCCACATCTCCAGCCATATTTTGTCCATGCTGAGGTACTGTTGTAAATGATTACAACATAAGAATTTTGGAGGGACAAGATTTAGTCCATAAAAGTGAGTATTCAGTGGAACTATTCACAACATTTCTGTAGGTTAAACATTCTCAAAATAAAAATTTTGGAGAAAAAAAATTGAGGATCTGCTTGATCTCCATATACTTCTCTAAAGTCAAACTATTTTGAGAATCAAGCCTGGCACAGTGGCACACGCCTATAATTCTAGAGACTTGGGAAGCTAAGGCAGGAGGATTGCGAGTTCAAAGCCAGCCTTAGCAAAAGTGAGGCACTAAGCAACTCAGTGAGACTCTGTCTCTGAATAAAATACAAAAAATAGGCCTGTAGGTATTGCTTAGTTGTCGAGTGCCCCTGAGTTTAATCCCTGATACCGGAAAAAATTATTTTGAGAATCAGAAATATTTCAACATATGCTTGTGAATAAATTACTTGGGCAAGCTGTGTATAGAAAATATTTTCTTTTCCTTTTCTCTTTCTTTTTTTTCCTTTTATTTGAAAGAAAAAAAAAATCAACAGAAGTTGGACTACTTTTGGTCAATTGGTCAATTTCCATCTGTCAGCCCTGTCTGGGAAGTGAAAGGAAAATAACTCAATACTAACAATCACCTTAAACACACACACACACACACACACACACACACACACACACACACACTATACACAAAAAAAGCTTCCTGGAAACTGAAGCAGTTTTGAAATTCAAAATGAAAAACTCTCCCATTATTTTCCAAAAAGTCATAACTTCACTGACTTATTAAATTTAATGTCTTATTGACAAAAAAAAATCTTAGTAATACTTCGTAGTAATATAGTACTATGATACTACCAATTGTTATAAGGATAGTCTTCAGAGATGTTTAAAGTATTCTTATTATGGACTTTTTTCCCCATTACAATTTAGCTATAAATTAAATGAAATAATTGCATTCGCCTTTCATTTCCAATTTCTCTTGATAGTTTTCAGTCCCAAAGCCTTTTCACCTCCAGCTGTGATTTGTCAGATTTTATAACCTCTGAGTATTGTTGGTGTCACCTGTGTGAGGATGGGAACCCTTTAGAGAAAACACAGGTTGTGTAGGAAGCAGTGTTGGTGATCCAGGAAAGGATGTTCAGTCCTCAGAGTATTGAACTGATGCCCCAGCACAAGAGGTGCCACTTTTTTGAAAATGACATTAAACAGAGGTCTTAACTTCAGTGTGTTACTCTTTGGTTAAAAAGCTCCAGATTCCAACCCAGATTCATACTTCACAAGCTATTCCAAAAAAAAAAAAATTTTTTTTACATGTGTACAAAAGTTTTGATACTTCAGAAAGTCAGAGAAATTTGATTAAGTTGCAAATATCTTTATCACCTGATTACACTTTCAAAAGTATTTTTCTGATTATAAAGTTAGTTTATGTTTGTTAAAAAAATTTTAAAATAAAAGTATAAAAGAAGTGAAAACTAACACATAATACTTTATCTGGAGACAGAATTGTTAGATTAGCCAAGGTGTCACTCAAAAGTCCACCAAACAAAGGAAAAGGAAAAAGCATGTGTCCTGTCTTTTTTGTAGGGACTATAAATCAGTATCACTAAATTAATTATATTAATTAACTAAAATTAATTCTGGGTCAAGTTCTCATTTGTTGTCACTCTTTCTTATTTTTGAACATAATTTAAATCATTTTCCTCTAGACAGTGCTTTGGTTATTTTCTCAAATGTTGACATTTTTTTTTTATTGTTTAATTCTATATTCTTTAAAATAGCAATTCTTTTGCTTGGGGATTTCTTAATAGCATATGGTTAATATTTTAGATATGTTAATCATCTGTTAATTATTTAAAATTCTTATATTATTTACAGGCCATAATCTATAAAATATTAATCTTCAGAATACATTTAAGGCTTTCTTTGTGTTCTAATACACAGGCATATTTTATTTTGTTTTATTCTATTCATTTATTTCTGAGAGAGGATGTCTCCCCATATCACCCGGGCTAATCTTGAATTCCTAGACCCAAGAGATCCTCCTGCCTAAGCCACCTGATAGCTGGGAATACTGGAACACCAACCAACACTCCTGGCTCCGTATTTTATTTTAATATTCCATGTGTGTTCTAAAATTAATGTGTTTGGGGCTGGGGTAGTAGCTCAGTGGCAGAGTGCTTGCCTAGCATGTGTAAAGCAGAAGGTTCGATCCTCAGCACCACATAAAAGTAAATAAATTAAATAAAGGTATTTGTGTCCATCTACAACGAAAATAAAAATTTTTTAGATTAATGTGCTTTTTCTGATTGGTGAGTATGAAATTCTTTATACAGCTAATATCCCAAACATTGTTTCTTAGGTTTCATTTTTAAATATTAAGACTCTTCGTAAAAATCGTAATCTAAGAAGTATTTTGAATTTATATTTAAATTAAAATAGACTCACATAAGCTCAGATAAATTAAAACATAATATTAGCATTGAGTATTATAACTTATTGTTACAGGGAGGGTAGAGTAAGCTTCATATCTATTCTTAGTCTATACCTGTTGTATTTCTTCCCTCTCTAGTTTATTAGTTTTCAGAACCGGTTTGGTCCCTCATTCATCACTTTTCTCAATTTCCAAAAGGCACATAATGAATTTTAACCAGTTTAAACTAACTGTTGTTGGAGTGGAAGGGAAATCCTTTTTTTTTTTAATTCAAAGAAAAACTCTGCTTTTAGCTAATAAACTCAGGCAAAAAACATAAACACACAACAGGATGGAATAATGGAGAATCTAGATTTCTGAAGCAAAGTGATATTTAAATTTTATAACCCTGTTGACTTATTTGGTCTCACTTATTGTCTAAAAATTTAAAAATGTCTTCTCGTAATTAGTCGTTGAGTGTTTATGTATCTTTGGCAGTGGGGACAGAGGTGGAAGGGGGAATATACAAAAGCCACCCTCTTTATAGATGTAAATGTGTCCTTTAAGGTTTGTTTAGTTGACATGAAATGGGGACACACTTTAACTGTGTACCATTGGATAGTGTTGTTTCCAGAAAGACTAGAGTCACTGGAAATTTTCTCCCAGGATTACTGAAGGAATTCCCCACGCAAAGACACTTCCAAATAAAATTGGAGAATTCCAATTTTATTGCAAAGGGCTGTGTGCTTATATAGAACTAAGGGGGAGATGGCAGGGCTTAGATAAATGGCGGGCCACCCGTTTATTGGCAAGTTCTTTCAGATACCGCTCCGGAGCCCAGGAATTAGTTCTCATTGGGGCTAAGGTTCCCAGACAGCGAGATTTGAAATTGGCGCCAGCGGGAGAGTTCACAGGGCGGGAACTTTTCGCGCCACTGCAGAAAAGAGGAAGGTAGGAAGAAGGGGTCCTTAGGCGCCATGTTGGGGTTTTTTCTCCGGGGTACGGCTGCCGTTTATACTTTTCCCAACAATTACCACAGTAGAAATAAGAATGTCCTCCTTCTACAGGAAAAATGAAAAATGGAATGGCCTCTTCTTTCCTCTGCCATTGGTCTTTATAGGGCTGAACTCCTCATTGCATCTTGGGGTACATCCCACCCTGAGGTCTACATGTAATGAGAAGCTGTCATTCTCATGGAGATCCCCATAAACAGCTCTACCAATATTCTAAGCACTGACAGCCTTAGAAACCTCATTTGATATGTGGGTTCTCACCTGTTCTGTTCATGGATTGATCATACACTATGCCACAACTGCCAATTTCATATGGGGTTTGGATCCTAAGCCTTCAATTTAATTCCAGAGGATTCAGAATGTGGCCTTTTGTAGGTGGTGTAACCCCAATAAAGACCCAGTGATTTTACAGATACACTGAACAATGTATTTACCTTTTGGGTCCTAGATACATGTTATTCTTTGGGTTAGAAATCACCCACTGTACTCTTTCCTTTTATTGGAAAGACCTTGATATTAGTCACCCTTATTGTTGCAGAGAAAAACCACAGAAATTTTTCTTCTAGTCACTGTGACTGTCCATGATACTTTCAAGGTCAGAATTGTTTGTCCTCCAGATGAGGGTCAGAAAAACCATATCTCATCTTTCGAGAAAAACAGCCAGGTCAATTTCATCACAGAAAATAGGTTTTAAAAATATGAAAGTAAAAAAAATATATATATATGAAAGTAATCCCTACCCAGAATATGCACATACACAATTGTTTGATGATAGGAAAGTAGGTAACACGAGTAGTCATCAGACTTTGAAAAATCAATAGTCAACATTGTGTAGTAGAACAGATGGCCAAGAAGGAAACTTTGAGGGCAGGCTATTGGCTACTGGGAGTACCCTTCTCATTTTAAACAGAATGATGGTGAATACAGCAATCTAAGCTCTCAAAGAAAAAACAAAGCATCACCTCTGAAACTTGGAAAATTCACACCATTATTCTAGATGTTTATATGACTAAATTGGTTATCTATTGATACATAACAAACCATTTGAAAATTTCAGATCCTAACACAGCAATTACTTACTGAGCTCAGGATTCTTTAGATTATCCGTTTGTGCTGAGCTGATCAGGACAATTATTCTCTTGTTTTGAGTGAGGTGAGCTCATCAGTTATTGCCTGCTGCCAGTTCTGTGGGACTGGCTGGGGCAGGTTAAGATGTACTCATTCAACTGCAAAGTAGGGGCTGAGAATTTGCAAGGGTGGCTCAGTTTTCTTCCCATCTCATCCTCAAGCAAGACAACCCAAATTGGTTCACATGACAGCAGGGTTCCAGAGCAATAAGGATAAAAACCTTAACACAAGTTTTGTTTTGATTTCTGGTTTTGCTTGTTTTAAGATCTCTTCATTGTGTTAGCAAAAGGCAGGTCACATGACCTTTTGATGGCAAAGGATACAAAAATACACTGAAAAGAAGCATGCATGAGGAATGGGAAACCCATGAAGCCTTTACCGAGTACTCCCCCTAATCCTTAGAAAATAAAAAAGGCAAAGTCCAAGGAATCAAAGTTTTCATTTAAAACCAGACAGCACCCAGTGGTGACCTTAATGTTAAAAAATCTGTGCTGGTCTCCAAAGACTCTCTTTTTTTATTTTAAATCATGTCACCAAACCACAAAGTTATAATATTAGGAGGGACTTATTTATACTCTTGTCATCCACTACCATCTCCGAAATGTAAATCCATGTAAACAGATGACCTTTGTGAACTATCAGGTAAAGATCTATACAAACATAATTTAAATTGTGTGATATTGCCTTCCTTCTGAGAAGTCTGCTGATCCTAAGCTTCTCCTATGTAGAGGTCCCATAGGCTCTTCATTTAAACACACATTCAGTTCATCACCAGTCATACTGTATTACGATATGTATTAGACTATAAACATCACTGGAAGCATTTTATTTGTCAGATTGTGTTTATCAAGCGACTAACACAGGAGCTCATATAAAAATATTCAATGCAGGGCTAGTGATGTAGCTCAGTAGTAAAACACCTACCTATAATGCACACGGCCCTGGGTTCAATTCCCTGGCCAAAACAAAACAAAACAAAAAAAAGACATCCAATCCATATTAGTCAAATAAATGTTCTCATTTACATTCTTCATTTTTATTCTCAGATAAAAGTGTTTAGATGGAGGCAGGTGTGGTGGCACACACCTGTAATTCTAGAGACTTAGGAGGCTGAGTCAAGAGGATCACAAGTTCAAGCCCAGCCTCAGCAACTTAGTGAGGCCCTATGTAATTTAGCAAAACTCTGTCTCAAAATAAAATAAAAAATAAAAAGGGCCAGCGATGTGATTCAGTATTAAAACACCTCTGGTTTCAATCCCTAGTTAACCACTCCTGACTCTATAAATGTTTATATGGTATTATTTTTTTTTCTCATAGACATAAAAGGAGCCCTTTTTATTTATAGACAAAATAGAGTATATATGATGGTAGAGAAGAAATAATTTCCCATAGAGAATTTCAAATGATTTATGTAAATAATTCCTTCCCTCTAGAGATAGAGCTTAATTGCTCTCTTCCTTTAGTGTGGGTTCTGCTTAGCAGCTTGTTCTCAAGGAGTAGAGAATGGAAAGATGTGTGTGGGGGGGTAATTTTATGATGGAAGAATTGGCAAACACCTCGTCAGGCAAGTGACCATCAAGGTTAATGTCATCGTTTGAATTGTGTTGATAGCATGTTCTTTTGATGGAATGTAAGAATAGTACTGCAAGTGTGTGGTATTTCTCCCTCAAACCCAGGATCCTAACCTATTCATGAGAAAAATATCAAATAAAATTTGAAATAATTTCTACAAAACCCCTGGCTAGTACTCCTAAAAACTGTCGAGGTCATCAAAACAAGGAAAATCTTGTGACAATTTATCATAAACAAAAACAAAACAGGAGACATGACAACTTAACATAATGTGGTATCGTCTCCGGAACCAAGACAGAAAAAGTAAAAAAGGGGAAAACTTGTGAAATAGACTAAAGTGTGAAGTTTGGTTATTAGTAAGATGTTGATCTTAGCCTTTAGCTAAGTTCCATCATATGTTCCAACAAATGTTCCATCATAACATAAGATGTTAACAATAGTGGAAACTGAGTGTGGCATGAATGTACCATCTTAACAATGTTTCTGTAAATCTAAAACTATTTAAAATAAGAAGTTTACATGTCTAACTTAACAAAAGGTTACAGTCTGAGAAATGTGTCCTTAGGCAATTTTCACTTGTGAACATTAAATGAAGACTGCTACAATGTCAGTCAGCAACAAAATTTTACAAGATCATAATTCTATATGAGGTCAGTTGTAGACCAAACTATCATTATGCACAGGATTGTATTTAATATTGAAAACTAACTCAGCTTCCAAGCAAAGGAAAAAGAATATATTCACATTCAGTTCTGATACAGTTCATTTCATGAAGAAGTGACAGGAAATATTACATAAACAGCACCTTGACCTTTAGTCATAAAATGAAATATGAGTCCATCTTAAATCAAGAATAGTCACAGAAATTTAAGACAATGTGACCTATTTGGGAAAACAGATCAGAGATGAAAATGAAGACACAGTTTCCAGTAATGATAACTTCAAGATGATAGAAAACAATAAAGAATTATGAAGTGGTCTCAGTTTACCAAAGGTTTATGAATTGGTGGGGAACTGGATTTCTGGGGGAATTGTATAAAAAGATTTATTTTTCATTCTAAATTATTATGTGTCTTTCAAATTTTATATCATGTGAATGTATGTATTACCTACTCTTAAAAAAATTAATTAGCAGTTGGCCATGTTTGGAAGCAGCAAATATTGCTAAAGCCATGTATGTGGGTGAAAATCCACCTCTTTCAGCCAAAAATGACAAGATTGAGCCTGGTAAGCTGTACAATCAGTGGCCAGGTAAACCAAGCCAGCAAGTGGAATGCCTGTTTGTGCCTGGCAGATTTTCAAAACTGACACGGCCACAACATCTGACTCCTGCCAAATAATACAGCCAGAATTTAAAAAACAAAAAACTAATAATTATAATAACTGCTACAGTCTAGAAACTTTCCATCATGAAAATTAAATATTAGCAGAATAAAAAGGCAATTTGATGGTATTAATTAGCATGGTCCTTTCACAATTAAGTAAAACTTTAAGAATGTATTTTTTATGTTCTTAGGACAGAACCTATCCAAAAATATCACTAAAATGATGGTGGTCTTTGAATAGCAGATTACCACACACTCAGCCTTCTTCTATTTTATAATCAGGCTTTGGCAAGATTCATCAGTGTTTAGATGAACAAAATATGTTATGAACTGGAAGATTTTCCAAATAGGTCTGTGATTTTTACCAAAAACTTTCTGAGATCTTGCAGTAAATGTACTAACGAGTAAGTTTTGAGCAGTTGCTAACCTTGTCAGAGATAGAGCTCCATAGTTGATCAAATTCTTATGAAGACGGTAATAAGGAAACTTCTAATCTCTCGTGAGCAATATAAGGAAATCTTGAAGAAATCTGATTCCCCCAAAAGATATGAGTTTCTAAGGATTGGTAGAATATTAAGAAAAGGAAAATGCTTTATAGTTAGTTTAATCAAATTCCTTAATTTCATAGATGAAAAAAAATCAGAATGATAGAAATTAGATAACTTGTTCATGATCACTCAGCAAATACTTGGCAAATAGAATTAGATTCCAAATGTCTTCCACCTTGTCTTGCACTGAATGTAGATATGCCTTTAATTAAGTACACACTTGACTTTCACTGATATTCTTGCACATAAAAATAGAGGGGTGGAGAAGCATGAAGGAAATATACCAATTCAAAATAAATGAAGTCATGGGAGAAATCTGGAGTCCCAAAAGGGGTGGAAAAAGAATTAAACAAAGTAGACTGAAAGTATCTACCCTCTCATTAAAAAAAGTTTCTCCTCCTTGATTTCATGAGCAATTTTTCTTTCAGTAGTACATTCTAAATATGAGTTTTATGTCTGACAAAGTATATCGTGTTAGCTTTTTTGTTGCTGTGACTAAAATCCCTGACAAGAGCAACTTTAGAGAGAGAAAAGTTTATTTGAGGCTTAGGGTTTCAGAGGTCTCAGTTCACAATTGGATGAGCCCATTACTTTGGTTAAAGTGGGGCAAAACATCATGGTGGAAGTGCATGGTGGAGGAAAGCTGCTCAGCTTGGGGCCACTGGGAAGGAAAGAGAGAGAGAGAGAGAGAGAGAGAGAGAAAGCGAGCGAGCACCAGGGATAGACACAGTCTCAGGCCACATCCCCCAGTGACCTACTTCTTCAGTCATGTCCCACATACCTACAATTACCACTCAGTAATCCGTTCAAATTATTGTTCCATCAAAAGGACTGACCCACTGGGTGCGGTGGTGCACGCCTGTAATCTCAGTGGCTCTGGAGGCTGAGGCAGGAGGATCCTGAGTTCAAAGACAGCCTCAGCACAAGTGAGGTGCTAAGCAACTCAGTGAGACCCTGTGTCTAAGCAAAATAGGGTTGGGGATGTGGTTCAGTGGTTGAGTGCCCCTGAGTTCAATCCCTAGTACAAAAAAAAGAAAGAAAGAAAGAAAAAGAATTGACCCACTAATAAGGTTTCAGACCTAATCAGTGCCTGAAAGTCCCACCCTGGAACCTTGTTGCATTGGGGATCATGCTTTCAAAACACGAGCTTTTCATGGAACATTTCTAGATCCAGACCAGAAAATATGCCTATCCAGACATTGGCCAAAGATGAGTATTGTTTTTGAGATATTTCCTGACTGAAGCTAATTTTACCAATACCTCCACTTAACATCAACGTTACGTGAAGTAAGGTTTAAAAATAAAGGAAAAAGGCACCAGGCGCAGTGGCACAAGCCTGTAATTCCAGAGGCTTGGGAGGCTGAGGAAGGAGGATCACAAGTTCAAAGCTAGCCTCAACAACTTAGCAAGGCCCTAAGCAACTCAGTGAGACCCTGTGTCAAAATAAAGAAATAAAAAGGGCTAGGGATGGGACTCGATGGCTAAGCGTACCTTGGTTCAATGCCTGGTACCAAAGGAAGAAAACAAAAGAAAAGAAAGAGAGAAAAAATAAATAAAGGAAAAGGGAATAAAGCTAGAGCTAAGAGAATCAATAGGACTATACCCTGTACTTAATTTGGTAGGCGTGTACATTAACATTCAAATAGGGGAGATGGTTTAACAACATTAATACATCATATCCTAATTTCCCTGGTCCATTGCTATATGGGAGTCATGTTTTTATTTATTAACTTTGGCTAAAACAATTGTTTCCTACCTGTAGTTATTAAAAACATTTGTGAACCTTTTTCTCCCCATAGAGTCTTGCCATAATCACCCTTAACTAGATGGCCTCTGATATAATCTATTATTTAAATTTTCCTTTGGACTTTATATTAAAAATGCAAATCATGCAAGCTCCTATTATTTCTGAATGGAAGGGGCTTACTGAAGACACCTGTCATATTTATTTGGGATATTTTTCTTTTAAAATAAAGATCTTTCCAGATTCTCTTTTCTGCCCTCGCTGTTTACTTGACCAAGAGTGAGAGAGAAACGCAACCAACAATCTCTCAGTAATTCCCTATTCTAGTATCCTGCAGTGGGTACTTGACATTTTGATGTGGGTGTTTTGATGTTGTCATTTTTCTATGTCCATTTTTCACTCTGGCTAAAAAGCAAATATTAAACTTTCCCTTCAAAAGAAAGAAAGGCTTTATGCTTTTTCTCTGCTGATAAAAATAAACATAAATCTCCCAGTTAAAAATGGATATTTGATTTCACCCTTCTTTCTTGTATGTGTCTTAAAATACTACTGTAAACAATTAGGAATAAAGGAAATGAGATATTTTGAACAATTTTTAAAGATGACAATTATTGAGAGCTTGACTCTGTATAATGCAAAGCTTTATAAATAGTCATTATCTTCAAGGAGTCTTCAGTAGTAAAGGAACAAATCTAATATAAATTATATACAAAAGTTAATTCATAATTGTTATCATTGGGACTGAGAATGCTGAGAGGTCACAGCATTGGGGGTTGGAGTAGGAAAGAAGGCTCCATGGTATAGTGTCTTTCAATCCTCTCTTAGCTTGCCTGTTTCCTAGGTATGTATCTACAGAAAAAGTAGTAATAATTTGCTGTCTTGACAAGAATTCATGAAAATGATATAAATTTTTTAATGATAAAAATGTTTATAGAAAAGATCACTTAGAGTAAATTACTATACTCTTTTCAGATGGAATGATGGTATTGTGATTATTTTTTAAACCTTCTGTGTCTGCTACAGATACATATTAAAAATATTTACAGATGACAAATGTCCAAAATCTTCTTAAAAATACTCCAAAAACAAAAGGGGGGAGGGGTTTGGTATAAGTGATGAAATAAAAAATAAAAGAGCAGACTTTGACCATCCATGAAACTGGGTGATAGGAAGAGAGATATCTTCACTTTTCATTGTGTTAAAGGAACTTGTTATGAGAAATTGGCTCATGGGATTGTGGAGGTTGAGAAACCCCACAATATGTAATCTGCAAGTTGGAGACACATAAAAGACAGTGATTTCGTTGGAGTCTAAGTCCACCTGCCTGAGAACGCCTGTGAATCACAATCCAAGGGTGGGAGAAGATGAAATGAGATGGATCAGGCAACCAAGCGGTCAGCACAGATCTTGCCTCCTTTTTTTTTTCCCCCCTGTGCTGGGGAACTGAACTCAGGGCATTATACATACTCAACTCATGCTTCATCCCTGAGCTACATCCCTCATCCTGTCTCTATTTTCTTCTTTCTATTTATCTATCGATTTATTTATTTATTTTTATTATTTACACATGACAGTACAATGATCTTGACATATCATACATTTGAATCAAATGGGATATAATTTTCTGTGTTTTGATTTCTCCATAACAAAACACACAAGAGCACACACTCCTACACACATAGAAAACACCAAGAGCAAATGTTGCACTTGTATGCAAGATTAAATTTAGGTGGGCTGGGCATGGTGGCCCATGCCTGTAATCCCAGCTGCTTGTGAGGCTGAGACAGGAGGATCGCAAGTTCAAAGCCAGCCTCAGCAAAAGCAAGACACTAAACAACTCAGTTAGACCCTGTGTCCAAATAAAATACAAAATAGGGCTGAGGATGTGGCTCAGTGGTCAAATGCCCCTGAATTCAATCCCCAGTACCCCCAAAAAAAATTTAGAGGAAAAAACGAGAGGCCATTCTATCATTGTTACTTCTTTGGCATCTCTGGCATTTAGCTGTAGCAGGAAACCAGGGAATGGTGCAAATTCTTTTGTTATATATTGTTCATGTATACATGTTTATAAAGTAATAACACAAGATAAAATATCCTCAGGGAGATGACCAAAATTCATTTTATTTTTCTTCTATGTTGAAGCTCAGCCTTGCTGTTAGATATGGCCAGGCTACTAAGTACTTCTCGAGGTGATAGGAGAGAAAGTAACTACTGACACCTGTGGGACAAAGTTTTCACTTATTTTACTTCCCCACTCACTAAAGCAGGTGGCAACCTGGATGTGATAGTTAATGTTACGTGACCACTTGACTGGGTTGAGGAATGCCCTGATAGCTGGTGAAACATTATTTCTGGGTGTGTCTGAGATAGTATCTCCAGAAGAGACTAGCATTAGAATCAGTAGTCTGCCTAAAGAAGCTCTTCCTTCAAATACGGGTGGACATCATTCAATCTGTTGAGGAACAGGCTAGAACAAAAAGGCAGTGGAAGGTCAAATTTGCTCTTGGCTCAAGCAGGGTGTACTAGTCAGCTTTTTCATTGCTGTGACCAAAAGACCTGATCAGAACAACTTCAAAGAAGGAAGAGTTTATTTTGGCTCAAGGTTTCAGAGGTTTGGTCCATGGTTGGCCAACTTCATATCTCTGGACCTGAAGTGAGGCAGAACATCATGGTAGAAGGGCATGGTGAAGAAAGCTGCTCAGGACGTGGCAACCAGGAAGTAGAGAGAGAGCTCTGTTCCCCAGGGACAAAATAAATCCCAAATGGCATGTCCCCCACAACCTACTTCCTCCAGCCACACCTACCTACCATTACTATCCAATTCCCATCAGTGGATTAATCCACTGATTAGGCGACACCTTTCATCATCTAATCATTTCACTCTGAAAATTATTACATCACCTCACACATGAACTTTTAGGGGACACCTCATATTTCCACCATAACACTCTGGCATCCATCTTCTGCACTTTGATATAGGTGCCCCTGCTTCTCAGGCCTTTTGGACTTCAGGGTTTACATCCCCTCACCCCTCCTCAGTTCTCAGGCCTTCAGCCTTAGAGTGAGAATTACACCTGTAGTACCCTGGGGCCTCAGGCCTTTGAACTTAGACTGAATAATGCCACAGACTTCCCTGGCTCTGCAGTTTGCCAACAGCACATCATGAGAGTCCTCAGCCTCCCTTATTGCATGAGCCAATTCCTAAAAAAAAAAAAAAAAAAATCTCCTTTTACATTTGTCTTTATGTATTTTAAACAGAACTGTTTCTCTGGAAACCCTGACTAATAAACCAGCCTTAATCATGTAGATGCTGAGAATGAAAGAGTGGAAGGATTTTGCATTCCTGAAAACCACATGAAGTAGACCTACCACAGTAATCTGGACCGCGTATGCTGAATTGCAGAAAAGGGAAATGGAGGTTTATGTTTTACTTAAGCCAGTGGGGGACAGATGTTTTTAATACCATCTTCTCATGTACCATCCCAATATAAGAACATCCATATATATAAACACATTTCTACAAAAAAAAAAATCACTATAATCTTTAATATAAGGGCAACTGAAATTGTTTTATGTATATATTTACATATTTGAGTACTCACATTGAGAAATTAAATATTAATATTTACAGTCTACAAATTGCATGTTATATGTATGTATTCATATTCATGTCTGCTTCAAATATATTTAAATGTATAGGAGCTTTTTTCTATATAGGAGTTTGAAAAATAGTATCTTTGTAATAATATTTTGGTGATATTATGCTAATGCTCATTGAATATAATAAACTTTCAACCCTGTAACTGGGCTTTAAAAATTGAGTTGCATGTAATTTACATTTTAATAATTTAATAATTTTAATAATTTAATTTGAAATTATGAAGAAAGATGATTTTTTATTAAACCCTTTTAACTTGGTGAAACCTAGAGAAATATATACAAGTTTATTCTAATCAAATAACCAAACTTAATTGACAAATATTTGATTATGTTTTGTGCTATAAAGAATAATCAAAAAAGAAAAATGGTTTATAAAAAGAAAAAACACTTCAATTAAAAAATGATTTTAATTGGCAATTCTAATTAGCCTTACAAAAACTATTTCAAAGATCCTTTTAAATTTGTGCTCGTAGTGAAGTATTATTTGTTTGATTCTATCTTGATCCTATTATGAGAAAGTTAAATTTGTATCACACTGGATTGAATTTATAGGTTTATCTTGAATAAATGATAAAGTTTGAATAGAAAAGACAGTTTTACTGAACAAAAAATATTCAGTATATTGAACTAAGAAAATTTTCCTTCTAAGGAGGTCTTAAGCATGCTTGAATTTATTTTTTTTTTTGTGATCTCTGAAAAATATAATTTGAGAAGTCAGAAGTAAAGATTTTTTTTATTACAGTAAGAAATAATGTCTAAGTGCCAATGTTCATTGGTAGGGATCTGGTAAGCAATTATGATATGTCCACAAAAAAATGTAGGCAGCAGCTGCATAAATATAAGGATGTTCCCACGGGTCTAATAGTGAAGAACTCCAGGACACTTATTAGGTGAAAATGCAAAGTATAGAATGGAGAATACGTAACATGTTGTATTTGCATAAACAAAAAGAATGGGAAGGATAATTATTCTGATTTTGAAATAAATTAATGAATTACTAGATAGTTTTATAAGCTAATTTTTAACATAAGAAAATAATGGCTAAGGCCTAGCTTTAAGGCAAACTAAAAAAACAGGACTCATTTCAGCAATAACTACTCAATTCAGTTTCTCTACACATAATCATTTGAATAAAATAGAAATAATTGCCAGACAAAGTGACCCTTGCCTGTAATCCCACTGACTCCGAAGGCTGAGGGAGGAGAATTGCAAGTTTGAAGCCAGTCTCAGCAATTCTGCAAGACCCAGTCTCAAAGTAAAGATTAGAAAAGGCTGAGGATGCTCCTCAGTGGTCGAGTACTTAAAAAAACAAAAAAGAAAGAAAGCAAAGAAAAGGAAAAAGGAAAGAAGGAAAGAAGGAAAGAAAGAAAGAAAGAAAGAAAGAAAGAAAGAAAGAAAGAAAGAAAGAAAGAAAGAAAGAAAGAAAGAAAGAGAAAGAAAGAAAGAAGAAAACTATTGAACTATTAAAGGAACGAGCCTGGTGCAGCAGCATACACCTATAAACCCAGCAACTAAGGAGGCTGACGCAGGAGGATCCCAAGTTCCTAAGCCAGCCTCAGCTGGCTTAATTCAGGGAGACCCTATTTCAAAATAAAGAACTGGGGTGGAGCACTGGGTTCAATCCCTGGTACCAATAGTTAAAGAAAAAATAAAAAAAGAGTAAATGGAGACCAAAAATAACCAAACTTGTAGTATACTCATAACATTTTCTTAAAGGAATTATTCAGAAACCCCTGTTCTTTACAACACTGACTTCATTATCATCATCAATGCCACCTCTATCTACTTCCAGGTTTATGTATTATCATTTATCACTGAAGAATATGGCTTTCTGCACTTATTAGACTCCTTAAAGTGTTTGTTTTTACCACAATTTTTATTTGCTTATTTCCAGTAGGGCTTGAAAAGGAAAGTACTTCAGATTCACCTATGAGAATAATTTTCAAGTAAAAGTAATTTTTCTGTTTTTATTGGAGGAGATTAAGGAGGGAGCTGGGTCAAGTGAACCTCACAATCTTTCAACAGTTCCATCACATCTTCTTAGAGAGATTTGCCCCTTTTCTTCAGCGTATCCTCCTGACAGCTCAGATTATTAGACTTGGTATTCATTTAAAATTTTTAAAAAGTCATTTTGTCTCTTTACTAACATATCCCACACATTTTCATTCACTAGCGGAAATAGGGAGGTTGTCATAGCATGTGTTTTGGGACTGTTTTAATACTTTCTCTAGTTATAGATTTCCTGCCAAGTTTTTGTTCTAAATTATTTTCACAAATGAATCTGATTACTCAGTATCTCGCTTACTATTTAGTAAATATTTTTACTGGAGCTTTGTTTCTAGATATTAACTTTTTTTTTCTAAAATCCTTAAATGAAGATTAGTATTTCTATACAGTCACAGTTAATAAATCAGATTTTTCTCTAGTAACCTACCCTTGATCCAGTTAAATTGATGATTCGTACTGAAATTTTCAGCAAACATAAAGAATGGAAACTATACCAACAGTTTAAGATTCAGATTTAAAAATCAAATTCTAATGCTTTGTGTGGTGGCACAGCTACTTGGGATGCTGAGGCAGGAGGATCACAAACAGGAGCCCAGTCTCAGCAATTTAGCAAGACCCCATCTCAAAAATAAGAAGGACTGGTGATGTCGCTGAATGATAGAGTGCCCCTGGTGGTTCAATCCCTAATACGAAATTCTAAAAAAGAAAGAAATATAATTCAAATTGTAAAACTTGTAGTTTTTAATAATAACCTTTCTTTCTTTCTTGAAGATTTTAATAATTTTCTTCCTCCCTCCCTCCTTCTCTTCCTTCCTTCCTTTTTTTTTTTTTTTTTTTTTGTACTGGGGATTGAACCCAGTGGTGGCACTGACCCACATTCCTGACCCTTTCTAATTTTTATTTTGAGACAGGGTCTCACTAAATTGTCCCGAGTGGCCTCCAATTTGTGATCCTCCTGCCTGAGCCTCAGGAGTTGCTGAGATTACAGGCATCCATCACTATTCCTAGTCATGTTAGTTTTTACTTAAGAATCTCTGAACTATTATAAGAGCCTTGAAACAGCCTATTTCACCTCTAGTCTCTCCCCAGCCTATTCGTCCTTGCCAAATTCATCTTTTTTAAAATTTTGGTGGAGAGGGCGATAGAATGCTCACACAGCATGCATGAGGGGTTCAAACCTCAACACTGCAATAAATAAATAAAAGTAAAATTCCACTTCCATTGTTTGACTCTAAATCTTTCATTCAACCTTCAGGAGCCCAGAGTGTGGCTCAGTGGTGTGCCTAGCATGCATGGGGCCCGGTGTTGTAGCACCAGCACTATAAAAAATAAATAAGTGAACTTTCAAATTAATTTTAGTGGCAGTTAGTTTAAAAGATTTAAAACATCAATATATTGACAAGCAGTAGATAGTTAAATAAATGGCACAGTTAATGGCTTTTATGGAACTGAAACCTAGCATCTTTTCTGTTCACTGGTAGACTTGGTAGAATAGTTATTTGCTCAGTTTTCCCGTAATAATTTTAAAAACAGGTCCTCAAAAAGGGAGTTTGATTCTCTGCTAAATGTAGCTGGAATTAGCAAGTCTAATGAGCAGAAAGTAGTGGAAGGGAGGGTAGGACATAGAAAAGATAGCTACCCCCTGGTTCTCTTTCTTGGATGGGTCTGAGGAAAGTCAGCCACCTGTCCTGAGCACAGTCTATCAGTCCTACAGGAGAGGTTCCTACACAGCCAGGAACCTCTCAGCATCAGTATAGGAGCCACATGAGTGATTCAACTTGGAAGCAGATCCTCAGTCTAACATTCTGAGGATCTCATCATGCCTGTCCTCTTTTACTGAGACCCCACCCCCCACCCTATCCCCATGTGCTACAAAGACCAGCCATCTCCACTGTGCTAAGTTCCTGACCAACAGAAACTGTGGGATAATAAATAATGATTATTACTATGTTTAAAGCCAATAATTTTGTGCAATTTATTTTGTAGCATTAGAAAACTGACACTCCTTAGAACATAGGTCACTGTTCTAGGTAGTAAGGACTCCAAAATAATTTAAGCAGTTTTTGCCTTCAGTGGTGTTTGCACCTTTGTATAATTTTCTTTTCAATGTTTTCTGCTTAAGGACTCTAGCTTTGGGCTTTGTTACTAAAGTCCTATTTAGGTAATTTAAAGTTCCTGGTTTTATTTATTTTATATCATATATTTTATCTTACATATTTTATATCTAAGTTATTTTCTAGCTTTGTTTTGTATATCGACCATATATGTATGTGTATTTGTTTATATATTTTGGAATGAAAACTTATTTTTAGCAAAAGAAAAATAAGGAAAACAGCATATTTCAAAAATTTCAAATTCTTGTGCAATAGTCTATTCTGCTTAAAAATAATGTTACTAAAATAATAATAAGTTATTATTCTTATAAAACTGTACATGCTCATTTTCAAAAAAAATTCAAAAGATTAGTCTTAAAAGAGAATACAATCACCAGGTGTGGTGGCACACACCTTTAATTCCAGCGACTCAGGAGGTTGAGACAGGAGGATTGCAAATTCAGAGCTAGCCTTAGCAACTTAGTGAGACCCTGTCTCAAAATATAAAACAAAAAGAGCTACAAATTTTGTTCAGTGGTTAAGCACCCCCAAGTTCAATCCCTAGTACCAAAATAAATAAATAAATAAATAGTGATTCTAATGCAAACGAGATTTTATTTAACAATTTATGAAGGAAGCATAAATTATAAGATGTTACAATCAATTCAAAGGAACATTTGAAGCACCACATATATGCCAAATAAGGAATGTTGTAATGCATTTACAAATAGAGTAAAAATGAATGGAATTGGTTGACACCCATACACTAATAATCAATGGCATTTCAAAGGACACAATTTGTACTTGTGTGTGTGTGTGTGTGTGTGTGTGGTGCTGGGGATTGAACCCCAAGCCTTCTTCATGGGATGCAAGCACTGAACTAAGGGAGCTATATCCCCAGCCCACAATTTGCATTTCTATGGACAAAAAATTTTACATTATTGTCAGTCTTTTTTATTTCATGACATTGACATTTTTAAAGAAATGAGGGCATTGCCTTAGAGAATATCTATAGAACTGCATTTGGGTGCAGGCCTATAATCCCAGCAGCTCGGGACAGGAGGATGGCAAGTTCAAAGCCAGCCTCAGCAAAAGTGAGGCACTAAGCAACTCAGTGAGACCCTGTCTCTAAATAAAATACAAAATAGGGCAGGGATGTGGCTCAGTGGTCGAGTGCCCCTGAGTTTAATTCCCAATACCAAAGTAACAAACAAGCAAAACAAAACAACCCCCCCGCCAAAAAAACCCAAAAACCTGCATTTGTCTACTTGTTTCCTCATGATTACATTTATGGCAAACATTTTATTTATTTATTTTTTAATTTGTGGCAAACATTTTAATAATAATATTTTCAGTCAGATGCAGAGGTATACACTTGTAATCCCAGTGACTCAGAAAGCTACCCTGGAATTTGTAATTCTCTTACCTCAGCTTTCTGAGTCACTGGGATTACAAGTGTATACCTCTGCATCTGACTGAAAATATTATTATTAAAATGTTTGCCATAAATGTATATATATATATTATGACTGAGGATGTAGATTAGTGGCAGAACACTTCTGAGTTCAATTTCCAGTAAAACACACACACACACACAAAGTATATTTTCTAGGTGGTGTTAAAACTAATGTGATTTTATTAGGCAGGTAGATGGTATCAAAATTTGTGTTATAAACAACACTCCAATAACTAACTTCTCACATTTGTGTGATCATCTTTTTAGAACAGTAGTTCTAAACTTGGAGGCTTTCTCTTTTTTTTTTTAAAGAGAGAGAGAATTTTTTAGTATTTATTTTTCAGTGGACACAACATCTTTTTTTATTTTATTTTGATGTGGTGCTGAGGATCAAACCCAGCGCCCTGCTCATGCCAGGCGAACGCTCTACCGCTTGAGCCACATCCCTAGTCCTAAACTCGGAGGCTTCTAATTATCAATCAGGGAGCTTATTGAAAATTGCAAATTACCACCAGTTGCAGAAAACCCTAGATATTCTAATATAACATATTTCAGATAAAGTCTGAGACTCCACATTTTTATTACTACCCAAGGCATTTTCTTAGTACCAGACATAGGAGCATACATGGCAAAACACCAGAGAAAACTCCTGAAAAGAGACTTGAAATGGCTACAGGCTTTTTTGTTTTAGCATGTTTTTCCAAACTCCTCTTCACCACAAGTCTCTCACTTTGCACAGCGAACAAAGAGTTTTGCCAATATTTACATTTATTTTTAATTGACTATCTATTTGGGGGGTAATATTAAAACATAGATTTTAAATGAAAAGCTGAGGATGGTACATTGAAGATTTATAATACATTTCTACTCTTAACTTTATTAAAAAATTAATAAAGGTTTTTACACTCGCCTGTAATTCCAGCGAGTGAGAGGCTAGAGGATTGTGAGTTCAAAGCCAGCCTCAGCAACTTAACAGGGCCCTAAGCAACTCAGTGAGACCCTGTCTCTAAATAAAATATTACAAAAAGGTGGGAAGGCAGGGTTCTGGGAATGTGGCTTAGTGGTTAAGTGCTCCTGGGTTTAATCCCTGGTACCAAAGTGGGAGGGCTGGGGGGGGATGATGAATTGGAATGGACCCACTAGAAGATTAAAATCTGATTTTATTTTTTTCATAGCCTTCTTCTCAAATAGGTATATACTTTATCATCTTCTCAAATAGGTATATACTTTATCATCTTTAATTTCTAGATAATAAAACCATGGTATAGAGTAACTAAATAATTCTTAAAGACTTGAAAGTGGTAGGTAGTGGAAAGCCTTGACTATTTAAAAAGGGTTTTTTAAAGTGTCTGTGCATGTCTTAGGACATAAATGAGTTGATATCACTCCTTTCTGCACAATAGTTGATTATTCATTATCATGACTTTTCTTCATCCCTTTTATGATGGTAGGGGGTTGTTGTGATCACCTGGAGAGGAATAGAAATGGCTTGGATCAGAGACTTCCAATGGAGGAGGACATTCTCTGGATTCTATAGGAAACCCAGTGTGGTTCCTGTACTCTGAGGACTAAAGGGAACCAAGAATAGATTAGCTATCACAGGGTTTTGCAGGGTAGGGAGCTGAGGCCTGGGTGGGAAAGTATTCTCTTAGAGAGGCAGCAACTTAAGTGGTAGAAGCCAGAAGAGACGGAGAGGAAACCTGCCAATGCCCAGAGAGGATGCATTTGTGGGCGACTCTTGAACACTAAGGTAATATTCTGTGGAAGTTTGAATAGTTACAAAAATTAAGCATATATACTTTTTCTCATTAAATGAAGTGGCCCTCAATTATGTCATTGATTATATATTAAAAATACTGTTCAATTTGCTATATAATACAGCAATTATTAATAAATATTTCATAGCCTGTCTAAATTATTTTTTGCTATTCAATTGTGTCAGAAATTTTTTAGACCATCTGATTATCTATTGGGAGCTTTCAAGAATTCTTGGAAATGAATCCGGCTTCAGTCCCAGTGGGCAGATTGAGGAGACTGGGCAAAATATGCTGACATATTGTAATTATAATTGCTAATGACACCCAGTGGAGTGCAGGACAGCCACCCCAAACTAGGACTCTTGCATCTGAGTAAACCACATTAATGGGAAGGTCTCTCTAACCTTACCCTACATCCATTTTCCCTGAAGCAGGACATAAGATCCTCATGTGAGAGGTGACTTCCCCATGCCTGGCAGAAGGGAATGTCCTTATCTCTGAAGACACAGGGACAGAGAGAAGAATCTGAACAAACAGCCTCAGTAAGTCCCCCCAGTTTATTACCATTGGGTCATACTCCTTTGTTCAATTGTACTTCTCCCTGACTACCCACTTCTTCATTAAACCTGGCATTAAAAAACTCACAGGTTTCCCAGTTTGAGTCTTTATATCTGAGGTCTTCTGTATCTCATAAAACTTACATTAAATAAATGTGTACAATTTCCTCTTGTTAACCTGCCATTTGTTACACAGGTCTTAGCCATGAACCTAAGATGTGAAAAATATATATATTCCTTTTCTACTACACACCTCATGAGCTGGTAGGCTGGGGACTACTGCCACTGTCTACTTTCTACCATAAAGTGAGACCCAAAGATGAGTGGTGTTGTCCAACAGTACATCCATCACACAGATTAGGACAGTAGTGACTGGCAAAAATTCTAAAGATGGTGTAGGACTAGGTAGTAAAGCCACTTTTGAGCAGATGACATCATGATCCATTCTCAAATTCAATGTGGCAATACCAGGATTTTTCTTGATCAACTGTGAGATCAGTATATTGTTACTAAACACTGAAGTGAGCAAAATTGAGATTATATTATGAATAAATCGAGTGGTTATCCTTGCTGTATTTTTTTTCTCTTGAATTTCTAGAGTGGGAAATAAAAAGGGTTTTAGCTCATTCACATGAATGTGAATAATCTGGTTCATGTGATATGCCTTAAAGGACTTAGGGACTCATTTTCAGACCTCAGTTTCATACTCCCTCAACCCAGCCCAGCTTCTCTAAAATCTCTTCCATGTTGGATATTTTTTCTTGGGTTTAAAATTAGAGACTTAAAAGTTTTGATATAGCAGGTAAGGTAAGAACTACAACATTTCCACAAAATGAACTTAAGGTTAATAGTTTATGAACTAGAGAAAATCTAAATCAGAAGCAGAATATTACTAAAAGAGAGTAAGCCTTGGCAAGGTATGACATTGGGTAATCAGAGAGTAGCAGAATTATTTTGGGGACTGCATGAGGGACAGGATTTGGGAGACTGCTGATGAGTAAAAGATATTGAAGGTCAACATCCCATCTGGCATCCAGAGTCATGGCATGGAGCACAGCACTGGCATGAATTACTGTCTTGGCTTTGGAAAGCATTTGTGTGTGTGTGTGTGTGTGTGTGTGTGTGTGTGTGTGTCTGGAGATTGAACCCAAGGGGCTCACACATGCTAGGCAGGCGCCCTACTACAGAGCCAAATCCCCAGGACAACTTTCAATTTTCTGGTTCCTACTTTTTCAGATGACTTTGTTCATCCTCGGGGCTTGTCGGTAATGAAAAAGAAATTATAAAAACTCATTTTGAAACCTTAGTAAGGTTTTAACTGTAGGAAGTTCTAGGTGACAGGTGCAGGACATGCTACCCAACATATGGCAGCTTGGCGTACTGAGGGTTTTAAACTGAAGGAAATTGCGAAAGCTGCAGCAGCAGGAAGATCGTTCTCTGACCTTTTGTCTTTCACCCCTGAAACAGGTCATAAATATATTCTCTGGGTTGGGAGTATAGCTCAGTGGGAGTGCTTGCCCACCATGCTTGAAGTCCTGGGTTTGATTCCCACACAAAAAAATGATACTAATGATGATGATAATTACTGGACCTACCTCTTGTGACAACAGGTCATGAGACCCTCATTGCAGAGGGATTCTGGCCTAAACCCAGAAGAATCTGCACAAAGAGGCCTTATTGAGTATCCCTCAGTTTCTTACACTAGGTCACACTCTTTTGTCCTCCAGTCATCTCTGCATGACTGTCCATAAAAATAGTTTTCCTGGTCTTTGAGTCTTTGGAAGCAAAGACCCCTATTTTATGCAAACAGTTACATTAAATAAATGTGTTTTGCTTTCTTAATTTTCCTTTTTTTGGGTTGGGGATTGAACTCAGAGACGCTCCATTTCCAGCCCTACATATTTTATTTTGAGACAGTTAAATTTACAATCCTGCTTCAGCCTCCCGGCTAGTTGGGATTATAGGAGTGTGGCACCACACTGGCTTTGTTAATCTGTCTTGGTCATGGGGCTGTTGGCCATTGCACATTATAATGGATAAGTAGGAGATGCTGCTTTTTCTCCTCTACATAAGCTAAGGTGAGTGTGCACATTTACATCATTTTCTCTTCTTCAAAATCAATATAAATTTGGATGCAGCTGATGCAAGAGGATCACGAGTTCAAAGCCAGCCCCAGAAATTCAGCGAGGGCCTAAGCAATTCAGCAATACCAGATCTCTATATAAAATATCAACACATGATAGCTAAACTGTGGAAGCAAACTAGATGCCCTTCAATAGATGAATGGATAAAGAAACTGTTGTACATATACACAATGGAATATTACTCAGCATTAAAAGAGAATAAAATTATGGCATTTGCAGGTAAATGGAGTTGGAGAATATCATGCTAAGTGAAGTAAGCCAATTCCCAAAAAAACAAAGGTCGAATGTTCTCTCTGATTAGTGGATGCTGATCCATAATGGAGGGGAAATGGGAAAAATGGAGGAACTTTGATGAGGCAAAGGGAAGGGAGAGGTGGGGAGGGGGCATAGGGATAGGAAAGATGGTGGAATGAAATGGACATCATTACCCTAGGTTCATGTATGACGGCACATATGGTGCGATGCTACATTGTGTAGAACTAGAGAAATGAAAAGTTGTACTGCAATTGTGTACAATGAATCAAAATTCATTCTGCTGTCTTATATACCTAATTAAAATTATATATATATATATATATGGCTGGGATGTGGCTCAGTGGTTAAGTTCCCCTGGGTTCAATCCCCAGTACCAAAAATAAATAAATAAATAATAAAAATCAATATTATATTTATTTCAATGTGTAGCCAATGGTGCATTTCTCTGCATCTGTATGTAAGTCTTCATAAATACAGGAAGACGAATCTGGAATTTCCAAACTACATTGTTAGGAATAGAAGTGGTTCAAGCATATTTTTTTTTGTTTTCTTAACATGGCATTTCTATTAAAAGTGGTTTTCCTCTGAACAAAAAAGTTCCTATTGTATAACCATGTATTTATCTTTCCTTACATCTTGAAACAGTACTTGGATTTGCCCTTGGCTCTATTTTAGAGAAAAGCTTTGTTAAGCAAAATAAAACCTTGAGTAATACTCATACTTGCAGTGAACTCTGTAACTTTCCTGGTAAATATGAAGCAATGTGAAAGATATTTTAGTTTTGCTTTATGATAAAATAAAATTTTTTCACCTTCATTCAATGTTGATGTGCACAAATGAATTTGACCTAAAGTACACTTGAACATACAAATGCATAACAAAATTCTAAATGGCCCTCCCATTTCCCCTAATTTATAAAAGTTCAGGGGGAAAAAAAGCATAGTAAAAAAAAAAAGAAAAGTTAGATTATTTTGAGAAGACAATTTATATAACAAACATAATTTTACTGTTCAAAAATATTGCCTACTTCAGCATAAAATTAACCAAAGAGTTTGTTTATATCACAAGCTATTTAAAATTAAGTCATTGAAATATTAAGCCTCTTAAAGTAAATATATAAAAAATCAAACTATTATACATAAATAAATGAAATAAATGCAGCTCTAGAAATTAGCAGAAAGTGCCTAATATTAAATGGATTTGAATTTTAGAACACAGCTAGTACGGTGCATAAATGAGATACAAAAGAGGAAAATATCTTTGATACCCAGAATATTAATTTACCATTAATGGATATCAAATCAAAAGTTCAACAGAATCCCTGCATTCAAAAATACATTGACCTCATAATAATCACTTTATTTAATAGAAAACTGAATTGAGATTCATATACACATATATAAAGATGATACATCCAGCAGAATAGATTCAAATACCTGAATTTTTATTCAGTCTTAGGTTTGGACATAGATTTTATATTGTGAAATGTATTTCATTATTAAAAATTGGGGGCTTGTTACCTCATTTGTATTATGATTTTGTAGTCATGTACAAAAGAAACTATCACATAAAAAGTGTCTTTTGTTCTTCATCATTATTAGTAAACTAATTCTGCCTCTCACTGAATTTGCATATTTGAAATCATGTCAGAAGGTGTTGGTTGTAGTTCTATACAGGTGTTGTTAAAAATTAATTGGGAGGCCATTAGACTGAGCTTGCTCTCACAAATTGGGTACCTATGCAAGCAAACTGAAACCCAACTCGGCAAACAGGAAAAAAAAATCTTAAGCAGAAACAGCCAGTTCATTTCTAACTAACTAGGAATTTTTCTATTTCAATCAATAAAATATTTTTATTCTGCAAAATGAAAATGCAAAATTTAAATGCTCAAATTTAAAATTTTTGATTGCCAACATAACAAGTGGAAAATTCCCACCTGACCTCATGTGACAGGTTGCAGTTAAAATGCTAATGCACTAAAAATATTATATATAAAATTATCTTCAGGCTATGTGTAAGAAGTGCAAAACAAGGTATGAAACAAATAAATTTTTTGTTAACATCTGGGTCCCATCTCCCAGGTATCTCGGTAAGTGTATGCAGATATTCCAAAATTCAAAAAGTCTGAAATCAGAAACAGTTCTAATCCCAAGCATCTCTAATGAGGGACAAACAACCTCTAAAAGTTTCACATCCTGCCCTCTCCCTTGATGAAGTCCAGTTACTTGATCATTTGTTCTTCATTCTCTAAAATTGATAGTAATTAAATGAAAGAAGAAGAAAAAAAGAAAAGAAACATCTACATGGCACTGTTCCACATGCTGACGGTGATCCTTCACAAACAAACTATGATGTAAATACGGTTCTTATTTCCACTGTTCAGAGAAAACTGAATGGTTGAGAAACTTGCTCATAGTCACCAGTCATAAATAACAGCACCAGGATTTAAAACTATAGAGTTTGGGACCAAAGACTTCACAGCTTTCCACTTCTCAAATGCAGCAGTAATTGTCTCCATTTTGAAAAAGCCAATGTTAAATTTCCAGAAATGTCATATTGTTAAAAAAAAGTCTGTAAAGCACCTAAACTATAATATATAATAGGAGTACTACCCTATGCAGTTTTGTATATGGTACCTCCTAATCTATTTATCTATCGACTGGAAGATCAGAGGCATATTTTTTCTTCAACCTGTTCTCTGAAATTAGGCGTGCATACAATCATGGTGATATTAAAAACTAAAGGGTTAAGTTCTTTGATTCCATACTTATGTTTGGAAAGATATTAAGTCTGTTTTAGAAAGAAACCTTCATATCTGTGTGAGACTTTAATTCTGAAATTCTCACCTATCCTAAACCCAAACAAATTAAAATAAGGCAGGTGTTATAGTTCATATTTTGCAGATGAGCAATTAAATTGCAGAAGTTATGTCTGTTTCCCAAGGTCAGAGAGCTAGTCAGAAAGACAGGCCAGTTAAGAACCCAATTCTGGGGCTGGGGATGTGGCTCAAGCGGTAGCGCGCTCGCCTGGCATGCGTGCAGCCCGGGTTCGATCCTCAGCACCACATACAAACAAAGATGTTGTGTCCGCCGATAACTAAAAAATAAATATTAAAATTCTCTCTCTCTCTCTCTCCCCCCCTCTCTCTTTAAAAAAAAGAACCCAATTCTGGCTGAGCATGGTTGTGCATTCCTGTAATCCCAGTGGCTTGGGAGGTTGAGGCAGGAGGATCCTGAGTTCAAAGCCAGCCTCAGCAAAAGCGAAGCACTAAGCAACTTAGTGAGACACTGTCTCTAAATAAAATACAAAACAGGGCTGGGGATGTGGCTCAGTGGTTGAGTGCTCCTGAATTCAATCCCTGGTACCAAAAAAAAAAAATCAGAGAGAGAGAGAGAGAACCCAATTCTGTGTGAGTTTCCTAAACTTTCCCTTATTCTACTTTGAAGAAACTACTATTTTTCTTGTATGCATCTTCTGTTCTTTTCTTTTTCAGGTCCATTTTTAGAAGCATTTTTTGACAATAGCTTTGATTTGGCTACTTCTAGGAGTTGTGAGTAGAGTGTCTCCTTAATAGTTTTCAAAATTTTCTGTACATATTTGGGACTTATTTTGGTCAAGTGGAGCTAGGGAAAACAAAGCTGGGTGCTCCATTTGAATTTCCTCACGGGCAATGAATAAATTGTGTGGTTGCCAAATGGGTTCAACTAGTTTGAATGTTAAGCAGGCAGACAAGGGCAGAGAGAAGTCTCCCCCCACCCACCCCGACTCTGACAGGAAGCTAATGACAAAAACCTATAATCAAGGGAAAAATAGCTCCAGAGTCAGTAAAGAGGTTTCAATTCAGAGTAATCATCATTAGCAGGTGATTAAAGTAGAGCTTTTAAAGGTAGATGATAGACTATTTGTATCTAAATCACTTAGGCACATTTGTTAAATTCCCCAGGCTTCACCTTCAACCTATTGAATCAGAAGCAGTGGGCTGGGATCGGGAATTTATAGCATCATCCAACTTCAAGAGGAACCACTACAATAAAATTAGGTAAGAAAACAGAATTTTTTGGCTGATTTCGAATGCCTAAAGTGTTCAATTTTTCAATTACTATGGGTAGAGAGGGAGCAGAACTCTCCAATCCTTAAGTAGGCATTGCACAAACTAACTTCTTTTCAAAGAAGATGGTAAGGGAAAAGAACCTTTAGTGACAAAATCTGACAAATAGTGCTTCAGTCAGTGAGGCCAGCGATGGAGGCCAACATCAAATGTGGGGGGTCAGTATGCACTCATCATACAAAATGGTTTTCACCCCAAAACACAATTTTCTTATCTAATCATGAAAAAAGTTGCAGACAAATTCCACTAGGGAAGTGCTTTACAAAATACACAACCGATACTCTGAAAAATAAAGCCATCAAATATAAGGGAAATCTGAGCAAGGTGGCACACAATTCTAATCCCAGCAACTCAGGAGGCTGAGGCAGGAGGATCGCAAGTTCAAAGCCAGCCTCAGCAACTTAGTGAAACCTGGTTCGAAATAAAAAAAAATAAAAAGGGCTGGAGATGTGACTCAGTGATAAGGGTTCAATCCATCACCAATATAATAATAATAATAATAAGCAAGGGAAGTCTGAGAAATTTCTCACACCAAGCATAACCTCAGACAACAGGAGGACCACATGTAATGTGGTATCCTGGATGGATTTCTACAACGGAAAAAAAAAAAGCACAAAGGGTAAAAACTAAGGAAATCTGAATAATTTTATCTGTATTGGTTCATTCCTTGTAACAAATGTACTAACACAAATGTAAGATGTTTATAATAAGGGAAATTGGATGTGAGGTAAATAAGAACTCTGTATTCTTTCTCAATTTTTCTGTAAGTCTAAAACTGTTCCAAAACTAGTCTGTTTTTTTTTTTTTTAAAGAAATATCCTGGTCTGCTTATGATATTTAGAGTTGATCACAGTTAATAATAGAGAAAGAACACGATTTATCTGGTACCAGTTTATGCATGGCTGAGCCAGTCAGCCAGGCTGGACAGTGGTTGAAGGTAGGATGGATCTAAGTGCAAGAACAATCAGAACTTTCGGGTTCATGTTCAAGATGGGAAGGCTCAGTAACTGGTCAAACACAGAATTCTGTTCCTCTGAGATAAAGAGCTTTAGGCAGACCAAGTGCTCCTCTAGGGCTTGGGGAAGAATTCTTTGGAGTGCTCCTTTGAGTCAGTGTTTCTTGAACTTGATTTTAAGAAAGAAGAGTTGACATTGATCAAGTGATTTGCAGGACTCTCTACAAACCAGAGCACAGTCTGCCTGTATGTCTGGCCTCTTGACTCCTGGACTATCCAAAGGACATATGGGTTTTCCCAGTGAACGGATCATTCTCTAACCCAGGTTAAGAAAGGCATCCTCCTCCTCCTTCCACAACCACTCTGGTCTAAGTCTCCATCAATATTAATATTGATTTGGTGAGTTTCAACAAATGTAAACAGTAAATTAAAATAAGAATCCCATGACCTCTCAAACTGTCCTCAGACTCCTCCTCACATGACCTCCCCACCACTATGTCACTACCACCAGCATCTTCCAAACCCTGATCCGCTTTCCTTTCACTATAGATTTGCCTTTTCTAGCATCTATATTATATATCATATATTATATGCCCTGGGATGCACCAAGACTGTGAGATGAGCTAGTAACCCGTCCCTTGTGTGTGCACAGCAGTAATCCATTGTGCGTACATGCTGCCATGGGTTTATTCATTCACCAGTTGAAAGTCTTTCGAATTGTGTCCAGTTTGGGGGCTGGAATTTTAATAAAGCTGCTATGAACATCCCAGTGCAAGTCTTTGTGTGAACATGATTTCATTTCAGTCGATCAAGTACCCCACGTAGGTTTGCTGGGTCTTACATGAGGGCATGGTCAATATTTTAAGAAACTACCCAGTTTTCAAGTTGTAGTCCCTTTAGCAATTTGAGAGAGCTATATTTTTTTCCTACCCCTGTCAAAAGTGGATATTGTCAGCTTTGAAAAAGGACTATGATATTGGCTGTGCAATGGTAGCTGACTGGGATTTTAATTTGCATTTTCCCAACAACTACTTATTTGTCATAAAGTATTTGCTAGTGAATTGTGCTGTTGTTGTTTTTTGGTACCAGAGATTGAACTCAGGGATGCTTCACCACTGAGCCATATCCCCAGCCTTTTATTTTATTCTGAAAAGGGGTCTCCTTAAGTTGCTGAAGGCCTCACTCGCTTGCTGAGACTGGTCTTGAACTTGCGATCCTTCTGCCTCAGCCTCCCAAGTCCCTGGGATTACAGGCATGCACCATCATGTCCAGTTCATAAACTGTATATTCAATAGAATATTCAAATCCTTTGCCCGGTGTTTAATTAGGTTGTTCTTGTTTTATTACTGAATTGTAAAAATGCTTTATGAATTCTGGACAGAAGTCCTTTATTACGTATATGTTTTACATGTACTCTCCTAGATCAGGGCTTGTTTTACATTTTGTATCTTTTAAATTTCGGTGAAATGCAATTTGTCAATTTCTTTTACTTTTAAGGTTTGAACTTTTGTTATCCTAATAAGAAATATTTGTTTAAGAGTAAAATTTCCCACAAATTGATCCATAGAGGCAATGCAAAGAATTCTTTGTCAAAATTAACAAGTTGGTCCGAAAATACAGATGAAAATACAAAGGATATAGAACAGCCATAATGGAGTTAAAGGACTTCAATTAATTTATATCAAGACTTTCTATCAAGCTATAGTAATCAAAACAGTGTGTTATTTGTGTAAGAGTAGATAGATCAATCAGTGGAACAGACAGAAAGTCTAAAATACACACACACACACACACACACACACACACAGAGACATTCACACATTCCATTGATTTTTCCTTTTCTTTCTTTTTAAGAGAGAGAGAGAGAGAGAGAGAATTTTTTTAATATTTATTTATTTATTTTTTAGTTTTCGGTGGATATAACATCTTTATTTTTTTTTTAATTTTTATGTGTCAAAACCCACTTGAATCAAATGTATGAAATATGATATGTCAAGAGCTTTGTAATGTTTTGAACAACCAATAAAAAAATAAAATAAAATAAAATTTTTATGTGGTGCTGAGGATCGAACCCAGAGCCCCACACATGCCAGGTGAGCACGTTACCACTTGAGCCACATCCCCAGCCCTCCATTGATTTTTCTTAATTTTTTTTAGTTTTTAATAGACTTTATTTTATTTTATTTATATGCAATGCTGACAATTGAACCCAGTGCCTTACACATGCTAGGCAAGTGCTCTCCCACTGAGCTACAACTCCAGCCCCCAATTCATTGATTTTTGATAGAAGTTCTAAGGTTAAAAAGAAAGGATAATTATTATTTTAACAAATAGTGCTAAATACTTAGGTTACCAATAGATTTAAACACATACACTCTTAATTCTTAGCTAACAATAAAAAAAAATTCCAAAGTGAGTCATTGACCCAAATGTAAAAATAAAATCATAAACACTTCCAGAAGAAAACAGAGGAGGAAAAAAAATGTGTTTATAAGTTAAATCAAAACAAGTATTAGCAAACTGACCAGGAGTAAAATGTGACTCATTGCCTATTCTTATAAAGTTTTATTGATTGAAACTCAGAAGAATTCATTCATTTACACATAGCCTATGGCTTTCATAGTACAGTGACTGAGTGAAGTAACTTCAATAGAGATCATGCAGACCATAAAGTTAAAGATATACACTATCTGATCCTTTATAAAAAGTTTGCTGATTCTTGGACCTAATAGAGTTGGCCCTTAGTATCCAGAAAGAATTGGTTCAGGATAAACCAAGGATGCACATGTCCATTATACCTGCATAATAACCTATGTACATCTCTTGCACACTTTGAATCATCTCTGGATTTTAGTAATATCTAATTCAATGCAAACAATACGTAAATAGTAGTTTACCATATTATTTAGGGAATGAGAAGAAAAAAACTTCTCTTCACACTCAGCACAGATACAATTTTTTTTTCTAATATTTTGGATTCACGGGTTGGCTGATCTATGTGAATGGAACTCATGGATACATAGGACCAAAAGTATTTCAAATGGAAACACAACTACATAGCAGCCAGAGAAACTGTTAGAAATTCTTAAAATATCTCATGTGGTCCTCTGTGAATCTGCACCATTTTCCCCTCTCTGAATCTATTGGCCTTCCCCCATCTCAGGCTCCAAGCAGTTCTTGCCTAAGGGCCTCTGTTTTGGATTTTTCTTGCCTGGAATACTCTACAGCTATCCTCTAGGCTCTTGCTTTAAGTCTCAAATCAAATGTCATTTTCTTAATGAGGCCTGTATTTCCCACCCTTTTTTCTTTAGAACTGGTGTGTGCCCACTCCCTTAACACCTATTTCAAGCCAGTTCTACTTCTTTCCTCTCCATAGCCCTTATCACCTTTTAACATTCATTTTAATTTACTTTTTTAAAAGTGTTTTGTGTAGTTAATGTAAGGAGATGATCAAAGTTTGATTTCACAAATCAGACAATTTATTACCAAAGATTTTTTTTTTTTTTGGACAATGCTTAAAGCAGTGGAGAATAATGAGAATAAAACTCACAGGGAATACACTCCACAGAGGAGGTGCATTAACCACATGGTGAGTTTCAATTTTATACAGTGTGCAATTATTAAAGTCTAGCTGTTCAATTAGGACAGAAACAGGCCTCGGTGGAGATAAAGCATAATTAAAGTTTGAGGTATATCTTTCTCTGGGAGGTTCTTGGAAGAGACAGTTTGACCAACCCAGCACACAACTGTGGTAACACACAAGGTTCCTAGCAGCCAGAAAGCGATGCTGGTGTTGGCCAGGGAGAATGTGCAGGATTGCTGGAATCCTGCCACAGAGTAGCCCTGCCATAGCCTGGGCTCTCAATGGGTCTGTCGAAATCATAAATGCTTTGGAGACCTGTATTTGAGGCCAATAATTCACATATGGGGTCTGATAAGGTGTGTTGTAACATTCTGAAGGAAAGGGGGATTACACTCCATGTTCTTATCACAGCAAAACATATGTCATGTAGCAAATAATGTGTTTAGAGTCATTTCAAAGCTGCATAATAAAAGTCCTTGTCCAACACCCACCCTTCCAGTAGGTAAGTCCCACCAATGCACGGGCTGTTATCTTGTGAAGCATTAAAGATACTTTTCATGTCATTTATATATCTTGTATATATTTTAGCATATTTAGCTTTTAGGAGGCATTTATCAGATCTGTATTATTGCTTTGATAGAAAAGAGTATCCTTATGGATAATTATATGGCTTAGTAATAGCTGCACTTACTTTATGCCTACCAAGGGGCCAGGTGTAAAGACCCACATTATCTTATTATTCAATCCTCACAATAACCCAGAGGCATAAACTATTATCACAGCATTACAGAGTTGCTTGGTAATTTGCTCAGGGTCACATAATTCATTAAATTGCAGGCAAAAGATTCAAACAGGATGCCTTGTCGTGTGTTCTTGCTTAGTTCAGTATTTTACATTCCAGGTACACTAAACTCTAGATGATAAGCCACAGACATAGATGACCCCATAGGGTGGCCACCTGGATGGGAGGTGGAATTTGATAGGAGCAACATAATTAGCTCTAAAACATGTGCTAAGTCATATTTGATATTTTCTAATTTCTTTATGTTTATGCAAGATTTTACATTTGCTTTTAAGGGGTATACTAAGTTAATTATTAAGGTTTTCATATTAATTACTATTTGATAGATGAATTGTACAAGGTGAAAAATGCCGTTTCCAAAACCCTTTAGGCCAGATATGGTACAGAGTACAGTGTGGTTTTTAGGAACATAAAGCAATACCTGCGCCATGTATCAGATATAAAGGGGTTGCGGGGTAGTCTTTAATAATTATAAGCATTTCCACAGGAAAAGGTATAAGTGTACACATTTACTGGGATTGTAAAAACCTTCACATGTTTTACCACCAAATGAGGACCAAATCGGTGCAGTCTGCCTGCTTTGTTTTCTGGGGCAATTTATTATCTTCCTGGGCCTCATTTCTCTATCTCTGTAAGTGATACTTACATTTTACATTTTTGAGTTAGTAATATATGGAGGTGGAAATTTTTAAATTTAGAAATTGCACATAGTGACTGCTCATTAAGGGATGGCTAATAGTATCTGTGTTCTGCAGAAGGAAATGAGAACCATTTTCTTAAGTGAGAGAGTTGTAGTTTTCACTTATCAGAATTATGAAATAATTTTACTCTTTAGAATACAAAGTCTTTATAGTATTTATCTGAATTTATAATTTATGGGATATTAAGAAGACTCCAAAGAACAATTTTAGGATCAGTTTCTCTTTTAAAATAATTTCCTTGCTTCACTTCGATTCACAAATAAACCCCTAAAAAGCTTGTTTCTCATTATCCAGTCCCCATCTGTATTAACATAATCTATTATTTACTCTCAAACCAAATTACCATCGTATTTGAGGTTTCAGCTGGGTTAGTGAACTTCTGGCCAGGACCTGACTAAACTGATAAGAGTAATTTCAGCATTTTAATGATTCATACCATCCTGGATGCAGCTGAAACTTGCCATCATTTGATCTTGAAATGAACAAACTAAAATCAATGTAAACTGGAGACATCAAAACCTTCTTGAGGTGATAAGTGCAACCTCTGAGCCACGTTAATCAAGCTGTGGGCTCTCGGTACAGACTGCAAGGCATTCTTGCTTTACTTACCCCGTTTACCTTTGTGACCCCCATTGCTGCCCCCTCCCCCATTGTCCTGGTCTTACATGTTCTGGTTTTAAAGAAAATGACTGAATAGCCTTAGGACTTTTGAAAATGTTTCCTTTGGAATATTTGAGATTCTTTTCCTCTAATGCCACCCACTCCTCTATACTCAGCTCCTACTCACCTTTCATTTCTCATTCTGATCGGATGTTCTATCAATGAAGTCTCCCTGGAGACTTTGGGTCTGGTGCATGCGCTTCTCTTAGCCTACTGCACAGACTTCATTCCTGCAGCTTATTCAACACTGGGTTATAATTGGTTGCTTACATATCTGCCTTGCTTAAGATTGTAAGAGGGGCCATATTTATGTCCCCAACTCTGTTCCCAGTACATTAGTACGGTACCTGGGACATAGAAATAATGAATTGTTAGGTAAATAAGCCTCCTAGGAGTTTTTCTATGTAAAGGAAAAAAAGTTTAATAACAAATGCCTTATAAGATTGTGATAGTAAAATAGAATGCTGCATATAAATATGCTTTTGTATCAAAGTGCTTCGTAGGTGATAGGCATCCCATTACTGCCAATTGAACACGTGTTCTTGTCTGGAGTCACAATATCACTGCTTTTTAATTTCGTTTTAGATTCAGTTCAGACTACAATTCTGTAAATTCTGCCTCCACATGTTTCACACACTAACATTCCTTCACTCTTTCCGTGGTCAGGTTTTTTTTTTTTTTTGTTAAATGGATTAGAAAATATGCTGAGAGTTAAATGTCTTTTTAGGACGGTTGGGTGACGCTGACTTCTCTTTTAATTTTTGAATGTTTTAAATTGCTTTTTTTATTCAAGTACATTTTGTTCAATAAAACTAATTTTGTGAAGTACATTTTCTACTATTTTCTAAGTAAACATTTTTACAGACAATTGAAGCCATGTATTTCTGATTTATTTATGCATAGGATTCAATTAACATCCTGCTTCAACAAATGTCTTAATCCCTAATCATTACTATATGGATACACAATACATTCCTTTCAGCATTGGATGTTAGAACTACTAGGTGGAAATTTGATAAAGAAAAAGATGTTTTATAGTAACCAAGTGTTTTCCAACAAATTACTTATCAAAGGAAAAGCAGTAACTTGCCCATTGAGAAACATAACAGATAAACTTTAACTGAGGGTCAAAGATAACATCCAGTTGGAACAAACCAACATCATGTGCCTTTTATATGATACACAGTGAAGGTCACAATGTCACAATAGTTACATTTATGCCCCAAATGTACAAGCTGATTTAATCATAAGGAAACATCAGACAAACACAAATGAGGAGATATTCTACAAAATAATTGGCCTATACTCTTCAAAAATGTCAAGGTTAAGAAACACAAAGAAAGTCTATGGAAATTTTCTGTATAAAAAGAGAATTTTAAAAAATTATAATTGTTGTGATGATCTTTGGATCCTCGACACAAAGAGGAGAGGTGATAGCTATAAAGTACATTTCTCAGAAGTGGACAGAATTTGAAATGTGGGTTATGAATCAGATAATAGGTTGTTGTTTTTTTTTACATTGAAATAAAATTTACATTGAAATAAAATAAAATTGATATCCATGCTGTGTTTATGTAATAGGAAATATTCACTGAAATGTTCAGGGGCAAAGGGGCATGATCTTTCTAACTTATTCTAAAAATAAGTTAGAAAAAAATGAAAGAGAAGGGGGGAAAGAGAGAGAGAGAAAGAGAGAGAGAGAGAGAAAAAGAGAGAGAGAGAACAAAAAAAAAAGAGTAAAAACAGTTCCTTCTCCTATTCTTGCAAATTTTCTGAGTTTAACCTTTGACCAAAATAAAACATTACCCCAAAAAGGCCCACACTCAAACATACTAGTTCAGTGGTCAAGTATTCATTAGTTACCTTGGAAAAAAGTGTCTATCAGTTGCTGAGGGGGAAAAAAGAATTCCAAAGTAGTGACCTAAAACAAAAATTTGATTTTTTTTTCTCCCCCTCCATGATCCTGAAGGTGGACTGGGTTCACCTGGGTGGGTCTTTTTGCTCCACAATGCTTAGATTGTGGGTTTTCGTTCTGCTGCATTTGTCTGGAAGTTCAGCTATGGACACACAAGAGGGCCACTATTCCCCAGGTTTCTCTTTGCTAGCTTAGACTGAACTTCCTTAGAAATAAAAACTGGGGAAAAAGTAAAATACTGTTCCTTCTTTTACAGCATGGGCTCAAAAGCTCTAGAATTTCTCCTGCATAGCATTCTATTCTTAGATGCAAATCACAGTACAGCTCAAACTCACTCAGACAGGAAATGCTCTTGCTTGAAAGAGTGACTTCCCAGGGACCAGAAGAATGGTTGGCAGCCATATTTTAAGGCCACAAAGCCAAAGTAAAATAATTTAGATAGTTTTGAACATATTTCTCTATGAGTGTAATTTAGATATATTATCATATGAAATAAATGTCAAGAGTTTTAATTTGTGTGAAAGTTAATTTAATTTGTTGTATATACATGGATTCAGAACCATTCTTTATAGTTGCAGATTACATACTGTATAGCATAAATTATTTTTTCATCATAAAAAATGGGTGTTCTGACTTGAGCCATTTCTTAGGATTTAAGCTTGTCTGGTTCTTGTCGGCTACTGGGAGACAGACCATTTGTATAATAAACTTCTGAATGTAAAAAGGAAAATGAATGTTTGCCCAGGCTCACGGGGGCAAGGAGGATGGTGTGGACCATAAAGTCTCTGCCTCAGATATTGTTCCGTGTCCCTGGTTCCACAGACTTGAGCAAAGAATACATTCAGTTTCCTCTCAGAACCAAGCTATTAGACCTGTTCATTTTATATGTGCCTGTCATTGTACCCATCCTAATCACTATTACAGCTGATAAGTCTTATTCATCCTGTCACAAGACCCGATGGAACCTGTAATTTTTTTACACTGTTTGACCTCCTGAACTCAAAAGCATTGAATATAAACTGGCTGAGAGCAGGATGCAAAGATCTTGAAGTCTCATGCAATGAAAGCATGACAATTTTATATTTTGTGCCAATCATAAGTATTACAGAATGCTCACAAATGCCAAATATATGAATGGCATTTCTTTTCTGATTCTAGGAGTCCTTTTTTTTTCTTTTGGTTTTAATATCTTTCATTATTCAAAACATTTTAAACACATTCAAAAATAGAAAAAGAGCCCTCCTTGGGTACCCATCACCCATCTGTAACTACTAGGTGGTCAGCACATGACAAGTCAAGTTCAATCTTCATCCCTTTGCTCTACCTTCATGCAGGCACCTGTTGCCTGTTGGACTCTTAAAAAAAAAATCCAGACATTGTAATTTTATCTATAAAACATTGGTATGGGCAGGCACAGTGGCACATGCCTGTAATGCCAGCAGCTTAGGGGACTGAGGCAGGAGGATCCCAAGTTCAAAGCCAGCCTCAGCAAAAGTGAGGCACTAAGCAATTCAATGAGTCTATCTCTAAAAGAAATTACAAAATAAGGCTGGGGATGTGACTCAGTGGTCGAGTACCCCTGAGTTCAACCCCCAGTACCCTCTCAAAAACAGGGAAAAATTATATGTATTATTAAAATATAAGGACTTTTAAAGCATCATAAGTATTTGTGTATGTTGGACAATTAAAAATTTCTATGTCTTATCTAATGTCTAATCAGTTTTTGAATCTCTCGATAATCTCAGAATTGTCTTTCTGGAGTTATTTCAGTCTAAATACAAAGTTTCACATGTCCTATTTAATTGACACCACCTATTAAATCTTTGCAGTCTTGTCCTTTTTCTAGTTTTCGAAGAAACCAGGTTATTTGTATAATTCTTACCCCTCACCCCATGGTTACTGATTCAGCTGACTATCTCCTTTAAGTGTCCTTTAATGTGTTTCTCTGAATACATGTTTTTTTTAATTGGAGAGACTTAGGGGTTATTAGTTAGACTAGAAAGGTTGGAGTTATCAAGACTCGTAAGTAGGAACTGAGCATTAATGGTCATCTATTTCTGCATTCAATCTATTGTGGTGTATTTGAGTCGCATATATGAAGAAAATTCAGCCTCACACAGATACATAGTTTAAAAAGAGAGGGATACTTTAATACAGTTGTGGATATTCTCTGAATCTACACCAAAATTCTACAGGTATAGATTTTTTTAAATGTTATTTGTGTTGTATATCCTAAAATTGTTTTGACAAACATTTTGTACCTTTTTATACTAAATCCATCTGCATATTTCACACATGGAATAGATTTTTCTCATGCATAATTTTATAATATGATGCATTGAAAATATTGGTTCATTGAGTTAAACAGATCTTCCAAATATGGACACAATTTTGTTAGACAATCTTAAAAAAAAAATCCCATTCATGAATGGCATCATTAATCTCATCCAAAAGCCTTCATGCAGGGGCAAGTTATCAAATTCACAGTGGCAGGTTCAAGTTTTCCAAAATTTAAATTTTTTTGTGAAAAATCATATTTCCTCATTGCACATAAAGAGTCAGCAGTTTACTTGGAGATGACTGAAGCTTGTTTCATTTTAATTAATTAATTAATTAATTGTGGTGCTGAATATTGAACCCAGGGCCTTGTGCATCCCAAGGCAAGTGCTCCACCAACTGAGCTATATCCCCAGCCCACTTCACTTGTTTTTAAGAGTCTGCCCATGGGTTTTTTGAGAGAGACCAACATCTGAACAACCATGTCTTTCAAGTAAACTTATATTCCAGGATAAAAATGCAACTTCAGTTCTCAAGTTAACCATTCCATACACATTTCTCCTCAAGACACCATTGTATCTGAATATGCAACAGGTATACTTTATGCATATGCCCATAACATAATGTGAACTCAAGGGTTGGAATTTCATAAAATTGATAAGTTTTAGCGCTTCATCAAGATGTTTGGAATAAAACTAGCTCTTGTTTTCTTTGATGTATGGCAGTAACAAACATAATGACTACTAGTGCAGTTTTGTATCACTGCCTTGATTTATTTTAAGATGTTAACTGGTTTATGCATTAATGCTTTTGTACCATAAATATAAATTTGGACAGTATGAAGAAGATAAATATCATGTTAAAAGCCTTCGTACCCACCATTCTGAAAAATGCCAACCTTGAGAAATTTTCAGAACTTACAAACTAGTCATATGACAGGGTGTTCACTGTAGCATTTCTTATAATTATAAGAAGTTATGAAAATTTTGGATATCTTTCAATAGGGAAAAAAATAAACAAAATATAGTGCTTTCATATAAAATAATACTATGCAATAATTTAAAAGAACGTATAGAACTTTTTTGTACAGAAAAGACCCACTAGAACAGAGTGCAATTAGAAAACATGGTCACATACTATTGACATCATCTCGTTTGTAAAAATTCCAATATAATTAGACACATATCACAAGACTTATATAAGAAAAACAAAGATCTCATTATACCTGTTATAAACTGGTAATACAACTGATATACACATACTTATAAACAAGTGCACAGAATAAGGATTGAAGTGTGCTACACACTTGACAGTGGGAACATGGGGGGAAGTGAGGTGGTCATCATGAGGCCAGCTCTTCACTCTGTATATTCTACTAAATAATGAATCATGATTATATATTACTTTCTTATTAAAACTTTTAATACTACAAGTCCAGTCAGAATGGCAATTATCAAGGATACAAGTGATAATCAATGTTGGTGAGGATGTGGGGAAAAAGGTTCACTCATACATTGCTGGTGGGACTGCAAATTGGTGCAACTACTCTGGAAAGCAGTATGGAGATTCCTCAGAAAACTTGGAATGGAACCACCATTTGACTCAGTTATCCCACTCAGTATACAACAAAAGGGCTTAAAAATCAGCGTACTATAGTGAAGCAGCCACATCAATGTTTATAGCAGCTCAATTCACCATAGCTGTGCCATGAAACCAACCTAGGTGGAATATTACTCAGCCATAAAGAAGAATGAAATTATGGCATTTGCTTGTAAATGAACAGAACTGGAGACTATCATGCTAAGTGAAATAATCTAATCCCCCCAAATCAAAGGCAAATGTTCTCTTTAATATGTGATACTAACACACAATAAGGATGGGAGAGGGAAGATTAGAAATTCATTGGATTAGACAAAGGGAAATGAAGAGATGGGATGGGAATAGAAAAATACAATAACAAATTAAAATTTTTTTTAAATAATCAAGAAGTAAATCCTCTAGATTTTTATTCAACCTAAGCTTAGTGGAAAGAATTTTTAGAGTGAGGTACTCTTACTGTTGGTTCTTTTTCTTTATACACAAATGGAATAAGGAGAGGTTAGGATTATTGAACATCACCAGGGTTTGGATAAGTGTCCCCAAAAGGCCCATTAAAGGACTTATTTCCAGCCCGTGGCACTACTGGGAGGTGGCAGAAACTTGAAGAGGTAGGAACAAAGTGGGAGGTCTTCTGGATGTTGGGAACATGTCCTTAATGGGATTTTAAGACCCTAGTTCCTTCTTCCTCTTTTTTTTTCCTTCCCAACCACCATGAATTGAGCACCTTGTTCTAGCATGTATTTCCCACAATGCTTTGTGCCTCACCACAGGTCTAAAAGCAATAGGATCAACTGACGCTAGACAGAAACCTCCAAAACTGAGCCAAGATGATTTTCTAATTTTAAGCTGATTGTCTCAGGCATTTTGTTACAGTAACAGAATATTGACCAACATAAAAAGTTTAGATGGTTTAATCACTCATGTACATACCATTCCATCTATTTGCACCATTATTTTTTAGCTATTTTGAGATGGATAAAACAGTACTTGTTATTTCTCTCATTAGATTTTAAAAAATTGTTAAGACATGGATGGTGCATTTTGTATCTGGTAGTAACTAGAGTTTACTAAAGTATACAGACAGGGTTAAAATATTGAATGAATTTTGGTTTGATCTTCATATAGAAGGAACAGTTTTTCATTAACAATTTTGACTCAAGGACACATCGACAAAGGTCACAACATTTAAATATCCAAAGGTCAACTAATGAAGAACAAATGTTCTTTTTTGTGTCATCTATAAGAAAGAATCACAATAAGCAGATAGGGATATACATTTTTTTCCCTATAGGCTCTTGCCAGGCTGTATTTGTAGTATTATATCTTAATTTCAGACTATTTATTAACAGATTGCCAGAAAAAATTTCAGGAAATTCATTTATTCACCTGGTGTATATTTGTTGCATTCCTACTGTGTGCCAGGCTCTCTCCTCGGTACTTATGATAAGGAACCAAACAAGGTTACTGAACTCATAAAGCATATGTAAATGAATAAAAATGTGTGACCTTGTGGAACTTCTCATGAGGAACTCATATGCCAGAGAAAAGAGGTAGACAACAAACCAAAAAATAAATAAATAAGTGAGTGTATTGTGTGTTCGGTGGTTATGACAGTTTTGGAGAAAAGTAAAGCAGAAAAGGGGATTAGAGTGATGGCTGAGGTAGGGGTCTTTATTTTATCAAATAAGTCCTTGCTTAAAAGATTTTAGTTGAGCAAAACCTTGATGAAGGTTTTGTGAGGCAACCAGTGGGTAGATGTCTGGAGGAGTTCTTGCATGCAAAAGTGACAGGGCACAGAGAGTGCAAAGGCCCCGAGGTGGGACTGCACTTCATCAGAATGGACAGACAAGTCTGGGAGGAGAAGAAAAATGCAAACTGTGGAAAGAGTGGATGTAGGATGGGAAGACATGGCTAAGTAGAGCTTGAGAAGCACGTAAGACATTGAAGTAGAGATGATGAGTCAGCAGTAAAAAAGGAGGCATTATATCATCACATGCTGAAAACATTTAAAGAAGGAAACTAGATGAGGTCACCAAAGAGTGAGAGTAGGCCAGGAAGAGAATGTCCAAAGACTGAGTCCTGGAGCAAGGAAATAAGTGAAGAAGTCAGAAAAGAACTGGCTTCCAAATAGGAGGCAAACCACCAGAATTCTTTTTTCTTTTTCTTTTCATTCCTTTTATTATTATTATTATTATTATTATTATTCTAAAAGTTATCAAGGGAACAAAATGTTTCAAAGAGGAGAAATGAATGAACTGTTTCAGAGGATAATACAAACCTTTTGGATTAATTTATAAAGAGTAGCACTATCACTAAGAACATTCTGGAAGTTTTGAAGCTATTGAATTTCAAAGGACTTAAGACAATGTTATTAGTCAGTATATTGGAAATGTTAAGCTAGTTATCATAATGTAGCAGTGCACAACCAAGCTTACGCATAGTGTGAGAAAAAGGCTTGAGATTGAAGAAAATAATTCTTGACTCTATTTGCTAACTAATGACCATTTTCTGTCGACACAAAGGAGTTAAAGATTTTGTGTTTTTCTTGTGTTCAGTTTGGGCTGTTTCTTAGCAAAACTTTTAAATTGTCATCAATCAACAACAATAAAAGCAATAAGAATCCATAGTGTCTGGGTTTTCTCTTGCTCTCGTTTCTATGACTATGAACTAATTAGCTCATGCTGGCTTGGGATTAGTGAGGACTCTGGCCTGTCTCCTTTATTGGTCAGTCCGTACTGAGAGCTGCTCGGTGCTGAGCACTGTTTTTAGTAATGTGAAATACTGTAAAAAAAAGACAACAGAAAAAAATAAAAACATACCTTCTTATAAACAACATCCCAGGAAAACAAAGACACACATAAATATGGAAGGTCAGAGTGTGACCAGGAAAGGAGTGGATTTAAGATGGGAAGATATGGCTCAGTAGAGCTTGAGAAGCATGTAAGACATTGACGTAGAGATGATGAGTAGCTTTTCATCTAGTGAGTGGGGAAGAGGAAAATGAGGGGGTAACCCTGGAGGAGTGAATGGACCGGTGGGCGACGCAGAGCCTGGTGGACAGCCGTCTGGCAGAGGAAGGCACGGGTAAGAGGGCCAGTGGACTGGAGCCAGTCAGCGGGGAGGGAAGGGATAGAATATAGAGTTGGAGCCATGGGTTATCACCATGTCATGCAGGACCTGGGTCCCCATTCCAAGAACCTTAGATTTTATTTCAAATATATTGGGATTCCCAAAGAAAGTGTGAGGCCAAGGAGAGACTAATTAATGCCTTTAACATTCAAACTACTCTATGAGGAGGAGACTATGAGAGGTCAACGTGAAAGAGGGAAAAACAATCAGCAATTTGAATTGGCATGGCAGCCACTGATGTGTGATGACTGATCAGAGTGTAGATTTTCTTTCGTTTTTTTTTTTTTTTTTTTTGTACTGGGGATTGAACCCAGGGCACTCACCACTGAGCCACATCCCCAGCCCTATTTTGTATTTTATTTAGAGACAGGGTCTCACTGAGTTGATTAGCACCTTGCTTTTGCTGAGGCTGGCTTTGAACTTGTGATCCTCCTGCCTCAACCTCCTGAGCTACTGGGTGTGCGCCATCATGCCTGGCTGTTTAGTTTTTTAATGTGGTGCTGAGGATCAAACTCAGTACCTCATGCGTGCTAGGGAAGCACTTTACCACTGAGCCATAACCTCAGTCCTTATTCTTCATTTTGAGACAGGGTCTTGCTAAATTGCTGAGGCTGGCCTCAAACTTGTGATCCTCCTGCTTCAAACTCCTGAGTCTGGGATTACAGGCATGTGCCACCTGTCCAGCAGAATCTGTTTTTTTTTTTTTTTTTTTTAAGTCAGATTGGATGTGGAGTGTGAAAAGAAAAGAAGTTAAGTATGACTCCGAGGGTTCTGACCTGCATAACTGGTGCCATTTATTTAAAGAAGGAATACACGGACAGGGAGTAGGTTTGGAGATAAAGATTAAGGGTTTATATTGTGGACACGTTAATTTGAAATGCACTGTAGGAGAGAACAGTGCTTGCTCTCTATTGCTGACAGAATTCACAACTGTTGCTTCCATTTTTATAACTTTCCTATCATAATTGCTCTGCATGTTGTAGCTTTTAAAAAATTATAGGTGTGAAGAAGTACTACATCTTGTTATGGACCAAAAAATTGTATATTAATGATTTCTTTAGGTTGACTTTCATGTTTAGCTCATAAACCTGTTTGCTTTCAGGAAAAATATTTCTCTTACAATTCATTCTTATTATTCTTAATATCCAATACAATTTCTACTAGGTATCAAATACCCACCAAAATTTCATAAGCAATCATTGCAGTATATTAAGACCTTCTATTCATCAAAATACCATTAAGATAGTTACGTCAAAGTCACCAAGTAGGAGAAGATATTCATATATTTGCTATAAACACACATGTGCACACACACGCACACAATCTGATAAAGAACTCTTATGTATCACTTATAAAAATTCTCCAGAGGAGTTTTCTCCCTTACATTGGGAAGCTATTTGAAAATATCTTTTAAAGCTCATCATATTTATATACAAAGAATGAACAATTCTATTTCTAGTTATATATATAGAAGAAATGGACACATTTGTTCTTTAACAAGAATATTCATTGTAGCAATATTCATAACAGCCCAAATCCTAGAAACTTCACAGATGCCATCAACAGTAAAAATAGTGTTTGGGGTCCAAAAAATAGTTACCTTTTTGGGGGAGGATGGGTAAAGTCTGAAAGGAGGTTTGGTACATTTAGCACATTCACAATGTATACATTTCTATATATAGTATAAAGTACATTTGGAATGTATACATTTTTCTGTATCTAATACTTCAATAAAGAATTTGCATTAAAATTCTGGCAAATGAATAAGTTCAAACTCTATTTTAAGAATATGTTCCTTCTTGTTTATACCTTCTTGTGTATACTTTACTACTAGTATTAGACATTGCACTAGGCACTGGTTTAACAGAGGTAAAAAAAAAGGTATAATTTATGTCTTTGTGTAGTTATAATGTAGTTTATTTATTTCAAGAAAAAGAAAATCACTCTCATTATTTCTGTACACATCTGGATCACGATTCATTGATGGAATGTTCTGAGACCCATTTCTTTTAAATTTCTTTCCACTATTTCCTTGATCAACAAGCCTCTGTATCTAGCTAATGCTTTATACATAAAAATTCCCCCTTAATCTCTGGAGGTTAAGGATGTCAAATTAATCAGTTTCTAAGATATTTAAATTTGACCATATTTAAGCCCTGTGAAAGGATCTCGTTTTATGGAGACCACATTTCTTCGGAGCTTGTTTGTTAATGAGTGATTTGTAAAAGTGCATGGTCTACATTTTCTTCCTTTAAGACTTATGTGAGACATTATCAGTTCCCCATATTTCTTTTGGAAGGACACAAAAGGGACATCATTATCTACTCCCCTGTCTTTAAATGTGAGAAGCATGTGTCCAATTAAATCCAGGCTTCCTCTTCATTGTGCTATATGAATAATTAACCTTTCTAAGTGCTGACTTCAGGAAGGTTTTGAATCCCCTCTTTCTTCCAAGGGAAAAATAAAGAGCAGAACGGGTGTTTCTTCAGAGTTTTCTTTTTAATCACTTTTTTTTTTGGAAAGATATTTAGTAATGGAATATGTGTTTTTAAGATCTCAAATATGGATCCTGAAAATTGTTATTTTGTTTATTCTTTGGTGATAATGATTTTATTATTAATGCAAGCTCCTTGAAAGTAATAATGTTCTCTAATGCAATCATTTAGAACAATATGGTCACCGATCCACCTTCATTAGTCACATGGGAACACTATAAATCAATTTATATGATCTTTGCAATTGAAACTTGCTGGATACCAGCTGTGTTAATTTCTGTTAATTATCATCCTTTCAAATCTCATTCTTTCTGTAAGTAAGATATGCACTTTAGGACTTTTTTTTTATAGTTTAAGTTGTCTGCTCATCCTCCTACAGGTCTCCTCCAAGGTTTTTGCCCCTCGAAGTTGATTTATAATGTAACCTTGAAACAAGGAGAAGCATTAGTGGGCTGCTGTTCTAATAAATGGCTTGTCAGCTATCTAGAGCTATGGTTATATTTTGGCTACAGAAATTTCTAGATAGCAGGCCTTTCAAAGCCTAATTAGTTCCAAAATTTGGCTGGACATTCCTGACCACGTTCATCTTCTTCCAAAGAAATGCTTGACTTCTAGGGAGAAAATAACCTTGATGTGTCTACAAGTTTTTATTTTTGTCATACATGTACCAGTCCGGCTGAGGAGCTCAAAATGTAATAAAACCCCCTTATGTTTCACTTGTTAAAACACTGTCTTCCTCTCTGTGCTTACTAATTTTGTAAGATAAGAGTTAAATTTCCTCAAGGAATCCATGACATTTTGGAATTTGAGTTCTATACAACTCTTCACTTTCCTAGTCAAATTTGATTAGACTTAGTTTTCATGGTGATTTTCCCCCCAACATGTACAATTGCCTTTCAAAATAATTCTTATTATAAACTAAATGATCATGTAATCTCTCCTTCTGGCTTCTGTTCTGCATTATTGGTCTCCATCTCAATCACATCATAATCCATTGACTATACACAGCTGAGAATCGCCAGATCCTGGCCATGGTCTATTCCTGGTATCTAGCCACTTTCTTACTCTGTTCTCTCCTCCTTATCTTCTTTATCCACGGCTATCATTTTTAGAGTTTCAAACTTTCTGACTTTCAAACTAATCTCTCTCCAAGTTTTTTCCTGAATAGATATTTCTCCTACTTCTTGTATACTCATATCCATAGGTCAAACAATAATGTTTGATATAAAATGCAAGTTTGAATGTATTAATCCTCTGGTGAAACTCATTGGTTTGGTTGATAGAGTCTATTCACCAAAATGGCTCCTTCCAGTTGGTCAATTTTTAGTGTGTTTCTCTTTTATTTGGTCACTGTTTTGCCTATCCTCAAAAGAACACTAGCCAGATTGAATTGGGGCCCACCCTAAATAGCCTGTTTTATCTACTTTAAAGACCATATCTCCAAACACAGTCACATTATGAAGTAACGGGACTTAGGACTTTTGGAGAGAATTCTGCCCATGAAATGCCTTTTTGTGCTCCCATAGGTCTTGTTTTCAAAGCATTTTACCAATGATAATGCATTTCTTATCATCTAGTCCAAAGGTAAAATAACCACCTATAATTCTCTTGAAAGTAAAGGCCATAGTTTTAGCAATACTGTCATAAAGCTATTGGTGATAGTAATAGCAATAAAAATAAAAATAATAGCTTCTTTCTTTCCTGTAATTTACTATGACTTAAAGATCCATTTATTATGGCCATAGTACTAAAAGCAAAATACAGATTCAATGTAATCCCTATCAAAATACCAATGACAACGCTAGAAAAAAACAGTTCCTAAAATTCACTTGAAAGAATAAAAGATGCAGAGTAACCAAAGCAATTCTAAGCAAAGAAAACGATGCTGGAGTCATCAAAATGCCAAATTACACCACAGGGTTAAAGTCACAAAAACTGCATGTTACTGGCATAAAAACAGACACATAGATCAATGATGCAGAACAGAGGACACAGAAACAAATGCACAAAGATTAGTCATCCAATCCTTGACAAAGGTGCCAAAAACACATTGAAGAAAAGATAGCCTTTTAAACAAAAGGTGCTGGGAAAAACTGATTATCCATATGTAAAAGAATAGACTAGACCTGTATCTCTCACCCTGCACCAAAGTCAACTTAAAATGGATCAGACACCTAAGAATTAGACCAGAATTATGCAACTCCTAGAAGAAAACATAGATGAACACTCCAACATATAGCCACAGGCAACAACTTTCTCAATAGGGCCACTAAAGCTCAGGAAATAATGCCAGGAGTTAATAAATCAGATGACATCAAATCAAAAAGCTTCTGCACAGCAAAGACAACAATTAAGAATGTGAAGAAAGAACCTACAGAATGGGAGAAAATCTTTACTAACTTCTCTTCTGACAGAAGATTAATATCTAAGATATATATAAAAAACTAATAAAATGTCATCACCCCAAAAGGAAATAATCCAATCAATAAATGGGTGAAAAAACCAAACAGACATTTCTCAAAAGAAGAAATACAAATGGCCAACAAATATATGAAAAAAATGTTCAGTATCCCTAGCAATCAGGGGAATGCAAATCAAAACTGCTTTGAGATTTCATCCCACTCCAGTTGGAATGAGAGCCATCAAGAATATGAATAATAATAAGTGCTAGAGAGGATGTGGAGAAAAAGGAACACTTTTACACTATTGGTAGAATTAAAAATTACTACCAACTATGGATATCAGTATGGAGGTTCCTCAAAAGTTCAGTCATGGAACCATCATATGACCCAGGCATACCACTTGGTATGGCTTTAGGACACTAGGTATTTATCCTAAAGAATTAATGTCACCATACTCTCGTGATACATGCATATCCATGTGAATAGCAGCACAATTCACAACAGTTCAACTATGGAACCAGACTAGGTGTCCACCAATGGATAAATGGGCAAAGACAATGTGGTCTATCTACACGAGTGGCGTTTCATTCAGCCATTCAGAGGAATGAAATTTTATCATATAAAAGAAAATGGGTGAAACTTGAGAACATTATGTTAAGCAAATAAGCCCAACTTGGAAGGTCAAGGGTCATATGTTTCCTTTCACGTGTGGAAACTAGAAAGGAAAAGAAGAGAAATGTGTGTATGTGGCGGGGGTGGGGATCTGGTTAAAATTAAAGGGAGTTCAGTAGCATAGAGGAAGAGATCAAGGGGAAGTGGTAGAGGGAAGGGGAAGCGCTGGAGAATGATATAGGTCAAGTTATGTTGTTATATTTTGAGCATGTATGAATATGTAGCAGCAAATCCCATCATTATGCACAACTATAATGCATCAATAAAAATATGGCAAAAAGATCCATTTATCATCTGTCAGCATTATTACATTGAAATAATCTTGCAATTTAAAAGAGTCTTCCAATTGTATTTTAACTTTGAGATATTTTAAATCTATATCATGCTATCTTGTCGCTGGAGATGTTGCTGGTTGTATGCTTACAGACCATATTTGCGAACTATACATCTGATAAGGGGTTAATATCCAAAACACCGAAGAAACTCAGTTTAATTGTAGAAAACCACCACCGCCAACACCAACACCAACAACAAAAACAATTAAAATGGGGACAAAGTATCTTAACAGGTATCTTTCAAAAGAAGACTTAGAATTGACTGATGGGTTTGTAAATTAAAGCCACAATATGATATCATCTCACACCTGTTAGAATGATTATTATAAAAAAGACAAAAAAGGAGTACCACTGAGGATGTGTAGAAAAGAAAATCCCTGTGCACTCTTGGTGTGAAGGTAAATTAATACAGCTATTATACAAGACAGAAAAGTTTCCTTCAAAAATTAAAAATAGAACTCCCATAGTATCCAACAATTCCACTACCAGGTATATATCAAAAAAATAAAAATAAAATCAGCATGTGGAAGAAACATCTTCACTCCTATGGCCATTGAAACATAATTCATAATAGCCAAAATATGGGATCAACCTAAGCATTCACCACAGGATAAATGGATAAAGAAAATGTGGTTCATATATCCAGTGGAATACGAACCAGCCTTGAAAAAGAAGAAAAATCCTGATGTTTGTGTCTAGATGGATAAACTTGGAGAACATAAGTGAAATACGCAGACACAACAAGACAAACACACCATGATCTCACTCGCATGTGGAATCTAGAAAAGCTAAACTCATAGTTGAAAATAGGGCAGAGAAAGGAGGTTCCGAGGGGATAGGTTGGGGAGGGTTGCCTTAGATGTTGGTCAAAGGTCATAGAATTTTAGGTAGGAGCAGTAAGTTCAAGAGATCTAACATGCAACGTGGTGATACAGTTCTTAAAAAATTTTGTATTTGTGAAAATTCATGAGGGGAGACTTTTTAAAGTTCTCAACACACACACATATATACATATACACATGTAGTAAAAGCCAAGTAGGTAGGTAATATATATGTTAATTAGCTTGATTTAGCTTTTTCATGTGTTGTATGATGTACATGATAACTATACACAATTCTTTTTTTTTTTTTTTTTGGTACTGGGGATGGACTCAGGGCACCAGTTCACTGAGCCACATCTCCAGCCCTTTTTATTCTTTATCTTAAGACAGTCGTCCTTTGTTGCTCATGGTCCCAGTAAACTGCTGATGACCCACATTTGTGATCTTCAAGCCTTAGCCTCCTGAGTCTTGGGATCATAGGTGTGTGCCACCACGCTCATCACTATATACAATTTGAATGTGTCAATTAAAAATAAAATTGTAAAAACTTGCATCTTGTTATCTTGCCATTCTTGATGCTCCTGGTTGTAGTACTTAGCATATTTATGCTGTATTTCTGGTCCCCCTTATAAAGAATGCAACTGTGAACTAGGTATCCCCTAGTCCAGAGATCTACAAAGAGAAAAAGCATTTTCCTAAATCTAGAAAATATCTCTCAATGTACCTGAATGACAGGAACAAAGACCATCTTGAAGGTCTCCACAATACAGATTGGGACAAGGGAGCATTCATTGAGTCTCACCTTTACTTACTCTCTCAGAAATGAGCCAAAAATTTCCAACTGGGTAAAATTCTTAACATCATGAAATTCTTTGCATGTTATTTTTATTTTATATAAATATATGTGGCAATGAAAGAGTGCTAACCTTTGTAAGAAAGTCTTTATGTGTGGAGAATGCAGATCTATAGGGATGCCATAGCTTCTGTTCAGTGACAGAATCCTGGAACATGCCTAAGCTCTTATCAGCTGTGGATGACAGGTAGAATTCCTCCATGTTCTGGCCAACAATGTTTTGATTATAGCCATCCTAGTTGAGTGTGAAGTGGTATCTCATTGTGGCTTTGATTTGCTCTTCCCTAACGACTAATAATGTTGAACATCTTTTCATGTACCTATTGGCTATTTATATATCTTTTTTAGATAAATGTCCGTTTAAGCCCCATGAAAACTCATTTTTAAATTGGATTATTTGTCCTTTGATTGTTGTGCATCACTGACTTTAAGTTTAGTGCATCTGTCATTTTTCTGTTTTTATTGCTGCTTGGAAATCCTTTTAGTTATGTCTAGTTGACCACTTATTTAAACATCCATTAATCATTTATTGTGTTCTATGTCGGTGCTGGAAATATAAAGTCCAATAAGACTTGTCATCTCTCCTCTGGATTATTGCAGCAGCTGCCTGTTTTCCCTCTTACCAGTCCATCCTCATCCCTGCCTCCCAGATGACTCCTCTCCAAACTGAATTTGATCATGTCACTTCCTTGCTTAATCCCTTTTCTGCATGCTTTATTGACTATGAGACAAAGTTCTATCCCTTTAAGATGGCTTATAAAGCTTTCAAACTCTGCTCCTTGCCCATCTCTACAAAGTTATCTCTTTTTGTCCATCCTCCACCCCCAATTGTGATAGCTTTTTCTTTTTCTTTTTTTTTTTTTTAAAGAAAGGCTGTTGAATTTTTTAAAACTTGATTTTATTTATTTATTTTTTAAGGTAGTGCTAGAGTGGGTCCCAGTGCACCACACGTGCCAGGGAAGTGCTCTACCATTGAGCCACAACCTCAGCCCTTTGGACAGCTTTTGAGGTTTTCTAGTTAAATACCTGCTCCAATATTTTTAACCCCTCCAGGCAACTAAGAGACAGTAAAGATTATACTTGTACATTTTTTACATACATTTTAGTGTTGTTGTTTTACTGTTAGAACACAAATGAAATGTGTCACATTTCATGGTAAGGTTAGACATACTGCGTAACCTGGGGAGAACAGGACAGTCCTCAGAAACCCATGCCAGGTCTCAGGTACACACGAATCACTGGAGTTTTTTCTCTAAACCCTGAATGTGAAATAGGTAGATCTTCCTTGAGTCTGAGACCTGAGAAAACAAGCTGCATAGTGTTATTTATTTATTTATTTATTTTGCTTTTTATAAGGTCTTGAAATGTTCCAACCTCGTTTTGGTTTTATGCCTAAGCATAAAGGAAGAGCTGTGTGCTCTGGCATGGGTCAGAGTGTTAAAGTGGAGCATGGCCCTTAAAGGACAGTGTTGGTGGCATCAGAAGTTAAATGATCCCTCCAAAACTCCAGCCAGGATAACGGAACCAGTTCTGTGACGAGAAACTATTCTTCCCAAATGGAGATTCTCCCTCCACTAACTTTTAGGGATAAGTTTTAATTTTATTAAAGGCAGTTTCAGTTTCCTTAGATATTGCAACAAATTAATCAGACTTGCTGGTCTTTGAAGAGGTAATGTGCTACACTAATGTACATGACCCTGAAAATAACTCTATCATACAAATTTCAAGTTACAATTGGCCCTCCATATCAATAGGTTGTGAATCTGCAGAATTAACTAAACTCCAGATTGAAAAAATTTTTAGACATGGTGGTGCATGCCTGTAATCCCAGCTACTCAGAAGGCTGAGGAAGGAAGATTGCAAATTTGAGGCCAGCCTCAGCAATTTAGGAAGAACCTCAGTAACAGTGTGAGACACTGTCTAAAAATAAAAAAAAATAAAAAGAACTGGGGATGCAGCAGTGGTAAAGCACCCCTGGGTTCAATTGCTAGCACTAAGGAGAAAAAAAAAAAAAAAGATACCTGCATTGACTTTTTTCTTGCACTTACATCTTAGCAATATAGCATTATACCCCAGGATAATAACTATTTTCAAAGCACTTACATTGTAAAGTTTGTGCATAGTCAGTGCAAATGCTACTATTTTAATTCTAACTACATTTCTGATTCATAGTTCATTGGTGCAAAACCTGTTGATATGGAAAGCCAAACATAATTGAAAATTTCTTTTGACAGTGGCCAGATTATGGAATCAGTCTAGATGCCCAACAATAGATAAATGAAGGGGGAGGGGCTAGGGGAGAATAGAGGTATTTTGGATTAGACAGAGGGGAGTGAAAAGGGAGGGGGGAGTTTGGGAGTAAGAAGGATGCTTGAATGAATCAAATATTATTATGCTATGTGCGTATATGATTACACAAAAGTTTAACTCTACATCATGTACAACCAGAAGCATGAGAAGTTAGTTATACCCCATTTATGTCTGATGTGTCAAAATGCATTCTACTATCATGTATAAGTAATAAAAAAATTATATAAAAGAAAATGTGGTATATATATACACACACAATGAAGTTTTACTGGGTCATAAAAAAGAATGACATTATGGCATTTGCTGGAAAACAATGGAAATGGCAAACACCATGCTAAATTAAATAAGCTGGTCTCAGAAAATTAAGGGTCAAATGTTTTCTGTCTTATGTGGAAGCTAGACCAAATAAGGGAAAAAGAAGAGATGGCTGAATATCATAAAGATACAGGGAAAATCAGTGGAGTAGAAGAAGGAAATCAAAAAGGAGGAGTAGCTGGAGTGGTGGCTCAGTAGTAGAGCACTTGCCTAGCATGTGTGAGGCACTGGGTTTGATTCTCAGCACCACATATAAATAAATGAACAAAATAAAGGTCCATGAGTGTCTAAAAAAGGAGGGGGAGTGAGGAGAAAGGAGAGGAAATATGAAATGAATATAACAAAATCACATTAAGGGCATATATAAATATAACACAGGGAATTTCACCTTGATGTATAAATAGGAAGGACCAATCAAAAATAAATAAAAAAGTGAAAGGAAGATCAGTAGAGGAAGGAGAATGGGGGAGGAAGTAGCAGGGAAAGTGGGGGACAGGAACTGAAATCAAATTCCATGTACATATCAAATGAACACAACTACCATATATAACTATAATGCTCTAATAAAGATAAATTTTTGGGGGGTGGGTTCCAGGGATTGAACTCAGGGGCACTCGACCACTGAGCCACATCCCCAGCCTTATTTTGTATTTTGTTTAGAGACTGAGTTGCTAAGCCCCTCACTTTTGCTGAGGCTGGCTTTAAACTCGTGATCTTCCGGTCGAAGCCTTCCAAGCCTCTGGGAATACAGGCATGAGCCACTGGGCCTGGCCATAAAAATTAATTAAAAAAAAAAAAAAGAAAATTTCTTTTGAATTTAGATGTAGTTTTATGGTAATATCTATTTACATCTATCTATCTATTTATACATATGCTCACACAAATATAAAGTAAGGACTATAAAATTCATATAACAAAACTAAAGTGGTGTTTATGTTCCTGTTGTTTATTGCCACATAACACAACACACTAACCCCAAAACTTAAGCGACTTAAAACAACCCATTTTATTTTGTCCATCATTGTGTGAGTCATTTCAGAAGGCACCATTCGGGAAGTTTGTCACCAATGCATGTGGTGTCATCTGGAGTGACTGGGGGTGGATGACCTTTCTGAAGTGACTCCCACACTCCTGTCTGGGACCTCACTACCTGAGGCCCATCCCTCCCTCCTTTCCCCATGCATGACATCCTATCCTACAGTGCCTCCAGTTGTGGCTTGGATCTTGTTCAGGATTGTGGTCTTAGGGTAGACTTCTTAAATGGCAGTAGGCACCATTCCTCTTAAAAGCTAGGCCTGACCACACCTGTAATCCCAGCTTCTTGGGAGGCAGACACATGATTGCAAAGTCAAGACCAGTCTAGGCAACTTAGCCAGATCCTGTCACAAACTAAAAAAGTAAAAATAAAAAGGTCTGGGGATGTAGCTCAGTGATAGAGCACCCCTGTGTTCAATCCCCAGTATGAAAAAAAAGAAAACAAAACAAAGGCCTAGAATTTAGAATTGATATAACTATTATAGCACTATTTACATCATTCTGCTCTGATCAAAGCAGTCACATACCAGACCAAACTGCAGGGAAAGGACAATAGGCCTTTTAGTTTTTAGTTAGTTTTTCTTTTTTATTGTAAATTGATAATTTATAACTGTATAAATTTATGTGGTATGAAGTGATAATGTAATTTATAAATACACTGTGGAATAATTAAATTAAGCTAACATATCCAGAGACTTCAACTTGTAACTGGAGGAATAGCAAAGAATTTGTAGCCACCTATAATATGCCATAAATGTAATATCTATTAGCATATATACTTGATAAACTCAAAGCTTTTCCACATACAAAAATACTACCATGCCAAGTCCTCAACAGTTTGAAACATATGGTTTTCTTAGATCATAGGGTGCTATTACGCATATTGTGTGCAATTTTTTTATTTAGTGGTGATGGTAATCAAAATTCTCGCAATTTTATTATTTCTTTGATTTGTATATGTGTGTTTTATGACCAGCATTCTGAGTTGTAGGAGTGTGTACTATGCATTTTATGACATACAACTAAGATCTTAGAAGCATTAAGAATAGTTTATTAATGCCCAGGGTATCATTGTAGCCTACCTAATACCTTTGATTTACTAAAGTCACAAAAGTTCCATTGGCTTGTTTTATGGTTATAACTTTCTCCATATGGTAAAGCACAGCTTTCTACAGGTGTTCTACAAGTCTGGTCTACTGACATCTAAGGAATTCAACTCTGGGGTCAGAGAGAATAAAAAGCAAAAGACCTAATAAAAACCACATGTTAACCATTAATGTTCATTTACCAAATCTTGCTTAAACTCTTGTATTCTTAAAGCTAATTTCATCCAATTGCTTTTTAATTATAGTCTCTTGTTCAGAGTTGCAAATATAATGGCTTTTTAATATAACTTGCACTGTTCTGTGTCCAATGTAGGATGTAATCATGCAATTTATTCAGTCAAAGCCAGTGCATCAGGTAATTAAAACATGAGCACACATGGATTTCTGCACATGCTTATACCCAGGAGGAAAATAATAAAAAATCTGACAAATCTGCTATTGAATAGAATGCTAGAAATCCTATGTGCACCAACGTATATTGGTGAAAAGCAGAAGTCAGACATGGTTGGAAGACCTGTGCACATAGAAGAAATCCGAGAAATTGATTTAAAGTAGGATGTGAGTAGTATGATACATTTTAAACTAATTATAGACTCTCCTATTTCTTTTAGAGGAATAAGAAAAAAAAAAGATAACAACATTTAAGATTATTTTCACTACTGATAAAAATGACCAAAAAAGATGTAACAAAAATTCTCGGAATAAAGTAAATATGTGCCTACATATATATGCACAAACACATCTGTAGCATTTTTCTTTTATTAAGCATGTATTACTCTAATAGTTGTTCACCTTTATTTCAGTTTTCAGACTTATCAGATTTATAAAAATAAGACTAGTAATTCTTTCATTAGCCATTTTGAATTATGCATAATTTACTGGTTTAAAAAACAAATTAAACCATGTTTTTACACATTTAATCAATCTATAAGTTATTAAGAGTCTACTAACTGTGGCCTACATATTAATAATAAGAAAGTGATGGGCTCTAAGATGTTCACTTCTTTAATCAATTACATTTATTTACATGAATAATAATGTATTTGAGAAAAAACACAAAGAATATGATCCTATTTGAGTATTAAAAATAAAACACTTAGGAATAAATTTAACCAAAGAAATGATAGATCTATATACTGAAAACTATAAACATTGCTGAAAGAAATTGAAAAAGACAGATGGAAAAGTATTCATGTTCTCTGGTCGAAAGAATTAATACTGTTAAAATATCTATACTAGAAAAAGCAACAGATAAGTTCATTGCAATTCTATCAAAATATCAGTGCACTTTTCACAGGAACAAAAAACTCTAAAATTGGAGGTAACACTTTCTGATTTCAAATTATATTAAAACACTACAGTAATCAAAAAAGCAGGGAACCGACATAAAAACAGACACTTCGACTAATGAAAGAGAACTGAAAGACCAGAAGTAAATCCAAGCATGTTTACCAATTTTGCCAAGGCCACTAGGAAGACATAGTAAGAAAAGGATAATCTCTTCAGTGAATGCTGTTAGGAAAACTGGATATCCACATTCAAAAATATGACAATGGACCATTACCTCACATCATACACAAAAATAAACTCAAAATGTGTTAAAGGTCTTGATAAGTTGCTGTGGCGGTCTTTGAACTTGTGATCCTCCTGCCTCAGCCTCCCAAGCTGCTGGGATTACAGGCATGTGCCACTGTGCCAGGTCAACATACCTTCTTCCTCTTACATTCTCAGCGGTTTTAGGGTTTCTCTTTGGAAGAAAGGAAAGAAAGACGGAAGGAAGGAAGGAATGAAGGATGGGAGGAAGGAACAAAGGGTAGGAGGAAAGGAGGAAGGGGGGGGTGCAGAGGGAGAAAGAAAAGACAAGATGGCTAGGAGGCTAGTCAAGTATCATTCTATTCCCAAATAAGGATTTAACTAAACCCTGAAATCCAGATACACAAGTAGACACTCCAGAAAGAGGAGTCTAAAAAAGTAAACCAACCTCAACAGGGGAATCCTGTCTTGATCCCTCCTGGTGCTTTAGGTCTCAGTTCTCAAGATCTTGCAGCCTAAAATCTGCTTGCTCTTTGTTTAGCCTTCAGAGATGCAGTGTCTTATGCAACTATGAAGTTGAAATCCATAGAGGACCCAATCAAACACACTGCTGTCAAAGTAAAAACTAGACAAACATACATGCTTCATCATCTTGATTAAATACCAAATTCCAATCCTAAATTCTATACTCAGGTGCTTGTTTTAGGGAAATGCTAAACTTGTGAGTGGATTATGTACCTAATGTTCTTTTAGAGACTTAAGACCCACGTTGCTACAGAAGTGATGGTAGAAAATCCACACCAAATATATTATAAATTTAAAAGCAAAATTCTATAAGTCCCCAGTAACTAGCTCATACTGAAGTCAAAATTTAAGCCCTAAATTGCTCAGTGCCTTGCTAAATTGCTGAGGCAGGTATCAAACTTATGATCCTCCTGCCTCAGCCTCCCAAGTCACTGGGATTACAGGTGTGCACCACTGAACTTGGCTTAATTTTTGTTTTTACTTTAAAATACTTACTTTTTGGCATTTCTAAAATCAAGATTATTAGTCTTTTAAGTTAATTCATTTATTTATTCACTGTGCCTTTCCCCCCGCAAAGCTGTTAAATTTATGTACCTATTAGCATAATTTCCAGGTATCTTAAATATTAAAGGACATTTTAACTATACCTGATTATTTATAATATTAATGTAGGGAGTTCCTTCAAAGTTTGATTGCCAGACTGGGAGTTCAAAGTGTTTGTTAGGAGTGCCTGCCTACAGTCATTGAAAATTTGTGTTCAAATCTTATTACTGGGTTTAAAAAAAAAAAAAAAAATCTGGCATGATTTATGCAACTTGTTTCTTCTTAATGGACATTAAAATTATGAACTTACTATTACAAATATGATTCAGTTAATATCCTTGAACAAATACCTTCTTACATTAGTGGAAATATTTCTACAGATTCCTAGGAATAAAAAATATTGGGGCTGAAATATTGCACATATTCTGTGTTCCCCTCAGAATTCATACTTTTAGGTCCCAACTACCAGTACCTCAGAATGTGAACTTGCCAAGGAGAGAGCCTGGAATAGACCCTTCCAGATCTAGTCCTCAGAAGCAGTCAGCTCTGCCAACCTTCTTGGTTTTGGACTGAGAGCCTCCAAAACTATGTATGAGATAATACAGTTCCACTGTTAAAGCCACCCAGTCTGTGTCATTGCTGTGACAACCCTAGGAAATTAACAGAGCACACCTGCAAAATATCTTCCAAAATGGCTGTAACCATTTATACCTTACCATGTATGAGGGTAAGGTCAACTACATGCTTCACCAATACCAAATATCAACCTTTATACTGTTTTGTTTATTTTTAAGGACAAGTGAATTCTATCTCAATTTTTTTTTGGTGGTGCTGGGGATTGAACCCACGGCCTTATGCATGAGGTAAGCACTCTACCAACTGAGAGCTATATCCCCACCCCAAATTATATCTCTTTTTAATGCAAGCTGTTCTGATTTTTTGAACCCAGATTTAGCACACTTGTAGGGTTTTATGTTCTTTTATTTTGAAATATCTAAAGATGGATTCAATTGGATTAACACTATCAAATAACCACTCAAATATACAATTTTAATGTAATTTGATACAATGATGAAAACAAAAACTATATTTAGCTTTAAAGAATATCCCCTCACTTGTTGACTTATCTACTGCACAATATTCATTATTTAGGACTACCACACAAATCATGAAGTATATTTTTGAAAATTAAAAACTATACAATTAGAAACTACAAAATTAAGTTATCTTCATATGTATAGTACATGAAAACAAGTTGCACATCCAGTAATCCAATAGCTATTGAGGATTACATTTTTGAAGTAAATATACCTGATCTCTCTGCTGGAAATACACTAGAATACACAATGTTCCTAAAATGGCATTGCAAAGTAGAAGAGCATCTTAGTAACACTAAAACCATGCCTTTTATGGTTGCAATTTTAACTTAAAAGATCCTACCTAGAAATAATAGCCCACGAGGATATTTGTCCCCAGTCACTCTTTCATTAAAGCTTATATTCTATCTGAGGCTTATTTTCCATCTTCTTCGTCATTTATTCTGCTTTGTCTTCAAATGAGTTAAGAAATGCACTTTCAGGTTATTTGACTGAACAAACCTCTTGTCACAGCCTGGAAAGGTACACGCAAAACGTTTCTCCCCAGTGTGGATGCACAGATGCGTTCGTAAATTGAAGTCCAGAGAAAAGCGCTTTCCGCACCCTTCAAAGGTGCACTGATAGGGCTTCTCTCCAGTATGAACCAGAAAATGCCTTTTTAGTTTTGAGCTCTCTGAGAATGTTCTCCCACATTCTGCACACACGTGATCTTTGGGACCAGGAACAGGGATGTGACTTCTCGGGGAAGATTTGTTATTCGGCTTTCTTTGGCGTGTATTTTTTCCTCGCTTCTTTCTAGCAAATCCTGTGAGCTGTTTCGGATCTGCTATGTCGCTGGTGCAGGGTCTCTCTGTGGGAGGAGGCTTTTTGCCTGTCCCGTATTCAGAACACCCAAGTCGTGAATTCTCTTCACTGGTCTGCTGAGGAAGCTCTGGTGTTGTCCCCTTTTTCACATATTCCAAAGAAGATTCAAGAAGGGAGTCTGCTTCAAAAATCTGCTTGGGAAGGTCTTCATCTAATCCTTTCTCCAGGCAGTCCAAGGACTTAAAAAGTGAATCTTCTCCCAGGATAGATTCAGAAAACTCCCCTCTGAGTAGGCATTCTATGTAACAGTCCTGGAAATCATCCTCTCCAATAGCCAGAGGGCTGAGCTCACAGCTAGGGTCTTTGTCATTGTCAGCCCATGACCTGCTATGGGATTCCATTTCTGCCTGCCTAGCTTTGGTTCAACTTTTTTCAGGGTTCTTCTACCCACACCTTTCCGTCCAGGAGTTTTGCACCAGAAATAGTATCAATCACTTCCATGTAATAGTAATCTTCACCAAACACCTGCTTTATGAAAATAATCTTGAATTGGAACATATTCTAATATTAAAGACATCAACAGAAAATGACCTAAAACACTGACCTAGAGCTCACTTTTCAATTACAATTAATGCTACACTTACATGTTCTCTGATAACCATACCCCCTCACCCCCAAAAAGAAAATGCATCCTGGAATAAGATGGGTTATCTGGGTACCCTATAAATTTTCTGACTTAATGACTCATCTAATATTTATTGTGCACTCATTAAGGTTCTAGCCCTACTCTTGTCTACATATTGTTTGTGATTCTTCAGAAGAAGTTTGCAATCTTAAATAGAGCCAAGCAAGCAAACCTTTACTGAGGTGTTTGGTAGCAACTGATTAAAAACTCAAAGGGGATGAAGGAGTACATAAAGATGCCCCTGTTTTCTTATGTAATGGTTGTGAAACTGATATTAAATAATGTATGTAAAGTGTTTGGCACAATTCATGGTGCAGAGCATATACATGCTGAATACTTAACATGGATTAGTACTATTTTATAATCCTTTTATCCATTTTGTAAGTGTATGTTGGATCCTGTAACCTCACTAAGCTGGGGATGACAATCTTTTTCTGTAAAAAGCCAGATTTAAGCTTTGTGTGCTCTCTTATCTCTGTTGAAACTCCTCAATCCTGTTGTAGCAGGAAGTAATCAACAGATAATCCATAAAAGAATGAGATTGGCTGAATTACAATAAAAATCCAAGAGAGGCTGGATTTCTCCCATGGGCTACAGTTTGCCTGCCCAATGTTCTAGAAGTTAGGGATCCAGAAAATAAGGCACACAATATCCATGGCACTCCATCTCTTCTGACTACAAGCCAAAGTAAAAGCATAGGGTAACTATCTTAGCTCTGAAGTTTTACATTTCCTTAAGACTATAAAAGAACCTTTAAAACTTACAGTACAAATACGTTACTGCTATTCTTTGAAGAGTGGTTTGCTTAATGATACAATCCTGTACCTGATAAAGACACAAACAAAAGTCCCTCTTCCTAGTCAGTCCATTATAAATAACTGAAATTTGATTTGATGCTTGCCTTTCTTTCCAAGCTGATCTCTTGCCATCTCTAGTGCTCCTGTTTTATGATTCAGCAATAATAAACTCTCTCCAATGAAGCAAACAAGCATGGAAGCCTGTTTCCCACCAAAACTTCAGCTTTCTCAGGCTGCCCTCAATTCTTAGGCTCTTTTACATCCCCGAGCTCAGCATTCACTAGCTCCCTATCTCATATGGATCAGAGCTCCATGATAATAATCTTGAATTGGAACATATTCTAATATTAGAGACATCCTCAGAAAACGATCTTAAAACACTGGCCCAGAGCTCACCTTCCAATTACAGAATGCTACACTTACATGTTCTCTGATAACCATACCCTCTCACCCCCAATGGGTAGGCAAACTGTAGCCCATGAGAGAACTCAAGACTCTCTTTGTTTTATTCAGCCAATCTCATTCCTTTATGGATTATCTGTTGATTACTTCCTGCTACAGGAAGCAGGTGTTTATTTATTTAAGGTCTGTCTTACCTGCTAGACTGTAAGCTCTGTGAGAGCAAAGGCCTCTTTGGTCTTGTTCCAGCACTGTACTAAAAAAAAAAAAAAATGAGTTTATAAATATTCATTAGATATTGCATTGGTGAGTTAATTTTCATCTGAGAAAATTAATTTACTAGAAATTTATTCAGAGCTTTAGACACATAATGCATTAGTTTAAAAAAGTTGGCTATCAATGAAGCAAGCTGTTAACTAGAAAGACATCTAATGAGAGATCAGAGAGGTATTTTATAAATTTACCAGCATCCAAGAATAGACCTTACTTTTTTCTGGGCTAATTATTATTTGTCACGTCTCTGAGCATTACACTGGTTTCACAAAAACACGCATGATTGTGAGCATGACATAAAATTGAAATGGTAATTTACCAATGTATTATCAAAAATGGTTACTATGGCAAGCATCCACTTCTAGGTAGGGGAAATAACTATAGGAAAAACTTACTGGGTAAACATGAGATGAGGACAAAATTTGAATACCAAACATTAATACTTAATGACCCGAGATTAGCCTAATTTTATATTTCTCCAACAGGTTAGAAGTACTTCACAAGATGTTGTCAATTCACATATATTTAGAACTCAATATCTTTCTAAGTGCTGAACTCAGAATTGAAAAGGACATTAAGTCCATGGTCATCATAGCACTTTCCTCTTATCCGTGTGGGAAGGATAAAAGGCAGCCAATGGTAAATGAAACAAGCTAAAAATTGAGAAAAAAAAATGGTATGGAAACCCCCACCCACCCACACACACACACACACAAAAAAAAAAACAAAAAACACCCACCAGAGTGGGCATAGTGGTGCACACCTGTAATTTCAGTGACTTGGTAGGTTACAGAAGGATCACAAGTTTGAAGCCAGTCCAAGTAAATCAGTGATGCCCTAAGCGTTGGGGATGTGGCTCAGTGGTAAAGTGCCCCTGGGTTCAATCCCCAGTAATCAATCAAAATGATTAAAAAAAAAAAAAAAGTAACTTTGTCTGGAAAAACTTCCAAGAATGAGACATTAGAGTGAGACCTGAAAAAGAAAGGTGTCGGTGGTCCCGGTCCCGTGAGACAGGTTGGAAGAGTATTCAGCCCAGGACGCAGCAGGGTGGAGGAGAAAGGAAGCTGTGTTTGCTGTAGAATCCGGTGGGCAAAGAAGGCGGTGGTCAGAGCTAAGGTTGGGAAGGAGAGTGCAGAACCTTGTGGGAAGCAATTTGCAATGCATATCAAAACCAAAGAAAACCCTTAAGGGGTTTCACACCAAGAACCATTGCTTAGGTTAACCGTTTACTTTTGGCTGCGGTATGGAGAATGGACAAGAGTGGAAGAATAATTTATTAAGAAATTCAATCATCTAACTGACGCTGGGTGTTTGGGTGGAGGTGGGTCTGAAACGCAAGAAGGGTGGGAAAATAGAACAATCTCTTCTGGGGCGCTTTACCACTGAGCTCTATCCTCAGTCCTTTTATTTTATTTTATTATTTTTTTTTTTTAATTTTGAGATAGGGAGGGACTAAATTGCAGAGGCTGGTCTACAACTTGCGACCCTCCTGCCTCAGCCCCCAGAGTCCCTGGGATTACCGGCGGGAGCCACCACGTGTGCCAGTTTTAGGACCTTTTAAGCTTGTTGGTGGATTGGATAAAGGGCGTAAGAGAAACAAGAATCGAAAATGAGCTGTCCTAGGTTTTATTGTTGTCGCGGGGTTTTTTTTCTTTGTTTTTTTGGTTGCTAAAGTAATTGATTGAGGTGGATGGTAGTGCTATTTCTCAAAATCAGTGGGGAGGGAAAGAAAGGAAAAGATAGACCTACTGTCTTATTAATAACTTAAACATTTTAATATAAAATAAACCTCGCCATAACGGAATAAAATATTTACATTAAATGAAACAAAATTAAAACAAACAAACAAACCGCAACTTCAAGGAAATTTCAACCAGGCATTCGTTGGCTTCCTTCTAAGTGTATTTATTTCCCTTAAATCTCTTGTAAAAGTGTATAGTACCAGTGTCCCCAAACAGCTAGCGGTCAACAGTCTAAGCCGTAGAAGTTGAGTGATCAAAACAGGCTTGGACTTAGATAAACCCGATTCATTCGTACATTATAATACATCCCCCTTCCCTGCACCCATATCAGAAAAAAAAAAAAAAAAAAAAAAAAGTTTCGTGAAACAAGACTTACCCATGCAACTAGGATGCGCTCCCAAGAGTTTCTATTCCATTTCCTTTCAAAGGTAAGAGAAAGAAGGAATTGCTCCTGCCTGCTCAACCATAGTCTACTATGCCACGTGCTCTGCTTCTCAGACCCCTTAGACCTCCTTTAGGTGGACACAGTGAAATGGGCTACACCCACAGGGCTGAAAAGTAGGTGTAGCCCATTAGTTTGGAATTTCCGAGGAAAAGCACCAACCAGACACGGAGGGCGGGGAGATGGGTGTGGCTCCGCACCTGGCCTGCAGGTAAATACCCGCTGGCTCCCGCCAGAGCACCGTCACCTTCAGCGGGGCGGGAGGGGTTAAAGCGCTTCTTCCGGGTGGCTGCGGGTGGCCCGGCCTCAGCCAGGCACCAAAAAGCCTTTGAATCCCAATCGCCTGGCTTTAGCACGCAGTACGTACTCAATAGGTGTCTATTGAACGAGTGAACGTAGGTGAAATGAAATTTAAGCTTTTAGGTATCAATGAATACAAATCAAGCGTAGGAGGCAATTTTTATTCCTGGAAATGGAAGTTTGCTCTAATACACACCCACAAGTCTCCCTGCACTCTCCCCATCTCCACTTCTCCTACAACAGTCCTAAATAAACTGACTGTCTCTGTCCATCTCTTTTTTCCTTAGCTATTCCAGTGGCTTTTATATCCCTTGAAGTAATTCACTTGGAAGCTTAGGTCAATCAATGTTCACCATTGGATAGGGTCTACTGAAATTTAACAGTTCGTATAAATACACTCACACTATTAAAACAAAAACCAAATCAATATTTAAAACCTCTTAAATTTTGACGTAAAGCTTCTCTGTGGTTCACCTATCTGGCAGCAGTCCTGTGCTCTCTGTTTTTGAACCAATTTCAATTGTGAGATTGCAAAAGAAAAGATTTTCCAGTGGGGATGTATTTGAAATTTCTATTTATTATTGGCTGGTATTGTTGCCCAAACTTCAGTCCTTGTCCCCATACTATTCCAATAACGATAACACGGTTTGGAGAAAAAGGAAAAAGAAGCTTTATTGTTTTGCTAGCAAAGGAGAAGCACAGGGGACTCCTGTCCCAAAGGCTGTGATTCTGCCCATTCACAGTTAACAGGGGGCTTTTAAAGAAGTGATCCAGAGAAAATGATGTTAGAGATGAGAGATCAGAAGAAGTAGTTTAGGGGAAAAAAGATTGGGGGGGAAAAAAAAGTAAGTTTCAAAGCCACAAGGGATATAGTAAAAGCATCAAATGAACATGAACCCCTGTTACAGTATCCCCCACTAAGCAAACAGGCATCCCGTGCATTTAAATCAAAGTTAGATAAAACTTCCTTAGCTCCTTACCTGAAAACATTGTATTCACAGGTGAATTTCTGAAGGCAGAAATGCATGTGTGTGTATATATATTCATCTCCCCACCCCTCCTAGTAGGAAGGGAACCCAGGGCCTTGCACATGCTAGGCAAGGGGTCCACCACTGATCTACATTCCAGCCTTTTCTGTTTTACTTTGAGATGTCTTGCTAAATTGCCAAAATTAGCCCCTTCTTGGAGCTTGGGATTCTCCTGCATCATCCTTTTTTTAATCCTTGTTATGCTGCTGATTGAACCCAGGTGCACTTAACCACTGAGCTTAACCCAGCCCTTTCTATTTTTAATTGTGAGATAGCCTAATTTACTGAGGCTGAATTTGAACTTTCCATCCTCTTGCCTCAGCCTCTGGAGCTGCAGGGACTGCATCAATCTTTGATTGGCTGGGATTATAGACATGGGTCACTATGAAGATTGAAGGCAGAAATATTAAACAAAACAAATAAAATAAAACAAAACAAAAACAACAAACAACAACAAAAAACCACCTCCCTTCTGGTCTCTTGGTGTCTCGCAATGGTTATTTTAGAAACCACACAGGCCAAATTCTCACATAGGTGGGCACCAGCCCCCCCCCCTTTTTTTTGGTGATAAAAATATAAATGCCTGGGTTTTAATATTTTTCTCTCATGTGTGGAAGCTAGAGGAAAAAAGGAAAGAAAGGGATCTCATGAAAATAGAAGGGAGACCAGGAGGGTAGAAAAAGGGGGCCAGGAGTTAGGAGAGCGGGGCAAGAGAAAGTACCAGGAATAAAATTGATCAAAATATGTTATATGCCTTTAAAAATATACTACAATGAAATGCACTATTCTGTATAATTGTTATGCACCAATAAAAAAAAGAAAGAAAGAAATACAACTTCAATGAACCCAAGAATCTTGAGCAAAGCATTCTTTCCATGATTTTCAATGCAATGACACTAAGTCCCTTTCCTTACTGGATGGACAGGCTTACTCAAACAGAAACACTCCTCTCTTCAGCCTACTTCATTAGAACCACACCCTTTTGTTATCACTTCCTTAACTATTGCCATAGTACACACAAAAATCCGATTAATTTATAATCCCCTCTCCCTACCACAACCTCTCTGCTCACTTGGTTTATTTAGGACATGGCTCACCTTTAGATAATCTAAAATTACATTTTATATCCACCTACTTATGTAATGCATACATTAGTTTTCATCCCATTATGATATGACTCTACTTTCTGTGGCTCTTAAAAAGTAAAGACAGAGCCAGGTGCAATGGTGTACACCTGTAATCCTGAGCCTGAGACAGAACGATAGCAAGTTCAAAGCCAGCCTCAGCAACGCAAGGCACTAAGCAACTCAGTGAGACCCTGTCTCTAAATAGAAAATACAAAATAGGACTGGTGATGTGGCTCAGTTGTCCAGTGCCACTGAGATCAATCCCTGGTAAAAAAAAAAAAAAAAAAAAAAAGTAAACAAAATGAATTAACTCATCTATCATATGAAATCAGCTCAAGGGAAATTTAGTTTCTTCAAAATGAGTTAGGGACCAATTAAGTGTGAAAGAAAAGCATACTGCTTTTTAAAACTGACCACAAAGGGTGGTATAGAGAGTTGAGAAATTTTTGAATTGCTCAAATATTAACCATTGTAATTCTTCTACCAATAACATCATGGTCATTTTTTTAAAAAATTGTATTTTTGAGAATTTATATGTGTATTATAAATTAATATTTTCAGATTTAGAAAACGAAAAATTATACATAGGTATTAATTCACTTTACATAGATTTGAGTTTCTTCTGTAGGTGGGTCACTGTTCTAGGCCCTGGGGATATGATACCTGGCCTCCTAGAGTTTGCAGGCCAAACTGGTAGGACCAAAGGTAAGATGAAGCCAGTAACTTGCTGATCCACAGCAAATTTAAGGGATGCCAAAAAACTCAGTAATCAAAATTAACAATATTTTAATTTCACATTTTAAATTATTTTATTTTTTGGTACTGAGGATTGAACCCAGAAGAGCTTATCCACTGAGCCATATCCCCAGCCCTTTTTTTTTTTTGAGACAGGATCTCCTTAAGATGCCTAGGGCCAGGAAGGGGATGTAGCTCAGTTGGTAGAGTGCTTGCCTCCCATGCAAAAGGCCCTAGGTTCAATACTATAAAAAAAAAAAAAAAAAGAAAGAAAAGAAAAGGAAAGTAAGAAAACGTGCTTAGGGCCTTGCTAAATTGCTGAGGCTAGCTTTGAATTTGGGGTCCTCCCTCCTCAGCCTTCTGAGTCACTGGGATTATACAGGCATGTACCACTATGTCTGGCTAATTCCATATTTTCAATTAAAATTAGTGCAAAAGTCCCTGATGAACAAAATATCCAAATTTTAAATAAAGAAAGAGGATCCCAGTCAATTAACCAAGGTTTTAAATATCAAAATGTACCTATCCATTGATACCAGGAGCCTAAGGCTTTGGTGTAATGTGAAGCACTAATAGGAGAAAATCCTGAGATTCTGGGAAGGTTTCCCTGCTGTGATCTGAAGCAGGACAGTTTGGAGGGCATAATCTCCCTGACAATAGAAAGGAAATTTAGCTATGGAAGTGGGAAGAGTGAGGCAGTATGGAGAAGAGGAGCAAGTCCAGCTCCAGAGCCTAGGAGACATGATAAAAATTTATATCTGTACCCCAAGATGAATGGGAATGGGGGAGTAAAAAAAATGCATCATCCACAAATGCTTATTGACCTTAAACTTGAAAAATATTATTTCATTACCGGGACTCAGTCTATTTCCATTTGATTTAGCTAATATTAATTGATTTCTTTACATGCACAGTCTCATTTTATCTTGAAATCGTGTTTTCAAAATGGTTATTATTACTTTACTGTTATAATTTCATTGGCATTTTCAAATGATAGCCCTGAGGTACAACGGAATTTTACTGGCTAAACTCAGATTAGAGCCCTAGTATGCTTAATTCTTTGAGATGTGTCATTGTGGTCTAGTATAGTATTTCACAAACTCCACAGTTGTATTTTTCATTAAAAAATCCTTCCCATTATTTGCTGTGATTTATAATACTTTTTCAAACTTGTTTGATCCCGATAGCAACCTTATGAATTGTTATTATCCACTTTATGAATGAGGAAATGGAAAGTCAGTTATGATAAATGCCTTATTCAAAACCACACAAGTATTAAATTTATGCAGCAGACTTTAGACCCCAAATCTTGCTATCCTGAAACAAAATTTAAATATAAAGTTAATTTTTCCAAGTTCAGTCAATTGTTTAAAGAGCTTATTAATGTGGTATTGATACGAGTTCTGCTCCCTCACATGTTGAAGTCTGAACATTAGAGAAGCTCGCTGAGGCAAGCATATAAAGGAGGGTTTATTTATAAAGGGGTAACCTAGACTTCTCTCAGGAGGGAGAAGGGGGCCATAGCTGGTGTCCTAGTTCTACCCTTTTTATATGTTCTATGTTTTCTTTGTTCTTCTACCTCCTCCCCCTTATCTTTCTCCTCACTGCCTATGTGGACCAGGCATTTGACCAGGCCTAGGAAATGCTCCGTGGGAGGGCCAACAAAGGGTGAGGAACAGATGAGCTGAAGGGGGAAGGGCAGGATGGTGCAGCCCAGGACACATTAATTAACAACTTTATAGCTCTCTGGGGGGTGGGGGGGCAATTCCTGGGACAAGTTACCTTAGCAACTGGTATGAGCAGGGGGAGGTTCTTGATAAGGATGGAGGAAGGGCTCTAAAGGAATTAACATCTCAATGCCTCAGGGGACAGTCTCCAACTTGCTGGACTCACTCAAAATTGGCCTCCTGGATGCGACCTCCTGGATGCGACCTCCTGGATGCGATTTACCTGTCTATAGTGACTGCCTGTCTAATTCTGGCTTCAGTTTTAGAGTTTCCACCGGATGAGAGGAATCCCACAGTCAATAATATATATTTCTACATGGAATTTGATAGTCGAATATGGTTTTTAAAAGGGCATGCTAAGGCACATTTGTTTGTTATTTATTTTTAATTTTTTTAAAAAATCTAAATGGAAGATGTTTGTTACTTAACACTGAGATGAATGAACTTTGTTATCATACTGTCACACCTTTTCACAAGTGTTTGTGCTATTTAGGTGAAAACTATGGCCACACAAATATCATCATGTTTCATCTTCTCTATGAGGGTTTAGTGGTGGGCCTAAGTACACAGGTTTTTATGTCAGATTCTTCTCAGACTTTGATTTCTTAATGCTGTTTTGTTGTCAACTTCATAAGATTCTTTTTTCCTCTTAAGAGTGAACTATAGTTGGGTACAGTGACGAAAGCCTATAATCCCAGCAGCACAGGAGGCTGAAGCAGGAGGATCCTGAGTTCAAAGCCAGCCTCTGCAAAAGTGAGGGGCTAAGCAACTCAGTGAGACCCTGTCTCTAAATAAAAAATACAAAATAGGGCTGGGGATATGGCTTAGTGGCCCCTGAGTTCAATCCCTGGTACCAAAAAAAACCAAAACACAACAAAACAAAAAAGTAAACTTTTGCTTTGTCTGAATGTCTGTGTCCTTCAAAATTCATGCATGGAAATCTAACCCCCAGTGTGATGGTAGTAAAATGACATATGGCCTTGGGAAGTGATTAGGTCATGAGGGTTCAGATCTCATGAATAGAATCACTGCCCTTATAAAAGGTGCCTGAGAAAAGCTTTTTGCCCTTCTACTATATGAGGACACATAGAAGGTATTGTCTTTAGGAGGTAGGCTCTCAGCAGATACCAAATCGCCTGGTGCCTTGATCTTTCCAGACTCTAGAACTGTGAACAATACATTTTTGTTGCTCATAAGTTACCCTGTCTACTTCATTATAGCAGCCTGAAAGGTCTAAGTCAACTATTTGTGTAGCTTCCTTTCCTCTAAATATTCCTTGCCTTTTAGTTAAAGAACCTGCTAAAATTAGGCTCATCTGGAGTAATTTTCTGAGCTTGTTCTAACTTAAGATCATCTCTCATACTCCACCCCTTTTTAATTTATAGATGATTAAAAAGATATTATAGAGAGTTCCTATATATAATTCACCCAGCTTCCCCTATATACATTCATTAAAACTAGGAGTTTAACAAATGTACTGTACTACTAACTAAACTCTAGACTCTATTTTGAATTTCAACAGTTTTTCTACTTGTGTACTTTTTACCTGTTCCAGGATACCATTTTACATTTAGGACCTAGTTAAATTGTAGACATAAACTGCACAATCCAATCTCAGTTCTAACTCAGAAAATGTAATGTACGCCTTGGAATATCCTTCCCTGTAACACTCCCCCTCTTAAATTCACCCCCATCTCAGGATTCCAGGTTTATACCTTTTTCAAGATTCAGGTTGAAAATAGCATCTTTCAAAGAGACTTTTTTTTGGAAACCCAATGCTCTCTCTCCCTATGTTGAATTACTCTGGCTTTAAGGATTTTATTTTATGTCACATAACCAGTTATTTAACATTACTTTTAGATGCAATTAAGTGGAGAACTAATAGAGTGCACATCTCTGCAGGAGAAAATCACTGGCATATTGGATTCTCCAGATTTTATAAAGTCTATTTGCTCCACATAGGGAAACTGTAGAACAGGTGGGTTTCAGGTTAGTATTATGTTTGAAGTGGTGAGAATAAATTGTGAACATCAACTTGTAAGTAATACTGATCCGGTCTTATTTCAGCAAAGAAAAATGTATAAAATAAATAGCTCTGGGGCACATAGTTATGTGTAGCCTTTATAGCCATTGGTTTTGTTTCTTAGCTTGTTTCTTTTCTTTTATGGAATTTTAGAATCTAAAGCCATTTCTCATACTGAGTTGGAACTAATTAATGGGTAGCAATCAGCATTTTGTTATAGTCAAAAAAGTGTGAGAAATATAATTTGCTAATGTGTATGGTTAGAAATGGATCTAAAAGGGTAAATATGGGAACATGAATCACTCAGTCTTTTTTTTTAACATAAATATTTTATATTATTGAGTCGTAAAAAAAAATCCACCAAATCTGCTTTAGAGAAGGTTTGTTTAGGTGATCTACCTTATGTATAAATAAAAGGTGTAGCCCTTCTGGTTTCAAGGTGGATTTACTCAAGGTGGGTTTTATTCTCCTGTACCAAGAAAATGAAGCGGTGAAGCTGAGATTAATTATGTAAGAATTGTTTTCTAGCAACATCCATCTTTCTAAATTTGCAGCATTTAACTTTTTAAATGAAGTTTGTTAAAATGATGGAAGGACAGATAGATCATAAAATAGAGCCCAGAAACACATCTACAGGTAATCTGATATGACAAAGCAATCTGAAGGAGCAGTGGGAAAAGGCAGTTGTTTCCATAAACAATGCTGAGTCAACCGGCTCTCCACTTGGGGGAGAAAGGAATCTTGACCCCTAACTCACACCATACACAAAAAGGTAAGTTCCAGATACATTTTAGATATAATTGTAAAAGGTAAAAAGTACTACTTTTAGAAGGAAACTGGGAGAGTATCTTACATTAAGAGCTAGGAGAGATTTCTTCAGCAATACCCAAAAGTACTGAATACAAAGGAAAAAAATAAATTGAATGATATTAAAATTATGAATAGGGCTGGACACAGTGGTGCATGCCTATAATCCCAGCAACTCAGGAGGCTGAGACAGGAGGATCATAAATTGGAAGCCAGCCTCAGCAATTTAGCGAGAGCCTAAGCAACCTAGTAAGACCCTGCCTCAAAATAAAAAATTAAAATTAAAAAAAAAAAAAAGAGCAACTGGGAATGTAGCACAGTGGTAAAGTGCCCCTGGGTTCAGTCCCCAGTACCAAAAAAAAAAAAAAAAAAACCAAACCTGAAAGAAACACCATTGATAGAATGAAAAAGTGTAAAAGTGATCTTTTAGAAAGACAGATGTGATGCCATTTTCTCCAATGGCTTCCCATTTCCCTTAGAAGAAATTTACTTGCCTTTCTGTCTTAGAAAGTACCAGGCGATCTGGCCTTAGCCTCCCCCTTCAGCCTCAGTTGGCTCCTTTTTCTGCTCAAGCCAAGCCATTCTCTTGTTCCACAGTGATGCTAGACGCATTGACAAGACTTTTGCATGTCTTTCTTCTCTCTGCAATTCTTTGCCACAGATTATTACAAACTTGGCTTTGCTTTGTTCCAATCTCAGTTTAAGTTGTAAGTACATGAGTTTCCTCAGTTGAGTTCTTAAAAAACCTCCAAGGTGTATTTATTATTTTCATGTGCAGAAACATGACCTTTTTCACTATAGATGGTTTTAAGAGCTGAGTGCTTCAGGAGGGTACAGATAGAAAAGAGGGCCCAAAATTTGAATGCTCCAATTTAGAAGTGCAGTATTTGAAGAGGAAAAGCTAAAGTAGGATTTAAATGAGGAGCTGGCTGTAAATAATTCAAGAGAAGAGTCCTGTTGAAGGACTGTGTCTACCCCTAACAGGGAAGGAGCCAGGCTTTGGTGAATTTTCTGCTAGGCACTGATCTGATCGACTTTCTTTTGCTGAAAGTTTTCCTTCTGATGAACACAATCTGGACTAGATGCCCAATGGCAGGCTTTCTGGGTGTGTCTATATTCACCTTAGAAGGGAGCCAAGAACAACTACTGTGGTCAGTAGGGCACTGGCAGTGTTTCTAGCTGGCTCAATCCCAGGAATCCTAGGAATGGGTCTCAGCTGTGCCTTGCTGTGTGTGAATTGCTTGGAACCTCTAGGATGGGGATACTCCTTCCCTCGGTCCCTGGGGTTTCACCTGGAACGGTCAGTCATAAAAGTCAAAGAAAAATTCTGTTTTATGAAATTGTCATAGAGAACAATTCTCAAAATCCAAGAGAAAATAAGTTTACCTTGGTTCTACACGGAATCATGCTCTTGGACTTTGTACTCCCTGCTGTTTGCTGGTGTGAGCCCTGCGCCCCCTTGCCCACACACGTAGTTTCTGTACCAGCATCCCTGGGTCGTGTTCTTGAAGTCTGAGCTCTGCTGGTTAAGGCTCCTTAATGATCCTGATACTCTTTTCCTTTCTGTCTCTGTGGCCTCCAAGTGTTGTTTCCTCTGCCTGCAAGCGTTTTCACAGTTCTATTTCAGGATATTGGACTGCTCTTTTTGTTAAGTTGATATGTTTTCCTTCCTCACAGTATGTTCAGAAAGAAACTAGAATTGTATATTAATATTTTTTTTTCAATATGATCACTTATAGTTTCTCAAACAAAGGAGTCCCTGGGCATTTATACTCCTCTATAGAAGTGCCACTTAAAACTGACACTTGGCACCCAATCTCTTATCTTTCCAATCCCTCCTTCCTACTTCAACCATTTCCTTCCTTCCTTCCTTCCTTCCTTCCTTCCTTCCTTTCTTTCTTTCTTCTTTTTCTTAGTATTTTCATTGTTATTGAAATTACACATGGAAATAGAATATGATGATTGTTGTTATTAGTATAGAGAATAGGAAAGATAGGAAATATAATTTGATCAGGCTTTTTTGTCTTGACGTTTTAATAGAGGCTGTGGGGTGAAGGTTAGCAGTGAGTTTTGGGATAGCTTTTTTTTTTTTTTTTTTGTACTAGGGATTGAACCAGGGGCACTTTACCACTGAGCTACATTCCCAGACCTTTTAGTTTTTTATTTAGAATCAGGGTTTCACTAAGTTGCTGAGGCTGGTTCTGAACATGCAATCTTCCTGTCTCAGTCTCCTGAGTTGCTGGTATTACAGGTATGCACCAGTGTGCCCAACTAACCATTTATCTTCTTGAAACACTGATGAGATCTTATCCTTTGCCTCTGATTTTGAATAGATTCTTTTTTTTTTAAAGAGAGAGAGAGAGAGAATTTTTTAATATTTATTTTTTAGTTTTCAGCGGACACAACATCTTTGTTTGTATGTGGTGCTGAGGATAGAACCCGGGCCGCACGCATGCCAGGCGAGCATGCTACCGCTTGAGCCACATCCCCAGCCCCATGAATAGATTCTAAAGCCTACTACCCCATCCCTCTAAAGTACAAACTCTTGACCCACTAATCTGGTTCCAACCTCTCCTTCCATTTTACCCTCTACTTACGAATCTATTCCAGACGTAGTCAAATTATGGCTCTTTTTCATATCTGACCTACTGCCTGCCATGAGCTAGGAAAGCTTTTTACATTTTTAAATGATTGAACAAAAAATTTTAAAAAATTCTTGATATTGAAAATTGTCTGAAATTAGAAGGCCCATAACCCTAGATAAAATGTGGTTGAAACTGAACCATTCAGTTTCAATCCTATTGAATATGACTATTTTTGCACTATTCTTTAGTGCCAGAGCTGAGGAATTCTTACATGGAAACTAAAATATTTGTTATCTAACCTTTTACTGAAAAAGTTTACTGGCCCCTTAACTATTCAACCCTAGTTGAGAGTAGGGTTAGTTCTTTTTGCAAAATTCTACTCTCATTTGCATAGTAATTGGTAGTTTAACAATTATTCCATTTTACCACAGTCACTACACATGGGAGAAACTCTCCAGTCATCCGCCTACACTGAACTTTCTTTCTCCTTAGATGTACATCTCCTTAGATTACTGAATCTCAGGAATTTCCAGAACTCCCAAATCTTTCCTCCTCTATGCCTCATATTTTAGCTATTATCTACAAAGTTTTTCTTTCTCTTTCTTTTTTTTTTTTTTTTTGGTACTGGGAATTGAACTCAGGGGTGCTTAACCACTTAGCCACATCCCCCACCCTTTTTATATTTATTTAGAGACAGGATCTCACTAAATTGTGTAGGGCCTCGGTAAATTGCTGAGGCTGGTTTTGAACTCATGATCCTCCTGCCTCAGCCTCCGGAGCCTCTAGGGCCATAGGTGTGCACCACCATGCCTGGCTGCAAAATGTTTTTAATCTTCAAACTCTTCATAATTTAGTTCTAAGAAACTGGAAGATGTGGCTTCCCGTGGAGTCCACTCAGGTCAGCCGCTCTCTGTTCCCATGCATCATCCTACTCCATGGGGCAAGGATTGTCCTTTTTCTCCACTGTTCACTCCAGACCTCTTTTTCCTTCCTCTACTCCATATCAAACAGCTCTTTTGAAGCTTAAGCTATCAGACTAAACTGACCACCACTACTCTTTGATGCTTTCATATCTAAGTACCCCAGGACTAATCTTAATTCTGATATCTCCATGGATGATTCTTCCAATAGCCTGGCCTTCACAGTCAGCTTCTACGTGGTCTGAACTTGTCATTACCTATAACTGGCTCCTCATTCAGATTTGCAATTAAAATCATTTAATTCTGTGATCATCACTTCCAATCTTTCTGGCTCATATTTAGCACTTCTCCTTCAATAATCGGCCACACAGCTCAATTCAATCCAGTGACTCCATCTTTGACATCCCCGTGGCTCATTATTTGATTGGTTCCTTTACATATACAGATCACAACCCTGGATCTCAAATGCTTGCAGTCAGATATGTTTCCAAAATCAGATTTCTTTTTAATCTTATGAAGGTAAAACACTTCCTATACCATATTGTATAGTACCATCCACAGTAAAAGTGATGATTATTCCCCAAGAAATAGGATCAATAAAGACTCTAAATATCTTTGTGTCTATTCAGGCTAAGTTTTACTGAAAGATGAGTTTAAATGATTTTATTAAAAACTAGAGAGAGAGAGAGAGAGAGAGAGAGAGGAGATAAGATTATATATATATAAAGAGAGAGAGGGGAAAAGGACTCTCTTTTGAAAGCTCTTTTGGGATTTTGGAAATGCACATGGGAATGGTCAATCTGGACCAAAATTTCCTTGCTCCATTTTCTGTCTTTTTATTGGCCAATAAAGTAACTGGTTAAAGTTAACTCTACCTCTTCTGAGTTTGCATCCAAGCAACTGAACAAAACATAACTGTACTAAGGAGTTTTCCATGGAGTCACAGTCACTAATCTCCACTGGTTCCTCCATCTTTTCAAGGAGTATGATTCTCAGTAAGGGCAGTACCGCCCTCTAGGGGGCATGAAAATGTAGAGTTTGTTTTGTTTTATTTTGCTTTTTGCTTTCTTAGTATACTCACACTGAACATTTGAATATGGTAATATGTCATTTTATTATTAATCATTTTATGTTTATTTCTCCATATTATGATGAAGTAATTTAAAAATATGTGTGTAGGCAAATTATGTTAGCTATCATTTTATTTTCACAATTATCCAAAGCATGTTAAAAATATGCATTGAGGATACAGCTCAGTGGTGGAACATGTGCTTTGAATGCATAAGGCCATGCCTTCAATCCACACAGCACACACACACACACACACACACACACACACACCAAAAAACAAAATGTAGATAAATAAAGTAGATGGGGGAGAAAAGAAAAAGAAAAAAAATGTGTTATGAAAGGGGCCATTGGGTTTGATAGGGTCGAGGACAACTTCCCTAGTCCATTTACTTTCTCACAATAATGCTATACTGCCCTCTCTTTTCTAAAGTTCTCTTATGTTCTTCCTAGTCCTATCAGCTAAGTATCTTATTGCACTGAGAAATAAAAAAATAATTGGAAGAGAACCTCTGTGCGTTCTATCTTCCACCTCATCTACATCTGTAGCCAGAAACTTTGCAGTCCCTCTTGGTAATAAGGGTGAAGTGCCTGCTTCCCTCCTAGGCTTCCTATTTGTGAATTACTGAATACCATTTTCTCTTGACGACTCAGGTTATTGCTTAAAGAATTGTTTTTCCTCTCTCCATCTTCTACTATTTTTTCCCTCTCAACTTAGTTGCTCTAATGGGCATATCAGCACACTTGTGGTGATAGCATGAATCTTAAAACGGATTCCCTTAGTTTTATGCATAGGTGGAACCAATCAAACATAAATAAATGAGCATATAAATAGATAAAAATTAAAAAATAGCAAAAGGAAGTCTAATAGGGTAGAAGAAGGAGAATGGGGGAGGAGCGGAAGGACAGAAGAGAAAAGGGGGGGATTATGAACTGAAATCCAATTCCATGCATGTATGATTTTGTGCAATGAACCCAACTACTATATTATAGTAGTTATACAGCTACTATGTATAACTATAAAGTTAAAAAAAAACACCGAATTCTTTTGACCCCCATATTCTCCTCCAGTTTCTTTGCCCTCTCACCTCCTTTCATTGATGCTTTTTTTATAGTAAACTCCTGAAAGATTCTCTCCTTTTGCTACTAAAATTATAATCCACTGGCACCATAGCATCATCTGAAAGCTTAGTAGAAATGCCGTCTCTCAGGTCTCACCTTGTACCTACTGAATCAAAAATTGTCCTTCAGCAGGATTGCCAAGATTCACAATGACATTAAAGTTTGAAAAGCCCTGATCTGTCACGCCAATTTTCAATTCTTGCATTTTTTTCCCCTTCAATCCACTTCAATAAATCTTTCCATTCTCCTCTTTACTGAAACAGCTCTTTTTAAGGTCACCAATTACCTCCACAAGGTTAAACACAAAGGTCAGTTTTCACTTCTCATTTTACTGGATCTATGCATCATTTGATATGGTTAAAATTCGCATTTCTTATGCATCCTCGTTTTCAAGGCCATTAATGTGGTTGTGCAGGGGCTCAGTCCTTGGGCCTCTTTCTTTCCTCGGTTATTCCCTAACTGATCTCAGTCAGTTCCATGGCTTTTAATGCCATCTATGAATATGGCATCTCCTGTCTCATATTTCAAGGCTTAGGGCATATAGTTAACTTCTCACTGGAACGTTGTACAGATTCTCCTAGGAGAAATGAATCACTCTTTCTTCAAAGTGATTATTCCTATCACTTTGCACTTCTAGTTTCTCACTTTTTCAATTTTACTTTATAGTTTCTTTGTAAGCTTGATGACAAAATGGATATCATATACATCTCTATATTCCATATCTCATCTCTCTCCCTATATGGTTTCTTGGGTGACAAGTGCTCTGTAAGTGCTTATCAAAGAGAATTTTTTCTCACTTCTAGGAATGCATAACGGGCTTAAATATTCTATATACAGTATTCTCCTAGGTTATGGAAATCCCTTTTTGTCTCTGACAAGTCAACCAGCAGGCAGCTCATCTTTTGTTTTTGGTTTTGTTTTGGGTGCTGGGGATAGAAACCAGGAGTGTTTACCACTCAGCTACCACTTGAGCCTTTTTTAATTTTTATATTGAGACAGTATCTCACTAAGTTTCCCAGACAAGCTTCAAATTAGCAATCCCCTTGCCTCAGCCTCCTGAGTAGCTGGGATCATGGTTTCACCACTGTCCCCTGCTCCATCAACCTGTTTTTGTAAAGAGCTAAAAATGTGGATGAGAGGAGATCATTGAGGACCCCTGGATTTGCAAAGTGGCATTTCCAGGCCCAATTAGTGACATCTACACAGGTACAACTTGAAAGGAGGCCATCTACATAGCAAACCATGGAAATCAGATGGTTAGAATGTTCTTTTGGGTTTTCCCATGGTTGACTCCTAGAGAGGCCGTCTCTCGTCACCCTTTCTGAAGTGTACTTTTCAGTCAGATTCTATCCAGTTATGCTGTTTTGTTTTCACATTTGCTCATGTCTCTCTGAAATCATTTGCTTTTATGATTTCATTGCTTATCTGCTACCTTTATGGAATGTGAACCACACTTGCCTTCTGTTCTGTGGAGGTCCACGAACAGTGCCCAGGCCAGGCCAGTAAACTGCCACATGGTACATGCTCCGGAAATATCTGTTGAATCAATATGTTGTGCAGGGGGCTCTGACCCAGGAAACAGATTCAGGGTTCTACAGGTGGAAGAAGGGGGAAGACGCAGTTCGGACAGTAGACATGCTTTATTCAGTGGTGGCCACAGCCTCTAGCCTCCAGCCAGTTCCATTTTAGTCCTCATTTTGTCCCCATTAGTCCCTTCTGTCCTGAATCTTTTCCATAGACCCTTTTTATTTGCAGGTCAATAAAGAAGACACACTGACAACAGGTTACATAAGGGGGCACATACTCACAAGGTCATGTTTATGACCTTGGGTATACAGGCTGAATCAGAGGGTTTCTGGCCTTGACTAACCATAACACGGTCAGTTCTCTGCCCTGACTACACGTTAAAACAATAGCATAGCCTGCCGGAAAGAGGGAGCCTAGCTACAGCCATTTCTGAGCTTGCCCCAGCAGAATAAATTAGAGGCTGAGAACACTGAAAGAGCTCTTTGGCCCTGAAACCCACCTACAGAGAACTGTAAAACTCATATAGTAAAACTTGGTGAGCTGGATGTGGAGGGGATGCCTCTAATTTCAGTCACTGGGGAGGCTGAGGCAGAAGGATCTTGAGTTCAAAGCCAACCTCAGCAAAAGGGAGGTACTGATCAAGTCAGTGAGGCCCGGTCTCTCAATAAAATACAAAAATAGGGCTGGGGATGTGGATGCTCAGTGGTGAAGTGCCTCTGAGTTCAATTCCTGGTACCCACCCTCCCCCGCCCCTCCCCCCAAAAAAACTTAATGATAAGGAGATATGGAGAGGGACAGTAATTACTTTGATGGGCAACTGCCAGTCAATGAAAGGCATGGAGAGAAGTCTTCCAGGTCTCGAATTGACAAATGATTTACAAAATATCTACAAATCTAAGATGAATGAATATATCTTACTAGGGGCTTTGTAATAATTCAACAAATTGCATGTGGTCGTGCACACCTATAATTTCAGTGACTCTGGAGGCTGAGGCAGGAGGATAGCAAATTCAAGACCTGTCTCAGCTATTTAGTGAAACCCTCTCTCAAACAAATCTAAAGTTCTGGGGTCATAGTTCATGGGTAGAGTGGCCCTGGATTCAATCCCCAGTATGGGAGAAGAAAAGTATTCAACAAATATTCTCTGGTGGACCGATTTGGCCATTCATTTGGTGGAAATAGTACATAAGTAGTCAGTATAATTTAACTTCCAGAGTTTTATTTGGAGCCCACAAAACACTACAGAGATGGCTCCAACAGCATATTTTAAAATGATGTGTGACCTCAGATTAGCAACATTAGCATCACCTGGGAGCTTGTCAGAAAAGCAGAATTTCAGGCTGCACCCAGACTGATCTAAATTTTCTTAAAATGCCCAGATAACTCATATACCTATTTGAGTTTCAGGAGCAGTGTCATAGGAATCATGTCTATGAATCATAAGCTGGATCCAATGAAGAAATAACTAATGGCTGATTCTAACATGGATAACCAGGGTGGATATCAGGTAAAGACAGAGAGTAAGGGTGGAGGAGGAGTCTGAACAGCCAGTTAAGGAGATGAATTATCCAAACAGGGCTTCAGTGGTATTCATTTTCACCTTGTGAAAATAAGCAGCTTGGATGAAGTCAGACGTCACTGAGTCTAGTGATGAGTCTAAGATAGCACAGGTGTCTGGCATTACATAGAAAGTAGAGGACAAATCTATTTTCTGACTTGATTATAATAAAACACATTTTTCCTCATTGAGAGTTTTAATTCAGTGCTTAATGATGCTTCGTGAATTTTCTCAAAACTTTTTAGTAACTTTGAGGGAGAAGGTGAGTCAGAAAGTGACAGATTTGGTTCCGTGCAATAGGTCAATTTTTTGTCACAAAGAGAACCAAAGAAAATACCCAGAGAAAGGAAGAAAAAAGGGTCGCTTGAGTGGAGGCTTCACGGAATGAGGATTGTTGAAACAGTGTCAGATTCTTATATGTCTTTATATATAAAAAGGGATTTGCTTTGCCCTTGCTGGGGAGAAACTTAACTTGTTTTACATTATTATGTTATTTGGGAAAGAAGAAAAGAACTGAAATTGTGTGAACTTAAATTGTGTTCTAGTAGACCTTTAGAGTGGATGGGGGACCTAAGATAAAAATTCAAGAAGAAATAGATTGTGCTTATTTGCTTAGATCTGGGGAGCTAGGCTGATTTACTAAGGTAGTATATTGCCATGACATCTTTATGAAGTCACTTTAAGCTTTCCTATATTTTTAATTAGAAGTCATTTAGCCAGTCCCTCTTCTCCTTGGCAGCAATGGACTTAAACGGCTGAGAAATAAAAAATGAATAATGAGTGTTGTCCTCCTCTCCAGATATCCCAGATTGACCAAGGAGAAGTAGCCACTCCCTGCATATTGAAAACTTTTCTGAAGCAGAGGTTGGAGAAATAGAATTTGATACTCCATTTCCCAGATCCCTTCTATTTAAGAACCTGCTTGACATAAACCCCAATATAGGGCTTTGTATTCAGCAAGACATTTCTTTACTGTTCTGCCCATTCAGTGACCATAGTCTTTGAATCAAAGGATGGAAAATAACAAGTGAGAAGGGCAAGCTTCAGATTGTTCACTTCAATCCCACTGCTATTAATCTTTGTTAATTTGGCTAGGAGAGAACAGAGGACCTTTCTTGGGTATAAGTATCTCGCATACTCACCAGATGATCTCACCAGACTTTGCCTCTGACTTTCCCTAAAAATATCAAGGTCTCCGAACATAAGGTGCTTCAGGCAGCCAGGGTTGCCATAACAAAGTACCACAGATTTGTATGAAATTTTGTGAAGACAAACAATAATAAGTGCTGGCGAGGATGTTGGGGGGGGGGGGAAGGCACACTCATACATTGCTGGTGGGACTGCAAATTGGTGCAGCCAATCTGGAAAGCAGTATGGAGATTCCTTGGAAAACTGGGAATGGAACCACCATTGACCCAGCTATCCCTCTCCTCATTCTATACCCAAAGGACTTAAAAACAACATACTATAGGGACAGCCACATCAATGTTTATAGCAGCACAATTCACAATAGCTAAACTGTGGAGCCAACCTAGATGCCCTTCAGTAAATGAAGGGATTAAAAAATGTGGCATATATATACAATGGAATTTTACTCAGCAATAAAAGAGAATAAAATCATGGCATTTGCAGGTAAATAGATGCAGTTGGAAAATATAATGCTAAGTGAAATTAGCCAATGCCCCCCCAAAACAAATGGCAAATGTTTTCTCTGATATAAGGTGACTGACTCATGGTGGGGTAGGGAGGGGGAGCATGGGAGGAATAGATGAGCTCTAGATAGGGCAGAGGGGTGGGAGGGGAAGACAGGGGGCAGGAGGTTAGCAATGATGGTGGAATGTGATGGACATCATTATCCAAAGTACATGTGTGAAGACACGAATTGGTGAGAACATACTGTATATACAAATAGAGATACGAAAAATTGTGTTCTTATGGGTAATAAGAATTGTGATGCATTCTGTTGTCATCTATTTAAAAAATAAAAGCAATTAAAAAAAAAGTACCACAGATTGATTCCAGCTTAAACAACAGAAATTCATTTTCTCACAGTTCTGAAGGCTAGAAGAAGTCTGAGATCAAGATGTCAATAGGATTATTTCTTTTTTCCTGGCACTTTCTTGCTTGTAGGTCTGGTCTTCTCAGTGTGTCTTCACATGCTCTTCCTTTGCTGTGCCCACATTGCCTCTTCTAATAAGAACACCATCCAGATGGGGTTAAAATCCACCCTCATGACCTCATTTTTTTAAAAAAAATTATTTATTCTTAGTTGTACCTGACAGTAGAGTGTATTTTGACACATTATACATACATGGAGTATAAATTCCCATTTTTGTGATTGTACTTGATGTGGAGTTACACCGGTCGTGTATTTATATATGAACATAGAAAAGTTCTGTCTAATTCATTCTACTGTCTTTCCCATTCCCATTCTGTCTCCCTTCCCCTCACTCACCAATGTCCAATTTGGAGATCCTCTATTCCTCCCTCCCCTGACTATTGTGAGTTAGCAACTGCATATCAGAGAGAACATTTGGCCTTTGTTTATTGGGATTGGCTTACTTCACTTAACATGATAGTTTCCAGTTCCATTCATTTACTGGCAAATACCATAATTTCATTCTTCTTTATGGCTAAGTAATATTTTGTTGTGAATATATGTACCACATTTTCTTTATCCATTCATCTGTTGAAGGGCACCTAGATTCGTTCCATAACTGTTGTGAATTTAGCTGCTATAAGCATTACTGCATTACAGTAGTATGCTGATTTGAAGTCCTTTGGTGGGATTCTTTTTTTTTTTTGGAACTAGAGAATGCAAAGCAGATGCTTTGCCACTGAGCTACATCCCAGCCCAGTCCTTTGAATATTATGCTGAGAAGTGGGATAACTGGGTTAAATAGTGGTTCCATGCTAAGTTTTCTGAGGAATCTTCATATTGCTTTCCAGAGTGGTTGCACCAATTTGCAGTCCCACCAACAATGCATGAGTTTACCATTTCCCCCACATCCTCGCCAACATTTATTGTTACTTATACTCTTGATAATTGCCATTCTGACTAGAGTGAGATGAAATCTCAATGTAGTTTTAATTTGCATTTCTCTAATCACTAGTGATGTTGAACATTTTCTATATATTTGTTGACTGTATTTCTTCTTCATGACCTCATTTTAACTTAATTTCTTCTTCACGTATCTTACTGCAAAATACAGCCACATTCTGAAGTATCGGGGATTAGGACTTTAAGAAATTAGAATTTTGGTGGAGGTGAGAACACAATTTGTCCCATAACACAAGGCCAATAGTTTATCAGGTGTAAAGAACCCAGGAACAGATTTTCCAAGCAGAATTATGAGAAATGGAGCTCCATAAGCAAACACTGTCATAGCCTTCACTTCCCAACACTATTTCCTATGAACAATTTTTTCTAATTTACTGTCCACTTTTTATGGAATTTCCTTGTTGGTATGAGCCCCACTAGAGTGTTGGACCTGAAAAGGTTTGACAGACTTCCCTGATGATGGTCAACTGTATCCCTCTCAGATCTAACCAAGCTCTTCAAGCTGTGAGTCAGTTACACCTGTGAGGAAAGAGCACCTTTCACTTTCCATGAGGTGCCATGCATTCATCTATCCAGAGAATGCACTCTTTCTACCAAGCCTACACAAAGGAGACCTACTTTAATATTCTCACTACATCATCATGTAGACTATTCTTAGAGATTTGCTTTGTTTCTCTTTTGCCTTCTGGATGTAAGGCATCTAAAAAAGAAAAAAAAATTGTTAAGAAAATTCTAGAAAACCATTCTCAATGAAGCTTCAAGTGGGTTTGTGAAGATATGGGGCAGAAGATGAAATTTTCATGGTGAGTGTGATTAAAAAAACAAAAAAACGCAAAAACCTCTCTACCCAAAGTCAGGGTTTCTAAAGAGGCTTGTGGTTTCTATCTGTGGTTTCTACATGGCTGCCTGACTGTGGTTTCTATCTGTAGTTTCTACTTGTGCTTTGTTAAGAGCATTTTGCTCGTTTCATAACATATTTTGAATAGGCAATGCAGTTACCTGTACTCAAGATTCTAAAATCCTACGTTTGAAATTTGAAATGTATGAGTGACCATAAAGTCATAAGTCTTCAGGAACCCAAAACTTTGCTCTAAAATTGTAGTCCGAGACTGAGCAGCATCAGAATGTAGAATCTAGGATCCTATTCTACACCTGGTGAATCTGAATCCTCATTTTAACAAAATCCAGGTGATTTGTGTATATACAAAAATTCAGATTGTATGTGGTCAATTCATGAATGTGAAAATTGTGAATCTAAGTTTCAGCTGTTGCATCTTATAACAATGTGGGAAGGCAGACTAAATACAACTACATCTTATATCAGCACCTGTATCATTAGAGGCTTAACTTACACATCCATAAAACTTACATCCACACAGTCAAGTTGATAGTGCCATAGGGTATATTATTCATATTTAAGATCAGCACAAAAGTTTTCACTAGCCTCGTTGCATACATCTAATGGGGGTAAGTGTGTAATAACAATACCAACAAATAAACTAAGAGTATAAGGTGACTTACTGTTATAGTTTGGTAGTTCTTGCTCCCTTAGGAGGTGGTAGTATGTGTATGTGTTTGTATTGGGAGAGATAATGCTATCTTACTTTTCTCTTAATATTTAAAATTTAGAAATATTTTAAGATTGAATGTCTGTTTGGAGGCACTGAAACTCACTTTGATGAATGTCCTTGTACAATAAATATTTAATCCATTTCTACAAGAGGACAAAAGGACCTTTTCAAGTCTTTCCCTACAAGTTAGAGTACCATGGCCTTATATCTACCTCAAACAATATGTGTGTGTGCAGTATATACTGATAGAAAAGTTTAGTTTAATAATTTTTTTAGAGAGAATTTTAATATTTATTTTTTAGTTTTCGGCGGACACAACATCTTTGTTTGTATGTGGTGCTGAGGATCGAACCCGGGCCGCACGCATGCCAGGCAAGTGTGCTACCGCTTGAGCCACATCCCCAGCCCCCAAAAAAGTTTAGTTAAGATTGATTTGTTTAGTATTGGATGCATTTTAAAATTAATTGGAATAATTCTAAAACAAATGTAAATAAATTAAATTCAAATCAAAACTACTCTGAGATTTCATCTCATTCCAGTCAGAATGGCAGTTATTAAGAATACAAACAACAATAAGTGTTGGTGAGGATGTGGGGAAAAAGGCACTGTTATACATTGCTGGTGGGACTGCAAGTTGGTGCAGCCAATATGGAAAGCAGTATGGAGATTCCTTGGAAAACTGGGAATGGAACTACCATTTGACCCAACTATCCCTCTCCTCGATCCTTTTCCTCTGACTTTCCCTAAAAATATCAAGGTCTCCAAACATAAGGTGCTTCAGGCAGCCAGGGTTGCCATAACAAAGTACCACAGATTTGTATGAAATTTTGTGAAGAATTATCCTTGGTCTATACCCAAAGGACTTAAAAACAGCATACTACAGGGACACAGCCACATTAATGTTTATAGCAGCATGATTCACAATGGTTCAACTGTGGAACCAACCTGGATGCCTATCAGTTGATGAATGGATAAAGAAAATGTGGTATACTATTCAGCATTAAAAGAGAATGAAATCATGGCATTTGCAGGTAAATGGATGAAGTTGGAGAATATAATGCTAAGTGAAGTTAGCCAATCCCCCCAAAACAAGTGTTGAATGTTTTCTCTGATATAAGGATGCTGATTCATAATGGGGGTGGAAGGGAGCATGGGAGTATTAGATGAACTCTAGATAGAGCAAAGGGGAGGGGAAGGGAGAGCGCATGGGGGTAGAAAAGAGTAGAATGAGATGGACATTATTACCCTAAGTACATGTATGAAGACATGAACGGTGTGACTCTACTTTGTGTACAACTAGAGATATGAAAAAATTATACTCTATATGTATAATATGAATTGTAATGCATTCTGCTGCCATGTATAACAAATTAGAATAAAAAGATGTAAATAAATTGAAAGCAACTTATCATGGGTTTTCATTGCAATTTCCATTGCTATTTTGTGCAATAAATATAATACTGCTCATTGTAGGTCTTCAGCATTCATGGTTTCACAAGATTGCTTCTGCATATATGTATAAAGACATGTGTTGTTCTTCCTCCCTTTTTCATAAGACGGAGTTTATGCACTATTGTAGGTAGCTTAACAGCTTTCAATGGTTAAATAACTTCACTCATTTCAACTGCAAAGACTAAGCACGTGGGTGCCCACTTATGAAGCAGCGTCTGGCAAAGAAGTTTGATTTAGTGTGACTTAGAGCTTTTTCAGAGTTTTCTGAGCGAGACTCTCCAAACTAAAATTATAATAAATGAGACAAAATAGACATTTACTTCTTTCCTGATGTCACAAAATTCTTGTGAATTTTTTTTTTTTTTTTCTAAAAGGGACCGTTCATGTACATGGCACAAACAGTAAAAGGAAACAAGGAAAGCCATAATGTGAAACCTCTTTCCCCTCCTGATCTCCAGCCACCTAGTTTTCCTTCCAAGGGTACATAATGTTGCAATGTGTTCTGCAGCTTTTGTAGCCCATGGTTGTCCGGTTATTTCTTGCTTCCACTTCCAAGAAAGCTACTTATCCTAATAGAACAATAAGCTACATTAAATGATCATTTCTTTTTCACAATGGATTCTTTAATTCAGAGGTTATTTTCATGACTTCCCAGGCTCCTCTAGTATAAACCTGGGAGATGATTCTTATAGTTTGGCTTTTTAGGAATGAAGGAAACTCCAGAGAGTCTTGTTAGCATTGGGTTTTCCATATGGAATTATTCCTAATTATATTGATGCAGCAAATGTTCATTTCCAAAGTTCCTATGCTAAAATAGGCTTTCTGAAATAGAATGATATGGAATGATATGGCTCTTTAAGTAAAAAATAGCAGGTTTATGAGACAGTCTCACCCTTGACAATGACCTCTAATAGTTGTTTTTAGGTGTATCTGCTTAAGTTTCTGATTCCAAATTAGGTTATGTGCACACAGGGAAACAGGGAGTTTGAAGCCACACAATAAAGGTGATTTACGTCATCTGAGTTTTAAATAATAACACTTGTAGCAAAATTAACATTGGTATATTGTATATTTAAATACTAAATTCATATGAATTTCTAAGGTAAAATTAAAGCCTTCAAAAAAAATATGTCTGTAGCACTATAGGAAATCCTTGGAAAAGTTTGGCAAGCCTTATAAATAGATAAATCTTTATGGAAGTTGAATGATGAACTAAACTTGGCATATACAAAATGAAGAGCAGAGAGTGGGTGTTTAAATTGGGATGTGGGAGATGAACAGTTAGTCAATGCCTCAGTCAAGTGAATACAATTTAATGATGTAACTTTTCATGACTTAAATGAGAAAACATTGATGATCCCAATTGCAGCTAAGAATGTGTCTTTTGTTAGTAGGATTTTTCAAATACATGATGCAATGAGAATATTTTTTTCAGTTCTTCTAAAATTAAGATCATTTAAATTCTACTGTTGAACCAATGTTGATTTTAAAATCATCATAACCTTTATAAAACACAGCATTTTAATAGATGTTAAAAAAAAAAAGAGGTAAGTCGTGTTAACTACAGGCAGCCAGTTTGCTCTTTGTTCTCGGGAAAACTAGAATGGTAGTTAGAGAATGGTTATTAAGGGATGATGGAAAAAATGTCAAGGAAAAGTTTGATTTTTTTTCCCAATGGTGGTTTACCTAAAATCATATAATTTTTATTTGCTTTTGACATCTTAAACTTATTTAACTGCTCTGAGATCCTACCCTCCTACCTAATTCTATTCTGAGATTAAAAAAATTAGTAATACTTAAAATATTTAGTATCTTTTAAAATATATCGATTTATATGCTTTTGGTTCATGAGAGTTAATATAACATAATCGGTATACAGTGTGACATATATGTAAGTGTAAATGAACTTTACACCTTAGGGATGGCTGGGTAGCATTTAAACTGCCTTCCTTTGGCATTCTTCCCTTGAGCACTGGACATGTCAAGATTTCACATATTAATTTCTAAATCTAAACCACAAAAATTGTTGAAGTAGCATAAAGAATTTAGGGCAAATGATTTCATTGATATAATGAGCAGTGTTTAAAATATGTGGTTTTTACAAGCTTTGAACAAAGGAGATGTAAGAACTCCATAAGACCTACATCTTAATCATGGCAGAGTAGCCACTTAAGTCTAGGGGTCTCTTGGATCCTGTGACCCCATCCTCACTGGAGGAGAACTACATAACATGATATGACCAGGAAGGCTACTGACCTATCAGCCAATGTCACTGCCTCTGTCTTTTGCATGAAGTACTCATTAAGGCTTCTAGGACTAAGATTGTCCAACAGGCTATTTTTACGCCTCCTTGCTATTAGATATTTATAGGGTCAATAGAGCCATGTCTGAAACTTGCTTTTCTTATAATATACTACTTGAAAATGAGATAGTCAAGGGAAAGATTAATAGAATCCAAGGGTATTGATCACCAGGTGCTGTTCAGTGAAAAAATAACCTTTTACGCCAGTGTTAAATAACCAGCTAAAGTTAGACAGAATCTACTAATCTATCTTGGTGAATGACACATGTGCATTTGAAACAAAATGTGTGTTTTGGTGTTGAATGGAGACTTCCGTATGGACCAATGCCGTCAAGTTGGTAGACACTGCTCTTCAAGTCTATATCCTTATGGATTTTCTTTCTGCTCTATTAATTACTAAGATGAGTATTGAAGCCCCACAATAACTGTGTACTTTTTTGCTTCTTTCATTTTTATCAGCTTTTGTTTCATATAGATTTAGGGTTGCTACCTTTTCTTGATGAAACTGAACCTTTTATCATTACATAATGTTTATTTTTGTCCCTGGTAATATCGCTTGTTCTGAAGCCTACTTTATCTGATATTAACACAGCTACCTCAGTTTGTTATGATTAATGTTTACATGGAATATCTAGGTTTCCTTCCTGGAAGAGCCACATAAACCTTTACATTCTCTGTGGTGAATGAACTTCTGTAATGGTAGATAATGAAGAGTACTTGGGAAGAATTTCTATCCCAGATACTTTACTGTCACTCAATTGCATGCCACTTAATAAGTAATTGATGACTTAACTGTTGTTAGAACTAATCAGAACCCATCTCCGACATGTATTTTGTCAGCCACAGAGTGAACCTTCTTTTCTGTAAATCTAATGACTATAAATATTAAAGCTCTTATGAAAAACAATACTTTAAAATACACCTCTTTAAAATAAATAATATTCATTTTAAGTATTTTTAGAATGAGTCTTATTTCAAAAAACATAGCCATGATGTAAAAAAGCATTTTTATACAAATTTACAAAACCTAATATTCATCTTCTTTTCTAAAACTATAGATTGATCTTTGATATTTTATATGTTCAGTAATATCTCTGTCTAGCCTAATGAAACATTGTGCCTCAATTTGTTCTGGGATACTGAGACAAACAAAATGTAGGCTTAAACATGAAAATCACATGTGTTTGTCACCTTTTTGTCACTGTGACCAAAATACTTGACTATAGAACTTAAAGGAGGAAAGCTTAGCCTGGTGCTGTGGAACATGTCTGTAATGCCAGCTGCTTGGTCAAAGCCAGCCTCAGCAATTTGGCAAGTTCCTAAGCAACTCAACAAGACCCTGTCTCTAAATAAAATACTGAAAAAAAGGGCTGGGGATGTGACTCAGTAGTTAAGTGTCCCTGGGTTCAATTCCTGGTACAGAAAGAAAGGAAAAGAAGGGGAGGATGGGGAGGAGTAGGGGGAGGAGAAAGGGGAGGAGTAGGGGGAGAAGTAGTAGGAGGAGGATGGGGAGGAGGAGGGGGAGGACAGGGTGGAAGAGGGAGAGGAGCAGGAGGATGGGGAGGGGGGAGTGGGAGGAGGAGGAGGAGGAAAGGCTTATTTTAGTTCAGTTTCAAAGGTTTCAGTTCATGTCAGCTGGCTCTATTACTCTGGGCCTGAGGTGACAGGAGGAAGAAAGCTGCTCAGGTGAGAGAAGGAGAGAGAGAGAGAGAGAGAGAGAGAGAGAGAGAGAGAGAGAGAGAGAGAGGGAATGGGACAGGGATAAGACATAGTTCTCAAGGTCACACCCCCAGTGACCTACTTCCTCCAAACATGCCCCACCTGCCTACATCCCCGCCATCTGCCCATAGTCCATCCAGTTGTCAGTGGTTTTATCCATTGATGAGGGTCTCAGAGTCTTCATGATCCATCTACTTCCCAAAGTTTCATCTCTGAACATTGCTGCAGTGGGGACCAAGTTTTCAGTGCATGAGTCTTTGGGGGACACTTCATATCCAAAGCATAACTCCACATTAATACAATTTGTTTTTTTTCCCCCTGAGGGTTTACAGTGCTGCAAACAATTATAAAGCTGTACCCATAGAGCACCAGGATGTCCTTTACTTCCTTTATATGCTGAGAAAATTATTAAAGAAAAGCACATTTAACGCTGATTATGGAGAAACTGTTTTATTTTTAGAATAATTGGTATCCCCTGGTTAATTCAAACATTGTTGCTTTCATTCCTTATGAAAGTCACATTGTTTTACTTGTCAAAATAAAACAAATATAATTATTGCTTTTTTTTTCTTCCAAGTCCTCAAAGAGTTTACTATCATTCTCCACTTGGTAAATTTAGACTTATAAGTAAACAGCTGTTGATTTATTTCTTCTCCTCTAAGGAATTGTGATCACAGTATTTGGATTTTTTTTTAAAGTCTATAAGTATGAGGCAACCCAAGGAGATTAAAAAACCATGAAATGAAAAAGTATGCTATAACAAGAGTATTCAAGATGAGATTCTTGAAGTGGCCAGGCTTTCAGAAAGTGGAAGATGCATATATTTGATTTCTTTATTTCAAGCAGAAAACCACTACAAAATAAACAAAATCAATTCTTTATGGGCTTGTCAAGAATTTAGCTCTGTTGAGAGAAGTTACTGTGGGAAAGTGCAGCTACCAGGTCATCGAAAGGCAAAGATAAAACACTGGGGAGGAATGCTGGCAATGGACTAGCAATCCATAATGCTAATCAGGAATTGCAGGTCACATCTCTTATAAGGCAGTGGAGGATTGGCAGGTCCAAAGAGCAAGGAAGAATTGAGAGCTACACTGGAAGTGGACATCTCAGGCAGTCTGAAATAGAATAAAACAATGCAGAATGTTATAGCTGTAAGGAAAATGCATTTTCTTAGCACAACAGATGATCACATTGTTCATAAAGTTAGAGAAAGTGATTATCAGGTAAGAAGAACATTGTCTTTTCGTATCAGTATTAATTGAAAATACCGAGCAATTAGACAGCCACAGAAGAGATTTTACATTAAATCTGAGTATCACGCATAAGATATCAGGCATGAAGTATTTTAAGCATTCATGTCCGGAGTTACCATTGCTGGAAGAGTGATCATGGGGCTATACATGATGGGCCACAGTGCTACACAAAAAGGGTCCATTTGCAGTTCCACTTAAGAGCAGAAAGAGACAGGGAGTTGTAAAATCCCTCATGCACCTTTTCAGATTTCCAAAGATATTCATTTCTGTGGAAAGAATACAGATAACCAGCATTAACTTTGACAAGTCAGAAAATTGCAGCAATCTAAAACTAAATGGCAGACACAGTGTTAACATATTGGAGAAAATATTTCCACAGAAGCAATGGATCAGACCTCTGCACAAAAAGATTCCATGTTGAGCAGTTCTATGGGGCCAGGATGATAGCTCTTAAAGTGCCCTAATGTATCACTCCTAATTTGCTTGCAAAATATGCATTGCTCCTCAGTCCTACTCTCAGAAGATTTTACCCCTTAATAACAAAATAGGCTAGTTGGAAATGGTATTGTATTGTATCAGATCGACTTGAGTAATTGGCCTAAGGGGTGAGTGTGGGGTTCAACTAGGGCCAATCTGGACTTTTCTGGAAGTCTGGAGGCTGACAAAAGGAAACTCTTTACTGGGTTGCTAAACCGAGACAGTGTAAATTATGAGTTACCAGCACCCACCTTTCCTATCATTGGAGAAAGTCAATCTACTGTTTAAAGTCAAGAGAGATGGGAGACAGATAAACAAGAGAGAAGTTCCTCTTAGTATGGAATTCTTGCTTCCAGGGCTCTACTTTTCTTTCCATTCGGTGCACTTCTTCAATCTTTTTCTTTTCTTTTTAGTTCTGTTAACCAACCAATTCCTTTCTGCTGCTTAAATCAGTTTGAGGCATATATCTTTCCTGTGCTATCTCAGGGGTTATGACTTACATACAAAAATGAAGAAAGGATGGAAGAAGAATACAGCATTGCCCAGAACAAAGATTATTTTGTTGGTCAAAATGATCAATTACTGCTATCAGCTTCTTAAGCTGAAATAACTGTAAATTGAGATTATAAATCATTATGAATCCATTATATTTATTGTAGAAGATAAAATATAGAAATATATATGTATATTTACATATACATATGTATATGTATATGTATAATTATTGTCACAAAGGATGGGTTCAAAATTCTCAACAAATCCTTTTCCCTCAATTAAAACACCCCAAACAAATGTCGTAATAATGGGTAAATACTACTTGAATCTTGTTACTAAGGTTATAATGCTCAAAACAAAGTTCTTGTAAAAATAATTCCTGATTCAGTGTGGGACACATTGCTTAATTGATCTTAATGTTAGACCAAGTTACTTCAACCTACTGGCATTATTTGAAAGGTAGATTTCAAGACAACTTTCTAAAATATTATTCCTTTGCATACTAGCATTATGTAGCCACATGTGTGTACTCACACACAGACACACACACACACACACACACACATACACAGAGTCCTTAACAAAAATTAGAAAAGAAATATTTTATGGGCTATTTAATACTGCCTCTCTTCTAAAATGAATCATTCCTTTACAAATTTTCTATCTGATGGTTATCTGCCATGCCTGCTTGAAAATAGGCATTGACAGATATCCTAATATCTCACCAAATGTTGTACCTGCTATTGGAGATCCTTAGTTGTCTTTCTTCACATTGAGTAGATTTAGTACATTGAAATGTGATATACATGATAGTAACTAGCTCCAAGCAGGTATATAATTAGTACTCTGAAAAACCAGGAAAGAAGCAAGTACATTCTCAATGGGGAAGTAAAATTTTTAACATGTTAGAATTTGAATGCTTCTGGGAGAGTCCTGTAACACATTGCAGTGTTGTTCTCTGAGCAAATGAGAGGGTGTGTGAAACAAGGAGACACTGGGTGACTGCTAATTTTTTAAGAACAGGGAGAGTCTCCACAGAGGAGAAATTGGACCTATTTAAATTATTGATTTACCTTTTAGCTATTATTATTCCTGAGGATAAGCTTGTGAGTTGGAATGTCATCATTAATATCATCATTACCATCATGATAAATTACTTATATGTGACTTAAGAGATCTCAGTCCTTTCTCCTCTCTCAAGAGGGTGATAGCGATACAATAGGAGCAAGGGAGAGCAGGAAAGCCAAACAGCAAAGGCTTGGCAGGAGCCTCTGAAACGAAGTGTTCAAGGTTTCTCATTGCCAGTTAAATAAGCAAAACTAGCTAAATTCCAAAAGGGGGCAGTAGCTTGGTGGGGTGGCATAGGTTTATAATCTCAGAGCCTGAGGCAGGAGAATTGCAAATTCAAGGCCAGCCTCTGCAATTTAGGGAGATCATCTTGAAATAAAAAGTAAATAAATAAAAAGGACTGGGAATGTAGCTCAATGGTAGAGCATCCCTGGTTTGAATCTCCAGTTTTATGGAAAAAGATGGGGTGGTGGTTGTTATAGGAAGACTACTAATGTTTCTTCCCTAGAGTGGTTTCCAGACGTGTGGGATGTGACTGATTCCAACACTCTTCCTTCTGTTTCTTTCTGTGTAAGCTTCATTCCTCTCTCTATATGTAGGTCTTTTTTTTTTTCCTACACTCATGAGAAAATAGTAGAGCTTCAGGCAAAAGAGACTGGTTTGGATTTTTGGGTTCCAAACTAAAAATTCTGAAAAACATCGTTCTTGATATGGTTTAGGGTAAATTTCCTTGTGAGCAGCCCAACTTGAGTCAGTTGCCCATATTATTATTTTTTCAGTTCTAGCTGAGTTTCTGGGTTACAGAAAAACATGGCTGCTCCAGTGAGAACCAGATGAACACGTGGGAAAAGGAGTACAGTTATCAGAGGAATGAGAGCGCTTAGGAGGTCTCCACTAGAGACACTGGTGTCCAACTAAACAATATTGTGAAACAGTCCAGAAGTTGAATAATTTGCTGAACATAAACACAATGTTTGATTTTCAGGAAATCTATTTGATTATTAATTTTTCTCTCTCTTTGTTGTTAAAGACCCATAAATATCCAAATCTACTAAAATAAACTCTCTTTGGAAAATTTCCCCAATGCAAATTTTCTTCCATTTTTTTTCAAACTATCCCTTCTGTGTTAAAAATTCCTTCTACTACCTCCTCACCTGAGCTAACCACCTCTTTGAGATGCAGATTTGGCACCATTTCCTGTAAGAATTTCTTACTGATTTCTCTGCTTCCTGCATAATTATATGGGATAGTTAGTACTCTCAGTGTTTCCTATTCTTTTCTATCTTTTGAACTTCCTGTGTGTGACATCATCTGAAAAAAACCCAAAAACTGGATATTTTTGGCTCAGTAGCTCATGTCCTGTCCTCTTAGAAGGCCATGCAGAAACTCAGGTGTGACCCAAATAAAGGAAGTAGGAGGTCAGGTGGTGAAGGAAGCCCTATGCTTGGCTGAGGAAAGATGTTCCTCCTTTGCTCCCACATGGCTTTCCAAGCTCCCCACATGTAGGGGTACCCTTTGACTTTATCAGCAGTGTTTATATGCCTCAGGGGCATACAGGGTGGCAGTATTTTGGTGGGTGGTCTCTTCCCTGGATCTGATGCTGACATTATTATTACTGAAGCAATAATACTGTTTTTACTGGGATATTCTACAGAGAAAACAAAAGTTAATCATTGATTAAGGGAGATTCTGTAAGAAGGCAAATAAGAATTTAACCTTGGTTTTTAATGTATCTTGTGTCTTTGTTAATTGACACGTAGTCCCCACATCAGAGCATCCTGAGAGTTCTGCGTTCATGGTATGAATGTAGTTTAATGTGGAATCTAAGAACCCTGGCTCAAAAGCATCAGGGACTTGAGATACATAGCCATGCTTGACATTCACACAAGCAAGCAGATCTCTGTGTAAATGTGGTGAGAGGTTAGCACAAATTTAAGGGAGGAGAAGAAAATTCTTTGATGACATAAAGCAAGGATTTGGGAGGCAGAAAGAGGACAATTGTACAGAAGCAAAGCTCTTAACACTGCTTTGTTAATAAATTTACTGACAGGTAAACATAGGAAAGCAAATGCCCTGAATGACATTCTGAATGGATTGAGTGTGGCTGGTGGAACAATGGAATGAGCATAAGCTTTGGTTCTGAAAGGATTCAGGCAGGGATGTTGGCACTGAGTCTCCATTTCCTCACTGGTAAAAAAATGCCCACCTGACATAATTGTGGTAATTGAGAGACAGCTGTTTTTCTTTTTGTCTGCAGATATAATAAGCCAATATTCATCTAATTTTTGTATTTTTCTTACCATGAGCAAATTACATGAAAAGACAAAGCAAACATTATCTTGGAGAAAGTATATGCATCATCTAAAAAAGAGGAAATATGCATTGAGATGAATTCTTATCCAGAGGAAAAGAAACTGGAAGGAATTAAGTTTAGAATATGTGGTAAAAAGGATTTTTCAAAGGAAATTCTTCTCTTAATTCTTGTTTCTTTCCTTCTTTCTGTTTGTCTCTCCTTCCTTCCTTCCTTCCTTCCTTCCTTCCTTCCTTCCTTCCTTCCTTCCTTCCTTCCTTCCTTCCTTCCTTCCTTCCTTCCTTCCTTCCTTCCTTCCTTCCTTCCTTCCTTCCTTCCTTCCTTCCTTCCTTCCTTCCTTCCTTCCTTCCTTCCTTCCTTCCTTCCTTCCTTCCTTCCTTCCTTCCTTCCTTCCTTCCTTCCTTCTCTCTCTCTCTGGTTTCAGGGATTGAATCCAGGAGCATTTAGCCACTTAGCCACATAAATCAGCCTTTTGTTTTGTTTTGTTTAGAGACAGGGCATCACTGAGTTGCTTAGGGCCTCACTAAGTTGCTGAGACTGGCTTTGAACTCTGGTTTTGAACTCGTGATCTTCCTGCCTCAGCCTCCTGAGCTGCTGGGAATTAAAGGCATGTGCCACCATGCTGAGCTCCCTCTCTCTTTCTCTTGGCTATTCAGGTATTTATAGCTTACTGCATCACCACAGAATTTCTTTATGCCCTTGGATAGACAATATTCAAAGGCACTCATTCAGAATGCGGTTAAGAAATAACAGGGAGAAGTTAAAAAGTAAATTCATTACAAGCCCCGCCCCCTTCCCCCAAGCAATGCTGGGAATTGAACACAAGGCCTTGAACATACTAGGCAAGTACTGAGCTACATCTCCAGCCCTTTATTTATTTATTTTTATTTTGTTTTGAGTTGCTGAATACCTAGGTTAGCCTTGATCCTGTGATCCTCCCTTCTTGGCCTCCATAGCAGTTGAGATTACAGGTATGCACCACCACACCTGGCACTGTAATGGGTTTTTGAAGCAGTTTCCAAGCTCAGTTTCTAGAACAGTGCTGACATTTGTCATCACAGTGAGGAGAAACGAGTGCTAGGTGCACTACTGGGCACTTGGCATGCGGCATCTCATATCGCCCTCTATCCTACCTGGCGACCTATGCTGGGTTCACAAATCTATACCAATAATTTAAGAAAACAGCTAAGAAAGCACACAAACACAGAGAAGTAACTTTTTAAAATCCGGGACAGCTCTCTGACCTTAGGAGTCCATGGAAAGAGAGAGCCACTGGAATTCTTCATTCTTATATAGGGGACACACAAGGGGAGATTCCATGGAACAGTCTATCCCAAAAAGGGCAAAGGGGTAGGATTACAAAGTAACAGGTGAGTGTAATTCAACTCCACTGGGTGATGCCTACTACTGGAGCCACACCTCATTATTCCAGTGAAAGTAAAGCCCAAGTTATTGTGGGGTGCAATAATTGTTCAGTATCTCTTGCTCAGGACTTAAGAGTGTGCATTTCCAGAGCAGCTCCCAACAATCTCCTCAGTTGTCACAACAGTATAGCAAGAATCATTTTTTTTTTTAAATTCTACGCATGATAAACTTAAGTCCTAATTTTAACTCCTGAAAGCTCCTCAATCAGAAGATCTCATGAATCATCCTAGGTTTCTCTGACTGGTAAAAGCTATTTTTTAAAAATTTATATCAGATTTGCTTTTCTATTTCTTCTCATTACTATAGTACTATTCTCTGTAGTCACCTGAGTTCTCCTCCCTGGGAGTTCCCTGTATACTTTGTATGGCTAAAGACTATTAGATTCTGTTTTTATTGTGGATTTGAAAGTTTCTGGCATTCACTCCTTCACATCACACTTCCCATGGCCCCCACACCCCTAACTCTCCAACCTACACCCTCAGTATCCCTTGTCCCTGCCTCTGAGCAGTAATGTATACTGATGGAGGTAATATTTTACTGCTGCAAGGTTAAGCTAACATCAAAGGTTAGCTAATGTTGTTCTCTTTTGAGGAAATTTGGAGTCTTTTATTTAGATCTGGAGCTTTAGAGACTAAGCATGTTTTCTCCTTAAAAATTGCAGTTCGATTGTAACAACATTTTTAGTTTCTAAGACTGCCAATATACTAAATATTGTCAAAGGATGAAGTATTTTGCTTGAAAGTATTTTAACTACTTGTATGAAGAAGGTGCTTCCAAAGTGTTCAATGGAGGCATATAGATAAGAAATTGAATATAAAAGAAAATAGCTTTATGTCTCATTGTGGTTACACCACTATACAAGATTGCTGTAAGCCGATAGTGCTTTCCCAATTGCTAATGCACTAGGTTCTCAATAAATCTCTCTGCTTTCTTCATTGTCACCATCCCCTTCTGTGCAATCCTTTCTGGAGCACAAAAAAACAGAGTTCACAATTAAAGTCTTAAGTATGATCTATTATATCCCTGCTTAAAATCCTTCAATGTCATCCTGTTATTCTTAGAGTATAATGTGGAAGTTTTGTACTGGCTTTGAAAACAGAATGAATCTCATTTCTGCTGCTTCTTCCACCATTTTGTGAGGCATTCTGCAAGAGTCTTGGACTGTGTGTGTGTGTGTGTGGTGTGTGTGTGTGTGTACAGGCATGTGTGTGTACTCAGGTATACATTCATCATATATAATGAAGTCTAGACAAGGCTTTTCTAGTCATCAGACATTTGGGTTCTGTTTTGCCACTTAAAAAGTTATTTATCAGGTATTATTTCAGCATCTTAAAAATCTTGTGAGATCAATAACAGATCAATAATATTTTCAGTTATCCTTATTTTATGAATTAGAAAAATGAGGTCTAGATGTTAAGTTGCTTAAGGTCTTCAGTTGTTATATGACAAATCTGGAACTCAAGCTGAGTTTTATTAGCTTTGTACTCAGGAGTAAATAAGCATCATGACAAATATTTGTTGACAAATTTGTACTTGTTAATTTCTATGGGTTGTACCAAAATCAATAGGGTATGCTCCTTGACTTCTAAGATACTTAGTCTAGACAAGATACAGCTAACTCTAGAAAGTAAAGTAGAATAAGTTAGGGCTATAAATCTAGAATAGAAAAGAAAGATGGAAAAACAGATTAGGGGATAATTTTAATATAAATATTGTAGACAACTTAGAAGAAATTTATTTTTATTTAACTTTTAGACTATAAATAAGATTTATTTGGCATGGCAAAAATTTAAAATAGCAGAAATTAAACTTGAGGAAAGTTAATAGTACAAAGTATGCTTTGGAAATATAAAACAAAGCCAGAAATAATATGAAAACATGTTTATAATAACCACCTTTTCCACGAGAGAACCATAAATTGGCTTCTTTTTTGGGAGCGATACTGTGGATAGAACTCAGTGCCTAGTACATGCTAAGCAAGTGCTCTAGTACTGAGCTACATCCCCAGCCCTGGCTTTAAATTTTCTAGTGGCAATTTTGTAAGGGAAAAAAATCAATCAGTTCTATGCTTCCTAATATCCACAAATTAAAAAAAAAATCCCCAATTGCTCATGAGAAATGTCACTCCTTTAGAAATAAAGAGCAGAAGTTACTCCTGAAAATAGACCATGAAGAGAAAAATGAAATATGATATTCTCCATGTCCTTGAAAACATTTTCTTGCTTAGTGAGGGTTATCGAAAGATGGATGTGATGGGGTTATTATTAAGAATGGTATAGCTGAGGATGATATGTCAAAGGTAGTTCTGTGGAGGGCTGGCACATTTGAGGTTAGATTTCCAATCTCAATTTTAGGAAAAAATTGGAAGAACACAGGGATTACTTCATGAAAGCAGCACTGAACTAAGTCAGTAAAGACAAAGACAAAACTTTATAAAATCAGACAGAGGGAGCATTATAGGGAGAGGGGAAGCCTGGATTCTTGGATAGAGGGCAGGTAAGTAGTTTTACTTACTTACTTCTGGCTTTCAGCATAACCTGTTCATTAGAAGCACCTGGAAAGCTCCAAACCTAGAGATTCTGATTTAATCAGTCTGAGCTAGGACCAGGCATGATTTTTAAAAGCTCCCCAGGTATGTCACAGGGATTGGGAACACTGGAATAACACCTTGCTCCTCAAGTGTGGATTGCAAAATGGCACAGGTTGCCCTGTCTGGCATTGTGGGTTATGAGCCATGAAAGGTAAGTTGGGCCAGGTGTGCAAAATCTTGAATATTGTTCTTAGGAAATTAGCTCCTCAAAGCTCCTCAGGGACAGAGATGGGTCATTTAGTTTGGCTCCATGGCCTAACAATTTTGTCACTTGCTTTTTATAAATTATAACATTTGTCCTTGAATGCTGGTATCTTGACTCAAAAGTTTACAACTTGGGTTTTCAATAATCATCATTCCATTTTTAAAATTTTTTATTTTTTTTTAGGTGTGGTGAGATGTCATTTAGAAACATATACTTTCTTCTCTGAGGTCACCTTCACAGGTACCGTGTTAGCTCCATGCTAGTAGTGTGTCTTACTATTTGTTTCCTGTCCCTCTCGCCATGCAAGGCCTTTTGTGTTATTCCATCAGCATCCTCATCAGCAACTTTAGTGTATAGGTGATGAAATTACATAATATTTCAGGTAAAACAATTGCATGATTTTTTTGAATTCTTTTAACCATATTTTGAAAAGAAATATGATGTCTTATAATAAATCATTCAGACACAGCAAGAATACTCTTGGCAAATTCAGTGAAACCTGTGTCTCCCGAGTTTACTAATGAAAATGAATGGGGCAACTTCCACGTTCCCACAAACTCTCCAAAACCTTTGCTACTTCTCAATAGACAGCAGCTGTAATTGAATAGAACGCTGAGATTGATGTTAGGATTAAAGGTTATGAGCTATGAAGACAGCTGAAAACTTAGACCATAAAATCTATGAAAGAAAGGCTGACCATTGAAATGGAATCTTGTGGGGTTTTTTTTTGTGTTTCTTGCTTTGTTTATTGTGTGTCCAAGGCTAATTATACTAATTAGATCAGAAGGCATGAATTGAAATTAAAGAAAAAGCCATTCACGAATAAAATAAGAAAGCACCAGAAATTGCTTTGTTAGTTGATAACTGAGGGGAAGGAATGGAAAAGCAGTTTCGTCTTTCACCAAGCCTGTAAATAAATTGTGTGGAAATGGAATTCTTTCGAGGAGAGGTCATATTCTGTGCTCATGCTGTTAACATTATCTTGGTCATTGAATTTGAGGACTAAAGATGAAGCAAAGCAAGCTCATAAAGAAATAAAATGTAGTATATAAGGGATCAAGAAGTCCATAAAATAGAAACAAAATCATCTCTGTGTTGAATATTTGTCAAAAATTTCCAGAGAGATGTCAGCAATCCTACAAGAGTAAGACACTTATTTGCTGAAGCACAGCCAAAAGCAATAATAAAAACATCAAGTTGCATAACAAGTGGGTGTATTATTTCAAGATTTACTCTGTTATGGGCAAAGAAGGGTCTTCACACCATTGTCACACAATGACATTTTAGCCCAGTTGTACGGTGCAGCAGAAAGAATTGTAGAGAGATGAATTGCAGATTCAGATTCACTGCCTGCTTTTTTAGAAAAATTCTTTTATAAATTCCGCAAGTGTTGATTTAGAACCTCTGATGTCTCAGCACTGTTAGATAACTAGCTGGAGGAAATCACGCAAGGATGGAATAAACATGAGTAGTTCCAGAACTCAGAGAATTCTTTAGCCAGTTCTTGGATGAAGGGAAGTCTCTGAGAAAGAAGAAAAGTAAAAAATTAAAATATGATCAAATGGCTGGGATTGTTCAATTAGCATGAAGTGACTTAGGCAAAGGAATAACAAATTTAGAAGCCCCCAAACAAGAAAAAGAATAGCGAATTCAATTAGAGTTTACATTTCTAGTGAGAGGGAATTGTGTCAAGAGTCTAGCTAGTAGGCAGGAATGTGCTTGTAAGAATTTTGTTAGCCACATTGAGGAAAACTGGCTACAAACTGAAATAGGAGCAAAAATAAGTTTTAAGTTATCCAAAGTCTATGACATGTATAGAGGTTACTTTTGAAAGACTGTACTGACCACAGTAAAGATAACAAATGGGATGTATAAAGAATCTCTTTATAACCTAACCATGACTCCTAAAATTACTACAGAATATGAAATTAGATTTGAACCTATAATCTGTCAAAATGAAATAAACTACCAAAATCTGAATTGGTTTTTTTGGGGTATGTTTTGTAGAAACTAGTTGGTATATAGGAGGCAAATCAGAATATAGTAACTTAAAAGTTGTCCAGTTAGCCACAGTTTACTCTAGGAGAAGGAAAATCCATATCTTCATGAATTAATGTATGATATTATCCTGAATTTAGTGTGATTTTTATTGAAAATTGCAAGTCAACAATAATAAATTCTTAATGAGTGGCCACTGTGTGTCAGGTGCTGATCTAAAGACTTAGGATACACCCTTGAATACCCCTAACCTCAAGGAATCTACAATCTCATGGAGTATATTTATTTTCAATAAATAAAAAAATACATGATGATCAGGTGATAACTGCTTTAGATACAAGGTAAAATAAAACATAGTGAGAGCAATTGGAAGTTTAGGATGAGTTGCAATTTTAAATAGAATGGGCAAATTAAGTCTCACTGAGGTGGTGATATTTGAGCAAAAGGTGTGTCCACCGAAAACTAAAAAATAAATATTAAAAAAATTCTCTCTCTTAAAAAAAAAAAAGGTGGAACCAAGGAGAAATTTTGCCAAATAGACATCTGGAAAAAGAAGCTGTAGGCAGTGGGAAAATCAGGGCAATCTCAATGGGAGAGTGTGATGGTGGTGTTTGAGGAGATTGAGAGGCAGAGCAGATGTTTAGGTCAACTAGATAATAGGGGAAGGAGAGTTTGTTGGCCTTGTGTGGTCTTTCATTTTTATTGTGAGTAAAGTGGAGAGATGGATCTGAGTGAGTTCACACTGAGCACAGACTCCAGGGGAATAAGAAGCAGCAATGGAGGCAGGATGTAATGATGGTGGAAGTCAATGAGGTCAAATGTGGGACACATTTTGAACCCCAGTTAATTAGAATTCTATAAGGAATTGAATTTGGGGAGCAAGAAAAAATGGAGTCAAGGAAGAGCCTCCAGGAATTTTTAGCCTGAGCAGCTGAGAAGAATGATCTTTTCATCTACTGCAGGTTTTAGGGGAAAGTCAGGAAACTAAGTTTTGGACACCTTGCTTTTGAAATATCTTTTTAGATATCTTAGTAGCAATGTCAAATAGATAGTGGAATACATAAAACTTTGATCAAATAATTATATTCGAACATATACATTTGAGAGTTATGGGCAAATGTTGAAAGCCAGGCATCTAAGTCAATTGTACATTCACACATAATAAATTGAGTTAAAAAACTATCATTCTGTTAGGTCGAGTGATCTTAAACATTAAAATTACATAAAGTGACAAATATTTAGGAAATTTTTATATAAAAATGTTATACCTTGACTTTCTCTTAAATCTTCTTATCTAGTTCCAAACTTTCCTCACATGGAAAATTATCCTACTAAAAAGATCATCTCAGTGAAAAGAGATTTCTCCATACTGCAAATAGAAAAAATTGAACCTGATGGGATTCTAAGTCATACAAATATCTTCTCCATTGAGTTTTAAAGACTTTTGAATTTTCATATAGGGAGCCGAGTTTTTATGTTTACTTAAAATAACAGATTAAATATTGGATATGTCATTTGAGATTGAAATTCTTGAGCTCATTCAGCAAATAGGTAGAAGACAATGGCATTTACTAAAGTAGGAAATACTGGAGGAAATTTGGAGTATTTTCTAGATATCTTACTCAAGATGATGTGGGACTCAAGAAAGCAGTTGGATTTCAAGCAGTCTAGATCTTTGAAGAGAGTTTTAGGGCTGGGTTAAATATTTGATCATCATAGGCAACAGCATGTAGAAGGTACTTAAAACCATGGGAATGAATGAGTTTATCTGAGGGGAGATCAGGGAGAAAGGAGGCCACACATTTTGTAATCTCTTCACAGGGAAGAGATTCCAAGATTCACAAAATGAAACTGCATCTATTTCTGTAACTGTACCTTAGAAGAACTGGTTGGCTTTCATGACTAGATTATCTTTTCCATTGATTTGCTGCTGAATCAGATATGCACTGTTTCATGTTGCATAACAGTTGATTCTACTATGACTCAGCTGTGGGTTTTAATCAATCATCAACTAAGATGGGCTAAAACTTACTAATTTGGTTTGAAAAGCCATTTTGATCTGCTCAGATTTAAAGAAAAAACTTGAGATGCTAGCACAAACTAAAACAAATATCAGCAACTATCTAAAACACAGAGCCAAAGGCCACACGTGGCTAATAGTATATATTTGTTTTTTACAATAAAACTTAGAGGTGAAGAAACCTCAGGATATCATTTTTTTCTGCCATTTATCTTTTGATGGCTTAGTATTATTAGCGTCTCCTTTGGGGCTGGAGGTTAGAAGAGGGTAAGAAGAGCATAAATAAAAAGCTTGCATATATTCGTTGTTATACAGTTTTATTATTTGTGTACAAAGTGCTTTTTATAAGATTCTTTCATTACAGAAATGAAAAAAAGAAAGAAAACCTTTTTTTTGTGAATCTGTGACCACTTGTATTAGTCACCTTTTGCTGTAACAGAAACCCTCCATTGATTTCTGATCTGCATTATCTGAGGACGGCTGGGCATTCTCACTGAAGAAGAAACTCCTACTGTGACTGAACGGGAGACACACACATGCACACACACATATGCATGCCAGGAGCATTAGGCATGTAATCATGTTTAAGCCAAATAAAAACAATTATCCAATTCACAACACCATTATTAACTGTTTGGTATATAGTCTCTCAGACTTTTTCCAAAACTTCAAAAATGTTAACTAGATCTTCAAAAACTAGACTCTCACTTAATATTTTGCTGTGTGCCCTTGCCATGTAACCATCTACTTGGGGGAAATTTTACAAATTAATGCATTTGTCTTTTTTTGTTTTTCCTAAAAATTTCAACTTTTGCTCTTAAAAATGTATTGATTTTATTCTAACTTAAACTTAGTCTTTATATATTTACCATTCTACATAGCAGAGGGTCTGAGTATTCTTTCTTAATTTCGAGTATCTTTTCTGGATGACACCTCTAATGGCTCACTGTGAAGGCAAGTACCGTGCATAAACTTTTTTTTGTGTGTGTGGAAATTCTGAAAACAGTTTCAAAACTCACTCAAGAAAGGGTGATCTTACAATATATCAACCACATAGGGACATTTCTTAATAGTGAAAGGGGTTTATATTAATTATTAATGCTTAAACTGAGCTGTCCAAATCAAGTATTGATTTACTCTACTTCAATTGGCAGGGTTTTTCTTCTTTCCCCTATAGTATTTTGCTACCTACAAAGATAAATGAAAAGAAAAAGGTTTTCTTTATTTTATTAAATGCCCCTCAAAATATATGTGTGATTGGAATCATAAAGATCTATCAATCAACTCTTTCATATTTCATTTCTGTGAGATTGATCTACTCTGACCTATTCCATGCTGTATCTTTTGGTTCAGTTTAGTACCTTCTACTTCATTACACACTTGAATAGCTATTTAATCTTGCACAAACACCCATATGGTGAGGTTTGAAACCTGGCACAAGAGATAAAGGCAAAGTAATTACTATCCACACTTAACATTTTATCTTCTTGCCATTTAAAAGCTTTTTATAGAAGTGCTGATAATCTGGGTGATTAAATGGCTGGGTTCTCCATTCTTCTGACATGTTTTTATGGTCTGGACTCAACAAAAACTTAGGTTTTAAAAAGTTGTAGTTGCAATCTTATCTGAAACCTGAAGATAGTTTATCATGCCTGCAAAAAAAATGAATATATGAAAAATATGAAGTAATATTGTAGATGGAGTGGTTTGTTTTATTAAATATAGACTCTGCTCACAAAATGGATATGTAAAAGTGAAACATGAACTATTAACAATGGCTGAGGATGTCACAATAATGCCGGATTATTGACAACTTCTGATGAAATTCTTATGCTAAAGTAGGTTCAAAGCGTCCTCTTTAATACTTTTGGACTACTGTTGAATGGCCATCAGAAGTTCCATATTACAGTGAAAAGTGTATTAAGTATGGAGGGAGGGTATCTCTGTCAATCCTGAGATTGATCAGCTCTGTGACCTTGAAAATAAAAATAGAATCATCTTCCTGATGTTTCCTGCATGCTCCTCTGTATATGCTGGGAATCCTCAGAACAGTCATATCAACTAGGAACTAAATGTAACGGAGGGCTTTGATCACTGACAAGCTGGTTCACTGACCTGCGCTTCCCCCACTCCCACCCCAGTCCTAGAGGTGCTGCAGAGGTCAGAGGGAGGGAGATGTTTATGTCAAACTTATGTAACAATTATGGAAACCTCATGGGTAGAAGACGAGATTTTGGCTCTGGGTAAATGGCAGCTCTGTGTGGAAGAGGGCCTGGTGTCACACAAACAAAAGAGAATGGAGGAAAGCGTCCAGAATCAGTCTGCTCTACTGCCTCTTATAGGGCAGGAAAATAGCAAGCTCACAGCGATGGATGGCCGATGGCCGTGCTATGGTGTTGGAACTGTGCTGGGAACCAGCTGGCCGGAGAGAGAGGAGAGGCGGGAGCTGACAGGCTGCCACCTTAACTTTCTGTACTCTGGTCAGAAGTTCCTTGTCTGCTCGTCCCACCCCTTCATACCCGGAGGGCTAGAAGATTACAGCTGTGAACTGCGAAACACAGTGCACACTAAACTACATAATGTGCTTCTCACATTTGGTTATGCATGCTACTTGTGGCCAGGGGTAGAGAAAGCATCAATTTTACTTAAAAAGGGAGAAGGCGGTAAAAATACAATGGTAAGAAATTTAAAATATCATTTTTTAAGCTGCAGAAAATATTGGTAATATTTAATTTTCTTAAAAAAGAGTTTACAAAAATGTGCATACATAAACACTTATGAGTACATTTATTATGGCATAAGCATAGAAAAAGACTGGAAATTCTATTTCAAACTGCTAACTTTTATAACCTCTGGAAAGGGCTTTTGTCAAACTCTCATGTTTTCCTTTAGTAAATTCTCTATTAGGTGCCTTTGTTGAACTGTGTAGGTGTTGCTTTAGAATTTTTTTTAAAAAGCATAAAATTTAAAATTTTCACTTTATTTTTAACAGCTTTCTTGAGATACAATGCACACACAATAGAACTCATCCCTTTAATAAAGTATAGAATCCAATGAGTTTTAAAAAGTGAATTCAGTTATGGAACCACCAGTATAAATCAGTTTTAGAATATTTTATCACCCCCGAAACAAAGCCAGTACCCTTTACCCAGCATCTCCCTATCCTTCTGTTCTTCTCAGCCCTCGGCAACTAATCTACTCTCTGTGTATGGATTTGTCTACTCTGAATGTTTCATATGAACAGAATCATACAATATAAGGTTCTTTGCAACTGGCTTCTTTCACTCAACACTTTGTTTGCAAAATTCATCCATGCTGAAGCATCTAATGGCACTGCATTCTTTTTTATGGACAAACAATATTCCACTGTGTGGCTGCACCACATTTTGTTCACCCATAACTCAGTCGATGGGCATTTGGGTTGTTTTTGCTTCTGGCCGTTATGAGTAATGCTGCCATGAACATTTGTACACAAATTTTTGTGTGGCCATATGTTTTCATTTCTCTTGGGTAAATACTTAGGAGTGGAATTTCTGGGTCAATGGTAACTCTATCTTTAGCCATTGTAGGAATTGCTAGATTGTTTTCCAAAGCAACTGTAGAATTTTATATTCCCACCTGCAATGTATGAAGATTCCAATGTCTCCACATCCTCTCCACTGCTTGTTATCTCTCTTTTTGTTTATAGTCATCCTAGTGGATGCAAAGTGGTATTTCATTGTGGTTTTGATTTGCATTCCCTTGCTAACTAATGGTTTCATTTTAACTTTAATTGAACTTGGATATAATATTTGGTATACTAAAAAATTCACTATAAAGTTTGAGATTAAAACTTGATACACTGAAAAAAAATTCAGATTTGAGATAGCATGCTCTGGGCCATCATCCATGTCCCTGGATATATGTGCTTAATCTTCACATTGGGTCACTGCTGTGGGAAAGTATGAGACACACAAAATGTATGTACGCCAATGTCAACATATTGTTTCACCCACAATCCCACCAAAACTATGTATTTTCTATGCCAAACTATTTTCCTGATTGTGCTAAGGACGTACTTTACTCAAACTCTTTGCTCAAATTGGAATATCCTTACCCCATTTCCAGGGACTGATATATTGTTTCAGCCAGAAGGAAGATTCTTACAAAGATTGACATCCTCCGAGGAAGTCCCTGGACTTTTTTTGGTCAGAATTCTGATAACAGTTTACCCCTGCTTTTCTGAATAATACTTAATATATATTTTTTTTTATTTTAAATCATAGTCTTATTTCATTTGCTTTGTGTCTCTGATCAAACTTCATTGCCCATTAGAGAGTTTGACTCTTAGAGCTCGATGGCAGGCAGGCTGGGCATTTCTGTTTGTTTCTATTTTGTGCCCTCTCCAACATATAGCTTTGCATATTGCCTGAAGAAATGACTGAAAGGTATGGAGGTTTATTTTCAGTTCTCTGATAAATGGCATTTATGGCAGTGGATGACCCTAAAATACATAGTAAAATACATGGTAATGTGATAACATTTTCTTTCTAAAATGACCTTGCAAGGTGTTCACACTTTGCTGTCACACCAATGCTGACATTTTTCTTCTCTATGACTTTAAAACTTTATGCTTGTAGCTTTAATAAATATGAACATTAAGACAAGGGAAAGAGGCTATTTATATTTCTGCTAGCAAGAAGCAGAAAGATGTATAGATTCAGGATGTCCCTATAAAGGCCTTATTGTCCTGTGCTTTTTTTGTTTTATTTGTTATTTTAGTGCTGGGGATTGAACCCAGGGCCTTGTGCATGAGAGGCAAGCACTCTACCAACTGGGCTATATCCCTAACCCCTGGGCTGGGCCTTTTCTTTTTCCTCTTTCAGTGGTAACCAGATTTCATCCACGATGCTGGAAGCCTCTGTGCATGTTGGGTGCATGGTCTCCTAGACCTGAAGAAGGAAGCCTTATGTTTTTTCTTTTCTTTATTAACCCATTTACTTTCTTAGATCTTCTACTTCTCTTTTTCTTTCCTTTTCCTTTCCTGTTTTCTATTATGAATCTAAGGAGGTAATACGGTTTAATTGTGAGTTATCCTCCAAAATCTCCTGTTAGTGCAGGCATCGCAGAGGTAAAATGATTAAATTATGAAAGCTGTTTCCTAATCCGTCCATCCTAGTTTAAATGGACTGACTGGGTGGTAACTGTAGGTAGGTGGGCCATGGCTGGGGGAGGTGGGTCACTGGGGGGTACCCTGGAAGTGTGCATCTCCCCTGCAGCTCCTTCCTCCCTTCCCTCTCTTTCTGCTTCCTGGCCTCACCATGATCTAAGCAGTTTTCCTCTGCTGGGTCTTCAGCTGTGATGTTTGCTGCTCACCTTGGTCCCAGAGCAACAGAGTCAGCAATCTTCAGATTCGACCTCAAACACTGTGAGCCCAAATGAGCTTTCCCTCCTCTAAGCTGTTTTTGTCATGTATATGGGTCACAGCAACACTAAAGCTGACCAAAACAGCAGGCTTCCTGGGCTCGGTGGCCTGGTCTGGGGTATGTTCAGTATTGACCAGAGGGATGGCTGACCCTGCCATTCTCCTCATACCGTGTGTGTGCAATGGTCCAAACCCATACCTTGGTGAAGGTCCTATGTAGAATCCACAGGTGTTTTTGACAGAGACACTCTCCTAGGATACACATTGCTTTTCCTGGCATATTCTTTTACTAATTTAAATTTTTTATTCATAATCTCCAGTATTGTAGGTTCTCATTAGAAAATTCACTTGAGACTCTGTGTTATAGGGAAAGGAGAGCTTCTGTGCCATTGAAATAGGAGCTGCCATGTATTAAACACACCTTGTCCAACGGAAGTAACTTGGATTTATTCCTGCATTAATGGAGAAGTTTTCCTTATCACTTTTGTTTGGGATTATCCTAACCAAAATTTGGATCTGATCTTGACAATTAATTAAATTGTAGATACTCAATCCTGCAATTTAGGAAAGTGGTTCTCTCTGCAGTCAAAGTTCTTGTTTAGATCTTTCAATATTTATTATTAAACTTACCTCCATTCCATCTTCTCTCTTATTGGCACTTTTCCTCCTGAGAACTTCATTTTCCTTGTCTCACCTTTTTTTGGGTGTAATTTACATCTTCTATTAATTATCCTGAGCCTAATTTATCTAGGTTTCTAGGCTTGCTGTCTGCCAGATCCGTTTTTGCATGTTCTTTTGCAGTCTTTGTGAATTCATCTAAATTTGAGCCCTTCCATCATCCCTCTTTCTATCACAAACATCAAATGAGAGTAGACATATTCATCTGCTTTTATATTAATGCTGGGAATTTGGCTCTAATTCACTTTAACACTCTTAAAATAACTTTTCATTTTTGGTGGTGTAGCTTAAAATTCTCATGAAATCCTTCCAGTAGTAAATAGAAGCAACATGTTTTTTTTTTTTTTTTTCTTGTATCCCTCTTCTACTGCTTTCTTAGTTAGAATCCTTGGTGCTTTCAAGCAGTATTTCTTTTGGATTAGTAAAAACTATGTCACAAATGGGCATGCAATGACCAAAGGAGGATTTATTTTCCTCCGTCTCTCATTTCCAAGGAGACATTCACCACTGTTTTACCACAGTTTTAAAAAAATCAATCGTTTTGCTACTCTGATCCTCTCAGGCATCCTTTTTGTTTCTTCCAAACAGAGATCACTGGATCCAAGCAAAGGTCAGTATTTATTGCTTCCCTTTTACATGGCTAACTCCTGTCAAGCATCAACCATAGGGGAAATTTCTCAGAAGAAAGAGACACCTGCCTTTTCTTTCCTTGTCCCATGGGAATATTTATTTCCTGGTGGTCTCTTTTCAAGGGTTGCCAGATTTTTGCAAATAAAAGTAAAGAATTCTCAGTTCAATTTTAGTCTCACATTAAATAATACTTTTAAAGTTAGTATTTCCCAAGCATTATATGATTTTCTAAAATTCACATTTCACTGGGCATTCTGTATTTACTTTGGCAAACTACCTCTTTAGCCCCTGGCTCTATAACTTGAGACCCAATAGGGTGAACATCACAATACTGCCCTTAAGGTATGATTAGGACTGACCTGGGCAATTTCCTATCAGATAATCTAAGTATAATTTAGTACTGAATAGTCTCTAATCCTGGGGATGCTATCACAAAGTACCACAAACTGGGTGACCTAGAAAAGCAGAAATTTCTTAGCTCACAATTCTGGTTTCTGGAAGTTCAAGTACAAGGTGTCAGCAGGGTTATGTTCCCTCTGAATTGCTAGGGATGGACCCATTCCAGGTCTCTCTCCTGGTCTTCAGGAGACCTGGCCTGAGTTAGCATAACTTCAGCCTTCCCAGGGAGTTCTCTTTGAGTCTATATCTGCCTCTTAAATTGACTCCTTTCCCTTCTCATTCCCCTTCTTCTTTTTTTAATAACAACACCAGTCATATTGGATTAGGGAGTTTACCTTAACCTGTTTGACATCATTTTAACTAATTACACCTTCCATGAGCCTATTTCCAAATGAGGTCACATTCTGAGATATTAGAGTTAGGATTTCACCATATCTTTTTCAGAGACATAATTCAATCCATAAAAGATTTGGAGAGACTTTTTTAAAGTTCAATTTCAAAATCATTTACACTGATACAACATAGTAACACAAGAACTTAATCAATTTACATATGCTAAAAATTTAACTAAGTAGAGACTTCTTTGCTTAGAATAAAAACCTGTCCTTGAAACTTGGAATACCTTAATTAGTCAACAATAGGAAATTGTAACTATGCAAGAACATCTGTCAGAGAAGTTTTAGTGATACGGGAAGTATCCATAGTATATTAAATAAAGTTATATAATTATATTTATTTGATTAAAATATTTTCTGCTAACTCATCTATGCACTAAACACGTGTTCAAGCATACAATCTACATATGTGTACTTACAGCCCATAAGAAAAGACAAAAATGATAATTATTCAAATGATCAATTTATTATAGCTATAACTAATGTAGTAAAGAAATAGTGTGATACAAAAACATACATACTTGGGAGGATTAGTAATCAAATAATCTCAGGTATTTTTATAATATATAAAAACTAGAGCTATTTCCATTTTGGAAAGAGCATATTAGTAGAGCATAATTTTTTGTGTGTAAAAAAATGAGTGATGGACCTACGATTTATGTAAAAATAAAATAATGGTTATAAGTTATCTCACAAGCTTTGGGTACAATACATTCATTTAAAATATTAATTACTCAAGCTTTCTTTGATTTTGATAACTTCTCATGACACTTGGCATAAAATCTAAATCCTTGCTATCATCTGTATATCCTTCCTAGTTCTGGTCTTCATCCTTAACCTAATCTCCTATTATAATCCTTCCACTTTCTAATAATTTGCTTATCATCAGCCACATTGGTTTTCTTCCTTTTACTTATATATGCCAAGTTTTCTCTGGCCTCAGGGTCTTTGCATTTAACGTTTACTTTACATACAAAGTTGCCCAACCAGATCTTGTACAGAGGACCCTTCTGCTTGTCATTGAAAGGACTTCCATGATAACCGAGATAACTCTTATACTAGGCCAGTTTCCTTTGTATTGCATTTTTTACTGGTCTTGCAGAAATTTAAATTTCTGAAAACATCTGATTTAAAAAATCTGCTTATACACGCTCTGTCTTTCCCCAATAGAATGATAGCTCTATGACAGCTAGCATTGGAATGTCATTCGCTGGGGGGCACACCTTTTCCAAAAGGTGTGCACCGATTCAATAAACTTAGGTATTTTGCTGACAATCTGATGCCTGTTCAAAGACTGTCATAAAAGGTTGTAAGAGGAAAGGCTGTAAAAATAAGAATAGAAATAGGTTGAGGAGACAGAGCGAGGATGGCTTGGCCCTGTCATATAATTTTGTTTAGTGAATGAATGGAGGAAGGGAGGAAGGAGAATACTGATAAGGGCAGTAAATGCAGTATTTTCTTCTTGAAATTACCCTCTCCACCCCATTCCTAATCATTTTAGAACCCTCAGGCTTCCTCTGTTTAAAAGCTTCCTGCCTCTAAAACACAAGTCCATAGAGACAATCTACAACATCCTTTTCTGTGATAAACAAGGCTCTATTCTGCTGTAAGAATTAATCCTAAAAATAATGCTTCTGTTTAAAAGCAGCATTCATTTCAAGTTATTGTTTTGGTCTAATTCATAAACTCCTTGCTCGGGAGACTTTTTGTCAATCAAGTCAAGATCAGAGAAGTTTTGCAAGATGTATAAAGAAGTTTGTGTGCATGCTATGTTTACAGCCTGACGAATGCGGCGTGCACACATCCCCAGAAGCTCTTTGATTTCCTTCCCTTTTCCTTACTCACGGAAACTTAAATATTTAATGTGTAAGATTCTGTTCAGATAAAAGTGGCTCAGTGCCAGCTCTGGGTTAGTACCCTGCCTGAGGACACGAACGAACTCTTACAAACTATGGAGCGTTATGTTTATACATGGTTGTCAGCATCAGCTGTAATAATCAATGGGCTTCCTGTTTTATTCTAGTACTTAAACCAGCATCTGCTATATCCTCATAGTAAAAATGAATGGGCTTTTCTGACTGTATTTTATTATCTATTCGGCTTTGTGTTTGAAGATCAATATTGTTGCACACTTGATTGCTTTTCGTCATTACTAGTCAGTTTTCCCCGTAGGCTCTTTTTAATTTGCTGAAATTAGCTGCAATCAGAGCTTCTTATTCTTGTCTATAAAGCCCGCATTTAAATTAAAAATGAATTCTTCTCCAAAAATAGTTGACTGCTTCTGGCTGTGTTCTACTCACTATCAAAACACACACACACACACACACACACACACACACACACACACACACGCATGCACAGGAAAAAACCCAGGCAAACAAACCAACAGAATGAGAAATGTAGATCACAATACATTTTGTAAACTCATGGCTATTAAACATGAGAATGGGCAAAAGTTGGGTAAATGCAGATTTACAAGCTCTATTCAATTGGATTCTAATATTGCTGGAGGAGCAATTTCTATTGTATTCATCTGTTAACAACAGCTTGTTTTCCCTTTATTTATCTTTAAAAATGTGAAAAAAGAGAATATAGCTGGTTTTTAATACTTTTATAGTTGAATAAAATAGTTTTTAAATTCTCATCTATACCTCACGATTATTTTAGAAGATTTCAAATTCCAAAATTAAATAGTCCCTATATCTTAGTAGCATAGATTCATCTCTTTGCTACTAATTAGGTTTTTCAATCAGATCATTGTCTAACCGATTATGGTCTGTTTATGTTTAAAAATTTACATTGGAAATATTTAACTTTTGAGAACTTAATCTATTGGAAGGTATTTGACAAGATGCTTCGCCTGTGGCTATATAGAACTCGATTACAAACACTCATATGACAACTAGAATGTACTTCTTGTGATTTAAATTGAATTCTGGAGAAAGTGTGTAAATTTTATGTACATTTCAATATACCTATTAACCTCTGTTTATGGATAAGAGAAAAAATAAATGTTGGCTTTAAATAATAATCTTTTACAAGGAAGTAAAAACAGGGTTATAGAGAAACCTAAGTTTAAACTCAATGAAGGGATTCACTACCATAAATAATATAATGGAGCAAATTATATTTATTACTATTTTGTGTCTTCTTCATCTTTCTTTTCAACTTTAATCACAAGCATATATTATAATTATATCAGTTTTAATAATTTTTATAAGAATTTATCAAAAATATGGCATCAACCATTCTTTTAAGGAAAATCCTTGAAAATATTAATTAAAATACCCATGGGACAGATAGTCATAGAATGAGGTGACATGCAATTTATCCAGAATCCCTTCTAGAAAATTCTTTTACTGTTGACTTCCTTAGCCATCATTGTAGAGTACCTTTTGGGGTGATGATGTCTAGTCACAGATGCTTATTATCATGCAGACATGCTACTCCTGGTGCTTAAATTGCCATTTATTTTGATGGCTCTTATTTTCATACATGTGATTAACATAATCATACCAAAATGCAGAGATCCTATATGCACATGTAAAGCAGCTGTATAACAATAATCATTGCTTACATTGCTTATGCACTTACTATGAGATAAACATTACATAATTTCATTTATTTTTTTCAACTATTCTATGTGATAGGGAATCCCATGCAGAATTTGATGAACACAGGGTGGTTACATTAACTTTGTTTGGGGTTATATGCAGAGATACTGAAATTTGAAATCAGAGAGACTGAATATAGCCAGTAGGTTTAAACACTAGGCTACCTCTGCATAAACTGATGACTAAATAAATATACTTATATCATTTGCTTAGCTGAATATCATATCATAGTACCTTACTCATGGTTGATGTCACATAAATATTTGCTGAATGTATGAAGAGAATGGAAAAAAATTAAATGTAAAATTGTATATAGGGAAAAAACATTAGGATTGATTTTACACTCAAATTTGAATCTACACTTACTTGTCATCTATGTGGTATTGGGACTTGCCTGTTGGTGCTTTGATTTGTTTATATGCAAACTGGCATATTAATACTGATTAATGACCAGATTTAATAACTCCTGTACCTCCATTTTTACATTCTTACACATATCTATTTTACCATCTCTTTTCCCTAGAAGAAGCATGCTTTTGCAGGCTAGAGACTGTCTTATTTACTATACAATTTAGAATCTAGGAACTGTCTGTAAAAACTAGCTGGATTAAAAGTTTAATTTTTATCCAAATTCAACTATTTTTGACTTGCATCTGTCCTATCTCTGTGATCACTCCAAATACGTTTTATTTTTACTGGCCTATGAAGCAAAACTGTGTAAGTTGAATAAAAGATCATATATGATACCAGATGCAACATTGCCTGCGATATTAAAATTGTTCTGTTTCTAGTCTATAGATCAAAAGGGCACAGCCCATTACCCAAGATAAATCTTTTATATAAAAGATGTGAAAGAATAACAGAAAAATTTATGAAAGCTTTCAGTAATCATCTTTCTTTTTCACCTCACTCTTCACCCCTTTATAACTGGGGCCTGTTATGTTTTGCCACATCGGACATTTTCAGTATCTAATGACATATAAAAGACACAGCAATATGGAAGAGAACAAGCATTTGATAGCTCAAATTCAATAAAAAGCCAAGTTGTTGCCAAGAAAAAAATCCCAATTGGCAAGTCATTCTTTTATACACAATGCCAGGTATTATGTCCCATTTCACGTTGGAGATTCAAGCTGAGCTTCCAACTAGGAGCAGATTCCACAATGGAGCTTGAAGACCTGTCACACTTTAGAGACGACTACCACTGTTGGCTGCCATTCTCTTCTGCCTGGAAAATATGAACCTCATCATTATAAATAACCCTGCTTGGTGTGGAGTTCCTGGTTAAAGAGAAAATACAAAAGGAGAGAAAAGAAACCAATCAAGAGACTGCTTCTATTCCAGTCTCACTTTAAGAGGCTTACCATAAGCAAGTTGGACGTGTGTTGATGAAGTGGTGGGTTTGCAACTTCAACAGACTTGAAGGCCATTCCTTCATCCTTTCCTCCTCATCCATATGCTACTTCTGTCTCTTCATTTCTTCTCTGGAATGTTCTTAAGACTTTTGGCTTGTTTCCAATTGCTCTTTCCACCTTTCCATCTTCCTCATTACTGCCGGGGTTCATTTTACAAAACATCTCTAAGGCTCTCTAATTGTGGGTTGTTAATGCTGATTTCCTATTCCATCTTTCTCCCTTTCCTTGCTCCACTGTAGCCACAGAAGCTGCTCCTAGGACACACCCCAGAAGGACCTTAATACTCACTATCCCTCCTCCAGAGAAAATGCTTCTCCCAGATAAATACATGACTTGCTGTCTCATTTTCTTTTTTTTTTAGGATTTTAAGCAAAGTTATCTCATGGGGATGCCCTCCCAGAATATCCAGTACATCAGTTTGTGAACTATGGCCCAAGATCAGATTTGCCCATTGCTTTAGAGTGATTTTTATATTTTCAAAAGGTTGGGGAAAAATCAAGATTATTCTTCAGAAAACTAGAAAAAAAATGCTAAAGTTCATATGGAACCACAAAGATCCTGAGTAGCCAAAGCAAAAAGAACAAAGCTGGAGGCAGCTGTGTCTGATTTCAAAACATATTATAAAAGTATGGTAACCAAAACAGCATGGCATCAGTATAAGACCAGATAAAGAAAGTCAGTGGAGCAGAATAGAGAGCCAGAAATAAATTCACACATCTATCAACTGGCTTTCAACAAAGTTGTTAGGAACATACACTAGGGAAAGGGCACATCTTGAATAAATGGTACTGAGAGACTTGAATGTTCACATGTAGAAGAAAGAAAATCAACTCAGCATATATTAAAGACTTAAATGTTGAGCTTAAAACCATGAAAATACTAGAACAAAGCAGGGAAAATGCTTCATGACATTGGACTGGATAAGAATATTTTGAATAAAATCTCCAAAGCATAAATTGATAAATGAAATTACATGAAACCAAAAAGCTTCTGCACAGCACAGTGAAAAATCACTGGAAAGAAGACACAACTTTTAAGAAGGAAGAAAATATTCGAAAATTTTGCATCTGACAAGGATTTAATATACAGAATATATAAGGATCTCAAATCAATAGCAAAAGATAATCTGATTAATAAATGGACAAAAGATGTGAATAGACATTTCTTAAAGAAGACTAACAGATATATGAAAAATTAATCAACATCACTAATCATCAAAATGCAATTAAAGATCCATTGAGATATCGCCTCACTGCAGTTAGAGTGGATCTTCTCAAAAAAGAAAATAAAACAAAAGGTAATGAGTGCTGATAAGGAGAAAAGGGGACCCTTACACATTGTTGGTGGGAATGTAAATTAGCATAGTCTTTTTATGATTCAACAATCTTTCTACTGGGTATATTTTCAAAGGAAATACAATCAGTATGTTGAAGATACTTCTGTACTCCCAGGTTTATTGGGTCACTGCTCACAATACCAGTATATGAAATCAACCCAAGTGTCTATCAATGGACACATAGATTAAAAACATGATATATATGCAAAATGAAATTTATTTAGCCACAAAAATATGAAACCCTGTCATTTGCAATATCATGGATGGAACTGGAGAACCGTATGTAAAGTAAAATAAACCAGACCCAGAAAGAAAAATACTGCACTATCTCACTTAAATATGGAATCTAAAAACGTTGGTCTCACAGAAGTTGAGAGTAGAGTAGAGGTTACTAGAGGCTGGGGGAGAGAAAGGGCAAGGGGGATACTGGGAGAGTAGCTGATTGGTGAGTACAAAATTGCAGTTAGATGGGATGGATACGTTCTGGTTCTCTGTTACACGGAAGGTAACTATAGTTAACAATAAGGTACATTTCAAAATTGCTGGAGGAGAGAATTTTGAAAGTTATGCCAAAAAGAAGTGGTAAATATTTGAGATGATGGATATGCTGATTGTCCTGATTTAATCATTATGCAATGCATATACATGCATTGACACATCACATCATGACCTATAAATTTGTAAAGTTATATATATTAAAAATAAAATATCAGAGGCAGAATAGTTTGTAATACAATAATTATATGAAATTCAAAAATCTCTATATATTTATCAGAACATTGTTGAACTCATTTATTTACTTAATTTCTATTTCTGCTTTTGTGTGACAATAGCAGAGATAAGTAATTGGGATACAGAATGTATGTCTTACAAAACCTAAAATATTTACTAGATTGCCTATTATCAAAAAAGTTTGGAGGGCTGGGGATGTGACTCAGTGGTTAAGTGCCCCTGGGTTCAATACCTGGTACCAAAAAAAAAAAAGTTTGTGAACTTTTTCTATATGCCACATCTCCCACACCAACCTGTGGCTCTCTAACACCCTTGCCCGATCTGCTTTTTTTTCATAGCACTTATCACTGCACTGTTAAATAAATGTTTTTATTGAAATAAAATAGTTGGAAAATTGCAAAAATTATATGGGTCACCAGCTCTACTATTCAGATTAAAAAATATAATACCTAGATGGTTTCCAGAAAATCCCCACTCATTTTCCTTCCCCAATATGACAACTGTTTGATTCATGATATATTATTTTGCCACTGTATGATCTGTGTATAAGTGGGATATAATTACTATGTTATTATAATTATTACATTTGGTATTTTCATCCAACATTGCATTTGTGAGATTTATTTATGTATTTGCATGTGGCAATAATGTATTGAGTTTAATTGCTCAAGTTATTCCTTTGTATAAAAAAGTTTTTAATACATCCATCTGACTACTAATAGACATTTGTATTATGTCTAGCTTTACACTATTTACATAGTGCTACTATGAGCATGTTTGTACACGTCCTTTGTTGCACAGAAGTATGCACTTCTGTTGAACGCTTTTCAGGGAGTGGAATAGCTAAATTGATCATACGGTATGCAAATTGGCCTTGGTAGATAATGCTGACCAGTTTTCCAAAACAGTTATACCAATTTCCACTCACAGAGTGTTCTAGTTACTCCACATACTTTCCAAAACTTTTCTAAACATTAGTTTTCTAAACATTAGTCATTCTGTCTGTTTTCTCCTACTAGAATGTGACCTTCATAAGAGCAGAGACTTTCTACTTAAGTAATTACCATATCCGTAAATGCTTGAAACGGCAGCTGTTCAACTAGTGTTAAATGAATAAATGCTTGAGTGGCAAAGCTATAGGAAAAAGCACAAACTAAATTCCAGAGCCGAAGTTCCTCTATCTGACTTCTTATAACATCTATCTATAGTTTTGCAATGGTATTTAAATCTTTATACAATGAATTATGTATTTTTAATATACTTTTCTTATTCCCCCTTCTAGAACCGGGGATTCTCAACCTTGATATTACTGACATTTTTGAGACAGATAATTCCTTGCGGTTGGGGCTGTCCTGTACATTGAAGAATGTGCAGAAGCAGTCCCTGTAGGCTTGGTTACCGCAGAGGTATCCCAGCTAGCCTACTCATCTCGATTCCTCTTTCACTCTTCCCGTGATCTAATACCTCTATATTCTCACCTCCTACCTCAGAAGTCCCACATCCTACTTGCCCCGTGCTCTCTCTTTGCCCACCATTAGAAACTGAAGATCCTTATGAAAACCTACTAGATATATTGTAGATATTAATGGAACACATCATTTCTATTTATTGCAACAAAACTGTATTTGTCTAAATAGGAGCTATATGGTTTAAGGCTGCATATTGTTTGCATTGGGTGCTGTGAAAATTTTCCTCCCCTTTAAAGGCGAGGTATTAGTAACCTGCAAGGACACTACAAGTATGTGCAGAGACATCCCTGACCTCTACCCAGTCAGTAGCACTGCTGTCCTAACATTCCTTCCCACCCCTGCCCTTCCATTGGTGGTGACAACCAAAAGTGTCCCATAGTGGGCACATGTTTTCATAACTGAGAACCACTATGCTAGGCAACGAGCTACATGAGAATAAATGTTGTAATGCACTCTTCCTCCCTCCTAGTTTAGCAAGGAGTTTTACCCACAAGTGTTAAAGTTTTATTCATTTGTCTCCTTTCTGCATATCATAATCACCTGGAAAGCTCTAGAGACCCACAGTCCCTAGAACCAACCAAACCCTACTGGATTCAAACCTCTGGGAAAGGGCTTGGGAAGGTGTAAATGTGAAAGTCTTCCAGGTCATTCCAATGAGCAACTTAATCTGAGAATAATGACTTAAGATGTATCATAATTATTAATTCACAAACAATTAAAAATGAATGTCCAACTATGCTGCACATTCATATGTAGGTTCGAAAATTTTCTTCTTTTTCATTCTATTGATTTGTTATCTGAAAAAGTATAGTCAGTTCATGAATATCATGTTCATCTAGGGAATCCACAGCACTTACCTTTAAAAATTCTGATTCTTTTTTTTTAATAATATTTTTTAGTTGTCAATGGACCTTTATTTTATTTTAAAACTGGGTTCGATACATGGTGCTGAGAATCGAACCCAGTGCCTCACAGAGGCTAGGCAAGTGCTCTGCCACTGAGCCACAACTCCTGCCCATAAGGATTCTTATTCTTAATAATATCTTTACTTTGTTTACAAACATATCTGCCAATACAGTTATTTTCCATGCTTCTACCTTTCTGTGATAAATGCAATGAGAGAGGACTTTGTTAATTATTGCATTTTTACATTATTATATTCACCTTTTTGGGTAAAAATAATAATAGTAACCAGAGCAGAGAGTAATACAAAATAGTGATTTCTTGAGAAATAAAAGAAGGAACTTATTTATATGTGCCTTTTCTTCTTAACTTTGAATTGTAAAAATCAACACGATAAAATACAAAAGAGATTGTATTTTGCAACTGCATTTTTTCCACGTGTACATCAGACTGGTGAAATTGTACATTTATACAATGGAAAGTCAATTTTTATGTTTAACTTTTTATTGTATTGCTTCTTATATAGGTACTTGCTAAGCTTGTATAGGAAATTGTTCTATTTCCTCAGGCTTACTAAGTAAAACGAAATATATTTTTACTTAACTGTCACAAACGACGATATTGACAACAGAGTCCAAATTTTCTCTTATAAAAATCCTAGAGCACCAGAAAACAGTTTCTTGAAAGGGAAAGGATGATAGCTGTTCATTTTCCATTCTTCCAAATTTTCTTTCTTTGCTGCTCTTCTTGAAAGGTCATTGCCACACACCCACGAAGCAACCCAGAATGATTATAAACTCTGGCTCTCCCCCATTGTGTACATTTAAGCTACTGCCAAACAGAATTGAATTTTGAGCCTATTATGGAAACATCTCCAGTTTTTGAAATCACCTCTAATACAGCACTAGTTCCCTCCCCAGTCAACACTCTCTCCTTCTTTCTTACAGCCATGACTTGATTGTTTTTCAGAATGACAGTGAATCTAGCTTAAAATAAGCTAACCCAAAATCTTCCATATCCTTTGCAGAAGAAGTGACCGTGTGACACAATTGTGACCAATAAAATACAATCAAGTCTCAGAGGAGGGGAGAACTATGAAAAGGAATGCTTTCATGGACTCTTGCCTTTCATCCTTTGTTTACCCTCCCACTTAGAACTTGAAGGTAAGGCAGACATCTTTCCACAATGAGGTTAAAAACTTCTTCAGGAAAAGAGTGGCACACGATCATCCAGACTCATCAGGAAGCGAGAAGATTGTGAGGATTCCTGAGGATGCATTTGAATCGGGCTCCCTTCTTATCTAAAAATATAATTCTTACTGAAGTCATTTTAAATTGCATTTTCTGTTACGTTCCGTTGAACCAGTTCCCATCTGATAAACCATGCATGTATTATCACCTCATGAAGGCCTTCTGCTTGTCTCCCTGGTCTTTTGGGGCTCTACCTTTCTCCTTATTCTTGAACCTCAAGCAATTTTCATGTTCCTTCTATCTGTAGTAGCATTGTTGCCAGAGTTGCCCATTCCACCGACTATAGTCCCTATGTAACTTCTAAATGTTTCCACTTTGGTCTACCAACTATGATCTGCATTTTCTTTTTCAGAAAGCTGGCTATATTTCAGATGTTTGCATGATTTGCTCATATTCTGACAAAACTATGGTAATCCTTAGCAATGTGCTAAGAACAGGGTCCTAAACAAGACTGGCTGGAAATTCTAGACACAAGCTTCACATTAACTCTACTATAGTTTAAACAGCCGAGGCTATTTCTAAAGACCTTCCTTAATGTCAGTATTTTTATGATCTTTTTCTTGGTTTTCTCAATTCCCCAGATACAATCCTCTTATTTCCTTCATGGAAGATGTAAGTACACAGCCCGTGTTTTAGGAACCACAGGGGAAAAAGTGGAGGAGTCTCAATATTCATTTTATAAACTTTTACTTCTCTTTAGTTTCCAGTGTGACCCACCTCTTCTTTTTAGTATTGCCTTGCAGGAATTCTGTGTTTTAACTGTTCCAGAGAATAAACTCCAAAACTTCTCCCAAAGGGAAAGAAAGATAGTTGCCAAACTGGCTGGGGGCGGGGGGTGGTGTGGCAATGAGAACTGTGGTAAGGGATTTACTATCTGCTTTTTGAACAGACTTATATTCTATCACCACCAACTTCTGAGGCTTTGTGTGTTTTCTTCTATAAACCATGTTGTTTGGGCTGGGGGTGTAGCTCAGTGGCAGAGCTCTTGACTAGCATGTGCAAGGCTTTGGGTTCAAGGAAATGAAACAAGGAATTGAAAAAATCCATTCATTTATCTGTCAATGAATCAATGATGTTGCTTCTTTGATTTCCCGTTGCCAGCCTTGATTTGAACTTGAATGGGTCTCAGTCCATTATCATTCATTCCTCTGCTTTCACCTAAAATAATGTCTTCTTTCTTGATATATTTTGCCTTCCTGGGTTTATGTGTCAAAACAAAATAAAATCAAGGGATATTGGCCAAATTATATTGTTCTAATATGTGCACGAACTAATTTGCTGTTTATGGAATAGCAAATCTCACCATTATGCACAACTATACTGCACCAATAAAAAATGCAGAGAAGATAATAAACAAACAAACAAACAAAAACAATAAAATCAAACAAAATACTTTACATATTGTTTTTCTGGTGATTTAGAAGGAAGCAGAAGTTACTACATATTTCTACCTTTAGCAAGAAAATTATTCTTTCATTTCACATTTTTTATTATTAATATAAAGAAACATTCCCTGTAGTAAATACTGAAATGTAGTTAAAAATTGCTAGGTAAAGTAATTGTATGTCTCTTGAGTCTATTTTTCCTATAAATTATATTAAACTCAATGCCGATTTTAATGTAGTATTTAATATTTAAATATATGATGCATATTTTCATATTACATAAATATCAAATATATGAAATAAAATATCAAATGCAAACATGTTTAATAAATGTGTATTTTCATAAATGATCATCAGTTTTGCGGCCTACTTTTTAAAAATGTCTCATTATGAGTTTGACTCATAAAATATTAACTGGAACATGATTTTTAATGGCTATGCGATATTCAATCTAGTAAATGAACACAATTTATTTAGAGCCTTTTTTTATTGTTGAACATTAGGGTTGCTTTCTGGAATTTGGTTTGCTTTTGATGGGCATGTTGCTCCCCCTCTGTCTTCTCCATTAGTGGCACACTGACTTTGATTGAACTCCCACCATGAAGAGTTCTTTGACCTCTGTTTACTGACTGAGGAGTTTTGCTAAGTCAGCTTTAAAACATCTTCCAAAAGCACTGAGGAAAAATCCTTCCTGAGGGGCAGAGCCATGGCTGCAGCCTGCCTACGCACAGGTTGATGTTGCTGCTGCATTATACATGCTTGTGTGTGTGCATGTGCACCAGTGTGTGTAGTGCAGGTGGAGAGAGAACAAGTAAAACTCCCTGTGTAAACCCAGATGGGCCACCCAGGAAGCATGGATTCTCACTTGTTTGTGGGGAAGTGCTGCCATGTGTTACATAACTACCTGTTTATTTATTTGAATTTCCTATAGTGCACGAATTGAGATGCATCCTCCTGAAACAGCTATTAGGTTTGAGACTGGATAGTCTATTAATGTAAACCATGTACCTGCAAACTGGCTTATTGACTTTGTTTTCACTGGTTTTGATAGAATTCTAGATGTATAATGGTGACACCTGATTTTCTAAGAATCCTAATTTCTTATTTCAAAATATGTCTAGTGTGAAATGATTTGTTTCCAGTAAGACTCCACATTCCATTTCCATTCCCATTACTACAAACACCAAATACACTATGTTGCACAAAGGTGAGCAATTTTTGCGTCTGAAGACCAGTGTTGCCACTTAGGCATTCTCTAAACTTTGGGCCAGAGGTCAAGTTATTTAATCAGAGTGAAGTAATCTTCGTGTGTGTGTGTAAGTGTGTTGTGTGTGTGTGTGTTATTAGGAATTGAACCCAGAGTCTTGCAAATGCTAGGCCAGTGCTCTACCACCTCACATCCCAGTCCTAAAGTCATCTTTTTTCAGCCTCGCTTTTCTCATGTAAGATAAATAACCTTATTTTTCCTCTTTAACAGCAGAAGATTAATATGCAATATTTTCAAGTTATCCATTAAGCATTTGGTGAAGGCCGGAGAAATCCAAAATCCTGAGAACAAGAGTTATCTATTCATTTCTCTAGCTTAGACTCCAATTCCTTCCTAACAACCTCCTCTCCTGTTCTCCCAGCATTTTCCTTAGGCACAGACAAAATTATTGGATTCTTCTGTGTCCAGACTGTGAGCTACTTGGAGGGGGGCGGATTTTGCACCTTAAATCCCCATCACCAATAGAGTGCCTAACATACCATAGACCTCAGTTAGTGATTGTGAACTGAATTTTAAGTGAGTGTGCTTTGAAAAGGGTTTTTAGAAATGAAAGCTGCTTTATAATAATGCGTTCTCTGTGGAGCTGTGCAGTACAACGTTCTTTTACCTTTATTACATATTCTCACTCCTTTGATCGACCCAGCAATCCTGCAGAACCAGATATTAATATCTTTATTTTATAAAATGGATTTAGTGTGAGACAGGTTTAGGGGTAAAAAAAAATGATACAAACTTATTAAGTACCCCTAGCAGGTGAGGTGACCTTATGAAAAAGGAGTGCCTTGGTTCTTTTGCATAGGATTGAGCCTCTCTGGGATTGTCAATTTGATGGACTGAGGCAAGTTCAGGGCTTGTTTCTTCAGCACCATTGAAAATTTAATAATCATCCAGTATCTCCTCATCTCTAAACATCCAAGTGAACTAATCAGAGCTATGAATTAAATAATTCAGTACTGTCTTTTTAGAAAAATGAAAGTCATATTCTCTTATGATAATAAAACGTTTTAATGTTTGGTTTGTTTATAACTTGCTCTCTCTCATTGGTGTTTTCAACTTAATTTCAGCTCTCTTTTATCCGTAATCTCTTTACCTTTAAATGATCTTTTATCTTTCCTGGAAACAGCTGACAATACTGTTTTTCAGTTCAGGATGTTTTCATAATTACATTTTTAGCCTTGAGGGAAAAATTGTCTACCTCATCAAAACCTCTGGCTCTGTAACACAGTAACATTAGCAGCCCTGAATAACACTTGCTGCTATTATAACTTAATTGTGAATCAGGAAAAAATAAAACTATCTTATGATTTCTGACTATGGTAAATTCTGTTTTAATTGAAGCATTTTATGCAGTGTTTTGATATTACAGAAATGTCAATAATATGGATGGACTCTCTTGAGTGTTCAGCTCCATTGAGAAGCCTTGACCCAACAAACCAGGATCAACCAACACCTATTTAATCACTCTACATCTTCTGGTGCAAAACTATTCCTCAAAGTGACAACACATTGCTGGGGATTTGTTGTTGTTTATAAATCCAAGACTTTTCAGTAATGTATTTTAGCTGGGCTATTTTTCACGCGGCATGGCTGCTGGATTTTTGTGAAAAGGTGTCAATTGGACTGCCTTAGGTAAATCTGTAAAGTAGCTGCAATGATTCTTCCTTCTGGCAAATAAGTTACCAAACAGGTGCATATGGATAAGCCTCTGTTAATTTTGCTATTCATGCAACATCTTCCTTTTTTTGCAATCGTTGTGATTAATATAAGGCTGATGGTTGCATTTATCTCTGTCAGATTTCCACTGGAGAGGTTAAAGAGAACTTTGTTGAATGTGTTAACAGAAAGAATTCTGGCTGATGCATATACTTGTACGGCATGCGAGCCCTTCACAACCTGATGCATGCTCAACTTGACGTTCTCTGCTCCAATCATATTTCCTATAAATCTTATTCTTTGGCCAAACTGGAAAACTAGCAATTCTACAACGGGGGAGCAACATGCCCATAAAAATAACATACCTCTGGCCCTCCTGAGTTCCTCTTTCCCCTTAAATTCCTCCCCAGTCTCACTTTTTAATGTACAGCCTAAACATCACCCTTCTCCTCTGGTTATTATACTCTACAGCTATAACCCACCACTGTCCTTTATCCCCTACTAAGAGAAGAAAATTTAAGAAGTCCCTCATTAATGACAATACTGTTTTTATTATATTGATTATTTGTTTTCATATGTTTGATATAATCACATAGAGATCAAATGCCCATATTGTTGTTTTATCTATATCTCAAAAATTTGATATGTTTTCATTGTCACATTGTTCAAAATATTTTCTAATTTCCCTGATAGTTTCTTCTTTGCAGTGGAGTTATTTGCGTCTCTAGTAATTTGTAAGTTACAGTTACATCACTACTGTTTCTCATAGAGATTTCTGCTCTAGTCAGTGAGGATTCTTGGCATCTGCTACTCTGACTCAATTTGGGCATGTAGTTGTTTGCCCCAGGACCTCAAGTCTCTGATTTATCCAACAGGAGTTGTTGATTGGTAATTTGTTCAGCTTTTTACTTGTTAAGATGGAGTGATGATTTCCAGGTTTCTTATATGTCAGGTTGGAAGTTAATCTTTGACTTTTCATTCAAATATTAGACAACTGACATTTATTATAATTATGGATATGGTTGGATGTAAGTCTAGCATTGCACTATTTGTTTTGTATGTGTGTCATATTCTCTTTGTTCTATCTCTTTTTTATTGCCTGCTTTAGTTTTGACTGATTTATCTTTAAGTACCCTATTTTATATCTACTTTTAGTTTATTAGCTACACAGCATTATAATTATGTGTGGTTGCTATAGGCTTAATAACATACATCTTTAACTTAACACAGTCTACCTTCAAATGCAATTATACCATTATAACACTTTATATAAACATAAAAAACTTACAACAGCACTCTGCCTCCTCCTCCTTCTTTTTCTTTTTCTTTTTTTTTCCTCTTTGGCACTGAGGATTTAACCCAAGGGCACTTACTTAATCACTGAGTTACATTTTTAACCCTTTTTAATATTTTGTTTTGAGACAGGGTCTCACTAAGTCACTTAGGGCCTCACTAAGTTGCTATGGCTGGCCTTGAACTTGTGAGCCTCCTGCCTCAGCCTGGAGCTGCTGGGATTACAGATGTGTGCCACCCTGCCAGATTTAGTTCGCCTTGTGGTAGTAGATACTGTCTCAGGTTAAATGAACTATTGAAATATGCATATATTTTTAGTGGTAAAGAGTGACTGTCTTTATAAAAGGGAACAGAAAGTAATAAATGATAAGGGAATGTATCAAAACTTTCCACATAAATTTTAAACAAACATAGAATATTATAGAATTATCATACAACAAAATATATAGAAAATTTTAACAATAATCATATCAGAGATTATAAAACTCATTTGCACATCATTATTGCTTTACTGTATCATTAATATTTTAATAATAAAATACAGTTTACAATTTAAACACTTTTCAACTTCAGTTTATTTTTTCACAAGAAAAATATTTTATTCCTCTAAAGAATTATTTCCATCAGGCATGGTGGTTCAAGCTTGTAATCCCAGTGATTCTGGGAGTTGAGGTAGAAGGATCTTCATTCAAGACCAGCCTCAGCAATTAGTGGGGCCCTAAGCAACTTAGTAAGAGTCTGTCTCAACATAAAATATGAAAAAGGGCTAGAGATGTAGCTCAATGTTAAAGGGCCCCTGTATTAAATCTCTTGTACAAAAAAAAAAAAAAAAGGAAAGAAAAAGAATTATTTCCACTCCAAATATTTTATAAGAATAATACATTATCTTAAAAAGAAATATAAAAGCACAAGATGTTCTTACCATGTAGAGTTAGTGTAAAATTTTCTAAGTAATTTTACACTCAGTCTATATAGAGAATAAAGATAATATCAGTTCTACACTTTTCCATCAGTCTCAAGTAGTTTGATTAAATCTCAGTGAAGAAGAATGGCATCCTTTCCATAAACTGAAGAAAATGTTCTCTCAAGTTCCAATCCAAATTCTGTCCTCTGGACATTTTTTAGGGTATTAAATCAAAACATTGAACATTCTCACTACCACCTCTTGTTTAATACAGCATTTTATATCTGTAATTTAGACTTACTCTAAGTGCATGATGTTTTATCTAAATGTTTGCTGAGAAATAATGTATTGTGTTAGGAGAGAGTGAAAGAAAATTATAGCAATGTAAAAAAATCTTGGGGAAAAGAAAAGAATAGAAATATTTGTTAGTTCAGATTTCTGTTGAGGAAGAACCCAAAATACAAACATGTGCTACAAAATGTAAAGTGTTTCAAAAAAAAAACGTAAACATTTTAATTTTTTTAAAAATTGAAGTGTTAAAAACATAAATTCCAGATTTGGGGTTGTTGAATGTCTTAAGTAGTATTGTCCAATGCTGAAACAAATTTCTTCATTGATTCTTTGATGAAAAACAAGGAACTCACCAAATGTCACTTGTGGTCTAAGGCTAGAGCTCTATTTTTATTTTAACAAATGCTTCTGCCTTTCTCCTGGCCCATGGGTTCCTCTGCAGAGCAATTTAGACTAATCCTCCACACGTGAGACACTGTTGTGGTTTGCAGAGATGGACAATTCTTCAGCTTTTGAGAGAGAGTCTGATTTTATTAGTGCACTTTGAAGAGTCAATTTTAGCTAATCCAGGACCACATATGTAGTGAGAACCCTGTAAACTCCAACTTTGGGGAGGTCCTCAGCTCTGCTCTACAATCTCCCACGTCTCTGTCCATCAACCTCTCCTGTTCCCCTCAGTGGCTTTACTCAACCTCATGACTCTCTTGAGAACTCAAAAATCCTTTCTCTCTGTTACCCACAACTTTCTCTCCCATTTAACTTTTCTTCCTACTTAACAGAGAACATTAAACCTCTACAAACCTACCTGTAACTGCCTCCTTCCTCATCTTGGTTAGACAGTTGTGCCATGACGGTGGGTAGGAGGCAGAAAGGCCAAAGAAAGTGCCCAGAAAGGGTGTGAGACATGATTTATTGGGGGAGCTTATGAGAGCTTAAGGAGTGCTCCAGAAGACCAGTGGCGATAGGCTGAAGAGACAGCATCTTCTCTCTTCACCACACCATCTGGTGGAGGCCAGCTCCGAAAAGTAACATGTATCCTTTCCACAGTGCCCTCAGTTCTGTCCCAGTCTCCACTCAGAGATGGTGTTATGGTTTGGATGTGGTGTCCCCCAAAAGCTCACATGTGAGACAATGCAAGAAGGTTCAGAGGAGAAATGATTGGGTTGTTAGAGTCTTAACCCAATCATTGACTTAATCCCCGGATAAGGATTAGCTGAGTGGTAACTGAAGTGGTGGGGTGAGGCTGGAGGAGGTAGGAATTAGGGCGTGGCTTTGGCATATATATTTCTTTGTAGAGAGTGATCACCATGATGTGGGCTTCTTGATCACCATGATGTGAGCTGCTTCCCTCTTCCACCTTCTCCCACCATAATGTTCAGGGCTTAAGTTGAGGCTGAGGGATGGAGCTGGCCATCTCTGGACTAAAACCTCTGAAACTGTGAGCCCTCAAATAAACTTTTCCTCCTTACAGTTGTTCTGGTCAGATTCTTTAGTCATAGCTGCGAAAAAGCTGACTAAAACAGAGAGGTTTTATATGTTGGGCTGCAGAAGCAGTAACACCATCAGCACTGGCTTGCTTGTATGACTATTACTCCAAGGCACAACTGTCCTGGGGTATGTACAAGAAAGTAGCTTTCTACAGATATCATTACTTGCCTTAGTTCCCAGCATGCATAAGAGAACACCAGTGTCCTTCAACACAATATTATCTGGACTTTTTAGCCTAGTCTTCTTCTTCTAATTGTTTCCTTAATTTGAATAGGTTTTTGGGAATAGAAAAGGGGCATTCGGGGACATGGTTTTTTACTGTCCCCTTTTTCTTTAGGGATGTTACAGACTGTAAGGTTATTTACTGAGATGATCTTCACTGCTGGAGAAAAGAGGTAGTCTTTAAGCCACTTGTAATCCAGCTACCACATCAGCTGTTGTACATTTCATCCCCATGAAAGAAAAGGCCATTTCTAACCTCCTGCTCTGCAGTAGCCCACCCCTTCCATACTGGCCACTGTGTGTTCAGAAAGAAAATGTCCTTATACCATTGGATGTTTCAGGTCCCAGAAAGACTAATTGTTAACAGAGATCTTCACTTCTCCCTGTTGCCATAGCAGTGGCAGCTACTGGAAGGGGCAGTCAACCAGTGGACCCACAAAGCCCATTTTGCACTGACCACTCTCTTCTCCCAGAAAACAAGCAACACTGAACTCATTATGCCCCATACCCCTTGTTACCACATTCACCCCAGAAATCAAGTCCCAAGCTCATACAGCAGCACACAGACCCTCAACTTTGCATAGCCACTAACAGGATTTGATCTGTCACGCTTCCCGGTACCACCTTAGACACAGCTCTGCCATTTTGTTAGGACAGTCTCTGGACTTTTCCTTCAACTTCTTTCTATAACTGAAAGTTGGTCTCTCTTTGAAAGCACTACCTCTCCTTTGAGTGAAGTCCTCAAGTGAGGTCCTCTTTGCTCCAGTTACTTTATTCGGTCTCTCTGTCTATCATCTATCTATCGTCTATCCATCCACACATATATACACATACGCTTTGTTTCTTCTGAGTCACTCAAGAATAAACTGGAAACAATGTGCTATTTCCCATAAATGTTTTAGAGTGTATCTACTAAGAACAAGCCTGTTCTCTTTCATAACTACACTAAAGTTATCAAAATCAGAAAATTAAACACAGTACAGCCCTATTATTGGATATATATGGTCTACATTCAAATTTTCTCAGTTGTTTCAATGTACCTCACGATCACATTCGCACTTAATTATCATATCCCTTTAGTCCTCTTACCTGGAAACATTCCTCAGTCTTTCTTCACTTTGACAACATTCCTAAATGCATTCCTGTCAGGCATTTCCCTCCACATCTCTTCTGGAACAACCCTCCTTACTGTGATGAGTAACCTTCTGTAAATAACAGTGTTAATTGTATTGATCAATTTCCCCATCTCATCAGACAGCAGCATTCGACACAGCGGATCGCTTGATCCTATTTAATTCAAGTTATTAAAGTTTATCCAGGACTCCACAAACTTTTGGTGCTCCTCCTAGCTTCGTGGCCTCTTCTCAATTTTTTTAAGTATTTTTTTTTTTTATTTTTTAATGTGGTCCTAAGAATCGAACCCAGTGACTCACGCATGTGAGGCAAGCACTCCGCCACTGAGCCACAACCCCAACCCTCTTCTCAGTTTTCTTTGCTAGTTCTCCCTCTGTTCTCTCCAACATCTTAAAGCTGACTAGTCCCGAGGGTTCAGTTCTAGGTAATCTTCTCTTTACTTATACTCACTCTAAAGTAATCTCACACTGATTTAATAGCTTCAAATACACTCTACATGCTAATCTTTTCCACATGCATATTTCCAGCCCAGAAGGCTCTCACAAACTTCAATCTTCAGTAAACTAAATGACTGCTTTACTTCTCCATTAGTGCTGAAAACCTTCTTCTCCGATACTAATGATGTCCATTTAGTCAATTTCAATATTCACTCAGTCTCTTCATATTGGATCTTCCTCCTGCACTTATTTCCACTGACTTGTATTTCTGTTGTAAAACTTGAGTTCTTTGGTGTGTTATCTCTCTCTCTCTTTTTTGGGGGGTGGGGGTTGCTATTTATTTTTTTAAATATTATTTCTATTTTTTATTGTAAATTGGCAGTTCATAGTTATATAAATATGTGGAGTGCAAAGTGATGTTAAAGTTTGGAATAATTAAATCAAGCTCAGTAGCTTTTTTGTTTTGTGGTGGTGGGGGGAGTGGAGACAAGGGACTGAACTCGGTGCCATTTGACCACTGAAGCTCAGTAGCTTTTAGGTCTCCATTTGACCTCTTCTTCCTGATTTCCTTATGAACATTGTCCTTAGTCACCTTCTTTTCTCTTTAAATACTTTAGACAATTTCAAACAGAATTTCTACTCTTCACCAATCAATTTTACACTGACTGATAACAAAGATTAAATGACACCTGATTTAAGATCTTACTGGAGATTGCATTCTGTTCCTGTTTCTTGTGCTCTTGGATGAGAGGATTTCAAGTAAGACATGAGAATACTAAATATAGCAAATTTATTACAAGGGAAAGAAAAGGGGGAAAGACTCATTTTTGTGTGTCCCAGATTTTATTGAGGTAAGAAGGATATTGTTAGCAGATCCTGCCCAACTATCATCTATTGGCTCTGGATTGACAGACTACTTCAGCTAAAGACCCAAGGGCAACTCTTTTTTATCTTGGTCCAAACTGACATGTACTAATGAACTGGTTTTACAGAATTTATGGTGGGTAGGCTGCAGTCTTAATCATCCTGCTTTCCTAGGTCTGAGAACCTCTGGTCTGTGTTATTTGTGCAGGGTCTTGCTTAAGACTTCTTAGCAATTAGCCCCTCCCCCTTTTTTTGGTACCAAGGATTGAACTCAGTGGCACTCAACCACTGAGCCACATCCCCAGACCAATTTTGTATTTTATTTAGAGAGAGGATCTCACTGAGTTGCTTAGTGACTCGCGTTTGCTGAGACTGGCTTTGAACTAGTGATTCTCCTACCTCAGCCTCCCCAGCCTCTAGGATTATAGGCATGTGCCATCACGCCCAGCCAATTAGTCCCTTTTGAGCAAACGTTTCTAAGCCAAGATACTGCCCTTTGGTCCTTACTCCTTGAATTTATCTATCTTCCTCCTGTTCTAAGAGGAACGGTTTATAGTACTGAGATTAGGCAAGGGTCTAGAGATAGCTCTCTTGTTAGTCCTTACAGCACCACTGAGGTAGGGCTGTTGATGAACTGATTTCTTCTGCACTGTATTTTCTTGAACGTCTGACCCACTGCTCATATCTGATTCCTAACATTGACCATTTCCAAACACTTTTCTCTGGTCGCCATCTTTTCTCTGAGCAATAAAAACATACATCAAAATTCTGGGCTGTAATTTAAACAGTGTTGGGGAAAGAAAGCTAACATTCACTGTCTTTTCTAGCCAGGCTCTTAATTCCTTCCTCATCTCCTGAATTGGCAAATCTTGTCTTTATATCCAGTCACTCAAGTGAGAAATTATGAAGCCATCTTAAATTTCTGTTCATCTCCTATGTCCAATTAGTTACCAAGTTTGCTTGGTTCTACCTCATTGAAATCCTTCACTTCTCTCCCTTCTTTTTGTACCACACAGCCTTAAAATAGACTCCTACCATCATACCAAGACAATTGTACTATGCAAAAGTGTCTCCTATTGTTTCTGCTTCCTGTTTTGAAAACTGTAGGCATCATTGCTAGAATTAATCAGTAGGAAACATGATTAACAAACCTAGTCAGCAAAAACATTTATTACTGAGACTGCTTTTATATTAATATCATACAATTATCTTATCACACAGAGAGTAAATTTCTTTTAATTTGAATATAGACTGTTTAAGAAACCTTAAACAGTCTATATTCTGTATAATATTAAGAGCAAATTTGCATTTGATTTTCTTTCACAAAATTAAGCAATTATGCTAAAATATCTAATATTTGAATGATTTTCAGAGAAGTAGTTTAAATTCTTAAAAATTTTTATGTGTAAATTATATTTAGTGCTAATTGTTTTAACTATAAAATATAATTAGTCTAATAAGCTTCCTATGAGAAAATAATATGTTTCATTTCAGACTTCTTTGGTTGCATGAATAACATAATTGAAATAATGAATTCCAGGAAACTGAGCCCAGAAAACAAAATTTCTTTTTATGTTTCTCTAAGACAATAATATTTTTACTGAATAATATTTGACAAACACTTGCAATTTTATTTTCTTACATGTTTTGCTTCTGGTTTTAAAAAAATGCAATAAAGATCAAGTCACACCAAAGGGAGATGAAGGGAAGGGAGTGAGGATGGGAATAGAGAAGACAGTAGAATGAATTGGACATAACTTCCCATGTTCATATGTGAATACATGACCAGTGTAACTCCACATCATGTATAACCACAAGAATGGAAAGTTATACTCCATGTATGTATAATATGTTAAAATGCACTCTCTGGTCATGTATATCTAAAAAGAACAAATTAAAAAAGGATCAAGAAGCACCAATATTTCAGTAAATAAATGAAAAATTATCTTTCAAGATTGGTTTTAGTATATCATAGTATATATACTATATATACTAATATATATAGTATATAATAATATACTATATATTATAGTAGATATATTAATATATAGTATATTTGTTTTAGTATTTAGTAAATCAAATGAGACTGATAGTTGGTTAATAATTTCTAGGGACTGGGGAGAAGCATGGAGGGTGAATGGTAAGGAGTACGTGTTTCTTTTTGAATTGATGAAAAATGTCCTGGAATTGGAGAGTAGTGGTGATTGCACTGCCTCATGGATATCTGCAATGTCCACTTCAGACAGGTAAGTTTTTTTTTGTGTGTGTGAATTAGGTATAAATTTTAAAAATTGGTTTTGATATGAGAATAGTTGATTTCTAAAAGTACCTTGGGCTCTATTGGACAATCCATTCAGTGACAGAGACAAGTACCTCTACATATCCAAATCTAGAGTACAAAGTCATTTAGTGGTTTAACTATCCTGCCAGGGAGCAGGAGTGCTCACTGTATACTAGTAGTTTTGATTTCAGGGCAGATATATTCAGTTTCTCCACTTATCAAGTTATGACAATCATGAACAGTGAAAGAATTAGAGTCATGAATTGTTAATAAAAATATGCATAAGATTATTTGAAACTGTAAGCTATTTATATCCCGGATGCAATGGAAACATTTAATCATTCTTCTGAAAATGTTCTAAGAATTTAACCTCTGGGAATGTTATGAAATGGTCATTCTGAAGAAATATCACTACGGCAATTTTTAATCATGGCTATCTGCTTTCTTTTCTACAAGTCTTGGTTCCTTAAAACATGTTATTTTTCTTTCAAATGGCATCCTGTGAGATTTTGGTTTACAAAAAAATTTTAGGTTATCAAAGGAACACATCAGGAGAGGTAAATATTTATTTTTAATTGCTTTTATTTTTAAAATACATAAATATTTACTTTATAAAACGTCATTATAGTGTATTTTTTAAAGAAGAAAAATAAGCTTCTCTAGAACATATTGAATGGTGCATTCTTTCTCTCCCACAAGACTGATTTTTCATCTAGCATCCATGGGGGTGGGGAAGCACCCAATACTTAGTAACAAAAACAGCATGATATTGGCACCAAAACAGACTGATAGACCAATGTTACAGAATAGGGGACACAGAAAATAACACACAAAATTAGAATTATCTTATATTAGACAAAGGCACCAAGAACATGCTTGGAGAAAAGATAGCCTCTTCAAAAAATGGTGCTGAGAAAACTAGAAATCCATATGCAACAAAATGAAATTAAACCCCTATCTCTCATAATGCACAAAAGTTAACTCAAAATGGATCAAGGGCCTAGGAATTAAACCAAAGACCTTGCATCTAATAGAAGAAAAAGTAGGCCCTAATCTTAATCATGTCTGATTAGGCCCCAACTTTCTTACTAAGACTCCTTTGGCACAAGAATTAAAATTAAGAATCAATAAATGGGATGGTCTCAAACTACAAAGTTTCTTCTCAGCAAAAGAAACAATCTGTGAAGTGAATAGAGAGCCTACATCTTGGGAGCAAATCTTTACCCCTCACACATCAGATAGAGCACTAATCTCTAGGGTATATAAAGAACTCAAAAAGCTAAGCACCAAAAAAGCAAATAACTCAATCAATAAATGGGCCAAGGACCTGAACAGATACTTCTTAGAAGATGATGTACAAATATATCAACAAATATATGAAAAAATGTTTATCATCACTAGTAATTAGAGAAATGCAAATCAAAACTACTCTAAGATTTCATCTCATTCCAGTCAGAAAGGTGGATATTATGAATACAAACAACAATAAGTGTTGAGGAGGATGTGGGGGAAAAGGTACACTTATACACTGCTGGTGGGGCTGCAAATTGGTGCAGCCAATATGGAAAGCAGTATGGAGATTTCTTGGAAAACTGGGAATGGAACCATCATTTGACCCAGCTATCCCTCCCCTCCATCTATTCCCAAAGGACTTAAAAACAGCATAATACGGGGACACAGCCACATCAATGTTTATAGTAGCACAATTCACAATAGCTAAACTGTGGAAGCAATCTAAATGCCCTTCAATAGATGAATGGATAAAAAAATGTGTCATATATACACAATGGAATATTACTCAGCAATAAAAGAGAATAAAATCATGGCATTTGCAGGTAAATAGATGGAGTTAGAGAAGATAATGCTAAGTGAAGTTAGCCAATCCCCCAAAAAACAAATGTTGAATGTTTTCTCTGATATAAGGAGGCTTATTCATAGTGGGATAGGGAGGCATAGAGTGGGAGGAATAGATGAACTCTAGATAGGGTGGGGGAAGGAAGGGAAGGGAGAGGGTGTGGGGTTAGAAATGATGGTGGAATGTGATGAACACTATTATCCAAAGTACATGTATAAAGACATGAATTGGTGTGAATGGATTTTGTATACAACCAGAGATATGAAAAATTGTGTTCTATATGTGGAATAAAAATTTTAATGCATTCTGCTGTCCTATATAAATAAAAAAATACTAAAAAAATTAATAAATATTCTCCTGATAAATACAAAAAAAGAAAAAGAAAAAAGAAAGAAAGAAAAATCAGCTTCTCTAGAACATATTAAATGGTACATTCTTTGTCTTCCACAAGACTGATTTTTCATCTAGCATCCATAGGAGTGGGGAAGCGCCCAACACTTGGAATTCCCATTCACATAAAGGACTTTAGCTAGTAAATGCCACGGCCCAAGGTAGATGTAGAAACACCTCCCAAGGCAGATGTAGGAACATCTCGACATTTCCCCTGAAGTCTTCTATCCTTTTATGTTTTGCAAATGAAGGAATCCCACTGTATTTTTGAAATTTGTATGCTTTCTCCTTCCCTTTTTGTATACCTCTGACCTCCAACTTAAAGAGCTTTGAAAATGTAGTATTATTTCTCCAGACACACATGATATAATCCTATTAGTCCTCTCTGACTGCTGCTTGATGAATTAAAATATTAACTAATAAAGTAAATATTTGTTATTAAATTTTAGTGCTGTAAAAAGAACCTGCGTTTTCAATTCAAAGTTGAATGTGATCTACACATTTGTAACTCAGAGACAAAGATGGAGAATTTGCTATTGAAATAAAACAACTTTGATGTTTCACTACATTTTTCCCCATTAAAATATTTACAAATTAAAATATATTTTATTTTAGGAAATATTAAAAACTCATATAGTAGCCAGAACACAATCTGTCAGCAATATCACCTATTCAGAGATGACATAAACCTGGAAATAAATTCAAGTTTTCAAAGGATTTGGGGAAAAAACCTACCACAGCCCTGGGGATATAGCTCAGTTGGTAGAGTGCTTACCTTGCATGCATAAGGCCCTGGGTTCAATCCCCAGCACCACAAAAAAACAAAAACAAAAAAACCCACCACAAATATTTGTGTTTGATTAGTCAATTTATTTATTTATCACTCTATTCTTAATTAAATTGATTGCTAGTGATGTGATAGGTATTTGGCTGAGAGTAATAGGTAAATAGAAACTTTATAAAGAACTCAAGGAAACTCCTATGGTTTCTCAGAAGAGCCCATTAACTTTGAATTTTCCTTAAAAGCTCTTAGTGATTTAACAACAGCAGCATTTGACTCTTAGTAGCTACAGTGAGTGGTAAATAAAACATAGATTACCAGGAGTGGAGTGTAACATAAAAAGTTCAGAAGTCTGGGGTCACTTAACAGAGGGCAAGCATTCACCTTTTTAGTTATAAACTTATTATAATTATAATATTTTTAGAAAGCTATATTTGTTATTATGTTGCTTAAGAACAAAGATCTAATATAAAAAAAGCATGATGAGGTGTTTTGAAAATGTTATCATTGAATATCCCGCTTTTTATTATCCAAATCTCAAAATTAATGAATTTTGTAATTTTATATGTAGAGAGGACATTTCAAGCTCTGTGCTTTACAATGTGTCAGGGATCTTTAGATCTTTGTTTATATGTCTTTTGACCTTTTTCTCAAGGCTGATTATAGTTGTTCCTACATTAAAGACCATACGATGACATTTTCGTAATGATCTACTTTGCTTAATTTAAATTATATGTTGTTTTAAAGATCATTACTTCTATTTTTTTTCTCCATGCAGTATGTGGGCTTAAAATGCAGTATCAAGTTTAGTATATTTGTTGCTATTTTAGGATTTTAAGTTGGCTTCTCTGTATATAATTATTTTCTTAGGATTTCTTTTTTAAAATTCCTTAATATTGTGCTCCAAACACAAATGAATCACTCAGTAAATGACTATTTACCAAGTGCAGGTTAATCAAGAGGATGCCACTGGAACTCGAAAAGGAGGCCAATACATAAATGCTGAGTGCAGATGAAATCTCTGGATTGTGAAAAGGTTGTCCAGCAGGTGGTTTTTACCTTCTGACCTTCAATGATTCCCGTCACTGGAATTAACAAGTTGGGTTTTTGCTGAGCACAAAGCAATTTCTGTAGCCACAATTTACAGGGGGCTAGAGAGCAAACCAAAAAGCAGAAAGTGACTTTGTTCAATATTCTGGCAACACAAAGACATCATTGAATTGTTTCTCTTTGTAGAGTAAAGGAAATGTTTAGCTCCACTGTGGCTCTCAGAATGGGGTTTTTAATTGTTCATTAAGCAATGGTGGACGCTTGCCATGCTTTTCTAGGGCTTCTTGATTTACCTTAATAGAGAATATTTGGAGTATCTAGCCACACTTTCGGCTTCAGATTTCAAAAGAAGATTATTTAAATATTTGAAAATATAGCACCATCAGATTCCCCTGTGCCTTTGGGAATTAAAATTTCCTGTCATTTAGGGAAAGCGATGCAGTTACTTATGTCTGTTACCTCTACATACAGGTTTGTATTTTATACTAGTTAGTAGTTAATTCAGTGCTAGCTTTTGTGATACAGAAAGAGTGAAAGGAGTGAGGGAAGATTAATTTAAAAAAATGATCTTTCTACTATAGTATCCAAGAAGATGCAAATAGGTAGGAGAGATGTACATTTATCAGGCGCTCAATGAAGACCCTGTCCACGGGCATGGGATAGTTAGTTATCCAGTGTCCCAAGAAGTGTGAGACTTGAAATGTTAACAGCTGGACACAGCTGGATAAGCAGAGGAAGAAGAGAAGAAAACACTTTATTTGGATGTAAAAAGTGGAACTTAGTTTGAACGCGGTTTTAGAGGTCATCGGGTTCAACCTTCTGAGTGTTACATGAACTTCCTTTTCTTGGAACCATTTTTTTAAATGACCTTTGTAGCCCTCCATCAAGTTCAATCAGTCAAAAAGTGGCATGGATTTCTCTTGAAATGTCATTCCTGGCTGTCCTTTCTTTTCCTGGCACTTGTGTCCTGGCATTGTGGCTATGGCTCCTATTGTCTCATGCTTAGTTTATTCTAAAGCTTCTCTACTGGCTTCTGCCTCTAGCACATCCCACCTCAAATGTGTCTTGCACACTAGTCATGCACATCAGATAAATGGTCTTAAAATGACTTATTATGTCATCAACCACAACTTCCAGGACTGTCCTAAAAGCCTAGGTTGCCGTTTAAGGCTCTCTAGCTGCTGGACATGACTGTTAATTTCCCTATCAGCTTCCCAAGCCCACAGAAAGAGTCCTCCCGACCCACTTTAGCAATGTTAGTCTACACTTTTCTCTAAATGTTCCATGACCATTCCAAGCTTGGTGATTCTCTTCATGCTAAAAATGCACTCCTACATTTGTAAGTGCACTCGAATTCCCTTCATCATTCCAATTCACATTCTTCTTTGATGGCATTTTTTTTTCATGAAATCCTCTAAGACCATGTTAATTGTAGTGATTCTTATGTTGCTGAAGTCCTACAATACTCTTTCATTAAATTATATGGTACTTATATGTATTATATTGTCTTGTTAATTAACTGTTCAGCATTTGCCTATTCTGTCTCCATATTGTCTCCTCCCAGGTAAGTACTGCAGATTACTAACATTAATTTGAATATTATACAATGTCTATCTAAACTTTGCACTTAGTAAGTAAGTTCTTAATTACTTACTGGGTTAATCAAATAGATAATGAAATGAAGTCTTCTAAAGTAGAACCAAATTTGGAGAAATTTCTTTTTTGTTACTGATACATGAACCAGTAAAGATGAGTGCTTTGTAAAACTTAATATCAAAGGTCAGACTCACATTTTAAACCTGAAATCCCAAATCTATAAAAATGTCCAATCCTCATCATCTGAAGTTTACGGTGAAAATTTTGCCAGCTAGTAACTGGAGAAAGGTATTTAATTTTGGGCATTAAAAACAAACACAAATTTCCTTTCATTACTACAGTTTTCCCCACTCCCCCTTAACCTTTCACCACAATTTCCTAGAATGGAAGGGCATCTTCACAAAATCAGTATTTTCTTTCCACACAGTTATTGTGAGCAATAAGCAGGCAATAATTTAATTTTCCTTGTTATCTGAAGCTATTTCTAGAATTCATTCATTTATTGCTGATGCAGCATTTATGAAGTCCCTGCCACAGTGCCTATTACAGGGTCTGTGAAAGAAAAGGGAGTATTGGAGAGAATTAACACAAAATGACTCTTGCCCTTGTGGAACTTATCAAATCAGCATGTTTGATATTTAATCAAATAAACAGTCATCATGACATCTAAGTCATTATTTTATATTTTAAATATAAAATCCATATCCACTTACAAATATATGATATTATCACATTTTGCATAGAACAGATCAAAAAACATGATTACAATTTGCAAAAGTTGTTCCCAAAGAGCAAAATAATATAAGGGTTACTCTCAGTAGGAATCAATTGGTACTGTTTTTCTTCTCTTTTCTTTTAAAAAATATGTCAGTATGTAATAAAATATTGAAATATTTGAAAGAATTTAGGATACACCAAAGGTCAGACTATAGGAATATTGCTATCTCCCTTAGTCAAGGCCTCTTTTATTTAATGAAATAATTTAAAGTATTTAAGTATGTATTATAAATAGATTAGACATTTTATATACAAACCATGTTTTTTTGTACTTTATGTTTGAATCTAAATCAATTCCTGCTTCTTCTGCCTAACCATCCATCTTCTATGAAAACTCCCTGCCTCAACTCAAGTTCCCATCTTTCTGTGAAGCCTCTTTAATTTATACGGTAGAAATAACTCTGAAATATAGCACATCTATCAATTGTTTTGTTCATTAGTTGTTTTATTTCTACGGCTTTGTGACTCAACCAAACCATAAGATTTTTATTATTGGAGATTGCTCCCAACCCTGTCCATTGGGTAGAGTGAAAAAGAATCCTATTGGCCTTTAACAGTGCCATTCATATAATACAAAGTCAGCACATACTCAAACTAATAGTTTTTATTAGGTCAAATGGATGAGTAATTTGATATAACTAGGTATATTAGTCCTTTTTTCTATTGCTATAATAAAATACCTGAAGTTGGGTAACTTATAAGGAAAAGAGGTTTATTTAGCTCACGGGTTGTTGTTGTTTTTTTTTTGCAGCACATTTCAAGCTCTGGTGAGGGACTCCCTGACCACATTGCCTCATGGTGAATAGCATTGTGGTGGGAACAGATGAGAGAGAAAGAGATCACGTGGAGAGACAAGAAACCAGAGACCAGAGAGGGGCTGGTATTTCTCTTTTACAACAACCATCTCACAAGAACTAACTTAATCCATTGCAAAGGCAGTACCTCCAATAACCTAAGCACTTCCAGCAGGCCCTGCCTCTCATAGGTCCTGCCTCCTTTTGTAACACTGCACTAGGGACCAAGTTTCCAACACTTGACCCCTTGATAGGCACACTCAGATGTAAACACGACACTAGACTTATGACCATTCTTGTTTAGGTGTGACACAAAGGGGAAAGAAGAAAACAGAGCAAGTAAACAAGTGAAGATTGGAAGGAATATATAATGAAAGCAATAGTAACATTCCCATCACAAACTTACTCTGGATAGAAGGGATCAATCTTTCTCCCTGGTTCAAGGATAACCAACTGTTTCAGTGAACAGGGAAACAAATCCATTGTTTTGCTTTTCTAAGTTGAAATAACTGCCAAAGATAGAGTTCCTAGAAAACCAATTTGGTTTAGAAAATGTTCCTTTCTTATTCTCCTTAATCTATGTAATCTCCAGAGGTGCTATTTTAATGCTATGACTTCAATATGAGAACACACCAAAGCCTTCCAGACCTTTGTGAAACAGCTGATCGAGATTAGCCTGTCCATGTCATGGGGCTGCCAAACTTCTGCGTGAAGACCTATGCTCTAATGTCTTACTGGGTTTTCAGAAGTATAAACCACACATTCTCATCAAGGTGACTGAAAGACCTTACCTGAAAAAAATTAACAACTTTAGACACTCAAATGAGAGATTCTTCTAAATGCATGCTCTATATGCTAGCTACAGTGTCTTTAGATTCTATCTTGCCCTTTCTGTAAACCATACAGCAGTCTTCTGCTTTGCAATTATTTTACAGCATCGTAATTAATATGATCTGTTGAAAGACTAGTCCTGGTTAGTATTTATACAGATGTCTACATTTAGCAGCCACCCTGTTGTGAACAAACATAAAAGAACCTTTGGTAAACTATATGGAATGTGGTCATTCATTTTGCATGCACTCAAACCATTTTGCAGCATGACTACATGCATTATTTATAACTCTCCTCTATGGCTTGCTGATTTGAAATGAGCTCAGAGTCAACTGTTTACAGGAGAAATCTCTTAATATATGCTTTTGTAATAGAAAGGATGAAATAAGGCTGACAAGGTATTACTAAGCAATAATCACTGATAAGCTTCTCTGGTGACATGTGTAGGAGCAGCTTTCCTTTCATGCTGTCATCCACTCTTAATATGGGCATTGTTTGTGTCATCACTGAAGATCTGGGGTTTGATTCTAGGATAAGCTGGCATTTGAAATAGGTGACTTATGCCTGTTTGGGGACCACAGAGAGCATTTCTCTTCCCACATGATGTTTCTGCTTAGCAGTCTCCACCTGAGGCTCTGTCAAAGTTGAACCACTTCAGCGATGTCACCTGTAGCCACCAGCTGCTATTCTGGGTTCTGCGTCTAGGATTTTTCACAGTCACCAGAGTTTAATCTGGGTCCTGCATTTAACAGAGAATAATAATTATAGAATACATGACGTCTTTTCAGTCAGCATTGGATTCTGATGTTCTGCTAAGAAACATAAATTCTGCTCTCTATATGTTTAGGAGTCTGTGTGGATGCAGGTTCATTCATTTTGAAATCTGAAAGTTGTCCATGCTCGCTTCAATGTGAAGAGCTCTGTGTGTTTGCTAACGTCAATACTTTTTTTTTAGAAATAATGTCCTTTGGGTCAGTTGAATGTATCTCTTTGTCCTTCATCAATGTGGTATTTTTTTTTTCCACCTCAGTGTGCTCTTTCACCTCATCACAGAAATTTGGGAAAGTGGAACTGAAGCAAAGGTGTAGAGGAGATAAGGTGTAGAAGAGAAAAGATATAGAGGAGAACAGGACAAAGTCAGCAGCGGCTATCAGCAATGAAAGGATCAAGAACAGTTCATCAAAGTACTTTGTGTTGTATTGTGACTTAAAGTAGAAGTTATAAAATGCAATAGAAATACAGACCCTAACAGGAGGTGGCTTCCAAGTGTGCATGTGTGTGTATGAGTGTCTGTGTACTTGTCTCCTGGGGCCGTTATTGACCTTCAAATTATTATTTTTACATTTGTCTTTAAAATAATTTCCAGTGATGGAAAATCAAATAGTGGATTTTTCTCTTTTTATAGCACTGGATGTCCACTCTGAGCTCTGCCATCTTGACTTTTGGATACAGACTATCTCACAAATATCTGAGATTTCTCATCCCTTGTGATTATGTAATGATAAGCGATTGCAGAAATAATACAATACTTAATCTCCATAATTATGGTAGGAAAAAAAGTAGACTATTGTATAAGTCATACATTTTTTTTTCTCCAAGATAAAAGTAACGACCTTAAAAATCTCTGGACATGGCTTTACCCTACCAACTTTTGAAAACAAAATCAGAGTCTTATATCTGTTGGTATTCTCTGTAGCACACAAAGTGTAGTTCCTCCCTCAAAAGTAGTCAATATTTATAATATGAATGAATAAATGATTAGAAATGCAGGTGAATGAATCCTTGGCTTTTGATCTCAGGAAAGGGAGATGTAAAACCTATGAACAAATGGGACGGCAGTAGTTTTTCAAGGGTCAACTGTTTTAATAAGCACTGCATGAGCAGGTGGTCATTCATTTTCTTGCTGCATGTCCTGGATTAATATTTCCAAATTAGAGATCTTTGGTTTCCACTTGGTGAATTCCTATTTTAACTTTCCTTGTAAGAAAAGTCTCCAATGACATCCAGCTGCTCCTTGCCTAGAATCTGAGTGCAGAAACAAATTATACGCTTAAACTGGATTAAAATGTTTCACCACACATTGGTCTGGGATGAATACCCTGCTAGGAGCAGACGGCTTTAATTAGAACGTGCTCCTTTGGCAGGAAATTTGATCAGAAATGAGAAAGTTATAAATTCTTCATGGGAAGAAATTGTCTGATAAAATTAAAAATTACCTGTATGTCATAAATATTCTGCTTCTTATCCCACAGTGTTCTTGATGCTAAACTCTGTGATACAAAGGAACCTTATTAACAAGCATGTAACAATTAAATTGGTTAACAGAAAATAGATTAAGGGTATCATAAAATTCTCAGATCAAAAAATAAAGACAATGGTTAAAGAACATGTCGAGAAGCTGTCATTTCTTCTGCAACTTCTTGGCATAGAACACTTTTATGGCACACATGGGTACCTGCTTTTCAAAGGATGTCCTATTAATACTTCTCTTTAAAATTTTGTGAATGGAAATGCAAGTCAAAACTACATCACCGCAAAACTTTACACACACGGAAATAAAAGGTAACAAATGTTGGAAAGAATATAGGGAAGAGGGGATACTTCCACACTTCCAGCTGAATGTAAAATGGTATGAGGCCACTACAGGAAACAGTATAGAGGTTCCTCAAAAGATTAAGAATAGACACCATAGGATCCACTTTGGGGAATATATATCCCCCCTCCCAAATTGAAACTATGATTTTGAAGAGATTTCTGCACACCCATGACATTGCAGCATTATTTACTATAAAACCATGGACTGTCCATGGACAGATGAATAAATGAAGAAAAGGTGGTAGACACATAGAATGGAATATCATTTAGCCTTTTGCTCAACATGAATGAGCTTGGAGAACATTATACCAAATAAAATCAGCCAGGCAGAAAACAAATACTATATGACCCTACTTATGTCAAAAATCTAAAATCATCAAACTGATGAAAGCAGAATGTACAATGGAAGTTCCTAGGAGGGGTTGGTCAAGGGGCACACAGTTTGACTTATGCAAAATGAAAAAGTCCAGAGATCTGTATAGCACAGCGTACATACTTTACATACTTAACAAGTCTGTATTGCATCCTTAAAAATGCGTCGGAGTGTAGATCTTATGTCACATGTTCTTATTACACAAGAAAAAGGAGCCAGAAAGACCAGGTGGTGATTAAGTTTACTACATTGTTTATGGTGATGGATTCTGGATGTGAACTTATCGTCAAACTCATCAAGATGGGTTCATTAAATAGTTTTTCTTTGTATGTCAATCATATCTCAATTAAAAAAAGAAAATAAATTATGTGGATGAAAACAACTTGCCACAATAACAGTAGGAGAGAGAATTAGAACTGTGGTGATGGGAAGTTATTTGAGTACTCCAACTTACAGATATCCTTTCTCTGCTGGCCCCACATGCACGAGATACCTCCCTCTGCCTAGATTGTACATCTATTTCCCCCGAACTCCGGCGCTCACGTGCTCTCCCCCACCTCTCTCTCATACATGTATAAATAATAAGAGTTCCAAGAATTTTCACATCATAGCTTCCCCTTCAATTGAAGGGATTACACCATGAGGAAATGTCTCTATTACTTAAATGGATACCCAGGACATTTAAAGCAGATGAGGAAATCCTTTAAGAACACTGGCATTTCCAGAATTTGGAGGAAAAAGGAATCAACTAAAATCTACAGTTTCTCTATGGAATTGGAGAATCCTGCTTTTCGTCAAGGACTAGAAAGAATTTGACACCTTTTAGGAGCCTATAAATAATGACTACTATATGCATGAAGTGTGATTAAACATTTCTCAGACATTATGGTCTATTCAAGAAGTGCATTAATCTCTCTTTCCAAAATTGTAGAATCTCAGCTCTTAATGGCTAATCCAGGGGTGAGTATGGGTGAGAGGCCTGGGGCCAGGGAGAGGGGAGCATCCTACAGAACACCAGGCAGGTACCAATAGCAAATAATTGTTCAACCCATAATGTCAATAATACGAAGGGTTGAAAAGCACCTTCTTCAGTAAGAATTCATAATTTTATCTTTTAGTAGAAATTCTATCTTCTACTGAGAGCATTTTAGTGTTTGTTTCAAGTCTAGTTCCTTGGGAAGCAGATTCTGAGATAGAAATTTGCAAGCAGAGTGCTTGTCAGGGAATAATTTTAGGATTAACACTTGTAGAAGAGAGGTGACAAGCAGGACTTGGGAGAAGCTCAACAGCAATGAAGTTTCAATGAAGGATTTAGTCAAACCTTGGAATTGGGATAAACTTTCCTTTATAACCCTTGTTGGCCAGTCATTCAATATGGGCTACCCTGGGGAGGTGTGTTGTCGGGGAAATAGTATTCTCCAGCCAAAGCCATTCCCAGTGAAACTGACAGCTGAGAGTCATCTTCCAATAACACTCCCAAATGCTGGGGAAATAGTTCTTTTCTAAAATGGGAATTGTTTTAGTCAGCTTTTTGCTGCTGCTACTAAAAGACCCACCAGAACAACTGTAGAGAAGGAAAAGTTTATTGGAGGGCTCTAGGTTTCAGAGGTCTTAGTCCACAGAAGGCTGGCTCCATTCCTTGGGGCTGGAGGTGAGGCAGGCTTCATGGCAGGAGAGTGTGGAGTAGGGGAAGCAGCTTGCATCATGATCAGGAAGCAGAGAGAGACTTCACTTTCCAGGTACAAAATATATACTCCAAAGCCACATCCCCATTTCCCACCTCCTCCAGCCACACTCTACCACCCAGTTAATCCTTATCAGGGGATTAAAAAAATCACTGATTGGGTTAAGACTCTCATAACCCAACCATTTCCCCTTTGAACCTTATTGCATTGTCTCATACATGTGCTTTTGGGGGACACCACATTTAAACCATAGCAGGAATACACCTGGGGAATCCCAGTACTACCCAGGGTCCTACAGATTTCTAGAGTTACGATCTCAGCCTACATTGCTTAGCTGAGAGGCATGTAATTATGATACTGATTCTAAATTCAGTTTTGAGATGCTTTAAGACCTTTATACCTTTAACTATCATATCCGTGTATAAAATATAACACTTTAAAAAAAGGAATATAAATATGTCAAAATTAAACCAACAGATTAATGAGCAATGAATAGGAAGATACGAGGCAAAGAAAACTAAAAATTCATTATCTACTACATGTTAAGCTGAGGTAATATTTTAAAAAATGAGTTTTGTAGTTTATTTCCAATATCAGTTAATAAATATTAATATCATCAAGTTTTTAAGTTAAATAATTTATTAAATCACTTGGAACATCAAAGATATCAATTGTGCTTTCCTAAAGCAAATGTTATCTGTTTATGATAAAACTCTGGGCATTAATATATTATTCACATAAATATGGTAAAACTAATTGATACTGAATATATCTCCTTGGATAAAAGAGTACAAAGGTATTGTTTTCGGTATTGGGGCATTTACAACCCATCAGGATCATAAAAGGAGTACATAAAATTGGGACTTTGGGCTATAATGCACCCCAGGAGCAGAGTGAGAGTTGTCTCGGGGGGTCTTGGAAGGGGTGGGTCTCAGCATGTTGGATCAGGATGGTTGGAAAAAACTTCAAGGAGAAAAATATCAACGAGATAGACCTCAAACATAAGTGGAATTTTGACATGTGAAATTGCACGATATAGAGGTTATCTCTAGTAGAGGAAAAGGCCAAAACATGATTTAAACAAGGTTGTACTTCTTGAAATAATGGACTCTGTCAAGAACTCTCTTTTCTTCCTCCTGACTTATTTAAGACACTAACACTGTCAAACGAAGTAACTGAAACTTTTATCTTTAAACATTTGTCATAACAAAATATATTTCTTTGGATTTAAAGTTTCTTTCTGCCATCATTTTAGGTTTGTGCTTCAATGTGGAAATATTTAAATTTTCTTAGTTCCTTATAAATATTATGATTAAACATGGGATTTCAACTGGAGAGGAATTTATGGAGGATAAAGTTTTTAATGTTGGCAACAGCTTATAACCCAGGCTTGCATTGTCAGGAAGGGCCAGATGAGAACAAGTGTATCATTGTCAGGAAACCAGGCAGACCCAAAATGTCAGAGGGATGACAAGGGCTTCAATATGAGAGCAAGACTTAGGATTGATTATTAAGGAAATGAAGAAAAAGAGATATGTCCCCAACGTTAGTTCTGAAAAACAGACGTCAGTGTATGAGGTCAATTTAGACATGGTACAAGCACTTTTAGCCAAAGACACAAACCAAGTATAAATTCTAGAATACTTGTCTAACCAAGTGTTGAAAAACCTATATGGAGATTCGTCAATAAGGTGTTAACTGACGTTCATGAGGAGCAATATGTTCTCAGGAGCCCAAAATAGAACATGTGGTTTGGAGGACTGAGGAGCAAGGGAAAACCAAGGGCCAAATTTCCAGACAAGTGTTCAGTTTTCAGGAACAAGGTTGGAACATAGTGTTCATGGAAACAGGATATTGCAGGGAGAAAAGATAATAAACTGACTTTCATCAAAATGAAATTTCAAGAACCCGATTTTAGGTTGAGATGATGAGTGATGAATGTCCAGCCAGAGATCCCAGGGATCAAGCATTTTGGCAGGTGAGCTGTAAGAGGCCTCCAATGATCTCTACACCCTGGTATCCCCTTCTCCATAAGTGTGTGTGGGGGGATCCGTGACTTATTTCAAACTAACAGAGTATAGAGAGGAGGTGAGATGTCACTCCCGTAATTCTGTTACATAAGAATTTTACTCCTATCTTGCTGTTCTCTCTCTAGTGTCTCCTGACCCTGTCTTGCTGGCTCTCATGAAGTACGCTGCCCTAGGAAGATGCCCTCATAGAAAGCTGCTTCTGCCTAACAGCCTGCAAAGACATGAGGTCTCTCTCTGATGGTCTTGCAGGAGCTGAGTCCTGACCAAATCCACGTGAGCTTAGAAGGGCATGCTTCCCCTGTGGTGTCTCAAATGGAACCTCAGAACTGTTCGACACTGTGATTGCAACCTTGCAAGGCACACTTAAACAAAGGATGTGACTAAAGGGCATCCAGATTCCTGACTATAGAAACACTAAGATGATGGGAGTGTGATATTTTCAGGACTGAGTCATAGTCATTTCTTATGTAGAAATAGACAACCAACATAGGCAAAATTGAGTTGGTGGTAAGGCTAAGAGAATATTGAGCTGAATGGCCTCCAAGACAAAGGTTGGACAATGGAGAAAAACAGGGCTAAGTCATGAAGAGCATCTCTATGCAGAAGTCACCATCAACAATGTGACAATAGGACACACCACTTTCCATACCTTCTCCTCTTCTTCTTGCTAGGATGCTAATGGGGCTGCTCATTCCTGTTCATTTCATAAAATATAGCAAGTACATATTACATTTTTGTCCATTTTGCCCTCTTTGTCATATATACTTTCTGATTGCAAGATATAATCAATTATGGTATAAATCAATTTATTTCTGATTGCAAGGTATAAGTCAATTAATGGGCAATGTAAAACAAACAAACAAAACCTCGCTTTCCTATTAAGGAATATATCAGCTCCAGTTTTACTGCAATTACCTGTGCATAGAATTTTGGTTGAATTTAATCATGTGGAATTCAATTAGAATAGCTAGAAAAAGAGAGAATTTCATATTAATTATCAGAAACATGTTTCATATTCTTAGTGAATGTAAAATGATTTTTTTGTGTGCTGTTCAAAAGTCTTCATATTCACTTGATTCCAATTTTCTTTTTCTTCTTCTAATCTTTAACGGAATCAGTGATTTTTCATGTAGACACATAGAAGGGCAATGTGAAGCCTTGATCCCCAAGGATTTTATACTCTGATAGCTTTCTGGGGAAGAAATGTAAAATGCATTTGCTTTCTCCATAAAACAATAGTGTATTTTAGGAAATGAATAGAAATGAGGAATCTACAGATACAACTATGAAGTCTGAGAACTAAGTTGCATTCCTTGTTCCATAACTGATGCATTTTGTAAACTTGATAAACTCAGTATTTTTTGGTGTGTATATTTTCTTTACAGTGTTTTCAGAAATAAAACACTCCATAAGTAGAAAAGGTAAAAAAAATCTCAGTGAATTGTGTCATGTTTAAATACCTATTTAAAAAGTCAGATCTTAAGATCTAAAATTAAGTCAACAAGTACCATAAATATTAGATTGAATTTTCAAATTGGAATTTCACCTATATTTTTCTAAATAATTATTTTTAAATATTAGAGACTGAAAGTTCATTTCTTTTACTTAAAACTTGGTCACAGAATTAGAACATTTCTTAAAGAATGAGTGATTGAAGTCTTCCAATATAGAATTATGAATACTTGGAAGTGCCTGGTAGAGTTTTTTATAAATTATCCATTTTTTTAAAAATGTCCCCATTATTTAATATATTTTCCAAATTTTTAATATGTTTCTATTTACCTTATTAGGGTCTGCATTTTCTATGACAAATAGTTACATTTTGTACTGTTGGGATATTTTTCATATGGTAAGAGAACAGCAAAAGAAAATAAAACTAGAAAACCTAACTTAAAACTTGCCACTAAATCAAATCAGAAGTCATTTTTCATATAAAGTTAAAAGGTCTTTCTTTTGCAACAAACTAAATCTGATAAGAAATCTATGTGACAAATAAATTATTTTCAAAGTATAGTGCAATTGATGTTCAAAGTTTTTGGAAGTTGGTTATAAGCAACTTTAAATAAAATGCTCCTAAGTCTTAGGTTCTGTTAAAGACTGTTCATGGAAAGTTGCTGGAAAAAGTTCTCACAGATTCATGACTAGAAAAGCACAATTTTGAGACTGCTTTCTTTAGAAGTCAAGTTAATGTGTATACTTAGGAGCTTGTAGAGGACACAAAAGGAAGAAGTAAACTAATAAAAATATTAAGAAAACAAAACCAAAAAGACTTGATTTTTATTCTGAAAGAAAGTCATTTTAAAAATATTTAACATTATTTTGGGGAATAATTTGACATAAGATACATACATTTTATCCAATTCCTATTTAAACATAGTTTATATGAAAAAATATAATCAGATGTCACATATAAATATTATGCAACAAAATTAAATACAACAGACTGTCTATATGTATTTATATATAGTTGATTCCTGTTATTTGCTGTAGTCAAGTTCCATAAAGTCGCTACCAATACTGAATTAGCAATTATTAACCACTGCTCCGAGTGTACACACATACACATATCTTACATAGATCATATAATCTTAAATCCTAAACAAAAGTCATCCTGAGAGATTCCATTTGGTTTTTATATTTTCTAGAATTTTTTTCTATTCTACTTTACAGAGAAAATGAGGTATAGCAATGTTGCAACTTGCGGGAGGCCCAGGTCACGGCCCTGTGAACTGAGATTCAAATGAACCACAGTTGCCCTGGCCTCAGACTGGAGTTTCTCACTGCACACTAGGCTGCCCTCTGCCCTTCTCCAGGCCTATCATCTTTGTATAAGAGCTGAAACAGCAGCAGCAGCCTTGTTGCCCTCCTCTGGGACAACGCGCATGGGGAAATTAAAATTCTTCCCCCAACCCCCGCGCATGTCCACAAATGACCAGGAAAGTGCTGCCATATTGATCTTGTAGTCACAGATAGGTTTTAGAGAGTTGGCTTAATAGTAAAAGTGAAATACAAGAATAACGGTTTTTACCAACCAATACAGCTCAGGTTTGAACAAATTAAACCAGCTGCAAATAACTGGCATGGCTTTATTGGCATATAATGGGTATCACTCTGAATTACCCCAAACTCTTAATGTCAGTAAGCTTTCAAAAGCATGTTTTCTGGGATGGGGATTTAGCTCAGTGGTAGAGTGCTCCCCCAACATGCTCAGGCCGGGTTCCCAGCACAACAAAACAAAATAAATAAAAAAAAAAAACAAGATATCTTCTGATTTTCTATATAAGTTTGCATGTCTACTAACTGCTCTTACAGTCTAATCTCTTTTATTTTTCAGCTTTGTGGAAATGCTTAAAGACTTTCTTCTAATTTTTGATGTATAAACCCAATAAAATTATATTAAACTATTTTTTTCTCTTGTGCTTTCCAACTCTATTCTATTGCTCATATTAGGTTTATATAAAATGTTTAAAAATTTGCATTTGGATTAAATACAATAGTGAATGAAAATATTTGAAGACACTAGATTTTTAGTTTAGATGTCTGTGACTCAACTAGGACCATAATTCTCAGACGGAGGGGAACCAAGTTTGATTATCTCATTTTATTATGCTGGATACTTAAAAAATATTTTTAGTTATAGATGAACACAATACCTTTATTTTATTTTATTTTTTATTTTTACGTGGTGTTGAGGCTCAAACCCAGTGTCCCATACATGCTAGGTAAGTGCTCTACCACTGAGCCACGATCCCACCAGCCCCTATGCTGGATAATTTTATGTAGCTTGCAATCACTTTGATTTATCCAGAAGATGCTTTTAATTTTTGATTTCTAGATTGTAAAGTCTGAATAGCATCATAACTTATTTAATTATTTGGTGGTAATTTCAATGACAATTTTCAATTTTTAGTGTTTACAGAAGATTGTACTTCATAAAACATCAACTGTCATCACTCATTTTTTCCATAGAAATGGAATGTAAAAATTGACAGTGGGGAAATATAACAGTGGTCCACTTTATGCTTTGAATGTAGCCCTTGCTGCTCTGCCACTGCAACTTACTTACTTATTTATTTTTAATGGACATGTTTCTTACTCTTCCTCTCTCTCTCCCTCCCTGCCTCCCTAATCTCTCCCCCTCCCTGATCTCAGGGAAAACAGGATTACCTTTCTTTCCCATTATAGGCAGAATTATCTGTCCTTGAGTACACACCCACCATAGAAAGTAATCCAGACTTTGGGGATGGTACCAAAAGATCTCAGAAATGACTCTCTCCCAGATGAACCAGTGAATTACAACTCCAACCGAGAACATGTGGAATGTAGCCTTTGAATCACCTCTTTAAAAGCCCCCTGTTCCAGCCTCTGGGACAAGAGTCCCCTGTGTTTCTCCTTTGCTAGCAAATCGAATAAAACTTCTTTTTTCTTTTTCTTAAATAAATAAAACTTAAATTGTGAAGAATGAATTTTCTCTACACATTAAACACTGTTGATTATTACCAGACTTATTTGCAAAAATGAAGTGCATACATTACAAATAAAATGCCAGTCATTCACTAATACTCTACTTGAAAATTTTCTCTCTGATAGGTGTTTTATAGCTTTTTGTTTCACTCTTCACTTTTCAGTAAAAATAGTTTTCTCTGATGTTGGGATTTTGATTTTATATATTCAATTTTAGTAGCAGAGAAGATATTCAAGAAATTTATCTGCTCTAAAGTGAATAAGAAATGTCAAGATAGGACCTGGTGCTTATGAAGGGGCATACCACCCATTATATAGGTGGGGTGTTTACGTTAAGAAAGAAAGAAATGAGGCATGCAGAAGACATAATTATTAATTCATATTTTATTTGCATTGATAAAATACAAACAGTTGAGTATACCAAGGGGCTATAGTATAGATGCATTCTAGAAATAATTCTCCACTGATTTAAAAAGTAACCAGGAAAGCTAGTGATCCTAATAATTCGAAATACTCAACATATTTCCATTAACCTAAAGTATATATATGGTGACCTTTTAATATTTATTTTTCCTTTGCATTAGAGGGCTCAAGATAATGGATGTGCCCTGAAACTTCTCCTGTCCTCCTATAATGTGTAAGTTACAGCTTCAAATCAATTTTAAGGTAGACTACAATAGACACTTTTGTGGGGGTCTAATAAAATGAAAGTCCTCTTCTGGCCCTTGTGACCTAGGAATTAATTATTGTGTGTCAATCAGTAGGCATCAAGCTCATTATTTTCTTCCTATAAATATCCAACTGACCTTGCCCTATTTATTTAAAAAGCTATCTTTTCTATACTACCACCTTTATCATAAGTCAATTTTACATAAAAAAAATGAATCTGTTTATTGACTTCCTAGTGTAGTTAATCTCTTTTAAAACCTTACTGGCAATATAATGCTGTTTGAGTTCCTGTAGATTTAAACTCTTGATATTGAGTAGAGTCAGTTCTCACATCTTGTTGGTGGTATTCAAGAATGGGTTGACTATTCTTGAGTTTTCTTTTTTTATATTTACATATAAATTTAAGGCATGTCAATTGAAAATTGGGACATTTTAAAAATTGTATTGGCTGTGTGTCAATTTGAGGAAAACTAACATTATTACCACTTACTTTTCAGCTTATAAATATGTTACATCTTTATATTTAGGTTTTCTTTGATTTGTTTTGTAATGCTTTAGACTTTTCTGTGTAGAGGTTGATGCAGTTGAAGACATGTTACCCACAGAATGATAACCTGGCACTTGAGAAATATTAAGATCACTCTCATCTTTCCCCACCTTTGTACCCTGGAGCAGGCCATAAGACTCTCATTCAAGAGGTGCTTTTCCTATGCAGGAAAGGAATATTTCTGGAAATAGGGACAGAGAGAAGAATCCAAACAAACAGGACTGGCCAAGTCCCTCCCTGCCTGGTTTATTGCCATTAGATCATACTCCATATATCCAAAGACACTGTTCCCCTACTAAGCACTTAGCATAAAAATTCATACACAGTTTTCCCTTTATTTCTTTGGGTTTACATTTTTGAAAGCTCCTGTGCCACATATAGCTTGTGCTAAATGAATTTGTACATTTTTGGTAATTTGTCTTTGGTTAAGGGGCCTTAACCTTGAGCCTAAAAATGAGAAAAAATTATATTTTCTCCCCTCCAAGGTTATGTAACTCGATAAACTTATTCTAATTTGCATTCTTCTATAAATAGTATTTTTAAAAATTTTCTTTGCCTTAGAAAAGTTTTTTCATTTTTTAAAATTTTTTATCAGAACACTTATTATGCAATGTAAATATCATTATTAAATAATTGAATCTTCTTGTTGCTAATAAATTGACTTTGTGTTCTAATATTGGCTCCTAATTACCTCTAATAATTTAAAACATAAAATAAACTCTGACATACTTTTATAAAGCAGATCAAAATCTATAACAATTTATATCACTTAAGTGTATTAGTCTAAATTTAAATTATCTTTTTCTACTTATTCAGGTTCTTGCAATTGTAATAACAGGAAATATTTTGTATGAGTTCTGTATTTACAATATGCACTGATATAAGACAGTTTGATCTATAGTAGGGTCTTCCTCAAAAAGGAAGTTAAGTAATGCCAATAAAAGTAAGAAATACTTTTACACTCACCTTGGTTGATTTCTCCATCAAGTGAACATCTAGCAATAATAAATGAAAATACAAACACATTAATATATTTTATGACCCCACAATGAAATATGGACCTGAGTAATCCATATGTGTAGATTTAAGAAGAAATTTGGCTTTATTTAAAAGATGCTATAGGAGAACAAACACAACAAAGTACTCAAGTCCTAAGTAAGCAATCAATGATTCCTCTTTTTTCTATTTCTTAAACCTTGTATAAATAGAATTTTGGTGAGAAAATGGTAACTCAACCTTATAATACAAGTATAAACACTGTTAAGGTTGCTTAAGGGTCATACTATTTACATAAAATGATAGTTTGTCATTCTCCTTTCTATTGTCCCATTACTTTGGACAGAGATTTTAGTCAATGTTGAATAGTAGCAAAAAATAGTTCTCACATGAAGGCTAAAATATTAATAATAGAAAGTCATGAGAACCTAACAAATAATGTAAATAAGCTAATATAAAGCGCAAAGAACTGCCATTTAGAAATATTCAGTTTCCCTACATACAAATTAAGAATTTCCACTTAATTCCATAGTTATATAGAGAAGTGGGGAGAGATAGTCTGGGGAAAAATAGTGTATCTTTTATAAATTGCCTTTAGATAAAGTTATTGACAACAAATTCACTCATTGATGCTAATAAAAGTAGTTAAGTATAAAATGGTTCAAATTTAAGTTCTAATACTAATAGGTTATTTGATCTTGGAGAAATTATTTAACTATGTCTGAATTTCCTCATATACAAAATGATGATATTAATAACTCAGAATGTTATTCTAAGGACTAAATGAGGTAATCTAAATGAAATATCTGGAAGAATATCCAGCAAATACTAGAAAACAATTATGGTATCATATTTCTAAAAAGCAGCATTTCAGTTAATAATAGTAATAATATTAAAAATTAGCTTCAATTTGGTGGTTTCCTCTTTGGAAATTAGTATGACCACTATGGAAATCAGTATGGAGGTTCCTCAAAAGACTAGTCATAGAACCACCATATGACCCTACTGTACCACTCCTCAGTGTTTATCTTAAAGAATTAAAATCAGCATACTGTAGTGATACATGCATACCCATGTTTACAGCAGCACAATTCACAATAGCCAAACTATGAAATCAATCTAGGTGTCCATGAATGGATGAATGGATTAAGAAAAGTGGTACATATACACAATGGAATTTTATTCAGATATAAAGAAAAAGGATATTATGTCGTTTGAAGGAAAATGAGCGGAAATAGAGATCATTATGTTAAGCAAAATAAGTCAAACTCAGAAACTCAAAGGTTGAATGTTTTCTCTTATATGTAGAAGCTAGAGAGGAAGAGGAAAAAGAATAAGAAAGATGACGGTGGCATGGATCTCATGAAAATCAAAGGAAGATCTCTATAGGAAAGAGATCAGGGATTAGGGAGGAAGGGGGGAAGTGCTGGGAAGTGATATTGACCAAATTATATTGTTATACTGTGTGCGTGTATGAATATGTAACAACAAATCATATGTACAAGTATAATGCACCAAAAAAAGTATAAAGAAAAAATATATAAAAATAAATATATATTATTAAGATTCCAATTAAAATAGAAAAATTAGTTTTCACTCAGACAATGATTGAATTTAAATAAACAACCAAGTCTATAAATTATTAAGAGTTTGAAGAGAGAGCCTACAGAATGAAGAAAATCTTGGCCAGTTACTCCTCCCAATAGGGGATTAATATCCAGAATATACAAACAGCTAAAAAAAACTTAACACCTAAAAAACAAATAAGCCAATCAACAAGTGGGCAAAACAATTAAACAGAAACTTCTCAAAAGAAGAAACACAAATGGCCAATAAATATATATATATATATATAAAAATGTTCAACATCTCTAGCTATCAGAAATGCAAATCAAAACTACACTTAGATTTCATCTCACTCCAGTTAGAATGGCAATGATCAATATGAACAACAAAAATGTTGGTGAGATTGTGAGGGAAAAAATACACTTGTACATTGTTGGTGGGATTGCAGACTAGTACAACCATTCTGGAAAGCAGCATGGAGACTCTTCAAAAAACTAGAAATGGAACCACTCAGCTATCTCACTCCTTGGTATTTTCCAAAAAGATCTAAAATCAGTATGGTCCAGCAACACAGCCACATCAATGTTTATAGCAGCACAATTCACAATAGCTAAACTGTAGAATCCACGGAGATGCACATCAATAGATGAATGGATGAAGAAATTGTGATTTATACACACACACACACACACACACACACACAATGGTCAGCCATAAAATATAATAAAATCATGACATTTGTTGCTAAATGGATGGAAATGGAGAATATTGTGCTACATGAAATTAGCCAAACTCAGAAACTACAAGGTCAAAGGTTTTCTCTCTCATGAGCAAGCTAGAATAAAATAAAGGAAAGAGAGGAGGGAAGGATTGCATAATATGAAGAACCAATTAAGTATAAATTAATAAAAGGGGGAAAGGAAGTCTAGTAGAGAAAGAAGAATGGGAAAGAGGAGCAAGGATAGGAGGGAAAATGGGATAATGAACTAAAATCAATTTTCATGCTTATATGAGTTTGTCAGGATGAACCCAACAACTAAGTAGAACTATAAAGCTTTGATTACAAAATAAAAAAATAATTATTCTGAATATCTGTTTTTTTTTTCATTTTTTCTATTCAACAGATAGGAAGGCACAAATATATTTTAGAGTTCTCTAGAAATATATTATTATAAAATAAAACATTGTTTTTGTTCTATTTTGAAGCAATTTTTTAGGAAAGAATTTAAAATTACTTTGTGGTTTGTCACAAGAAAATATCCCAGGTTTGGAACTGATTTAAGCATTTTAAAATTACATGAATTTGTAGAGATCATTGGGAGTTTCAGCTTAAGTTCCATGGCTTCAGTTTGCCTGATTTGACCTACACTGATAATTTTGGGGGAAGTATAGTTTGTTTATAGAGAGGCAAGATTGACTAATGAATCAATAAGCTGTTAGAGTTATAGTAAACTGTAACTAGAAAGATTGAATTGGACTTTGTTATCAGACAATTTGTGAAATTGTGTCTTTGTCAAAGATAATCTCTGAAAACTATCATGATATATGCTTGGATAAGGAATTCTATATACTGATGAGATAGGATTTTCTTTTGAATGGGCCTTTCAAATCAGATATGGTGAATGGTTAATTTGGAAATGCATTAAATTTACCAAATCAATGCAGGGTTCTATTACTATACCTATATTATTATTTGCATAGATGTAAAGACATGTCTCTATTTGGTATAATTTTTAAAAAGCTGTATCCTCTTTCTCTTTTCTTCCTCTCCTCTCCTTCTTCTTCTTTTTTCCCCTGTGGTGCTGGAGATTGAAGCCATGCTCTACCAGTGAGCTACATCCTAAGATAAGGATCTTAATCATCTGTGCATTTTTAATACTTAAAACTATTTCAGACATATGGTGTATTAGTTAGCTTTCTGTCACTATAATGAAATAACTGAGGCAATTAACTTATACAGTAAACCCACAGTTTTGGAGGTTCTATTGAAGATCATTATTTATTGAAGATCATGGTGGAACAAATGGCTTACCTCATGAATGAGAAAGGACAGGGGGTCCGGGGGAACAGAAGAGATTTGAGTCCCAAATCCTCTTTGAGTGCTTTTACCCAATGCCTAAGAACCTCCCACAAGACCTTATCTCACACAGGGCCACAGTTCTCCCAGTGGCACCATCCTAGGGACCAAGCCTTTAACTTATGGACTTTTGGGAGACACTCATCTAAACTACAGCACATGGAGACTCTCAAATATACTTCACATCTGCAATTTAAAACTGGGGGAAACTTTGTACTAAGGAGACATCTGTCAATGTCTGGAGATCTTTTTTTTTGCTTGCTATATCTGATGGTTCAGTAAAGGCTACACATCTGGTAAATAGAAGAGAGAGGTTCTAATAACCCCCCCTGCAATGCATAGGATAACTCCCGTAACAAAGAATTGTCTGGAGCAAAATGTCAATACTGCTGACATTGAGAAACCTTGTTTTACAGATGAATAAATAAATTTGATATTTGTAAATAAGCTCTTTAACAGAATTCAACTTGGTATTATTTATATCACCATTTTTTTCTTTTAAAATTTAATGTTGATGATTAGCTAGAAAATATCTGACTATTATATTCACATGTTTTTGAAAAGGAATTTAACACGATTTTGGATTTATTTACATACATTTTTTATAGAATTTAAGGTACAATTAAAGTGTGATATTTGAATATGAATAATATAATAAAGATGTTTAATTTCATTTTACTTGCACCTAATCACGAATCCTGGCGCTGACTTAAGCATATAGTCTTTGTTTGGAATAATGATTTAAAACAAAAATTTCATAGAACTTGCTTCTCAGAAATCTGTAGCATAGTAATTTTCTTATTGATTAAAATGATATACATGTAAAAGTGAAAAAAAGTAAAAGATAATGAGGACTCATGACGGACCCGTATGCTCTTAGACATTATTCATACATAATGCGCTACATGAAATGATAATAGTTGCCATTTAAACTTCAGAAATGAAGGCAGCCTTGGACTTGATTTTTATCTTTTCCATTTTCATGTACTATATAAATCTGACAACTTGATTGTTACCAGTGATGCCTAAATTAGCAGGAAGATACTGGAGCACATGTGATTGGAACATTGAATAGTAATATTCTCTCTACCTGTAAAATGTGCACAGCACGATTTTGCAATTATGTGAATTCTCTCTAACCAGCCAAATGTATAGAAAAAAAAGGGGGTGCTCAAGATGGAAATTGTACTATTTCTTTCTTTTTTTTTTAAATATTTTTGAGCAATGAAAACAAAGAGATATATTGTATTTTGTAATGGTGTGCTTAGATAAGCATGAGGATTATCCAGACCACATTATCCAGACCTGGATTAAAAATACAAAACTCAAAAATGATGAATTGCTCCACATAAATGCACTAGCCGAACCCCCCCACTCCCAACTCCTCTCAAATTAAGTAAGCAATGTAAGACTTGGGGAAAACTATATACTACTTCTGCATTCTTTATAATATATTGTATTGAACTTACTCAATTCACAAAATTAGTGTCATAATCACAGCTATGAATAAAGGAAATTCTGAAATCTGGTAGTAAAGTTGACTTAGTTTTTAAGAAGAAATAGAATAAACTACTAAAATACATGCATATAATTTCATAAGATATAGAATAAGGAAGGTACTTCCTATGGCTTCTTAAGTAACTATATTTTCAAGTAACAAGATGGCAACAGTTATCGCATTTCTTGGTATCCTCAACTGCAAGAGTCCTTGAGGGCAATAGGTGGTTAGTGTATTGTAGGGCTTGAGGCCATACTGAATTGCATTTCACAGATTTTCTTCTGGGCACAGTGGCACACACTTGTCATCCCAGATTATGAGGGCTGTGACCTCATCCTTCCCTTCTAGTTTGAATGGACCCAACAGGAAGTTAATGTCCTAATGTGGGGTGTGGCTGGAGGAGGTGGGTCCCTGGCGGCATGCTCTGGAAGGGTGTATTTCCATGCTGTTGCCTCCACTCCCCCACATTCCTCTCTTTCTGTTTCCTTGGGCTGTGTTGTTCTGCCTCACTATTCTCAGAACAATGGAGTCAATTGTCTATGGACTGAGATCTCTGAAAAAATAAACTTTCCCTCCTCTAAGTTGTTACTGTAATCCCAGGAGCTCTGAAGGCTGAGAAAGAAGGATAGCAAGTTTAAAGCCAGCCTCATTCCCTCTAAAATCTGGAACAAGACAGGGATGCCCTCTCTCACCACTTCTGTTCAACATAGTTCTCGAAACACTGGCCAGAGCAATTAGACAGACGAAAGAAATTAAAGGCATAAAAATAGGAAAAGAAGAACTTAAATTATCACTATTTGCAGGTGACATGATTCTATACCTAGCAGACCCAAAAGGCTCTACAAAGAAACTATTAGAGCTAATAAATGAATTCAGCAAAGTGGCAGGATATAAAATCAACACGCATAAATCAAAGGCATTCCTGTATATCAGCGATAAATCTTCTGAAATGGAAATGAGAACAACCACTCCATTCTCAATATCCTCAAAAAAAATAAAATACTTGGGAATCAACCTAACAAAAGAGGTGAAAGACTTATACAATGAAAACTACAGAACCCTAAAGAGAGAAATAGAAGAAGATCTTAGAAGATGGAAAAATATACCCTGTTCATGGATAGGCAGAACTAACATCATCAAAATGGCGATATTACCAAAAGTTCTCTATAGGTTTAATGCAATGCCAATCAAAATCCCAACGGCATTTCTTGTAGAAATAAAGAAAGCAATCATGAAATTCATATGGAAAAATAAAAGACCCAGAATAGCAAAATCAACTCTAAGCAGGAAGTGTGAATCAGGCGGTATAGTGATACCAGATCTCAAACTATACTACAGAGCAATAGTAACAAAAACAGCATGGTACTGGTACCAAAACAGGCAGGTGGACCAATGGTACAGAATAGAGGACACAGAAACCAATCCACAAAATTACAAATATCTTATATTTGATAAAGGGGCTAAAAGCATGCAATGGAGGAAGGATAGCATCTTCAACAAATGGTGCTGGGAAAACTGGAAATCCATATGCAACAAAATGAAACTGAATCCCTTTCTCTCGCCATGCACAAAAGTTAACTCAAAATGGATCAAAGAGCTTGATATCAAATCAGAGACACGGTGTCTGATAGAAGAAAAAGTTGGCTACGATCTACATACTGTGGGGTCGGGCTCCAAATTCCTCAATAGGACACCCATAGCACAAAAGTTAATAACTAGAATCAACAAATGGGACTTACCCAAACTAAAAAGTTTTTTTCTCAGCAAAAGAAACAATAAGAGAGGTAAATAGGGAGCCTACATCCTGGGAACAAATATTTACTCCTTACACTTCAGATAGAGCCCTAATATCCAGAGTATACAAAGAACTAAAAAAATTAAACAATAAGGAAACAAATAACCCAATCAACAAATGGGCCAAGGACCTGAACAGACACTTTTCAGAGGAGGACATACAATCAATCAACAAGTACATGAAAAAATGCTCACCATCTCTAGCAGTCAGAGAAATGCAAATCAAAACCACCCTAAGATACCATCTCATTCCAGTAAGACTGGCAGCCATTATGAAGTCAAACAACAACAAGTGCTGGCGAGGATGCTGGGAAAAGGGTACACTTGTACATTGCTGGTGGGACTGCAAATTGGTGCGGCCAATTTAGAAAGCAGTATGGAGATTTCTTGGAAAGCTGGGAATGGAACCACCATTTGACCCAGCTATTCCCCTTCTCGGTCTATTCCCTAAAGACCTAAAAAGAGCATGCTACAGGGACACTGCTACATTGATGTTCTTAGCAGCACAATTCACAATAGCAAGACTGTGGAACCAACCTAGATGCCCTTCAATAGACGAATGGATAAAAAAAAATGTGGCATTTATACACAATGGAGTATTACTCTGTATTACTCTACACTACAAGAGGAAGAGAGGGGAAAGGGGAAAAAAAACAAGGAGGAGAAATGAATTACAGTAGTTGGGGTAGAGAGAGAAGAGGGGAGGGGAGGGGGGATAGTAGAGGATAGGAAAGGCAGCAGAATACAACAGACACTAGTATGGCAATATGTAAACAGGGGATGTGTAACTGATGTGATTCTGCAATCTGTATACAGGGTAAAAATGGGAGTTCATAACCCACTTGAATCAAAGTGTGAAATATGATATGTCAAGAACTATGTAATGTTTTGAACAACCAACAATAAAAAAATAAAATAAAATAAAATAAAGTTCTATAAAAAAAGTTTAAAGCCAGCCTCAACTTATTGAGCCCTCACACAATTTAGTGAAATAAAAAATGAAAAGGGTTTTGGGATGTGTCTCAAGCAGTAACGCACTCGCCTGGCATGTGCAGGGCGCTGGGTTCGATCCTCAGCACCACATAAAAATAAAAATAAAATAAAAATATTGTGTCCACCGAAAACTAAAAAAAGAAAAAAAAATAATAAAAAATTCTCTCTCTCTCTCTCTCTCTCTCTCTCTCTCTCTCTCTCTCTCTCTCTCTTCCCTCTGTCTCTCTCTCTCTCTAAAAAAAAATGAAAAGGGCTGGGGATGTGGCTCAGTGGTGAAGTGCCCTTGGGTTCAAATCCTAATATATATATATATATATATATATATATATATATATATATATATATTCTGATGTAGGACAGAAGTTCATAAATAACATCACATTTTCCTTATTATATACATTGCAGTTGGGAAAAAAGTGTTTGAAATCATAACTCTGTCTCAAATTCTGGCAATTATTCCATGCTGGATATCACAGGAGGCTTATTAAATCTCCCAATCCTCTCAATGCCCAAAGGAAAAACAGATCTGTTTATGATTTTTCTCTGATAATTTGGACTGAAGATGTAAGAAACTTGAAAACAAATTTGAGAAAAGGCTTTAGTTTCTCAAAGTAACTCTTCTAGCTCTGTAATCTTTAGAAAATAAAAAATCTGAGTCCTTAAGATGTTTATCCAAATACCACATGTCCATGGATTAACTTGAGAGCAACATAAGAAAACATAGCACATTAAAGCTGGCTGGCTCAGTGAAAGCATGCCTGCTCATGTGTAACTGAAATCAGACAGAAATAATACCCTTGCCTCTGTCCAAGAAATGTTAGTGAAGACAAAAAGTTTTTAAAAATTCCTCACAAAAGAAATTCTCTAAAAATGAATGCTTTTACCTTCAATAAAGCTTGATGTCAAATATAAAAGTTAAGATCCACAAATTGGTACTTTCAACTCTTGATTTTTCTCTATCAAAAAAGGGAGCTGGGTAAGGTGGCACACACCCGTAATCCCAGTGGCTGGGGAAGATGAGGCAGGAGGATTGAAAATTCAAAGCCAGCCTCAGAAACTTGGCAAGGCACTAAGCAATTTAGAGAGACCCTGTCTCAAAATAAAAAATAAAAAAGGGCTGGGGATGTGGCTCTGGGTTCAATTCCTGGTACCAAAATAAAGAAAAAAAAGAGAAAGAGAGAGAGAGAGAGAGAGAGAGAGAGAGAGAGAGAGAGCGAGCGAGAGCGAGCTTGCGCACACACACCTATCCAAATATCTTAGAGTAGTTTCATTAGGGTCATCAAAAATGTATAGTCCTACAAAACAATTTCCTAGTGTTGAAGCTACAAGATCTCCAGATGGGTCTAGTTTATAAATCTACACTTTTGTCACATAGAATATTGCTTCTGAGTTTATCAGAAGAGATGTACAGCTCTCCCGGCTGGGAACTATGACTAAAATTACAAATCACCAAAAGAAAAAATAAATATAAGGTGCCTGCATGGTATTCTTATTAAATATAAGATTAAACCTCTCCATTGTGCACAATTTTTCCCAATTAGTTTATATACAGAGCCAAAATGATATACTGGATATGCAACTTTTCAGAGTAATCCTTTCCAAGTGAAGCTTAGAGAATTCTGAAGCATCACATTATCATCCAAGAAATATACTAGACAAAAGAAGCAGTTTTTCTACACGGAGGTATCTAAAATGTGAGATTCAAGTTTGGAACTGCACTATGAAGTGTGGAATTGCTTATAGACGAGAAGTTTGCTGATCATGCTCAGGCACAGACAAGAATGAAATAGCAATTTTACACAGCATTGTAGAAGTTCTTCAGCAGTGTGTGACCCTAGACAGAAGCAACTATTAAACTGTTACTAGCATTTCAGTATGGTCAATAGGGTGAGTCGCTTTGTAAAGTCTTGATGTATGATCATACATCAAGTTTTCATCAAAACTGTTTCTAAGAAAACCATGCACATTTTTTTTGATATTCTGTTGTCATCTGACAAAATATAAAAGCTAAGAACAATGCATACTGTTAAAATGATTATTGCAATCCTATTTTTAGACATTGTGCTGTGCTAATTACAAACAACACATTAGCTAAATGAAGAGGCTTTCCCCCTAGGCATCACTATGAAGAAATTTTAAGAGAACAGTTTTCCTGAGGACTTTTTAATGTATCATTTTAATTTCAGCAAATGCAGTGGGTATAACCATTTGATCACGACTGTACTGCAGAAGTGTTATGGTCCATGAAAAGACACAAACCCAGAAACCTTGACTACCTTGTTAAAATCACTGTTAAACTGTTTTAAATGTATTTGTAAAGAAATGGATTCATCGACCGAGAATTTTGGTTGTAGAGTCAATAGAACTTGGTTAGCATCTGCTCCTTCAGTTACTATTAACAAGGTTTTTAATGGCGTTGGAGGGAGTGAACAGAGTACTTAGCAGTTGCTCCGTGAATGCAATTGATATCATTAATTCACTTTATGCATCAATCCATTTTTAACCTGCAAATAGGATACTTCACCAGAACCAAGGACCTAATGTTTTACATTAGGCCCTATTTCATCTGTTCTCATAGTCTATCTCTAACACAAGGTCTCAAAGGATGTTTCATGAAAGAATGTATTTGGTTTCAGTGACACAGTTAAAAATGTGCCAGAAGGCCTCCTATCTCAGATTTCTCATTATAAATCACTATAGATCTATTATCCATCAATTTAATGTACTCTCGTCAAATACAACTGTAACAGAAGCCAGTGTCATTATTTGTGTAATTAATTACTTTGAATATGTGTATGGTAATTTTCTTAAAAAATTACTCATTTTCTTTTTTTTCCCCTTTTTATTCGCACATTATAATTATATGTAACAGTGGGATTTGCTATAATATGTTCATATGTGCACAGAATAAAACAATGTAGTTTGGTCAATCTCATTCCCCAGTACCTACCCTTTCCCACCCCTCCCTCTCCCTGATACCCTTCTTCTATTTTATTGGTCTCTCTTCTGTTTTTAAAAATTGGTTCTAATTAGTTTATATATGACAGTAGAAGGCATTTTGACATATTGTATACAAATGGAGCACAACTTCTCCTTCCTCTAGCTGTACATGGTGCAGAGTCAACACCAGGAGTGTAATCATACATGTATATAGTGTAATAACGTCTGTCTCATTCTACCGCCCTTCCAACCCCCACAATCCCACCCCTCCCTCTCACTCCCCTCCACACAATCCAAAGTTCCTTCATTCTTCCCTACTCCCCTACCCGCACTGTGGATCAGCATCCACTAATCAGAGAAAACATTTGGTCTTTGTTTTCTGGGGATTGGCTGATTTCACTTAGCATGAGTTTCTCTAGTTCCATTCATTTACCTGCAAATGCCATAATTTCATTTTTTAAGGCTGAGTAATATTCCAAAATTTACATATTTTCAAGTTGTAAAAATAATCATAAACTAGTCCAAGTTAAATATATGCAATTCTTACAATATTCAACAAACAAGTTACTTACCAACATATACAAGGTACTGTGCTAATTGTTTTTAGAAGATAAAAAAAATGATACATTTATCTTATTTTCTGGGGGTTTATGGTCTATCAGGACAAGATAATATACATAAATAAGCAACTTTAGAAAAATGCATGATTCAGAAAACATAATATGAATGTGTTCATCGTGTGAAATTAAATATATAGGTATATTGATTCATAGAGACCTATTGGATTATGAACCAAGAATCTTCCTAAGAGCTGGGTACAGCCTATGGAAACACATATGCAACTTCACCAAGGACCTGAATTGATTGACAAAAGAGAGGAACAATTTTGAGTACATTCTGATAAGTGATACTAACCTTTCTCTCATGTGTAATATTGTTATGCTCTAGGGAAAGGCAACAAAATAAAAACGAAATTTAAAATAATATACCAGTCAATTAAATATTTTGTAAGAACACACATTCTGCTTTGTTTATTTTTTAAAAATTAATTTATTCTGGTATATGCATAATATCTATTACAAAATAAAGAAAATAAATATAAATAATAAAACAGCTCTCAGAAATAATCACTTCTGCATGTTACTTTTGGGAATTTTTAAGGCATTTGAATACATGCATACTATTTTTGTTTTATAAATATACATCATTGTATGCAATTTTTGTACATTTTTTTTTCTGTTAATATCAAAGACTTTTTCTATTTCTTCGCTTTAATGAGCTACATATGGCTTTTTGTAAACTTTTTCTGCTTTACTTGGGATAAGTTCCTTGAATTCTTTGTTCAAAAGAGAGGATATTTGAGTTTCTGCAAATGTATTTCAATTTAGAAAAGTTATTTCAATTTATGCTTTCACCCTTTAGAAAATATATTTGAAAGTTCTCATTTTCCTTTTTATATGAAGAAATAAGCACTGGAAAACAAATTGCAGATTTTAAAAAAGAAATATCAGTATTTTAAAGAGTTTCCATTTAATAGGGAACACATCATTTTATTAATTAAAATTAGTTTTAAGAGTTCTTTATAAACTTGAGATGATTATCCCATTTTACATTTTGCATTTTTTTAGTTTGTTATCTGTTGATTTATTAGTACTTTTTTTGTCTTACAAAAAAATAGAATTTATTTTTTTTTCCGTAGGGAAATCGTCTCAGAAACATAATGAGAATTCCCTTTCTATGCTGATTTGTATTACCACACCTGCTACATAGCAAATCTCTGAAAATACCTGTGCTGTTCTTGGGCTTCTCATTCTGCTGTATTGTTTTACTTAATCATTCTGGTCCAATATCAAATATTTGACTACTTTGTTTCTTAGTAGTGCAAATCACCCCATCATGCTGTTCTTCAAAATTGTCTCAGCTATTTTTGACAATTTCCTTTTTGAAATGAATTTTAAGTTTCCCTCTTAGGATGGCTTAAAATTATTCTGAAATTATAGAATAATATATATCATTATAAATTATATTATTATATTGTATCATTATATTGATATATTATAAAATTATATTATTAAATTATATCACTATATTGACATCAACTATATCGATTCTTCTCAACCATTCATGTATATTCTCTCAAGTATTCAGTTCTTTCTTTAAAACATTTTTAAAAATGATCTTTTTTGCATGCTTTTGTGCATACACACACACACACACATACACACCATTATATATTTGTTTTAGTCAGCTTTTTTGCCGCCGTGACTAAAGATCTGACCAGCACAACTATAGGGGAGGAAGAGTTTATTTGAGGGCTCACAGTTTCAGAGATCTTAGTCCAGAGAAGGCTGGCTCCATTCCTCATGGTGGGCGGGGCTCAAGGTGAGGCTGAACATCATGGCGGGAGAAAGCGGCTTACATTATGGTGACCAAGAAGCAGAGAGAGAGAGACTCCAGCTCTTGGTAAAAATATATACCCCATAGCCACTCCTCCACCCACACCCCACCTGCCTCTAGTTACCACTCAGTTAATCCCATTGGGGATTAATTCATTGATTGGGTTAAGTCTCTCACAATCCATTCATTTCCCCTCTGAACCTTCTTGCATTGTCTCACACGTGAGCTTTTGGGGACACCTCACATCCAAACCAGAACATACATATATACATCATGATATGTGATACTAACATATATATATATATATGTATGTATTGGTAGCTTCTTTGGGCATGAATTGTTTTCCTTTCATTATTCTAATTGATTTTCAATGATGTGGTGGTGCCAACACCAGTTTGCAAGGGTCGGTTGTGTGCAGCTTTTCTCAGTTTGGCTTCAATGATGTCATGTTGGAAGCTTGCAATCACCTGTGGTGATTATCTCCTAATCTTTCTTTCTTCCAGGCGTAACTATCAGTACATAACTTGTTAGTGGTAGCCAATAGTATTAGTATATGTTGTGGTTTTGATCTGAAATGTCCCACAAAATTCACGTGTTGAACGTTTGGTACCCTGTGCAGCAGTGAGTAGCGGTGGGACTTTTGGAAAGTGATGGGATCACGAGGACTATAACTTCTTCCGTGGGTTAAACCATTTGATGGATTAAAATAGCTTGAATGCACTTCTAGGATGAATGTAGTCGGATGAAGACACTGTAGACAGGTGGCTCATGGTTAGAGGAAGCAGGTCACTGGGGGCATGGAGACTGTATCTTGTCCCTGGCCCTTTCCTCTTCCTTTCTGCTTCCAGTTGCCACTAGTTGAACATCTTTCTTCCACCACACCCTTCTTCCAGGATGTTCTGCTTCACCCTGGGCCCAGAGCTGTGAAGCCAGCTGACCATGGACTAAAACCATTAAAACTGTAAGCCAAAATAAACCTTTCCTCCTCCAAGTTGTTTTTGTCAGGCATTTGGGTCACAGAGATAAAGAGCTGACTAACACAGTGTGACTATATGTAGTGTGGTAGAATAGTATGACTTAAGTATTCTAATATTGTACCTAACAAAGATTTTAAATATCCCTATTAGTTCCTAAGTGCTTTGTTTCTGTAGATTATCTTGCACCCAATAGAGAGACATGATATGAATGGTGAAGAACAGTTTATATCCCTTTCTTTCCAGTTCTTTTACTTCATCGCTTCTTTCTTATTGTTCAGAAGTTTGTGTATACTTCTGGAAAATAGGGAATAAATAAGGTCTATTTGTCTTGTCTTTAGAGTTCACTGAAGTGCTTCTAAAGTTTTCCAGTAAGTGTGAGTTTGTCTAAGCTTTTTCTAGAGAGTTGCCTATGCCCTCCGTGTTGCTGAAACCATGGCCAATACTCAGTCCTCATTTTGCATGCCTAATAAGGCACGTTGGGCATGGTGCCCCTTTGCAAAGAACCTTCTTGGATTCAAAACAACATATGCTTGTTTTTCTTTCTACCTCTGTAGCTGGAGTCATTCTTTTTTGTGGGTTCTTCATCTTTCCTTCTTTGACATGTTGGAGTTCCAGGAATTAGTTCTTGAATTTCTTCTCTCTTCTATTTATACTCACTTTTGTCATCAAATACAGGCTATTTTTTTATGATGTTAAATTTAAATCTCTGGTTTGTTCAGTTCTTGTGAAGTTTAAATTTGTAGAGCTAATTGCCTACTCGTCACTTTTACTGGAATGCTCAATGTGTATTTCAAAGAGAATGCCTGGTATTTGTCACCTCTCCACAAACTCACTATGCCTGCATCTCAACTGCAGAGTTCCATCCTACCATTACGCAGGCCAAAACCACGGACATCCCTCATACTCCACAACTAGCTTGTTTATGAACATGGAAGTTCTACTTAATTTATATAAATATTTATAAAGTCAATTTCCTCTGGCCTAAGCATCATCATTTTGTGAAGTTTTTAAAAGTTTTTTTTTTTTTAACTTTCCTACTATTACTTTTGTCCCTTTTAAGTCATATCCTAAATAGTACTGGAACACTCTGTGTAATACACAGATTGAACCACATCTCTCCTCCTCATCCAAGTGGTTCCCAATGAGATTTCAGCTCTCACTGTCATCTATAGGGCTGGAAATGATCCACAAGCCTCTTTATTTCTCTGACTTTATCACTCACTACTATCCCCTAGCTTCCTCCACTCCAGTCACACTGGCCATCTTTCTTCATTTGATAGGTTAGGCATGCTGTTCCCTGTCGACTTCACACTGTCTTTTTCTTTCAGGCTGGATTACTCTTCCCCAAGATAAATGCAAGTCTCCACTCCCTACTTCCTGATGTGTACTCAAATGTTACATTTTAGTGATTACTTCAATACCCTCCCAATCTAAAGATTTAATCTACTCCTTCTAGTAAGATGTTTACTACCCCTCTTCTTTGCTTTATTTTTCTCCTTAGAGAGTATCACTAACTAGCTGGGTGTGGTGGCACATGCCTGTAATACCAGTGACTGGGGAGGCTGAGGCAGGAGGATTGCAAGCTCAAGGCCAGCTTCAGCAACTTAGCAAGGCCTAAGCAACTTAGTGAGACTCTGGGTTAAATATACAGTTCAAAAGAATATATATATATATATATATATATATATATATATATATATATATATACACACACACAAAATTATTTGACTTACTCATTAGAACACAATATCAACAGAACGGAAAGATTCTTTACTGTTTTCATTTTTAATATGGTTCTACTTAGTATTATATCTCCCAAACCCAGAAAAGTGCTTAAAACAAACACCTAGAAAAGTACTTAATCTGTCATGTCAATGAACAGATATGGAGTGTGTAGGTTTCTGTTGTAACAAGTTGCCAGAAATGTAGTGGCATAAAACCACACACATTTATTTTCTTCTCGTCATGGAGGCCAGATTCCAAAATCATTTTTCCTATGATGTGGTCAGGGTATTGGTAGGGCTGTCTTCCCTCTTTCCTTCCTTCCTTCCTTCCTTCCTTCCTTCCTTCCTTCCTTCCTTCCTTCCTTCCTTCCTTCCTCCCTCCCTCCCTTCCTCCCTTCCTTCCTTCCTTCCATTTCTGAGGATAGAATCTCTTTATTTGACTTTTCTAGCTTGTAGTGGCTGCCCATGTGCCTTGGCAGCAAAGGAATTCTGTCCTCAAAGGACATTGCTGTAATTCTGCCTCCATCTTGGTGTCTCTTTCTATTCTCTGACTCTTGCCTCCTTCTTATAGGACTGCTGTGATTACACTGGGCCTATTGGACACTCTAGAATCCTCCTCCTGTCTCAAGATTCTTACATCAGTCACATTTGCTAAGTCCGTTTTTCCATACAGGGCAAGGCTCACAGGTTCCAGGGATTAGGATGCGGACATGAATGGGGTGGAGTCATTATTCAGCCAGCTACAGTAGGAAACCCTTTCATATTTCAGATGGGTTAATTTTTTAAAATTATGAATGAAAATCGATTTTATTGAGTCCTTCTATATTTATTGAGATAATAAACTACACATTTGTTCTGTAATTTCTTAAAAATACTTTTATTGTTGTCAAAAACAACATAAAATTTACCACATTAACCATTCATAAGTGAACCGCTCAGTAGTGTTTAATCATCCCTCTATATCCATGGGACATTAGTTCTAGAATCCCCTATGGACACCAAATCCCCAAATGCCCAAAGTTGTTATACAAAATGGAATAGCAATTGCATGTAACCTATACAAATCCTCCTGTATACATTAAAGCATCTCAAGATTACTTTTGATACCATATGCAATGTAAATGCTTATTATACTATATTGTTTATAGAATCATGACAAGAAAAAAGTCTGTACGTGTACCAGGCGGATGCGTTTTTCAAAAATTGTTTTATGAATATATTCTATCTGCAATTGGTAAAATCTGAGGATGTAGAACCCAAAGGTGTGACTGTTTTATATTTGAAAATATTTTTTTTCCATTCAATTTATCCTCCCCTCTCTCTCAGAGATTGGGAAACTCCACAGTAATGTTAATGTTATGTGTCAACTTGGCTGAGGTGCCCAGGTGTTCAATCAAACACAAGTCTAGATGTTGCTGTAAAGATATTTTGTAGATGAGATTAGCAATTATAGTCAGTTGACTTTAAGCAGATTACTCCTCATAATGTGGATGGTCCTCATCCAATCCATTCAAAGCCAGAAGAGTAAAGATTGAGGATTTCCAAAGAAAATGAAGGAATTCTCTTCAAGGAACTCTATTGAGTTTCCAGCCTACTACCCTACAGGATTCAGAATAACATCAGCTTGTAACTGAGTTTTGCTCTCTATAGATGTTGAAGTTGCCAGCCCCCATAATCTCTTAATTATGTAAGCTGATTCCTTAAAAATATCTCTCTCTCTCTCTCTCTCTCTCTCTCTCTCTCTCTCTCTCTCTCTCTCTCACACACACACACACACACACACACCGTATTTGCTCTGTTCTCTGGAAAACTGTAATACAATTTCCCATTCCATAGTTTTGTTGACAGAGCAGCAAAACCCATATCAAATGGAAGCTAGAGATTTTTAGAGTTTAGGGAGATATATCGTTATGTGAAGGAAAAAGCAGTATCCAAATGAGTTAAGATGCAATGCTCCCTACCTCTCCCCTGATAATTACTTTGGGTAATTACTGGACCAAAATCATTATGTCAAATGCATATTAAATGCTGACAAAAGTTTTAGCTGACATTAATAGGGGAAATACAAATTCTAATGAGGCTGAATGGAAAGATCTGGAAGATTAGAAAAAGCAAACAACAACCAGTGGGGTCAGAGTTTTTCATTGTAAAACAGCCCTCTCTCAGGGACTCAAGGGCTCTCCTAAGATCTATTTCATGCCTCCATTCACCTAAGACTTCCAATTGGGACCAACCTCTTAAGGTTTCCATCATGTCCCAAAAGCATCATCTGGGGACCAAGCCTTTGGGGGAAGACTCAGCCCACACCAAAACCATAATGGTGCCAACGTGTACACAATAAACAAAAGTAATCAAATGACAACTGTAACACTCTAGAAATAGGGATTTCAGCAGAGACTAACATTTCCTTTTACCATTTTAGAGAAATTTACTCCAAGTCAAAACCAGCAAATTAAATGAGCTGAAGATAGTTTATAGTAAAATAGAATAATCTGTGAGAATTTTGTGACAATGTCATCTCTTTGTATTATGTTCTATAGTTTATCTATAATACAAGGATCAAATGTTTATTCTCCTCCTCTGGTTCTCTAAAAACTGTTTTTGTTTGTTTTATTCCATGGGTCAAAAATCTCAAAAGTATCCCTGGAAATTTTTATGTTTGCATTTGAGATTTACAGTTATATATTTCTAATCCATATTCCATTTATATGCATAAATTTGTTATCTATTTCACAATTGTGTTGTTAGTTTTCGATCACTGTGAAAAACGTTTTGAGAAAAATCAACTTACGAGGAGGAAAGATTGATTTTGGCTCACAGTTTCAGAGATGGTAGTTCATAGAGAGCTGGCACCATTACTTACAGCTCTGTGTCTGGGTAGAATATCATGGCAGCAGCCTGTAGCAGTAGGAAGCTGCTCAGCTTAGGGTGGCTGGCAAACGCAGAAAGGGAGGGGGAGGGGTCCTCATATTCTCTTCAAGGTCACACCCACAACGACCTACTTCCTCCAACTAGGTCCCACCTCCCCAAAGGTTGCACCATCTGTGGGTGGTGCCACAAGCACAGCGACCCAGCCTTTACCATGTGATATTGGAGATAGTCCAGATCCAAACAATAATACACGCTATATACATTTAGGAATTTATATACTGTGTTTTTCTTCTTTCCAATGTCTGTGTAATCCTTTTCTTGTTGAACTCCTGCAGTGCAAGCAAAGCAATATAAATAAAGTAACAGAGCCCCATCCTAAATAGCAGTGCCTCAGGAGAGGACCTAGTGTTTTGGTCTAAAGGTCTGGAGCATCGGTACCTCCATCCATCCTCATGGTATAGAACCTGATTGCCATTTGACAGACACCATGATGGAGGCCTTTGAGGAGGGAGGGCACGTGCAGATGCATAGCCAAGCAAAGGCTCTAGAGACCCAGTGAACCCAGCCAGGCCTCTCACTTGATTGCCAGAGGATCTTTAAATTCCTGACTCTGCTGTGGGTCCTTTGAATGAAAGCAAATACCATTAGATGGCATGCCCTTGGTTTATTAGGATTTATGTACCTTTTTTTCCTAACCGTATAAAAACTAAAATTTAGCCAAAGGAAAAAAAATATTATATAAATAAATATTAAAACATAATATAAAAAAATATAAATAATTATACTCTCATTTTGGGAAGGTTTTAATGCTTTCTTTGCCTTACTCCTACAAGGGTTTATCATTTGAATGTAAACATTTACCTTAATTTGACTTGAGAGTTCACAAACTCTTTTTTTTTTTTTATTTAGAAAGTGGTATTCAGGTTTAATTTCCCCGTCTTTTCCCCTCTACAGTTAAAAAACATAAGTGGGTAGAGGTATCTTCAGGGCACATTCCAGAACTATAGATAAAATTGGGATGTTTGTGACACATCCCCATTTGGACATTTCATTTCTCACACCTTCTCGTTCTTCCGATGACATTTGTTTGTAATTAGCTCCAAAACAGATGTAAACCAGGCTAGAGAGAAGCCAAGGTGCAGAAGACCAGCAACTGGGGATGTGGGATTAGTCACCCAGTATGACTCAGGGTGTCCGAAGGGCTCCATCAGGGAGAACTATGGCCTCCAGCGCTAACTTCCTGCTAATTCCCAATTTGCATTCATGGAGGGAATAAAGGAAAGGTACAAAGATGTGGGTTGCTCTAGCATACAGTGGAATTTTATAACAAAGTAGATGGGAAAATAACAGATGGTACGTTGAACGTGAATATATGAAAATACTCTTGTAGCTAAAACAGAAGGCTGGCACTCCCAGGGGACCCAGGGAGAAACAGAAGACTCCCCGCTGTCTCTCAGCTCTTCTGATTTTTGTCTCAGTTACAGGCTATGTCTGTAGCCTCTGTTGTCTTAAACACTCTCACGTCATTGTCCCCACATTGTGCTGCTCCATGAGGCCCATGCCATTGGTCTCTGTGTCCTCTCACTGTCTTACCTCTGCTCAGATTGCTTCCTTGCGCTCCTTCTCTTTCATCTCAGCTACTTTTTAGATTCTTTGAAGGCCCACTCTTCCCTTCTTTTCATGCCTCTGGGTCAGTCTCTTAGAATGATTCCAAATTCAGTGCTGAGTCTTCCTTATTTTGATTCCTTTCCTCCTTTCTCTTGTTTACTTATAATTGAGCAGCACTCACCATCCCCAACACTACCCCTACTTTCTGTCTCTGCTTCTTTCCTTTCTCTCTGCTCCTGATTTGAGATGTAATCACTTGCATGTTCCTATGTTCACAGCCCCCTTGCTATTCGTTCTTGCAACCCAGGGGCAGCTCTTGCCACAGAGCCTGCACCATCCTGTTTGGAATTTGAAATGACCCCAGAAAAGTGAGCTACACAAACCTCTTTTCTTCATTAATAGCCTGTTTCAGCTATTTTGTTATAGTGATAAAAAGCTGACTAATGCAGGCACCCACCTTTTTTAAAGCTACATTAATATGTAAATATTTTGTCTTCTAAGTATCCTACTGCAATTCTTGGTTAGCAGAGACTTTCAAAGGCTTATGAAATTAGCAAAATTCCTTGACTTGAACAGAAAATTAGACCTTATTATTTTTCTTGCTGCTTAATGTCTTAGTTTCAGGTCAACAGAGAGCAATTTAAAAAACAGCAAACTAAGCAAAAAAAATTACATATGTATGTATATGTGTATATATACACATATATGTATATACATACACATATGTGTGTATGTGTGTGTGTGTGTTAGTATCTAATAAATTGGATTGTATTTTCAACAGACAAAAAGCAATGTAAATTGTAATACTTGCTAGGTTGCCTTCTGTGTGCTATTCTAAAGGGTGAAACTTAAAGGAAGCACTCCAAGATCATTTCTACACTTTTCAACAGCATCAGCAGGAGTGTGAAATAATTCTTCCTTTCAGTCTGCTCAACTTGTACTTGATTAGTCTATTATGCTATATAAAGACCACAAAAAAAGCATACTTTAAGTGTGGTGTCTGTCACATCCCAGATTGGGAAAGGGTACTAGACTGTTTGCTCAAGGATATAATTTTGCCCTTTTTCTTAATTAGCAGTTGGAAGAATGTAAGGCATAATAAACGGGGTGACATAGAAAATAAATGATGTTCACCTGCAGCCAACAGCATTCTAAATTAAGTTATTTTGCTCTCCTTTTGAACTTGCCATAGTCATGTTAGAAAAAGAATGATCTGACTTGAAAATATGAAAGAGAATGTGTGAACCAGAAATATAGTGCCTTTTACAAGTACGAAGCTCTTCTTGAGCTAGTTGAGCATTCTTCACTCTCTGAATTCTCTTTCCATCTGCAGTCACAGTTTAATTGTGTAATTATTCAGTTTTTTTAAAAATGCACAAGTACTGCCTCTGACCTTTGAAAACCACAGAGCAATGCAGAACTATAGATGATGTAATTCTTTTGCTTTAATTATTATTATTGGTGTTGAGATTTGTGTTTAGAATTAAACTAGAGTCTGTGATGCCCCCAGCCTCCCACCCCGTTACTGGAGTCATGAGATCAAGTCATTAGGTGGAATTACAAACAGTATCATTCCATATTTGAAGGGTGTTTATTGAGGACCTCTTCTATAGAAAACTGTGTTTGGCACTCATCTCTAAATGGAGTTAGCAGATTTAGAAAAACAACAAAATAGAAAGCAAAATGAAATAAACTGAAAAACAGAATAGGACACCCAAACTTAAATTTCAGGTTAATAATGAATCTTTTTTGAGCAGCCAAAAAGTCATGGTTTATTATATCTGAAGAAAGTTCATAATTCAGCACAACCAAAGTGTACATTTTATCATCACATTCTATTTGTAAACATTAAATGCCACTGACTTTTTCTGCATCTTCAGACACAAGCGGTTAGAATCAAGTCAATGAAATGATGGCAAATTCTGTATTGTTAAAATTTTTACCCTTGTTTAGTCTCTCTTCTTTGACTAAGCAAGCATTATAGTAACATTTGTGGGTGAAAATAAAGAGAAGGAAAGAAATTTTAAAAACAATGGAACTCGTTAGTTCACAACAACATTGAAAATTTTCTTTATACAACAAACAACTCTGTAAGCCCAATACCTTGGTTACAGCATTTATAGTTACTGATTTTGGCTTTAAGGTGCAACAGCTAAACATTAGCACAGTCACAAGAGAACAGAAACATATAGAGCCATTTGATGAGATTACAAAAATCCTTACCTATTGATTATTAGCAAACAATCATCACTAAGAAAGACAGCATCTAAAACAGAATGTTCAACTCCAGCTTTCAGCATTTTTTTCCTTTTGTCTTTTGGCAGAGAAAATTATTTAAAAGAGTAATAATAAAAGTTGGGGGTTAATAATGAATTTTTTAAAAAATTATTTATTTAGTTTTTGGTACTAAGTACTGAACACATGGGCATTCCACCACTTAGTTACATACCTGGTCCTTTTTATTGTTTTTTAAATTTTGAGATAGAGTCTTTCTAAGTGTCTGAGCTGACCTCAGACTTGCAATCCTCTGCCTCAGTCTCTCAAATGCTCTGGTTTTAGGCATGGGCCAGTATGCCAGAAATGAATCATTTTTTAAGAATAAGTATGTCCCAAATATTGCATGGACGTATTTATACTAAAAATAATTAGCTGTTACCTGAAATTTAAATATATATTTAAAAATATAAATTTATGAATTTATAAATATAAATTTAAATAAATATATATTTAATTGGGCATCCTGTATTCTATAAATCCCCCTTAAAAGATAAAAAATATTGTTTTTTATCTTGACAAATTTCTGGAATTGCAGATATCAATCCATAACAGCTATAGGGTCAGCTCTGCAGCAGGAGTGAAGTGACATACATTATTGATCACAGTGGGAGGTGAAGCTAACTCAGTCCAGTTTTCTTTCTTCACTACAAAAGTGTCCACAGGCTACTCAAAAATATTTAACTGTATGCTTATATCCTTCAGTTGTACCCGAGACTGATTCTCTCTCCCCCAAAATATACTCTTTCTCAAAATTGGCACAGACTTGTGAGTAACTAAGTCAATTTTGCTGATCTGAGCAAGCCTATGGGAATTTGTCACCCTGCGTGTGTGTAACTGGGAAGTTCTGCAGTTCTATGATATTAGATTTTGATTTTATCTAGCACAGCACAAAAGCAGAAGCCCTTAACTGATTTGGAAGTTCCATTCAGACACAAGCTTTACTCCTTGCCTCTAAGAAGTGGAGTACCTTTGTAACTACATGACTATTTTTGCTACCATTAAAGCCCACATGCCTTAGCTGATTCCTTATCCAGAAGCTGAATTTCTGCCATGTACTCATGATTGCCAGATTATTGCCCTGACACAAGGAGGTGGAAGTTGAACAGAACTGAATTTAGAATCCCTGGACTCCAGTTAACACTGCATGATTTCTACCTGGCTTGATTCTTAGTCCATCTGTAAAGTTAGACGATTTATAAGCGTTTTGCAATTCTAGAAACTCATAGTTTTAAAATTAAGAAATATAGATTGTATTTATTTTCAATTCAAAGTAGGGGCCCCAATGTCAAATGCCTACAAAGGTCACTTCAGTAACTAAATGACAAGCCAGATGGAGTCCACAGATAGTAAGTGGGTTTCAGGCTGGTGGATGATTTTCAGCCAATGCTTGGGATGAGGAAGTTGAAGGCCTTTGTTTTTTAAATCTTGAGAAATCAATAAATTAAAAACTCTCAGTAGTTTTTTTTTAACCTGTTGATGTGATCTTTAGAATTCTAGGAAGTCTTTTTTTTTTTTTTTTTTGTTGTTGTTATTTTTAACCAGGTTTCAAATCACTGAAATTTTTGTCTTTACTTATTCTCTATGTCTTACATTCTGAAGTAATGTGCAGATTTTGAGAAAATACTCCAGAATTTGTATGTGTGTGTTAGAGTTATCTTCTCCCAATTAATTATCTTGTACTAATATTTATAATTATCATCAACTTAACATTTATATGGATCAAAAAGCTTTTTTAGTGTGTATATACATGTTACTCTTCAACAAAACCATGTTATATGAGTATTATTATTATCCCATTGTACAGTGTTTCCATTAACTTTTACTGTTTAACAAACCACCCCAAAAAGTAATGATTTAAAACAAAGTGTTATTTCCAATGACTTTGTGGGTTGGCAGTCTGGATGGTTCTGCTGATATCACCTGGGATCATTCATGTGGGGACGTTATTTGATGACTCAGTTGAGGCTGTGGAGTCCAACATGGCCTCATTCACACGTCTCCTTTCGCTCTCAGCTGGGTACTGCATGTGTTCTCCTCGTGGCTTCTCATTCTCCAACAGGCTGCATGAGTATCCTCATGGTACAGGATTCTGACTTCAGGAGGATGAAAATGAAAGCTTCAAAAGCCTTTTGATGCCTGGGCCCAGAACTGGCATTGCATTCTGTTGGTCTACACGATTCATAAGGCCAGCCCAGATTTAGTATGGGAGGAAACTACACAAGGGCATCTAGGGAGGCATGTTTCACCTGAGGTCATTTTGTAACACTCTACCGTACACGGATACATCAACTGACACACAGAATGTTCGATAACAGGTGTTAAATCATGCTATATTTTTCCATTTTTCACGTAACTGTATTATCTATTTATTTGTTTTCTTCCACATTTTTTAATTGGTACATTATAGTTGTACATAACGATGGGATTTGTTGTTACCTAGTCATACATGCACACAATTTAACAATATCATTTGGCCAATATCATTCCCCAACACTTCCCCCTCCCTCCTCACTTCCCTCCCCTTGGTCCCTTTCATCTACTTTGTGAATCGTGCTATTTTTATTCAGCAGAAATGGATTTTAAATTCATAGAAGCCTCTCATTCCTGAAGGTCAAAAGTGATTATCCTAATAATATTGCTATTTATCTAAAGTAACTTCCTTGAATGATAACATTTATTGAGGCATATAAGTTCTTGTATCTTTGTTTTTAAAATTATCTTGTAATTATTCTTAGAACTTCCATGTATTTAAAAAGCTATGTACAGAGAATTTTAAACAACTATAATTAATACCTAATGTTCTGTACTTTGACTTTAATGCTAAAAAAAAAAAAGTACAAGCTAACATTTCGATCCTTATTTTTGCCTTTATAGGTAGAAAAGGTAAGTCAAACATTACAGAATCAATTGCATTCATTTGTTTTTTTTCTACAAGAAAGGTGATGGAGAGGGAGGAGGATGGTAGTTAACATAACTTCTATTCAAAAAATTTAAAAGATGAATCTGTAACTATAGACAGTTCCCAGAAAAGCATTATATCAATGTTCTTAGCTAGTCTTCAGTGGGGTTAGAAGTGCATTTTGAGACTTGAATGCATTATTGAAAATAATTTCTCCGAGCAAACAAAGATTTTATATCCTAGAAAATTAAGTTTCTGACCAGAATGTCAGATCAGACAGATGTAATATCAAATCTTAACATGCTAGGAAAAGTATTGAGATACTTCATGCTAACCAAAAGGACCATTGGGGGAAGGAGGCCTGAGTATTCTATTTGAAATACAAATCAACCTAGAAAATTTAATTTAAAATATTTTATTAACTGTTCCAAGTTGACCTAACTTTTCTTTATCAGATGTTTTTTAAAAAAAACCTAGTTTCATTTGGATTAGTCATCAATTATTTATAAATTGCTTCCTTTATCCAAAGGACATTACATATTTTTGTGATTCTATTTAGATCTGTATACAAGGAAATAACCCCAAAAAAGTCACATTGAAATGGGTTTCATGGGGCCATGAAAAAGTTGAAAACTTCCGGATCTAGGAGAAACTTTCAAGACTTGTGAGACGTCAGCATTGACAATTTGAGGCAATGATGTATATATTCACCTCTGGGAGATTAAAAAAAAATTGCTTCTAGGATAAAATAGAAAATATGAGAGGCTGTTTTTATTCCACTGTTACCATCCAACAGCTTTGAACTTGTTAAGTGACTTTCTTTTACCCCAGTTTCTACCCTATCCAATGGGTATTTTACATGAGCTGGCCATAGGGATACAGCAGAATATTTTGGTTCATCCATTAGATTTAAAATAGCTATAGTTGACTGGTCAGGAAGATTAGTGGTGTCATTATGGCACTGTTCTGGTCTTGCTTTTGTCTCAAGTCCATACTAGGCAACAACAGGTGAAGGTACGATACAAGTAGTGGGGGTGCTGTGGTGCTCCTGAAATTAGGGACAGTAAGTTGGGCTCTGTCACATACAGAACAGGATGATGGGGCCATTTGTCTCCTTTATATCCACGACTCATGGAAAATCTCAGACTCTTCTGATAGATTAGCACAATTTAAGATGCCATAGATACATTTTCTTGTAATAATAACAAGGTAAACTGAGCTACAGTTTTTCCCCCTGGGGAGCCTTGAATCTATCTTGATATTTTATTACAGAAAATCAAGTGTAAAAACAGTACAGGCAACTAAGGTGACATGTTCACAGACTTGGAAGGAAGCTCGAGTGGGTGCTTCAAAACTTAAAGAATATCATGAAAACACTCAAAAATTTTAAACTGAACATTATTCATATACTTAATACAAACTTGTAAAAAACAAGTATGTTTTGAGTGCTATTCTTGACATCAGAGATAATCCTGAACAAGACGAGGTGAGATCACTACCTTCATGGAACTTGTATATGAGATGTTGCTATTTCAAAAGGGGAAAATCTAATCCTTGCCAACATGGATTGAATGAAAACCATTCCAGGGTCCAGAGGATCCTGAAAACAATAATCTTCCCATGATATGATGCTCAACTAAATAATAATAAACACAGCTGCTTACATACTAGAATACTTTGTTTTATGCAATGACATGACACTTATTACAGTCTCCATGCAAACAATTTTTGCTAAGATATTTCAAAGGGCCAGGTTTAGGAATAAAATAGAAAAGCAGCTGTATCTATTTGCATATATTTGCACAAACACAGCACATGTTTCATAGGAAATTAGAATTTTTAAGTTACCTCAAACATGAAAGCTTTGTTTTCTTAAGGTCTTCTTATTTATTTTTTATTTATTTTCCTCAAGTAAACATACCAGAGGTGTAGGATAAATATTTTAAAGCTCTTCTTTAGTATTATAAAGATATAATATTTGCCTTTTATCAATGTTATAGATAAACAATCCTCTTGAAATTTGAGCTCAGTGAAAGGTAAAACCAGATTAATTGTAAATTGTCTAATATTAGAGAATGATAAAAAATAGAATAATGAATTTCACATCCCATTCTTCTAAATTGTAGCAAGGGGTGTGGTTCTGCTTGTAAACCTTTTTATGTCTAGACAAAATAACTTTTAGTACATTTTTAGGTAGGTTGGTCTTTCATTGAAAAATCAGTTATTTTTGTTTTCTTGTCATTTTTGTTAAATTGTTAACAACAGCAATAATAATGACAGCTATTGTGTTATTTCTTAGATATATATCAGTCAATTTTGTTAAATATCTTTGCCTTTTTATTTAATAGGAAAAAATCCTATGAGGTAGGAAATGTACTCATATTAATTTTCAAGTTTACATAAATAACATTAACAAAGTTTAATACATATGTTAAGTGTCTCTATGAAAATATGATTATACATTCTTTTAAATAATATTTATTTTTTAGTTGTAGTTGGACACAATACCTTTATTTTATTTTATTTATTTATATGTGATGCTGAGGCTCAAACCCAGGGCCTCACACGTGCTAGGTGAGCGATCTACCGCTGAGCCAAGACCCAGCCCTATACATTCTTTATATGAACTATATACATGCAGAAATATATACAGTAAAACGGATTTTATTCTGACTTTCTTTGCTGAAAGTAGTAGTTTATTTTAAAAAAGCAAAATCTAAATTATCAATTTACAAGGTCAGCATTAACCTGATAGCAAAGCCAGAAAAGGATACCATAAGAAAAGGAAACTATAGGCCGTTATCCCTCTGAACACAGTTGTAAACATTTTCAATAAAATACCAGAAAACCAAATTCAGTAGTACATTAACAGGATCACATACCATGATCAAGTGGAATTTATCCTTGAGTTGCAAGGTTAATTCAACTTACACATATCAATAACCCTATTCACAAAATGAAGAGAAAAGTTATAAGATCATCTCAAAAGATGCAACAAATTTTGGACAAAATTCAACATCTTTTAATGATAAAATTCTCAATAGATTTAAGTATAGAAGGAAAATATCTCAACATAATAAAGGCCATATTTGGCAAGTTCACAACTAACATCATACTCAATAGTGAGAAACCGGAAGTGTTTCCTCTAAGATCAGAAATAGGACAAGGATGCTTATGTTCACTACTTCTATTCAATTCAACAGAGGAATCCTAGCCAGAGCAATTAGTCAGGACCAAAGAAACAAAAAGCATCTAAATATGAAAGGAAAAAGTGAAAGAGTCTTTGTTGCCAGCTAATATCATGCTATATATAGAAAATCCTGAAGACTATTAAAAAAAAAAACTAGCAAATTCAGCTAATTTGCAGAATACAAAATCAACACACAAAAGTATTTTTGTACAATGAGATATCAAAAAAGAAATCCATAAACAATCTAATTTACAAGAGAATTAAAGAAATAATTCAGAAATAAATGTAATCAAAAGGTGAATGATTCATATACTGAAAACTATACAACTTTGATGAATGGAGTTGAAGAACTTAAAAACAATGGAATAATGTTATATGTTCATTGATTAGAAGAATTGATAATGTCAAAACATCCATACTAACTGAAGAGATATACTAATCCAATAAATTCCCATTAAAATTTGATTGGATACGAATTAAATTGGCTCTTGCTCTCACACCATATACATAATTAACTCAAAATTCATAAAAGGCAGAAATATAAGACCTTAAATTGTAAACTACTAGAAGAAAGCTTAAGGGAAAAAACCTCTTGAATTTTGTATGGGCGATTGTATTTTGGAGATGAGCCCAAGAACATAGGCAGCAAAAGCAAAAACATACAAGTGGTATAACGTCAAACTGAAAAACATTTGCACAGCTAAAGATGTAGCTAACAAAGTGTAGAGAAAATCTATGAAATGCAGAATCTATGAATCTGATAGAAGGCTAATAGGTGAAATATAGAAGGAAGCCAAACAACTTAAAAGTAATTAAAAAGAATCTGATTTTAAAATGAGCAAAAGACCTGAGTAAAGTCTTTTTTTTTTTTTCAAAAGAAGGCATACAAATGGCCAATAGATGCGGAAAAAGCATTCGACAAAGTACAGCATCCCTTTATGTTCAAAACTCTAGAAAAACTAGGGATAACAGGAACATACCTCAATATTGTAAAAGCAATCTATGCTAAGCCTCAGGCTAGCATCATTCTGAATGGAGAAAAATTGAAGGCATTCCCTCTAAAATCTGGAACAAGACAGGGATGCCCTCTCTCTCCACTTCTGTTCAACATAGTTCTCGAAACACTGGCCAGAGCAATTAGACAGACGAAAGAAATTAAAGGCATAAAAATAGGAAAAGAAGAACTTAAATTATCACTATTTGCAGGTGACATGATTCTATACCTAGTTGACCCAAAAGGCTCTACAAAGAAACTATTAGAGCTAATAAATGAATTCAGCAAAGTGGCAGGATATAAAATCAACACGCATAAATCAAAGGCATTCCTGTATATCAGCAACAAATCCTCTGAAATGGAAATGAGGACAACCACTCCATTCACAATATCTTCAAAAAAAATAAAATACTTGGGAATCAACCTAACAAAAGAGGTGAAAGACTTATACAATGAAAACTACAGAACCCTAAAGAGAGAAATAGAAGAAGATCTTAGAAGATGGAAAAATATACCCTGTTCATGGATAGGCAGAAGTAACATCATCAAAATGGCAATATTACCAAAAGTTCTCTATAGGTTTAATGCAATGCCAATCAAAATCCCAACGGCATTTCTTGTAGAAATAGAGAAAGCAAACATGAAATTCATATGGAAAAATAAAAGACCTAGAATAGCAAAAACAATGCTAAGCAGGAAGTGTGAATCAGGCGGTATAGCGATACCAGACTTCAAACTATACTACAGAGCAATAGTAACAAAAACAGCATGGTACTGGTACCAAAACAGGCGGGTGGACCAATGGTACAGAATAGAGGACACAGAAACCAATCCACAAAACTACAACTATCTTATATTTGATAAAGGGGCTAAAAGCATGCAATGGAGGAAGGATAGCATCTTCAACAAATGGTGCTGGGAAAACTGGAAATCCATATGCAACAAAATGAAACTGAATCCCTTTCTCTCGCCATGCACAAAAGTTAATTCAAAATGGATCAAGGAGCTTGATATCAAATCAGAGACACGCCGTCTGATAGAAGAAAAAGTTGGCTACGATCTACATACTGTGGGGTCGGGCTCCAAATTCCTCAATAGGACACCCATAGCACAAAAGTTAATAACTAGAATCAACAAATGGGACTTACTCAAACTAAAAAGTTTTTTCTCAGCTAAAGAAACAATAAGAGAGGTAAATAGAGAGCCTACATCCTGGGAACAAATCTTTACTCCTCACACTTCAGATAGAGCCCTAATATCCAGAGTATACAAAGAACTCCAAAAATTAGACAATAAGATAACAAACAACCCAATCAACAAATGGGCCAAGGACCTGAACAGACACTTCTCAGAGGAGGACATACAATCAATCAACAAGTACATGAAAAAATGCTCACCATCTCTAGCAGTCAGAGAAATGCAAATCAAAACCACCCTAAGATACCATCTCACTCCAGTAAGATTGGCAGCCATTATGAAGTCAAACAACAACAAGTGCTGGCGAGGATGTGGGGAAAAGGGTACACTTGTACATTGCTGGTGGGACTGCAAATTGGTGCAGCCAATTTGGAAAGCAGTATGGAGATTTCTTGGAAAGCTGGGAATGGAGCCACCATTTGACCCAGCTATTCCCCTTCTCGGTCTATTCCCTAAAGACCTAAAAAGAGCATGCTACAGGGACACTGCTACATCGATGTTCATAGCAGCACAATTCACAATAGCAAGACTGTGGAACCAACCCAGATGCCCTTCAATAGACGAATGGATTAAAAAAATGTGGCATTTATACACAATGGAGTATTACTCTGCATTAAAAAATGGCAAAATCATAGAATTTGCAGGGAAATGGATGGCACTAGAGCAGATTATGCTAAGTAAAGCTAGCCGATCCCTAAAAAACAAATGCCAAATGTCTTCTTTGATATAAGGAGAGTAACTAAGAACAGAGTAGGGACAAAGAGCATGAGAAGAAGATTAACATTAAACAGAGATGAGAGGTGGGAGGGAAAGGGAGAGAAAAGGGAAATTGCATGGAAATGGAAGGAGACCCTCAGGGTTATACAAAAGAACATACAAGAGGAAATGAGGGGAAAGGGAAAAATAATACAAGGGGGAGAAATGAAGGTCAGTAGAGGGGGTAGCGAGAGAAGAGGGGTGGGGAGGGGAGGGGAGGGGGGATAGTAGAGGATAGGAAAGGTAGCAGAACATGACAGTCACTAGTATGGCAATATGTAAATCAATGGAAGTGTAATTGATGTGATTCTGCAATCTGTATATGGGCTAAAAATGGGAGTTCATAACCCACTTGAAGCAAAGTGTGAAAGATGATATATCAAGAACTATGTAATGTTTTGAACAACCAACAATAAAAAAAAAAGAAAAAAAAAGATATATTAAAAAAATGAACAACATTATTAGTCATCAGGTAAATGCAAATTAAAATCATAAGAAGATTATCCTTACATACCTATATTACAATGGCTGTAACAAAATATCAAAAGATAACTAGTGATAACAAGGATGCAAAGAAGAGGAACCCTTCTTCACTGTCAACAGGAATATAAATTAGTACAGTCATTATGTAAAACAGCCTGGAAGTTCTCAAAAAATTGAAAATAGAACTATTGTATGGTTCAGTAACCCCACTTTTGCCTATCATGAAAAATTACTATGTTGAAGAGACATCAGCATGCCCATGTCAATTGCAGTATTATTTACAACAGCCAAAATATGGAATCAAGCTAAGTGTGCATCAAAGGTTAAATGGATAAAGAAAATGTGGCATTGAAAAAGGAGAAATTTGGTCATTGGAGACAATATGAGATGAACCTGGAGCATGGTATGCTAAGTGAAATAAGGGACAGAAAGACAAATACCACATTGTCCCTTCAATGGGGAATCTAAAAATTCTGAACTCAAAGAAATAAATAGTAAAAGGGTGGGCTCCAGATTTAGAGAAAAACAGGTGAAAGGATGTTAGAAGACACGAAGTTTCAGTTGAGCAAGATGAAAAAATTCGGGAACCTTACTGTACGGGGTATTGGCTATAGTTAATGTTAATATGCCTGCACTTGGAGAGGGGTAGTACTTTGTAAATTTGAAAAAAAGAATTATCAGTTAAAAAATACTGGGTAGGTAGATAGATCAAGAACATGAAATTACCCTGCTAGCTCCTCTCACATTGATGTTTAATTTCAAAATAAAGCATGCTTGCTGTCTGAACTGAGAATTCAGACACTTTCTGATATCAAAATGAATAATTCTTAAAGTAAAAGAGTCATAAAACCACACATTATAAAGAAGAGAATTAAAACAAAATTGCAAATCCCAGACTATTCAATTATAACTTGATGTTTTGCCCTTTAAATCATCTTGCCTAGAAAGAAAATGACAATTTTCATAATTTAGGAACTGGTTGATTTGCAATATACTCACACTTACCAAAAATATGTTCTTGTTTGGGCTCTTAAAAAATGTAATGGAAATCATTAGGCCAAGAGGAGGTACGGTTGTCAAAAACAAAACAAAAACATTGCTTTTCCATCTCCCAGTATTTCAAAACATAAAATAATTATGTTCTTCTTCGGAAACTCAGAGATTTGGCTTGAAGTTCCTCTGCAATCCAACTTGACTTTATGTGCTTCACCTTCTTTCCCTTCAACCCATCTAGCATTTTAATTCTGACAATTTCTGCCTCACAGCATTTCTTAGAATCCACAATATGTATTACATAAATAGCATTTTCTGCATTTTTTAACCTACTAAAGATTCATTTTCACTCTTTTCTCTACAAGTATATTCTGAAGACTTCTATGTACTTATAATGTATAACTTTGCAGGATTTGAGTGTGTGTATGTGCGCGCGCGCGTGCACACTCACGCTTACACATGTTGTGGTGTGGGCTCAAGTTTCAAGGATTGTGAAGGTTGAGAACCGCTGTGTTAGAATGTTGTCAAATTCATGGAATTCCTTATCCAAAAATGTTTTAAAACTAGAGTATTTCTCTGCTTGAGATGAATTAAAATATTTCTGATTAAAGAAATCAATTCCATACATACATCTACCCTAATACTTACTCTGGTTTAATATCGCTTTCATATAAGGCCTTCAGAGTAAATTTACAGAAACACATGTTCCTTAATTTTTTTTTACTAATTAGTTTTTCTCATTTCTTCAAAGAGCAAAATTAACAACAAAGTTAATAGTATAATGCAATGTCATTTGTGAAACAGTGTGTTACTACGGTACATCCTAAGCCATTTATGCTGCTATTACAAAATACATGAGAGTGGGTAATTTATAAACAACAGAAGTTTATTTCTCACAGTTTTGGAGGCTTGGAACCACAAGACCAATCCACCAGCATGTCTGGTGTCTGGCGAACACCTCATTACTGTTCCACAGTGGGACCATGCATGCTTCATCCTCTAGAAGGGACAGACACTATGAACTCATAGAGAAGGGATGGATACAAGGGGTCAAAACTTGTTCTTGCTAGCCTTTTTATAAGGTCACTAATGCCATTCAGAAAAGTGGGGCTCTTGTAGTCTAATCACCTGCTACCTGCTGAAGGATCCACCTGTTAATATATTACATTGGGGATTAAATTTCAGCATGAATTTTGGAGCAGACACAAACATTTAAATAAAAGCATGGCAAAAATACCTCTCTACTGGAAGTTAAGCAGTTTAGACTCCAGTGCCATCTCCATTACTCATTAGTTTTTGACACCTGGAAGACACTTGATTTCCAGTATCTTTTTTTTTAAGGGTATGCAATTTTTTAAAATTAATTTTTGTTATTTTTAGATATACATGACAGTAGAGTGTATTTTGACATATTATGCATACATGGAGCATAAATTATTCTAATCAGGATCCCATTATTGTGGTTGAACATAATGTGGAGTTACACGGATTGTGTATTTATATATGAAAATAAGAAAGTTATGTCCGATTCATTCTACTTTCTTTCCTATTCCCATGCTCCCTCCCTTCCCTTCATTCCCCTTTCTAATCCAATAAATTTCTATACTTCCGCCACCCTATGTGTTAGCATCTGCATATCAGAGAATATCCGGCCTTTTAAAAAATTTGTTCTTATTAGTTATACATGACAGCAGAATGCATTTTAACTCATTTTACCCAAATGAAGCACAACTTCTCGTTTCTCTGGCTGTACATGATGCAGAGTCACACTGTTCATGCAATCATACATGTACATAGGGTAATATTGTCCATCTCATTCCACCATCCTTCCCACCCCACAACCCCACCCCTCCCCTCATTTCCCTCTGCCCAATCCAAAGTTCCTCCATTATTCTCTTACCCCACCCCCACCTCCACCCCCATTATGGATCAGCATTCACATATCCGAGAAAACATTTGGCTTTTTTTTTGGGGGGGGGGGTTGGCTTATTTCACTTAGCATGATATCCCCTGATTCTACCCATATACCTGAAAATGCCATAATTTTATTCTTTAAGGTTGAATAATATTTCATTGTGTATATATGCTACATTTTTTTTATCCATTCATCTGTTGATGGGCATCTAGGTTGGTTTCATAGCTTAATGATTGTGAATTGAGCTTCTATAAACATTGATGTGGCTGCATCATTGCTGTACGCTGATTTTAAGTCCTTTGGGTATATGCTGAGAAGTGGGATAACTGGGTCAAATGGTGGTTCCATTCCAGGTTTTCTAAAGAATCTCCATACTGCTTTCCAGAGTGGTTGCTCCAATTTGCATTCTATCAGCAATGTATGAGTGTACCTTTCCCCCACATCTTCACCAATATTTAGTGTTACTTGTATTCTCGATAATTGTCATTCTGACTGGCGTGATGGAATTTCAGTGTAGTTTTAACTTTCATTTCTATAATTGCTAGAGATGTTGAACATTTTTTTATATATTTGTTGACCATTCTAATTTCTTCTTCTGCAAAGTGTGTGTGTTCAATTCCTTGGCCCATTTATTGATTGGGTTATTTGGCTTTTTGTTGTTAAGTTTTTTGAGTTCTTTTTATATCATGGAGATTAATGCTTTATCTGGGACACAAGTGGCAATGATCTTTTCCCCTCCTGTAGGCACTCTCTTCATGATCTTGATTGTTTCCCTTTGCTATGAAGAAGCTTTTTAGTTTGGTGCCATCCCATTATCTAATTCTTTTTTTTTTTTTTTTTTGTGATGGTTGAGATTAAACCCCAGGCCTTGTGAATGCAAGGCAAGCTATATTCCCAGCCCTAACTAATTCTTTAAAAAAATTTTTTTTTTAGTCGTCAATGAAACTTTATTTTATTTATTTATATGCAGTGTTGAGAATGGAACCCAGTGTCTCACATGTTAGGCAATAACTCTACCACTGCATTATAACCTTACCCCCATTAATTAATTCTTGATTTTACTTCTTGAACTTAACAAGTCTTGTTGAAGAAATGGGTTCCTAAGCTAGTATAATGAAGAGCTGGGCCTCTTCATTTTCTTCTAGCAGGCTCAGGGTCTCTGATCTAATGCCTAGGTCCTTGATCCACTTAGAGTTGATTTTTGTGCTGGGTGAGAGACAGGTGTTCAATTTCATTCTGCTACATATGGATTTCCAATTTCCCAGCACCATTTGTTGAAGATGCTATCTTTTCTCCAATGTATGTTTATGGTACCTTTGTCAAGTATGAGATAACTGTATTTTTGTGGGTTTGTCTCTGTGTCTTCTATTCTGTTTCATTGGTCTTCATGTATGTTTTGGTGCCAATACCATGCCATTTTTTGGTACTATAGCTCTGTAGTATAATTTAAGTTCTGGTATTGTGATGCCTCCTCCTTCACTTTTCTCACTAAGGATTGCTTTGGCTATTCTGGGCCTCTTATTTTTCCAAATGAATTTTATGACTGCATTTTCTATTTCTATGAAGAATGTCATTGGAATTTTAATAGAAATTGCATTAAATCTGTGTAGTCCTTTTGGTAGTACGGCCATTTTTTTAAAAAAAAAAAATTTAGTTGTAGTGGGACACAATATCTTTATTTTATTTATTTTTATATGGTGCTGAGGATCGAACCCAGCATCTCACACGTGCTAGGCAAGTGTTCTACCACTGAGCCACAACCCCACCCCCCTGAGCTACAACCCCAGCCCCCAGTATGTCCATTTTGACAATATTAGTTCTGCCTATCTAAGAACATGGGAGATCTTTCCAACTTCTAAAGTTTTCTATTTCTTTCTTTAGTGTTCTGTAGGTTTCATTGTAAGGTCTTTTACCTCCTTTGTTAGATTGCTTCCAAAGTATTTTATTTTATTTTTTTGAGGCTACTGTGAATGGGATAGTTTTCCTAATTTCTCTTTCAGCTGATCTGTCATTGGTGTATAGGAATGCAACTGAAGTATGGGTGTTAATTTTATATACTGCTACTTTACTGAGTTTGTTTATGAGTTCTAGAAGCTTTCTGATGGAGTTTTTTGTGTCTTTTAAATATAGAATTATATCATTGGCAGATAGGGATAGTTTGAAATCTTCTATTCCTATTTGTATTCCTTTAATTTCTTTCTTTTGCCTAATCACTCTGGCTGGAGTTTCAAGGACTTTGTTGAATAGAAGTGTGAAAGAGGGCATCTCTGTCTTGTTCCAGTTTTTAGAGGGAATGCTTTCAGTTTTTCTCCATTTAAATGGTGTTGGTCATCAAAATCTTACCAACAAAAAAGTCCAGGACCAGACTCAGCTGAATTCTACTAGACTTTTAAAAAAGAACTAACACCAATCCTCCTCAAGTTGTTCCACAAAATAGAAAAGGGGGGAACTCTTCCAAACTCATTCTATGAAGCTAGTATCACCCTGATACCAAAACAAGACAAAGACACATCAAGGAAAGAAAACTTCAGATCAATGTTCCTGATGAACATAGATGCAAAAATTCTTTAAAAATAATGGCAAATTGCATACAAAAACATTAAAAATATATAGTGCATCATAATCAAGTAGGATTCATCCCAGGGATGAAAGTTTGGTTCAACATATGGAAATCAACAAGCATAATTTGTCACATCAACAGACTTAAAGACAAGAATTACATGATTATCTCACTAGATGGAGAAAAAGCATTTGACAAAATTCAGCATTTATTCATGTTCCAAACACTAGATAAACTAGTATAGTAGGAACATATCTCAACATTTGGTTTCTAGTATCTTAATATCATTCTATTGCACATTACTGCACATTAACAACTTACAGCCTTTATAGGAGATGATATTAATATATTTTGTCATCTTTTACAGTTGGACTAACTGAATAGAACCACATTGAAAGATAGAATAAGAATTTTGGGTTAATATAATAATCCATGTAATAGGAAATCAAAGGTTCTAAGTTTTTATTATGAATTACTTTTTTTTTTTTTGAATGGGAGATTGAACTGAGGGCCCCACATGTGCTAACCATGTGTCCTACCACTGAGTTACACCCTAGCTTATCTCCCTTTTTATCCAAGTATTATTTTAGCGCAAATGCTTTCGAGCATTCCCTTTCATAGGCAAGAACTGAAGAGTCAGAAAGGGGTTAGAATGCATAAATTAGGATCAGTGCCCCAGTTTGGTTAGATCCCAGTGGTCCATTTGGAATAATCAGAGGCAATAAAGCATAGAATTCAATATAGCACTCTGAACTCATGCATACAGAACAAGATAAGATTCCCTCTTAGACCTCTGAATTAGTTTATTTCTTAAGTTCCTAAATCATTTTTATAAAACTGCTTAACTTCAACATCAATTGGATGTACTTATGAACACTGTTTGCTCTGCTTGCTTCTAGCCTAAATCCTATTATCTTTATTAACCCTAAGTACATACAATTAAAAATTATAAGCAACAGTAGGATAAATTGACATGCTTTCAAAATGCCTTATCAATTTGCATTTGGAGAATTTAAAAGAGACATTTTAAATGAAATATGATATGCTTTTTGATATCACTTTATGATGACTCAAGTTATAATAGAAGTAATTTGTTGTGCAATAATAAAAAATACATTTTAAGTATATTGTATTTAAAAATATTAGTTCTGGGGCTGGGGATGTGGCTCAAGTGGCAGTGTGCTCGCCCGGCATGTGCAGGGCTCTGGGTTCGAGCGTCAGCACCACATAAAATAAAGATGTTTTGTCCACCAAAAACTGAAAAATAAATATTAAAAATTCTCTCTCTCTCTTTTTAAAAAAATAAATAAAAGTATTAGTTCTGTGTAATATAATCATTCTTTTGCTTATTTATTTTTTTGACACTTTGTCATGGTCTTGTCAGTTAAATTGGGACTACTTGATAAAAGTCTATGCCTAAATTATGTACACTCTTAACATCTCTACCATTTGTCTAGTTATGCATCTCAACTTTCTACTAATCTTAGATTTTTTTTATTAGTTTTTTTTGCACTTAGATATATATTTTGACTTTTGCTAATAAGTGTAGGTTGAAGGTCATAATCCTAAAGGTATTAGAAAGCAGATAACTGATCCAAAATAGATATTTTATTTCTATTATAGGACTTGAATTTTGTGTTGTATGGTTTGCACTAAGGCTCAAAGTTTCCAAAAAAAAGCAAGAAAAGGATTATATTAAAAACAAGTTTATTCAAGAGCAGATTAAATATGCTTTCAGAACTTAAGAAGTTGATTTCTTCCTCAGTTACATTGGAAATACTTGTATGAAGTCTTTTTGCATCTAAATAATTCTGAGGAAAAAGAAGGAAAAGAAATAAAATCATTGAAAGATAAATTAAGAAATTTAATAAGAAGGAGGTCACTCAGAAAAATTGGGGTGAAGTAAAATTGTGGTTAAAATGTAAAGAAGTGACAGGGTGATATTCAGGGATGAATGTAAATGTTGAGTCTGAAAAGTTATTAACAAAGTAGCATGAGAAATATGTAAAGGGAAATAATGAAAGTCGCTTTATTTAGGCAAGTTTCATATTCATTTGAGTGACTGTAGAGGTACACACACGGTACCCTACAGACCTCAAAAGCATCCCTGGGTCCAAGAGCTCTGATGTGACACACACCATCTCCACTTGAGTTTCACTTTTATTACCATATATTTCATCCTTGCCGCCCAAGTTATTACCATGGTAATTGTTGAATTTCTCATTACAGAAAGCCAGCCTTTCATAAATATTGCATGTGGCTATTATTGGCAGATACAGTGTCAGTTTTTTAAGAAATATGGAAATTCTGTAATTTGAGGTAATTCATTATTTATCTTTTTTCTAATTTTAATGAATACAAGTGTCTCATATTCATTAAAAATAGAACAACAAAAATACCCATCTAGTCATTATTCTTTTGATTGATCTGCCCCATTAAGCTAAAGATCCAAGCAGAGTACCTGAAAAACACCTTAATTCTTCTTTAAAGAACATAATCATACTGAAATTATTTGCTTCTGGAGATCATTAATTTCATTTTATGGATATGAGGATTTTTTTCTGGATTGAGGTACATTAACACTCCTTTTCATTCTTATTGTTCAACGAATTCTTAGTAATAAAGCAGAGCTAAATGGCACTTATTAAACATTATTCATTTAATGTTGGAGGAAGAGAGTTCTAAGACAAGTTTGGAGAGTAAGTTGGAAATGATACTTCTTTATATGAGAGACAGCCAGAGTATTTCATTTTATTGGCCGATAAATGCATGTGTCACTTGTGTATATAAAGAGATTTAAAATGATCACATAATTACTCATTCTTGTATTTAGATTTCAGAATCTTCTGGGATTGACACCTGCTTTCCTATCTCACTGTGTGCCGAAGCCTCCTGGTGCTCTGTAATGTCACAGAGCAGTGGGTTGTAGAATCACTCCAAACCAAACCCAAACTCCTGTACTGAAATTTTGATGACTAGGGGAGGGAAACTTCTAGAAATGCCTTGGTGATAGGAAATATGTCTTATAACTGAAATATATAATTCTTTAAAAAGTAGTCCTTAGTCCTTACTTCTTTACCATATTTGATTTATTTATTTTTGCCATGTGTACTTAATATAAGACAATTGTTTTCCTCAAATTTTTTATGCTTTTTTTCTTTTGCCATATGTACCAAATATAAGGCAATTTTTTTCCTCAACATTGTCCTTTGGAAAAGAGGACTATGTCCTTAAAAAGTCTCTCATGCACTTACATTTTCAACATTTTATTTTGAACAACAAATTTGACCTTGCTTAAAATTTCCGTCATTGCAAAAAAATTCTGCAATGTACCAAGTTATGTAATTTTAAATTTCTGAGTAACTAAGATAATTAACTACACATTTGACATTTGATGATTTCACTTTTATGCCAGTGTTTCTAGTTGGTCAAAAAAATAACGTGGAAGACTTGGAGAGTTGTCTTACATTTGAGATATTTTTACATTGGGGTACACATAATACTAAAAATATAATGGACTATATTTTATTAAAAGCCAATGTCTTAAATGTTCAGAGCAGCCTGTTAGTTTTAGGATACAGCTGATACGGACAACAAATTTTGAAAAGCAAGTATTAAAGTTGCAAATTCTAAAGTAGTAAATATAAAATTTCTCATTTAATGAAAGTTTCATAGCTTTCATAATCCCTGATTTCATTTCATCATGACATTTACTACTGTAGGCTTCTATTGTACAAAAGGACCCAGAGGCACCAAATGACAGGTTGTGTGAAAATGTAATACAGAATAGTAAAATTTCTATTTAAGAAACAGTAAGAATTGTATTTCTTTTAAAATACTTTCTCCCTGGACCTGATAAGAAATCCTTGAAGGATTAACAGCCTTTCCTTCCACGTGATAGAGAGAGCTCAGCTTATATAACTGAATCTTAATGAAACTTAGGAGAAAAAAGAATCTAAGACTGGTTTCTAAATGTAAAAATACAAACATTCATTTTACTCAGAAATCCAGAAGGTTTTTCTGCAAGTAAAGGTCTTTGGTTATGTGGATTTCTTAAAGCAACAGTATCCAAGCCTCTCATTGGTATTACATTTTGTTTTAATGTTTTGCATAAAATGAAATGATTGATTTGTCAGGGTTCTCACAATCTCCCTCTGCATCTGGACCACTTAGCTTCAACTTCTCCCCACTTTCTGAATTTTGAAAGGAGAAAAGATCCCCAGTGAAAATCTTTTAAAGAGAACAATCTTAACTGTGGAAGTCATACGTATGCCTTCTCAGGGCACCGCCCAGAGAAATGGGAGAGAGAGGGCTGGGGAGGAAGTGACTTTATTAGGAATTGCAGCATAGGCACAATGAGGTCATTCTGAAGAATTGGGTATTCAGTGACTGTATGACCAATGTGATTCTGCAATCTGAACAATCAGAAAAATGAGAACTTATACCCCAATTGATTCAAATGTATGAATTGCCAAGATCATTGTAATGTCATGTGTAGCTAATAAAACATAAAAAATAAATAACAAAGGCTCAACTACTTGTCTGTGTACTGTGTAGGGGCTTCTCCTAAAAAAATCAACTGGTTAATAGTTCTCCATTATTCCTTGTAATTAACTGTCAAGCAAAGGAAAGAGACAATTTAATTGACCCGCAAACACAATTTGACAACATTTATTACGGGACCTCTCTGTGTCCCTTAGATTCTTGTATACAGTAAGAAGAAGCAGTCTATCAAGGAGGAAAAAAAAATGCAAATATCCAAATGAATAAAACAAAATGTCAGCCTTCAGGTAGGGTTATGCAAGAATGATCCCTATTTAGGCTGATGAGAAGATGCAACAGAGGCTTGTTGAGGGTTGACAGATGTCGCCTTTAAGAAGTCATCTTTGAACTGCACTTGAGTACGAACTATGAGATAAGCTCAGGGAGTCAGGCATGAGGAAGAAAGGTTGAGAGGGAAAAAAATCCTGGTACAGTGCACATCATGTGAAACATCCCAGAAACGGAAGCACATGGCACACTGGAGGAGATAAGAGAAATTGAGAGGGGGAAGAAAAGATCAAAAACAAGAAGGGTGACCTAAATAGTGCTGACAGGTCAGCAGAAAACAGGTCATGTGGGATTAGAAAGGTGGAGTTAAGGAGTTGGGATTTAGGTTTTATTTTACATGAGGCAAAACTTTCAGAAAGTACAGGGTCGGGGAAAGAACAGTGAATGGGATGGGCTATGAGTGGATGTAGAGATTAGTTTGGAAAACCTGAGATCTCAGGGAAAAAAGGGTGGCATCTTGAATTAGGCTGAGATTTTAAAAATATTTTCAAACTAGCCAATTGCAGTGGTGCATGCCTGTAATTCCAGTGGCTCAGGAGGCTGAGCCAGGAAGATCTTGAGTTCAAAGCCAGCCTCAGCAATAAGCATCTCAGTGAGATCCTGTCACTAAATAAATACAAAATAGGGCTGGGATGTGGTCAAATGGCCTTGAGTTCAATCCCTAGTACCAAAAAATAAATAAATAAAAAATTCAAATTAGAGTAGTATGCTGAATTTTGTCTTCTGACTGGAAAACATTAAATTAGCCTCAGAAATGGCCAACTTACTTTAGAGTAGAAGTTGAACACTGGTGCTTAAAAGGACTCTTTAGGAGATTTGTGAAAGGGATGGGCAAAAAGGAGGTAATAATCAAATAATCAAATTTTAAAAAGTTCAAAGAGTTTTATTTTGAAGACTATGGCATGAGAGGCATTGACAGTGGGAGGAAAATCTATCTTGTTCATTTTCTAAGGATCTATAGTTAATCTGAGCATCTTTACCACTTAAATCCTCACTAAACCTTTAGGAGGGATTTAATATTATCTTTATGTTAGGAAACCAACTAAGATATTGGGAAGTTACTTAAATAACTTAAAATCACTTGTGAAGTTAAGTTTGTTTTTTTTTTTTAAGAAAAAAAGCAAATTTGTTTAAGAAAGGATCTTTGGAAAATTATGCAGTAGCATGTAGTTTCAGAGTTAGGGAGATTTTTTTTTTTTTTTTAACTGAAGATCGGTAATTTCATGAAGAAATCAGAAGATTCAAGAGCAGATTAGATCTCCTTGAGTTCAGACATTTCTTCTAATGATTAGCTGGTGCTGATACCAAGTAGATTTTGTTGTTGTTTTGTAATGACAGAGGCTCAATTTTTTTTATCTATGTAAGAAAAGGGTTCAGAGAGTTATAAAGTATTGAAGATTAGGGAGAAAGTAAAAATGTGGGTTAAAAAAAAAGGTGGAGCAGAATTGGGACAGAAGTGTTGCTGGGGTGGAGATAAGAAAGCACCTGTCTCCTGAGGAACAGCCTCTTTCAAGTGGAGAAGTAAGGAAGCACCCAGAGCAGTTAGGAAGAATCAATCAAAACTGTTCCTCAAGCAGTTGTCTCTTTGGTGCTCATGCAAATCAACATTTCCCTGAAGAATCTAGCCTGCCATTGGAACTGAAGAAAAATGGAAGGTAACTATGGCTGTGGCTTAGTGTGAAGCCAGGGAAACTAAATGTCAATGAAAGCCTCTAAATGGAATTTTAGGCCTGTACCAGAAACAGAGTTAACCAAGGGATTCAAAAATAGCATTTCTTGGCCATGCATGGTGGTGCATGCCTGTAATCCCAACGACTGGGGCAAGAGGATCACAAATTCAAGCTGAGGCAGGAGGATCACATGTTCGAAGCCAGCCTCAGCAACTTAGGAGGCCTTAAGCAATTTAGTAAGATCCAGTCTCAAAATAAAAAATAAAAAGGTCTCGTAATAAATGTTGTCAAATTGTGTTTGCGGGTCAATTAAATTGTCTCTTTCCTTTATTGGGGTGATTTGATTTGATCAGCAGCTTTATCACAGCAACAATTGGTGCTGGTTATGTGGCTCAGTGGTTATGCACTCCTGGTGCCAAAACAAACAAACACCCCCCCCCCCCAAAAAAAAAAAAAAAAAAACATTTCTTTTTCTATTCCATTCCAAAATAGTTACTTGAATAAAAGTTAAAAATAATAGACAGTTTAATGATGAGGAATATTTTGCTCAATTGGGAAAATGGTAAATAGTATTTTCTTAGTTAAATAGACCTAATGAATAAACAAATTCTTTCATATAGTCTTTCTTTCTTTTCTGTGTGCATGTGTGTGGTTTTGGAAATTGAACCCAAAGGCACTCTACTACTGAGCCCACATCCCTAGTCCTTCCTTTTTTTTAATTTTTTTTTTTTTATTTTGAGACAGGGTCCAGTTATGTTGCCCAGGCTGGTCTCTGATTTTTACTTTCTTGCCTCAGTCTCCCACCTGAGTTCTGGGATTACCTATATGTGCCTCTGCCTAGTTTATTTCACATTTTTAAAGACTCTTGTGTGAATTTAACACTAGAGTTTCAACCAAACAGACAAGAATAAGATCTTTGATATTCTTTTTTTTCCCCCAATTTTTTGCTGATTTATGTAAATAAAATTTGATGGATGTTTGCAATTGAACATACAAAATTTAAAAAAATTAAAAAAGATAATACTAAGTTCAAAATAATGCAATCCGACATTTTTGCTATGTTTCAAGTGTACTTTTATAAGAAAGTCCCTCCTTTCCCCTCTCCTCTTCTCCTCTCTTCCATTCCCCCTATTTCCTTCCTTTTAAAATTTTCATCTTTTTAAGATTTATGCCATTATTTTCTAATTAATTCTATAAATATACATATGAATACTACATAATACATGGTAACTACATAGCTAGCTTCATGGAAAATCAAGTTAATACTAACCTCCTTAAAGCAAAAATAGTACATCATATAATATACTAAAATACTTAATATTTTGTATCTAACTTATCATCCCCTCAAAAGCAGAAAAGAAGAATTACCTTAATATTCTTGCTAAAATGATCAGCATTTGTTAAAATGGTAATTGAGTATTCATATTGTTTCAGACATTTTAAATTAATGAAAACTTTAACTTTTGCTAATATTAAACATTATAGGGCTTATATTGTGAAAGCTATATTAATTTTAGGTCAAAGAAGATAAATAGATAAGAAAAAATCGGAACATAAGAAAGAAGTGACCATCTGTGGCCAAGTACTGGGCAGTTTGTTGAGCCAGGCCATTCTATTTCCAGGGAGAGCAGATCTGGGTGGCTCAGGCATAACTAATTCTCAGGCACCTTATTCTGAATCCCTTGGGTGGCTGTAACATCAAGGTAGTTAGGCTGACCTGGAACCCAAGTAAGAATTGCAGATCATCTGAATTAGATTGAAAATTAGATTCTCAAATCCCCACACAAAGCAAACTTATTCCTCAAGTCATATTAAAACCATTTCAACTCTTTCAGAATCCCGTAAATGCAAGAAGACCTGGCTGACATTCACATTTATAATACTGGCTATCAAGTCATACTCCAAACATGATAAAGTCCTGAAATGGACCTTTATCCAAGACCAGGTTGAAAATTTGAAACAAAATGGAGATTTTTTTTTCTTGACTTCTAACCATCTTTTAAAAAAATTATTAATAGCCTATTGTAGACTTTGAAATATCATAGATGTCTCACACAGTTGGACAAGGTTCTAAAGATTAATAGTAGGTGATGTGTTAAGCATTATGTGAAGCACTTTACAAGAATTATCTAATTTAATTCCACATTCCATGAAACAGATACGATTATCATCCTAACTTAATGAGAAAATTGAGGCTGAGACAGGTTAAGTAATTTACTGATGAGAGTGGGTAACCAACCATCCTTTTCTTGCAGATGGGTATTCTCAAATATAAAGATGCTATTCACCCATCTGTGGTAGACAGGATTAATATTGGATTTAGTCTCACAACTTTATTTGGCCAACAAAGTTTTAGTGGAGATCTGTGAGAAGAGAATGTTCCACAGAGACTCAACTTCAGCCTTTGCCTGCAGATGAGACAAATAGAGCAGAGATGAACCCTAGAGCTCAGAGTCAAGCCCTGGTGACCTGTATCCTGAATCAGTGCTCCAGTTGGCCTGCAGATCTTGGAGCCCCCCCCCCTCCCCCCGCCAAAAAAAAAAAATCCATGTTTTGCATTGTAGGCCAATGAGATTGGGGTGATTTGATTTGATCATCAGCATTATTACAGCAACAATTTAATAAGACACAAGGAGAGGTATTGGGGAATGAAATTGACCAAAGTATTATATGCTTGTGTTAATATGCCACAATGAAATCCACTGTTCTGTATAATTATTATGCACCAGTAGAAAACAAACAAAAGAGATGCAATTTGTGTTAACATTATATTTTATTTTTAAAAATTTTTATTTATTCTTTTGAGTTACACATCACAGTAGAAACCATTTTGGTATATTTATACAAATTTGGAATATATCTTATTCTAAATAGGATCCCAGTGTGCTAAATGTACACCATGATGAGATTCACTGTGGTGTATTCATATATGTACACAGAAAAGTTATATCAGTATTTTATATTTCTGTTCCCTCTCCCATCCCTTCATTACTCTTTGTCTAATCCACTGAACTTTTATTCTTCCTGTCCCCTCTTACTGTGGGTTATCATCTACATATCAGAGAAAACATTCAACCTTTGATTTTTTTTTTAGGATTGGCTTAATTCACTTAGCATGATAGTCTCCAGATCCATCCATTTACAAGTGAATGTCATGAAATCATTCTTTTTTTTAATGGTTGAGTAGTATTCCCTTGTGCATATATATCACAATTTCTTAATCCAGTTATCTGTTGGTGGGCATCTAGGTTGGTTCTATAGCTTAGCTATTGTGAATTGTGCTGCTCTAAAGATTGATGTGGCTGCATCACTGTAGTATGTTAATGTTAACTTTTTTGAGTATATATTGAGGAGTGGAATAGCTGGGTCAAATGGTAGTTCCATTTCCAGTTTTTTTTTTTTTTTTTTTTTAGGAATCTGCATATTGCTTTCTAGAGGGGATGCACTAATTTTCAGTCCCAACAACAAACATTGTATTTTAGATAAACTAATACTAGATAAAATCAAAAGACAAAGAACATAACAGTTACCAAGTGAGGAGGCAAGCAATGAATATTGCCAGTGACCCAATGACCAATGTCCATTTGACTAGAATCAGTAGTACTGTTCTTAAAAAGAATATATAGAAACTATATATAAGCTGCAACAAAATTCAAAAATTGAATACTCAGATATAATCCATCTTTCAAATACTAACAAGCATTTTCTCTTATCTTCTGCATCATATTTCAAACAAAGACACAAATTTTACCTAGTACCAATTACCTGTATTATATATGTAATTTTGTATCATAATTTTCCACTTGTGATTATGAAGATTTTACCCTACTTCTACAGTTTTATAATTACAATTTTAATGGATACTATATTAAGTGAATTAATCATGATTTGCAATTTGATTATATCCTGAGAATATGTTTCAGCGTGTACTGAACTACAATGACAGATTTAAAGATATAACGATTTTTGCTCCTGTTGCCAAATTGCTTATCTATGGTTGTACAAATTTAGGCTGTCACCTACAATGTGTGAATTAATGCTACTCTACCTATATTTTCTACATGTAAATTTTCTACATGTATTGTTTCTATTCTTTCTGACATTATAAAGCCAACATTTAGTTGCAAATGTGATAACCTTTTTGTGAATCATTATTTATATCCTTTTATCATTTAATGAAAGTGTTTTTACTTTATTTTTTTAATTTGTATGATTTTTAAATATAGAAACTTTATTTCTATTTAAAACAAGTTATATTGTGAGATATGTATCTAAATCAATCCTCCCCATCTCACAAATTACAAGAAATTACTCATCAATATTTCTTAAACTCCTCAGCCTTCCCAACTAGTGTTATGATTTCTCTTTCAGGAGGTGCTGACTTGTTATGCACACAGTTCTCTCTTCCCAGCTTCTTTCTTCTCTTCTAACATTTACGTAGTTATTCTTTCGTAAGCTTTCTGAGAACCAAAAACATAACTGGCATTTCCTTTTATTTCCCCAATGTTCTGCCCAGGAGGCAGTTGGTAAATGTTTATTGTTGTTGACACAGAAATAAAACATGGAGAAGAGACAAACATCAAATATTCTAGTTGGTAGTCAGCGTCTGCTAGCCTGAATCATGTCAAGAATGGTGCAAGACATTTTCCGACATTAAGCAACAAAACGATGATTATGTGATAACCTCCGAGGTGGGTCTGGCTGCCTAAACTTGTGACTTATTTGGGGGCTTCTCCATGTAACAGATGGCTAGGGAAGAATATGATGAGAGGATTTGGGAATGCTTCAGGGAAATGAGCAGTGTCATAAAAACAAAATTGAAATTTTTGAAAGGCTGATGCAGAAGAGAAAATCATAAGAAGTCACTTAGTGAAGGTAGCTGAGTACCATCATTTCCATTCCTCTTACATTTCAAAGAACAAGAATACCAAGGTGAAAACAGAAAATTTTATTTAATTCTTATAATCTTCTTCTTATTTGTATTTTTTTTACAAAAATCCCTTCCTCTTTTCAGATGATATTTGGTAGCAAAAAACTTTTTTAAAACTGAAATTAAATTCTCTTAGGAAGAGGAGGGCCAAGGAGAAACTAGCAAACTCTATTCTTTGTGTAACTGAAAGATGGTAACAGAGAAGGAGCTCAGATAGACCAGTCACTGCAGCCCAGAGAAGACCCACAGGAAATGGCTGTGGAGCAATCCCAGAGAAGAATGATGTGGGGGCTGTGAGCTCGCCTAGGTGGAGGTTCAGGACTGTGGCCTCTTTCTCTTCCTTTATGCCAGAAGTCTCCCTTCCAGGCTCTATTCTTTCCTTCCTTTTCAGCATTTTCCTCTACTCACACGTGTTTACCTCTTTTCATTTGAAAAGTGTCTTGCTGGGTGAGATCAACTATATGCAAATGCTCTCCAAATTTATGGCTCTGAGTTCTGCCCATTCAATTAACTTAAATGTCCCACACACTGCTTCTGGGATGATTCTTGCGAGGCCCCCACAGACAAACTCAGTACTTTCAAAGCCAAGTTCATTATTCTTCCCACTCTGCATCAGCTACTTTTTTATATTCTCTTTCTTAATTAATAACTTCAACATCCACACAGTCACTCGAGCAAGAAATATTGCAACTTCCTCAAGCATCCTTCTGCTTTATACCCCAAAATGAAATGTTTGCCTCCTATGTTCACATCAGCCCTGCTCTTTTGAAATGTCTCCAAGTTAAACTTTAGTCTGGCTACCGTTTTGAAGGGCCCTTGCCTACTCATTTTAATGCTTTACTCATTGTAATATTTTCCATTTCTGATAAGCCTCCTCCCTGCTGGTTATAGTTTTGTAAACTACACACCTGATTTTGATAGTTTATTTTTAAGTAAACAGAAACGCCATCGCTTTGTCTATTGTATGACGTTCAAGATTGACACCGCCTGTTTTTCTAAGCTTATTAATTGCCACACGCATTGATGCACTGTAAACTTGAGCCTTGATGGATTCTTTGTCCCTTCTTTAAATAGGCTTTGCAGTTCAGTCTTCCACAGCTATTTAATAAGCTCAAAATAATTCATCAGATAGAATTAATCCTTCTTTTCCTTCCTCCCCAAATGCACTCTTTTATATCGCAGACCCTCTCAATTGCCTTGCAATAGTTTATATATTACAGAAACACCCACTCACCGAAGCAGTTTTGGAGGTCTTAGTTCATAGACCACCAACTCCATTGCTCTGGGTCCAGGGTAAGGCATAAAATCATGGAGGAAGGGTGTAAAGGAGGAAAGCAGGTCAGGACACAGCAATCAGGAAGCAGGGGGAGAGCCCTGATCATCAGATACAAAATTTATATCCCAAAGGATTGCTTTCAGTGACCTACCTCCTTTGGGATGTAAATTACCATCAAATTAATCCATGAAATTGTATTAATGCACTGATTAGGCTGAGACAGCCATAACCCAGTCATTTCACCTCTAAACTTTCTTGCTTTGTCTCATAATGAACTTTTGTGGCACACTTAATATCGGAACCATAACAGGGGGGAAGAAGAAATCATTGACTTTTCACACTATGGTGTTCTATACAGTTTACAATGTGATTCTATTTGCTGTATAATAAACTCAAATCACACACAATTCCTCAGTTCCCCAGTACAAACCCAATTGCTCATTAAAGAATTGGAATACACCTGTTGTAGGGACAGATAAAGCAAAGCACCAAAGATAGCAGGAAACGGTTTTATTTGGCTGCAGCCAGGTTCAGAGGGCACAGTTTTTGCTGTAATCAATCAATCCCCTGAACCCCAAGTTCAGGTAGTTTCAGAACTTTATACCCAGCACATAAGGGGAGGGGCTTAGAAGTTCACAGTCTGCAGAAGTTCACATAAAAGTAGCTTTTTCTTTCACTGTTCTGGGCAAGTGAACCCTTCAAGGACAACACCTGAGAAGGGGAGAGCTTCTTCTCCCCTCTCTTTCCTCCCCCTGCCAGCTGTTACCCCGGAGCCCAATTGGTATCTTCTCATTTCTTAGGAATGTAGACACCTCTGTGAAGCCCAGCTCAAGGCCAGAGGCCTTGTTTGCACATTTCTACAAACTACTATACTAGATACATTTGTGAAAAACTAGTAAGAAGGTATCTAGTACCTGGAGTACTGATATCTTCCTGGCCACTGGCCACATAAAACAGGGCAACATGAAAATAGGAAGTTTATTTACATTTAACTCTTTTGTAGAGACTCTTTTGCTGACAGTCCCAAAATCAGCCATGGTGAAGATTTCTGGAGAAGCCCAGTTAAGACTTTTCTGTGGATAAAAGGGGTGCCACTACACACCCACCCTAACCTAATGTTGATTCAAAAGCATGTTTCAAGAGGGAAGAATTATTCCATTTTCTTTTTTAGTCAAAACGTTTTATCACATCAAAATTTTGAGGAATTGCCAACATGAGAAGTGTATAAAATATCTACTTTACACATAAGAGTATTAAGTTTGAAAAAGCATTTCAGACTTTAAAACAGACAGGAAGATAAAATGGGGTGTATTTGGCTTCCCAAGTACTGCAGTTTTTTTTTTTAATTTAAAAGATAATTGTTTGATTTTTAATAATATTATTTGAATAACTTCTATTTAAGAAGTTTTTTTGTTAACTCTTAATGTAACTGAAAAACTAATTCTAGTTAATATATTTATTCCAAGATATATTCAGTCACTCATGTCATAATTTTTAAAAAGTTATTAAGAAGTATATAATAATCAATCTCTTCATAGTTTAAAATGCACAAACAGCTGAGCATGGTGGTACACACCTGCAATACCAGAAGCATGGGAGGCTGAGGCAGGAAGATCATCAGTTCAAAGCCAGCCTCAGCAACTTAGACTCTAAGTAACTAAGTGAGACCCTGTTCCAAAATTAAAAAAAAATAAAATATAGTGGGATGATGATATGGCTCAGTGGTTGAAAGCCCCTGAGTTCAATTCCTGGTAACCCACCCAAAAAAGGCACAAACAGTAAGACTGTGTAATTCATGTTATATACCATAGAGTAAATGAGCCATAAACTTACAGTGAATGAACGTGCTGACTTTGGATTGATTTATATGTAATTTGTAATTCAATGATATAATCTTCTTTTGTCCTTTCACCATATGATGTTAGAGTTTGAGAAATATAAATTATTCTTTTTATTTGTTGTGCATGTTGAAGAATTACATTTCATAAAAATCCCTCGATATCTTACTATTATACCAGTTAGTGACTGTGGGATATAAAAGATGGTTCTAGAAGCAGCCTGAACGTCTTCATAGAAGTTGACACTCATCTCCTGAAAGAAAATATAGAAAAAAAAAGCTGGAAAATTGAGATATTACCAATAAAGTTTGGACATTTTCACATGCATTCACCACACAGCTTTACCAAGCAGATGTTATTTACCTCCCTAGGAGATTCCTCATTATTTTAAAAACGTAACAAACATCAACTGAAGGATTTTTATGAGACTAGAAATTATTGTATATCTGATTTCCTTGATATCCCAAGTAAAGCACAATTTAGATTCTTAAAAGATAATGATATAATTTCATTTCAAACTGAGAAAATATACTCTAAATCCATACTCTTTTGTTTTTCTACATTTACTTCTGGTACCATGCTTCTCATGTTTCTACATTTTTGCATTTCCGCACAGTTTGTCTTAATAAGTACTCTCTGAGATTGAAATTTTCTGTGTGCGCTAGAAACATTAGTATAACATTTCAGATGATTACAGGATACTAGATATCAACAGTGTTTGTTTTAGTAATTTGTTTTTGCATTCGGCTTGAAGGATATGAATCAGAATCTTTATTACTGCAAAATAGGAAATGAAGATCTTTCTTTGAGTTAAGCTGCAAGAGTGTAAAAAATTTGATCCAAAAGTAAAAAAAATGTGTTTTCTTCCCAATGAGTATTTCCTCCTGTGATTTGTTCTGAGCAAGATGGATCTCAGTAAAAAAAAAAAAAAAAAAAAGTGTGCTGGAAATGGCTAGTATTTGTATTTTCTTTTCTTCTCTTGATAAAATAGCATCAATCCATGTGTGTTTGTTTTATATTTTTTGTTTGCTTCAATTGAGGAATAATCGACATATACAATAAACTGCATATATGTGAAGTGTAACATCTGGTCAGTTTTGACATGGACTACATCCGCGGAATCATCACCACAGTCAAGACAGTGAATATATCCATCTCATGTTTTGGAAGTGAAAAGATTTTTGTAACATTTCATATGGTGCATTCACTCTCACATATAATGTATGGTAAGCTTCAGGAGGGATGGAATGAGACATCTTCATTAATTTCATCCCTCACTTCCTTTCTGCTACCCTCCCTGGCCTAACCTCAAGACCATGCTCATCTCTATTTCAAATTTTTGAGCATTTACCACCTGCCCATATTCTGACAACGATGATAGACCTTCTACTTAATGGTAGAAAATTCTACCTACAAAAGGTATATTTTGTCATGCCAGTAGTACCAGAGGACACTGAACACATTATTTTACATCACGAGTAGCCGGGTGATGTAATGAGAATATCACTAAATCTGGGAGGAGAAGGCCTGTGTCTGTCCATTTCCTAATGGACTGAGTGACTACCGGCAATTTAATTTCTTTCTTGGGGGTTCCTCTTCATCTATAAGAGAAGGTGGCTGAACTAGATCAGGAGTCGATAGCTTTTTCTATAAAGGGCTAAGTAGTAATATTTTTGCTTTGGGGACCCCGTGGTCTCAGTTGCAACTGCTCAACTCTTTAATTGTAGAGCAAAAGCAATGACAGACAATATTTAAACAAATGAGTGAATGAACATGAGAACAGCTATGTTAAAATAAAGTGGACAGACAGCGAGCAGTAGTTTGCTGACTACTGAACTAGATTTATAAAATTCTTTTTAGTGATAGCTTCTGATTATTGAATAAAGAATATGCTTACTTTTCCAGTATTAAAAGTTATCATAGAAATTATATCATAGAAGAGGACCTCAAGAGGTGATTTAGTTTCTTTATCTACCTCAGACAGGATTATACTGAAGCCACCAATGAGGACAGCTGTCCATCCACCTTATCCTAGTAAAAGGATGAATCTCCTTTCAGTCTTTGTAAAGCCACTGTATAAATGTGATGCTGCTGTAAGGTTTTAGAAATATCTTTAATGGTTTGAGATTGAATATCCTGCCATTTTAAAAACTGATTTTACACATAATAGAAGATGGAAGAATGACATATTTCTTTTCCATTATTCTTATGGCTTCGAATCCTAGGAAATCATTCTTCTTCCTAATAGATCTATACATTATAAAATTTTTCTTCCATGAAAGGAAATTGCTACAAATTATTTTTTTCAGATAGGCTGTATAAATTTAATAGACCACGAATCAAAGCTCGTTTGTCAACCCCTCAAGATTTTTTATTCTATTTATCTTTTTAAGTTATTTTATAAAATTTCAAAACAAAACATAAAATGTGCTCAAGACAATGTAGTAATCAGATATTTCATGTTGTAAAATCTACTGGAATAATCTTATCTGTTAAAAATTATGACAATTATTGTGGTTTAGAAAATCATTGTTATAACTGTTTAGTTTAAAATTCTTAGAAAGTGATACAATTTTATAACATTATTACTTCAACTAAAGCTAGCATTCAATTTTATTTCTTTACTTACTGCCTCAATATAGAAGCAATTAATTATTTAGCTGTTTTTTGGAAATATCTTGATTTCCATAAGTTACCTCTAGTATTTATTACATATTTTTATTCTCATATTAATTGGATAAATGCATATATTATTAAAGATATATTACAACTCAAAAGGGACAAATACTTCTTGCAGATTACAGTTTAAATTTATTTCAGACTCACAAGTGTTTGCAAGAGCCATACAGAGATTGTGATAAAAAGTAAAAAAGTTATTGAAAATTACTTCTGTATTCTTCAAAATGTTCCATCAACAGCCCACTCTATTAAAGTCTCATTCAAAAGTCACTAGCTTTCATAAACTAATCTTATGAAGATTTGTTCAAGTTAACAGTAAATTCTGATAGGGCTAGAAAGGTGTCTGTTTTTTATATTTCCACATGGTCAGCATCCAACACAATAAGTACTGCATAGAGATTCTCTGTAAAGCATATTTCCTTGGCTCAATACAAAACATTTTCATCAGCATCATGAGATTACCACCCTGCTTACCATATGCCAGACGCAGAAAAGTTACAATATGTATTACAGATTGTACAGATTGAAATTTTTCTTTTTTCTTTCTTTTTTTTCCCATTTTCTTTACTCATTTTTTGTTGTTGTTTTTGGTACCTGAGATTGAACTCAGGGGCACTTAACCACTGAGCTACATCCCCAGCCCTCTTTTGTATTTTATTTAGAGACAGAGATTCACTGAGTTGCTTAGAACCTCGCTTTTGCTGAGGCTGGCTTTGAACTCATGATTCTCTTGCCTCAGCCTCCTGAGCCACCGGGTTTACATGCCTGTACCCTGCACCCAGCTATCTACTCATCTTTTATTTGTTCTTTTTAGATATACATGACAGTTGAGAGTATTTTGACTTATTATACATGCATGGAATATAACTTATTCTGATTAGGATCCTATTCTTGTGATTATATATGAGGTGGATTTTCACTGGTGGTGTATTCATATATGAACATAGGAACGTTATGTCTGATTCATTCTGATGTTTCTTTTTTCTTCTTCCAATTTTTAATTTTATTTAGGTTATTCAAACTTGAAGAAAAATTGTTAGAGTATTACAGTGAATACCTCTATACCCTTCATCCAAACTCATGAATTATTTACATTTTGCCATATTTACATTACCTCTTTCTATATTAACTATACATAGTATATTTAAGTAGTTACTTTTGCTCAATCTTTGATATTTAATTGTAGGTACTGTAAGCTGTTCTAGGAATTCAATGTGTATTTCTCAAGAACTATTTTTTAATACAACATCAAATTCAGGGAATTTATCATTTACACAAAAATGTTACCTAACAGGTCTATTGTCAACACTGAATTCTCTTAATAAAAATGTTTATACCAACATTTTTCTTTCCTGACCAACTCAGGATTACACATTATCATCATTTTCCTATGGTCTCATTTAATCTGGAAACTTTCCTCAGACTTTGTCTTTTATGATATTGATATTTTGAAGAGAATTGAAAATAATCTTTAGAATGTAACTTTCTGTCTATTTAGATCTAGATGTTTCCTCATGATTAGATTTCCTCCCTCCTCCCTTCCCTTCCTCTTCCCGACTCACCCTCAATCCTCCCTTTCTCTGCTTTGCAGTAACACCACAGAAACAATGCCATGTCTTGCTCAGTGTGTGATCAGGGGGCATATGATGTCAGTTTGCCCCATTAAGATGATGTTATTTTTGATTAATTGTCTGTCAAATTTCTTCACTATAAGGAAAACCTTTTTCTCTTGTAATTAACAAATACTCTATGGTGAAATAGTCTGTTCTCTTATAAACTTTTAGTCAATCATTTCAGCATCTCTTGATAATTCTTTCTTGAATCAGGCATTAGTGTGGAGATGACAAAATGGCAAATTTCTAAATCTATGAATATTCTACATATCTTTACTGACTTTTTTTTGTAAAGAAAAACTATCCTTAATTTGTTTTGTATGTTTGTTATGTTAGTACAGACTCAAGAATTGCCTTTTGAACTTCCATTTGACTCAATACTGTCATTGTTGATTTTGATGTTCAATTGTACCAAATATAATCAGTAGAAGCCCTTTTAACCTGATACCTATATGCTTTTGATATGCCTTTATAACTTTTTAAGAATTGTTGAAGCATGACTTAACTCAGAAAAATGCAAAAATCTTAAATATGCAATCAAAAAGTAACACAAACTAAATACACCCCTGTAATGAGCATAAAAAGTAACACAAACTAAATACACCCCTGTAATGAACATAGAGATAACACCCAGAGCTTTGTCAGAATCTCAGAAGCATGCTCCGCCCACCTTCACCATGTACCTCTAACTACTTTCCCTGTGAATAGCCCCTGCTCGGCTTCTAATACTATGAATTCTATTTGCCTGTTTTTGAAATGTATATAAATGGGATCATATCAAATGTATTCTTTAGTTCTGACTAATTTTAGCTGCAACATTTTGAGATTTATCAGTACTGTTTTATACTTTATTCTCATTCCCATACTTGCCTACATTGTATGACTATTGTGTTGTTGGTTCTTATTCAAGTTCAAGTAGCTTTATCTCTCTGTCTTCACATATTTGATGAACACATATACAATATATATATATATATATATATATATATATATATATATATATATATATTTCTACTGGGTATAGTTTAGTTGTGAATTTGTTAAATCATAAAACTTACATATGGTCATTTTAGTAGATATTGCCAAATGATTTTCCAAACATTGTCTCAGAATTCCAGTTCTACATTTTTGCCAATACTTGCTCTTGTCTGTGTTTATTTTCCCCTTTAGATATTTGATGAATATGTAGTGGAATCTTACTGAGATTTTCATTTGAATTTTTCTCATGAATAATGAAGTTTTAATACACTTATTAATCATTTGAATATTCTCTTTTGATAAGTTCCTGTTAACTCTTCTACCTATTTTTTAAAAAAATTCCTTTCAAATTAATCTGTAAATCCCACTGAACTCAACCTATAACTTAGGAGGGTGTACGTGTGTGTGTGTGTGTTTATATATAAGTTAACAAGCTAACTTTACATTCTTATGTAAATACTGAGTCAAGAATAGCCAAGGAAATCTTCAAGAAAAGAATACAGCTAGATTGTATACACAGTATATTCACACCAATTCGTGTCTTCATACCTGTACTTTGGATAATAATGATTATCACATTCCACCATCATTAATAACCCCATGACCCCTGCCTTCCCCTCTAACCCCTCTGCCCTATCTAGAGTTTATCTATTCTTCCCATGCTCCCTCTCCCTATCCCACTATGAATCAGCCTCCTTATATCAAAGAAAACATTCGGCATTTGTTTTTTTGGGGATTGGCTAACTTCACTTAGCATTATCTTCTCTAACTCCATCCATTTCCTGCAAATGCCATGATTTTATTCTCTTTTATTGCTGAGTAATATTCCTTTGTGTGTACAACCAGAGATATGAAAAATTGTGCTCTATATGTGTAATAAGAATTGTAATGCATTCTTCTGTCATATATAAAACAAACAAACAAACAAAAAAAGAATACAGCTGGAGGATTCAAATTTTCAGATACTGATACCATGTATATAGATATAGTAATTATTATTCCATGGCTAAACAGAACACAGAATTTGGATTTATGACCAAAATGAAATTGGGGAAAGAATGGCCCTTTTGATAAATGATCCTGGGTCAGTTAGAAATCAATACAGAAAATGTATTTTGGTTCTACCTACAATACACACAGAAAATAGTACAGATCTAAAAGTGAAAGATTAAACAGTAAAGCTTTTTATAAGAAAATCAGGAGACTATATTCATAACCTTGAAGCAGACAAATATTTCTTTAACAAGTGGAAAAGAGAATTTACTAATAAGATGTGGGCACAGGCAAAGAACCCAAAGACAACTCTGAGGTCTTGAGACTGAGCAATTGGAAGGTAAAATATGCCTTGTATGATGATACGAAAGATCACAGAATGAGTCAGTTTTGAGTGCTCAATTTACAAATTTAGTATCGCAGAACTTAAATTTGAGATTCTCATTATATAACCAGGTAAAGAAATCAAGTAGACAGTTGAATGTATGCATCAAATTTCATGGGAAAGTGTTAGCCTGAGGATTTTTTTCCCACATTTATTTTTTATTGGTGCATTATGGTTGTATATAGTGAAGGGATTTGTTGTTAAGTATTTGTACATTCACACAATGCAACAATAATTTTAGCTTTGGGACTTTTAGGAATTGTCTGAATAGAGATTTATTTTTAAGCCCTTAGTTAAGAGAAGAGTTCAAGGACTAAAAGCCTGCATTTCATTGAAAAACAATTTGCTCGAGACACAAATGTGCAATCTAAAAAGACTGGGAGCAAAGAAGCAGACTTTTATACATGGTACAGAACGTTACTTGTTCACACATGATAGCCAAGTCTTCTATTTGGAAGGTGTGGATACCCATTTTATAAATGTGCAAACTGAGGGGCAGATGTGTTTACTTTCAAACTGAGCTCTTTTGTGTTTTTCCCATCTGACAAGAGACTGATGCCTTCACTTCCAATTTCTTTCCCAGCAAGAAATAGTCAAATGAAATTAAAAACTTGATAAATGTTGTTATAACCTTCTTAATGTTAAAGAAGATTTGGCATCATCTTCCCCCTTACATTGTGAAACAATGTTTATTTATGGAGAAAATTTAAAGTGAATTGTTCTTTAAGTGGAAAGATATTCACAGTTAACTTCATGGTACTGAAATTTGAAGGAAAATTTATATCTGTGCATTGTTCTTATTCATGTAGCACAAGTTAGATAGTTTGCAATTAGGGAATGATTCCTGTTAATTCTGTGAACAGTGGAAGTACAACCAGAAATACACCTCCTGCATTTAAAAAGAGTGCCAGGGAAAGCCTAGAGAGACTTTGGAAGCAAGGGAAAAGTCACTTTTTGATAAAATAATCTTTACCAATAATTAAAATGGTCTACAGTGGGATTTTAAATTAAATAACTAACTTAGAAATATGTTTCCATAGAGTTAATTAAGATTTCTTTGGGTTTATGCTGTGATGCTAATTTGTGTGGAGTCTGTGAGAGAAACACTATAAATAACATTGGGAGGTAGTTAAGCACCCACATTGCAGGTGCTGGGCTATCTAGGTTCAAATCCTGACTGTGACACTTAGTGGCTTTATGATCTGGGACAAGATCCAAGCCCCCTGTGCTTTCTGTTCTCCTTCTGAGGAAGCAGGAATCAATAGTACATTATCATCATCATTATTAGAGTGGCTTTGAGGATAAATGTTAGCATATACGTCGCACTTAACAAGGTGCATGGCATATATTAAGCAATATATAAATACATATTATTAAGATAAACTTCTTAGCGGTAAGGTATATTCTAGTGTCTTATGCTCCCTCTATAGCCAGAGCACATTATGCTCTCATTCAGAACTTTGAGAAAAACCTACAAAGAGCAAAAATCCATGTTTCCACTGCTTGTTTCCTCATTGATCAAAGAATATTCATTAATTCATCTTCTCCTGTGCCAGCCAATATCATTATCAAGACAGACAACATTTATTACCATTCACTGTGTGCAGGTGTAGAGAGGAGCATTTGTTCAATGTCCACTATCACATTGTGTCAGGTTCTTCCCAAAGCAAGTAAAAATTCAGAGTCTTTAATCCAAGATAAAAATTCTGATTTATAGTTGTGAAAGAATGAAGGCACTGTGGCTTTGAGTATTACCCTGCCCAGTGTGAATTCCCACTCATAATTGATGGTAGACATATTCTTCCTATTAGCAGTTAGAATGATACTTCTTGGATCAGTTAGCAGCATTATACTTTCCAGGTGTAATGCACTTGAGACTATAATATTGATCAGCTCAGTTAGCTTTTCATTCTTTTCAAACAGAAGTATCCATGGTCAAGGACCTTCTTATTGTTAGCTGGTGTCCTACTTCATCATTTTAAGAACCATTCAGTTAGAATAGGTACAGTGCTGGCAAGGTGCAGACAGACATGTAATGAAACATGGCAGGGCAAAAGGGACTTCTGAAAGGCTTTTTAGGAGTGGTTTTGAATATCACTTTTTACCCTTATATCAGGGGCTTTGTTCAGCCCTGTGGCTACGAGCATGGCTAGAGCCCAAACAGTGTTCACCCTGTCTTCAAATTGAATTGGTTCTTTGTAGATCTGCAATAAATAGGCTCTTTATGAATTTTCTGGACATAAGCCGAAAGACCTTGATTTCAGTTTGTGGTAGGTAAGCCATAAGAGCATTTCCTACTTATCTTTGTGTCTCAGATCTGAAACCAGTGAGAGCAGTACCTGCTCCTTGCTAATAAAAGTTAGTATCCTAAGTCTTCAGCCGAGATTTTGTCTTTCAAATCAAGATATAATTTCTTATTGTCATTTTAAAGTATGGGTACTCTTTATATACCATATTTGAAAACAAACAACTTTGGAAATAACTCTTTTATAATTGATATGCTAGCGAATTACTCAGACCCAAAACTGAAATATCTGACTAGGATTCCAATAGAAATGTTAATTTGTTACAAAATTTGCCAAAAGCTCTTATCCCCAAGGAACAAATTCTATCCATCCCTAGGTATTTCTATTTGTATGTTTAAAAATCTCTGATTCAAAGTAATAATGTTTCCATGATGTCCTTTTGATCCTTGCATTTATCCTTTCCTTCATTCAACAACAAATATCCATTCATTTATGATTGTACCAGGCACAGTGTGAGGATTTAAGAGCAGAAGAGTAGGAAGACATATTATTTCCCTGCTGCCATGAAGCTCACAGGACAGCCAGGGGAGAGTGGCAACAGTCATATCACCAAATATGTGAGCAGGATAACTTCACATTGTGATTAATATTGTGAAAATAATTATATAATATATAAGGGGTATTGTGATTTGTTAGAACATCATTTAATTAATAAATATTTGTTAAAAGTCAGAATTGATGGAAAAGATGATTTGGATTTATCCTGAATTTTCAAAATGGTACTTTTTTTTTTTTTTAGTATCAGGGATTGAACCCAGAGATGCTTAACCACTAAGCCACTTCTCCAGCCCGTTTTTATATTTTATTTAGAGACAGGGTCTTGTGAGTTGCTTAGGGCCTCACTAAGTTGCTGAGCCTGGCTTTGAACTCATGATCCTCCTGTGTAAACCTACCGAGCTGCTGGGATTAACAGGAATGTGCCACCATATGTGTTCTTGACTCAAATCTGAGCAATGCTTCAAAACCTCCTGCATTTGTGCGCAACATGAATTTTACAGCTCCTCTATACTAAAAGAAGAGGAGAAAATCCTAGAATACTTTTCATCAGTTAAAGTTTTTCCTGCAAAATCTGGTCTTTGAACTATACACAGACATTTTTTTTCTTTTGTTCTTTCCCTACACAGCATCAAATAATAGTATTTAATTTATTTCTTCCAAATTCCTTCCCTCATCTTCATTCTTCAGAGGTCCAATGCTTCTAACCTTTACTATGCAAAGCTTAAGTCTTGTCCAACTTCTATATCTACCGTTGTCTGTCTATATGGATCAAACAAATGACTTTGTGGGCAGCAGTAAGATACTATAGAAAGAGATGCATTATATTTTCTATAACATTTTTGTTATTATATTCATAATCTCATTAGAAAAAAAGAAATTATTATGGTTCCACAAGTTGTTCCTGACTGAATTGTTTGGAACTCTCTTCACATGGCTTTGGAAAATGAGAGAAAATGTTTAATACAACATTATCTCAGTCTAATAACTCCTGACTCTGAAGACTTTTCTTTTACTCCCACTAACCTCTGTATAAAGCATGATGTGTGTGTGTGTGTGCGCATGTGTGTATGCAATGTGGTATCTTGCATTGACTTATTTTAGTATGTTGTCATTCTTGTATTCCTGAGATTAACTCCACTTGAACGTGCTATATTGTATCTTTTGGCATATTCTTGGATATTACTTCCTAGTATTTTGTAGAGCACTTTTGCCTTTATGTGCAAGAAGGATAATAGTCATTTTCTTTTGGAAATGTCTATCTCATTTTGGTATTGGGGTAATGTTGGTTTAATTGCTAGGTCTTTGGTTTCTGGTTTAATTCTTAAGTCTTTGATCCATTTTGATTTGAGTTTTGTGCAGGTCGAGAGATAAGTGTCTCCTTTCATTTTTCTATATATGTCTATTCAGTTTTCCCAGCTTCATTTGTTAAAAAGGCTGACTTTTCTCCAAGATATATTTTTGTCATCTTTGTCAAATATCTGATGGCTATAGGTATGTGGATCTGTCTCTCTGTCTTCTATTTTATTTCATTGGTCTTCACATCTATTTTGATTCCAATACCATGCTGTTTTTGCTACTGCAACTCTGTAGTATACTTTCAGATCTGGTATTGTGATGCCTCCTGCTTTGCGTTTCTTTCTTAGTATTGCTTTGGCTATTTTGGGTCTCTCACTCTTCCAAAAGAATTTAAGAATTGTTTTTTTCTATTTCTATGAAGAATGTATTAGTGTTTTGATGGGGATTACATTGAATCTGTATATTGCTTTTGGCAGTATGGCCATTGGACAATATTAATACGGCCTATTCAAGAACTTGGGGGATGTCTTTCGCTCTTCTAAGGTATTCTTCAATCTCTTTCTTCATTGTTTTGTTGCTGCAGTCTGGCAACAGAACAAATCACCGTGCCGCCACAAAGCACTTGTATGTTCAAACAGGAAACTTTATTGCCTGATCTCCAACAGCACTCCACGCACACTCCCTGGGAACTCTCCCCAATGCCACCCACGCTGCCCCCAGGAACACCACACACCAACCGGAATGCCCTCCACCGGGCTCCATGCACACTCCCTCTCGGAACCTGAGAGAACTCCAAAGTAGGGGCACCCAAGGCGGACAGCAGGGGTCTATATACAATTGAATCAATCCAGCATCATCTTAACGGCTCGTCTCTCAACCATTACTTCTGGCAAAATGACAGGGGCCATTCTGACTTGGCTGTGGCTCTCAACATTCTGTAATTTCCACTGTAGTGCTCTTTTACTTTCTTGCTTCGATTACTTCCCAAGTATTCAACTTTTTTTTTTTTTTTTTGAAGTTACTGTGAAAGGGATGGTTTTCCTGATTTCTTCCTCATCTGAATTACTGTTGGAATATGAGAAAGTGATTAATTTATGGATGTTGATCTTGTATCCTGCTGCTATGCTAAACTCATTTATAAGCTTTAGAAGTCTTCTAGTGAAGTGTTTTGGGTCTTCTAGATATAGAATCATATTGACGGCATACAAAGATAGTTGACTTCTTCTTTTTCTATTTGTATCTCTTTGATTTCCTTGTCTTGCCTGATTGCTCTGCCTAATGTTTTGAGGACTATCTTGAATAGGAGTGGTGAGAGTGAACAGTCTTGTCTTGCTCCTAAATTTAAAAGAAATGCTTTTAGTTTTTCTCCATTTAGTATGATGTTAGCTTTGAGTTTGTCATAAATGGCCTTTATGATGTTAAGTTCCTTTGATCCCCAGTTTCTCTGGTGTTTTAACATGAATGAGTGTTGGATTTCTTTAAAGGCATTTTCTGCATATATTGAGATGATTATGTAATTTTTGTCCTTAATGTCCTAATGTCCTAAGTGATGAATTCTTGCCATGTCCCAAGCAGGTGGTGAAAATGAGGTTTCCCTCTGTGGAAGAGCCTTGCTGAGAAATAAAAGCTAAGAAAAATAGAACAAACAAACAAGCAAAAAAGCTCCACAGGACACAGAAAATGATTTTAGAAGCGGGGGCAGGCAGGCAAGCCGATCCTACGGATAGAGCTTCTAGGTTATGGCAAAATAAAACCCGTGCCTGCTTTATTTATATCGGGAAACATCAAAGGCCTTCCATAGACTGTTCTTCACCAAAACAAGTTAAAGGTAGGCTGTCCAGATCCCATCAGGTTACACCCATCTCCAGAGCTACTATGAGGGCTCTTCCTAGTGGAGTGGAGATAAAGATCACATGCATTGGGCAATCTATTGTCACGGGAGAGCCATGGATAGTTTGAAATGCCAAACCTAAATCTCCCTATATTGACAGAATACCCTCAAGTAATTCATAAATGGCTTCTCACAATAAATTACATTTATTGATTTGTGTATGTTGAACCAACCTTACATCCCTAGAATGAAACCCATTTGATCACAAAAGACTTTTTTTTGGGGGGGTGGGTGCTGGGGATGGAACCCAAGACTTTTTAAATTGTTGTTTCAATTTCATTATTTGATATTGGTCTGTTTAGGCTTTTATGTCTTTCTGATTCAATTTGGGCAGGTCATGTATGTCCAAAAATTGTCAGTGTCTTCTAGATTTTCCAGTTTATTTGAGTATAAATTTTCAAAATATGTTCTGATAATTCTCTGGATTTCAGAAGAATCAGTGGTTTTATCTTCTTTCTCATCTCTGATCTTGTTGCTTTGGATCTTCTCACTTTTTCTTTAGTTTAATTATAAAGATAAATAAGATTGACAAATCCTTAAAGAAACAACTCTGCATTACATTGATCCTGTGTATTGTTCTCTTGTTCTCAATTTCATTGATTTTGGCTCTAATCTTAATTATTTCCTGTCTTCTACGGATTTGGGTGTTTGTTCTTTTTCTAAGGTCTTGAGTTGAAACATAAGCTTATTTATTTGGGTTCTCCCTAATTTATTTAATGTAGGAACTCAGTGCTGTACATTTCCTCTTAGAACTACTTTTATATTGTCCCAGAGATTTTGATATGTTATATCTGTTCTTTTTTATTTTTTAAAAAATTCTTGATTTCTATTCCCCTTTCTTCCTTGATTCATTCTTTATTTAAGAGAGTGTTGTTCAATCTCCATGGGTTTATGTGGTTTCTATTACTTATTATTATTATTATTATTATTTTGTTGACATGGAATATCATTTTTTTGTATTTTCTAAGATTTGCTTTGTGGCCTAGAGTATGATCTATTTTGAAAAAACTTTTATGCATAGAAGCTCTTTTAGGTGGAATATTTTATAGATGTTTGTTAGATTCATTTGATTTATACTGTTGTTTAAGTTGGAGATATCTTTATTGATTCAATGTTTTGATGATCTGTCTACTGGTGATAAGAGTGTATTGAAATATTCCAGTATTATTTTGTTGAGGTCTATGTGAGATTTAATATCATGGAGTGTTTTTTCATGTAATTGGGTGCATTAACATTTGGGGCATAAATGTTTACTATCATTATATCTTCTTGTTGGATTGTTTCTTTCACTAGGACTTAGTGGCTTTGTTTTATTTTTGATTGGCCTTAATTTTTGCTTAAAATCTGCTTTGTCAGATATGAGAATAGCTACCCCTGCTTGTTTTTTTGGACCATATGCCTGGAATATTTTTTTCCATTCTTTTTCCATCAGCCTGTGGATGAGTCTCTTGTAAGCAGCATTGAGTTGGATTTTGTTGTTTTTCATTCAGCTAATCTGTGTCTTTTCATTGAGGAGTTGAGACGATTAACATTCTGTATTAGCATGGAAATGTGTTTGTGTTTTCCCACTAATTTGTTTTTTGATATATTTAATCCTATCCTGATCTAGTTTAGTGAATTATTCTTCTATTGAAACTCCTCTGTTTGAGAGCTTTACGGGAATTGTTTTTTAGTTCCTCTGTGTGCAGTTTGTCTTTGAGTATTCTTTGTAGCATTGGCTCAGTGCTCATGAATTCTTGTCATGGAAAATTTTTATTTCCCCCTTGGATTTGAAACCAAGTTTTGCTGGGTATAATAACTTTGGATGACAGTTTTTTTTTTCTTTTAGAACTTGGAATATCTCATTATGGGCCCTCCTTGCTTTTAGGGTCTACGCTGAGAAAACAAAAGTGAGCCTTATTGGTTTGTCTCTAAATGTGACCTGATGTTTCTCTCTTGTGGATTTTAATATTCTTTCCTTATTTTCTATGTTAGGCATTTTGATTATATGTCTCAGTAAGCTTCTTATGTGACTGGGTCTATTTGAGGTCCTATAAGTCTCCTGTATGTGGATGTCTATCTCATTTCTGATACATGAGACATTTTTCTGTAACAATTTCACTGAAAATGATTTTTTTAATGCCTTTAGTTTCTGTGTCTACATTCTCTTCTATCCCAGTGATTCTCAGGTTTGATCTTTAAAAGTTGTTCCAGAGTTCTTGTATATTCTGGTCAAGTTCCATAATTATGTTTCCCTGTCTTCAGTGCCTGAAGTTCTGTTTTCAAGGGCTGACATTCTGTTTTCTACACAATCTAATCTGTTAGTGATGCCTTCAAGTGAGTTTTTAATTTGATTGTATTTTTCATTTCTAGGAGTTCTGCTTGGTTTATTTTCACTATTTCTATTTATTAAAGTAGTCTTTCATCTTCTGTAATTGCTTTCTTAATTTCTTCCTTAGATCTTTTTTAGTTCACTGCACATTTTGCTAATCAGTTTTTTGTAATCTTTCTCTGAGTTTTTGTCCACCTCACTATCAGCAGGATCCTTTGATGAGGGGTTATGAATTTTGCAGGGAGATTTGTTCGCCTTTTTTTCTCATGTTTTCAGAGGTCTTGGTCTTGTGTATCAATTGAGGTGGGTTCCTCTACCTCTTTTTTTTGTGTGTGTGTGTGTGTGTCCTTAGTGTGCAATTATCTTATTTGTTCTGGGACTCCTATCTGTTTTTGATGTATGTGTAGATGCTAAGAGGTGAGACCTGAGTTTCTTTTCTGATTGTTCCTCCTTAGATCCTTGTTGTTGGTTTGTGGCTTTTGTCTCCTCACTTCTTTGAGTTGGAGTAATGTCTGGGAATGTTTACTTCAGCGGCAGAGTTTCTAACCTGCAGACTTTTAGTGTTTCTCTAAGTTCCTAGCACTACACAGAAGAGGGGCGAAATAAATAATAGTAACAATTGTTGCAAACAAGAAACAATAAAGTGTTAAACTATATTCCTATTATGTTCCTACTATGAGTTTTCAACATTAATTACCATCAATAAAGAGGAATGGTGGATTCAGAAATTGTAAACAATGAGAACAATAACCATGTACTAGTTCTGGCTTTAATGCAAATACCAGTTGTCAATGATATCATCCACAACAGTAATACTTGTATTAGCATTAATGGTAGGGACAGGAGTTATATAAACTATTTCTAAACTATGGTAAAAATACAGCTAATTGGGGGAAAAGGAAATGGTGTTAGCAAGTTAGAAAAGACATTACAATTTCAAAAAGTAAACAAAGAGAATGCAGAAGAGATTTAGCATGTTATGTTTATAGAGAAGGAGGGGGGAAATACAAGAAGTAAGGTATTGAGAGAGAGGGAAAGAGAGCAATAGAATTTGACTGTTATTGGGAGAAAAAAGAAAGAGAAACAAGAGAAACAAACAAATGAAAATAATTCAAAAATCAAATCATACAATCCAAAAATCCCAAAGCCTCATAAGACAATTCTAGGAAAAATAATTACATTTAAAAATGCTAAATATGATAGAAAAAAAGGCAAATAAGTGCATGTATATACATCCCTTAACCAATCAGCACAGCCAGAATTCTCACATGCATACACATACGGAATAAAAATAAATAAAGTAAAATAGAAAATTAAAATAAATTCCAAAATTTTAGTGAAGACTGAAGGAATCTTCTCCACTGAGATGGTCAAATTGTTGACCAGAATGGGTGGTCATTGTGTATGTCCAATAGTCTTTCCTTCCAATTCTTGAGTTGTGTACTGATAGAGCAAGGGATTGGGGTTGTTAATCCTTCCTGTTTTTGTGTTGCTCTCTAATGTACAAATTGGAGAAGCCCAAGATTGAAGTTGTTTGATATAAGAAGACTCGGCTTCCCTTCTTACCAGAATGAGGTGAAGTGCGTTGGGGCATACTGTCAGTTGGCATTTAGTCCGTTACGAGCAGTTCTGCGCACTCCCAGGGTACCACTTCTGCAACAATCTGTGAGGGGAGTTCCAGTAGATGGCACTGAAGTCTAATCTGATCTCAGGAGCTTTGTTGGGCAGGGCCTTCTTTAAAGAGACTAGATCAATGTATCCCTAGAGCCAGAGAGTAGCTGATCTCTTCAGTTGGGTCTAGTTCTCAGGAGCTTCCCAAGAAATCTAATCATAGGACAGGAGGGTGATCCTCCACTCACTGCTGCCCAGGAGCACAGTCTTCCTGGGCTTAGTCCCTAAGTGCATCACCCCCACCCACTCAAATTCCAAGCCCACTTCACCTGGTCATTTGAGCCACTAGACATAAATGAGAAGCAAGTTGGGCTCCATTTGCCCTTCTGACTTGAATGCCCCTGGGTACAGTCAACTTCATGCCTATTTCTCTCATGTCCCTTCAGGCACAGGCTAGATCTCTTGATGGTAGCCAGCAGGGATATTTTGTCTGTGTTTGTGTATGTGTGTGTGTGTGTGTGTGTGTGTGTGTGTGTGTTTCTGATTTCCTGGGTGCCAGTCACTGTGGTGGCCCACTCACCCCAAGATGGCTCTCCCTCAGCTCTCCATGGTCAGTTCAGATGCAGAGCATGCTTCTTAAGCACCCGAGCAGCTTTTCAAGCACAAGTGCATAGATCAGTTACTCCTGATATCTCTAGTCCCGCTGTATAATTTTGTAATTAATATAGTCAATCTGGCTTTCTCAATTTTAAGTTAGTGTAGTGTATATATATATATATATATATATATATATATATATATATTTCATCTTTTTACTTTTAATATACTTGCTCTTTTGTCCTTAGAGTATATATCCTATAGGCAGCTATAATTACCAATTGCTTCTCCTTTTTATGCTAATCTGCCTTTTTATTAGAGAGCTTAAATCATTAATATTCTATGTAATTATCAATAGAGTTATGTTTAAATCTATCAACTGTTATTTGGATTATGTTTACAATAGTTATCATTTGTTCCCTTTTTCCCCATTCCTTTGGATTATTTCCTCTTACTATGATTTTATTTCAATAAATTGATTTTAGCTTTATGTCTATATTTTTAGAGAATACTTTTAGGTTTGTAATATTATCTTCAAATTATCAATTTCCTTTAAAATATTTTTCTACTTCTTGTAGATTTGAAGGAGCTTAAAAATGTGTATTTCCTTTTCTCCTCTTGTTTGTGAAAAACTCAAGTTTTACTGCTACATATATTTTTAATTGTGATGGTTAATTCTGTATACCAAATTTTATGTATGAAATTTATTACATCACAGGATGTCCAAATTTTTAACAAAACATTATTCTGTGTACTTCTGCAAGGGTGTTTTTGGATTAGACTAAGAATTAAGTTGGTAGACTATGTGAAGTAGACTGCCCTTCTTTTTTTTAAATATTGTTTAGTTGTCAATGGATCTTTATTTTACTTATTTATATGTGGTGTTGAGAATCGAACCCAGTGCCTCATACGTGCTAGGCAAGCGCTCTACCGCTGAGCCACAATCCCAGCCCTAGAGTGCCCTTCTGAATGTGGGTGGGCCTCATTCAGTCCATGGAAGGGGCGAATAGAAATTAAAGCTGGCTCTCCTCTGAGTAAGAAAGAATTCCAGTCTGTCTTTGAATGGGAACACTCACTTTTCCTTATTTTTGAACTTGGACTGAAAATACACCATTGATTTTCCTAAAGTTCTTGCTTAGAGATAGCCTGCAAATTTGAGATTTGTCAGATTCCACAATCATGTGAGCCAACTCCTTATAGTAAATTTCTCTCTCTAAGTACGTATACATGCACACACACACAGAAATATACATACATTTCTGTGTATGTATAAGTGTGTACACACACAGTCCTCACTATTAATGGGGAATTAGTTTCAGGACATCTTAGAGATACCAAAACTCAGGAATGGTAAAGTTCCTTATATAAAGTGGAATAGTATTTACATAGAACTTATGCACATCTTCCCATATACATCAAATGATCAGTAGATTACTATAATACCTAATGCAAATGTTCTCTAAATGTTTTATACTATATTATTAAGGAAAAAAGGACAAGAAAAAAGTCTGTACATATTCAGTAAAGATGCTATTTTTCTGAATATTTTTTGTTGATTTTTAAAACAATAAATGACAGCAGAATGCATTACAATTCTTATTACACATATACAGTAAAATTTTTCATATCTCTGGTTGTATATAAAGTATGTTGACACCAATTCATGTCTTCATACATGTACTTTGGATAATGATGTCTATCACATTCCACCATCCTTGCTAATCCCCTGCCCCCTCCCTTTTCCTCCCACCCCTCTGCCCTATCTAGAATTCATTTATTCCTCCCATGCTCCCTCTCCCTACCCCACTATGAGTCAGCCTCTTTATACCAGAAAAAACATTTGTTTTGGGAGGATTGGCTAACTTCACTTAGCATTATCTTCTCCAATGCCATCCATTTACCTGCAAATGCCATTATTTTATTCTCTTGAGTAAAATTTCATTGTGTATATATGCCACATTTTTTTTTTATCCATTCTTCCACTGAAGGGCATCTAGGTTGGCTCCAAAGTTTAGCTATTGTGAATTTTGCTGCTATAAACATTGATGTGGCTGTGTTCCCTGTAGTATGCTGTTTTTAAGTCTTTTGGGTATAGACCGAGGAGGAGAGAGATAGCTGGGTCAAATGGTGGTTCCATAATTGATTTGAATCCACAGATGCAGGGTGCACAGCTATGGCCTTACTGTACTGTTTCTCTGGAAAACCGTAACTAATACAGATTTTGTGGTAGAGGAAGCTTTTCTACCCCCGGTGAAAAAAAAAGTCCACTTACCCCAGATCAATCTTTTCAGTCCTGTCTGAGGGGATTAACCTTGAGTTACCTGAGGAAACTCTAATGATTTTCTCTGATGCAGTTACCTTGTAAGACAATATTATTCTTCTCAGGATCCACTTCTACCACTGTGGACCTATAACTAGACTTAAGTCCCATCATGATTCTAAAGGTGAGGTATAGAGTATGATCCATGGAGCAGTGAACCATACTGAAAAAGAACGACAGAAATTTAGGTAACATTTGTGGGAATGAATATTAAGAGTATGGGCTAATGGTGGAAGGAACAATAACAACAAAAGGATCAAAGCCAAATTGATAGGGATGGGTTCCTAAGCAGAGACTCTGCATTTAATGCTATAGCACTGGGAGTTAAAAACGATTCTAATAACTTTTCTTCTTCTTTTTTTTTTGTCTGAAATATGGGCCTAAAATTGGCTTATGGTCAGCAATTCAGAAAATTTGAACCTCTCTTGGTATTAGGTAAAGAAAGGATTCAAAGCAAGATTGGAATATTAGAGTAGATTCCTTCTATTCACTCACACTGAAAGGGTAGAGAGGGCACATCTTTCACTAATACATTGAGAAATAAATTGTTGAAGGCAAGCCAGCATCCTTGAAGAGTTTTGTGAGTGGTTTTCTCTACAGACCAGAACTGACAGTGGGAACTGTACTCACTGAGTTGAGAACCCAAAATGGAATGGAAGTAATTGGATCCTAGGGGAGCAGGTGCCATGTGGCTGTAATTAATTGCCAAAGGCAAGGTGAATGTGATTACCATAATGGACAGCAGTGTTAAAGTAGCAAATAGCATGATCTGACATACATAGACTGACTTTGGCTACCTGATCATGAAGGGGAATGGAAACCTACTGAATTCTTACTTTAAACATACAAACAGAAAAGTTCTAGATCAAGTGAAGATGTCACTCATAAAAGTCATAGCCCCTTAATCAATTCCTAGACATGAGTCAGTTTAAGAGATTAAAAATCTCGAGTGAAGAAGAGACTATATACACTTAAGGAAATACCCCTAGTTTGTTGACAACAATTTAAACAGTTGATTTTTCTTCCAGACATCCCTCAAAGGAGCCTATGCTTTTTTATCAGAGTAACCACACACTGGGGAAAAGAAAATAATCAGACCTTTTGTACATTACCAGACCCTGGATATGAACTAACACTAATTCCAGGAAACCAAATGTCACTGTGCTCACCAGTTTAGGGTCTTACGGAGGTCAGATGATCAGTCAAATTTTAGTTCAGACCTATCCTACAGTGGGTCCATTGGGTTCCTGAATGGGTATTTCTCCAGTTCTAAAATGTATGATCAAAATAGATAAACTTAGCTCCTAAAAGAATCCCCACCTTGGTTCCCTGACCTGTGGAATGAGAGGTATAATGACAAGAAAAGCCAAGTGTAAGCCACTAGAACTGCCTCTACCTGGGAAAATAGTAAATCTAAATTAATAGTACATATTTCAGAGGTTAGCACTATTACCAAGGACTTGAAAGATATAAAAGTGGTGATACCCACCACATGCCCATTCAATAATCCTATCTGGCTTATGCAGAAAATGGGTCTTGGAGAATAAAAGCAGATTACTCTATATTTATCCACATTATGATTTCAATTTCAGCTGCTATATCAGATATAGTTTCATTGCTTGAACAAGTTAATATATCCCTTAACATCTAGTATGTACCTATTTATCTGTCAAACACTTTTTCCCAAGGTACCTATTAATAAGGAACAGCAGCCAGCTGAGGTGCTTGCTGAAGGTAAGGGGAATGTGGAATGATCACTGGGAGAAGGCACTTATGAATACCAGCTATATCAATGTGACCAGTTACATAAATGAGGACTGTAGTAGTCATGAGTATTCACTATGTTGTCATGAATATATGTGTGAATCTTAGTTTTCTTCCTCATTATCTCCTTTATGTAACATGAGATGTATTGACATTTTATCACGGTACTTAAATATTGTTTACATCATAGTTATCAAATTCAGAGATATTAAGGAGAAGAGCAGTCATTACGTAAGCACTTAACCTGGGGAAAGAATTAGTATGTTTTTGATTACAAGCATTTGTAACTATAGCATATTAGGTGGAATTATCAGCTTTTATTGTCTTTATTTGGACATAAAGCGTAGATGTCATGGATGCCAGGTTGACAAGGGGCAGATTTATATTCACAGGACTCACAGGGTACCCAGATATTTTCACAAATATTGTTTGGAGGGGCGTTTTCAAAGTTTTTTTGGGGGGGATGAAATGAATGTAAGTTGGTAGACTTAGCAAAATACTTTTTTTTTTGTTCTCCCTAATATAGGAGTGGGGCGGGGTCTTTGTCCAATCAGTTGAAGGTGTGAATAAAACTAAAGGCTGACCAGACTCTAAATAACATAATTCTTCCTGTTTGACTGCCTTTGAACTGGAACATTAGCTCCTGCTGGTCCTCAAGTCTGCCAGCCTTCATACTGGAACTATACAAGAAACTGTTCTGGTACTTAAACACAGTCGCTAACTTAAACTAAAACTCGCTAACTCATCCTGCAGATCTCGGGACTCCATAATTGCAGGAGACAATTCCTTACAATAAATCTTCCCTTTTCCCTTTCTTTCTCTTCTTCCTCACTTCATTATCACTTTTGCTTTAAACAACCTCATAACTTGTAAAAAATTAATAAAAATATGTTATACATATACCTCTATATTCTCTATTTTCGGTACTCTTTATTTCAGAGATTGGATTTTATTTCCTTTCCTCCTGAAGAAGTCCTGTAAGATTTTTTTGTAGTCCATCTCTGGTGAACATGTTATCTTAGCTTTTGTCTAGTCTATTTGTATTCATCTTTGAAAAAAATCCCTCCTAGTTATATAATTATAGTTTAACAACATTCTTTTCTGCCAAGACTTTCAAGATATTTTTCTGTTCTCTTTAGTCTCAAAAAGGGTGAGAAGTTAGAGATAATTGTTATTATCACTCTCTGAAACTATACATGTATTTTATTCACTGGCTGTAAAATATTCTCTTTAACAGTGATTTTCAGAACTATCACTATGATGTAGCTTGTTGTGGTTTTCATTTTGTTAACTGTGGTTGGGGAATGTTGAGTTTCTTACTATCTTTGACAATAATTTTCATTAAATTTTAATATTTGAAGACATTATTTGAAAAATAGTTATTCTTTTCTCATCTCCCTTCAGGGGTTTTGATTTCTTACATTTAAATCTATTAGATGTTTTCCGCCAGGTATAAAACTTTGTTATTTACTTACTCTCTTCCCTACGCTCTAGTTTAACTACTTTCTATTACTAAGATTTCAAGTTCACCTGTTTTTACTTTTGAGGTGTGTGACAACTCTATGCTTGGAAAAGAGGTATTTAACACCACTTTCTTCAGCTCTATTTATAAGATAAGGATATTAATATCCTTTCATCTTTACTGTGGGTAGTTGTAGCCAATTCAGGAATGGTGAAAGTCTCAGTTGAGTAAATATTATATATTCATTGCATATGACTTTATTGAAAATTATGATAATAACCCTAAATTTTATTAGATCTTAGCTCTGAAATAATGAATAATAAATCACTGACATCTACTCTCAGTGATTTCTCATATAAGAGATCATTGGTAAGCAATTGTCAAGAACATCAAGAAGATAATAAAGGCCGGGCACTGTGTTGCATGCCTGTAATCCCAGCAGCTTGGGAGGCTGAGGCAGGAGGATCATGAGTTTAAAGCCAGCCTCAGCAAAAGTGAAGTACTGAGCAACTCAGTGACACCCTGTCTCTAAGTAAAATACAAAATAAGGCTGAGGATGTGGCTCAGTGATTGAGTGCCCCTGAGATCAATCCCTGTTACCAAACCCCCCAACCCCTCGCCAAAAAAAAAAAAAAAAAATGATGAAGAGGACTAATAGAGATAAGGAGTCATCTTTGACAAAAGTCATCCTTTTGTGACTTACAGAAGACTTTCTAAGGCTTTCAGTGAAAAGGTGTTAGAGCCAAGACCTGAAAGATGAGTAGAATAAGATGAAAGTGGCAAGAGGAAATGAGATATTCAGGAAATGTATTTTTGTTGTTAAGGAAACACAAACAAGGAATAAGAGAAGAAACCCATTGTATAAACTCAAAGAAATTCATTAGTGATAAATATATGGTGGCATGAGATACAGTGTTGGAGATGGTTAAGTTTGCTGTGAAAATGAGATTAAAATTCTGTAGTGGCCAGAAGACCATGAAGGGCATTCTAAGCCATCTTAAGGCACCTACAGTTTATCTTGCAAGGAATGTGAACCTGATGCATGTTTTTTTTTTAGCAATAGAAACATTTAATCAGACTTGTATTATAGAAAGATTATTATGACTATAATGTTCAATGTTGAGATTGAACTAGAAAACTATCAAGGTCAGGGAGATGAGTCAAGAGGCGACAGCATTCGTTCGAACATTAGAAAGCAGCAGTGTCAGTGTGAGCAAAGAGAAGTAGGATTTGAAAGACAATTAGAAGGACGAAGGAGACAGAATTATATCACTGAATGTATGAAAAGTGGCAATAAGGGAGGACAAGTTGAAGATGATTTCTAGAATGCTTTGCCTAAACATGTGAATGCCACTCATGAAATAAAGAGGACATAAAAGGGCCAAACTTACTTGAATATTTTTATTATTATTTTGCTGTTTTTTGGAGGAGATGAACAAAATTTTAGGCTTTCATTTCTTTATAAAAATCATTTAGCTGATACATGAGCATTTATTATGTGCAAGACATTATGTAAAGCACTAAGCCTATAGTCAGCAAATGGCAGATAAGACAATGTTCCCATGAAACTTATGTACTAGTCAGGGAGACAGAAAACAGGCTTACCAATGAAAAAAAGATCATTATGAACAGTCAAAGTGGCATATAGACTTTGAGGTGCCTGTAAAACATTTGGCTAACATACCTCAAGTTTTACAATCTTATTCTTCCCATCTCCTTGCATTTGTTTATGAATTTTCCATTGCTTAAGGTAGCTTTTTTTTCTGTTTGATTATCACTGACCCGATGTTTCTTTTATACTTGAAATCCTTCCCAACTTCTTCATTCCACAGTGACTTTTTTCTTATTCTCTGTACTTCCGTTGTACTCATTCTGTGTGCAATTAACTTAGTGGCTGATATTTGACACTAATAATGCCATTACTGAACATCATAAAAACAGAAGAGACAGTAAAGTATAATAAATAAAAGGGTAAATCCAGGAGATGATAGACTGGGTGGGTTCATAATTTATTTCTACCATTGCTTTATTTTTTTTTGTCTTCTATTTCTTTACATGTAAAATAATAATAATAATAATTGTAACCATCCTGTAGGGTTGTTCAGTATTAAATGAACTAATATATGTAAAGTGGTTAGGCAGATGTGGCACATAGTAATTGTCATCTAATACATTTATATACTAGACTATATTATATCTAAGCATATTACATATAAGTAGTTTTGTTGTTGTTCTATAACTTCTTAACTAGATGGTCAGCTTCCATGAATCTGGGCCCAGGATTGTATGCATTTCTACATTCAGTTACTAACTCATTGGATACTTGAGGACCATTTTGGATTATGATATTTTTATTGTAAGATTTGCATCAATAAGGGAAAAACAACCATTCATAGATTATTTTAAGTGAGCATGCAGTTTTGCCTAGAAGCAAACAGAAAAAGTTTTAAAATTTTTGTTTAAAAAAATCATAAAAGACATTAGTCAAGTGGGAAATGAGTTTGTTTTTCATATATCTTAGAAGTTAGTTGGAAGAATGATTAAAATTAAAAAGTAGAAACCTCTTTTGTGGTTCCATAGTGTTGCAGTTTGAGAGCTTGGAGATTTAGTGGATATACAATTATTGTAACAAATTGAAATAGCCTCAATTGCTGCTTTGCCTTTTTCATTCTTACTCTAAATGGGACCAATTCAGGAAGGTTAAGGTTTACAGAAGGCTTATTTTAATTCATAATTAACTTATTAAGGATTTGTGGAAAATTCATCATGCTGGTGATGTGATAAACCCACAAAGTAAATTTTAAGGAGAAATTCCTAAAGACCTTCTCTGCAGTGTATAAAAAAAGCCTGGCAAATAACTAATGATTGTAGTTTCTACACCATTTATGACTATATTACTATTTTTTTCCTGCATAAATTTTATAAAAGTCTATCTTAATTCAATCAGTACTGTTGGAGAGATTTTTTTTAGAATCTGAAAACAGATTATGAATTCAAAATAATAGAATAATATTGTTATGGTTTAGATGTGGTGCGCCCCCAAAAGCTTATGTGTGAGACAATACAAGAAGGATTGGAGGAGAAATGACTGGGTTATCGCCTTAGCCTAATCAGTGAATTAATCCATAATGGGATTAACTGAAGTGGTGGGGTGTGGCTGGAGGAGATGGGAATTGGAGCATGGCTTTGGGGTATATATTTGTATCTGGTGAGTGGACTCTCTCTCTGCTTCGTGATGGCCATGATATGAGTTGCTTTCCTCTGACCCCTCTACAACCAGGATGTTCTTTGAGTCCCGAATGGAGCTGACCTTCTATGGAGTAAGACCTCTGAAACCGGGGACCTCAAATAAATTTTTTCTCCTCTAAATTGTTCTTGTCAGATCCTTTAGTCACAGCAGTGAAAAAGCTGATTAAGACAAGTATGAAGAATATTCAGTAGCATATAAATGGTTTGCTTTAACCTGAGATTTTTTAAAAAATGAAGCTTAAAGCAGAAATTTTCTACCCATTGATAAAATAAGCTTCACTAAGCTCAATATTAGTATGTGAAGGACATAGAATTATGTTTAGAACATTATACTTTGTAGTCTTATTGAGGTATGTTTGACAACTAAAATTATATAAAAATATTAAAGTAGAACATGTTGTTTTAATGTAAGAATATTTTGTATAATAATTCCCATAAATTATTTTCTTCATTTGAATAGTTATGGAAATTTCACATATACATTAACTATATTTTATATTCTGCACACTACAGCTCCAGAAATTATTCATCTTACAAATGTAAGTTTTTACCCTTTGATCAACACTCTCAATTGCTCCGACTCCTGGATCACAAGCAACCACCATTCTACCTCTATTGCTCTTAGTTTGACATTTTTAGATTCTTCATGTAAGTAATAAAATGCAATATTTTTCTTTCCTTGTCTGGCTTTTTCTACCTATTGTAACCATTTTGAATGTTTTCACCAAAAAGAAATGATATATGTTTGAGGAAATAGAGATGGTATGCTTTGTTTGAAGGATGCCCCACATGGTACCCCATAAATATGTCTAATTTTTATGTGTCACTTTAAAGCATCTATATACCTAAAAAGATTTTATACCAAGACAATTTATAATTAAAGTAACAAAAGTCAAAGTCGGAGAAATTTGAAAATAGAGAAAATCAACACATCACATACCGAGATTGTCTGTGGATTTTTCAGAATAAATCTGTAGTACAGGAGAAAGTGGGATGATATATTCAAAGTACCAAGTGAAAAAAAGAATCTGCCCACCAAGAAAACTGTATCAGGCCATCCTATGTTTTAACAGTGATAGAGAGATATAGTCTTTTCCAGACAAACAATAATTGATGGAGTTCATCAACATTAAACTTGTTTTACAAGAAAAGCTTAAAATAGTTCTTCAAATTTAAACAAAACCATTCTACACACAAATAAATACCCATATGAAAGCATAAATCTCACTGGTAGAGGTAAATATACATACACAAATACACAGTAATGTAACACTGTAATAGTGCTGCACAAACTAATTTTGGGTGTCATATAAAGTTAAAACACAAAACAATTAAGAATAATTGTGCCACGAAATTTGTTAATGGGTATGTAAAATAAAAATAAGAGAACAATGGCTTCATGAAAACAAAATGTGTGTAATATAGTAAAATTACAGTTTTGAATGTGATAAAAAAGCAAGTTGTTATAAAAATATATAAATGGTTACAAACAAAAGATAATTGTGCAAGGCTTGTGGTAACTCCAAAAAATTCTGTAATAGATAGACAAAAGACAGAGAGGAACAAAATAACTGCAAAACAACACAATTACCAAATGGCACTGGTAAGCCTTTTAAATACCAATGACTTCTTTAAGTTTAAATAAATCAGACTCCTTAGGTAAAAAGCATGGCATCTCTAAATGGATAAAATACAATATTGAGAAATATATGGACTGCCCGAAAATCTTTAGATATGGATATATAGGCTGAAAATGAAGAAATTAGAAAAGATCTCTCATGAAATGGAAACCAAAAAGAAAACACAGCTGTCTGTTTATATCAGACAAAATGGACTTTACTTCAGAATCATCACAGAAAAAAAGGCAGTTATATAATAAGATCCACATCAACAGGAAGATATAAAATTATTAATATTTATGCACCTAATTAATAACACCTAAAATATAAAACAAATACAAATAAACCTAATTGGAGAAACTGATGGCAATACAGAAATACTAGAAAAATTTGGTGTTCTGCTTTTAACAATTGATATTTGGTTAAATATATAGTTAAAACACAAAACAATTAAGGATGATTGTGCCACAAAATTTGATTATCTATACAGATAATCAATAAAGAAATAAACTAACAAACACTATAGATCAAATGATCTTAACAAACAATAAAGAATACATAATTTTTCTTAAGCTCCCTTATAACATTTTCTACTTTACATCACCTATTACATTATAAAACAAATCTTAACATGGTTGAGAAGTTTAAAATCATACCATTTTTCCCCTAACCAAAATAAAATGAGACAAGGATTTAATTAAGAAAACAAGGAAATTCACAAGTAATTGAAAATTTAACAATATTGTCTTAAACAATCACTGGATGAAGAGTTATTCAAAAGAGGAATTAGAAAATAAAATAAATAAAAAAATAAAACTGAGCACAGGACATTCCAAAACTTATGGAATACAACAAAAATACAAAAAAAAAATACTAAAAAAAAAATACTAAAGGGTAAGTTTATAGTAATAAACACGTATATTAAAAAGGAAGAGTGATCTGAAGAAAAAAAAAACTCCTAACTTTACATTTACATTTCAAAGAACTAGAGAAAGAAGAACCAACTAATCTTAAAGTTAGTATAAAGAGGAAAAGAGTAAAAATTAGAGAAGAAAATCATAAACCATAGCAAACAATAGCAGAAATCAATGATTTTTTGAAAAAAGTTTTTTGAAAAAGTCTAAAAAATTGGTGAATATTTAAACTGAGGAAAAAAAAAGTGATCTAAATGAATAAATTCAGAAGTTGTTATGGTCTAGGTATGAGGTATTCTACAAAAGTTTTTATTAATGCAGGAATGTTTAGAGTTGAAATGATTAGATTATGAGAGCTGCAACTAATCAGTGGATTAATCCAGTTGATATATTATTAAAAGGGACTGTTGTATTTGGTGGTGACTGTGACAGGTGAGATGTGGCTGGAGGTGATGGTTCACTGGGGTGCACCCTGGAAAAGTTCATTTTCCCTGAAGCCACTTCCCCTCTCTTTTTGTGTCTGGGGCCACCTTAAGCTGCATAGTGTTCCTATATGTTCTTCTGTCATGATGTTCTGCCTCACATTGGACTCAGAACAATGGAGTTGGTTGACTATGAACTGAGCCTCTGAAACCATATTTCTCAGGTCTGGGCCTGATATGTTATCGACTAGGTATCTATTTGATTCTATATCCTCAGCTGTGAAAGATTATATGGTTTAATCTCTATTACACAAAAGTTCATAGCCCAAATCTCCAACTTTATATTTTACTACATGCAAATTGAAAATCAGGTACGCATCTTAACAGAGAAAGAGTATATGTGCTTGAGAGAAACCCAATTTTGCTGTCTTGCATATATAAATATAACATGGTTTTAGAAAATTATGACTCTAAGAAATTCCAGACGGTCTCACAAGCATCCCACAAAGCCTTCAAAGTCAGAAACATTACTGAAAGAAGGTGGAACAAGATTGTGGAGTAAGCCCTAAAATATTAATTTCCCACAGAAACATCTATTTAAGAAACTATCCACATATAATAAACTCTTCGCATGAACTAAGGAAACCGAAAGTGGGGCTATAAAGCCCCTTTGGACGCAAAAGATGAGTGGAACTGTGATTGGATGGTATTGAGAATGTTTCTTTATGTCCAAATGCTCCTTCTCCCCAGCCTTCTGTGATACCAAGTGTGAAAAGTCCCACTGTACTCATAATAAGAGTGAGTCAGAAGAGGGCATTTGGCCTCCCCTCCATTAGGTTCTTTCCAGGAGATTGACACTTTTATCAGCAGGTAGGGAGTGTTGTGAACACCAGTGAGATTGAACCATTTGAGGCCAGCTAGTGACAAGGCAGGGAGTGGGGCAAGCAGCGGTACCCAGTGCCCAGAACTTGGCAGCAGCACTCCATCCTCACCAGAGGAGGCACTGTACCAGAGAAACCCTTTGGGCACGTGTAGTTGTAGAAAGCATGGTCCACAGACCCTCTGGAATGGAGAGCATGGATGCCTTTTCCACACAGCATGGGTCTTCTCTCTGAATCTCCAATGGGCTCATCCAGGTGGGATATTGAAACAGCAGTTGAACCATTATGAAACTCACATTTAACTTGGACTTTGACTCTCCTCTAAAGAGGAATCAGAAAATAAAAATCAGTCCTCTCAGTATTTCTAACAAGTTTCCTGGAACAAAACATTCACTCTACCCAGAATATGCAGATGAAGAAAAACCTAATTTGTGATACATACATACATAGAAATATAAATCAACAAGAAATAAAAGCCAAGGAAAGATGGCTTTATCAAGTAGACAAATCAAGGTGCTGACGACTCATTCAAAAGACAAGAAGATGATTGTCAGACAAGGAATTCAAAGTAGCTATTTTAAGAAAACTCAGTGAACTTCAAGAAAACAAGGAGAAATAATTCAGAGATTTAAGAGAAAAATTTAGCAAAGATTAAAATAAGAAACAAATTCCAACAGAGAAAAATACAGAGGAGAAAAATATGATAAACAAAATGAAAAGTGTTCTAGAGGGCATTAACATTAGAGTTGATCAAGCAGAAGTAATTAGTGAGCTTGAAGACAGACTATGAAAGTGTAGAATGCTTATTTGAAGAAATAATAGCAGAAAACTTTTTAAAACTTGGAGGAAAATTCAAATATCGAGGTATAGGAAGGTGAAAGGTTACCAACAAATTCTGCCCAAATAAGCTAGTCTCATGACTATTACAATAAAATTCTCAAAGGTCAAAGAAAAAGAGAGCGCTAAAAGCAATAAAAGAAGTAATTAGTGTAAGTATTCCAATGTATGGAGGTAGACCTCTTAGCAGAAGTCTACAGCAGGAAAAATTTAAAATGATATATTTAATGTGCTAAGGGGGAAAAAAAAACTAGCAACCACAAATACTATATCCAGCAAAAATATCTTTAAGAAATATGAGAGAGATAAAGACATTACCAGACAAAGAAAACCTGAGAGAATTCATTGCAATCAGACCTACCTTACAAGAAATTTCCCAAGATGATAATGGATAGTAGTAAGAAAATTTACAACTTTCTGGTGTCTGAGTCATTTCCATGTTTTCCATTGTATGAACGTAAGTTCTATAGAACTTAGAATTCAGTCACAAAATGAGAACCCACGCCCCTGAGACAACCGCTAGTTAATAATTAGAAGGCATAGCTGTCACCATTAGGACTGGAGATCAATGGGAAGAGGTCAGGGATATACAAACTCAGAGCTTTGGAATAGGTTCTATGGTTCTAGGACCCCAACCTCTGAGGACAGGTGCAGCCAGCTTGGTGCTAGAACTCTGGAATCTGGTGGAGGGCTCAGAGAACCAGGACTCAGGATTCTGAGGGTAAGTTATTTGGTAGCTTTGCTGTATCTCTGGGACTGATGATAATTTTGCTTCTGGAAATTATTAAATATACTTAGGAATAATGCACAGGCTGAAAGTTACTGCTGCTGTGAAAGCTGTAACCAAGGTAATACTGATGCAAACCTTAACAGTTCACACAGGTCTCCCTCTGGTTCCCCCAAGGGCAGAAAGTACTAGGGAGGACTGGCAAAGAGGTTTGATTGGTGTGTTTCCTCTCTCTATGTGATAGAGCAGAGTGAAAAGGAGAAGGTAGTTTAGAGAGACTCCAAGTACACACACACACACACTCACTCACTCACTCACTCTCATGATTCCATCCACGTAGTGGGCTTTTGCTTGGGAAACACAAAGAACGAATTCCATTAAAATTCCTTAAAATGAAAAGTAGAACTATGCTATGAATAACTTACATTTAATAATAGCTAATGTTTATAATTTTGAAACATAATAGAAATCTGGGATTTTCTGGCAGTGGTCTCTGACCCACATAACCACTAAAATTTAATACACCAAAAAGTTCATTAAGGCTTACGTTTATTTTCTGAAATTGAACATATTTGCTCTTTTTTGTTTTCCTCAGATGAAGTTTGAACACCTTGCTCTTTTGTTTACTAATATTTGTGCATCTTCCAAACTGCCAAAATCCAACAGCTAAATAAAAGGAGAGTAGGAATCCATAAACTTAGTAATAGTGCTTTCTTGGAAATATCCATCTTTGGTACCGTTTTCTGAGGAGGCGGGCCACTATCAACACTCCCTCCATAGCCTTTTTTCAAGCAGCGGGGTGGAGCCCACTGAGAGTTACAATGGCAGTGATCTTTGTTGTTGCAGACCCCATTATTATTGCAGGTCATTGGTGTACAGTCACTTTCCCAGATGGACCTAAATACACACTTCCGGTCAATGCACACACGTTCTACACCACACTCTGTGCCATCAGTCACTTCTCCAATATCTGGTATGTTCATCCCAAAATGATAGTCAGTACCCCAGCAGGTGACACCACTTAAATTAGTCGAATGCACAGTAGAATGATTTCTCAAATAGGGAATGAATAACACATTCTCACACAGAACTCTCCCACAGAGGGCATCTGATATATCACACTTAATATATGCTTGTTTACCAAGACCACAGTTACCAAAACGGTCACCTCGGGTGTTCAGATTCTTGTAGCACCTCTCATTGGCACTCCTGGCTTCCATGCCAAAAATTTGCTTACACTGTTCATCCCGTATATTACATCTCTTTTCATAGCAGTTGCCACCGTCCATGCAAGAGAACCCATCCTGCACATATACATCTCCTGGACACTCATGTGAAGTTCCATTGCACCACTCTGGAAGATCACATTCATTTTCCTTTTTCCGACACTCTGTGCCTGATGGCAAGAACTGGCAGTCTTTGCAACAAGGCCCAAAAGTACAAACAGCCCCAGCTTCCAGGGTGCAGTTCATCGAACAACAAGGATCTTCTGAACACAATTTCATGGATCCACAGTCACACTCCTCTCCTTCTTCAATAACACCATTCCCACACTGTATCTTTGAGAAGATGGCCTTTGGGTCTGGTGTATCATGTATACAGCTCTTTCTTGAACCAATGTCCCAGTAGCTGGCATAGCTACAGTTGCTAAATTTACTTGAAATAGTTTTTGATGGATACATTACACATGACTTCTGCCCACATGTGCATGTGTTTTCATCATGCTTCATACCCAAATTATGACCCAACTCGTGTGCCACAATGTATGCAAAAAAAGAAACTGAGTCACCTTCAAAAGAATCAATTGCACAATTATAAAGATTATTACATATTGTTCCAACAAAGGCTAGGCCAAGGAGTTTACCAAATGACTTCTTAATAAAAAGATGTACAGTATCATGGTGAATGCGAGTTTCAAAACTAATTTTCTTCCAAGTGCAAAATTCTGACAGAGTATCGGCCATCGTACTGATAGTTATGGGGTTTTCTTTGTTCCAGACCTCAAGGCCATATAAAATCAAATCAATTTGCAGTGCTTTATAATATTCATTTGCAGCATTTATAACCAAGATTACTTCATCCTCCACATTTGAGATATTGTTTTCCAGATGACGGTATCGTTCATGGTCTACCACAGCTGCCAATTCAATAAGACCCTTGTGAGTCCACCACCTCTCATAGCCACTTTGCTTTAAATTTATAATATCATTCTTGTGAAGAAGCTTTAGTTGTCGTGCTAGTTCTTCTTCTGTTAGTCCACATCTTGTGGGTGGGAATCGTGTCTCCTCCCTGTCTATTCTATAAACCAGATGTTCAAATGTGGCAGAAATTTTTTTGGGTTTGATTTCATAAACAGTATCATGGACCACTAGCATTCCTCGAAAGCCCCCAGAACAGGTGCTAAGAGCAACCAGGGATTCTGGGTCCCCTTCCATATAACCATAATAGTAGCAGTCACTCTGGACAAAAGGCTGTTCCTCCAGCAGAGCTCCCTGGTCTGTGTAGGTGAACACAGAGAAAGGTTTGGACACTAGAAATTTCTTGGCCTTTATGTGGACAATTTGTCTCTGGCCTCCAAAGCGCAGGCTGTAGGAGAGCCAGTCAGGGGTCCTCATGCCTCTATGGGTGCCAGTTATCTTCAAGGGTATCACTACTTCTGGGGGGCTGTGGTGTTGGGAGTGGCCAATCTGGGACCATCCAGAAAGGAAGAGCAAGATTCCCAGCCAGAATTTCATGACAGCCATCCTCACATGCACCAGGAAGGCCTCACCCACAGCCATCATGGGCAATGACTGGAGGCGAAGGGGCAGGGCAGGAGGTGCTGTTGGCCTGTCTCTTCCCTTTGACTTGGTTGCAAGCAGCACTGACCTTTAATGGGATGTCTTCTGGCAGAGTCAATCTGTCAGAGTAGCAGAACTAAAATAAAAAATAGAAAGAAGGGCAGAATTGGGCAACTAAATTATGAACAGGCCATGGTAGAGGAAAAGAGCAGAGTATGGGCTAAAATGCATTAGCATTTGGTTTAAGGCATGACTTCATATAAGTGCATTGGATTTGCTCTTTAATTTTGGCGAGGCAGATTCACACTGTGGGGTGCAAAGGAAAAACAGTTGGCCACAGGTTGATAATTATCAAATACAGATGAAGGACGTGTGTGTTCATGATACCATTCTCTAAATATATGTATATTTGGGAACATTTTCACAATAAATGTTTAAAACAAAGATGTCTTTTTTTTTTTTTTGTGGTGGCAGTGGGGATTGAACCCAGGGCTTTGTGCATGTGAGGCAAGCACTCTACCAACTAAGCTATATCCCCAGACCCAACAAAGGTGTCTTAATGGAAAGATGAATTTATTTTTTTTAATGAGGGAATATTGACTTATACTATGAACTTGGAATAAATATCCACATTCTTCCTATTTCAAATGAGAAATTATTTTGTCACAGTAAGGAAAGACATGCAAAAAGATACTCACATATATTATTTTTCTGATGGTCCTTCATATGCACTTCCATGTTGCAAATTATTACTTGTCCTATCTCATTTCAATCCTGTCAAATGCAAAGTGTCAAAGTATCAATTATCCTTCAAAAGATCCTATCATAACAGATATCTTCATTCAATAAACCAATATCCAATAGTGGAATTGGAGGTAGGAATGCCTTGGGTTGATATATAGACATATTACTTGAAAATGTTTATATTTAATTATACTATGGAGAAAAATAGTATTTTTCAAAACCTCAGGCACAACAAAATGAAAAGAAAATCAAATTAGCTGTGAGAGTCACACTTGGAGATGGAAAAATATTTTACACGTAAAATGCCTTTTTAATTACCTAGTGTAAATATCTATAGTTTTCCTGAGATTGTTAACATAATGAGATTAAGAAATACTAAAATAGTTGGGGAAGGAATAGAAGAAAGTGGAATCTGCATCGAGGTATCTAAAACACACTAAGCAAACAACACTTCCCACAGTAGGGAATTCAAGCATGAAAGTGGCCAGATTCAGCACCTGTCCCATTCTGAACCCAGGACACATTCCTCCTTAATTTTTGTTTTATCTTGATTTTAAGTTCTTTGACCTTTTCTCTCTAAAATCTTTTCCCATCACTCATGAAATCTTCCTCTAACAAAAAGCAGCAGCATTCTCTTCTCTGTTAACACTTCTTGATATAGAGCCCTTTTTCCTAGTTAATGTCACAAAATTTTATATCTCAAAAATGTGAAGCCCACCAGGGGAGATGTCTTCCTTTCTCAGAATCCCCCTCTACTATACAGACCAGATATTCAGTCATAACTTGCTTTAGTTGCCAAAGCCACTTCCAAACCGCAAACTAGCAGCCATCTCCTTCCACCATTATTTACCATTCTTCCTCATTCTTTCAGCAACTTCCCGATCAATCCTGCACAAATAGCAAAGAATTAGGTGTTTGTTTTACTGCTCTCTTCTCCACTATCTTATCCACATTCTCACTGTTTATCAAGCATATTGACAACCCATGTGTTTGTTTTTTACTGTTACAATTCATCTTCAATGAACTTCAACCATCGACTTATAGCCTGTTTCTGAATCATATTATTACTCTTGACCATCCTCTTATTTGGTAGTAACTCATAACTTTCATTTTTAATTAAAACTTATTCATTAAATTTGTAGACAATTCACGTAACTTTTCTTTCCACATTTTCCCATTTTTCAAGTTTCCATTATCGTCCTTGCTATTCCTGTAGCCTGGCTCTGGACTCCATCAGTTCAATGACTGTTGACTAAAATGCTCGACCCCATCTAGATTAATACTTCCATCTGCTTTCTACACTTTGACAACACACTGCTGGGTGTGCCAATACTACTGGGGAAATAAATCAAGCAGAGTGCATTTAGGAGGATATGTAGGAGGGGAAGACACACAAAACTAGAGTAAGATAGCCTGATAGCTCAGCCTAAAGGATGAAGTCATGAACAGATATTGATCTTAAGCACTCCTATGCTTCTAATAATTTTCACCTTGATGTCTCCATTCTTTCTTTTCTTTGGGTTGGGGGATATCAGGGATTGAACTTAGGGGCACTTGACCACTCAGCCACATCCCCAGCCCTATTTTGTATTATATTTACAGACAGGCTCTCATTGAATTGCTTAGTGCCTCACTTTTGCTGAGGTTGGCTTTGAACTCACAATCCTCCTGCTTCAGCCTCCAGAGCTGCTGGGATCCCATTGTTTCTTAATTGTTCGATGTTCTAAATTTTTTCATGTACACATAGTACCTTCAGCTGAAAATTAGTATTCTCTTTATTGTTATAAGTTGGTATTATTGATAAATTTCCATCAGGGTAGTTTAAGTTGTAAAACCAAGAATTCTTCATTTAATGCCTATTTAATATAGGATCAGGTAATTTTCTTCTCTCTCCTTTGTCATTGCAAATGGGAGGCAGAGGACCTGTTTGAAGCTGGAAACTATCCTCATCTTTAAAGTAACAAGAGCAGAGGAGGCTAACTTCTTAGAACACCAAAAGCCCTCAGGAGTAAGTAAGGTCAGTAAAGGAAACATTTGAGGACAACTTTTACAAATCATGAGTAAAATTCTCATCTGTTTCTTTGCTCTCCATGTCTGTCTTTATATACAGTTAGTAATTATTAAGGGGTGTAGATTTCTGTGGTGATGGAAAATAGTCATTTATTACTTGTGTGCATTGTTGAGAGTGAACCAATATAAATCTGTCAGAATGTATTCTTAAGACCTCACCTTGTGAACAGGTAATAGGAAGAGAGAGAGAGAAAAGAATATTTGAGCCAGACAGTCTTTTGACACATTACATTATTTTACACAATGATGCTAGAGGCCACAGGTCCTAAAAGAATATAACAGTTTCATTCATAAAAAGTCATAGTGTTATAATAGTACATAGATTTCAAAGTAAACTTCCATACACTATCTTTTATAAATTATTTTCCTCTTCCTACAGTTTTGTCAAATTCATGAATCTTTGTGGCCTAATTACCACCTACCCTTTTGTAGCCTAATTTCAGTATTTTTCAGAGTATAAGTATTATACAACTGAAAGCAATTTAAAAGCGCAAAATAGAGTAGAATAGGAAATAATGAAGAGCATTTTTTTTGCCAGATATTCAAGATCTGAACCAATTTTGTGTGTGTGTGTGTGTAAGCATATTTATGTACTAATAATTTGTGATTCTCTACTTCAGAGCTAAATTCTTGAATGACTTACCTATAGATGAAGCTATAACTCTTGTGATCCTTTCTAATTATGACCCTCTTCATGAATTGTGTGTACCACCCATTTCTTTGAGCAAAGGTTTTTCTTTGAGATCTCACAAGATAAGAAGAATAGAAATCAATTGTTTTTCATTTGATTGAGTTCTAGATTTAGCCGCTTAGCAACAAGAATCTCTCAGGCTACAGAACATGGCAACTGGCTAAGAGTCTTCCCCACTGTGACTCCATCATCTCAACCACACTTTCTACTTATTCTTCAATATAAAGAAATTTAATTTCCTTACTCTTATTTAATGTGGTTCAATTCCTATTCAACAGGAGTCATCTGAATTCCTTATCCCCATTCTACAGGTTTCTCATAAACAGCACAATTGTTTTACTTTCTGTGCTTTTGCTCAAACTGTCCCAGATTATTTCTTCAATATTGAACCATATTACAGAACATTTGGAGTATTTCAAGTTCCAGAAAAAGTGTTCAAACCCATTTATGACATATTCTAAGGATTCCAGACATCTGTACTCATCTGTATCTTTCAGAGGTAAGTGGATGGCTTTGAGACTGTGTATAGCTGCACATAAATGTGCTTTGTCTATTGCAAAGGTTGTTGTCAATAAGGAAAAGCAAAACCCAAATTTTTTAAAAATAGGAATGAATAACAGCAATGTGAAGATGAATTTTGTGGGTAAAATTGACAAGCTGATAGTGAAAAAAAAATGTCAATCTGGGACTACTGCACTTAAATTGGCTGGGGTAAACCTGGAAATAAGGTTATGTATTAAGGTTGGTAATATCTGCAAGTTTGATATCTACCATTGTTTTTCCATTTTGCATCCATCAGTGACCAAATCTGACCTAATGGTTTTAATCTCTGCATTAGTTTCCTAGGACTTCCATCAAAAATAACACAAAATGAGTGGCATGAACAGCAGAAATTTATTGTCCAACATTTCTGGAAGCTGGAAGTCCAATATCATGGTGTTCTTGAGGCTATACTTCCTCTGAAGGTACTAAGGGAAGATTGATTTCAGACTTCTCTCTCAGCTTCTGGTATTTTCCTAGTTTGTGACAACATAATTTTCATCTTCACTTGCTGTGTTCTGTGTCCAAGATTTTCCCTTTCATAGGGACCACTGCTTACATCAGATGTTAAGTAAAAACTGTGACAGGAGGCAAAAAATTTCCCTATATAATAATAAAAAGATCAATCCATCAGGAAGATGTATGAGACTTATAATTTCACCCAACATGAGAGCATACATATACAAAACAAATATTGACAGATCTATAAGGGAGAAATAGCAATACAACGATAGTAGGAGACTTCTATACACCACTTCTAGTAACAGATAAATATGAGTCAATAAGCAAATGACACTATAAATTTGAACAATACTATAGAATAAATTTAGAACAATTTATTATATATTTTACAAAAAAAAATAGGAGAGAGGAGTTTGAAGGTTTCCAACACTAAAAATAAGTGTTTAAGGAGATGGAAATATTAATTATCATGATTGGATCATTATACATTATAAGTGCATATATCAGTTTATTACACTGTATGCCAAAAAGATGTACAATTGTCAAAACTAAAAAATAACATAAAAGGTCTTACATAAATAAGAAAATAAATACATTTATTTGATTTTTTAAATGAAAAGAAATATAAAACTTGAATTAACTGGACTATTCATTTTATTTCTATATGCTGATAAAATGTGAATAAGCAGATGCAGTTTTATAACCAAATTATTTAACAGGTTCAATTCTGCTAATTATAGTCACTAATAAAAATATTGCATTAACTTTTAAAATATAGTTAACTAAGAAATATCAAATTTTATATCACTTATAAGTAGTCAATTTTCCATTAATTCTTTTGCCTCTTATTTAATAATCCAGTAACTGAGGCTGCTAATTTTATGAGCGCTAAGATTCTTTCTCCCCCTTAGTTACAGAAGCAACATATCTAAGGCAGAACTAGAACAAGTTTTTCTAGAGATCCATATTTCCTTTATGTAATTATATAGGTGTAGTTCTTACTAGTTTCAATAAACCAGTCAAAACAGTTATTTCCCTGACACTTAAAATAAAACCTACAGTTGAATATTAATTTCCTCCAGAAATAGGTAAGTTGACCGGATGGGTATACAGCAGAGTTTTACAAAACCTTTAAAGAGGAACTAATACCAATACTTTTCAAGCTACTTCAGGAAATAGAAAAAGAGGGAGAACTTCCAAATTCATTCTACGAGGCCAACATCACCCTGATACCTAAACCAGACAAAGACACTTCAAAGAAAGAAAACTACAGACCAATATCTCTAATGAACCTAGATGCAAAAATCCTCAATAAAATTCTGGCGAATCGGATACAAAAACATATAAAAAAAAATGTGCACCATGATCAAGTAGGATTCATCCCTGGGATGCAAGGCTGGTTCAATATACGGAAATCAATAAATGTTATTCACCACATCAATAGACTTAAAAATAAGAACCATATGATCATCTCGATAGATGCGGAAAAAGCATTCGACAAAGTACAGCATCTCTTTATGTTCAAGGGATCCCTAGAAAAACTAGGGATAACAGGAACATACCTCAATATTGTAAAAGCAATCTATGTTAAGCCTCAGACTAGCATCATTCTGAATGGAGAAAAATTGAAGGCATTCCCTCTAAAATCTGGAACAAGACAGGGATGCCCTCTCTCTCCACTTCTGTTCAACATAGTTCTCGAAACACTGGCCAGAGCAATTAGACAGACGAAAGAAATTAAAGGCATAAAAATAGGAAAAGAAGAACTTAAATTATCACTATTTGCAGTTGACATGATTCTATACCCAGCAGACCCAAAAGAGTCTACAAAGAAACTATTAGAGCTAATAAATGAATTCAGCAAAGTGGCAGGATATAAAATCAACACGCATAAATCAAAGGCATTCCTGTATATCAGCGACAAATCCTCTGAAATGGAAATGAGGACAACCACTCCATTCACAATATCCTCAAAAAAAATAAAATACTTGGGAATCAACCTAACAAAAGAGGTGAAAGACTTATACAATGAAAACTACAGAACCCTAAAGAGAGAAATAGAAGAAGATCTTAGAAGATGGAAAAATATACCCTGTTCATGGATAGGCAGAACTAACATCATCAAAATGGCGATATTACCAAAAGTTCTCTATAGGTTTAATGCAATGCCAATCAAAATCCCAATGGCATTTCTTGTAGAAATAGAGAAAGCAAACATGAAATTCATATGGAAAAATAAAAGACCCAGAATAGCAAAAACAATGCTAAGCAGGAAGTGTGAATCAGGCGGTATAGCGATACCAGACTTCAAACTATACTACAGAGCAATAGTAACAAAAACAGCATGGTACTGGTACCAAAACAGGCGGGTGGACCAATGGTACAGAATAGAGGACACAGAAACCAATCCACAAAACTACAACTATCTTATATTTGATAAAGGGGCTAAAAGCATGCAATGGAGGAAGGATAGCATCTTCAACAAATGGTGCTGGGAAAACTGGAAATCCATATGCAACAAAATGAAACTGAATCCCTTTCTCTCACCATGCACAAAAGTTAATTCAAAATGGATCAAGGAGCTTGATATCAAATCAGAGACACGGCGTCTGATAGAAGAAAAAGTTGGTTACGATCTACATAAGGTGGGGTCGGGCTCCAAATTCCTCAATAGGACACCCATAGCACAAAAGTTAATAACTAGAATCAACAAATGGGACTTACTCAAACTAAAAAGTTTTTTCTCAGCAAAAGAAACAATAAGAGAGGTAAATAGGGAGCCTACATCCTGGGAACAAATCTTTACTCCTCACACTTCAGATAGAGCCCTAATATCCAGAGTATACAAAGAACTCAAAAAATTAGACAATAAGAGAACAAACAACCCAATCAACAAATGGGCCAAGGACCTGAACAGACACTTCTCAGAGGAGGACATACAGTCAATCAACAAGTACATGAAAAAATGCTCACCATCTCTAGCTGTCAGAGAAATGCAAATCAAAACCACCCTAAGATACCATCTCACTCAAGTTAGATTGGCAGCCATTATGAAGTCAAACAACAACAAGTGCTGGCGAGGATGCGGGGAAAAGGGTACACTTGTACATTGCTGGTGGGACTGCAAATTGGTGCAGCCAATTTGGAAAGCAGTATGGCGATTTCTTGGAAAGCTGGGAATGGAGCCACCATTTGACCCAGCTATTCCCCTTCTCAGTCTATTCCCTAAAGACCTAAAAAGAGCATGCTACAGGGACACTGCTACATCGATGTTCATAGCAGCACAATTCACAATAGCAAGACTGTGGAACCAACCCAGATGCCCTTCAATAGACGAATGGATTAAAAAAATGTGGCATTTATACACAATGGAGTATTACTCTGCATTAAAAAATGACAAAATCATAGAATTTGCAGGGAAATGGATGACATTAGAGCAGGTTATGCTAAGTGAAGCTAGCCAATCCCTAAAAAACAAATGCCAAATGTCTTCTTTGATATAAGGAGAGTAACTAAGAACAGAGTAGGGAGGAAGAGCAGGAGAAGAAGATTAACATTAAACAGGGATGAGAGGTGGGAGGGAAAGGGAGAGAGAAGGGAAATTGCATGGAAATTGAAGGAGACCCTCAGGGTTATACAAAAGTACATACAAGAGGAAGTGAGGGGAAAGGGAAAAATAATACAAGGGGGAGAAATGAATGACAGTAGAGGGGGTAGAGAGAGAAGAGGGGAGGTGAGGGGAGGGGAGGGGGGATAGTAGAGGATAGGAAAGGCAGCAGAACACAACAGACACTAGTATGGCAATATGTAAATCAATGGTTGTGTAACTGATGTGATTCTGCAATCTGTATTTGGGGTAAAAATGGGAGTTCATAACCCACTTGAATCAAAGTGTGAAATATGATATATCAAGAAATATGTAATGTTTTGAACAACCAACAATAAAAAAATTAAAAAAAATAAAAAGAAAAAGAAAAAAAAAAGAAATAGGTAAGTTGATCATATTTATCTTCAGAACATTAGTTTATACTCCCCAAACAGAAAATTGTTATCCAAATTTGGGCAAATTTTCATAAATCAGTAAGATTTAAAGTGGGAACAAACATCCTGGTTTGTACTAAGAAAGTTGATTAAGGAACATGATAATATGTTTAACAGCAGTGGATCCTTCAGAGGAGCATCACTGGTAAAGTACAAATGTACTGTGAATTCCTCATGAATCTAGCAGTATGGTTACTTTTTCCAATTGGCAGAGAACTGTGAGAATTCCCAGCCAACAGACACTTGGAAGCTAGGACTCTCAGACATGTAGCTGCCAGAGATGAATCATGCCAAGAATGTGAACGAACTTGGAATTAGATCTCATTTCCATCCGAGCTTCCAGATAAGACCACAGTCTGAACAACATCTTGATTACAGTCTTGGGAGACCAAGTAAAAGACCCAGCTAAGCTGTACATGGATAACCTGATTCACTAAAATGCTGAGATCATAGACGTGTTTGTTGACACCACTGGTTTTGGAATCACTTTTTAAAATTACTCAGTCGACCACCTTTATGGGTGTGGGCCCTGCTCAACTTTACATTCAAAGAAAGTCTCTTTGCAAGACTGTGGTACCACCATATAGGTGTGTACCACTGTATCCTACTTGATCCATATTTCTCAACCAGAATTTATTTGCATTTTGTTTGGGATGATTGTTCATTATACATTACTTTCCTGGGGACTGTGAAGTATTTGTTACCCTTTATCCACCCATGCTTTTTGTAGCCCCATATTGTGACTTCATATTCCCTCTCCTGCCATCCCGTCCTGCCATCCTGTCAGGGTTTGGGACCTGACAATCACCCCTGTTAAAAATCATTTAATTATATGTTTATACTTGCCCTGAAGATGTGGGGTTAATGGGTGCCAATGGGAAATCTTCCATTTGTTTCTTATCTTCTCCTGCCTGATTGTCCTGCTGACAAAAAGGGTAGAGGGAGGGGACTTAAGCATCCACTTTTGATCACTGAAAAGTTTCCATACTCATTTGACACCTCAGTATCAAGAATACTATTTTATTAAAAGATAGACCTTTATTTTCTCTACCCACTAACCTATTAAATAAGTTTGCTTATTGCTTACATTTTTTTAAAGAGAAAGAGAGAGAAGGAGAGAATTTTTAATATTTATTTTTTAGTTATTGGCGGACACACATCTTTGTTTGTACATGGCGCTGAGGATCGAACCCGGGCCGCACGCATGCCAGGCGAGCGCGCTACCGCTTGAGCCACATCCCCAGCCCAACTGCTTACATTTTTAAAATTTTGAACTTAGCTCTTTCAGAGTTAGATAAGGATTTTTCATCATGTATTATTTTGTGGAATAAAAAAAGAGTTCTATAAACAAAATAAGTTGTGATAAGTATACCTAAGATGTCCTCATTTTGAGAAAAAAATTAAAATTAAAAAGATATCCAACTATGAAAAATATTTCCAATCTAAAACATGAAACAGATCTTCCTACTATTCCAACATCAATATATTAAGTTAGAATCAAAATGGAATATATCCCATACATCAATTTAGCTAAACATGAAGCCAAAAAAATCTACAAAGACTAGAGTTCATATTTTCATTGCCTAGTTTTATCTCTCTGAGACAGGGTGATATCTATAGGTTATTTTATATTTTTTAACTCACTGTGTCCAAACTATTATCATTTCAACATGTAATCAAAAATCATAAATCATTTTACATTCTTTTTTTTTTCCCACTAAGCCTTCAGAAATGGACATTTTACACGTAGAGTTCATTCAGTTTGTACTAGTCACATTTCATGTACCAGCAGCCACATGTTGCTATGAGGACTAGGTTGGAGGGTATAGATTCTAGAGTGATTTTATTTTAAAATTCATGTATCTAAAAAAAAAAATTCATGTATCTACCTATCTACTTAATTATGCCTGTAATTGCTACTAGATTTTCGATCCATAAAATTGGGGAATTTAAATCTCAAATTCATCACTGAATTATATCACTAGGAACATACAGTTGGCCTTTGAGTAATATTATCTTAATGAAATGAATAGATATGATATTGCAAACCAGAGAGTTGGAGCTCTACCCAAAAGATCACACACTATATGATTCCATTTATAGGGAATTCCAGGAAAGGCAAAGAGAAGAGATCAGTTTTGCCAGGGGTGAAGTTAAGAAAAGCATGAACAGTAACACTAAAGATTCCTGGGGAGCTCTGCTGTAGCTCATAGACCTAGCCATAGAAAAGAGTTAATTTTATTGTATGAAAACAAACAAACAAACAAATAAATAAATAATTGAAAAGTACTTAAGAAGAAAAGAAGGAACACACTGCAGAAAGTGGGCATTTGATGTTATGGATATGTTAACAGGCAAATGGAGCACAGAACTGGTGTATATAACAACTGGTAAGAGACAAGCTTCCTGTAGGTTAGAGAATAAGGGAAAAGACTAATGGCTGTGGCAGGGACCTAGTAAAGGAGGCTGCACTATAATATACCCTGGAAGAAAAGGGAGACTTAGGGAGACGTGGGCCATAGCAGAAGTGGAGTACTAAGAACCAAGTGAGTCCTTAGTAGGACACAGGACTTCAAACAATAAGGCCTCTGATCTGAGGCCACAGCAGGCCCCTCCTGGGCTAACCTGCAGCTAGAGAAGGGCTCACAGCTCCTCACAACCTCCCCTCTGTGTTAGAGTCAGCTAGTCATCTCATGGATTGCACACGTTTTTCCTTAGAAACAAATCCTCGCCCTTCAGCTAGAGATGTTTTACATCCTAGAATCCATGCGTCCCCAAATGCCTCATTTTGATTGGTGAGAAACAAACAGACGTGATGTGGTGGCTTTCACATTTCTGAAAGAAACAGAAGGTTTCACGGCAATGGAAATCATAATTAAAAAAAAAAAAAGCAGGGGGGAGGGACAGGAAAAGGGACTAGAAATAAACTTATAAAGGAAGAAAGAATCTAAAACTGAATCAGAGAATGAATGTTGAAGGAGGAAGAAGAGAGGAATGTGAATTTAACCAAATTAGAAACAGGTTATAGGAAAGAAAGGGGGAGAAGACATTTCCAAAAGTCAGAGGATCACAGGTTGTGAGAGACAGTAAATGAGAACTGATTCTAATTGTGCATAATTCTGGGTTGGCAGGAAGTTGGTCTTACAGAAGGAGACATTAGACTAATTTTATCCTCCAAAACTTAACTGAGTTTATGTCTACCATTTGCTTTCATTTTACATGAGTTAAGGAATTAGTTTTCATAGTCTTATGCACACCAAACCTATTCCTGCTAATCTACCTCATTGCTCAGTATCACTACTCTTTTCATAGTTAACATCCTTGCATTATATAAGATTTAAGTATAACTAAAATCAGGCCAAAAATGTACAAATGTTTTAATGAAAAGTTATGTTTTCTACACATGAGTATAAAGGTGTGTATACACATCCTCAAGCAGTGAATTACATGTTACACTTGAATATTTTCCTAAGTGAGGGACATGGAAGATTTAGACTTTGGGACTGAAATTATTAATGAAAATTAATTTTTAATACAATTCAAAAAGCAGGGAGATTTTAAAAGTGATAGAGAGTGAAACACCGTATATGTTTTTCTAAAATCAAAACTACTCACTGGGAATATTATCAGTTGAGCAGACACACTGTGACAATGTATAACATTTATTAAGTCCTTATTTTGCATTTAGACATTCAGAAAAATGCTTCATTCATTGTTGAATTTTTTGCCATAGAGCAAGCAAGAAAGTTAAGGCTCAGAAAAAAGCTACATGTGTATACCTGGACAGTGAGGAGATGGAGTCTAAACTCAGGTTGTAGGATTCTAAAACCTCTTCAATTAACCACTATTCTACATTGCTTAATTTGAAGGTAGGAAACACGGGAAAACAGATTTTGTGAAGCAGAGATGTATGTCAATAGAAATTGTTTGGAGTGGCTAAAAGAATTCTAATTTACAAGAGAAGACTTAACCATTCATAGAAGTATGATGTATTTTTGCTATTAGCCTTTGGTTGAGATTGTAAAAATGTTTTTCTAGGTATCTCTTAAGTGCAAAGGTTGTCATTTTGAACCACAGAGGCAAACCATTAAATTAAGTATATTTCTTGAGAAAAAATATGTTTTAAATTATAAGATTATATTCATTTATTTGTTCTGAAAGTAGAACTTATCATTTAAAGAAAAACCTTTGAATTGCATGAAAGTAGTTATATATTACAAATAATACATGAAGTAGTTATATATTACAAATAATACATGAAATTTCCTTGGATTACTAATTTTATTAATAACACTTTAGTGTTCAATTAATTCTTTCAGTAAACTTGACTTGAGCTCCTATGTCAACATTTGGAGATGTAGAGTTGGATTACAGTCTCACTTCTGAATTTAAGGTCCTCACAAATTAATACCTAGTGAAAATAAACAGGCAACTCTTTATTTTCTTCAGCACAACAACAAAAACAGGAACTTCTCCAAATATTCCATTTGTAATTAATGCTTTCTAGGAAATTGCCAAATATTCCTAATTTAAAGATGACCTTCCTTTATAGTTAGACATGCAACAGTACTTGCAAACCTATATATAATTATCAAGAACATTACAATGAGATTTTAAAAACTGATGTGGGACTCACATTCCAAGGTATTAGTGTGTTGGGCTATAATTGTCTGCTCTGTCTATTCCTAGTGCCTATTTTAGAATATACAGAAAACACTCAACAAATATATCACTGAAATATAAGTAGGGACAAATGAGAAAAAAAAATTCTAAATGACTAGGAGAACAGAGAAGCCGATCATTATAAGGCAATGTGAAAATGCTCTGATACAGTGGAAGTCAGACAAGGACTGGAGTCATTCAGGAAGTTAAGATAATGCTTGAGATAAACACTGAAGGTTATGTAAATAAGAAAGGGATAGCTATTTCCAGAAGGAAGGGGAGCAGGTGTGTAAAAGCACAGAGCTAATGCCTACTCATCTGTCGACAGTGCCCTGACCAGTCTGGCACAGAAGTGGGACTGAAATCCAGGTGTATTCACATAGAATTTTAGTGATCCTAGGTTTTTCATCTCTGGACCTTTCTCATGCCTGACTTTTTATGCTTTATTTAATATCATTTTTTTTAACCTTTCCTCTCCTTTATATATCTACCAATGGATTGCCAAAATACTTATTAAAAATTTATTATGTACTGTATACTGGATGTGCTACATGAGGTACTTATATCTTTCATTTGTATGTGATGTTTTGAGTTTGGGAATTAAATAAGCAGCAGCATCTTCCAAGTGGTTAAAGATGGTGATGAGGAGTTTCACCTATCTAACTTAACGAGGGCTGCTTAAAGCTTGCCTTCACTACTGTGACCTGAGGAATGCCTATCTCAGGTTTTTTTTTTTAATTTTTTGTTATTGTTGATGTTTTGTTTTGTTGTCTATGTTCTCAAGGTTTATCCTGCTGCCTTATAATCCTTTGTATTCACAGAAATATCTGAAAAGAGTTGCTGGTAAGGACAGCAGAAGGGCACTGAGAATGTAAAACTGTTTCTGCAGATAATAGAGAATAGACTGTATTAGAAATATTTCTAATGTTTAGCAAATTTCAGTGTTTTCCTACTGTAAGTTCTTCTTTTGAGAACTTTGAAATACAGTGGAGGTAGAATGTGTTTAATTGCTTTCTCAAATTAAACCATTAAAATAAAAAGTGCAACAGAAAATTTGCAGATTGATACGTGCATATGTATATAATTTACTTTGTTTTAAAATAAATTTTAAAATTATTTAAAAAACAATTTTAATTGAGCAAATATGATTTTGTCTTAACTCTCAATAATTTCAATTGTTTTTAAATGCAAATGTAGTTCCTCCCCTTCCTCAAATATCTTTAGTTTTCAATGTTCCTATAAACAAAAGACATTACATTCATGGGCTTTACTTAAGTTCTTAAGCAGTCTCATATAAAATTGTCTGAGGCAGAATAACTTTGATAGAATCATGGACATCTCCTTTCCCAATGCATATAAAATATAAGCTCTTGGAGGGCAAGAATTTCATTTTATTTGCATCTTGAAAAGGACTTAATACTACACTTTGTCAGAAAAGATGTTCACAAAATATTTGCTGAATTGACCTCTATGTAATAAACATATATTATAGATTTAAATTTTCATTTGTTTCAGATCAGTGCACCTATGAATTTTGTTTTGTCCACAGCTAAGTGGTAGAAAATTCATTCCCAATAGTTTCTTTTAGCACTATATAAATACAGTCTGAGGTTCTGTTTATTAAGTTCTACAACAATTTTTTAAAAATGAGGAAAACATGAAGTCAAATAGTTACCAAGAAAATACAGAACTATGTCATTAGAAAAGAACAAATGTTTTGCTCATTTCCATCTCTTCTTTATATTTTAAGTCCAGAAAATATTAAATTCCATTAAAAATTCTTTGAATAATGTTACTTTTAAACAGTGGAGAAGTGTACACTATTTGTATATATAATGCTTACTAATGTCAGAACAACTAGTTAAAATACGAAAAAGAAATCAATAATTTGTGTTGCATACTTATATCTCTTAATTAGTTATCTTTTAGTTAATGTTTTAATGTACTTACCCTTTACCCTTTCACATTCAAAGTTGCTCACTAAAACAATTTTAATTTTTAACTCAGCAATACAGATTTAATGCTACAAATGTTAAGGATGCAAATATTTCCTGAAGTATTATCCACTGGGAATTTGCTTGGCTATATATATAAGATAACAACTCATAATAATGTGAATACTTAATCCTAATTATATGTGATGCTTTACAAAACCTATGCACACTTCATAATTTTATGGACACTGTATAAATCTCAAAGGACCATGTGATAAAAAAAAGCATCCTCCAAAAGGAGTCTGGAAATTAACATTTAAAAGAAAAGTCTTCCCCAAGAAGGCAGATGAATAGCTAAAGGAGCAGTTAATATTTCACACAGTTACATAGCATAATTTTCACATTTTATGCAAAAAGGGAGCAAATTTTGAATTTTATGTCATGTGACAATTTTTAAAGAACATACATTTAAACACATTTCATGACTGTTAAAATTTGTATCTGAAATATGCCCCAAAGGGCTCATGTATTGCCCAATGCAGCAACACTGAGAGATGGACCTTAAAATAAATTATTTGATTATGAGGCTCTGGCCTCAGTAGTAGATTAATTCATTGATAGATCCATAATTTGAATGGACTATTGGGAGGTGATGAAAACTGTAGGGGGAGGCACCTAGTTGAAGGAAGTGAGTCCTTGGAGGCATGCCTATGGTGACTATATCTTGTCTCTGGTCCCTTCCTATCTCTGTTTCCTAGCTGCCTTGAAGAGATCAGCTTTGCTCCACCACGTTCTTCCCCCATGATGTACTGCTGCCATATACTGGCCCAGAATCAATGGAGCCAGTGACAATGGACTAAAATCTCCAAAACCATGAGCCAAATATTTGTTTTCCTTTTTTAAAGTTGTTTCTCTCAGGTATTTTGTCACACTGTTGAAAGCTGACTAATGCAATCAATAAAACAAATTATCTATGAAGAAAAATTTCTGAGATGTGAAACCCATGCTAAGAGCACAAACTATACTTGTTTCCTAACATGGATAAAATGTATGTGAAAACATTTCTTATGCTAGAATTCTAAAGATTTTATGTCTATTTCTAGGACATGGGCACTTCAGTATTACCATTAGGCTATAGGATGAAACCTCTAGATGCTGCTTTAGAGACTGGAACCTTTGTAAATAACCATTTTAACTCCTTCCATCATGGGGAGCAAGAATTAAACCAACAACCTAGAGAAGAAGAATCCTGCAGTTAAAACTTTGGGTTCTTCCCTTCCTGTCGAGAGCCATTGTGGACTGTGTATGGACTAAATCTCACATCGCAGCCTAATGAATAGGAGAATCTGTGTCTGGGAACTTCCAGTGGATATTTCCTCTGTGTAAGACTGCCCAGACACATTGTGAGTCCTATTCAGCTCTGCCAATGGTCCCACAGAGCACCAGAGATGGGGTGACCTGCTGTAGCTGCACACCCCCCTCTGAGACTGGTGTGACTTGCTAAGATGCCAATCAACCTGCTGACTGCAAGACATCAGGAAGCAAGACTCTACCCCTGAAACCTTATCCCTGCCTTTGATGTACCCCCTTAAATCAACCACAGGAGACATTTTCTAATTGTCTCGCTCCAGCTCCTGTGAGAACTGGATCTATCAGGGGCTGTAACATTTGAAAATATCTTTCTGACTTTGTCTTCTGTTCTTTACTAATTATTCTAGACTTTAATTTCTTAGGTGGCTTACACCCTCCTGAGCAGGAAGAAGAAAGAACCCCCGTAGGAGGTGTGGCCATCACCCCATACCTTTCTGCCTCATTCAGAACCTTATTCTCATCTTAATAATCAGGTCTCTCCCTATGATTCCCACGTTCTCTCTTTCTACTGGATTCTCAATTTCAAATGTACACAAGGGAGATTTTACTAAAGCTCTGGCTTCTTCAAGTGATTCTCCCGTTTTTTCAAGTTTTAAAAATATTTCTGAAACATCTCTAATTTACAACCAACCCCTACTTTTCATTCCCACATCATCTGCTTTGATTGGTACCTTAGTTTATCCTTGGCCTGAATGAATCATAAGAAAAAAATTGCTTTTATTGACATGACTATAACAGCAAGTGCTATTATTTGCAAAGTATTAAAAGCAATGATGATTTTCTCAATTTGTCGCTTTGCTTGTATTTTCCCATTAACAAAGTTTATCAGATCATCCACAGTGCTGCTCTCTATGGAGCACAAGGAGGGACCCACCAGGGAAACTGCAGAAAGAAGCATATTTTTCTGAGGACAGATCAGAAAGCTGAGACTGGGTTACTACCTGAGGCATTGCTGTGAAAAGAAATCATAGAGATAAAGTTGTTTTATGTTTTCAGTAGATTATGCCATCTGAAAATATGACTGTTTTTTACATGATTATTTAAGCATGGTTTAATATTTTGTATTGCTGAAATCAGAAAAATTGGAGTTCTACTGTCTCCTCTACTCTTCCCAATATGAGCAATTGTTTCCACACCTGGAATGTTGAAGTTGTGGGATCAGGGTGTGGGGTTATTACAAGGCCTGTCATTCTTTCCTTGAGCTGATCTGACAATTTAGACTTTTAATTTCCACTGGCATCACCCACATACCCCTCTCCTCCGACAAGAGTTTCATGGACTAAAATTCATAGATTTATCAAAACACAAGTAGAATACAACTTGGAGAGGTCATTTTTATCTTTCACAGATGCATAAGTGAAACCAAAATGTCCTTTTTTTTTCCATTGGCACATAAGAAGTTTGAAGGATTCTTTTGTGGGTCCCCCTTTCCTAGTCGAAAGTTTACTAATGTGTTTGAAAAGAAAAACTGGGAAGAAAATCAAAAGAACAAATATATGTTTAAAATTAGAGAATGTTGCTCAGAGAACCGTGAATGATAATCTGGCTGATTCCTAGTTGCATTTAGCATATATTGCTGAAACTCATTTCTTAATAGATATGCTTTGTTCCTTTCATTTCAAGAGCATCAAGACTCCTAATAAAATTTTTAAAAGAATGAAGAGTATAGACTGGAGATTCTTCTTACATGTTCTTCCAACATTTTGAGTTGGACATATTCCTAAATGCTGATGATCATGAGGATTCTAAATTCCTGCTTATGTAAAAATAAGTAAAATAAATGGTGCACCCTTCTACAGTGTTTGAGGATGTCTAGATTTCAGCTTCAACATTCTGCCCTTAACCCAGGAAGGCAATTGGTTTGGAGGACAGGTGATGTCACAGATGTCTCTAGAGAAGAGTCTGAGGAGTTCCCAGAGGGGAGGGGACATTCAACCCAGGAGCAGTGGGGTTCTTGACAGATGATGGAAAAGTATTTCAGCATGAGCCAGAAAAAGGCACAGAGAATTATTTAGGGAGTAGATACACATTTAAGGGGGGATGTCAGCTATCTCAGAGTAATAAGCTCCGCCTTTATAGAAGGGCTATAGTAGGGACCCAGCTGGAGGTGAAGCTAGGGTGTGGCTGCACAAACACACCTCAGTTTTTCCCACACTTGTGTATTTCCATCATTTTACTAGGGCATGGGCCAAAGGCACGTTGCTCAAGATTTACAGCTCTGCTTTCTGCATCTCAATGGCGCATGGATGTTTTCTTTAAGACTTCTTATCCTAAATTCCTATCTCAGTAGGATGATCAGCAGACAGATGAGCAGATTGAAAGAAAACAAGTTTCCCATAAGTTGGCCATTATATTTGTATCCCTTGTAAAACGATTACTAGGGGCTGTTAAACTTGAAAACACTTCAAAGCTCACTGAACAGGCACACGTTTCTAAATGATACTACATTCTGAGGAAAGCTACTGAGTATGCACCATCATTTGGATTTCTCCTTAGTGAGTCAAGAGTGTTTTGTAGAGCTACTAAGATAGATTCAATAAAAATAAAGGATTATTGCAAAAATAAAATCAAAGAGTATGACAAGGCACTTAGAAAACAAAACAAAACAAAACAAAAAGACCTTGCTATATAATGACAAAAAAATGCTGGCTAGAGGGTTAGAAGCTTCTGTTTTGTTACACTCATTTAAAAAAAATCCTCATTATTTTAATGGGTGCATTATAGTTGTGCACATTGATGAGATTTGTTACATATTTGTGCATGCACACAATTCAATAGTATAATTTGACCAATATCACTCCTCTGCACTTCCCCTCTCCCTCTCTGCCTCCCGTCCCTCGTTCCCTTTCTTCTACTGATTCCCCTTTGATTTTTAGAAGATCCACCCCCATCTTTGTTTTCCTTTTTCCTGTCTAGCTTTTACATATGCAAGAAAACATAGGACCCTTAACCTTCTGAGTTCGACTTATTTCACTTAACATGATGGTCTCTAGTTCCATCTATTTTCCTGTAAATGCCTTAATTTTATTTTTCTTTATGGCCGAATAAAACTCCATTGTATATGTATACCACATCTTCTTTATCCGTTCATCCATTGATGGACATATAGGCTGGTTCCATAGTTTGGCTATTGTGAATTGTGCTGCTGTAAACATGGATATGCATGTACCACTGTAGTAAGGTGTCCTTAATTCTCCAGGGTAAATACCGAGAAGTGGTATCACTGAGTCATAAGGTGGTTCCATTCCTAGTCTTTAAAAGAGCTTCCATACTGATTTCCATAGAGTTGTACACATAATTTACAGTCCCGCCAACAGTGTAAAAGTGTGCCTTTTTCTCCACATCCTCTCCAGCATTTATTATTATTTGTATTCTTGATGCCTGCCATTCTGACTGGGGTGAGGTGAAATCTAGTATTGATTTGCATTTCCCTATTGCTGATGATGTTGGATATTGTTCATGTATTTGTTGGCCATTTGCTGTTCCACTGTCTTATTCTTCCAGCAGTGAAAGTGTCCCACTATGCGTCTGCCAGAAATCATGCCAGTTCTTCAGACATGTCCTCTAAGAAGGGCCTGGCACTCACTGACCAAGAGAAGAAGGAGGAAAGAAAACACCTGAAAAATAACTAGTCACACAGTTCTTAATTACTGTGGCTTCATCATCCGACAAGGCTACTTCCCTCTCTTACCACAACCATAACACTCACTGCATGAATGACCACAGGCCTTTCTGTCACAGGCTAGACTCTGTTTAGTCTCCAGGGTGAACCTGAGAATTGATGCCGACACTGGCTCAGGTAACAATGAACCTGCTGAACTCCCGTCTGGAATACACAAAGTCCAACACTTGATAGAATCTGTTATTGCCATTTGATAAAGAAACTTAAATCTGTAGTCAGAAAAATGTAGCTTATTCTCCCAGATTGCCCTTCTGATGGCTGGAACAAATATTTTTTGACCCAGCTTTAGAGCTAGTTATGTTATTTTAAACAGTCATCCCGATAACTGGTCTATAATTTGCTGGGTTTTGCTATTTTATTGGCACATAATAACTGTTCCCATATATTAAGTTTATCACTGCTTTACAGAGGCATGATTACATTTCAATTAGATTTGTGTAAAATGCTGAATTGCAAATTCTTTTCAAACAGAATGAAATGGTCTATCATCTTAGTTCCACCCACTCAGACAATTTGATTCATTTGACTTAATATACATGTAAAACAAATTGGTCTAGTAAATTTGCATATAAAATAGCACCCGTCCTAGAGGCTTTAATGTAAACAATTAATTCCGTGTTTTTATCTTGCAGAAACACTGGTTTCCCACATAACAAAAAACAACCTTGTAAAGTTTATATTTTATCATTATGTTAGGGAGGAAACCATACATGACACAAATAGTCTTCTTTCCTGTTTTGCCAACCAATAATGAAAAGTCCCTAAACTGTTTCAAAATATTTTCTAAAGATATCTACTGGTGTTCGTTAAAATCAGAAGCACTATGAAAAGTTGCTATAATTCCAAGTGTAACTCATTATTCAGATTGGGCAAAAATTCTACCAGAAGTACAGTTTAATCTTGGAAGGATAGGTTTATCTTAACATGCAGGTCTGCACAAGCTTAATTTAAAAACCATATATTTCATGTACTCTTTATTGAAACAAGCATTGCAATTTGCTCTGGATGGGCCCAGAAAGTCATAAATCCAGAAAGAAGTTTGTTTTTTAAAAATGTATTAATATAGTAGTTTTTGCTTTACAAAAATGTGCTCAGAATATACGAGTCATTAAACAAAGAACATCACGTTGATTGTTCAAGTGTTTCAATAACCTCAGATCTTTGAAGCTGACTATATAGAAGTCAAGTAGAATTTTGCTATATCAAGTTTCTTCATTAAGTTTTCTAACCTGAATTTTGCATGACTTATTATATGATGTGAAATATTTTTTTAAGTCATCATGTACATAGCTATGCACAGTTTTGATATGCTTTAGAAATTGCTATTAGAAAAACCTTATGACACTGAATATGCTCCCTTGGAATACTTAGTTATGCTTCACATATCTTAGCACAAAAGGGGCATATAATCAGCAGCGATAACTATTTGGCTAAATTCCAAGCCAAAACAGGTAGGAATTTCTACAATGGCTAGAGAATAGTATTTATTTCTTTTGTCCCTTGAATAGAGAAATGAGCACTATAATGATTTATACATATTTCTGGTACGTATATCAACTCCTATATCTTCCAGTAGATCAGTAGATATTCTGCACGCCACCCCCATCCAGAAATATTACTGTCTTCATTTTTAGTATATTTTTTTGATAAACTATTTCTTTTGCAAATGTTGCTTTTAAGAGATAAAGCTGAATACTATGTGTGTTGACCAAGACTTTCAGTGGTGAGGCATTTAGCAAATAAACTGAAATTACGTATGTGATATGTGGCTATCAGAGAATATATTTAAATATTTAATTAGTTAATTTTTTTTAGTACTAGGGAATTGAACCCAGGGGTGCTTTATCACTGAGCTACATCCATAATACTTTTCTCCTTTTTAAAATTATGAGACAGGGTCTAACTACATTGCAGAGGGTTTCGCTAAATTGCTGAGACTGGCCTTGAACTCAGGATCCTCCTGCCTCAGCCTCCCAAGTTGCTGGGATTAAAGGTGTGTACCACTATGTCCATACCCTGCAATTAGTTTATCTTAAGGTAGCAAGAAAATTTTTATTTTAAAATTTTAATTATAGGGCTGAGTGTGTAGATCCATGACAGAGTGCTTGCCTAGCATGCAAACAAACTCTGGGTTCAATCCCCAGCATCACAATGTAAGAATATAAAATTAATTACATTTTGCAGAAGCTAAGTGTTAAAAAATATTAAGTGATGATTAACATTGAGATCATTTTCAGAATTATAAGTTTAAAGAAAAATGTCCTAATTATTTGAACAGAGATACTTTTGCTTTGTTTTATTTTTTTATAGGGCTTCATTTTATTCTCAGGATAAATATGGTCTTGATTGAATCATTGTTTTTATAGATTGAAAAAGAGCAAGTTGTTGTTGTTGTTATTATTATTTGGTTCAAGTTTCTCTTATTAGATACAAAGATAAGACATGCAATTTCTGGAAGTCTGTATTTTATCAGTTGGTTACTACTAACTTCCTAAAATATACATTTGTTATGAGAGGAAAGGTTAGTAGTAGACAAAGCCTCTGCTTTAGCCAGGCCAGAAGCAACAGCTAGAGCTGTCCCTCCACAGGCAAAGTAGAAGAATAAGGGAATTAAAGGAAGCTGCATATTTTTGGAGGCTTGAGGTGTGTCTGGGTATGGAGCCTTTAGAGATCCAGGACATTGCTTGAAAAAACTGAAAGCATGCTGCACAATATCCTTGTGAGGGAAAGAAGCCGCCACCTCTCCAGGTGTTCTGCAGAGGATGAAGGAAGACACCATTTTGCAGCTGTAGTACAGAGGCTGGCAGCTGAAGGAGCTGATTTCTGGCAAACCTGAATTTGGCCCGAAATACAGGCCCAGTAAACACGTACTGTATAACATAGAGTGTGCTCAAGTGACCAGGAGAAAATCAAATGTGAAGAGAGTTTTACATAGGGGACAACTGATCTACCCCAGGGAAACCCACCTGGCTCTACCCCTCCCCGTCCAAGCCAGCTACTTGCAAGACCAGCTTGAGGGAGATGATCTGGCAGAAAACTTGAAGGGCAGGGACAGGAGAGATTGAGTTTGGAGACTGAACTCAAGACCAGGAAACATGGGGTGATCCAAAGGTGATGTAGGGGACTAAGAATTGGCTCCTCAACCAGATGAGTGAACCCAGGGGAGATCCCTGGGGTACAGTCTTCCAGCATGGACCAGTAATTACTGGACCCTGGAGGTGCACTGATTTAAAATCTCCAAACCAGCTGCATTCAGAAAAGGACCTGGATCCACTTAAGCCTAAACCCTGCCTTTCCTGTGAATAAGCTGTGTAGTTCAATAGGAACTGTGTAGGAACAATTTGGTTTAATGCTTAAGAGGCCCAGAATAGCCAAAGCAATCCTCAGCAAGAAGAATGAAGCAGGAAGCATCACACTATCAGACTTTAAATTATATTACAGAACTATAATAACAAAAATGGCATGATATTGACACCAAAGCAGACATGAAAATAAATGGTGCAGAATAGAAGACACAGAGACAAACCCACATAAATATAGTTATCTCATACTAGTCAAAGGTGCCATAAATATACATTGGAGAAGAGATGACTTCTTCTTCTACAAATGGTAATAAAGTGAATTTAAACCCCTATCTCTCACCTGGCACAAAGCTCAACTCAAAGTGAATCATTGACCTAGGCATTTGACCAGAGATACTGTGCCTACTAGATGAAAAAGCAGGCCCAAATCAATCTCCATCATTTTGGCTTAGGAATCTAATTCCTCAACAAGACTAGAAGCACAAGAAGTAAAATCAAAAACCAATACATGGAATTGTATTGAACTACACAGCTTATTCACAGGAAAGAAAAAAAATCAAGAATATGAAGAGAGAGCCTACAGAATGGGAGAAAATCTTTGCCACCTGCACCTCAGAGCATTAATCTCCAGGATATAGAAAGAAATCAAAAAACTTAATACTAAAAGAATAAATAATCAATAAGTAGGCAAAGGAACTGAACGGACACTTCACAGAAGAAATACGAATGGTCAACAAATATTTGAAAAACGGTCAACATCACTAGCAATTAGAGAAATGCAAATTAAAACTATACAAGATTCCATCTCACTCCAGTTAGAATGGCAATTATCGATAATACAAGTAATGATAAATGTTGGTGAAAATGTGGGGAAAAAGGTACACCCATACATTGCTGGTGGGACTGCAAACTGGTGCAACCAGTATGGAAAGCAGTATGGAGATTCCTCAGAAAACTTAGAATGGAGACAACATTTGACCCAGTTATTTCATTACTTTGCATACACCCAAAAGATTTCAAATGAGCGTACCACAATGACATGGCCATATCAATGTTTATAGAAGCTCAATTCACGATAGCTAAGCTAGGTGTCCTTTTGTAGATTAATTAATAAAGAAAATGTGGCACATGTACACAATGGAATATCACTCAGTCATAAAGTAGAATGAAATTATGGCATTTTCCAGTAAAAAGGTGGAACTGGAGATTATTATGTTAAGTGAAATAAGGCAATCCCAAAACCCAAAGGATGAATGTTGTCTCTGATACGTGGATACTGACTTACAATAGGTGGTGGAGGGAAAACAATAGAAATTCAGTGGATTAGACAAAGGGGAAAGAAGGGGAGGGAGGGGAGGTGGGAATAGGAATGCTGATTCACAATAGGCAGAGGGAGGGAGAAGCGAGGTTCACTGGATTGGACAGGGGAGAATGAGGGGAAGGGAAGGGAGATGGAATGGGAAAAACAGTCGTGTGAATTGGACATAACTTTCCTATCTTTATATATGACTACATGAACATTGTAACTCCACATAATGTATAAATATAAGAATGGGAAGTTATACTCCATGTATGTATGATATGTCAAAACACATTCTAGTGTCATGTATAAGTAAAATGAGAAAAGAAAAAAATTCATAGTAGGGAAATTATCCATCTTCCCATCTGTTTTTATCAGACTTAGTGATAACTGAAGTTTTGCTGCCGCTTAAAATACTTGTCAACATTTTTCAGTTCCCAAACTTACTTTCGTGGTGCTCAAATAGCTACAATTTTCTATGGAGGAAGAGTTTTGGGCAAGGTAGCTGGTTTTTGAGGTTATGCTTGTGGCTGTTCCTAATTAAGCCAGGACTCTCCCTAGGTCTAACCAATTACAGGAGGACACAAAAATCTATTATAATGTGAAGTACATAAGTTTTAAATTTTCCTTGAATACTTTGCTTAACATGGGGAAGTAGGCAGAGATAATATTATCCTGTCTTTTTCCTCTTCCTAGACAGCAGAATTTACATGCTTCTGATAAAACGGAGTGCTCAGCACAGTGTACAATAAGCACACATCTAGTGGTGATAATGCCTAGTAGCAGATTTGTGACATCAGATGAAAATCAATTAAGCCTTTTCCATAGCAGATGTTTTTCTTTGCTAAAAGCATTAAAATCAAACTAAAAACCCATGATGTTCTGCATTGATATGTCCCTTGATGGATTATTATATGTCATTTGAGACACAACATTTAAAAGTTTAAATATTTCTCTAAGATAATAGCTGACAATAAACTTCAGTGAACTTTAGTCCATGTGATTTTCTTTTTTCAAGATAACACACAGTTAAAGAATATCTAATGTCAGAAAGTGGAATAAAAATTAATATGTTATTTTGCACAAATTCATAGACCCACTTAAATTTTTACACTGTCTGCCAAGCAACTGACATGTTCAGACATACACTAAATTCCAGAGAGAACCAAGTGAGACTTTGGGCAAAATTTTCATTTACTTTGTGAACAAACTTTTCCAAACTGTATTTCAGCAAATGCTAGAGCATTTCTTTTGTGTGAATAAGTATAAAAAGGCTTGAGTTAAATAAGGTTATCCAAATTTAATTGCAGGAATTCTCAGTCCATTTAATACATTAATAGGAATAGCAAATCTCTAAAGATGGTGTGTAGTGTGCATTTGGCAATGTTGCCCTCAGTGTTCTTTTCAGAATCCCAGTCTCCTTCCTAATCATTTAGTCACACAGGCTTCTTTTTTCATGAAGTTTCTCAGAAGGAGGCCTTCCTGTAACCTCTTTCCTAATTCTTATTCATCATCTTGTCTCTTTGAGTTTGCTAGTCTAATAAGACCATTTTTTTCTTCAATCAAATCTGCACATGGTGGGCTAGTTACCACTTAGTGGTGATAACTCCTTTTTTCCACATTTTTTATTGGTGCAATATAGTTGTAAATAAAAGTGGGATTTGTTGTTACATATTCTCACATGCACACAATATAACAAGATAACTTCATTTTATTTGGTGCTATTTCTCTTAGCTCCTTATGGCTATTGTTCCTGGTAACTTCTCTTAATGCTAAACTGCACAGAAGTGGGATCCCCTGGGTCTTGAGAAGTATTGACATATGCTGAACCCAGCAATCATGTAACTTACTTGGTTTGGTTGGCATTTTAAATACCGCAATGTCTTTTAATGTTTATCTGACAAAATATCAAAGCATTAGCACACCCATAATAAATTATTAGCTGGTAATGCAAGGACCACATGTCACCAATGTGTGCTTACTTCTAACCAGAATGAACATTTCAGGAAATGAACAAATGCAGTTGATCTGGGGTGACTCCTGTCAAGGAAATGACAGCCCTCTGTCTTAAACCGCAGTGATGCTGGCTGCCAATGTTTTCTGAACTTGAGAAATAACTGGAACAGAAAAATTCTGGAAGGAAATTTGACGTTACAGGAAATTGACAAAGTAGATAAATAAAGAAGTTGATCTTTTGATAATTATTGTTGAAGATGATTATATTGATGTTTTCTAAAAAAAATCCAAGGACACATGTATTTGGTGCCCATCAGCAAAGGCAAAGTGCGTTCATGGAGATTTCTAAATACACTGTTCATATTTGTCTATAATTCTTTTCTTAAGGAGTGTACTGGGGACATAGTACCACTAAGCCATATCTCTAGCCTTTTTTTTTTTTTTTTTGAGACAGGGTTTCATTAAGTTGCTTAAGGCCTCGATAAGTTGCTGAAGCTGGCCTCAAACTTGCAATTCTTCTGTCTCAGTGTCCAGAGTCACTGGGATTATAGGTATGCACCACTGCATCTGGCTTGTCTATAATTCTTAATAGGCATAGTTATAGACCTTTGATTATTATTTGGTATGACTATCTGCAGTCCTAACACCCTCAAACACTGCTATACACATTTAGTAATATAGGACTCTAACTTTAGAGTTATTAGAAACATTGGTGTAAGTTGAAGAGTGAGAGGGAAAAGACACTGTACAATTACTTACAGTGATATTTAAAATTCCATTTTCCTCCTAGCTAAGTTTCACTTGAGAAATTAATCTCTCCTTGCATATGACTTCACTTACATGTGCAGTAGGAACATTACAAAATGTAAAACTTTAACACTGTGCCCCACTTCCTGTGTGCATTGGCCTGTTGCCTTCTGACTTCAAAGCAATAGCAACTACATCATAAATGCATACAATATTGGACCTATGTCTGTAGGCAGAGGGAAATTTACTAATAACTCTGTTATTAACTAAGTGAATAATATCTATCCTCCAATTAATCACCTCAATTTAATTTTTTTGAATGAAGACCCATGCAGAGAATTCTGTTATCATAGTAACTTTTGTTAAACTAGTCACTTGTTGTTGAAAGTATTCGTCATTTGTAGCTTGGCCATGTGTGTATACAATAAGATCTCTCTTCTCTCAGTTTTAAAAATATCCCAAAGTAGCATTGTTATTATTAAATCACATATAATATAAATTAATTCCTGTAAGGTACTAATGGTATGAAAAGCAATAAATGCCACCAGTGTAGGTTATCACTGGCCAGTATGAGTTGAGCAACTACATGTGTCATGTCAACTCTGCCTAAAGAGCACAACCTATGTCAGTCTGCTTTCCATCTCTGTGAATAAGTACCTGAGAAAAACAACTTCAAACGAGGAAAGGTTTATTTTGGCTCCTTGTTTCAGTCAATTTTTGTTTGGATCTCTGATTCTGGGTCCCTTGTGAGGCAGAAGTTCATGGCAGGGAGTATGTGTTAGAGCAGAGTTGCTCAATTCATACTGGCCAGGAACCAGAGAGAAAGAGAGGAAAAGGTAGGAATAAGATGTAACATTCAAGGTCACACATCCAGTAACCCACTCCTCCAAATAGGTCCTACCTCCTAAAATTCCCACCACCTCCCAATAATGCCACCAGCTGGGGACTACCACTTGAACAAGTGAGACCTTGGAGGACATTCTAGATCCAAATTATAACACATCCTAAATCTCTTTATGACACCAGAATTCCACTCCTTCACTTTAGCTTATATCATCTCCACATGTCTCCTCCACTCCTATAATCCTCCACTTTCTGGTCTCCCTGATGGGAACCATTCCCTGTTCCAATTCTGTCAAATATACAAACAAGATCTTATCACAATCCAGGGAAACCACCCCCTTGATTTCCCATTACACTTAACAATAAATGTCATCTCCTGACTTCAGCCTACAAGGCCACTGAACAATTGGTTACCTCCTTGCCTACCATTGTTTCATCTGATGTCAATCCCCACCCCGCCACATTTTCCATGTTGTTTGAGAATCCATAATCTAAAAACTGAAGAACTTCTTCCTTCATCAGGGGTATTGTACTAGCTATTTTCTCTGCCAGGAACTTTCTTCCTCTAAAAATTTTTATGGCCCACTCCACTCTTTTCTGTCAATTTTTGCCTCAACTCAATATGATCTTTCAAGGAACTTCATGTACCACCCAATCTAAAATACTAGCCTTCTCAATTATTCTCCATCCCTATCACAGATCTTATTCTCCAATGCTAAGTATTATTATCTGAATTCTTGTTTTCCAGTTGATTTACTTAGTATAAGTTTCCTTGTATGGAAGAAATTTCAAATACCACTGTACTCCCTGTACCCACAGTGTTTAGACTAATGCCTCTACAGAATAAATTTTTTTTGATGAAATCTTTGTGACATTAAAGATTACTCCCTCTTCCTTGAATCATCTCTTGGGAATGATCTGCACAGAGGCGTAGGGTATAGTTCTATTTTATTATATATTTTTTAACAGTTTTTAGTCTTATTTGATGGATGTTCCTCTTCTTCTCCTCTTTGTGTTCAGAGATAGATTTTCCTTTTTTTTTTCTTTTCTTTTTCCTTTTCGTTTTCCCCTACACTCACTTCCTGGGTAAACACTTCTAATCTCAGGCTTCATATAGAACCCATGTAGGAGTCTGATTAATGGAAACATCCACATTCTAATCTCCAAAATATGTTCCATTGCATGGCAAACGGGACTTGGCTGATATGATTAGATGAAGAACCTGAAGATCAAAAGATTATCCTAGATTATTTGAGTGGTCAGGTATAATTATAAGAATTTACATATGAGGAAAGCAGGAGCATCAAAGGCAGAAGGAGCTGAGGCCACAGGAGCAGATGTTGGAGTGAAATACCTTGAAGGAAGAAGAAAGGACCATGAGCCTAAAAGGCAAAGGAGCAGATTCTTCTGTACCCTCTGGAAAGAGTGCGGCCTCTGCATCACCTAGATTTAGCCTCATAAGATTCACTTAAGGTTTTTGATTTAGAATTTTAAGAAATAAATTTGTGCTGTTTTAGTCCACAAAGTGGGGATCTTTTGTTTTGTTTCTACTTTTTGTAGTGGCAATAGGAAACTAAAATACTACCTACTCATAGACTTCTTTTAAATTTATATTTTGAGTTCAAACCTCACTCTTCCACATACAAACTCATATTTCTAACAGCCTATGCAGCTTCTTTACCAAGGTTTCAGAGAGGATTTTCAAACAAAATGTCCAAGATTAAGATCTTGATATTTGTGCCAAAACCTAATCCACAGATAGATTACTCATCTCAGTTGATGGGAAATCCAGTCTTCCTGTTCCTCAAGCCAATATGAAGAATTTCTCTTCCTCCCTCAACTTCCAGTTTCTAAGGAAACCCCATATGCTTCTATCTTCCAAATACATCCAAGAATCCAGTTGTCATCGCTACTTCCACAGTTAGCCACCCTCATATCTTGCTGCATTATTCCGGTAGCTTCTTAGTAGTTCCCCAGTACTTCCAGTCTTGCGTCTACTAAAGTTTCAATACAGATCAACCACCATCCTTTAAAAAGTGCAATGGAGGGCTGGGGTTGTGGCTCAGTAGTAGAGCACTTGCCTAGCATGTGTGACGCACTGGGTTCAATTCTCAGCACTGCATAGAAAAATAAATAAAGTTATTATGTCCGACTACAACTAAATATATATATATATATATATATATATATATATATATATATATATATATATATATATATACACACATATTTTTTTTAAAAAAGGTGCAATGAAGATCATGTCACTCCTCAGTTTAAACTCTCATTGGGTTCCTATTCCTCTTCAAATAAAAGTCCAAGACTTAAAATGGTTGGCAAGATCCACAATGAACTGCCCTGCAAGCCCCATCTCTCCCCGTAGATCTCTTTCCTCTCTCCTCTTTGTTCTCCCTTTCAACACACCATTCCCCCTGATCCTGAACAGTCACATTCCCTATATGGAGTTCTTTTACTGGCTGTTGCCTCTGCTTATAATTCCCTCTCCTTTCATAATCCCATGAAAATCTCTCCCTCTCCTTTTTTTCAGTGTTGCCTTCTCAATGAGACCTATCCTATCCACACAACTGTATTTCAATTCATACCATCCTTTGCCTGTGGGGAACAATCTCAATTTTCCTTATTGAACTCTATCACCCCTCCATTTACTTATTAATGATCATCTTTAAAACTTTTTTTTTTGGTCGTGGATAACATCCATCATCATTGTAAATAAATAAATGAATAAACCCCAACTTTTTTCTCTCTGATGAATTTAATATAAAAAGAGACTTACAACCTGTCAGTAACAATTCTTAGTTAATTATACATGTTTATATAACCCTAAATGACTTGCATCTCTTAAGCTTTTTCCATATTTTTGAGAAAGATATTCTAGTCAAGAAATCTAAAGATGATTTAAGAAAATTAACAGATTCTAGACTGAAAAAAATTCTTGTGAGTTTCTAAACACCTGAAGAAATGAGCAAAATTTGGGAAGAAGAACAAAATTCTGAATGTGAATTTATATGTATAATTTCTACTCACCTTAGGAAAAAACTGCATCCCCAAACAATAAGTCATGATAAATAAGTTAATGTTATGATCATATCCAGACTCATTTTTAAGTTTTTTTTAATAATCAAAAAAGTCATTAATCAAAATGTTTAATTCCAATCAGGCTCTTGTGCTGAATTTGGTACAAGGTCTTTAAGTATAATATTTTCCTATTTCCCATTTTCTTTATCTTTTATTGCTTTTAAAAAATAAGAAGATCCTTACTCTGAGTCTATAGAGCAATAATACAAGTCTATGTCTTGAACATTAAATTCAATTGCTCTACAACTGGTCGTGTGATCCATCTACTTAATGTTAGTACTGGTAGCTCTGATGCTTTGCCAGTTCTCCAAAAGATTTCAACATTTATATTGAGCTTTCTTCATGCAGGAAAATTTTATTCATTATTGAACACAAGTGAAAAATATGTTAATAAAAGCACAAATAAAAACTTTTAATATTCCAAAATTCCATGTGTTTATTAAGCTTGTAAAATCTTGGTTGCAGGGCTTGCATCTTGAAGGAACATCACAAAGTGGCCTAACTGTTCCCTAAAATGTGAGATCCCTTGACTTCCTCCGGATTGTGCTGTCCAACTTCAAATAAAATCAGGATTCAAGGTTTATGACAAAGTAACACTTAAAACCAATATTTTATTCAGAATTACATTGTTAAATATATACGTGAATGTTCATAAACATGAAAGTTAATGTTTCTATATTTATGACATGAAGAATTCTTATAATTCATGATTTATACAATGATTATATTTTTAAAAAGAATTTCCTTAGTAAAAATGGATACCCATGACCTAAAAAAATCTGTCATAGCTAACTGTGTCATCTTCTTGAAGATGTGTAGAATTTGAATTCTAATTACATTTCCCAAATGGTTTACTAATACTTAACAACAGTACAAAAAGTCAAATGATTTTTTCTAGTTGACGCTTCAGTGTTTACCTCAGCTGTGCTAATGAGCAGATTAGCAAGAGAGCCTACCGAATCAAAATTTGACTTAATAATGTGCAGCTCTTCTTTCCATCCTAATGATTTCATATTCAAATAAGGTTTCAGTAACTCTTCACCAAAGAACCTATCACCTACATACAATCTATTTTAAAATTGATATATATATAAATATGGGAAGTATGATATGTGCTCTGTTGCTATTTTTCTTTCTTTTCTTATGTTTGTTTTTCAGAAAATGGTTTTGTTAAAGAAAAACACAAGTTAAATTAAACAGGAGTCAGAATGATCTTTTAGGGGAGCCAATTATTGGCATGTCATAGTTCAGGGGAATTACAGTTTCTCTTCAGGATGAGGACAATTTAACATAGCATTTATTGATATATAAGTTGGACAGGTCCCATTCTAAAGAGAAATAAAATATTTTCTTAATTCCCACTAGGACTAGGAACTTCAGCTAGGGCTATTAAAAGAGCAAAAATTCTACCATAATAATTAACATGCTGTCAAAATCATATTGATTTTAGTAGTTTACTTAATAGAGCAGGGAATGGAGAGTTCCTGATTCTAAGGCTTATGAGAAAGACCTACCAGTGGCTGGAATAAAAATAGGGTGCATTCAGAGCATATGTCTTACAAAAACTTATCCAGAAATTAGGAGCAACTCTAGATCAGCTGATATTCAAGGAGAATGCTTGCTTAAACTCCTTTATAGATAATGACAATTCCAATGTGATGCAGGAATGTGATTACAAGTTACCAGATAATTCTAAGTGAAAAATTGGAACTTGTGAGTCATGAGACTTTAGAGAAATTACTCTAGCATTTATAAATATGGACTTTTAAAATGGTTGAATTAGCTTCTCCAAAAGAAGCATTGTTGTTTATATTTCAAAGGGTTGTGAGCTTTAAATAAGAAATGCATACATATCAAGAAGGTAGCACATAATAAGAAAGCAGATGTTAGTTTCCCCAATTGTCCTATTATTTATCAGTCTTTGCAGTAACCATAGTGAGTTTATGTAAGGTAGCTGTTAAGAAAGCAGGTTCCAGCATCTACATGACAAAAACAAACAGAAACAAAACTAACAACAACAAAAGAAACAAACCAGGTTTAAATCCAGAATCGGGTTTAAATTAGCAATAACTTTGCCACCTGTTTTTCTCCATCTATAAAATGAGATCCTAATAATGTGCATGCTCTCCAACACAAGAACACCAGGATATCTGTAGTTGAACAAAGGTGGTTATGGACAAGTTGCAATGCATACCAGGCAGAGCTGTGGGACACATCAATAAGAGAATATTAAAAAAAAAAAAAACTCAGTAGAAAATTTGGGCTTATGTGAAGTCACTTCAAGAGGGCTAAAAGAAGAAACGTTTGTTCTGAAATATATGCTTTCTAGATGCAAAAGTACGTCTATGATGTCCTATCTTCATTCTCATATAGAAGAAGGAGCACAGGAGGAGAAATACAGGAATACAGAAAATAATAATAAGAATCAACAAATGGATTGGCATCAAATTGAAAAGTTTCAGCATAGCGAAGGAAACAATAGTGAAAACATAGCCTACAGAATGGAAGACAATCTTTCCCAGCTCCTTTTTTTTTGCTAATATGACAGAGGATTTATTGGTGACAGAGGATTAATATCCAGAATAAAAAAAAAAGTAACACCAACCACCACTCCCAAATAACCCAATCAATAGTTGGGTAATATGAACTAAACAGATGCTCTCAAAACATGTCCAAATGGCTGATGGTTATATTAAAAATTTTTCAACATCTAGCCACCAGGCAAATGCAAATCAAAACTACACTGAGATTCTATCTCACTCCCTATCAAAATGGCTATCATCAAGAATAGACAAAACAAGAAATGCTGGCAAGGATGTGGGGAAAAGGAACACTTATACGGCGTCAGTGAGAATATAAATTAGTATAGCTACTATGGAATTAGTATGAAGGTCTTTCAAAAAACTAAAATAGAACTATCGTATTATACAACTATACTATTCCTTGGTATATACTTGAAGGAATTAAAGTCAGTATACTATAAAGGTATCTATATACCCATGTTTATCAAGGCACAATTCACAATAGTCAAGTTATGGAGTCAGTCTAGATGTCCATCAGTGGATGAATAGATAGGTAAAATGTGGCATATATACAAACAGGGTATTATTCAGCCGTAAAGAACAAAATCATATCATTTGCAGGAAAATGGAGGGAACTGGAAGTCATCATATTAGCAAAATAAGCCAAACTCAGAAAAACAAGTGTTTCAAGTTTTTCTCTCTTATATGGAAATTTTTAAAAAATACATGAAAGGGATGATAGTAGAGAAAAGGAAGAGGATCGGGGGAAACAGAGGTTAAGAAAGAGTTACAGGAAAGTGGATGTGGCCAAAAATTATGTTATTGATGTGCAGACATGAAACTCATTGTTTTGTATAATAATTATGTACTTACAATTTGTTTTTTTTTATTTTTATTTTTTTTATTGGTTGTTGAAAACATTACAAAGCTCATGACATATCATCTTTCATACATTTGATTCAAATGGTTATGAACTCACATTTTTACCCCAAATACAAATTGCAGAATCACATCGGTTACACATTCACATTTTTACATAATGCCATATTAGTGACTGTTGTATTCTGCTACCTTTCCTATCCCTTACTATCCCCCCTCCCCTCCCCTCCCATCTTTCCTCTCTACCTCATCTGCTGTTGTTCAATTCTCTCCCTTGTTTTTTTACCACCCCTTTCCCCTCACAACTTCTTATATGTAATTTTGTGTAACATTGAGGGTCTCCTTCCATTTCCATAAATTTTCCCTTTCTCTCCCTTTCCCTCCCACCACTCGTCTCTGTTTAATGTTAATCTTTTCCTCATGCTCTTCCTCCCTGCTCTGTTCTTAGTTGCTCTCCTTATATCAAAGAAGACATTTGGCATTTGTTTTTTAAGGATTGGCTAGCTTCACTTAGCATAATCTGCTCTAATGCCATCCATTTCCCTGCAAATTCCATGATTTTGTCATTTTTTAGTGCTACGTAATACTCCATGGTGTATAAATGCCACATTTTTTTTATCCATTCATCTATTGAAGGGCATCTAGGTTGGTTCCACAGTATAGCTATTGTGAATTGTGCTGCTATGATCATTGATGTGGCAGTATCCTTATAGTATGCTCTTTTAAGGTCCTCAGGGAATAGTCTGAGAAGGGTGAGATAGCTGGGTCAAATGGTGGTTCCATTCCCAGCTTTCCCAGGAATCGCCATACTGCTTTCCATATTGGCCGCACCAATTTGCAGTCCCACCAGCAATGTACAAGTGTACCCTTTTCCCCACATCCTCGCCAGCACTTGTTGTTGTTTGACTTCATAATGGCTGCCAATCTTACTGGAGTGAGATGGTTATCTTAGGGTGGTTTTGATATGCATTTCTCTGACTGCTAGAGATGGTGAGCATTTTTTCATGTACTTGTTGATTGATTGTATGTCCTCCTCTGAGAAGTGTCTGTTCAGGTCCTTGGCCCATTTGTTGATTGGGTTATTTGTTATCTTATTGTCTAATTTTTTGAGTTCTTTGTATATTCTGGATATTAGGGCTCTATCTGAAGTGTGAGGGGTAAAAATTTGTTCCCAGGATGTAGGCTCCCTATTTACCTCTCTTATTGTTTCTCTTGCTGAGAAAAAACTTTTTAGCTTAAGTAAGTCCCATTTGTTTATTCTTGTTATTAACTCTTGGGCTATGGGCATCCTATTAAGGAATTTGGAGCCCGACCCCACAATATGTAGATTGGAGCCAACTTTTTCTTCTATCAGGCACAGAGTCTCTGATTTGATATCAAGCTCTTTGATCCATTTTGAGTTAACTTTTGTGCATGGCGAGAGAAAGGGGTTCAGCTTCATTTTGTTGCATATGGATTTCCAGTTTTCCCAGCACCATTTGTTGAAGATGCTATCCTTCCTCCATTGCATGCTTTTAGCCCCTTTATCAAATATAAGAAAGTTGTAATTTTGTGGATTGGTCTCTGTGTCCTCTATTCTGTACCATTGGTCCACCCACCTGTTTTGGTACCAGTACCATGCTGTTTTTGTTACTATTGCTCTGTAGTACAGTTTGAAATCTGGTATCGCTATACCTCCTGATTCACACTTCCTGCTTAGAATTGCTTTTGCTATTCTGAGTCTTTTGTTTTTCCATATGAATTTCATGATTGCTTTATCTATTTCTACAAGAAATGCCTTTGGGATTTTGATTGGCATTGCATTAAACCTGTAGAGAACTTTGGGTAATATCGCCATTTTGATGATGTTAGTTCTGCCTATCCATGAACAGGGTATATTTTCCCATCTTCTAAGATCTTCTTCTATTTCTCTCTTTAGGGTTTTGTAGTTTTCATTGTATAAATCTTTCACCTCTTTTGTTAGATTGATTCCCAAGTATTTTATTTTTTTTGAGGATATTGTGAATGGAGTGGTTTTCCTCATTTCCATTTCAGAAGTTTTGTTGCTGATATACAGGAATGCCTTTGATTTATGCATGTTGATTTTATATCCTGCCACTTTGCTGAATTCATTTATTAACTCTAGCAGTTTCTTTGTAGACCCTTTTGGGTCTGTTAGATATATTATCATATCATCCGCAAATAGTGATAATTTAAGTTCTTCTTTTCCTATTTTTATGCCTTTAATTTCTTTGGTCTGTCTAATTGCTCTGGCTAGTATTTCAAGAACTAAATTGGATAGAAGTGGTGAGAGAGGGTATCCCTGTCTATTTCCAGATTTTAGAGGGAATGCCTTCAGTTTTTCTCCATTTAGAATGATGCTAGCCTGAGGCTTAGCATATATAGCTTTTACAATGTTGAGGTACGTTCCTGTTATCCCTAGTTTTTCTAGTGTTTTGAACATAAAGGGATGCTGTACTTTGTCGAATGCTTTTTCTGCATCTATCGAGATGATCATATGGTTCTTATTTTTAAGTCTTTTGATGTGGTGAATAATATTTATTGATTTCTGTATATTGAACTAGCCTTGCATCCCAGGGATGAATCCTACTTGATCATGGTGCACAATTTTTTTGATATGCTTTTGTATTTGATTCACCAGGATTTTATTGAAAATTTTTGCATCTAAGTTCATTAGAGATATTGGTCTGTAGTTTTCTTTCTTTGAAATGTCTTTGTCTGGTTTAGGTATCAGGGTGATGTTGGCCTCATAGAATGAATTTGGAAGAGCTCCTTCTTTTTCTATTTCTTGAAATAGCTTGAAAAGTATTGGTATTAATTCTTCTTTGAAGGTTTTGTAAAACTCCGCTGTATACCCATCCGGTCCAGGGCTTTTCTTGGTTGGTAGTCTTTTGATGGCTTCTTCTATTTCTTCCTTTGTTATTGGTCTGTTTAAATTGTGTGTGTGTCTTCCTGACTCAATCTGGGCAGATCATATGACTTAAAAAATTTATCAACATCTTCACTCTCTTCTATTTTATTGGAATATAGGGTTTCAAAATACTTTCTAATTATCTTCTGTATTTCTGTAGTGTCCGTTGTGATATTGCCTTTTTCATCCCGTATCTTAGTAATTTGAATTCTCTCTCTTCTCTTCGTTAGCATGGCTAAGGGTCTGTCGATCTTATTTATTTTTTCGAAGAACCAACTTTTAGTTTTATCAATTTTTTCAATGTTTTTTTTGTTTCAATTTCGTTGATTTCCGCTCTAATTTTAATTATTTCTTGTCTTCTACTACATTTGCTGTTGTTTTGCTCTTCCTTTTCTAGGGTTTTGAGATGAAGTGTGAGTTCATTTATTTGTTGTTTTTTTTCTTTTTTTGAGGAATGAACTCCAGGAAATGAATTTCCCTCTTAAAACTGCTTTCATTGTGTCCCATAGATTCTGGTATGTTGTGTCTGTATTGTCGTTTATCTCTAAGAATATTTTGATTTCCTACTTTATGTCCTCTGTAACCCATTGATCATTCAGTAACATATTGTTCATTATCCAGGTGATGCAGGATTTTTCCTTCCTTCTTTTATCATTGATTTCCAGTTTCATTCCATTATGATCAGATAAGGTACATGGTATTATCTCCACACCTTTATGTTTAGTAAGAGTTGCCCTATGGCATAATATATGGTCTATCTTTGAGTAAGATCCATGTGCTGCTGAGAAGAACGTGTATCCACTTGATGATGGTTGATATATTCTATATATATTGGTTAAGTCTAGGTTATTGATTGTGTTATTGTGTTCTATAGTTTCTTTATTCAGCTTTTGTCTGGAGGATCTGTCTAATGGAAAGAGCGGTGTGTTGAAGTCACCCATAATTATTGTGTTGTGGTCTATTTGACTCTTGAACTTGAGGAGAGTTTGTTTTATGTACGTTGCAGCACCATTGTTTGGTACATACATATTGATAATTGTTATGTCTTGTTGGTGAATGGTTCCTTTTAACAGTATATAGTGTCCTTCTTTATCCCTTTTGATTAACTTAGGTTTGAAGTTGATTTATTCCATATGAGTATGGCCACTCCTGCTCGCTTCCGAGGGCCATGTGAGTGGTATGGTTTTTCCAAACCTTTCACCTTCAGCCTGTGTATGTCTTTTCCTATCATATGAGTCTCCTGAAGGCAGCATATTGTTGGATCTGTTTTTTTTAATCCAGGTTACTAGCCTATGTCTCTTGATTGGTGAATTAAGCCATTAACATTTAAGGTTACTATTGAAATATGGTTTGTACTTCCAGTCATGTTTATTTATTTATTTATTTTAGTTTGGCTAGTTTTTCCTCTTTGGTTATTTTTCTCCCCCTTTACTGAGATACCTCCCACTGTTAGTTTTGGGTGCTATTTTTCAATTCCTCTTCTTGTAGTATTTTGCTCAAAATTCCTTGCAGTGCTGGTTTTCTGGCTGCGAATTCTTTTAACTTTTGTTTATCGTGAAATATTTTAATTTCATTGTCAAATCTGAAGCTTAATTTTGCTGGATACAGTATTCTTGGTTGGAATCCATTATTTTTCAGCGTTTGAAATACGTTGTTCCAGTATCTTCTCGCTTTCAATGTCTGTGATGAAAAATCAGCCGTTAACCTAATTGGTTTACCCCTGAATGTAATCTGCCTCCTTTCTCTCGTAGCTTTTAATATTCTCTCCTTGTTCTGTATGTTGGATATCTTCATAATTATGTGTCTTGGAGTTGGTCTATTACGGTTTTGAATGTTTGGGGTCCTGTAGGCTTCCAGGATTTGGCAATCCATTCCATCTTTCATATCTGGGAAATTTTCTAGGATTATTTCATTTAATAGATTGCCCATTCCTATGGTTTGAACCTCTATACCTTCTTCTATCCCAATGACTCTCAAGTTTGTTTTTTTTATGAGATCCCATATCTCTTGGATAGATTGCTCGTGAGTTTTAAGCATCCTCTCTGTGTTGACTATATTCTTTTCAAGTTGATAAACTTTGTCTTCATTATCTGATGCTCTGACTTCTACTTGATCTAGTCTATTTGTAATATTCTCGTTTGAGTTTTTAATTTGGTTTATGGTTTCCTGCATTTCTAGGATTACTGTTTGATTTTTTTTTTAAATCTCTATCTCCTGGTAGAGCTTGTTCTTTGCCATTTGAATTTGTTTATTTAATTCGTTTTCAAAATATACTTTCATTGCTTGGACTTGCTTTCTCATGTCTTCTCTAATATTCCGTTCCATCTGAGTTAGGTATGCCTTGAGTTCTTTCTCTGTCCATTTTTGTGATGCCTCTAGGTCCTCCTGTAGATTTAAGTTGTCCTGCATTGTTTGTAATCCTTTTTTCCCTTGTTTTTTCTTGTTGTTCACATTACTTTCCAGCTCTGTTTGACTGCTGTGTTTCTGCTTTCTCCTATAAATTTGTTTTGGTTTTGTATATCTCTGTTGTCTCTCCTTTGTGCTAGGAGATTATGCCTAGAAATGTTGGGCTTTATTGTACTTTAAAGCTGATTCATTCAATTCATAAAAGGTTTCCGGATTCTGTATGCATATAGTGATTTGTTGTCTGTTCTTAGGACTTTATGTTTAGGTTAGGTGCTATGATCGTATGAGGGTTAGTATGTCTTGGCTACTTTGGAAGATTGCTCTACTGAAGGGGGGATATTAACAGGCGATTGGATCAGGGTGTTTGGTAGTAGCTAGGTATTTAGGAGCCCTATAGACAGCCTTGAAACATTCACCTATTTTCATTTAGACAATTACACGTAATGGAAGATGTAATGCTTGGGATGAAAGTTGGGGGGTAGGGGAAGGAAGGTGCTCTTTAAAAGAAAGAAGGAGAGAGAGATAGATATATTAGAGGAGAATGGAAAGAACAATAAAACTTGAAACGGGAAAGAAAGAAAGAAGGAAAAGTGGAGAAAAGAACAAAGAGAGAAAAAAAAAAAAAGAAAAAATTGAAGTCTTAGAGATCCATTTTCTTCTCTTCCAGTAGGCGGAGCTGTGCCCTCCGAGCCGAGCTTCTGCCCTCTATGTGCTGACAGCAATCCCTGTAAGGCGGCTCCTCTCTCAATTCTGTTAGTCCAGAGCCGTTTCACTTCTCCGGCCCCTCCCCCCTTCCTCCTGCCAGCCAGCCAGCCAGGTCCTGTTCACCGGAGGCGGTTCCCCAAGGATCTGATTACACTTGCAGACCCACCGCGTGTCCTATATCCCGAACGACTGAGCACCCTCTCTGTCATTCATCTAAGCCCCAGTGCTGTGGTGCGGTGATCTGGGAACCAACAGTTTAATTTTTCCGGACCCCTTTGGTGGGCACACCCCTGGAAACTGGCAGCTAAGACCTTGGGTGTCGCCGCTGGTGGTAAGGGGAGTTGGGGATCGGGAATCCCCTCTGCTTCCCTACAGACATGCCCCTGGAGAGATTCCCAAGGTTTCCTGGCTGCTTGTATCTGGAGGGGGTGGGAGTCATACACCTGCTAAAGTGGATTCCGCTGGGAAGGAATTCCGTCAGCCGAACTCTGGTGACGTCACCTCTCTGCTATGGCGGGCCCCAGGCTCCTTGCCGGAGTGTCTGAAGGGAGGGTTGGGACTGGTCTGTCTCTGGTTGGTTTCAGCTCCCGGTTCGCTATTTCATGAAGGCTTGGCTAGAGACCTCTTCCTAGAGTCCCTGCGCTGCTCCTGCTGCGCTGCGCCTCGGAGGCTAGCTACCCAGTCGCGGGGGCCGTGGGTGGGCACCCAACGGTCGCCAAGTCGCGCGGGCAGCGGCTGGCGGGTCTGGATCTCTGCGCCGCGTGGTGGAGATTCACTCGTCTGGGGCAAACTGTCACCTCCAAAAATCCTACCAATTCCTGGCCAGTCTCTTCAGTGGAATTTTGCTAGGAGTTTCTCAGCAGGTCAAATGTAAGCGTATCAATGCGTCTCTCTGACCCCGTTATTGAGGAGGTACTGAAAGCGCTGCCTCTCCACTCGCCGCCATGTTGGATCCCCCCTACAATTTGTTTTTAAAGAAAGAAAAAGAAAGCAGCAGCAGATATTGGCTTTGCACAGGATAAGAGAATGTTGATTACTCTTGGGGTTTGGAGAAGCTTCTCTGGATTCTGACGTGACTATGGACTAGTGATATTTTCCTCTGGATCCATCCTGGTCATGGAGTGGCCCTGAAGCCGATGCTCTATGAAACTGCATATGTTTGCCAGAACATATTGACGCAGCTCATATGCCAGGCCATCACCCAAGTGGCAGGGGCTGTTTTCTCTTTCTTAATAGTAATAACCCTAATTTAAAAAATTAAAACAATAATTCATTCTAAGACCTTAACATGGTGTCTGATACCTCAAAATGTTATCTATTACTACCTTTCTTATATAATCTATATTTCTTAAAAACCCAAACAGCCCTGCTTCAAAATATTCTGCCATGATCTTTTAGTATGGGAGTGGGAAGACATTTCTTGCACACCAAAAGAATGAACAGTGACTCCTGCCATAGTTACTTTGCAGATTTTGGTTTCTATCCAGTTGAAAAGAAGTTCAGAATATAATATTAGGAGGTCTTGGGGCTGGGGATGTGGCTCAAGCGGTAGCGCGCTCGCCTGGCATGCGTGCGGCCCGGGTTCGATCCTCAGCACCACATACAAACAAAGATGTTGTGTCCGCCGATAACTAAAAAATAAAAATATTAAAAATTAAAAAAAAAAAAGGAGGTCTTGTAGTATTTCTAAACATGGAGCTAAATATTATTGCTTTGGTAATATGGATTATGGGCAAGATCTGAATATATTACTTGGTAGATAGTACTGAATGGAGGTTAGGGACATGGTCTCTGTTGCAGTTAGTCTGCCTGGATTTAAATCCTGGCTGAATCTTATACTGACTAAACAACCTTGAAAAATTCTTTTTTTGTTTTTTCTTAATCTTATGTGCCTCAATATCTTCATATCTAAAAATTTTAAAATAGTACGAACCTCACACAATCAGTGTGAGTATAAAAGGAAATAAAACGTGAAAATACTGGAACAAGTACCTGGGACATAATAGTCATGAGCATTAATATGAAATAAATGTGAGCATTAGATTATGTTTCCATTTCATTTAACAATTAAGGCATTTTGTATTTATTGTATGTCAGTTGAAATAAGAAATAGTCATATCTTGCAGCTCTGTGCAAGAAATTATATTTGATATGTAGAAATAGCCACAGTACCTACCTCCAAGGAACTTGCTCTTTTGCTGAGAAATACATGAAGAGATATTTTAATTAGCTCATAAGAATCAAATAACAATGACTTTCACTGACATTTAGAATTATAATACTTTTTAGAAAAGAGAATTAACTTCTGGGTAGTATAGACTGGCAAAAAGGAGAGAGATGGGGTAGATGAGATAAGTTTTAGAAGATCTGTGGAATTTGCTCACTCAGATAATGAAAGAGCCCTCTATAGACAGATGGAACTTCAGGCAAATGAGAAGTCAGGCAAAACTTACAACAACAATACAGGAAAAAAAGGTGAGTAGAACACATACCGAGCATAAAACCAATCACTGTTCTAAGCACTTAAGTTCATTATCCCATTTAATCTTCTTTAGGGCCTTACAAAACAGGGAAAATCATTATCCCCATTTAGTGAGAAAAACAAAGGTTGAGGCAGTTTAATTCACTTGCTTTGGGCTACTAACCTAGCATGTGCTGGGCTACAATTTAACCCAGATTTAATAGACTCTAGATCCCAATCTGTTAACCTCTATGTGCACTTCTCCTTAAACAATCTTTGTGTACATCCCATAAGGTCCCCAATAACTAACCCAAGTCAGAGTGATTTTTGCAAGTCTTTTAATACAATGTCTAGGGATTCTAGTTTCCTCTTTTATAGAATGGGTAATCCATTGTTATTTGGACAAGTGAAGAGACAATTCTTTAAAAGGCATTTTAATCAATAATCCTATATTTCAAATGTATTAAACACTCTACCATGGCTTTTTCTATTTTACATAACCAGACTCACTTGTTTTTTTATAAATGAATGAGCCTGATACAGTGAGAGCAATATTGCATTACAAAGATTTCTCATTTGCTTTTATTTGTACAAGAAACCTGACACAAAGCTAGAGTCCATATCATTTCTGAATACTTCGTTCCTGATGCCATGAAGCATATTTCTCATATTTTAAGCCTCACAGATGGGGACTTAGATCACATACACAGGCCATTGAGAAAGAAGAGAAAAGCATTTTAAATCACTAGATTTAGCAATGGTGATCAAACAGCAATACATATAGGATTATGTTCGTTGGTTGATTGTCCACAAAGCAACAAGAGGGTCCAAAATTGCTTATTTTTAAAAAAAGACAAAATGAAGTTTATTCCAACCAATAAACCCATCTGTGTTAAATATCCAGCTGCTCCCCTTCCATTTGGTACTTATTGAAATGTCCATAATTTATTCATCTCAGGATACATTTATACATCTGTAGAATCATTACTACAGCTTATCTAATTGTCTTTGAAATTCAATAAACCAATGAACAAGAGAAAAGATAAAACTCAAGGGAGAATGATGGATATAGAAAAAGTTCTTGCTGAGTAGAAAATAAATTCCAAAACTAACTAAAGGATCTTGCCAAATGGTCAGTAATAACCGTAGCATGCCTTGTCAATCATTCATGAATTTAAATCTTCTAAATACACATTTATAGCTCTATGGATTATATTGTATTCAGTTCTTGATATGTTTCTCAGTATTTCAATTATCTTTTAAAATGTCACAGAAGCAAAGTTCTTCAAAAATAATACTATTCTCAATTACAATTCTAGCTATGCAGGATTGATTCTGATAGTTCAAAGTTGAATTTCTTCAAAGTCTATTCCAACTATAGTAGAAACATGCATTTTACATATTACATGTGTTATGATTTAGATCTGAGGTGTTCCCCAGAAACTCTCGCGCTAATGTAGGAGGTGAAATAATTAGAGAGTCAGAACTTAATCAGAAGACTAATTAATTTGATTCTAGGATTGAACTGATTGAACCCAGGGGGACTTTAACACTGAGCCACATCCCCAGCCATTTCATTTTTTTATTTTGAGACAGGATCTCACTAAGTTACAGGGGGCCTCACTAAATTTCCAAGGCTGATCTCAAACTTGCGATTCTCCTGCCTCAGCCTCCCAAGTTGTTGGGATGGCAGGTGTGTACTGACTTAAGTGACTGATGGAATATTAACTGGAAAGGACTTCTGTACTGAGTGATAATTGTAGGCAGGTGGGATGGGCTGGAGGAGGTGGGTCACTGGGGGCATGTCCTTGAAGATCATCATATCATGTCCCCCTAGTTCCTCCCTCTTTCTCTCTCCTTTCTGGTCACTGAAAATTGAGTAGCTTTCCTCTGCCACACCTTTCTGCCATGAGGTTCTCCTGGGCCTAAGGCTCAGAGCAATGGAGTCATAAGATCATAGCCGGACATCTCTGAAATCATGAGTCCAAAGTCAACTTTTCCTCCTCTCAGGTGTTTTTGTCAGGTATCTCAGTCACAGCGACAGAAAGTTGACTAATGCAACATGTGTGGGTTGGAATTTGCCTTTTTCAACTTTGACTAATGTCTACTTAATTAACCTTTTGACTTCTTTCTTTATGAAATGTTCATCTCTATGAAAAACCTTATTAGTCTTCCCCAATTTGCACAACACCCTGAGCTACTGAGAATGTGCCGAGTCTCCAGTGAGTGAAGGTAGAAACCAAAGCTGCAAGTCACATGTGCTGGCAAGACAGTCTTGAGCCTATGGAGGGTGTAATTCTTAAGCAGAAAGACCTGTGTTTGAATCACTGCTCAGCCACTTACCATGAGGCTTAGTGAAAGATATTAACTTTTTCTCATTTTTAATTTCCTCATTTGAAAAAAAATCCCACCTTATAAAAAAAAACATTATGTGAATCATTGAATATATATTTTCTGAATACTTTGAAAAGTTCCTGGCACAATAATGTTCACTTAATAAATGTGAACTCTTATTTCAAAAGTGGCCTTAAGCATCAGACAGTTATTGGGTTAGAAGTTTTTTAAGATCTTTTCCAACCCCGAGGTTATATACTATTCTGATTTCTTAAATGACTTTACCATACTTCTCACTTTGCATAGAACTTGTACAGATTTTGTTGTTGTTATTATCTTTTCTGGTGTTCGTCTTATCTTCACCTAGATAGTGAGTTCCTTTAAGCAGGTTCTGCATTATGTCATTGTTATTTTTCTCAGAACACTATGGAGCATTATCTCTTATGCAGAAAAGATTTTCTAAATGTTATATTTCTGTTGATGATGCTGATTAATGGCTCAGACAGACATCTCCTTCATCTTTTCAGTATGAACTTTGGAGAGCAAGTGAGCCACGGTCATCAGCTGATTCTAGGGTGTTAGCAAGGAACATTCTTTGTAAAGAAGCAAGGATGTGAACAGCCTTGACACTTGATTCTGGTGCCAACAGTTATCAAATATTCCAGTACAATGGATTTTGGGGTATAGCAGGAAAGTCACAACATGTTCTGAGCACTGTAACTTTTTAGTGCACAAGCAAGCTTCTTGATAAATCACAGGCATTGAGTAATTTGCAGAGCTCCTGTATGCAGTTAAACTTCCTGATAATGAGACCCTATATAATAAACATGTTGACCTAGTTCTGGGTCATTGTTCCTCCCTTAGAGGACAGTGTCCCACCTGACCCCAGCTTTACTTAAAAATGTCTCTGTGTTTTTATTAATCTCCTGTCACCCCTCCTCATGATCTTTTGTTGTTGCCAGGCAGGTCACCACAATTAACTAATTAAGATTGTGTGGCTGTTTCTGTTCATCTCAGAGAGTAAGCTATGTACTCTGGTATGGGAAGAAGGACTTCGCACAACGTCCTAAAGATTCCTTTCATTTCCAAGGAGTGATTTAGGAACCAGAAACATCTGGCTCATTAAATGAATATTTCATAATTTGCTGTCTAAATTTGCTTAAAGATTCAGAAATACAGCTTTGAACCAAAGGTACTTTAATGGCTTCTCATGTCTCTTTAGTGTGGGGAAAGTCAAATGCTGGGTGTTTGCTTTTGATAGTTTTAAAATACTCACAAAGAATGCTTTTAGTGCTGATATGATAAGAGGAACAGGTTCAACTTCAGGGTACAGGTGGATTGGAAGGACTGTACCAATATCACCAGGATGGACTAAATTATGAAATACCCTGACGATCACCTTCTACATAGAGAGTTGGAGATGAAAATCTGTCCTTGAGAAATCTTCCTCAGCTTGTATTTTTATTAAAAAAGGAGAATGTCCATGTTCTCAGTGTTTTTAAGCAATGGCAGAAACAATAACAACAGTAACAACAAAATATCCATTTGGTTGGGCAGAAATCACGCCTTCCCCCACACTGGATGTGTATCCACAGAGGTTGCTTTTGGTGAAATTCAAAAAATGTGCTAGCCCTGCTCCAATAAGCAATTAGAAGTTGGTTTTCTGCCTGGCCTCCTGCAGAGCTTCCATACTGTACCTCAAATGAAAAGATGCCTAACAGAGAGAAAGAAAATTTTACCCTTCAGCATGTTTCTACCAAAAGCTGATAGTCCACTTAAAAACGTAATTGCATTTCTCTTTATGTGCACATACTCAATACAACTCCAAACAACCATAGAACTCAAAGAAATAACTGAAATGGTGTCACCAAGGTTGTTTGCCCAAACTTACCCCTGCCCAATCTTTTTGTTCAATTCCCATTTCTGAGGTTGCCTTCCAGTATTATCTACCTCTCAGCACTGAATCCATTCAGAGACTGCCCTTTCAGGTACTCTAATTTTCCTGCATTTAACCTTTAAAAAATTTGACAATTTTTCTCTTCTTTACAATTTTATGACTTTTGAGTCTACAGAAAGCAGGAAATAAAATGCCATTTCCTTTCTCCAAATTAAAAATAAAAGAAATCTGAAAAGAGAACAGAAAGAGAATTGTTGGACTGTCAAGATCTTCCACATTAAGGCATTGGATAATGAAATCAAAACAGATCATCAACTATAGGTCAACATATTTGCATTCAAGCATTTCTTTGAAATACTGTGACACATGAGATTTTCTGCAAACCTCAAATGCTTCTTATTTTAACATCATCTTCTTAAACATATTATTTATATTTATCTTTTATTTCATGAAGACTTGCAGAAGAATGTTAGGAAAGATAATGTAAAGGTTAAATTTAAGTTTTGCTTTTCTGTAAGTTCTGTTTTCCTGGAACCCGAAACTTATGTTAAAAACAGTTACTTATGTCAAAATGTACCCTGACCCAACACCCCCTGACAAAACGCATGATTATTCTGTAATGGTTATTTTGTAATAATCCCACCCTCACACCCTAACTGCCATATGAACTTCCCTGTTTAAACACTGCATAAAAACTCTGCTTAAGCTGTGCTCAGGGCTCCAGCTTCTCTCAGGAGAGCTCTGAGCCCCAGCATGCTGGTCCAATAAACCCCTTTGCTTTTGCATGAGATAGTCTCTTGGTGGTACTTTCCTCCGACATTTGCCCGACCCTAACAATAAGACTAGCTAAGAGGTGTGCCCTTGAAGTCATTATTATTCATAATGTTTGTTTGGAAATGCTGCCAAAGAATGTTCACACAATTTATCAACCTGAGACTATAGGGTTCAAGCATACAACAATGGGCTCCATCTCAAGTAATAAGAATGAAGGAAGCACAAAGTAGTTATAGTTGGACCACCTGTCAGTTAATAGTCTAAAAACGGAAAAGATATTTGAAATTAGAAGTCTTGGAAATATTCTAGATTTCTAAGTGAAAAGATTCTATATGTGCATGTGTAACTCTTTTAAAGCAAGCTATTCATTCTAAACAGAGGTCCTGTCACAATGTTGGAAAGCTAATTAACAAAGACAGAGGCTCTGCTTAGTATACAGTGCTCGCTCTTGAGAGTCCTTGCGGGAGACTCTGGTCTGTTGTTTCAGACAGGATTCAACAATTACAGGCTACAGGGAAGTACTTTCCTTCTCATTTTTCCTTTCAAAAAATTGCTATAAAAATATAAATATGTAATATTTAAAACCATTATTATCCTAAATGCTAAAAATTAGCAATAGTTTACACCATCTAAGATAGTACAAGGCTTTGAGACCTAGTTGTGGATGAAAATCTACAGCGATAGTTGCTACAAACGTTTTGTCTCATCCAGTCATCCTTAACCTACTTGTTTCTATTTTTTTTCTTGTGACTTCATTTTTATAAATCAAGATGTTATTGCTTCTGCAGTTTGAGAAGACAAAGATTATGGAAGTTGGAGAAAAGAGTAATATACTTCTGTAATACACTTCTTAGTACGCATTCCGCTATAATTTTTGCAGATCAACTGTTTTAGTCAGCTTTTTTGCCACTATAATGAAAGGACCTGACCAGAACAACTGTAGAGGAGGAAAGGTTTATTTAGAGGCTCATGGTTTCAGAGATCTCAGTCTGTAATAGCAGTCTCAACTCCTTCCTCAGGGCTCAAGGTGAGGCAAGACATCATGGCAGAAGAGTGTGGCAGAGGGAGCCAGCTCACATGATTGATGATCAGGAAGCAGAGAGAGAGGTCTTCACTTTCCAGATACAAATATATACCCCAAAGCCATGCCCCCAATTTCTGCTTCCTCCAGCCACAACCTACCACTTCAGTTACCACTCCGTTAATCCCTATCAGAGGATTAATTCACTTATTGGGTTAAGATTCTCACAACCCAATCAATTCACCTCTGAACCTTCTTGCGTGTCTCACACATGAACATTTGGGGGACAGCTCACGTTGCAAACCATAACACCAACATTTTCAGTATGATTCACATAAGAAATCTAGATCTCTTATAATGACCTTTTGGTGTTCAGTGCTTACCTGATTTTGAGCAAGATATTATTTGCCCAGGCTGTCTGAACATGTATAGGGAATTTTGTACAGACTCTACACTCACCAAGTTCTCCAACTATCTGCGCATACACATTATTAAAATATTTTCATGACAGAAATGTGTAACACAGAGGTTAGTATTTGAAGGACATTGGGAGGCTATGCACAGACATGCACATACGCACCTGTATGTATATTCAGACATACTGGATTAACCTACCTAACGCAGAGATCTTTACTAGTTGCTTTTTCATATAATTTCTACCCAAAATGAATTTTTTGGCTCATAGTAGTGGTATCTAATTACATATAAAGTATTATCTTGTCCAATGCTGCTTCAACAATCCTACTCCCACCACCAACAAATAAATATCTCTCAGAAGCAAGAGTACTCTGGAGTTAAAAAAAATGGAGACACAGGAGTCTAGGAACCTAAAAAGACTTAAGTTACTGGTAGAAAATCAATTTATTATGACACTGTCTTGGGGAGGGACTTGGGATCAATGGAATCTAACCATACCCTTGTTCCTGCTATTTTTGTTTTAAGGATGACATTCTGCAGAAGAAAAACTCCTGCAGAAAAGTAAAATCCCTTAATCATTCATGAATAAAAGTTCCCCTATTTGGTGGTGTTATTTAATCTTCCTTGGTACCAATTCCTATTTTTTTTTCCTAATAAATTCCCTTGCTGATAGTTTTAATGGAACACCTGACTATAATATTGTTCTAACTAAAAAGGCAGCTCTTTTATGATCCAAAGAGTTACAAGAAACCTAATGCCTTTTCTTTCAGCCAGGCTATCAAAATGGTCAAGTAGAGGCCTTTCAGGACTGTGTAGGGAATAATGAGTTGGGTCCATTTAAAGGCCATTCTCTTCATCTCTCTTAGTTGAATATGGAAGGGAACTATGTCCTAGAAAAAAAAAAATCTGCTGGCTTGGCAGAGGAGCTGCTATTAAAATAAATTGGTTACCAAGTGTTTATTACATTTTATGTTTGCCTCTCATCATAATCCTTCATAATGTGTTTAAACAATTAATTGCCACAATATCCAACCTTCTGAGGCTTGGAGAGGGACCCTGGATAGATTGAAAGAGCTCTGAATCCCTAACTGGGCAAAAGGCAGAAGAGGATTTTTTGTTGTTGTTAATTAATCACATATTAATTTTGCATTTATTGAGTGTTCACAATTTAATGTGAACAACTAAAAGCACTTAGAGAGACATATTAGGCGGTTATAGTCTTTTTTTTACACTGCACATGCAAGAAAGAAGGGCTGTGTCTTATTTGGGGTCAGAGGACGTGAGGCAATAAATCCCAGGAACTTTCTTGAGTGGGAAAAGGGTTAATTAAACTTTTTTTTTTGTAAATAACTTTCACATATCCTAACATTATGTTGTTGTGTACTAGTGATGACATGTAATCGTCTGCATCCATGCTTTTTTTTCTATTTTATATTCTTAGCAATTCAACTAAACTGAAAAACTCTGTTTCCCAGTATAACTTGCACTTTTTTTTGCCAGTTGTAACAAAAACATGTATTGAGTGTTTAATCTGAACTATTGTGTTTATATAATCTTCATCTTTTTAGGTAAAAGATTATCCTCATTTCACAGATGTAGAAAATTAAGGCTTAAAGATTAAGTGTTTTCACTCTTTTAGCAGTGGGTAGACCCAGCGTTGCAACCTACCTAGACTGACTCCTGAGCTCTTTTGTCTATTTGCCTATATCTGTCTGTCTTCCTGTCAGCTGTCTATCTAGTTGTCTAGGTATCAGGGTATGAAGAGACTTTCTTTCTATCTTACATATGATAGGCTATTCCCAAATGTCTAGTAATGCTCACTTCCTGCATGACTATTTGAGACTGAGATGCTACAAGCTCTTTGGAAATTCTCTGTCCCTGGGTGAGCTTGTGGACTGGTGGGCCTCACCATCTACTAATTAGGTACTTGGCTGTTCTATTGGTAGACATCCCAATCCAGTATCCACAGTTCATTTCTTTGAGTCATTCTTTTGCCCGAATGACATTCTCTAGAGTGTCAATAGGGGGCAGGACTATCATGATTTTGAAAAGGGTCATAAATTCCATCCCTTTGTTTCATTACAGCTTCTGATACTTGCCTGGGTCTGTGCCTTGTACCCACACACAGCTTCTGAATGAATGTCTGAGAAAGTAAAGCTTGCATCTTATGGCACAGAAGGATCAGTCTTCAGTCTGTGTGGGGCTGGGGGAGTGTCTGAGAACCTTAATTGCTCCTCACACAGACTTCCATCCAATGCTGGTGCTGTCACCTTATACTTTCCTAGTGTTTGGAGGAGCAGGGGTGCTTTCTACCACCATTTGCTCATAGCATTCCAGGTCTAGCAATTCCTTCCTCTTAAAACGTTCTTCACACAACTGCTACCAGGGTTATGTGCCCAAATATCTTCTCTGTCTTCAAACCCACCATAATTGCTACACTTTCCAGGAAGTCGGTATTGTCTTCTCAGTCAAGTATTATCTCCTGTAGTATTTTGTGTGGAATGTTACATTCATGGTTCATGATGCCCAGTAACCTGTATTCCCTTTCAGGATTGGATTTGAAAAAAAGTTCTTCATATTTCTTTCAGTATCTAGTATAGAACATTCAGCTCATTTTGGGTGGCAACAAAAATAGTGAAGTGATTATGTATATCTTTTCTGCCTATGAAGAAAAATATGTCCCAATAATTATACATTTTCATAGCTTTGCTTCATAATTAATTTATAATTATGAATGAGCTGAACAAATTAAATGAGTTACCATTTATAAATGCCCACTTTGTATTAGATGTGCATCAATTCTCATTTTTACAATGACCTTGCAAGGCAATTGTTGGTATATCTACTTTTAAATGATGAAACTTGCCGGCTGCAGCAAAATAACCGGGGGGTGGGGGGGTGACGAGCAACTTGTGTAGATAGATACAGCAGGAGTGGGAGCCGTTTATTGTAGGACAACAGAGGTATATATACATTCCACACAGCTTATCTTAATTAACATAAAATAGATACAGCAATCAACCAATAAGGAATCTCCACACTTAATGGCTCGCTGGTGTTATGTCACAAACCACTCCCTCTGGCAAAATGCCAGGGGCCATCCTGACTTGTTTACAGACTCTAACAAAACTAAAGTTTGGCAAGATCAAATAATTCACATATGATGTTACACTGTAGTTATACAATACATATATAATATGTGGTATTTTGTAATAATATGTAATGTGGGATTTTGTTTTGATCTCCTAAATACACATTTGTGATTATTAGTATCTTTCTTTGTGAAAATCTAGGAGCCCCCCCAAACTTTTCAGGGTCCTCAAACATTTTCAAGGCCTCTGGAGGATAATATTATTTTCATGTCAATTTGCCTTTTGCCATTTTCACCCTCATTCTCTCTCATTCTGGAGGGTCCATGGTGACAGATGATGTCATCATTCTGACAGCCAATGAACATGTGCTTATGTATTCTTGTGTTTTAAAAGTTTCCCAGTTTGGGGCTGGGGATGTGGCTCAAGTGGTAGTGCACTCGCCTTGCGTACATGAGGCACTGGGTTCGATCCTCAGCACCACATAAAAATAAATAAGTGAAATAAAGCCATGCTGTCCATCTATACCTAAAAAAATAAATATTTAAAAAAAATTTCCCAGTTTGAAGTTGGGGACATAGAGCTGTGCTGGAGCATTTACCTAGCCTATTCTAGGCCTTGGGTTCCAACCCTAGCATGAAACACACACACACACAAAAAAAAAAAAAAAAGAAAGAAAATAATTATATATATCATTAGGTCCCTAGACATTAGTAACTCCATTTTGGTTCTGGGACTCCATCTTGAGCTGAAATAAAACTTATACACTGCCAAGAAAAAGAAATTTAAAATACTCTGTTCCCATAACCTACCCCCTAAAGTCCCTAAACACAAAAACCTCTTGTTATCCAACCACCTGCACCCAAGGTCAGTTCTAGTTTGCTCTTGTTCCTTGTCCAAAAGATATATAAGCTCCCACTCAAATGATACTGACTGTTGTACCCTGCAGAAGGGCAGCCTGGCAGATATTCTCTTTAATAAACCTTTGCTTGAACTCAGAGCTGTGTCTCTTGTGGATATTTACGCCAGCTACCCTAACATATATAATATAGATAAATGATATATATGCAATGTCCTAACTTGAACTTTTAATATGGTAACTATCTAAACATAGGTGAAAGTTCTTTTTGTTTCTCAATAATTTTTTAAAAAGCATAAAGGAATTCTGAGACCAAGAAGTTTGAAGAGTGCTTCCTTGAAGGAATATATTCCTGTCTTTTGTGAAAAATATAACTCCTTTCTAAGAGATATGAATTTACAATTTGGATATGCTGTAATCTCCTTAACACATACTATCTATCTATCTATCTATCTATCTATCTATCTATCTATCTCATCTGGTAGATTTTAGAATACCCAGAATCTTCTCTATTTTAACAAAAATTCAACTTTCTGGAGGATAGCCTTTAGGTAGTGCTCAAATTTTATCTACCTAAATTAGCAAATGCTTATTTTCTGAACACCTACAGATCTCTCTTTTCAGGTGCAGAAGTATTTAATTTTATCACAGAAATCCACCTGGAATCCAATTTACTTTGGAGAATTTGATATTGTTAAAACTTCACTGTGTGGCCATTAATGATGTGTGTACAATGTACTTTTCTTTGAGGCCTCTTGATTGTAGTTTACTTTTTCTGAACAAAGGAGCTTCTATGGAAGATGTTCTCTTTGATTTTTATAATATAGAAAGAAATAAAAAATTTCCTACAATTTAGTCTCTGAAAATCCTAGATATAAGAATTATTGAGTCTTATAGGTTGCTGCCCGACTCTGATTACCAGAAGAATACCTAGAAAAGTTGTCAAATTTGACATGTTTGCATGTGATTTATGAGAAGGAAAATTGTACAAAGAGATTTCTTCTTTTTTATTTTGTGAGAGATACTGGACTTTGATCTTAGTTTCTATAAACCAAACAATGTGTTCCTAGACATTTAGGTTTGACTCTCCCAGAAGTTAGGAAGGAATTCTTCTGCGTTTTAAATGTATTTTTAGGATCAGAAGGCTCATGATAAATTATTGATAATATTTTAGAGAAAGGATCATTCATGAAATTTTAAAGAAATTATGCTGGATTTCAAATTTTATACTAGACGCTCCAAAGTTTTGACTTAAGATATAATAAATTGCCAGTGGCAAGGAAATAAGTGATTTATTTATTTATTAGTTATGTGATGACTTTTCACAGTTCCTTAAATCAAATATCTGATAAGTGGGAACACTTTCCCACATCTCAGCCATTTCATTTGCACCAAATTTCCTAGATTTCATGAATAATACTGATCGCTGCAGTTGAATCGATTGCACAACAATCCACATTGATCATTAAGACAGCTGAAATGAGCAAATCAGCCACAGGGCAGTTTGTTTATTTCATGTGTATAGACATAGCTTTAATTCCCAGCACAGAAGTCTCAGAGAAATGTTTTTAATACAAATATTTTTTCGACTGAGTACTCATTAAAGGGTCATTTTCTCTCATGCTGTGGGGTGCAAGAGCTCAGGGACATGGTCTCAGCATGTTGACACTGCACTCAAGGTTCATAATAAAGTGCCTTATTCTCCACCCTGCAGGTTAGAACCTGGACTCTGGGAAATGCACACAAGGAAAGGGATCAGCAGGTGTTTTTATAGTGAAGAGGGAGAGCATCTCAGTCCCTTGATAGAGAAAAAAATGGCCCTGAGCATTGTGATCATAATGTTTTTCGAGTTTTTTTTTTTTTTTTTTTTTTAGTCTGCTCTCTCCACAGCTGGTTGCAAGCAAGACCTGATTGTATAAGAGATGAATACTTCCAAAGAGATTCCCGACGGAAAGCTCCAACTATTCTAGGAGTTTCTTGGATGAATATAAAGTCCAAAAAATCGTGGTAACTCAAACTAGGTGTTGATTCTGAATAAACGTTTCAGACAGAGTTGATTGAGCAGAATTTGTTGTCGATATGTTCACAGATACGCATTTGATACCTGTGAAATATGGAACAGATCAAATTTGAAAAAATATTCATAAAGTATATATGATGGAAGTTCTAGATAAGAATCTGACTAAAACTCAAGTTATAGACTTAATCTATTAAAAATATTTTTAAAAATATGACAGAATACAGTAACACGAGAACTTGGACAGGAGAACTGGAGTTGATAAAAAGGTAACTTGATTTTGATTTCTGTGTTCAGCTAATTTTGAGTAATGCAGTACTTTTTATGTGTCCTTGTTCTGTTGCAATATTTATAAAATCTATAGGCTAGATAGTCATCTTCCTTTTACCTTTTAACTGTAGAACTTCAGGGAACAATGTTTTGTTTCTAGATTAATTTCTATTTGTTATCTTTTTTGAATTTGTAATTGGCCAAGTGTTTCTTTTTTAAGGGGGGGAGGGATTGAACTCAGGGGCACTCAACCACTGAGCTACATCCCCAGCCCTATTTTGTATTTTATTTAGAAACAGGGTCTTACTGAATTGCTTAGTGCCTTGCCATTGCTGAGGCTGGATTTGAACTTGCAATCCTTCTATCTCAGCCTCCTGAGCTGCTGGGATTACAGGTGTGGGCCTCCATTCTAGGCCCAAGTGTTTCTTGATTATTCTTTCTATGGATGCTAGAGTTTGATTTCTTTTGCCTCCAAATTGGTATATAAAAGTTACCTGCTATTTTTTTTCTGTAATAACTTATTTTTTAAATCTTTGCAAAGGGAAAAACACTAAGAAGAGTAATGAAAATAAATAAATTGATAAATCTTCGCTTTTTTATTGTTTTCTAAATAGAATATCAAATCCAATTAGAAAAAGTCCCTTTCTTGAAACCTTCTTCTTTCTGTGCCTGACTGTCTTTTCTGGACTTGGACAAGGCAGGTGCTCTGACGTCCTGCTGCAGTCTGTCATGTGAAAGGAGATTTCACCAGGGACTAGGAATCATATAGAATGACTTTCTTATTTTGGACTTTGCCTTCATGCATGTTTACTCTTACATGTGTATAGGATGTATGAATCTATTTGACAAAAGTGTCATATCTTCATATTTTTCTGATGACTGAAATCAAAGCCGATCTGCCAAAGAATCCCATATTTATTCCTCATGTTATCCAAAAAATTTAATTTGTTTTCAAACTCATTTCATGTCTATCATTATAATGAGTGTGATATTAGGTACACAGCCAATAGTAAATGGGAACTAATAAATCATTATTGAATTAAATTTCTTTGAAATATGCCACACATTACACAAGTAATGTACACATACAAATACACCCGTAGACCTGAAATCTTGTTTTTCCTTCTAAAGATTTCCATGTCATTCAACATAAATGTTCCACCATGTATATGCATTACACCTAATAAAATACACATTTTGCTATAAATGTCTTACATGCAAATCACACTTATTTACTTTACCTCTAAACAATAGCAACATGTGTTAGATACTGTATTCAGATGTTGACTTGGTGTGTGTGAATTTTGTTTTATCTCCCAGTTCTTTCATTTTTACCTGTCACCACCATTCCAAGAAGATACTACAAAGTTTTAGGAGGGGCAGAGCAAGAAATCTAAATTTAGGAGAAATGAAAGAACTTTTAGATGACATAGAAAAATGTAAGAGAAAATTAGTGGATGAAAAAGGAGTACCCTGAAGGGGGCAAGGACTGTTCCCTACTGAAGATTAGGGTGGAAATACTTCAATTGTTGAGAGGAGAAGGAAAAAAAAAGAGGTGTGTGCATTTGGAGGTCCCATATCAGGGGAGACCAAGCCCCAGCTTTCCCAGAGGCTCTGAGCCTGCAAGGAAAGGTTGATATATAAAGCAGCTGGCAGAGAAGAGCAGCAGCATTTTCCAAAATGCCTCTGATTTAGTCAGCTTTTTCACTGCTGTGACTAAAAGACTTCTCCAGAAAACTGTAGAGGAGGAAAAATTTACTTGAGGGCCTACAGTTTCAGAGGTCTCAGTCCATAGACAGCCAGCTCCATTTCTTGAGGCTCAAAGTGAAACAGAACATCATGGTGGAAGTGTGGCATGGAGGGAGGCAGCTCACATGATGATCAGAAAGCAGAAACAGAGATCTATTGCACTTGCCAGATACAAAATGTATACCCCAAAGGCCTGCCCCCAATGCCCTACCTCCTCCAGCCATACTCTACCTGCCTTCAGTCACCACTCATTAATCCCATCAGGGTATTAATTGGCTGATTGAGTCAAGGCTGTCATAACCCAATTATCTCACCTTTGAATGTTCTCACATTGTTTCACACATGAACTTTGGGGAGACACCTCACACCCAAACCATAACAATCTCCTCATCCCAAAGTGGCAGAGAATGAGCCAGAACTATGGACCAGAAGGAGGCCTTCTGGGATGAATCAAGAGAAAGCAATCTCAGATGTTCTGTGGACAATGAGGATTCAGGGACAGTGTCCCTCCTCACCATCCCAGCCCTCTGACAACTGTTAAGACCTTAAAACTCCCTGTGGGGCCACAACTTGATGGGTAGGAACCCTCAGCCGGAGGGACGTTGGCTTTTTGCCAGCCCTGAAAAACTAAAGTGTAACACCAGAAGTTTGTCCAGTTTAAAAAATATACAGATAAATAATGAACAAATTTATATTCTTAGTAGAGTTTGATGTCTGAGGGTCCTATGCAGGGTTAACACATTATCTTCATATTTGGGAAGAGCAAGCTGAATTTTAGAGAATTTAAACAACTTCCTCGGGACCATGAAACTGGTAAATGCCCAGTGAGAATGTGGATCCCAGTGCATCTGACTTCCAGGATCCATGATGAGCTTCCTGTGTTTTTCCTTCCAGTATCAGAGCAAGAGTCTTAGACCCTGAGATAGAAGCTATAGAGGCGGTACACAGGCAATTCTGCCTTTGACTGGGAGACTGAATCTAATTTAAAAGGCGGCCTTGAAGATCAAAATTGAGCTAGCTGATTCAGTGTACAAGTCACAAAGCCGATGCTTCAAATTATAGTTGGATTCTCCAACTATTGCTTAACTGGATCAAAATTTTTAGAAAAAAATAGCATTGTTAGTGTATCAGTACCTAACCATTCACCAACCTGCATGCTCAAGCACAGAATTTGAAAACAGAATTGAAAATAGAATCATGACTATAAAATCTATTCTCACTATCAGACCTTTTGCCTGAAAGTAATAAAATGCATACAACATTGTATTACATTGATACATATATGACCAAGCAAATTCAATGCCCATAAGGCTGTCATGCTCTCTGCATTTCAGACAGCATGATTCTTTTTGGCTTTATTGCAGTTGCTCTGTGTAGTTCCATCCTTTCTGAATTTTTTTAAAAAAAATTTTTTTGGTTGATATTTACTTCCTTACCTTGGCTACACTTCTTTATGTTAATTTGACCTTTACATTTGTCTTTCCACCATCTCAACTTGAGCAACAGGATGGGGTCAATAAGTTTTTAACCTATGTCTGTGAGGATTTATTGTTTATGATTTCAAACCTCATTCCAATTCTTTTTGTTAGAGGCCTCAAATAAGGACATTTCATTTTTTCTTTTGGGAAGTGGTGACTACAGAGAGAATGTGAACATTATGTATTGCACTCTAGAGCAATTCAAATAGAAGGAGAGTATATTTCTATTAATGTGTTGATTGCAGAATGTCACAGCCTGGAGTCTAAAAATAATTACTAGCACCATAATATTTTATGTTTATTAAGCCAGAAATCCTTTTAAGAGACTTTTTTTTGTATTAAGGTGTATAATCTCTATATCCTAAAAAACAGGTACTACTATTACCCCCCAATTTAAAGATGTAAATATTGAGACAGAGGTCAGACAGCTAGAAAGTGGCAGAGTCAGAAGTTCCCATCTTGTGTGTGTGTGAGAGAGAGAGAGAGAGAGAGAGTGTGTGTGTGTGTGTGTGTGTATGTGTGTATGCATGTGATCAAAGGGTACAGTTAGTAAAATCCATTGCCAAATCTTAATGGAAATATTATTTAACAGCCAGGTGATTAGTCATCAAGATCCATGACTAAATGTATGAGTTCATTTTTCTCCTCACTAGGCAAACGACCTCAGTCCTTCATGGATAAGTGTAAGGACTTTTCCTACTGTGCTCACTCTCCTTGGATGATGGCTTCTTCCCCATAGGTGTTGACAACAATGGGCAGGCTGACTCAAAGGATGTTGCTTTTGTGGTTCAGGTTCTCAGCCTCATCAGAAATTTACTTATCCAAACTTAAGGCATGGAGATATAAATGGCTTCTTTAAGACTCCAGGTAAATATATGAGACAATAAATCTAATTTGGGGCAGAATGTAGTTCACACTGTTAGCTACAAGGACCGTAAAATCTACTCAAAAGCCTCAAGTCTTTGGATCCAGAGAATTTAGAGAGCTAATCAGAGTTCCACCACCAACTAGTGGAGGGCCCTGGATGATAATGTTCAACTTTTCATCTGTCAAATAAAAATGTTTACTTTCCAAAATTTGGGGAAGCCTTAGAAATAGGTGATACAAATACCCAAGCACATAAGTTCTCAATGTTAGCTATAAATAAATATATACAAAGAAAAAATATTCACATAAAAGAGGAATTTATAGGCACTTTATCTAAAAAATATTCCTTTTCCATAAAAAATATTCAGCATATTTTTTTTCCCCTGAGCCCATTGAATAACTAATACATGGTGATGGTGACTTAAGTTGAATATCCTGGATCAAACTAATTGTAGATGACTATGTAATTAATACTTGATGGTGATCATTAAGGAATTAAAGTCACAGGTCTGTTTCAGAGGTCTTAGTCCCATTAAGTGGTTTTAATTCTGAGATTCTTTTACTCTAAGAGGACAAGGAGGCAGCAATGAGATCGAGGGAGTTTGTCTAAAGAGGTGGAGCTGCCGTAACACAAGGCTGTGGGCTGTGTAGCTTAAACAACAGACTTTCCTTTTCTCTTAGTTCTGGAAAGAGGGATCTTAGTATGATCAAGTTCTGGGAAGACCTTCCTGCCTTGCTGATGTCAGCTGCCTTCTCATTACATTCCCGTGTGACCTTTCCTAGATGTGTGTGAGTGGAGCTCTCCCTCTCTCTTGCCCTCTTCCTCCCAGTAATCCCATCATGAAAGACCCACTGTCGAGACCTCATCATCTAAACCGAAGAGCCTCAATCTCCAAATACCATCACATAAGGAGGTCAGGAATTTAACATCAAAATCTGGGACGTGGACATCACAAACATTCAGTCCATGACAAAACTTTTAAATATTTCCAAACAGTAAAATGCATCCATATATTTACCCTCTATGAAATAACTCCTGCTCATAAATACAAAATCCCTTTCTTCTGGCTCCAATAGTAGCAACCATGTGGTAACAAGTAATTTTCTCACATTGATCCTAATTTTGATTGATGTATTTGATTAATGCCAACAAAAGATCACTTATTAAATGCTTACTTATTAAATATTACTAATTAATACATAAAATATTTCAAAATATAGAGTCTTTGATGCTGGGAGAAATCACAGAATATTTTCAGGTCTAGTTGGTAGAAAGATAGTAATACCAACTTAAAGGAAGAAAACCAGAAAATGCCTTAAATGTGGGGTTTGTTTGATATCCTGCAGCATGACCTGGGCAGTACAGAAGCAGAAAACAAGAGCATTTCCAATAAAACACAAGAAATTTCTGAAAGAGTCAAAATGCAAAATACATGACTAAAATTTATTGTTCAAGTACCCAGATATTATAGGACATTGTCATCATGGTAGACTCAAAATAAATTATATATATATATATATATATATATATATATATATATAAATATTCTTTTGAGTTATACATGACAGTAGAAACTATTTCGATATACTTATATAAGCAAGGACTATGTCTTATTCTACTTAGGATCCCAGTCTTGTGGATGCACATAATGGTGAGATTCACTGTGGTGTATTCATCTATGTACATAGGAAAGTTATGTCAGACTCATTGCATTGTCTTTCCTTTTTCTATCCTGAAACCCTTCCCTTCATTTATCTTTGTCTCATACACAAAACTTTTATTCTTTCCCTTCTCTCCCCCTTGTTGTGGGTTATATCTGATATCTTCCATATATCAGACATAATATTAAACCTTTGGGTTTAGGGAATTGGCTTTTTGTTTTTTTACTTAGTTTGATAGTCTCCAGATCCATCCATTTACTTGCAAATATCATAAAGTCATTCTTCTTTATGGCCAAGTAATATTCCATTGTGTATTTTTACCACAATTTCTTTATCCATTCCCCTGTTGACAGACATCTAGGTTGGTCCCATAGCTTAACTATTGTGAATTGTGTTGTAATAAACATTGATGTGGCTGTGTCTCTGTAGTATGTTGATTTTAACTCCTTTTTGGATATACTGAGAGTGAGATAACTGGGGCAAATGGTGGTTGTATTCACAGTTTTTTAAGGAATCTCCAGATTGCTTTCCATAGTAGTTAAACTAACTTGCGGACCCACCAGCCATGTATAAGTGTAAATTTTCCCCCACATCCTTGTCAACATTTATTTTTTATTGTATTCTTGATAATTGCTATTCTGGTTGGAGTGAGGTGAAATCTCAGTGTAGTTTTAATTTGCATTTTTCTAATTGCTAAAGTGTTAAACATTTTGAAAATCAATTTTTTAAAGTGTGAGTCATCCCAGGATATCCAGCTTTTCTTGATGAGGTAGGTATTAGAGAGGGGATGGGTAGGTAAGGACAAGGGGACAGGAACGGAAAGCAGCTGGGAGCCACAGCTGGCTCGCAGTCATTCATCAGTAAAGGTTTTATTGCATGAATGGTTGTTGACATGTGGGATGAGAAGTGATGACTTCAGCCTAGTAAGGTGCTCTACCAGGGTACAGTAAAGGAAGTGCACTCTTGGAAGGGAGAAACTGAGAAAGAAAAGAAAGCATTCAGGAGAAAAAAAAAAAAAACAGCATCCCTGAAAGCCATTTGATTCAGATAATCAAGGGCCAGCAATATAATATCTTGTTGAGTAAATACATAGAGTCCCTAAGTTCCCAGCTGCATATGGAAGTAGAATAATATCTCCTCATGACAAAGAAGTTGCAGAGAGTTGGGCTCATCTTTCTTGCTACTTTTGTTGAAGACTGTAACTACCCAAGAGAGACGAGAGTCCGGCTTTCATGCAAAGGTTTTTTAGGAAAAAAGGATTTCTGCCTCCAATTCCCACACTCAATAACAGCTTTCTTTGTTTGGCCCTTGCCATTCACAAAGTGCTTTTTATACATTTTCTTGTTTGGATTTTCATAACTGGTGAGGCACGAAGCACAGCAGTTCATTCTTGCTACAAAAAAACCAGTGGAAGGCTCCTTCAAAAATGGGGCCAAGATCAAGTTGCTGATCAGTGGGCAGAATTAGGCCGTGAATACAGGTCTTCACTCCCTGCTTCTTTCAACAAAATCATGCTGATTCTAGATAAATCCAATCAAAAGGTATTTTTTTTTCCTTCATCAGATCTCTCATACAGTAATAAAACTCAATTTTTAAATTTTTTAAAATTTGTTTTAATTAGTTATAAAAGACAGTAAAATGCATTTATATACTTTGATACATCTTACAATTTGCCAGTAAATGGTTGGAGTTGGAAAACTCATTTTTTTTTATTTGTAAAAATATCAAGACAGGGTGATGACAGTCACCTCATATACTAATTTGCTAGATCTACTCATTCTTTTTAAAGAAAATATTAAAATTATTCAGTATAATTGTGTTAACCTTTCTACTTAGATCATATTTTCTAACTCTTTAATCATCTTGGGTGAGTCTCTTTTCACTGTCTAATTAATAGAATTTGTGGTAAGCAGTGAGATAAGATTACTTTACCATTTCTTGCAAAACAATTTTCAACAATCTTTCACCATAAGACAATTACATGTAGAAAAAAGAGCAATTAAAAACATAAGAGCGCCTATCTTCTACAAATGAATGAATAAGAAAACTTCTGACAGAAAGATCATTAGGATTGTTCTTTCAGCGCAGAGAATTTGAAGTTAACAGTAAAAATGTGTTTAAATATAAATTTGGCATGAACAGTCTTAAAGAAGTGTTATTGTTCTTATAATACTATGGTTTGAAGTTATAGCTTTTATTTTCAAATGTTAGAATTGGGAAATTTATGTCCTGGGAATTCATCCTTTAAACATCTTTTAGTATTGTGTGGTCAAAAGAAATAGTGCATATTGAAACATTTTAAAGGTGTAATACTATAACAACATGAGTTAAGGAGAAGAATTGTACAGTGAATGCTTTGTATTTTATACTTTATCCCTGCACATGTATTATCAATCTGTTTTCCCTATGAAATAAGTATTATCGTGTATAATTAGTGGTCAAATAAATCAGACTGCTAAGTTGTTAGGAGACCCCTCCAAATATCACATGGCTCTTTTGTTGAACTTAGGAAAGACATAAACTTTTCATTTCATACTTGGGATGTGTGCCATTTTTTCTACTTTACCTTTCCATCTATTTCACATGATTCATGCAGCAATTTGCTATCATCCATCCAAGCTAAAAATGCAGATGACATTCCATTTAAAGAGTTTTAGTCCCCTTTGTCTCCTCTGTACTGACAGAAGGTACAGAATGTCCTTATAATAAGAAATTGCCCTTTTTACACATTCAGAATATTCAAACTTATATGCTCACTGCATTTTCCCATATATTATCTATCATCTTCCACATGTATATGTTGGACCTTGTTCTTTCCAGAAGGAATGTAGTTTACTGCCTATATTCAGTGCTTCAGCTGCTTTTGTCCGGAACATTGGGTGATTTCTGACAACACAGGGATAGATAACGCTTCCTCACGAATAGGAAACTCAGGTGGAATTCAACTATGCAATTCACAGCTTAGGCAGAGTAGCTAGCTGCACGAGCTTCCGATAGCCAAGAGTCGTAGAGCCCAGGGCTTGCCAATTTTGAAGACCTTGAGTTATAGAAGATTGTTTTAAGAAAGAATAGAGGAAGTAGTTCAAATTCTGAGGTTGGTCAGGTATAGATTTGAGTCCTAGCCCTCCCACTTGCTGTGTGTAAATGACTTAACTGTTGCAAAACTTAGTACTCCTAAATAGAACATGGAACTGATAATGATTTAATAGCTCTCCCAGGAAAAGTCAAAATAATACATGGAAACTACTTAGAATTGTGCCTGTAATGTAGTATCTACTTAATAAATCGGGATTATTATTATTATTATCCTTTAAAAAATATGTGTCAAATTTCATGTCATAGAACATTTACTTCTTTTGGGAGCTGAATACACAGAAACTGTACACATTAAAAGACTCCCTTCTCTAAATTAAGAATGAATCTTCCTTTATTTGTGTTTACCCCTTTAAAATCTAAGATTGTTTGAAGGCATTTAGAACCCATAACTGCTTAGAGTCCTGATTTAAATAGGACTTCCTGCCTGTGTGACTTTGGGGTAATAACTTAAACTCTCTGCTCTTCAGTTTTATCATTTGTAAAAGGTGAATAACAATATTTCCTGTTTCATATGGTTATTGAGAAAATTACAATAGTGTTTCAGTCAGTTTTTTTTTTTTTTTTTTTTTTTTTTTTGCTGCTGTGACCAAAGGATCAGACAAGAACAATTTTAAAAGAAGGAAAAGTTTATTTTGGAGCTCATGGGTTCAGAAGTCTCAGTCTGTAGACAGCTGGCTCCATTCCTCGGGGCTCAAGGTGAGGTAGAACAACATGGAAGAAGAGGGTGGCAGAGGAAATGGGTTCACATGATGATCAGGAGCATAGAGAGACTCCACTCTCTGATGTAAAATAGATACCTGCAAAGCACACCCAAAATGCCCACCTCCTCCAGCCACACCCTACCTGCCTTCAGTGACCACTCAGTTAATCCCATTAGGGGGATTAATTTACTGATTGGGTTAAGGCTCTCATAATTTAATCATTTCACCTCTGAACATTCTTGCATTGTCTCATACATGAGCTTTTGGGGGACACCTAACATCTAAACTATGACATTACTATTTGTAAAAGGTACAGAGTAATGACTATCATGAGCAAGCATTACTTAATGGTTCCTGATTAATACCATTAATTTACAGTATTTTCATAATTACTCCTGTGTTTTCTTTATAATCTTCACTTCTTTCTTCTTCAACCTTCCTTCCCATCACCCTTCCCATACTTGCATATTTATAACACAGATCTGTTTTATTTATAGTACAATTAATTTCTCTCAGCTATTAATAAAGTTCCCTATAATATGTGAGTCTTACTTTTTGTGTCTCCCTAAATGTGTCCCTCGAGTGTAATTAGTTCCCTTCTCCCTAACCTTGAGTAATTCAGAATCTGTCTATTGTTTATTTGATCACTGGAATCCTTTACTTTTCCTGGATTTTTCCTACAATCTAACTAAAATAATTTTTTTTTAAAAAAAAAATCTAGCTCTATGCCTGCACTGTCTGTCTTACAGGTTAGGAGAAGGGACATCTCCTAACTTTGTGATTAGCTATTCAAGGTAGCATATGCTGAGTGGCAGAAGAACTGTACTAATCATAGGAGTCTGGGTCCTAGGAGGTCAATGTGGTCTGGGGCAACTGGGAAAGGTAACATGGAGGAAGTGGGCAGAGAGCTGGCCATCTCACATAAAGGGCATCTGCACATTCTAATCCCATGGAGATATGCAGATAAAATGAGACAAGAACGTCATGTTTGGCAGAAAACTTCTACTTGAATATCCTTCAGGCACCTCCAGTTTTTTAGTTTAAACCTAAAGTTATTGTCTCAGCTTCTCCTGTCTCAAATACCACCCTGCAACACAAACATAGCCTCTGTTGCCTTACACCGTGCCATTCTTACGGTGCCAGTTCACACAGTGGCACCACTGTGAATCCAGATTTCAATCAATATTCTGATAAATTATCCATGACTTCACCCTCTTGTAGCTCCAGGTCTCTAATCAATCACAAAGTACTATTGATTCTGCTCCTGAATATCTCTCAAATCATGTCTCTCTATCACAACTGCCGCTACTCAACTCAGGCCACTTTAATTCTTCACCTGGATTATGGGGAAAGACTCCTAATTGTTTTTCCTTAAATCCAGTTCCTACTCCAGTCCCTGCCTACAAGCCAGAAGAACATTTCTGCAATACAAAGTACAGATCCATCTCTCTGCACCTAACCAACATTGGTGCTTCTTCCAAGGATTATGGAGCTGCTGTTGGTGGAGTAATGCAAGCTCTCCATCCCATAGAGTGTTGGGCCAGAGTGGCCTGGACAAGGGGCTCAGTGAGTAGCATCTCTTAATTGTGAGCAGGCAGTGCATTTCCATTGGGAAGCTGGCACAGCAGAGCATGAATGGACTACTCTCTCATCATTTTTGATGTTCCCAAATACAGAGCTATGGATGGAGAATTCTTGAGCAGAGACTCGGTTGACACACCTCAGTTTGGCTAGTAAAGGTCAACTTGATTTAGGTATTAGGATGTCTAGTAGAGTAGAGGTAGAGGTAGGATAGAAAGGAAAAGGGAAATCATGAATTGAAATTGATTTCCATGCATGTACAAATTTGTTGGGATGAACCCAAATATCATGTATAACCATGAAGCTCTCATAAAAAATCAATTAATTAATTAAAAATTTGAACTCACCAGCTGGAGACAAATGGGTTACACATAAATATATAATGCATAATTTAGGACATTTCTATGATTTATTTTCTTCTGCATGAGACACTTTCCCATATCCGCCCCATCCATAAGATTCCTAATTTCCTACAATGCCCAGTTTAAAAAGTCACTCTGAGATATCTTTCTTACCTGCACTGGGTAGGTTTACAGACTCTCCTATTCTCTCACTATGCTCAGCCCCCACCTCTGTGTCAGAGCTGTATTCTACAATTTTAATCTATGTGTTCTCCATGTATTTGCCAAATATGCTCATCCCTGATACCCCATGGACCGTGTTCTTTCACATAGCAGATACTAAAAAGCTGGAAATGACTCAGAGGCCAGTTTAAGTGCTGAGAAGGATGCATGTAAAAATTTGTGAAATGAAATTTCTCTTCCCCAAACCTGGTAAGTATGTGTCTATGGCAAAGGGTGAAGAAGAGGCAGATTGGAGATAATATAATTGACCCATGGATGTGGGTGGAGACCACAGAGAAACTTCAGAACTTCACAGTGAGATAAGTATGAATGAAAGTCTGTCCTTGTTCAACCCCTATGACCAGGCAGGGCCTGAACCATTTAAAAATTTTTATTAAAGAAGATGAGCAAGAGCCAAAGTTTATGATTTACATATTGATAATAGCTAGGTAATAATTCCATTGATACAGTGTACCCCATATTATGCTAGCTGTATTACCAATATTGTTTTTCTTCCCTTTTTTTTTTTTTTTGCTTAATGTCCATTGAACTTTGTAACAATGACATTTAATTCATGTTTTAGGAATAAAGAAACCAAAGCTCATGGAAGTTAAATAACTTACCCAAGTCACTTACATACCAAATGGGAATTCTAAAACTCTAACCCTCCAAATCTATATTGATTACCTTGCTACTCTGCTACTCCCCCCCTTTTTTTTGTACCAGGCATTGAACCCAGGGATACTCAACCACTGAGCCACATCCCCATTCCTGTTTTATATTTTATTTAGAGACATGATCTCACTAAATTGTGCAGGCTGACTTTGAACTTGCCATCCTCCTGCCTCAGCCTCCCAAGCTGCTGGGATTACAGATGTGCACTACCTGCCCATCCTGTTCCTTTGCTCTTAAACTTTTGTGTTGATTTATAATATTTTTTTTACTTATATGTATCTGTGTTGTGCAAGAGCTGTCATAAATTATTTTTCTATATCCCAAAACTTAGCAAAGTGCATATTTGATGAGCGAATGATAGAAAATTTTGCGAAAATAGAATATCCAAAGGACACTAAGGAAGCCAGCTAATGGCTTAGGATTGATCTTGTCCCTAGTGCTCAGATGAATCTTGGTTTTGTCCTATTTTACCTATTCTGTATGTATAATTCCAAATAGACCTCGACAAACAGAATCGGCTCACTTGCACCACCCACTCTAGCAACCAGAGCTGAACTGTGCACATTCTCAGTGCCCCTGTCTCTGTTCTACTTGCTGAAATTCTGATGTTAAGGAATCATTTCCTCATCCTGCAGACAGTCACTGAACATGAGTTGGACTGAATTAAGGATACAACATGGAAGGAGTCCTAGGAGTTTTTTAAAACACGAATGAAAGAAATTAGGCAGTAAGATATATTTGCAATAATTATATAACAAAGTAAAGAGAAAGGTGAAAATTAAGGACTACTTATATCTCAACTCTTTGCCTAATGGCGACTTTGCCTTAATTTTTTCTGGTTACTTAAGAGACGTGGTCTATAGCCCAACCTTTAGTCTTCTATTTATAGGCTACTAAATTTTCTATACCCCCAATTTAAGGTCAAATCTTTAAGCCAAGCACCACCTACTAATGTTTCTACTCTCCTTACTCATAAGGAGTCAGCCTCTCCTGGTATACTATACACACACACACACACACACACACACATATATTTTAGTTTTGATGGACCTTTATTTTATTTATTTGTATGTGGTGCCAAGAATCGAACCCAGTGCCTCATGCCTGCTAGGTAAGCACTCTACTGCCGAGCCACAACCCCAGCCCCATCATACTTTATATTTTATGGCATTAATATCATTTATCCACGAAAAACCTTTCTCTTGCTGAACTATTTATTAGCTGCCTTTTACCTGTTCATCACTGCATTCTTATTTTGAAGGAAATTTGTTTTAAGAAGAGCATTTAAAAATGATCACACACACACACACACACACACACACACAAGAGTTTAGATATGTAAATGCTTTGGCTGTGGTTTGCTCCCCTCAAGGTTCATATGCTGAAAGTTAGGTCCCCAACACAATGGTGTTGAGGTGATAAGGCCTTTAAGAGATGATTAGATCATGGGGCACCATCTGTGGAGGAATATGGTTCTTGTAGGATCAAGTTAGTTCTCTCAAGAGCAGGTTATTATAAAGCAAGGCCATCCCATGAGCTTGATGCTTCTGCATATGACCTGTTTTCTTTTCACTTCTCTGTTGTGTAGTGTGATGCAGTGAGGAGGCTCTCCCTGGGACCTAAATGCCATACTATTTGTCTCCTCTAGACACCAGACTCATGAGTCAAATAAACCTCTTTTCTTTATAGATTATCTAGTGTCACTTCTTCTATTAGAGCAATATAAAAAAGAATAAAATAAGAAAAAAAACTGAAGTGTTTGTTAACCATTAACTTTGTAGTAAATATTATTAACATTTTGAAAAATGTTATCTTTTTAAGCATATATATGTTTGATGTGTTTACAAAATGGAATAATTGTATGCAGAGTTTCCAAATAGCCCAATAGTATATGATTACAACATCAACTTTAATAATTTGTTCATATTCTATTTTATAGATGCACCTTAATTTCAATGAATCCTCTGTTGCTGAGCATGGAGATATTCCCAACATTTTGCTATTATCGTTAATACTGAATGAACATCTTCATAGTTAAATCTTTGCCTACTCTCCTAGTGATTTTCTTTGAATTTGATTAGTAGTTTTACATTTATGCTAAAGCTTTCAACGAAGATTGCCTGATGGTATTCTAGAAATTTTTTACTAATTTATATTATTACTAGAAATATATAACATGCTCATCTCCTCTCTCCACCTCCTGTCAAATATTTTTATTATCTTTCAATCTTAAGATTTTTTCTAAAAAAGAACAGAGAAGCATCATCAAAGAAAGAAAATACTGCCTGAAATTGTTGTGTATATTTTCTCATTTGGGAATTAAGTTGAGATATGTGTAGAAATATGCACAGCATGTAAGAAGCTCTAAAACATTGAAAGTTACATGAAAAAAGTATAATAATGAGTTAAAAATTATAAATGGAATCCATGGACATAAAGGTGACCTGCATAGAAGTGGGTATAATACATACTGATTATACCTTCTGACACACACTTCAAGGGCCATTGAGAAAGAAGCTGGATTCTGAATGAATTTACAGCATGAATGAAATTAATAAGAAATATAGCTGAGAAAAGATAAGACAGAAAAGGAAGATAATATGCTTGTTATTTGTTATTCATTGTGTGTGTTTGTGAGGGTAAAGGCAAAGAAGGTGAAATAAGTTCAGGTAAGCATTGATATTAAGAATTTCAAGATTCTTTTGTTTTTCTGAAGCTATCTGATCACTGAAAGAAGTTTTGAAGTAGACATGCTTCTGACAATTACCAAAAAATTTGCTAGACCTCCAGTGAAGGATTCTGTGGCAAATATTAACTGTTTTGATGTAAGCGAAGGTGAAAATAGCAGGCATATTGTCACTATTTAGCAGGAAGTGACTCCTGGTGGTGTTCTCAGAAGAACTTCCATGTAGCATAATTTTATTTGGAAAATCCAAAGTCTTTTCACTTGAATTCAATATCATATAAAGACTTCAAGGAGTTTATGGCATTTTTTAAAATATTTTTCAGTTGTTGATAGAACTTTATTATTTATTTATTTATGTATATGTGGTGCTAGGAATCGAACCCAGTGCCTCACACATGCTAGGCAAGTGCGCTACCACTGAGCCATAGCCTCAGCCCCAAGTTTATGGTATTTTTAAAATGAAGAAAACATCTGAATTTCTTGATCTGTAAAGTAAAGGGATTAGAATAGGTGGTCCTGAAGACTAAGTCGTGAAATTCTATAAAGAGAAAAATAACAGTTCGTAAATCTCATTAGAGCACAAATAATAGTTGATAAAACTCTTTTGTGCAATATAATCTAATATAATCTAGATGTGTAATAGACTTAATCTTTATAAATATGAAAACTCTGGAGGTAGAATTAACCCACAGAAATCCTAAAGGAATGAGCCATCACTCAAATATCCTTTCAAAGAAGAAATCAAGTAAAACATACCTATGGTTAAAATATATTAATCTGTTCTTACTCCGTGAAGAGTGGTATTCTAGCCATACTTGCCCATTCCGTAGCTGGTTCAGTTCTCAGTCCCTGCCCCTTTACCTCCTGGTGTTGGCTCATCGATGACAGTGTGGAGCATCATATAGTTCATGGAGGCCTTGGCCAACAGTGTAGCCCATATTATAACAGACATTGTATAGATTGGAGGCAGATTTTAGCATTCATCTGAGGTCACCTTTTGGCTTATAGACATGGAGGCTTGTTATGGTTTGGATATGGTTGGAAGGTATCTCTCAAAGATTCTGTGTTAGAAGCCGTGTCCCTAGTGTGATGAGGCTATGAAGTGGTGTGATCTCTAAGAAGTAGGATGTGTTGAGGGTCATCACTTGGCCTTCCTCTTGCTCTGGCTTTCTATCTGTGATCTTTTCTTCTTACATGAGCTCCCACCGTAGTAATACCATCTACGATGAGTTCCCCAGCAGAACTGAGCCGGTACCAGCTTTGAACTTCCTGAAAGTGATCCAAATACACCTTTAAAAAAAATAAAGATGCCCACCTTCAGATACTTGTTATAGAAGAATAAATGGACTAATGTAAGTCTGCAACTGCCCAGTTCCACCATGCACCATTCACACTGAGCTGTGAAATATGGTTTCCCTACATGCATAAAGGTTTGAAAGGCCATTTATTTGGGCAGGTTTTTTAAATTAATATCTATTTCTGATAAGAAAGCATTTACTACATTCTTTACCTGATTGATTTCCAAACCTAACTGGTAACACAGAGATGTACACCACAGATGTAGGCCTGAGGTGAAAAGCTGAACTTCCTGCTGTTCCTCTTGACATGAGAGAGAAGAGCTCCAAAGAGTCAACAGAGTTGATCTATACTATTAAAACTGAAGAGGAAAAATCAAAACTAATAAGGTGTTGTAGAATTGTGAAGAAGATAATGCTTTTATGATTTTGGAAAGCATCTTCAGAGCAGAATGAGAAAATAATTGTGATTGCAGGAGGTTGAGGTGAGAATAGATGGACCAAAATAAAGTCAGTGCTTACAGGTCACTTTTTTAAGATGTTAGCAATTAAAGGGAAGATAGATAAGAAGACAAGCCAGTGCTGTGGCACACTCCTGTAATCCCAGAGGCTCTGGAGGCCGAAAAGGAGGATTGTGGGTTCAAAGCCAGCCTCAGCAAGAGTGAGGTACTAATCAGCTCAGTGAGAGCCTGTCTCTAAATAAAATGCAAAAGAGGGATGGGGATGTGGCTCAGCTGTTGAGTGTCCCTGAGTTCAATCCCAGATTTTGTACCCTACCTCCACTAAAAAAAAAAAGATAAGAAGACAGAAAAAAGAGGTACGATCTTTAGGTAGTATTTTCAAATTTCTAGAAAGCTTTGGGGTGTTGTTGTGCAGAAAGAAAGGAGAAAGAAAAATTAAGATACTGAAAAGAAAATGTTGGATGGGTGAATGAGCCATTCACTTCAGTTGTGGAGAGGGAGTGTAACTTTGAGCCCCTAATCATGGTGGATCATGGAGAAGCACATACACCTACCTTTCCTATAGGAGGCCAGTGTTACAGGTGAGTGTCCAATGTCACTGAGCCAATCTTTTCTAGTTAAAAATGCATGTCATCAGTAATAGGTGGTGTCTTTACTAGGGTATTATAAGACAGGGCTGTTTCCTTCTGTTTTAGGGGAGTACAGAGCTGCAAGCCAAGCAGTGTCTCACTCTGGTAGGTTAATCACGTGCTGCTAAAATGCAGAGATGCCCGAGGCCCCCTTGCATGTAATCCACTCATAGCTCCTTCTCCTTTTCCTCTGTGTACTGCTGGAACTTTATCTTTCTACTTTCACATGCATCTCAAACCACTGTAGTAACTTCTTTTCCCCTTCAGGACAGTCTTTAATGGTCACGGAATTTATCCTGTTTCTGTCTGTGGAAAGCATTCCTAGGAGAAGGAGGGATGCCCACCTTTAGGTTTGCCTTAGGGCCTGTACTGCAGAGGACGTTCCAGCTCTGAGATCACAATGCAAGGGGAAGGAATGCTCACTTTCAAAAGATAAAACATTTCTTTCATAAGTAAACGGTATATACCACAATAGAGGCTGGCACACAGCTTGTCTTATTTGCTCCCTTCCCTCCCAAACAGAACTCACTCTAGAATTTAAAATGTAAAAATCTCATAAAGCAGCTTTTTCTTTTTTTTCAAAATTAAATTCATAATAGGTTCATAAATGACAATGAGGTGAGTGGACATACAATTCAAGCATTATAAAATAAAAGAGTTTTGTCTGATATGACAGCTATTTTAATTATAGAAGATAATTTTCCTTTAGAGAAGAGGAAACCTGTTTTATGCATTTTAGACAACTTTCTTTCTTTTTCTTTTTTTTTGTGGAGGGGAGGGGGACAGTGGTAGGGATCTATCCCAGGTCCTCCTACACATTGGATAAGACCTCTACCACTGGACCACAAACCCAGCCTCCTACTTCATATTTTAAAAATGTGTGTGGAGGGGCTTACTCTAAGATCTAGCTTTCAAACAACTATGTTGCTGAATATAAACCTATAGAAATCTTTGTGCTTATTACCAAAAGCATAGCACGAGCAAATTCCAGGAAAAATAAAGTGCAAGATTAAGCCTTTCCATGCCTTAGTAGCACAGAACCCTTGTCAAGGCAAAGAAAAGGCTCCTGAATCCTGAACCATTACGGAGACTTATTTTATTAAGTGTAATGTAACAAATACAAGATTAAAGAGAAACAAGTTATGAACAATGAAATACTTCATCCTATAGATTCATCATATGAATATTTTTAGAGCTTAATTACTTCAGAGAAAAAGAAGACCACACATATAGTAGACATTATAAACAACTGGTTTCTAAGGCAATAGAAATAAACCTGACATAATTTTGAAAGCAGCCCCTTCCTCTGTAAGTATAGTGTTGGATTCCCTGAGAAGCTGGACATTATGCTGACGACTTTACCTCTGTTATCTCCAGTTCTCACAATAACCTTAGAAGTTAGACATCATTTACCCATTGCACCTGTAAGTTTCAGAAACCATGGTTAGATAATGTCGCATGTGGTATTACCAGCACCTTCAAGATCACAGTTAACTCTGTCCTTGATGCCTGAGTTTATTGTTGCATATTATTTGATGAAAGATGAAGGTAACATGTAGCAGCATCTGAAGCAAAACAAGCCAACTGAACAGAACATAATCACATCCTATAGTAATTCAAGTAAAAAGAAAATAATACACTTTGAGATTAAATGAAACGTGGTGTCTAAAAGAAGCGCCACACAAGATGTGGCTATGAGGTTACTGTGATAGATTCATTTTGGACCCTATTCTTTCTGGTTTCTCCTCAATTCACCTTGAGGTCTCTTCATTAGCAAATCACCTGCACTGTGATTCTCATATTAAGCCTCATTAATATCTCTCCCAAGCAGAGAACACAAAAGATAAATCCCCCATGACAAGGAAACAGTGGTACTGGAACATCCTACTGCCTCTTCCAAAGCCATGCCTATTCAAATTATTTCCCCCAAGTCCCCTTATTATTTGCCCTTGAATATATACAAACAACAACAACAACAAAAAAAAGCCTTCTTGTGTTAAAGATTTTGCTGCTATAACTATGAAATAATGGACACGCATTTGTCAGCTTGGCCTTAACCAAGTATTTGGATTTTTATGGAAAATATTTGTGAACCTCTCTCTGTTCTAGACAAATTAGGTGATTTTTAGTTTGAATAATTCTTTTCATGTTGATTATTCACAAGATTAACATTACTCATTTGGAAAGATTTTTTTTTCCAGTATCCACAGGTAGGGGACAAAGACAATGAATGAGCTCATGTCTGGTCCCTGTTTTCCACGGAGAAATCCCATGAAATGCCTTGGCTGGCATTGTTGACAGAACATACAGTTGTTTGTAGGAGAAAGTTAGCAATGATGAAGTTTCAAAGTTCTTAACTCTTATCTTTGTGTTCCAAACATGAGATCATCTGATAAATTATTCTTTGCAACATCAGACAGGCAGGCCAACCTATCTATTTTTCTCCCACAAAAAAACAACAAAGACCAACTTGTTTCTTTCATTATTCACAAGTGAAATCTCATCAACTGTTTTATCAGACCCTTATGCCGAGAGACCTCACACTCTCCAAACAAACTCAGCATCAGGCAGTGTGAGTGAGTTTCAAAGGCATCTTCCAATTTTATTGCCCTTTCAGGGCTACAGCCTAGACAGCCTCAAGGGACATGATGACATCTCTGGGGAAAAGTTGGGCCACACTCTAAGTGTGAATGATGTACAGAAGAGACACTAAAGAAGACGAATGTTTGAAGTTACATCTGAGATTGTTCTCCACTCTTCAGACAGCCCACAGGATTTTCCATCTTGTTTAATGCTGCCAGCAGGTCATCAGAAAAATTCACGAGTGGGAGTCTCAGGGTTGTTATTTATTTCCAACTACTTGGTCACGTGCTAAAACACAGGCAGGAACTTCACAAATTGAACTTCACCAGATGCAGTTATAGTGGTTGTTTTCAAGGCAGTGTAATGAGGTGCATAGTCCACAGGCACTAGGATCCCAGTGACCTGGGTTTAAACTCACCCCATCATTTCCTGGTCCATATGGCAACTGCTTAGAGTTTCCAGAATTCTTACCTGGAAAATGAGATGTTTCTACTGGAGTGGCCAGAGGATTAAACTTAATAACATAGATAACATATACACAGTTGGACACCTAGCTGGTGGGCAATAAACATTATTCTATTATTTATATTCTATTTCTATCCATTTGGATTCTAAAGTCTTTTCACGTTTTGAGACATATGGCACTTACAACGGTCTTACAGAAGTGCTGTTACCTCTAAAAATCCAAGAAAAGACAAACACCCACACCCCCACACACAAACTGTTTACATGTATGAGATGTGAACATAATCTTGGCAAAAATTATTGGAGGAGGAACATCCAGTCTGGGTTTAATAGTGTTATGATTCACCTCTCTGGCTTGCTTTCTTCATCTGCAAAGAGACAGAGTGATACCAAATGCTCTTCCAGGGCCATGTCCAATGTAAATTACTATGATATTCAGATCCTGTTACCTTGATGGGAATATTTTTATATTGTTCATGGGTCTCCATTATGCATTCTTCCTATTTACTTACCTGACGGGTACACAGAAAAAAAAAAGAAGCATTTATGTTTGACTTGGAAATGTGATTTTTATACTTTAACATATGTATAAAATGAGATTTTTGGAATTTACTTTAAGCAAACTGATGAATTATTTTTCTCAGTTTCTCTGCTATGGTTTGCATAAGTGCCTCCAAAAGCACATGTGTTAAAGGCTTGGTAGCTAGCCTGTTCACTCTATTGGGAGTGGCGCAGTTTTTAAGAAGGAGGGCTTCTTGGGAGGAAGTTATTCACTGGAGTATGCCCTTGAAGGGGATATTTGGATCCCAACAACTGCCTAGTCTCATTCATTTCCTGGCTGCCATGGGATCAGCAGACGCTAACACTGTGGCTCCTACCATGATGATCTGCCTCACCACTGGCCCCAAAGCAAATAGACCCAAGTGACCATAGACTGTAATATTTGAAACCATGAGCCCCCCCCCCCCCCCCACAAAAAAACCCTTCCTCTCTCTTAAGTTGATTATCTCAGGTAAGTTGTCGTAGTGATTAAACAAACAAACAAACAAACAAAAAAACCTCTGCCTAGCACACTGTCCCTCAGCCTTTTGCTCAAAGCTGTCCCTGATATTTTTCTCCCTGTGGAAGGGTTAATAACATATTTTGACAAACACCAGATTAAGCTGGCTTTTTCTTTTCTACTCTGTCTCTTTTGTTCACTTGCTTTCCCTTAATAACTGCTTTTTCTGATCACTACTTTCTTCAATTGAGGAAAGTTATGAAGTACTTTGATTTAAATACCTTCAGCTGATTTTCAGACTACACGTGGGAATTAAAGCCAGAAATGCTGAACATCATTAACAATGAGCTGTTTTGTTCAATAGTGTCAGTATGAAACATTAAAGATGAATGACAGCTGATTATTTTCCAAAGTATGGTTGTATTTAGAATCTGTTTTTGTCTTCTTGTGGCTGTTTTTCATTACATGACTGAAGTGGTGTCTCTGTTCTCCCAAGATCGTATGCTTCACTTTCTCATTTTTCCTTCACATTGCAAGCTGTTATTATGAGTACAGTAATGAACAAAATAAATCCTCTTATTGCGGGCAGATAATCTCTACTACAGGAGATAATTATCAGATCTCATGGGAATTTGTTGTTAAACTCAATTCATAATGATGGCTCTCTTCTCTGAAGATGCTTCATCATGTTTAATAGAATGTAATCACAAACCATGGTGGGATATGCAGTAGTTTAAAATCCATCTCCTAAGAGGAAAGGAATGGGGAAAGTTAATTATATCTAATGGCCCTTGATCTCCTAAGAGGATAGCCCTTCCCACCTGACAGAAAACAGTGGTTTAAGAAGCCAGGAGATCTTATAAGTAGCTTAACTGTTTTGTAAAAGGTGAGTGGTCCACTTGTATTATATTTCAAAGCTGCTGTCTAAATGAGAAGGCTTTAGAATTGCATGTTCCTTAAAGAAAAACTGACAAGCAGAATAAGGGTCAAGACTAACATTATAAAAATAAAAGAGGAAGAAATACTTTTGAATTTAAAATTGTATAACAGTCTGCAAATACAGGTTTTTCATTTCATTATGGCAACTGTCCTGAAGGTTTTACATATTGGCAAATATAGCAGATAATTAAGTATTGATCTCAAAGAAGTTCAGGAAATGTAGAGCTTAACTAAATTGTCTATTTTCCCTTGGAAGGTACATTGATGTAGTAGGAGAAGGAGGGCGATCTATTGATCCACCTCAAAAATCCCTGTGACTCATACTGATAAAAGACAGGGGGAAAAAAAGCTGAATACACTGTATCTAAGCTAAGTTTACCTGTAATAAATAATCCTGCAAGGATAGAAGTACTTGAGCCTCCTCAAATCTGATGTCATTGTCATGATATTCTGCCTTGTCAACATTTTGAACTTTATCAGTGCTGCATGTAAAAACTTGCAGTTAAATCCTTCACCTAGGGATAGACACCTACCACATGGTGCTAAATGGAGTGCAGTGAATTTTATCTTGCTGATAAGAAACAGGAACACAGATAACCTTTTCTAAGATTTTTTTTAACTTTTTTTTTTTTTTTTTTTTTTTTTTTGCAATCAGATGCATTGGAACCAGATTATAGCAGGGATTCTTGAATCTGATTAGAGACGGACTGCTTTACTTCCAATGCCCCTTCCAGTCTTAACATTCTAGGATAGATTTCATTAATCAGCTACAATGAGAAGATCACTGCAGTGAGCTGATAAAGAGAAGTGCATTATCTCCATAATTTAGATCTCATCTGAACATATCTATTTCCTTCATAAATAACCACTGTGCACTTACGATGTGCCAGGCACACTGCCTCAGGTTGTAGGACCAAAAAGTGAAATGGACATAGTTTAATTACTTGGGAGAAATAAACAAGCAGATTGCATTCCACCAAAATGTAATATATCCTACAAAAAAAAAATGTATATGCACAGAACAAGGGAGGAACAGAAAGAAGAGAGTGTGCTTCAACCAGGAAGTAGTCCTGAGATTTGAATGGGCACTAGCTTGATAAAGTAGAACAATAGGTCATGCCTCATATATCGAGCTGAGATGTAGAGGGTTTCATCTGTGTGACTGACTCATTGGAGGTGTTCAAAAAGTGGGTCTGTCTGTAGTTGGGATTACAAATGCTGAGAGCACCAGAGACGAGGTTAGATGAAGAGAGGGCATCCAATCAGCGAAGGGACTTGTGTGCTAATCAAAGGCTTTAGCTCCTCATAGAGGCAGCCTCCAGGAAGCAGAAGATTGACGCCGTCACATATGTGTGCTTTCATTAGAGCCCCAGCAGTTCTGTGGGAGGTACATGTGGGGGAAACCAGAACAGAGAAGAAAGAAATGCATATTCCTTAAGCAAAAATTAGTAAGAAAACACAATCAAAGCAGAGAATCATCAAAGCTGAGTAACAGTGACTTTACCAGAGTGCATATCATAAGCCAACAGAGTGTTAATTGTTTTGTAATAATGATTTCATTTAATCTTCACAACAAACCCAAGGTCTAGGTTATCGTGAACCCATTTCAAAGACAAAGGTACTGAAGATTCGAGAATGCATGTATCTTGGCGGCAGAGAATGAAGGTGGAGACTGAGAACTTGGGGGAAAGATACGAGATCTATGTTGGATACACTGAGTTTGAGCTGACTAGAAAAATGAACAAATATACCTAAAACATGAGTAAAAACAGGGTTTTAGTAGTTGCTCAAAAACCATAAAATGTTCCGTAGTAAGTAAAATACATGGATTTGATTATATTATCTCACAAGTTTCATAATTGTTTTGATCAGCTGGGTAATCATAACACTCTGTTTCTGTGACCTTACTCTTGCAAGTCTTATAGCATTATGAGAAAACATTTTTTGCTCTTTGCAAAGTAAATGCTTAAAACTGGTGCTTAGAACATGATAACAGACTTTAATTACTGTTAGTAAAAACCCATGAAGTTACTCCTCTGAACCACAGATGTGAAAAGATAAGCAAAACTGTAATAATAAATTGGCATGCCTTTATTGGCTTTTATTTTATAATTTGCTTTATAAGGTATTGTCAGGAGTCCATCAGCTTTCGTTGTTTATTGTTATTTCCTTTATTTATTTTTTTCTTTCTTTCTTTTTAACCTGCTACGTGTGAACCACAGCTAACCTAAAGCTTCATTCTGCTGGGCAAACACAATGCTCATCGCAGGAGATGTTGAACTTTTCCAGTTTCTCTTGCTCATAAGTTGCACTTTGACCTGAGAGCCATCACTGAGAGCTGTGAAAGTGCTGGTCAGACTGCACTGTGGGGGCCAGTGGTGTTGGACATGCAGAAACACAGGGAAACAGGGTTGTCAAATATGGAAGAAAATGTACATGTACCTTACTGGAAGTTCTCAGTGGCAGAAAAAATGGTATGGGATAAGAAATAGGAGTACTGTGGAGAGGAATGGTGTTGCTATTTATATAGGGCTTTCAAGGAATACCTTCCTGGTAAAGTGACATTTGGGTAGAGACCTGTATAAAGAGAGCACCTTTCATGGATCAGAGAGAACAGAGCTCTCCGTGCCACCTTTATTGTAACTTTGTGTTACACTGTCCATTTTGCTGTGATATTCTGCTATTGAGATGTTTTCACAGATGTAGACTAGCAACTAGTGGAAGTTATATGCATTTTTATAAATGAAATGTCCAATAAGATAATGATGATGATGTAATTGTCTTGGATTCACATTTCTGATAGCAATTTCATCTGAAACATTGGTTTTAGTAGGACGTTATTGATATGGAACAGAAGGCAAGGCATTAATATCCAAGGTGGTTTGTAGCATGAAATTCACCTCTCAAAAAAATATTTTATAGAGCCAGTACAGTGGTGCATGCCTGTAATCCCAGCTGCTGGGGAGGCTGAGGCAGGAAGATCACAAGTTCAAAGCCAGCCTCAGCAATATCAAGGTGCTAAGCAATTCAGTGAGACCCTGTCTCTAAATAAAATACAAAAGAGGGCTGGGGATGTGGCTCAGTGGAAGAGTGCCCCTGAGTTAAATCCCTGGAACCCACCCCCACATAAAAAAATTATCAACCATGCTTTTATGGATCTCAGTACAAAATAACAGAAAGTTAATACATATTTGGACTAATTAGAGCAGGTCTCATGATGGTTCTTCCAAAGTTTCTCTATCTTTGATTGCCAAAACCATTTTCATAAAATGATAGTTTGTGTGAAGAATTTTTTATCAGTTGCAACTGATGTCCTGAGGAAAAAAAAAATAACTGAACAGCAAATTTGTTTATTTTAGGGAGGTTTCTGTGGATCCTGAATTTTAAATTATTTATTCTCTATACTCATAAAGAATAGATAAGATTTAGGCAAATTTTCTCAGCATTCAGTTCAGGTTTTGCTGTCCAACGTTCATTGGTCTTGCTTCTTCTAAATAACTTAAACTCATCCTGAAAAATTGTCTAATATTTATTTTCTAATTGCCTGGAAGTTTTGTCTTTAATCTGTTTCACATCTAGTTTGAGCTTCTTAGCACAGTTCCCATGTCCCCTACCACAGAAGTCTCTTTAGACACACATCATCTCTTAAACCAGTTTTTCCTCTTTTACCTCCTACTAACTGTCAAATTTCTTCTCAATTTCTCTAATACTTTTTATCATATACTCTGCTAAATTGGCAAATGGCTATCATCTCAAATTTTATGCATCCAGCACAGATAATAAATGTAGGCAATTAATTATAGAAGCTATCTTTTTGTGAACTCAGTGGTAACATAGTTTCTAGTTCTGATAAACACCTATACATGGGCGATTCAACTTTTTTATTTCAGATATTAGTAAACAAGATATATATCAGATGATTCAGTTCTCTAAAGGCCAAGCAAAGAAATGATTATAATTCCGGAGCAGCAGCAGTAAACACTTCCTTGTGGCCTTATTCAATGTCAGCATTTCATTTTAATGACAACTGGGTCTCTGCTGCTCATTGTGAAATCCTTGAATGTGCTTAACAACCTGCCTGGAGTATATTGAGTTTATGGGGAAGACCAAATGAAGCCTGGAAATTTATTGTAAGGAAATTGTGCAAATTATATAGGAGATAGTCATTCTAATTTAGGGCTGAGCAGCACCCAAAATGTAAGTATTTGAATGGGACAGCATTTAAACAAGTACATTCATACCTCTTATCACATTTCATCATTGTCAAACATCTCTCTTATTAGAATATTTCTCAATTCTTGATTAGTAGTGCAAAGGCACTCTAGAGTATGATAACACAAATATGATAATTCACAGGCACTCTACTGTTTGTAGAGAATTTCTCATATATATCATCTCTTTAATGCTCTCAGCAATCCATTGAAGTGGGCATTATTATGTTTATTTCACATATGAGGGAAAGGACCCTGATTTAATTGACCCAAAATAGCTGGTTGAAGAGGAATGGTCTTCTTCCTCCCAGTAAAGCACATATTTGTTTTGCTTTGTTTTGCTGTCCAGCATGCGTTTCTCTTTCCTAATTAATGGGGGAAAAATCAGGGCAGCACTGTGGTGTGTGGTCTTGTAAGTCAATAGGGTCCTGACTCCCACTACAGACACTGTAAAAGAGGTCCTCCTCAATGTCTGGAAGTGAAGTATGACTCATGATCTGGGATCAATTAGTTTTGTTTTTTTTTGCCTAGAACTTTGAATCATAAGGACAAAAAAATGCAAAGGTAAAAGATTGATGAGAATATACTTAGAATTTTCTATGTGTGCTGACCATGAAGCATTTGCAAGGCCCGATGATACATGGAGACACATGTATCATAAAAATAAATATTTAAAAGTTATAAATTAATATAAATAAATTGCTTTATAATATAAACAATATACTTCTATTATTTGAAAAATGAACTTTCATCAAAACTTGGATGCCAGATTTAGAAGAAGGAAAGACCTCCCATGTTCTTGCACAGACAGAATTAATTTTGTCAAAATGACCATAATCGCAAAAGCAATCTATAGATTGAGTACAATCCTTTTCAAAATACCAATGGTATTCTTCACAGAACCATAAAAAGCCAGTCCTAAACTTCCCATGGAATAATAAAAGAGTCAGAATCGTTCAAAAAATTCTGGGCAATAAAGGCAATAAAGACATTGTGATACCTGTTCTCCAATTATACTGTAGAGCTATAGTGACAAAAACAACATGGTATTGGAATGAAAAAAGACATGAAGATCAATGTAACAGAATAAAAGACACAGACATACAGTCATCTGATCTTTGACAAAGGTGCCAAAAAATGTGGGAGAAAAGATAGCTTTCAAACAAATGAAACATATGGTGCTGGGAAAAGTAGATATATGTAGAAGAATGAAACAATGTCCCTACACAAAAATTAATTCATAGTGGATCAAAGACCTATAAATAAGACCATAAATGTTAGAAATACTGGAAGAAAACATAGGGTCAACATTCTAACCTATTGGCACAGGCACCGACTTCCTTAATAAGTCTCCAAAAGCTCAAGAAATAAAACCAAGAATCAATAAATGGAAAGGCATCCAATTAAACAAGCTTCTGCACAGCAAAGGAAACAAGAGCATCAAAAGAGAGCCAATAGACTGCGAGAAAATCTTTGTCAGCTGCTTTTCTGAAAGGAGGCTAAAAGCCAGAATTTATAAAGAACTTAAAAACCTTAATACCCCGTAAACAAACAACCCAATCAAGAAATGAGCAAATGATCTAAACATGTTTCTCAAAAGAAGACATACAAATAATAATAATAAGAGGAAAAAAAGAAGACATACAAATGGCCAGAAAATAAATGAAAAAGTCACCATTCTTAGCAATCAGAGAAATACAAATTAAAACTACACTGAGATTTCATCCTACTCCTGTTAAAATGACAATCATCAAGAATACAATACTAATTGCTGGTGAGGATGTGGGGAAAGGTACACTTACACTTTGCTGATGGGACTGAAGATTGGTATAACCAAGTTAGAAAGTAACATGGAAACTCCTCAAAAGACTAAGAATGGAACCACCGTATGACCCAGCTATCCTGCTCCTTGGTATTTGTCTAAAAGAACTAAAATCAGCTTGCTATAGTGATACATGCATAACAATGTTTACAGCAGCACAGTTCACAATAGCCAAATAATGGAATCACCCTAGGTGCCCATCAACAGATGAAAGAAAAATGTTGTATATATACACAATCAAGTTTTATTTATCCATAAAAAATAATGAAATTTTTCCATTTGCAGTAAATGGATGGAACTGGAGAACATCATTGCATGTGGATTAAGTTAGAACCAGAAAGGCAAAGGTCAAATGTTTTCTCTCATATGTGGAAATCAGAGTAAAAAAAATAAAAATGGGATCCTACAAAATTAGAAGGGAGAGTAGAGGGAGGGAGGAAGGGAGGGCTTGGGGAAGCACTGGGTAATAAAATCTATTGAATAACATTTCGTCCACACTAAGCTTTTTACACTACAATTAATCTGATATATATGTATATATATCAGATTAATTGTAGTGTAAAATGTCATATATATTATATATATCAGGATTTATATAATATATTATATTAATATAATATCAAAATTTATATTATATTATATAATTATACATTATATTGATATTACATATGATATACATATCAGGATATATATTATATATATAATAGAAGGAAGGTCATCAGAGTAGAACAAAAGGATCTGGGGGAGGGGAGGAAAAGCAAAGGTACCTGAGAATGAGATCGATCAAATTATAGTACATCCATGTTTGAATATAGCAGAATGAATCCCACTATTATGTATAACTAATGCACCAATAAAAATTTTAAAAATGAGTGAAAAATTTTCATTGAATAAAATAAAATTGTCTAACCTAATGCTTAAATTTTTACTATCAGAAACATTACTCATGTGCATCCTTGAAGTGAAATAATTATACACGTTTAATTATTTCCAAGAGTTACACTTCTTTAAGTAGAATATTCACCTACAGTATTTGAATACTGTTTAAAAGTCAGGTAACCCATGTAGAGAGTTATTATATTTTGAACAGTACTAAGGTAGCATAAACTTTGATTAGGAACTCAGAAAGTGTGACTGAAACCTAGTGTTATTCAAACTCCTTGTATTAGTTCAAAGTATTATGTACAATACACTTCAGCAACATCTTCAAACAAATCTGTAGAGAAATGAATTCTTCTTTCATGTAATGCTGATTCATTTTACTGTTTCTTTTTAAAATAGATGTGTTGAAATATAATTTACATATCATACAATTGGCCCATATGAAAAACATAATTCATTCACTGGTAGTATATTTATAACATAGTGCAACTATCACCACAATTGATTTTAGAACATTTTTGTTACCCCAAAAGAAAACTCATAGCCACTACTCCTTAAACTCTCCATCTTCTCCATGCCAGGCAGACACTTACCTAGTTTCTCTGTTCATAAATTTGTCCACTCTAGACATTCGATATTACTGAAATCATATAATATGTGGTCTTTTGTGACTATCTCCTCACCATGATTTCAAGGTTCACTCATGTTGCAACATTTATTAGTACTTCAGTTCTTTTTATTGCTAAATAATATTCTACTGTATACATTTACCACATTTATTTGTCCATTTGTCATATGGACATTTGGGTTTTCTCTAATTTTTTTAATTATCATTACTAATTCTAATATGGACATTCATGTACAAATTTTTATGTGGGTATATATTTTCATTTTTCTTGGGTATAGGTATATATCTAGGAGTGAAATTGTCTGAACCTATGGTGACTCTCTGTATAAGGAACTGCCAGATGGTTCTCCAAAGAAGTCATACCATTTTAGGTACTCACCAATAGCATTTGAACATATTTTTCTCTATATCCTCATCGATACATGTAAACATTTGTCTTATTTTATTATATTCACCCTAGTTAGTGTAAAGTGGTATCTTGTTTTGGTTTATATTTGCAGTTCTCTGATAGCTAAGCTAATTTCTGTATCTTGTTCTCATATTATCTCCCCACTCCCACTCTCTCCCTCCTTCTGAAAATATTAACCTGAAATATTCCAAGTAAAATATTAACTCCATGTCACAGTGTTTTATGTTGATAATTTAATTTTATTTTAAAATTATGTGCTATATATTTTAAAAATCTGAAAGGATTTGACTATAAAGAAATGAATCATTTTTGAGGATATAGATAGGTTTAACCTGATGTAACATTACATAATATATACATGTGCAGGCACATCACATGGAACTTTAGTAATATGTGCAAGTTGAAATTTTAATAAAACTATGATATGTTTCTAATAGATGACAATATTAGTTCGCTTTCCTATAAATGTAGATATTAATATCTGAATTGGCTTCCAAAATTTTTTAATGAATGATTTTATCAAGAATCATGATTAAGCTTTGGACACTTTCTATTAATGAAGAGGCACTAGATAAATCTACTAAATCAAGAGGCACTTGATTTAGAGTACTATGTTTTTTAATAGAAAAACTGATGAAATATACCTTTCAAAAACATATATAAATAGCTCTGTAATAGATTCACTATAGATTTCTGATGTTGTGTTTTAAATTTTTTACTTAAAAGGTGTATTTTCACTGTTAATATTGGACTTAGTTCAAAAGAGATCATCCAATATGAACCAATGATGATACAATGTTAAATACAATGTGGCAAACCATCTAATTGAATGTTGAAAGTTAAGGCTGTCTGCTGTGATTATATGAAAACTCTATGTGAATAAATGGTACTTTATTTTATATATAAAAATGGCATTTAACCACCTGAGGAAAAAAACTTTAATACTCTTGGGACTTTGAGGAAAGACTGAGGGGCAGAGTGGTAAATTTGCTTTTAATACAAAATTCATATATATATATATATATATATATATATATATATATATATATATAGTAATCCTGTTCTCAAATGGATTAAAGTGTGCAAACTTCTTTGAATAAATTATATATATATATATATATATATATATATATATATATATATATATATATATATAAATAAAATCTCCAAAGACTAGTATTTGAGATATAAGCTGGCTGGAACAAGTATTTCATCACTGAACTTAGAGAAGGCTCCCAGAGCTTCTGAAAGAATACATATTTATATTGATACACATTTGAAGATGGATTTCTAAGAAAATATTTTAGTTCCCTATTACATCAAGACATCAAGAACAAGACTGGCTGGGATTCAGATTTAATCTCTTGACTTCCAGAGAATTGACCAAACAGATGACATGCCCAGATGGAAAGATTCAGAATAATTGAGAAAAGAAAGCCTGGGGAAAAGTGCTAAGATACCTACAGAATGGTTTCACTAACTTGGTCTTGGCTGCCGCAGTGTGCGTACTTCTTGCTGTGTGATCTTGTGCAAGAGGCTCCATTTTTCTGGCCCTGACTTTTATCATAAATAAGATATCCCAGGGTTATTATGTAGATTAAATGGGATAAGGAGTCTATAAGGTATTATTTCAGGGCAACAATATTTCTCACTGTCTCTTGGTGATAATGGTCATTTAATAATAATAATAATAATAATAATAATAATAATAATAATAATAATATAATAATAATAATAATAAAATGATGTACTTTTGATCCAAGCACTTTTTAAATTCTTTAACACCTATGATTCATATAGTCTTCAAATATATGTAGAACCCTAAGAGGAAGGTATAGTATTGTGTTTTTAATAACTGGAGCACAGAAACTGAAGTACATAAAGCTTCAGTAACTTTCCTTAGGTCACAAAATTGTGAAGTTATAAGCCAAAGATATGAATCCAGGCACTATTAATCATGATATAATTATTATCCATGTGTGTTGAAATGAATATGACTATGTCATAGCACAAAATTCAATATATTTTATTGTATATTTATTTTTGGTTCCAAAAATAATTACTTTCTTGAAAATCAGTTTGTAGATACTAATAAATCTTAGAAATAGGAATTTACTCCGGGAAAATTATTGGCCAAATTATATTGTTATATTGTTTGCATGCAGTAATATGTAACAACAAATCCCACCATTATGTACAATTATAATGCATCAATAAAAGTATTTTAAAAATAAAAAAAGAAATGGGATTTTTTTAAAGAAACAGTTTTTTTTTTAATGGGCTTATGCAGTCATCCTTGATGACTGAATGAAATCACATAAATCTGTTTTCCAGCAGACTACTATGGGAATAGTAGTAGCCATGTAACACCATCAATGTAGCATGTAAGCTAATTACATTATCTTAGCTAACAGTGATGGTAAAGAAAGGTAACTATAAGATTGTAATGAGTATATCATCCAAAAACCAAGAAGAGTCAACATCTGGCTATACTATAATCAAGAGACAGGACTCAATTGTAAGATCTTTCACCTTCTCCTCCAGTATATGAATCCCAAATTTTAGATCAAGCCCTAAAAGAATGCCCTTGAAGAATCCTCCAAACCAGCCTTCAGACTGTGGGGATGCAGAGTGGACTAGGTCCTGCATCCTGAAAGAGACTCTCAGCAGCCCAGCAATGTCTACTACAGTTGGTTACTGGGTCAACTGTTTTGCTTTTTATTTAAATTCTGGGCAGCACCCCCAGGGATTCCAGGGGCTTTCCTGGGGAGGAAATTATAGACCTTAGCACTGCAGCTGGTCTCAAGGCCATATTCAATACTCAGTCTTTCTCTTTGACCTCTGTCAAAATGGTGACTCTGTTGGCCCTTTGCCATAAGAAATTCAAAATTTCCAGGGAGCTGCCTCAGCTTAAAATTCAATGGCACTGATGATGTAGCCATGGAAGAATGTTCTTCCTTTCCTTTGGGAACCAGGACCTTTAAATTCACAGATTTCACAGTTGCAGGAACAAGAAGCACACATTTCTCAAGTGGGTCACGGGGGATGTTGATAGGGAAGGCCACTCTAGCTTTCACTTCTTGGTTCCTCACTTGTTATGTATTCTACTTATTGGGGACCTAGAGGTATCTGATACTCATTGATTTATGGTATATGCAATGTCCCAGATATTATCCCCTTCTCACAGAAAATTGTGAGCTTACACCTCCATTGTCTTTCACAGGCTATTCGATCACTCTGCCGGATTATTGTATTCAGAGCAGTGTGGCCTGTGATAAAATTAGTGGGCCCCATCATCCTGCACGTGCTTAGTTTTAAAGTAGGTCCCTTGGTCTGATAGAGTTACTATGTAAAATTACTATAATTGGATCTAGCACTCTGTAAGCTGTCAGAAAGCATTGTTGGCTGAGACTATGTGTGTAGGAAAAGCAAATCTATGTTCAGCATAAATGTCTGTTACTGTCAAAATAAATCACTGAAACTTCCAAGATGAAACAAGTATCTTTTGGTCAACTTGCCAAGTCACTTGATGGTCTTCTCAAGAAATGATGAAATATAAGGAACTAAGATGTAGTCTTTTTTTGCTGGCAAGTTTAGCAGCACCAGGAGATAGATTAGCTTTGATGAGGGAGAGCATATTCTGCTGAACGCTTGCATAACCTCTTTCCCTAACAACAAGGCTGCCATTCTCACGTAGTCATTACACTAGCACTTCAATGGCCAATTGCAGACACTGGCAGAATCCAATTGATTGAATCATTCTATGGAGTTGTCTCATGCCTCTTTGAGAGTGTTTGCTTTCTCTTGGGTCTTCAAATGCAATTCAAAGATTTTCACATATTATGTCTACTTCTATAGATATATTGATTCATCAGTTCAGCTATTCTTGTCTATGTTCTTCCAATATTTTCTCTCTAGATCTCTATCTGCCCATGCCATTCATCATGTGTCTGTGTACATTCCAAACTGAGGCCAAATCTCTTTCTATACAAACAAGATGACCAAGTGCACTGCCTGAAGTTTGCCCATTGAGAGTATTTCCTCTAATGGCTGTCTTGGAAAGCCTCACCTGAGTATGTGAAGAGGTCAAGCTTCATCAATCAGTCTTTGGAGGTGGTCTGCCCTGAGAAAAAGGCCTGAGACATCAACAGAGGCAGCTCTCTTCACCAATGGGCAGTTCTAAGACAGAGTTGACAACTGAAGGCTGTCAGCAATAGCATCCTCAGATGCTGAGACAATATGATCTTCAGTATTAAATGGGGACCTGGGCACAATATAGCATCAGCTGTTGTCTATTTTTTCTGTGAGCAATCTAAGGATATGAACTACATTGCATTTTTATCTTCCCTCAAGTAAAGAATGAACATGGCATCTACGGTAGTGGGATATTGGGAGATGGAAGAATACTTAGTAGCCTGTAAGTCATTTGCATCTCTACTCATTTCCTCATCGTTTTCCTTGATGGAATTTGAATGTATTTTTGGTTATCTCTGAATGTGTCAAAGAGAAATGACTGACTAGCACTAAACTAAGAAAAGAAGATAAGAAGTGTGATTGAGAGAGGGCATGAGATGAGGTGGCAGATCTAGGACTCAGGAGCAGAAAAGGGGCATTTGTGGCATTCTTGATAGTTGCAGACTAGATGGATAATTTCAATTCCATCATTATTCTAACATGGACACAGTCCCAGGACTTTGTATCATCTCTGTTCAGACCCAGGGTTGTGCTAAAGCTTCATATACATCCATAAATCTCTCTGGCTCCTGAGATGACATTTAGTTATTTCTGTCTATAGTGAACTACACAGTTCTATAGAAGGTTGAGTTAATCATGGCAGCTACAGAAATACTGTTGTTAACTTCCTGTGAGTAATTAATGCAATAAATGAATCTGATTCACTTTTATCAGAACCTGAATAAAAATATAAAATACAACTTTTGTTTTATAAACCAAAGGCTCTAGGATTTTGAGAAATTGACATTATTTTACATGCATTTATGTTATTTGCTGAGTTTAAATATTCATTTTAAACAAGATGAATATCATGATTATTACGGTAACAAATTTTTTAGTGAAATGAGAGTATGCTTTGAGGTGTGTAGAGCAGGCCTTCCTAGAGATGAATCAGCATGGGGTTGTTTATGGGGCAGGTTTTCATATTTGCTCTGGAAACCTCACTGTTCATTTATTATGAAATTGGGGTGATAACATAGTTTTCTGCCATGGTTTCATGCTACCATGCTCTGTGGGTGCTTCAAAGTTGGACAGTCCTGTAGGCTGGTTAAATCTGCTGCTCTGTAACAAATTTTAACAAAATAGCTTGGCATACAAAGTTATTGAAGGTAAATATTATTTACTTGGAGTCATTAAATTTCTTTTTTTCCAGGCTTATTGGGGTACGGCTGACAAAAACTGTGCATATGTAAGATGTGCAATATGATATTTGATATACATATACAGTGTGAAATGACTACCACAATCAAGCTAACATGTCAATGAGGTGAGACCACTTGAGCTCTATCCATTGTTTTAGCAAATTTGAAGTATACAATACATTAATACATACCGTGTTGTACATTAGGTTTCTAGAACTTATTTATTTTACAAGTTAAAGTTTGTACCTTTCAACTACCATTTCCCCATTTCTTCAAATTCCCTTCCTCTGGTAACCACAATTCTACTCTCTGAGTTGATTTTTTTTTTTAGGTTCTACATGTTAATGAGATTATGTAATATTTATTTTCTGCTTCTGGTTTATTTTATTTGGCAGAATATATTTCTGGTTCATCCATATTGCTGGAGATGGCAGGATTTTCCTCTTTTTGAAGGCTGAATGACATTTCATTGTACATTTTCCTTATCCATTCATCCTTCAACAGACACTTAGGTTTACCCATTTCTAAGCTACTTTAATAATGTTGCCATGCACATGGGAGTGGGGATATCTCTTTTAAATAGTGAATATATTTTCTTTGATATATACCCAGAAGTGGAAATTCTGGATCACATGGTATTTATATTTTTATTTGTTGAGAAACTTCCAAACTGTTTTCCATAAATGGATTTTCCAGTTCACATTTCAACAACAGTGTACAAAGATTTTTTTCCACATTCTCACCAGCATTTATTTTTTACTTTTTCATAGTAATCATCTTAACAGTCAATTCAGATCTTTTGCCTATCTTTTTTTAAAATTTGTTTTAATTAGTTACACATGACAGTACAATGATCTTGACATATACAATTGAATCAGATGGGATATAATTTCTCATCTTTCTGAGTGTACAGGTTGCAGAATTACATTGGTCATGCAGTTACGTATATACCCACAGCAATAATAATGTCTATTTTATTCTGCTGTCCTTCCATTCCCCCCTTCCTCTCTTTTGCCTATCTTTTTGATAGGCAAAAAAGATAGGGTATTTGAATTATTGTTATTGGTTTATATAATTTTTTCATATATTTTGGTTATTAGCCCCTTATTAAATATATGATTAGTAAATATTTTCTCTCATTCAATAGTTTCCATTTTCATTTTGATTGTTTCCTTTAGTATGTAGAGAGGAGATAGCTTATTATAGTATCAATTAATTTTTGCTTTTGTTGCATGTGCCTCTTGGGTCCCATATACCAATTATTGCCAGAACCAATTCTATGATGCTTTTTTATTGTTTTCTACTAAGATTTTAACGTTAAGTTCTTATTCATTTTGAGTTAATTTCTGTGTATGACCAATGTAATTCTGCAACCTGTACACTCAGAAAGATGAGAAATTATATCCCATCTGATTCAATTGTATATGTCAAGATCCCTTTGTTTATCTTGCTCAAGATAATTTTAGCTATGGAGTTATTTTTCTTTCTTTTGGTTCCATGCAAATTTTAGAATTGTCTTTTCTATTATATAGATGATTGCACAAATTGTGGCTCTCTACACTGTGTACAACCAGAGAATTGAAATGTTGCACTCCGTTTGTATACAATGAATTGAAATGCATTCTGCTGTCATGTACAACTAAGTAGAACAAATAAAAATAATTAGAAAAAAAGAAGTCAATTATATGCTATAGGATTTACTTTTAATATATAGAGCACCTTAGATAATATGGATATTTTGACAATATTACTTTTTACATTTTTTTTTGTCTTTTTGAGTTTATAGATTCTTCTGCTTGATCAAATCTGCTGTTGGTGCTGTCCATTGCTTTTATTTCCATTTTATTCACTGTGGTCTTTAAAATATGTTTTATATTTTTAATGATTTCTACATCATTGTTGACTTATTTGTTCATTAATTGTTTTTCTGATTTTCTTGAAATTTCTGTTGACATTCTTTTGTAGCTTATTGTTATTTCTCAAAATAATTATTTTGAATCCCTTGTTTGTCAATTCATAGATCTCCATTCTGGAATGTTGGTTACTTAAAAAGCTTGTGGTTTTTCTTTGGTGGTAACATGTTTCCTTGATTTTTTTTGTTTTTATCATTTGCAGTGATTTCTGCATATTTTATGGAGAAGTCACCTATTTCAGAATTTATAGACTGCTTTCAATGGCAGGGAACTTCACCTATGAATGGGTGTCAGGATGCTGGCCAGGTAGATTGCAACAATTCTAGTTCTAATGAAGATGCACAGGCAGAGCCTTTTTGTATCTCTAAGTTGGATCTAGTATCAGTGAAGATGACAGAGATCCTTAGTGGCCAGAATATGTAGTGGTAGTGATAGATTTGGGGATCATTGTTGGTGAAGTTTGTTGAAGTCCTCTGGATCTCTTTTTCTCCTAAGGTGGAAGCCATGGCCCAAAGACATTCTCTTGGTTTAAGATTAGGCTTATTTGTAAGTTTGTGGTGATTGAGACATCAGTACTAGGATGCAGTTTCGCTTGCTATGGTGTTGGTTCAGTATGAAAGACAGGTGTACGTGGAACATCAAGGGAGCCATAGTCTGGAATATGGGTACATGCAGAGATATAGTGCACCTGGGATCCAGGGCACGGGTGCTTACAATCAGAGAAGTGCTTCTTTATCCTAGGTCCTGAAACACATGGACCCGTCATGGAAACAGAGTCCAAATGCGATAATTTGGGCAGCAGTCTAAGGTTCAAGGTATGGATGTGCTGGCTGAAACAGTGGCTCCAGTGTGCTAGGCTCAGGTGTATACAAAGCAGCTGTAGAGCTGAGGTCCAGAGCATGGGCATATTGAGTCATTTTGATAACAAAGTGAACTGAAAAGATACTACCATCTTTCAGGTATCTCTAAGTTCTATTAAGTTATTTGTACGGACACCACCAATGATTTCTCAATTTTTCTTTATTTCAAATTATTCAATATGTGTCCTTACTCTAAAGCAAGAATTTTGGTACTGTATATCACACTAGCCTATTTATAATTTTAAAACTATCAGATAGGCATTAAAGTATGAAGACAATATGTATTTTAAAAAGCAATTAAAAATAGGAGTCCTTTCTCTTTACACTTTGAGATCTGTAAGAATTCTTATGATGTTCATTTTAATATTTAGTAACATTACCTAAAAGTACCATTTTTTTACTTAAAAATACTTTAAAATGTTTTTAAAGTACCAGTTTTGTATTTGTCTGTTACCAAAAACAACTGCAAATTCTAGCATTGAAAATAATTCAAGCATAAATGTTTCCTCTCTTAATAGTAAAGGCATAAATGTTTTTTTTTAAATCTAGTTAACACTATATAACCTGGTTTATCATCTGATCAAGAAAGAATGGATTTCTCTTAACAAGACACTAACTTTCAGGAAACATCCGCAACTTACAGTGAACAAGGAAAAGATTGAAACTGCTGTGACACAGCATATAACTGTTCCCTTTGGTTTTCTTGAAAGCACATTTTGTTGATAATAGGCAATTGTGTGGTCCTCCTGAGAAAAGCTGACTTAGTGAGAAGTGATAGATGAAGAAGATTTCAGTAAAAAATTGAGAAAATAGTTCTACATGATGCCCACATTCTTTGATATGTAAGGGCATTTTATGATTCCTGAAAAATAATTTTGTAAAAATACAACGAAAATATTAAAAATTATTTCATTCCAGAGTAATGAAAATGATAAAAATGGTTAAAAATATTAGTGAACACTCTTTCTTATGACATATTAAATGTATAAATATAAATGTCATAATTGAAACTATGTGTATATTATTTAATAATTATTTTTTAATCACATATAAATAAGCACATTTCCTAAAATTGTTTTATATTTTTTATTGTTAAGTGAGTACATAGAAATCGTATCTATTTATGGGATAGGATGTGCTGTTTTGATACATGCATAATGTTTGAATCAGGCTAAGCATGTCTATCTCCTTAAATATTTATCATTTCTTTGTGATTAAAATGTTTAAAGACCTTTATTCTAGCTTTTTTTTTCAGATATACAGTATATGAACATTATCTAAAGCATTGCTACTGTGCAACAGAGCACCATGACTTATTTCTTCTAACTATAACCTAATACCTGTTGTTTGACTTTACTCGCTTGACCTACCCACTACTCTCCCCAGTCTCTAGTGACCATTTTTCTACTCTCAACTTCAATGGGATCAAGATGTTAGATTCCTAATATGAGTGAGATCATGCAGTATTTGTCTTTCTGTGCCTAGTCCATTTCACTTAACATAGTATGGGTCTATCCATGTTGTTACAAATGGTATAGATCTCAATTTTTTTGTGTGTGTGAGACTGATTGGTATCAATTTTCTATATATATCACACATTATCTATTTATCAGTTCATAAACACAAGGTATTTCCGTTTCCTGGCTATTGTGAATAGTGATTAAGTAAATATGAAGTACACAGTTATTTCATTTCCCTTGAACATATACTCAGTAGTGGGATTACAGCATCTTAAGCTAGTTATAGTTTTAATTGGTTGAGCTACTTGTCTACGATTTGCCCATCATGATTGTACTGATAAACATTCTCACCAACTTTCCAACCAGAAATTGATATCTTTTGTCTTTTTGGTACTAACCATTCTAAACTTGAGTCAAGTGAGATGTTGTTATACTTTCGTTTTTTATTTTTCTAGTGATCAATGATGACAAGCACTTAAATATACCTATTGGCCATTTATTTGTTTTGTCTTCATTTGAAAAATGTTTGTTTTAGGTTTATTGTACAATTTTAGCAGGATTATTTGGATTTTGCTAAAGAGTCATTTCCATTCTTAGCATTCTGGATAGTAACTCCTTGGCAGATGTATAGTTTACAAATATTTTCTCGGATTCCTTAAGGGGTCTCTTCACTATATCAACTTTTCCTTTGTTGAGCAGAAGATATTTTAGTTTTATGTAATTCTATTTCTTCAGTTTACTGTTCTTATGAGGATTTATTTTTAAAAATCCTTACTTAGATTTTTTTTTTTGTACTGGGGATTAAACTCAGAGGCACTTGGCCACTGAGCCCCATCCCAGCCCTATTTTGTATTTTATTTAGAGACAGGGTCTCACGGAGTTGTTTAGTATCTCGCTTTTGCTGAGGCTGGCTTTAAACTCTCAATCCTCCTGGCTCAGCCTCCTGAGATGCTGGGATTACAGGTGTGAGCGTCGTGCCTGGCAAAACTTAGGTTTTATTCTAGTACTTTCATAGTTTTAGGTCTTACATTTCAGCTTTAATCGATTTTGAGTCAACTTTTCTATATCACGGTAAATAGGGGTTGAGTTTCATCCTTCTGCATGCGAACATCCAAATTTCCAGCATCATTATTGAAAAGAATGCACTTTCCCTAATGTGTGTTCTTAGCAACTTTGTCAAAATGAATTAGCTGAATATATGTCGGTAGACTTCTAGGTTCCCTATTCTATTCCACTGGTCTAGGTGCCTGTTTTTATACCAATACCAATTTGGTTATATTTTATTCATGCCCGCCATTTTGATTACTATAGATTTGTAGTATATTGCAAAGTTGGAGAGTATAATGCTTCCTGCTTTGTTCTTTGTGCTCAAGATTGTTTCAGCAATTTGTTTTTTATTTGTCTTCTGTGGTTTTATTCAAATTTTAGTATTTTTTCTAGTTCAACCATCTATAAAGAATGGTATTGTTATTTTGGTAAGAATTACAATCTTTAATCACTTTGGATAAAACAGATATTGATTCTCCCAATACGTAACTGTAGGATCTCTTTGACCATATTTTTGTCAGTTTTATTTTGCTTTTCAGTAATATTTAATTTCTATCATCCATGTTCAGAATTTTCAGTGTAGAGATCTTTTATTTGGGTAAAATGTATTTCTAGGTATTTAATTTTTGAGTGGTCATTGGAAATTGGATTGTTTCCTTAATTTTATTTCAGATAATTTGCTATTGACCTGTAGACACACTGCTAATTTTTACATGTTGATTTTAGACCCTGTAGCTTTGCTGAATTTTGTTCTAATAGTTTGTTGTTGTTGTTGGATCTTCGGAGTTTCTGTATATCAGATCACGTCATATGCAATGTAACTTGCCTTTCTCTTTTCTAATGTGGATATTCTTCATTTCTTTCCTTTGTCTGATTGCTCTAGCTGAGACTTCCTTCTGATGAGAACTCAAAAGACCATAATGCTGATAGGAATGCTGATGAGGTTTCAAATGGAAATGGAGATTCCACTGAGAATTTGGAGAAAAGGCTATTCTTATTACACTGTGACAAATAATTTGGTTATATTTTATTCATGCCCAGCACTTTGTGGGAGGCCAAGATTAAATGTGATAGACTAATTTGCTTGCCGCAGTTTTCAAGACTGCAAATCATTCAGGTTGTGGCTTGGGTATTACTAGCCACTTGTAGCCAAATTTAGAGTGAGATTCAGGAGTAAAAAGATGCCAAATACATAGATTTGAAAAGTCTGCAGTTTGGACAAGAGAGGAATAAAAAGTCTGTAAGAGTGTGGCCGAGGGTCTGATTGCTAAAGAGATCAGTGTGGATTAAAAAGCCAAGTGTTTTCCATCAGAACAATAGGAAAGATGCCTCCAGGGTATCTCAGAAATCTGCAACTTCTCATCATAGCTCTATCAGAGGTGCAGAAGATAAAATATGTTTCAAAGACTTTCCAGGCTAGATTTTTTTTTCCAGAAAAAAGTCTTGGAGCAACGTGCATGCCCAGAATCACATGATTTATTTCCTCATGCTCAGCCAGCAAAATACTCTAGGGTCACAGCCATGGTTCAAGCAGGCCCAGATGTAGCTCAGGCTGGTGGTAAACCTTGGCGTTGTACGCATAATGGTGATTTTGCAGGTGTGAAAAATGCAAGAGTTATGGCATTGTGGTAGATTCCACTGAGATTCTGCGGGGAGCGTCAGGGAGAGCTGGCGATGTGCTACAGTGCCAGAGTTCCTGATGGGGGATGAGTAATGGAGCTGTGGGAGCTAACTGAATGCTGTAATAGAGGAAAAAAATAAGTAGAGTTTCCAGCTACATGAAACATTCTCTGCAGAAAACTATAGGCAATGTGCAGAGACAGTGTAAGAGTGGCCACGTGAGCTGCAACCAACAAAGCTGTAGGGCTTGGGAAGCCCAAGTCCTTGTGAGTTCACATCCTTCCAAAGTGTGCCTGTATATGCAAGCCAGAGATCTAGAATTTACTGTTTGCCCTGATGGGTTGAGTCTTTTGGGGGGCAATTCTACATTTTTATCTGCCAGGATCAATCTTTTGGAATGTGGACTTTTCCCTGTGCATATTTCATCATTGTGTGTGTGTGTGTGTGTGTGTGTGTGTGTGTATATATATATATATATATATATATATATATATATATATTTTTTTTTTTTTTTTCTGAACAGGGTCTCATCATTGAATTTTCCTTGAATAGACTTTGGACTTGGACTTTTCAGCAATTCTAGAAACAGTTGAAGATGGTGAGATTTTGGGACTGTTGAAGGTGGGAGATTGCATTTGATATTGTGAGATGGAAATGAATCTTGTGAGATTGGGGACAAAATCCTATAGTTTGGGTGTTGAGTGTTCCCCCACCCCCAGGTCTCATGTATTAAATGCTTGACCTCAGGGTGGTGGTATGAAAAGGTGCTGTGGGATCTTAGAGGTGAGGCACAATGGGAGTTCCTTAAGTCAGTGTGCATGTGCCCTGGAAGGGAGTGGGACAGCCATCTCTTAGCCTGTTTCTGCTTTCTGGCTTGAGATATGAATGCTTGAACTGACAGGTGCTCTAACCACTATGTGCCATTCTCTCCTGTGGCCCAAACCAATGGGATGATCCAATCCTTTACTTGAACCTCCAGAACTATCAGCCAAACTAAACCCTGCTTTGCTTCATAAGCAGTTGTGTGATGTATTTTGTTACAATGGAAAGCTGTCTAATACAAACAACTTCATTCTGATGAGATAGATTCCTTCTATACCTAATTTGCTTAGTTTTGCTTAAAATCACAAATTAATGCTTAAGTTTACCAAATGCCTTTTCTACATTTATTGAGATAATTGTATGGTTTTTACTGTGATTCTTTCTTCTTTCTGTAGATGTAATGTATCATGTTTATTGATTTACACAAGTTGAATCATCCTTGATCCCCTGGGATAAATCCTATTTGATCATACTGTATAATCATTTTAATGTGCTATTAGATTCAGTCTGAAAGTATTACATTGAGAATTTTTGCATCTATGTTCATGTGAGATATGAGTCTACAGCACTGTGTTTTTTTTTTTGTTGTTGTTGTTGTGTTCCTATCTGGTTTAAGTATCAGGGTCAGGCTGGTCTAATAGTATGACTTGGAAATAATTCTTCCTATTCAATATTTGGAATAATTTGAGAAGAATTGGTATTATTTCTTCTTTAAGTGTTTGGTGGAATTCAATAATGAAGCTGTCATACCTTGGGCTTTTCATCGATGGAGGATGTCTTATTACTAATTCAATCTTACTACTTATTACAAATTTGTTTAGGTTTGCTGATTATTCAGGATTCAAATGTGGTAAGATCAGAAATATGTCCATTTCTTCTAGGCTACCAAATTTATTGGTGTATACCTATTCATAATAATCTCTAATGATTATGTATATTTATGGGGTATCAGTTTTAATGTTTTCTTTTAAGTCTCTGATATTTTTGAGTATAATACTTTCTTTGTAGTCTAGCCAAAAGTTTGTCAGTTTTGTTTATTTCTAAACAAAACAAAACAAAAACATCTTGTTATGGTTTGGATGTGAGGTGTCCCCCAAAATCTCACGAGACAATGCAAAAAGGTGAAGAGAAGAAATGATTGGGTCAGGAGAGCCTTAACCCAATCAGTAAATCAGTTCTGTAGTGGGATTAATTGAGTGGTAGCTGAAGGCATGTGGAGTGTGGCTAGAGGAAGTGGGGCATTGGGGACATAGCTTTGGGGTATATGTTTTGCATCTGGCAAGTAAAATCTCTCTCTCTGCTTACTGATCACTATGTGAGCTGCTTCCCTCTGCTACATTCTTCTGCCATGTTGTTCTGCCCCATCTGGAGACTTGAGGAATAATGTCAGCTGTCAATGGACTGAGACCTCTGAAATCACGAGCCCTCACATAAATTTTTCTTCCCCTAAAATCGTTCTGACTGGCTCTTTTGGTCACAGGAGTGGAAAAAAAACTGACTAAAACACATGTTTTCATTTTCTTGATCATTTTTATTGGTGTTTTAGTTTCTATTTTATTTCTCCTCAGATATTTATTATTTATTTCCTTCTCTTACTTTGGGGTTTGATTTGTTCTTGTTTTCCTACTTCCTTGAGGTACAAAGATAGATTGTTTACTTGAGATCTTTTGGCTTGTATGGTGTAGGCGATGATTACTGTAAATGTCTCCCTTAGTACTGCTTTTGCTGTATCCTATATGTTTTGTTTCCACTTTAACTTGTTTTGAGATTTTTTTTTACATTGCCTCTTAACTTACTTAATTGTTCATTGGATTTTTCAGGAGTGAGTTTCTTAACCTTCAAGCATGCACTTGTACAGTTTCCAAAGTTCTTCTTGTTATTAATTTCTAATTTTATTACATATAGTCAGAAAAATACCTTAATAGGGTTTTAATTTTTAAAGCTTGTTGAGACCTGCTTTGTGACCTAATAGAAGAATGTTTCTTGTGCTGATGAGAAAACAATATGTATGATACAGCTGTTGGTTAGAATTTTCTATAGATCTCTTGGGTCCATGAAGTCTACGATGCAGTTAAATTCTGCTATTTCTCTGTAGATTTTCTATATGAATGATATAAAATAGTTAAAAATGAGGTATTAAACCAAAGACCGAATGTTTTCTCTGATAAGCGGATGCTGATCCATAATGGGGAAGGGGTAGAGAAGAATGAAGAAACCCTGGATTGTGCAGAGGGGAGTGAGGGGAAGGGAGGAAGTGTGGGAATGGAAAAGACGGTGAAATGAGACAGACTTACCCTATATACATGTATGATTACACTACTGGTGTGACTCTGAACCATGTTCAGCCAGGGGAAGGAGAAATTGTGCTTCATTTGTGTACAATGTGTCAAAATACATTCTACTGTCATGTATAAGTTATTAGAATAAATTTTTAAAAAAGAGGTATTAAATTTTTCGTTTATTTTTTTCTGGAAGTCTATATATTTTTATGTATATTAATATTAGTTTTATTTATTTAGTTTTTCCAATATGGGGTACGTATGCAACTATAATTGTTATTTCTTTTCTATTAATTCAGGCTTTTTGATTGTATAATGTTCTTCCTTGTCTTTTTTAATGCTTTTAATTTAATGTCTATTTTACCTAATGTAAGTATGGTGATTCCTTCCATCTTTTGTATTGTATTTGCATTTTCCTGTAATATGTTTTTCTATCTCTTCTCTTATAGTCTGTATGTACCCTTAGAGGAAAATGCTTTTCTTTTGTATGTGGCATATAATTGCATCTTTTTTTCTATTTATTCAGTTCCTCTATGTATTTTTGTTTTGTTTTGTTTCCTGTATGTATTTTAATTAGAGAATTTAATCCATTTATACTTAAGATAATTTTAGGTAGGTTAACTTCTTTTAATGCTGCTTTTATATATATATTTTTTTACATTTATTGTGATTATTTTCTTTCTTTTTTCCCTTTCTTATAACTTTCTTTTGTGACTAAGTGATTTTTTCTAGTAGTACTTTTTGATTCCTTGCTTATTATTTTAAGTGGGTCTACCACAGGTTGTGGTTCTGTGATTATATTGAAGTGTAAGTGATCTTTTGATTATAACCATCTATTCTGAAGTGATAATGACTTAAAATTGGTCATAAAGATATTTTTAAAAAGAGAGAAAATTAATAGTCAGAAAATTACACTTGCACCCCATTTTTTCCCAGTCTAAATTTTTGATGTTTTATATATTCTTATGTTGTCTCTTAGAATATTAATAAATATAATTATTACTTTTTAAATTTTTTTTAAGTTTTTATACTAAAGACGTAAATGATTTACACAATATATTTCCAATTTTAGAGCATTCTGAATTTGTATGTACAGCTACTCTTACCAATGAATTTTATACCTTTCAATGTTTTCTCTTTTATTATTTTTTCTTTCAGTTTGAATAACATTTTTTAGACAGATTTGGTGATGATAAATTCTCTCAGCTTTTATTAATATGTGAATGTCTTTATATTTCTCTCATTTCTAAAGAATATCTTTACTGGCCACAGAATTCTTGGTTAAGAGTTTTGATTTTTATCTAGCACCGTGAAAATCTCATTCCACTTCTTCCTGTCCTTTGAGGTTACTGCTAAGAAGTGTTCTTTCAAGTGTTTTGAAACATCTTTATGTTTTTACCTCCCACCCTTCTTGTTGCTTTAAGAATCCTCCTTGTCTTTAACTTTCAAGAGCATAATTATAAGTCTTGGGACAGACTTAGTTGAGTTGAATATGATGGTCAACTTTGATATTCCTGTACTTGGATAATCACATCCTTTCCTAAGTTTAGAAGTTTCCTGTTATTATCTCCTTTAGTGGTTTTTCTGCTCCTTTGTCATTACCAAGTCCCTCTTGGATTCCAATAACCTGAATATTTGTTCATTTGGTACTGTCACAAATATATCACAATATTTTTAATCTTTCTCAGTTTCTTTTTTCCCCCTCCAATTATGTATTTGCAAGTAACCTGTCTTGAGTTTCATGATTCTTTCTTTTGTTTAATGTGTTGTGCTCTTGAGGGTTTCTATTACAATTTTTATTGCATTTAGTGTATTTTTCATCTCTAAGACTTCTGTTTTTAAAAAATTACTTCTCTGTTAACTTTTTATTTTTTAAATTACTTTTATCTCTTTGTTAAGTTTATCTAGTAGAATACTGAAATGTTTCTCTGTGTTTTCTTGAAGTGCATTAAGTTTCCTTATAATTGGCATTTGGAATTCTCTATATGGGAGTTCATACATATTGTTTACTATATGGTTGGTTTCTGAAGATTGGTTTTGTCCATCATGTGAAGTCATGATTGCCTGAATCTTCTTGAAGCTTGTTGGCTTATAACAGCATATGAACACTGAAGGGTCAAGTATTCATTACAGTCTTCATAATCTCACTTTTTATCTGTCATTCCTGAACTTCTAAGCAAGCTGCTTATCTTCTCTGGGCCTGTGGTCACTTCTGCTATTTCAGCACTAGATGGCACCCTAAGTCCAGATTGGTCACAAATCTGTGGTTGGTGTATTTTCACTGTTTCAGCACTATAGGATGCCCCAAGCCTAAATTTTTCCAGATTCTGAAGTTTGTGGGTTCTTCAAATGGAATATGGAGAGTATCTAAAATGGAGAGTCTGACCCCCACAAACCTATGCTTGGGGTCCAGATTAGCTCACACACTTCATTTATGATTACTGGCTTATGGTCATGTACTATCAGGTTTTGCTGGCATTGGGCCTTACCATGAAATAAAGCTCCAATACAATGAATTGGCACTTATCTCACTTTTATTCTCACAAGCAAACAATTCCATTTTCAATACTGCTCTGACTGGGGTTGGAGAAAGAGAAAGAGAGTAGAGAGAGGAGAGAAAGAAGTGGAAGAGGGCAGAGAGAGAAGAGGAAGAGAGCAGAGAACAGAGGGCAGACAGCGTGGGCTTGCAAGCTTTGGCTTAAGAAGGGTTGCGGAGGCGAAGTGGCAGGTGCTGACTGGCAGGGTGGCTCAGGAATAGTGAGTAGACACTGTGTCCTGCAGGGATTGGTCGAGAAAACCTTTGAATTTGGCGCTCTTCAGCTTGGCACCCTTCGGAGAGGAGGGGGAGGGGTAAGGGATTCCGTGACGTTCTTGAGAGTTGAAAACTTCAGCGAGGAGTCTCCCACACACCCACCAATGCCAATGGGAGAGAAAGCAGGAACTGGTGTACTCAAGGATGAAGTTGACAGAACTCTGATTTCAGGAATGAGGAGTGCGAGATGAAGAGGAGCAAAGGAGGAGCCCCCAAAAGGCTAAGACTGCTCTGCTGAGATAGAGAAAACTTGCAGAAAAGCCAGTGCAGTGTGGGAAGTCAGTGTAGAGTTGGAGTCCAGAGATGCCCTCAGATGAAAAATGGAGCACCCGAACAGGTACATGATTCTGAAGATTAGAACAAAAGCCAGTGGAAATACAGATTGGGTGTTGGACTAAATAGCAACATACAGAAATAAAAACCAACTGAACGTGTAAATTACTCATAGAAAATATAAGAATGGGAAAAGGATAGAGTTTAGATGAAGACCCCTGGAAGTAACAATAGATAAAAGATTTCTGCAAAGAATACTGAAATGATATAATTAAAGAAAGAAGAAAAACAAAAACAACAAAATAGAAGAATAGCATCATGCCTATTTGATAAGGCTTGCAGATAAGATCAGACATTTCTGTAAATGTCTTCAAATGGTAGGTGATTTATCAAACTGTTAAAATTTAAGATAAAAATGTCTCAAGTTTCTTAACTATAATGGACTTTTACATATAAAGAATATTCTTCAATCAATAAAATTAAGAACAGCTTATCAAATATTTATAATCATTGACATTCTTTCCTTAAAGGAGGAAATAGCCAATTTGGTTTAAATCAGTCACATCAATTTTCAGCATAAAAATTTTTTCCATGTGGACGAATGTGATCTGAGTCACAAACAGTAAAGAAATTGAGTCATGGACAGTAAATTGATTTGGATTATGGTGACCTCCCACTTAAGAAAAGATTCTCTATTTGCATAAACATAGCAAAGTTTCTGCTCTGTATTTCTGTGTCACAAGGAAAAATGAGATATATTTTATCAAAGTGTTAGAGAATGTGTTTGGAATCATTTGACTTAGAATATAAATTACATGGCAGAGAGCAAGTTCACATGAAAGTAGGGGCTCTGAGAAGACTGGCAGCGAGCTGGATTCCTGACTGGGCTGCATCCCTCTGGTCATAAACAACACTGATACCAGACTTCCAGGAAGGACAACAGAATGAGTTGACTAATTTATTTATTAATGGCCAGTGAATCTCTTGGTTGACATAGAGCTAGATCGTGAGGACGGATATTCAAGTTATCCTAGTCCAAAATTGTTATGCTCTGTGAATAATGAAGTGAAAATAAGGCATGTATTGTCTTTTAAAAAAATGATAAATAAGAGTGTCATTAATGGGTCACTTTCAGTATGCTCTTTTCTATTGCCTCTGAGAACGAAGCCAAAGGTTTTCTTTTCTCCACCTGTTGAAAATGACTGACAACTAAAGTTCATTGTGTTCAACTTTGAATTCAAACTTCTGATTTTTTCCTACTTAAGGAATCTCTTGGCTGACTGCTCCATTCAGCAGTGTGTTCATTACATTCCTCTTTTGTCTATTCTGAAAATCCACCCCCCCAAAATTTAACCTTTAGCTTTCTTCAGCAACATAAGGCCCAGGCCAAGTCTTTTATAGTTATATATATATATATATATATATTTTTTTTTTTTTTTTTTTTTCCACTTAAGCCTTCTTTTTTCCCCCTTTCTTCTAAGAAGTCATTATTAGGTTTTAAGTTTCAAGCAGGCCTGAGAACAACAACTAAATTAACAAGGCACCCTCCGGGGTGTGCTCCCTTTGGCAACTTTTCCAAGTCACCAAAATAAATCAGATGTGCCTCAACTTGTGATGGAGTTACACTGTGGTAAACCTGCCATGAGCTAAAAATATCTTGTTGAAAAATGTGTGAGAACACCTCAATTACTGAACTTTATAACTTCGCTTAGCCTACCTTAAACCTTTTCAGAACATTTCATCAGCCTATAAAATCATCAAACACAAAGTCTATTTTATAATGAAGTGTTGAATAGGTCAGGTAACTTATGGAAGAGCTTACAGAAAGTGAAAATCAGAACAGTTGTATGAATCTTGCTCTCATACCACATTAAGTAAAAAAACAAAATCAGTCAAACCATCTTAAGTTGGAGGCCACCTGTATGGTTTCATGAGACAGACTCTCTTCACCAAAACATCAAGTTGAACAAATAATCCAACGAATTTGTTATGCACGTGATAGCAGCAGCTAACTAACACTGGGAGACTGTTGCTTCAACATACAAAACTATGTTTAATATTGGCTTTGCTCAACCTGCACCGTGCTTACTATCTTCTGTTGGCACCTTTGATCTATTTATTTTTCTCTCTTCCTACAACAGTATTTTATCAGTCAAGTCTTATCTAAAGTGTCCCTTCTTCAAGTATATTCAGTTGAAAAAGATTCCTCAATCCTGATCTCTTTCCCATAACCCAGCATTATTATTCATTTGGAACTTACAACAGGATGCAATTATCATTTTTAGTTTCTTCACCTTTCCACCCCCATCAGCATTTCTTCAAAATAGTGTGTGTCCTTGATTGACTTGTTTCCCACATGCTCCAAATATTGAGAGAAAGCCTGAGTTGCACTGAACAGATCCACAAATATCTGGTTAAAAAGTAAATGAGTGATTTGACAATAGGTGGGGTTGAATATTATTGTCTTTATTTTACCAATATAATTTTGTTCTTTGGCAGATGTTATTGTTTTCTCATCATTCTATTGAATACACTGTCTTTTCCCTATTGTGTGCTCTTAGCACCGGTGATAAAGATAAATGGATAAAAAATACATTGATTCATTTCTGAACTCTCTGTTCTTTCCCATTGGTCCATATGTCTGTTTTAATGCCAGTGTCATGCTTTCTTTTTAAACCACTGTAACTTTGTAGCGTAATTTAAAGCCAGGAAGTAGGATGCTTTCAGCTTTGCTCTTTTTGGTTAAAATTAATTTGACTATCGAGGGTCTTCTGTGGATCTATATGAACTTTAGGGTTGTTTTTCCTATTCTGTAAAAATGGCCATTGGATTTTATGTAGGGATTGCACTTAATATGTACATATCTTTAGTTAGTATGAACATTTTAACAATATCATTTCTAGTCCACGAATATGGAATAGATCTTTATTTTCTCTGTATTTTCTTCAATTTTTTTCAATGTACAGATCTTTCACCTTCTTTAAACTGATTACCAAGTATTTTGTTCATTTTGGTGATATTATAACTAGATTTTTTTTAGATTGTTGTTAATATAAAGGAAAACTGATTTTTTAATTCTAAAACTTTATTGAATTAATTTACAAATTTTATGTGATTTTAGGGGGGTATCATTCAGGATATTTTCTGTGTAGGAAATGTCATCTGCAAAAAGAGAACTTTTTTTTTCTTTCTTTCCAATTTGGACACCTATTTTTTTTTCCTGCTTAATTGTTATGGCAGGATTTCCTGTACTATATTGAATAGAAGTCATAAGACTGAGTACAGTGTCCTATTTCTTATCTCAGGGAAAAGCTTTAGTAACCTTTGCTGTGGGCTTTACATATACAGCCTTTTACTGTGCCTATGTATGTTCTTTCTATACATAATTTTTGAGAGTTTTTAATCATGAAACATTATTAATTTTTAAAAAATAACCTTTCTGCACCCATTCAGATGATCATAAGAGCTTATTTTTCATTCTATTTTATGATGCATCACATTTATTGATTTGTGTATGTTGGTTCATCCTTACATTCTAGGAAAAAATCCTACCTCATCATTGTGAATGATCCTTTCAATGCACTGTTACATTGGAATCGTTAGCATTTTATTGAAAATTTTTGCATGTATGTTCTTTAAGGATATTGGCTTGTAATTTTTTTTTCTTGTAGTGTCTGACTTGGTATCAGAAGAGTAATGCTTGCCCTATAAAATGAGTTTTTGAAGCGTTTCCTTCTCTTCAGGTTTTTGGAAGAGTTTGAGAAGAATTGGCATTAATTTTCCTTAAATGACTTATCAAATTCACTAGTGAAACCATCAGGTCCTGGTCTTTTTCTGTTGAGATATTTTTGATTACTGATTCAGTCTCCTCTCTTGTTATTCATCTGCTCAGACGTTATATGTCTTCATGATTCTTGGCAGGTTATTGAAATGGTTTGGCCGATTGTATATTTCTAGGAATTTATCCAAGTCTTATAGATTATCCAATTTATTAACTTATAATTTGTAATCGTTTGTTTTTATGGGTGCTGGACTGGTAGCTTGGTTTAATACGAGGGCCATGCTTTCTTTTTAAACCACTGTAACTTTTTTAGCATAATTTGAAGCCAGGAAGTGGGATGCTTTGAGCTCTGCTCTTTTTGTTTATAATTAATTTGACTATTGAGGGTCTTTTGTGGATCTATATGAACTGTAGAGTTAGCCTAGAGCCTGGAACCACAAAAGCTGATCTGGAGTCAGGATATGTGGGTGCTGGCCTGAAGGTCAGGTTTGTAGTGACTCTACTGAAACATGGAGTTATGATGGTTAGCCTAAAGACTGGGGGTTCAGGAAACAGCCTGGTGCAGAGGAGGTTTGGGGACTATGTATATGGGCCCAGACAGGTTCTAGGATATAGAGTCAGACTATAGGCTCAGGAGATTCTGGAAACTTTAGTCCTGTACCAGAGGCCAGCCTGGAATTTCAGGCAGATCTAGAACCTGAGTCTGAGGGGCAGGCTTGGCACTGGATTTCACTAAGGTGTGCCTATTGCTAAGGTCAATGGAAATGTCAAGTGCTAACTTCCTCCAATTCCCCACACAGAGGTTATCTTTTTGCTAGGGGAAGAGTGACCTGGGCAATGGGAAACTATCTTTCCCACCTACTTCAATGCATCTTTTCTTAGTTTTATGCTATATTCATGTGCTACAATCTTTTATCTGGATTGCTTGGCTCTTATAAAAGTATTTCAAGTGTGGATAGTTTTTCAAATTGATGACAAGTGCTGGAAGATCCTATTCTACCATCATATTGATGGATACTTAAAAAGAAAGTTTATATTGTTGACTTGACATTTTTCTTCTTTTTAATTTAAGTATTCAATTTTATAATCTTTTCTGTTTTAATTTTTCTTCCTTTTTTGATGTGTCATGCTTCATTGTTATTTAGTTAAAAATACTTTGTTATTTCCCTGTCACCCCTGTCACTTTTCCCCAAACTCAAGATAACATTTAAAATGAAAACACCACATAGTCCTTAAAAGGGCGGGGAAAAAAGGAGAAATTGAACATAAAAGAGAGGATAAATGAAACACATAATGGGAAAATAGTAAGTATAAATTCATACATCTAAATAATTACATTTGATTACCCATTCCTCCAATTTAAGGACAGAAATTATTGGAATAAATGAAAAATCAAGAGCCCCCAAGAGAAATACATTAAAAATAAAGAATTGGGTAGGTTTGGGTTGAAAAAAAATATTCTTGTTGCTACTCAAGCAATACATATAAAAAGATTAGAGTGTATATATTAGGATCATAGAGACTTCAAGGTAAAGAATATTAACAGAGATGAAGAGGGACATTTCATAATGCTAAAAGTTCAGAACACCAAGGAGATAAAACAATCATAAATGTAATCGGTCTTACGATCTTTGGGTTCTGCATCCAATGATTCAACCCAACATGGAACAAAAATACTTGAAAAAAATTTCATCTGTGCTAAACATATATAGACATTTTTCTTATCATTCCTTAAGTAATACAATATAACAACTATTTGCATAGCATTTGCATTGTATTAGGTATTGCAAATATATAGGCAGGTGTGCATAGGTTATATGCAATAATATGCCATTTTATGTAAGGGACTTGAGAATCTGCAAATTTTAGTATTTGTGGGGTTTCTGAAATCCATCCTTCATGGATATGCAAGACCAATGCATTTACAAGGAATGGGAGAGAAAAAAAGAACTACTTACATCCTTAGAAAGAATATAAGCCACATTGGAACTAATCAATTATAAGTCAAGAAACTAGATACCAGCTAACTTGAGCAATGTAGACACAATAATCAGCAAATTAAAATTATCATCATAATAAAAGAACCATAGCAAAAAGATTTCATCTCAGACATGGGAAAATTATAAATAACATAAAGTAAAATTATGTAATAATATTATATATGCATTTACATAGTATTTTATTAGGTAAACAAAACACTATTTTTATGAAGACCAAATTATTTCTAAAAAATTCAATACTGATTCATCATTTTTAAAAAAGCTAATTTCATAGCAGGTATACAAATACATTTTTTTCCCCAATGAGAGTTTCTAGGAAAACTTTAGCATATATAATACTTAATGAAGACAATTTAGAAAAAGCATTCCTCTTAAACGTAAGAATTGAGACACTTGCTATGTTCCTGTCCAGTAAATAGTGTGCTGGAGATATTTTATATATTAGAATGAGAATTCTAAATACAGATTTGTGATTCTTTGGATATGTATTGTTAGATATTATTCTAAAAGTTTTTATTGAACAGTGTCAAATTTGTAAGCTTCATTGGGATGCCCATCCAATTCACAATAATCTTTCTATATATGCTGGCATCTTTGTAAAATTATTGACTTTGATATTATATTATCTTGACAAATATTAAATTTAGAATCCTGTTAGATTACATTTTATGAGGTTGCTTATTGTATTACCATAAGTTATTTTATTTTTCAGCATACTGCAAAAAATATTTTCTATGAGATACATCTTTTTCTCTAATTTCATTTTCTTTTAATTGACATTTTTATTTTTTTTATGGCATGTGTGTGTGTGTGCGTGTGTCACACACACACACAGACATATGTATTCCTATTTATCTGAATGGAAATGTTATAAATTCTTTCCAAAAATAACTTCTAAATGTATAGATATTGAAAACCATTGTTCAATTCACCTAATAATTTAAAGTAAAATCTCAATCATTAATGCTCTAATATTTATTCTTTTTTAAAAAAATATTTACTTATTTATTTTTGCATTACAATTCAATTCTTATTAAGAATTGACATTTTAAATGCCATTTTTAGTAAAATTTTGTGATTTGTATGAAAAATGTAAACATAAGAAAAAGTATTTATAAGAATTAGAAGGGACAATATTGAGAGTATTTACATTCAATTCAGTACTCTATGTATATACATATATAATTTGATAGTTTACAAATATAAACTACTAAGCTTGTGAGAAGGTATGATATAATTGCTGGATTATTATATATTTAATTATAATAAATCCTCACATAAAAATTAATAGCATTTCTAAATGCCTATAATAATTAAAGAAGTAACTTTCAATTCTGGTTACGATAGAATAACTCCATTTCTGCCCACATCCTTTGAGGGCGGTAGAAATGTGATTCCCCTCGGAGGAATGGGCTGGCTGAGAAATAAAAGCTAAGAGAAATAAAATGGTGAAAACCCCACAGAACCCCGAAAGTAGTTTCAAAAGCAGGGGCAGGACGGGCAAGCTGATCAGACCCATCGAGTGTCTGGCAAAATGGACTTGTGCCTGCTTTATTTATATGGGGAAACGTCAAAGGCCATTCATAGAATGTTCTCCAAAAAAGGTTAAATTGGGCTGTTCAGTTCCTAATGGGTTACGCCCATTTCTGGAGCTACCATGAGGAACCTTTCTAGTAGAGTGGAGGGAAAGGTCATGTGCATTGGGCAACCTATTCTCCTGGGAGAGCCACAGAACCATCCCAGTGCCAGGCCTTTTTCTCCCTGAATTCCATGCAGAGAGAAGATCCTCATGTATTCATGGATGGATTCCCACACTCCATGATCTAACCAGGAAACTCATGGTAACCTCATTGATTATAGTATGAAATTTCACTCAGAAGGATTCTCAGCACAGCATTGTGGAATGTTGGCTTTAAGAAGGAAGTTTAGCTGGGATGACAGCATAGGACTGATATCCCAGTAACTAAGGAGGCTGAAGCAGGAGGATCACAAGTTCAAGATCAGCCTCAGTAACTTAGTAAGGCGAAAGAAAGAAAGAAAGGAAGGAAGGAAGGAAGGAAGGAAGGAAGGAAGGAAGGAAGAGGAAGAAAGAAAGAGAGGAAGAAAGAAAGAGGAAGAAAGAAAGAGAGGAAGAAAGAAAGAAAGATGTACTGGGGATGTAGCTCAGTGGTAAGATGGCTCTGGGTTCAGTTCTTAGTGAATAAAAAAATATATAGAAAAATGAATAAAAAGGAAACTTGAAAATTACCTAGTTTTGTTGTTTGCTTATTTATTTTTATAGATGAGGAAAGTTAACCAAACTAGTTAGTAATGGAGACTTGAAGCAAAAGCCTTTGATGATGGGATGATTGTTCTTTTCTTTATACTAGTCATTCCTGACAAACTAATAGAGATTTAGGAGATACTTAACTCTTTCAAAAAGTCAAATATAACACATACTTATGTTGGGAAACACCTCACACACTAAAAATAGCATTGTATATAGTCAATATAGTACTATTGGTTATCTTGTGTTGTTACGAAAATGGTTTAAACCATGGGTACAAATGAAAGATGTATGAAATAATAAAAGAAGTCTTTGATGGGAAATTCAGGAGCAAGGGTTAGTCAATCTATTCTGACATGAAAAACATGGATTTTATAAAAAAAATTTCCATTAACTAGCATATACTATTATCTCACTGTCTTTGTAGGAGTCTAGGAATTAAAGAACATTTATTACTACAAGGAATCTATCTGGCTACTTGTTCTCCACAAGAGTCATTAGTGAAAGCTGGCTTTGAACTGCATGTGAGTCATCTTTAAAAATAATTTAATAAGGCATCTCACCATGATAGGACACATGAGGTTTGTTTTCCTTTTAAATATGAGTAGCAACTAGGCAACTAAAAAACAAAGCTTCAAAAGTAAGCAGCATTTTGGAAATAAATTTGAGGTCATTTTAACCAGGAGACAGAAGATGCTGTCTAATTAAGATAACCAAGTATGGTTTAAAAATTTGAATAGTTTTTTAAAAAATCACTGTTGTCTCTAAAGTTTCAAATTTACTAGTAGACCTACGAATCAAGTCCTTGTAATTATTATTCTTTTTAATGCTCCTATTTTCCTCTGTACAACTAGTTAATATTTCAAGTCCAAAGAGTCTGTCTAATTCACACACATTGCTGTCTAGGTAACATGGTTTCTTTAGCCTTTTGAGAAGACGTAAAAATTGATATGATTTATAGTTAAATAAATGGTGTTATGTTATTTTAATATACCAAAGCTATGAAGTTAAACTTTAAAGAGATAACTTTTAAAATGATGGTCATTTACATTCTTCATCTTCAATAACAAATGTTTTAACAGAAACTTGGAAAATTCTGGTGAGCAAAGAGGGAGTACTTTCTGACCAAGAGATGTTGAATATTGAAATATATTAACAGGTTAACTCTTTACCTTGGTAAGATGAATATTCAAATTTAAGATAACATAGGCAGAAAAAAAACACATTTAAATTTGAGTGATTGCATAAATAGGTGTGAATATAAATATGAAGCTCTATCTAATGTCTTTAAAATCTTTAACTTAGAATTATTCTCAAATTGTAGAACTAAAATGGATTTCAGAGATTATTAGATCCTAAAATATACAAAGTTAGAACCACAAAAACATCTGAGACATCATAAAACCCCTAGGTCTATATGAAGAAACTGAAGTATGGGAATTTCAAAAACTTATCTAAGATGCTTTATCTGGTTTCAAGGAAATTTTGCAGTAAAGTTACCACTGACCTTTTAATTTAATTTGGTTCTGGGGATTGAACTTGGGGCCACTCAACCACTCACCACATCCCCAGTCCTGTTTTGTATTTTATTTAGAGACAGGGTCTCACTGAGTTGCTTAGCGCCTCACTATTGCCAAGGCTGGCTTTGAACCCATGATCCTCCTGTTTCAGCCTCTGAGCCACTGGGATTACAGGCGTGCACTACTGTGCCCAGCACCACTGACATTTTAATCATTATTCTATATATATAAGAAGAAGACTGGAGCTTAGAGATTTGATGAAATAAATACATAGGAGAGCTTGGATATTCAAATGTCAGTCTGGAAAAGAGTATTTCCAGTATCAGTTGGGAATACAGAAAGAAACCCCAGGTTTTCTTTGTTCGACTTGAGTTTCATTTTGTTTGTTTTTGAGCAGTTGTTTTCCAGGAAAGAAATCTGTCTGTCATCATCTTCTCGAAAACCAGAATTTGAGCAGAAAGGCAATACCAGTGGTTGAGAAGGAGGACAGATCTCTGAGCTGGCTTGAAGGAGGTGGCACAGCTGTCTGGAGCAATACTGACTATATTTAACAAAAGTGATATGCTGCGTTAATCAGGGGGCTCAGGACCATTTCAGTGTCTACTTGCATCCTTTCTCAGTTACAGGCAAGTTTAATTTGGCAGTGGTTAAGCAATCTATGATTCTTAGCTCCACAGACAAGAGAGGCTGTAATTTTCTGGTCCTCCTTATTGAGATCAATAAGCAAATTATACAGGAGGCCATGCATGTCTGAAATAATGAAATAGAATCTCCGGGACCTGCTTTGTCCATTCCTCCCTCCTTATTTCACAAAGGACCCAAAGAAAGCTGGGATTTAAAAATAAATAAATAAAAACAAATCGACCCTGCTGTTTGTTTATTTTAGTTGAAGCATGCTGCAAACTACTTGAGTTGTGTGAAAGAAAAGTGCAGAATAAGAAGCTGTTATTTTTCAAAGGCTGAAAGCAAAGAACAATGAAAGTAACAAAGAGAGCATATCAGGTCTGAGGTAGCTGCCTCTGTGTAGGGGGTTGAATGCTGGGGATGGAGTGGGTGGAGGGGAGACACATACTTTATTCAAATATGGCAAAAACTAGAGACTGAATTATTATGCTTAAATCCTCTCTTCCAAATTAAGTCACCATATGCTGACTCTATTCCACTTCTTTGCTTCATAAATTATGTAGTAAAAAATACTTTGCACATAAATCATATTTTGTTACACTCTCAGCTCTGAGTGGGTCCATGTAACTTATTTTAAATCCAATCTCAACTTTTCCAATTTTTCCCCCTAAGTATGAAATCTTTCCTTTTATCAAATCTCTGTCAAATTTTTTTACTACTTTAATTTCATGTTGGCATTGCTAGTTACCTATTTTCATGACAAATTCTTGGGGAAATAGGAATTATTCCCCATTTAAGGTGTATTAAACACATCAATGATCAAATGAAATGAAATATTCTGAAAGTAGATTATATTTCTTTCAAACAATATGTTGATGTTTTGTGGATATGACTCTTTAAGAGATTATTATCACATATTTTAATTGTAATGTTTTGTATAACATGACAACATTTATTCACACAACAAAGTGTGACTCAGTCTAAATGCACATATCTGAAGTTCAATGCAAAATCCTAGGGTAATTTTGACATAATAAGTATGGAAGAAAGTGGCTATGATATGTGTTTTAAGGAGAAAAATAAGCCACTCAGCCCCAAAAGTAAAGAAGTTTACACCAAAATTTTGCTTTATTTTTTTCCTTAAAGGATCTAGTGATAAACACAGTGACTATATATTATAAATAGAGCAATGTACATCACATCTATACTTAAAATTGGAAGACATGGTTGGCATGACTTAGCTTGGCCATGTTCTTTTATTGTGGAAGAAAAAAAGGTCTAGAAAATTAAAACAATTGACTCTAGTTCAAAAAGCTGTTCCAGAACTCAGGTTTCCCACACTCCTCCTTTTAATGGAAATGGCAGAGCTGGGGCAGAGTTGGAGGATTCTGACAGAGCTAAATTTCAATATTATGTGGACAGAAGTTGACTTACTTCTCTGAACCCTTCTTTTATCATCAGTGATACAAACAAAAACAAAAACAACCTGTCGTTCGAATTTGTTGTGAGGATTAGAAATGTATATAAAATATTTAACACAGGGCCCAATATGTGGTCACTATGCCAACACTTGATCTCAGTGTAAGGTGGAAACTTGATTAGAGGAAGAGAAATTCCTACATACCAGTTTGATGTTTTTCTTAGCTATTTATTTTAAACCATTAATTAAGTCCCGCCATAATCCAGCTTCATTATACAGGCAGGCATACTGAGTATATAAAAGTAAAATTCACTTTCTGAGATTTGTCTTTATGATACTGTTTTCGCTTGAAACACTTGCCAGAGAATACACAGCAACACAGGAAACTGAGCTAGGAACAGGCAGTAGGCAATAATGGGAGCATTTGGTGTAAGGGTGTCCCAAAGTATCTTGAATGAGTAGAAGAATGAGATGATACTCTGGCTCCCAAAGTTGTGCTCTGTTCTTTATCTCAGGTATAACTGGGATGTATATAAAGTACCATGGCTCATCTCTCACAAATAGAATTGAGGCAATTTTAAAATTTAACAGGGAAATACATTGTCCACTGAGGGACAATGTAATAATATATAATTAAAATGAAACAAGATTTGTTCTAGCAGAGCGAGGCACAATGATCTGTTCTAAGAGATGAAAACTAGTGAAGTCTTGACTATAGAAATATTATATGTTCTATCAGAGAGATCTTAAGAAAAAGAAGTAGCCATGAAAAGTATCACCAATAAAAAATCATCTTACGTGTCCAGATTATCAAATGAAGGAGTCTCCAGGACATTCAGAACAAATTTCATTACAAATTCTGTCAAAACTTGTATGTTAGTATTACACAACTGGCCACCATAATGTCTCTTCAAGTATGAGAACTATTTTTCTAATATTGAAAAGTTGCAGCATTTTTTCCTGTATATTCTTGTTAAATTTCCCAATGTCACTTAAAACAATGCCATTTCCCCCCAAAATTCCACCATGTATTTATTTATTTGCTAATAAATTGGCAGCAATGAAGCAAAAATTAATTCACACATCAGGTAGCAATCCAAAATTATCAAGGCTTTTTCTTGTTAAGCATTACACAATGTTTGCTCATTTTTATTGATTTACTCAAATATTAGTCATTTTTAAATTAATTCTTATTTGTTTTTTAATAATAAGTATAATTTGAATGGTCCCCAAATTTTTGAGTATCCCTTAAATAATTCATTATGATTGTCCAGTTTCAATACTTTAAATGTTAAGTATGATTCCTTCAAATGTAAAATTGGTATATATCATGAACTTGTTAACTCAAGTATGAATAAACTAGAATATAAAATATTTCAAAAAGCATTTGAAGTACATGGAATTTATAGATACATAAGAAATAAAGTGTTAGCATTAGGTTGCTAAGTTAATACATAACTGGTTAATGTCCTTCAAGGCATTGAAACTGTACTCTTTAAAGATATCTTTTCTACTAAAATGAAATCTGCAAAGATAGCATATTACTTCCCAGAACTTGTGATCTTTAATAAAACTAGCAAAGTAAAATGATGCATTTTTCTTAAAAATTAAATAGTCCTTTGAAACTGATAAATAAATGATCCAGTATGATTGTTTGACATGTTCTGGAAAGGACATGCTATTTATCATTTTTAATTTTTTTGCCTACTTTTAGATAATTTTCCTTAATATGGTTTACAAAAGTCTCTTTATAATTCTTCACTTTTTTTCCCATCTTATTTCGTATTAGTTTTCCATTGCTACCATAACAAATTTACCACAAACTCAGGAGCTTAAAATAACACATATTTATTATAGTTCTGTAAATGAATCATCTGTTTCAGGTCTCAACAAGCTAAAATTAAAATGTCAGCAAGCTGTATTCCTTTATGGAAGCTCTGGAGGACAATCTGACTAGGTTTGTTGGCAGAACTGTATTTATTGCTGCTATAAGAACAGACCCTTAAATTCTTACTGGCTGTCAGCTGAGGGTTCTTTCACTGCTTCTAACAGTTGTCACATTGCTTGGTTCATGGGCTCCTCCTTCTGTCTTCAAGTTCTTCTGTTGTTTCTGGCCCATCCTTCTGCCTTCCTATTCCATATTGGAGAACTCTTCTAATAAGATTAGACCCACCAGAATAATCCAGGATAATCTCCCTGTTTCTGTGTCTACAGCCCTAACTATATGTTAATTCCTTTTTGCCCCATAAGGTAACAGTCACAGATTTGGTGGCTTAAGAGATACACATCTTTGGGGAGGTTATTATTATGCTTATCATACACTATAAGTATAAAATTCATTGTAAATTATGAAGTTGTGCATCTATTACTCAAACCAGTTTTAGATTACATGTCATCACCCCTCAAATTTTTCTTGAGTTAATTTGTAGGTATGTTCATGACCTCAGCCCTAGGCAGCTGCTGATTCACTTTGTGTATCTATAAATTTTCTTTTTCATGATATTTTATGTAAAAATACCAAACAATATGTAATCTTTTGCATCTGGCTGTTTTCATTCATCATATTTTTGAGTTTCATCTAGTCTCAGTTTAGCATGCATTGGTAGTTTGTTCTGATCACTGACTATTGTATAGATTGTGCAAATTCTATTTTTAAATCCATTTATTGGTTAATAGACAATTCAACTGTACATAGTTGTTGACCAGTTTGAATACAACAACAATGAGTATTTTCATATGCCTTTATGCCCAAGTATATTTTGATTTCTCTTAGGTAAATTTCTAGGAGTAAGATTGTTGGGCTATAAGGTGATTTTTTGTGTTTAATTTTTTTGTTTTTGCTTTTCTTTATTTTGCAGTGCTAATGATCAAACCCAAGTTCTGTACATGCTGGGCAAGCACTCTACCCCTGAGCCATACTCCCACTTCTTATACTTATTTATTCCAGAGAACTGCCAAATATTTCCCAAAGAGGTTATATCATTTTACATCCCTCTATTAATGCAGGAGGGTTTTGGTTTTTAATTTATTGTCTTTTAATTATTGCCTATCTATTGAGTGTTAAATACTGTAGATTTAAAGTGCATTTTCTTAATGACTTATAAGTTTGAGCACCTTTTTCATGTCATTATTATCTGTGTGTGTGCATATATATATATATATATATATATATATATGTATACATATATGCATAGGTATATATATATATAATTTTTTTAAAAACTGAAATACCTTTTCAATTACTTGCCCAAATTTTAGTTGGGAACTTTTCTTTATATGAAATTGTAGAGTTTATTTTTTTTCTGTATGTATTAGATATGAGCCCATTATCAGACTTTAGGGTCAAAGAAGTATTTGGTTGGCTTGAACCCCCTCTAGTGCCCACGGTGCACACAGGTAGCTTGTACTATTTGGGTCAACCTCAGGCTAGTGGAGAAGTGATATACAAACCACAGCCTGTAGCTCAATTCTAGCTCTGGGCCTGTTTAGTTCGTCCTGTGAGCTTAAAAAAATGTTTTCACAATTCAAATAATGTTTTACATTTTAAACTTGATGTTACAAAGATGAAGAAAAAATGTAATAGGTGGAACAGGAGAAGGATGAAAAATAGATACTGGATGTGGCCCATAAATCATGAAATATTCACTATCAGACCCTTGTAGACAAAGTTTTCCCAGAGTAGAGTGGTTGACCCTCCCAGTTCTACCAATAGCTGTTGGTGTCACCTAATGGCTTTGTTCGGAGTTTCCTGATTTCATTTAGCAATATGCAAAGTCCCATCTCCTTTTCTAATTCTTTTTGAAGAAAATTAAATGCAACACTAAAAAGAAAATAAAACTGAAGCACTAATTTGTCAGGACAATACCTACTTTGCTGAATATTTATTACCCAGAACAACTTGGCACATAGCAATTTAGGGATTTAAGAGCTAACAAGGCAAGAACATTGCAACTTTGTTTTTGAGATTTAAAAAGTCATGAGATTACAAAGCTGCCAAGTGACTGACTGAGATAGCAGTACATTAAGTAAGTATAGACAGATCATTCACTTGAAAAATTGAAACTGGAGAGTAAGTAATTGGTGGCAAATTTTACAAAGGATCATGTTTCTTCTAAATGTGAAATCTGAAGCCAAAGCATCTTTTCTGGTAAAGAGTAAATAAGTCCACCACTGATATCGAATTCTTCTTTAGCACCGTAGTTGCAAAGATGAATAAACCCCTAATATGGTAAATTTATCTATCCAGTTGCCACAGCTAAATTCCTCAAAGTTAGTATTATTGCCACTCTACTCTGACATCTTCTATAGGAGCCACAAACAGATGATCTATGGCTTCTGAAAGTCTGCAAAGGAAACACTTGATTCCTGGAGTTCATCTTACCTTGCTCTATTTTCCCATGACTCATTTTGTAAACTACTTTTAAATCACATCAGCTTGTTTGTGATTCTGCTACAATAATCTGCCTGTGAATGTCTTTTGAAAAAAAAATTGTCTTTTTATAATGGTCTCTTCTTTGCACAAAATAGTCTTTTCCCTGCTTCTCCTCAATCCCATGTTCCTTAACTCATCCCCAAGGGCCTCTTCCCTTAGAATCTAGACTATTAACGTTCTCCTATAAGGCAACAAACAGAGCCCACTGACAAGGTCGAAGTGCTTTGTAGACTATCAAAACTATGTTTGATTTTACTGGCTTAGGTTTATTTGAAAGAATGTAAACACAGGATCTGGCATATTCTTCTAATCACTTTTTCTAATTCTCTTTTGTTAATAAAAGTCTTGGTTATTTGGTATGCTCAAAGACACAATCTGATTATTTCACATGCTTCCCTTCGATGTCTGATTTTGCAATATCATTTACTTAGGAATTTCTTTAAGAGATCTCACAGGGAAAATGTCTCCCCCCGCCCCAGGACCCAATCAAATTTTCATATCAACTAAGAAATCTGACAGCAGTTTTAAAAGATTTCCCAATTGGAATACAAGTACTTTGTTGAAGAACAACTTGTTTCTGTCTCCTCAAACCCTTTAGAATTCTTCCTTAGGATTATATTCAATAGAAAAATGCACAAGTAGTTCAGCTGTTATGCCATACATTGATCTTTTTAAAAATTTACAAGTAAATCTTAAAATTTCAATATAAATAATTGGTCCTCTACCTCAAACAATAGACATGAAACAAGTCAAAAGAAACCTCTTGTATAAAATAAAAGAAAGCAATAACATTTTGAGAAGGAATAAAAGAAATATTTGATTTGCAAACTGAACTCAATACAGTGATTAGTAACTTTTAATTTGTTCCAGCTTACAAAAAAATAATCCTTGCTTCTAGTAAAATAAATATCATGTATTCCCCTAATTTATGAATATAAAATCAGTTAAAGATTTATGATGTTCTGAAATAAACTTATGGGATACATTTTTGTGAAATTTTGCAAACTTAGCAAAGAAATCACAAATCTAATTTTTATAGTATTTAGATATACTGTAATCTTGTTTCAAAAATGAAACATGTAGTTTTTTTTTTAAATTTTTTATTGTTGGCTGTTCAAAACATTACATAGTTCTTGATATATCATATTTCACACTTTGATTCAAGTGGGTTATGAGCTCGCATTTTTACCCCATATACAGATTGCAGAATTACATCAGTTACACATCCATTGATTTACATATTGCTATACTAGTGTCTGTTGTGTTCTGCTGCCTTTCCTATCCTCTACTACCCCCCCTCCCCTCCCCTCCTCTCTCTCTGCCCCCTCTACTGACATTCATTTGTCCCCCTTGTATTATTTTTCCCTTTCCCCTCACTTCCTCTTGTATGTACTTTTGTATAACTCTGAGGGTCTCCTTCCATTTCCATGCAATTTCCCTTATCTCTCCCTTTCCCTCCCACCTCTCATCCCTGTTTAATATTAAAATTCTTCTCATGCTCTTCGACCCTACTCTGTTCTTAGTTACTCTCCTTATATCAAAGAAGACATTTGGCATTTGTTTTTTAGGGATTGGCTAGCTTCACTTAGCATAATCTGCTCTAATGCCATCCATTTCCCTGTAAATTCTATGATTTTGTCATTTTTTAATGCAGAGTAATACTCCATTGTGTATAAATGCCACATTTTTTTTTATCCATTCATCTATTGAAGGGCATCTAGGTTGGTTCCACAGTCTTGCTACTGTGAATTGTGCTGCTATGAGCATCGATGTAGCAGTGTCCCTGTAGCATGCTCTTTTTAGGTCTTTAGGGAATAGACCGAGAAGGGGAATAGCTGGGTCAAATGGTGGCTCCATTCCCAACTTTCCAAGAAATCTCCATACTGCTTTCTAAATTGGCCGCACCAATTTGCAGTCCCACCAGCAATGTACAAGTGTACCCTTTTCCCCACATCCTCACCAGCACTTGTTGTTGTTTGACTTCATAATGGCTGCCAATCTAACTGGAGTGAGATGGTATCTTAGGGTGGTTTTGATTTGCATTTCTCTGACTGCTAGAGATGGTGAGCATTTTTTCATGTACTTGTTGATTGATTGTATGTCCTCCTCTGAGAAGTGTCTGTTCAGGTCCTTGGCCCATTTGTTGATTGGGTTGTTTGTTCTCTTATTGTCTAATTTTTTGAGTTCTTTGTATACTCTGGATATTAGGGCACTATCTGAAGTGTGAGGAGTAAAGATTTGTTCCCAGGATGTAGGCTCTCTATTTACCTCTCTTATTGTTTCTTTTGCTGAGAAAAAACTTTTTAGTTTGAGTAAGTCCCATTTGTTGATTCTACTTATTAACTTTTGTGCTATGGGTGTCCTATTGAGGAATTTGGAGCCCGACCCCACAGTATGTAGATCATAGCCAACTTTTCTTCTATCAGATGGCGTGTCTCTGATTTGATATCAAGCTCCTTGATCCATTTTGAATTAACTTTTGTGCATGGCGAGAGAAAGGGATTCAGTTTCATTTTGTTGCATATGGATTTCCAGTTTTCCCAGCACCATTTGTTGAAGATGCTATCCTTCCTCCATTGCATGCTTTTAGCCCCTTTATCAAATATAAGGTAGTTGTAGTTTTGTGGATTGGTTTCTGTGTCCTCTATTCTGTACCATTGGTCCACCCGCCTGTTTTGGTACCAGTACCATGCTGTGTTTGTTACTATTGCTCTGTAGTATAGTTTGAAGTCTGGTATCGCTATACCGCCTGATTCACACTTCCTGCTTAGAGTTGTTTTTGCTATTCTGGGTCTTTTATTTTTCCATATGAATTTCATGATTGCTTTCTCTATTTCTACAAGAAATGCCGTTGGGATTTTGATTGGCATTGCATTAAACCTATAGAGAACTTTTAGTAATATCGCCATTTTGATGATGTTAGTTCTGCCTATCCGTGAACAGGGTATATTTTTCCATCTTCTAAGATCTTCTTCTATTTCTCTCTTTAGGGTTCTGTAGTTTTCATTGTATAAGTCTTTCACCTCTTTTGTTAGGTTGATTCCCAAGTATTTTATTTTTTTGAAGATATTTTGAATGGATTGGTTGTCCTCATTTCCATTTCAGAGGATTTGTCGCTGATATACAGGAATGCCTTTGATTTATGCGTGTTGATTTTATATCCTGCCACTTTGCTGAATTCATTTATTAGCTCTAATAGTTTCTTTGTAGAGCCTTTTGGGAATCATATCATATCATCATAGAATCATATCATCTGCAAATATTGATAATTTAAGTTCTTCTTTTCCTATTTTTATGCCTTTAATTTCTTTCGTCTGTCTAATTGCTCTGGCCAGTGTTTCGAGAACTATGTTGAACAGAAGTGGAGAGAGAGGGCATCCCTGTCTTGTTCCAGATTTTTGAGGGAATGCCTTCAGTTTTTCTCCATTCAGAATGATGCTAGCCTGAGGCTTAGCATAGATTGCTTTTACAATATTGAGGTATGTTCCTGTTATCCCTAGTTTTTCTAGAGTTTTGAACATAAAGAGATGCTGTACTTTGTCGAATGCTTTTTCCGCATCTATCGAGATGATCATATGGTTCTTATTTTTAAGTCTATTGATGTGGTGAATAACATTTATTGATTTCCGTATATTGAACCAGCCTTGCATCCCAGGGATGAATCCTACTTGATCATGGTGTACAATTTTTTTGATATGTTTTTGTATCCGATTCGCCAGCATTTTGTTGAGGATTTTTGCATCTAGGTTCATTAGAGATATTGGTCTGTAGTTTTCTTTCTTTGAAGTGTCTTTGTCTGGTTTAGGTATCAGGGTGATGTTGGCCTTGTAGAATGAATTTGGAAGTTCTCCCTCTTTTTCTATTTCCCGAAGTAGCTTGAAAAGTATTGGTATTAGTTCCTCTTTAAAGGTTCTGTAAAACTCTGCTGTATACCCATCCGGTCCTGGGCTTTTCTTAGTTGGTAGTCTTTTGATGGTTTCTTCTATTTCCTCAATTGATATTGGTCTGTTTAGGTTGTCTATATCCTCCTGACTCAATCTGGGCAGATCATATGACTTAAGAAATTTATCGATGCCTTCACTATCTTCTAATTTATTGGAGTATAAGGATTCAAAATAATTTTTGATTATCTTCTGTATTTCTGAAGTGTCTGTTGTGATATTGCCTTTTTCATCCCGTATGCTAGTAATTTGAGTTCTCTCTCTTCTTCTCTTTGCTAGCATGGCTAAGGATCTGTCGATTTTGTTTATTTTTTCAAAGAACCAACTTTTAGTTTTGTCAATTTTTTCAATCGTTTCTTTTGTTTCGATTTCATTGATTTCAGCTCTGATTTTAATTATTTCTTGCCTTCTACTTCTTTTGCTGTTGTTTTGCTCTTCTTTTTCTAGGATTTTGAGATGAAGTATGAGATCATTTATTTGTTGGTTTTTTCTTTTTTTAAGGAATGAACTCCAAGCAGTGAATTTTCCTCTTAGAACTGCTTTCAATGTGTCCCATAGATTCCGATATGTTGTGTCAGTGTTTTCATTAATCTCTAAGAATTTTTTAATTTCCTCCTTGATGTCTTCTATAACCCATTGATCATTCAGTAACCTATTGTTCATTCTCCAAGTGATGTATGCTTTTTCCTTCCTTCTTTTATCGTTGATTTTCAGTTCCATTCCATTATGATCAGATAGGATGCATGGTATTATCTCTACTCCTTTGTATTGTCTAAGAGTTTCCCTGTGACATAATATATGATCTATTTTTGAGAAGGATCCATGTGCTGCTGAGAAAAAAGTGTAACTGCTTGATGTTGGGTGGTATATTCTATATATGTCAATTAAGTCTAGGTTATTAAATGTGTTATTGGGTTCTATAGTTTCCTTATTCAACTTTTGTTTGGAAGATCTGTCCAGTGGCGAGAGAGGTGTGTTGAAGTCTCCCATGATTATTGTATGGTGGTCTATTAGACTCTTGAACTTGAGAAGAATTTGTTTGATGAACATAGCTGCACCATTGTTTGGGGCATATATATTTATGATTGTTATGTCTTGTTGGTGTATGGTTCCCTTAAGCAGTATGTAGTGTCCCTCTTTATCCCTTTTGATTAACTTTGGCTTGAAATCTATTTTATTTGATATGAGTATGGACACTCCTGCTTGTTTCCAAAGTCCATATGAGTGATATGATTTTTCCCAACTTTTCACCTTCAGCCTATGTATGTCTTTTCCTATCAAATGCGTCTCCTGTAGGCAGCATATTGTTGGGTCTTGTTTTGTGATCCATTCTACTAGCCTGTGTCTCTTGATTGGTGAGTTTAAGCCATTAACATTTAGGGTTATTATTGAGATATGGGTTGTTCTTCCAGCCATATTTGTTTATTTATGTTACTAAACATGGTTTGTTTTCCTCTTTGATTATTTTTCCCCCCTTTACTGTCCTACCTCCCACTGTTGGTTTTCATTTCCTCTTCCTGTAATGTTTTGCCAAGGATGTTTAGAAGAGATGGTTTTCTAGCTGCAAATTCTTTTAACTTTTGTTTATCGTGGAAGGTTTTAATTTCATCTTCCATCTTGAAGCTTAATTTCGCTGGAAACACAATTCTTGGTTGGAACCCATTTTCTTTCAGTGTTTGAAATATGTTATTCCAGGATCCTCTAGCTTTCAGAGTCTGTGTTGAAAGATCAGCTGTTATCCTGATTGGCTTACCCCTAAATGTGATCTGCTTCCTTTCTCTTGTAGCTTTTAAAATTCTCTCCTTATTCTGTATGTTGTGCATCTTCATTATAATGTGTCATGTGTGGGTCTCTTATGATTTTGCACATTCGGCGTCCTGTAGGCTTCTAGGATTTGGGATTCTGTCTCATTCTTCAAGTCTGGGAAGTTTTCTCGAATTATTTCATTAAATAGATTGCTCATTCCTTTGGTTTGAAACTCTGTCCCTTCCTGTATCCCAATGACTCTTAAATTTGGTCTCTTGATGTTATCCCATATTTCTTGGATGTTCTGCTCATGGTTTCTTAACATTCTTACTGAGCTGTCTATGTTCTTTTCAAGTTGAAGTACTTTATCTTCATTGTCTGATGTTCTATCTTCTAAGTGTTCTACTCTGCTGGTAGTATTCTCAATTGAGTTTTTAAGTTGGCTTATTGCTTCCTGCATTTCTAGGATTTCTGTTTGTTTGTTTTTTATAACCTCTATCTCCCTGTATAGTTGATCTTTTGCTTCTTGGATTTGTTTATGTAATTCATTGTTGAAGTGATCTTTCATTGTCTGATTTTGCTGTCTGATGTCTTCCTTGAGACTCCAGATCATCTGAAGCATGTATATCCTGAATTCTTTATCTGACATTCCATCTGCTGCAGCTATTACCTCTTCTAACGTTGAGTTGACCTGCATTGCTTGTGGTCCTTTCTTTCCTTGTCTCTTCATACTGTTCGCGTTCCTTTCTACTTGGTGAAACTGTTGTGCTATTGAATTTTCCCCCTATATATTTATATTGGTCTTGTATAGTTTCAAAGTCTCCCTCGCAGGCGCGGGCGGCGGCTCTGCCCCTCCTCCAATTGGGGCAATGTGCCTACCACGCCAGCAGGCCACTGGGCCTGCTCTGCCGGTCGGTAGCAGGTCCGCTTACCTTGCAGGCGCGGGCGGCGGCTCTGTCCCTCTGCGGGCCGCTAGGCTTATTCTGTCGGTGGTCGCAGTTCTGCCTACTTTGCAGGCGCAGGCAGCGGCACTGCCCCTCTGCAGGCCTCTGGGGTTGTTCTGCCAGTGGGTCGCAGGTCCGCCTACCTTGCAGGCGCGGGGGGGAGGGCGGCTCTACCCTTCCTCAGGCCATTGGGCCTGTTCTGTCTGTCGGTTGCAGGTCTGGCCTGTTCTGATGGTGGTCACAGTTCCGTCTACCTTGCAGGCGCGGGGGGAGGGGGTGGCTCTGCCTCTCAGCAGGCTGCTGCTCCTCTTCTGCTGGGGGGTTGCAGGCCCGCCTACCTTGCAGGAGTGATTGGAAACTCTGCCCCTCCGCGGGCCACTGGGCCTTTTCTGTTGGTGGCCACAGTTCCGCCTACCTTGCAGGCGCGGGGGGTGGGGGGCGGCTCTGCCCCTCAGCAGGCCGCTGGGCCTGCTCTGTGGGTGGTCACAGTTCCGTCTACCTTGCCGGCGCAGGGGGAGGGGGCGGCTCTGCCTCTCAGCAGGCCGCTGCTCCTCTTCTGCCGGTGGGTCGCAGGCCCGCCTACCTTGCAGGAGTGATTGGAAGCTCTGCCCCTCCGCGGGCCACTGGGCCTTTTCTGTCGGTGGTCACAGTTCCGCCTACCTGGCAGGCGCGGGGGGTGGGGGGCGGCTCTGCCTCTCAGCAGGCCGCTGCTCGTCTTCTTCCGGTGGGTCGCAGGCCCACCTACCTTGCAGGAGTGATTGGAAGCTCTCGAGATCTCTTTATTCTCCAAGCTTCCGAAGTTCCCCGTATGAGCCGCCAAATGCCACGGTCTGGCTGGGCACACAATCACGAGCCACCACACAGCTTGTAGATTCAAACAGCAACTCTTTATTCCTGAACTCACACCAGCCGTCTACAAACACGTTCTGGGGAAATCCACGTTCTCTGCCCAAATCCACCTCCACTGGGCTTCTATCTCCAAAATATACTGTCTGAATCCCGTGAGAACTCAAGGGAAATATGTAGTTTTTTATATTAAATTTTATCAATTTCAAAATTTGATCCCCTTGTGTATATGATTTAGTAACTTTGCATAACTTGTTAAAATAACTGAAAATTGAAGATAATTTTATTATCAAATATTTGACTAAATGTTCACTGAGTATGAAAATCTCAGAAAAATAAATAAAATTCTCAGACTAGATGACCTCTTTTAAGGATAATCTGAATTAATGCTTAACCTAGAGAATATAAGTAGCTCTGTTAGGAAAAAAAACTACTTCCATATAAAATAATAATATATACACATTTAAAAAATATTTATATTCACATATTTTTTTCAAGAAATCTTCTTTCCCTTCTTGTTTACTAAATGAAATGTATTGCCTAGTCTTTCTCATTCTCGATGCCTTCACCTTGTTAAACCTGAAATCATTTGGTATAACCTTCTTTCTAGCCAAAAGGGAAGGTGAGCTTCTGCTTTTGTAGAACTCTGTGCTGCAGCCAGCAGGAATGTTAAAACCAAAAGCAACAGCCATCCTCCCACTCTTCCACCTGTCATTCCTACTTTTCTATTCACCAGGTGTATCTTGCTGCCAGCCCATCTGAAAATCCAGCCAAACCCCAACTTTCATCATCCTGTGTGGCTACTGGCTATCTTGCATCGTCAACTCATTTACAGTCACTAATACTCCAACTGCTAAAAGAACACTTATCTTCATTTGCACTCAGGTTGAATCATTATAAATATTCATTGACTTTAAGGGGTTCCAAGGTATGTCTATAATATCAGGTTTTCACTTCTTTTTCCACGGCAAGCTGTTAAGAGTAGAAATATTATAATATTAAATTAGACTCCCAAGAAAGCATGGATCAAGTGAATGCACTGCAGAAACCCAGCTTTGCTAGTAATTTTTCTGGTTTTGCCAAAGGACTTACTAGATGTCCTTGGGAAAACCATTTAAGCATTCTCCATAAGATTCCCAACTGAAAAATAGAGCAACTTTAAAATATATAATTTAAAACACAGAGATTTTTTTTCCTTTAAATATTATTTATTACTAAATCATCTTTGGTGCAAGGTCAGGATACACAGAATATTCACATATTTATGTTAATGCAGTGGTGATGCTTATGCGGCAAACTACCATACAGCAGCCAAGGAACAAAAAATTCCCTATCAGAACTGACTTATAGTTTAGAGGGAGAGGAAGGACAAAGATTATCACACAAATTAATGATGATTAGTGCCCCAGAGGAAAAAAAAAATCAGGGTAATAGGAGAAAAAGAGGGCCTGGATGAGAGGGTGGACAGCTATTATAAGAGGTAGTCAGAGAAGATCTTGCTGATAAAGTCCTATTGGAATGGAGATCTTGCATGGTTTTATTTTTCTTTTTCTTTTTTTTATTGGTTGTTCAAAACATTACAAAGCTCATGATATATCATCTTTCATACATTTGACTCAATTGGGTTATGAACTCCCATTTTTACCCTAAATACAAATTGCAGAATCACATCGGTTACACACTCACATTTTTACATAATGGCATATTAGTGACTGTTGTATTCTGCTACTTTTCCTATCCCCTACTATCCACCCTCCCCTCGCCTCCCATCTTCGCTCTCTACCTCATCTGCTGTTGTTCAATTCTCTCCCTTGTCCCCCCCCCTTTCCCCTCACAACCTCTTATATGTAATTTTGTGTAACATTGAGGGTCTCCTACCATTTCCATATGCTTTCCCTTTCTCTCTCCCCACTCGTCTTTGTTTAAATTTTAGGCGTGCGAGCACACACACGCGCGCACGTTAAATACTTTTCATTTTAACAGAAACTCTTCTTTCAGAATCTGAACGTCTTAATTCATTGCAATTGGAACTCCTAACCTACTCTAGTGATTTCTCCCCTTTAACTTCAGAACTTCTATCCATTTTATTAAATTTCCTTAGAAGTTTCAAATGTAAATAAATTTCCTCCCCAATGGGACAGTCACTAATTGTTTCAAATATTTTATATTCAGGTTAGGTTAAAATTTGCTCAAATGAGAGAACAGGTGTGAGCTCCTTTGATAAGGAGAACTCGTTTAGTGCAGAAATAGCTTTTGGCATAAACCCAAACCTTCAGGAGCAAGTATCCTAATTGGATAGCCCTTCAAAGAGGTGTATGCTACTACAGGATCATAAAAATGGGAACTACAGATAAACCAATATATTCGGGCCATATTTATTTTTAGAAAATCAACCTTAGGGATTGATAATCAACTGGAAGGGAAAATATTCTTGAATTACTGCTTACTTTCAGCAGCTGACCACATCACATCACTGATATAAATCACTAAACTAGAGTAACAGCATCTACCTGGAATGGGAAAGGGTCATCTGGAGAAACTGAGAACCAGTTGCTTTTCTGTTTTTTTTTTTTTCCCCACATCCCATGGAATGGGGCAAGGAAGGGGGCTCATGAGGAAGACAGCCATGATTGTCAAAGCTCTGTATTTAGACACTAAGTCTAAATTTACTTTGCCATTAGCCAGCCTCTCTTCAATAAGAACCATAAATTATGTGGTTTTTACAACAAAATTTTAAGAGATTACTTCCAAGTTTCTGACACCAATGAAATCGTGGGTATCTACAACAGGACTTCACCAAACTTTAAACCTGGGGCTGCAAAGCAAGGAAGAGCTCATAAAATGTAACAACAGTTGAACCTTCTAAATTACACAAAGGGAAAAGTAAGCAGCACTTTAAACAGGATTTTTTTTCCTTTTAATGTCATTTTATGGTATTTCCAAGAATACTTTCCTTACATGGGTTGATTTGATTGACTTATTTCCTTCGTGTTGACCAAAAGAATACTTGTTCAGATATATTCCTGAGTCTTCTAAGATGAATGGCACACCTCCATGGGAGAGTCAGCCTGCACTATAGATCCACCTTGTGAAGAGCACTACCACCTACTGGTAGTTATCTCAAACTGCAGCTTAGGTTGGCATAGACCCTGCGAGGGTGCATGCAGACTGGGAATTACAAAAGCAGACCAACTTACCATAGTGATTGAGAATTTTGGACATTTTATGGTTATTTTAATTTAGTCCTCAAATTTTACTGTTGATACACAGAAAGCAAAAAAGATCTTGCTTTGATAAGATGTACTTTGCATATTTTTTAAAGATAAAGCAGAATACTAGTTATAGTAGTAAGTATGACATTTAATCAATAATATACTATTGCAATAGTGTAAAGGTCAATGTGAACCGAACTCAACTTTGATTTGCACAGAGGTGACTGAACATTTTAAAGAGAGAGAGACAGAATATGTAGAAGTTGAGCAAGGCTCATCAGAGTCAGAAAAGTAAAGTCACCAAAAGCAGGAAAAGGGGTATGGATTCATTTGCAACCCTTAAGGGTTTGTTAACTGGGTCTGATTGAAATTGGGCTTCTACCCTCATGCAGAAGTTGGAATACAGGTGTTGGCTGAACTAATCACTAAATTCTTTTTGGCAGCCTTGGCTTTTCTCAGGCAGATGCTTTAAAATGGATTAGGCTCATCCTGGGGACCAGGTATGAGCTTTAGGTATGATGCTGATGTTTGTTCAAGCCTTTATAAGCCAAGGTTGGTGTCTAGTTGAGAAAGGGCTTAAGAAGAAAACCTTGTCAACAGCAATTAAAGTAAACATGTACATATTGCCCAGAATTGGATATATCTGCTATATAAAAAAGGTTCAACTAATTTCCTTCCTTCCTTCCTTTCTTCCTTCTTTCCTTTTTCTTTTCCACCATAGATCCAATATATAGAGAAAACAATACTTTTACAAGTCACTTTGAGGTATTATGCTTCTTTGGTGATCAGAGGTAAGTTCTATAGTAAAATCTAGAAGTGACATTTAAAAAAATGTATTATTTAACTGCAGAACATTCAACCCCCCCACACCAAAGCTGTGCTTTTATTAAAAAACCACTTAAAAAGGGCTGGGATTGTGGCTCAGTGATAGAGTGCTCCCCTAGCATGGGCAGGACCTGGGTTCGATCCTCAGCTCCACATAAAAATAAAGGCATTGTGTTGTGTCCATCTACACCAAAAAATAAAAAAATAAAAACACTTAAACATAAAATCAACTGAAAAAAAAGGTTTGAAGATTTTGAGTAGAAAAAATAAGAAATATAAATTAAAAACATGAATACAAAAATATGAATTAGTGTTTCTGTTTCTTTAAGAATCTACTCTTGTACATGTGTCTTGAGCTACTGTCAAAACACATGCTGACATATGTATAGTTTAGCACAACAAAACTGGGCTATATAATAAAAGTTTTAGATAATAAAAGTTTTATATATGTTTTAGATATAATTTCAGTTTTTCACTGAAATTAAAACAGGTTAAATGACTTTCTATAGAACAGACTTGCATACTTTTTCAGTGAAGGACCAGCTCTTCAAATAGTTTAGGCATTTTGTTCTGGGCAGTACTGTCTCTTGTTTTGACTATTTACCCTGCTGCAGGGAAGCCAAGCAGTCTTAAGCAATATGGGAATTCATGGGTGTCACTGGATCCAACCCATTGGCCTAGTTTGTCAACTCCTGCCTTAGAGCTTGTGTATTTATTTTCTAGTGATGTCTGGTGTTTTATTAAAACGGCTAGGTATATGCATAGGCATGTATCTGTACAGGTGCATCTGTATCTGTATCTATCTGTCTATCATCCTCCTTGAAAAATACCTCCAGAATTACTTGTTGATAAAGCAAATGTGAGTTTACTGCTTATGATACTAAAAACTACCACTAACATGAAAGAATCTTAGAAAGTTCTTCAAGGGGTGGGGGACAAAGATGAGACATTTATAAGGATTTTGGAGCAATCAGTTTAAGGCAGCTATTCCAACATAGAGGCTTTGTTAAGACAATAGAGGTCATGATATATAATTTAGGATGGTGGACACAGTAAGGTAGGGTTTTTTATTTTTTAATTTTTTTTTAATATATTGATGAATCTTTATTTTATTCATGTATTTAAATGAGGTGCTAAGAATTGAACCCAGGGCCTCACACATGCTAGGCAAGTGCTCTACCACTGAGCCACAACTCCAGCCCCAAGGGAAGGGTTTTATAGTGGGGGGTTTCATGAGTGCTAAAAAATGCAGTCTTTTAAAGCCTTTATCAAATGCTTTGAAATTTACCAAAATTTATCAAAATTTGAGTAGTCTGCTATTCAGATAAGTGGATTTTTGTCTTTCTGGACAAGGACTTCTTAAAAAGTTGTGTTGAGGAAGACAGCTGAGTACTACAGTTATCTTGCTTCCTCACAGGAATTCAAATCCAGCAAGTTTTTCTTTAGACAATCTGATGGGGCGATTTGATTAGATGAGATGGCAGCATTTTCTCTTTTATGTAGAATGGACAACTGGAGAGGGGATAGTTAACTATATTCCAAGATGGAGAAGCTAGTAGGACAAGTGAAACAAATAAACAAGAATTCCAGGTATTCAAGGAATCTTGCCCAGTCATTGTTATTTAAAGAAATAAATCATGATTTCCAAACTACCAAAGAAAAAAATTAAGATAATGTATTAGCTCAAACTTTCCTATTATCAAAAAATAGACTTAATTTTTCTAGTTATAAATCATTATGTTTATATTAATGATTATCCCTTTTTATGGCATTTGCAGTTAAATGGATGGAGTTGGAGAATATCATGCTAAGCAAAATAAGCCAATCCCCAAAACCAAAGGCCAGATGTTTTCTCTGATATGCAGATGCTAATTCACAATGGAGGTGGGCAGCTAAGGAAGAATAGTGGCACTTTAGATTAGGTAGAGGGGAGTGAAGGGAGGGGAGAGGATATGGGGATAGGAAGGGCAGTAGAATAAAACAGACATTATTACCTTACAAACATATAGAACTGTATGATCAATGTGATTCTATAACATGTACAATCAGAAAAATCAGAAATTATGCCCCATTTATGTATGATATATCAAAGTGCATAAATGCATTCTACTATCATATATAACTAATTAGAACAAATTTTAAAAAATTATTAAGTTAAAAAAAATGAAACTTTCTTTGGTAGTCATGTGTGCTTTTCTTCTTTCTCTTGAAAGCACTGGATCATTCATAGTAATGCCTTCAACCCCAAATCTTAAATTGTATACTACACAGCTCCACAACTAGAAGATTGTATATCATACATACTGCAAATTGGCCCTGTATAGAAGTTTTTAAATGGCTTATTATAGGAAATAGAGGAGTCTGGGATATTGAGCTAAAGAGAAATTATGATACAGAATGAGCCATTGTTGTTGCTTTAGACAGTTTCTTACCCTATGAAACACATGTACAACATCATTGCTAATGGCTGTTAAACCATTTCCTGGAGTAACTGTCTTATACTACTCCCTAAGATACACTTTTTCTTGCAATCAAAACTTTTTCTCTATTACCAAATAATACTCTGCAAAATTGTGACTGTTAAATTTATGATACTGAAAAAACTGACATCATCTAGGTCCCCGAAATAATGCATTTACTTTTCAAATTTGTTTTATGCCCAAGCAAGGAGAGCTCCTAAATGTACCCAGTGTCATGTGCAAAGTACTCATTTTCAAACCAGCAAGCTATCATTAAGCATATATTTATATTTCTCACTGTCCTGGCAGTTTGTATAGAAGATTACCACAAATATAGGTCACGTCAGGGCATTTTAAGAAAATATTTGGGGTCATTTAAAGTCAGTGGCATACCACAGAATTATGTGAATTCCTGTGGGAACCCACCTTTCAGCAGCGAAGGTTGTGGTTTTTGCTAATTCTGGGGGGAAAAATGGATAGCTCGTTGGGTGTTTTTAGACATTCCCATCACACGAAGGAAGAACAGTTCAAATGTGACTTAATTGACAAGAGTCAAGAACTGCTAATATACCCTTTCATCACAGGTGTTTAGGAAAAACAAGTTCATTTTTCTATCTTTTAACTCATTAAAATGATCTACGGCCAAGAGTTGCTCTTAAATTGAAGAGTAGGCAAATTTCGAATCAGTGTCTTGCCAAAATTGTTCAATACTGAGTGCAGCATGGAGAACTTCAAAGTCTCCATTTTCATCCTCAAATATATTGCAAAGTTTAGCTACAAGCACACCAGAAGCCTTAGGCATGATTTGCTGGCAGATGGACCGAAGACAGCAAAGTGGTAATTTTGTGGAAGGAACTGTTTCTGTGACAGAAGAGTAGACAGGTTGTTTGGCCCAAAGGGTGGCAGGTAGAAGCAAGACTCAGAAGAATGCAGTCTCAGTACTGGCAGGGAGTCAAATTCCCCATGGCTAAGACAGGTAAAGAGGAAGAAACAGGCAGAGGTGGGAGAGACAATGGGAAAGATCTTGTCATGGTGTGTTCGGCATAAGTGCACAGAAGTCTCTACAAAGAGAACAATATCCCCTCATCATTTTTCCTCTTTTTGTCAGAAAGACTTTCTTTGCAAAACAAATAGTGATATGTTAATATTGGAAAACTGGGCAATATTTTATAAATGGCAAATGATTATCACTTCCTGTGGTGTTCATTGTAATAACATTTATCATTCTGAATTCTTTCAGCATGACATTATTTCCTCTTCTTTGATCTCCCAAGAAAACCTCAAGCAATGTGTCATTGGCTAAACAGACCAATGAAGAGAGAATATTAATTTTTTCCTCCTTCTGGTTATGAGTGATTTTTAAATGAAGACTCATCATCAAGTCTATGAAGAAAAAATTAGGCACAAAGTCTGACTGAATTGGATTAAGCCTCGATTTATGCTCTAATATTAGCTAAATCAAACTGCCATTTGCATTCAAATTTTAATTCTGCAAAATTACGTTAGATTACATACAAATAATGTAGAATCTCTTTCTGAAGCTGATATAAAATATTTTCTTTTGTTTAGTAGTGTTTTGTAGTCTAGGTGATCATGACATTATTATTTTCTATATTACATTTTCTATTAAGTTTCAGTTTTTTCCTTCCACTTCACATAATGTTCTTATAATAAGAGACATAGTTCAAGGCATTAAAACTAGTTCATGGTGTTGGACAGTTTAAGGAATCCTAGTTTAAGAACCGAATCTGAAACCCTTAAAATGACAGTTTTATGTCACTGACCATTTATTTAAATTAGTTCAGTTTCAACAAAAAGAAATGCTGAAATTTAAATGACCTAACTCTTTCAAAAGAGAATGCCCTTATCTTTCTTACACAGATACCAAAAGTTTCATGAATGTTTTCATAGTAGAAGATACTTTTTTCTTAGCAGTTTTATTTATTTTTATTACCGGCCTTAGAGACCTGTTACTTAGTACTATAAAAACAAAATAAAATTTCCTTGTTATTACCTAATGTTGATTAAGCTACTTATTCATTTATATTATTTTTATGTTGATGACACATATTGTCATTGTCAACAAAGAAGTATACATTGTTCATGCTAATTTGGATTCTTTTTTTAAGTACTAAATCACTATTGCTTGGGTAGCCCAAGATTTTTGTTTGTTCATTTCATTTTGTTTTTTAGTTTCAAAGAGATTGTCCTGTTTTTTTTTTTCAAAGTGTGTGCATTTTACTCTCCTTCAATAAAATACTTAAATTATGATGATATAAAATATGGGCCAAAATATTCTGCTTTAACGGAGGTTTAACTGCTAGGCACTTATGCTTATATATCCCTCATATGAATGTTAAGCCAGGCATGAAAAATTAAAATGCCTTTTATAGCACCACATTGAATATACAGAAATCAATTATCAGTAATTTGAAATGTAATTCTACATGTAGTACAGCAGGAAACAAAATGTAAATAATCTAGATGTCAAGATTCTCATTTATTCTGTCATTCATTTATTAAAATAATTGAATATTGGATTTTATTTTGAGGCTAGATATAGGGAGCACTAGTAACCCTTAATTTCATGAGCTTATTGTCCATGATAATAATAGATTTTAATTGATTAATAGCAAAGTAATACAAAATATGTCAGGTCCTGTGAAGAAAAATTATAGTAAGTTATGAAAGTAAAGTGGATCATATTGAAGAGAGCAAAATAAGACCTCTGTGAAGAGGTTTAACTTAAGTTGGGATCTAATGATTAGTGATCATTATGAATAAAGTGATCAGAGGTGAGATAGGCAAAAGAGAGGATGAATGTCAGAAGTCCTGCATAGGAACAACACTGGAGTGCAGGAAGGAGATATACACACATATATATTCAGATTGGATTTTTAGAATAGTTTTAGATCCACAGACAAATTGAGAAGAGAGTACAGAGTTCCCAAGTACCGCAAATTAGTTCTTACTGTCATGAACATCTTAGACTATGATGATACCTTTGTATAATTAATGAATTAATAATAAATTTTTATTCACTAAAATTCATAGCTTTTTCAGACTTCCTTAGTTTTTTATCTAATTTCAATTCTTTGTCTCAGAATCCTATGTAGGACTCCACAGTACTTGGGGGTTGTCTAGTTTCCTTAGACTTTTCTTGGCTGCAATGGTTTTTGAGATTTTCCTTGTTGTTGAGGAACTTAACAATTTTAAGAAGAACATTGTAGGTATTCTGTAGGGTGCCCTTGGTTGGAATTTTTCTGATGTTTTCCCCCTCATGATTAGACTGATATTATGATTTTTTTGAGGAGGAAAATCACAGGAGCAACCTGTCATTTTCATCACATGATAGTATGAGCATATACAATCAACACGATTTTGGCTCTGAATACCTAATAGAGGTAGCAATTGTCAGTTTTCTGCACTGTGAAGTCACTCTATCCTCCACCTCATACTTCTGTCATCTACTTCTTGGAAAGACATCTGCATGTGCATATCACACATAAGGACTAGGAGTTAGGCTCCACCTCTTTTAAGACCCAGTAGCTGCATAAAGTATTAAGAATTATTTTGCATGGAAAATTTGTCTTTATTCTCTCGTTTATGAACTTTTTCATTCATTTATTTATATCATAGATATTTATTTTATACTTTGGGTTATAATTTAACACTTCTTTATTGCTCAAATTATTACATTTTGGCCATCAGAAGTCTTTGTGGTTGGTGTTGGGAGGAGGGTATACTACATTTCTGTCACTACTAGATGCTTCAGAATCATCCTGGGTGTATTTCATTTGTTTGTGTCATTGGTTTGTTTTTGTTTTTGTTTTGCTGCTTTATTTATTTATTTATTGGTGCTGGGAATCAAACCTGGGGGCTCACACATGCTAGGCTTATGCTGAATGATCCCAGCCCTCATCTTGTATATTTTATTTGTTTCAGTGCTGAAATCAGACCTTTTCCTAAGGCACTTTAGGTCCTATTACTGGAAAATGTCCTAGACAGCAAGACCTAGGGGTGTTCATTGCTACTCTTGGCTGAGATAAAAGTCAACCTACTTGAGAATTACACTTATTTGGGACTTTTAAAGCTTGCAATTTGTGAGACACAAAATTCAGGCAGTCCTGAAAAAAATGTACTTTGAGGTTTTACAAGATGGTAGATGTTTTCTGGCTTAAATAGCAAGGGGGATTGTTAATTACATTTCCTGTTTGTCAAGAATGTAATAGGTGCAGCAAAGGTCAAATTCCCTCATAAGAAAGGGATTGGGCACAGTCTGAAGAAATAAGGAGGATAATTTCACAAACTGTTATAAATGCTAGTGGATTTCATTCCAGAAAGTAGCAGTTCAACCCAGTTCACAAGGTCAGTATGTACCCAGGTGGGTATGTGCAGGCAGATCAGTTCAAAAGTTCAGCTGTGGTTGGGACTGGAACCTGTTTTAACAAGACCTCCCAACTCCAATTTAAGTGCCCCAAACCAATAATGATCCACTTTAATTTTCTTCCTAGACATTCCTGGGGGTTCTTTTTTAGATCTTCTCAACTGATAAAGCAAAAAAAAATATTATGTGTATCATAACCCATGCATATATGTGGATATATATATATATATATATATATATATATATATGTACATATCTATAAATATTTCCATGGATAACCATCCATATCTATATTAAACTAAAAATGAGTTTATACAAATGTCTTCAAATCTAATCTATTAGCACAGGTATCATTTTACCTACTTCCTCTTTTTTATCTGTAAGTTCTGTGTAACCATATGAAACCTTACTCCCCGCTCCACCATTAATTATATAGCTGTTCAGTTCCATTGTACATATATAGCAGTATAGAAATTATTAAACCATACCCTCATAGGAGTCAACTTTATCAGCTAGACTTCAGTGCTAATATACCATCCCTCTCCTTTATTTTTACAAATTCTATTCAATTCCAAAGTTATTTAGGTCAGTACCTTTTCTTCTCATCCTCTTTAGTGAGGAATTTAATATATTTATGATACTGTTAGATTCCTTTGTCATATTCTGCATATCTTTTTAGAATACTAAGCTCCTTATTATTATTATTTATTTTTAATGTGCGTATGTTACTCTTAGTGCTATAAAGTTTTACGAGTTAAAATTCATTTGCTAAAGCAAATGCATAATGTCAAGTATATACTATTACAGTATCATACAGAATTCTAAAAAATAATAAAAAATTCCCTGTGTTTATCTATTCAGGTATCTCCTATACCCTCTTGCTCTTGCAAACTGCTTTTTTTTATTTTTTTGCTGTGCTGGGTATTGAACCCAGGGCCTTGTGCATGCAAGGTAAGCACTCTACCAAGTTATATCCACAGCCCATAAACTTCTTTTTTAAATATATATTCAGATGATATAATATCCAGTGTTTAACACTGGCTTCTTTCACTTAACAGTATGCATTTAGTCATCTTTCTGTTACTATAAAAAGGATTGGAGATAAATTATAAGGAGGGAAGATTTATTTTGGCTCATGATTTCAGAACTTTCAGTACATTAATTTGGAGCATTGTGCTTGGAAATGTGGCAAATGAGCACATTGCTGTGGGAATATATAATAGAGCATGTTGCTCACCTCATGGCAGCTGCAAAGTAGAAGAAGGGGTTGGGGTAAGGGGCTGGAGTCTCATATCTCCTTCAAAGGTATGCCCCCAGTTACCTAACTTTTTCCCACTGGGCCCCATTCCTTAAAGGATCCACAATCTCCCAGTAGTACTACATGTTGATGTCCAAGTCTTCAATCCATGGGTGTCTGGGGGACTCTTATCTAAACCATAGCAGTATTTGAGTTTCCACCTTCTTTTTTTATGGCTGGATAACAAATTTCCTTTTATCACTGAATAATATTCCATCATATGGATCTATTGTAGTTTATCTATTCACCTACAGAAGGACTTTTTGCTTTCTAACAGTTTTGATGAACTAAATCTCTTATAACTGTTCATTCTTGTGTTTTTTGTGCAGTTATATATTTTCAGATCAAGTGGGTAAATTTGTGATGGTTGTGATTACTGGGTATGTATTAGGACTGGGTTTAGCTTTGTAAGAGTTTGCCATCTGTATTCTAAAGTGGCTGTACTTTTTTCATTCCCATCAGAAATGAATGAGGGGGGGGATAGTAGAGGATAGGAAAGGTAGCAGAATACAACAGTCACTAGTATGGCAATATGTAAAAACATGGATGTGTAACCGATGTGATTCTGCAATCTGTATACTGGGTAAAAATGGGAGTTCATAACCCACTTGAATCAAATGTATGAAATATGATATGTCAAGAGCTTTGTAATGTTTTGAACAACCAATAATTTAAAAAAAGAAATGAATGAGAGCCATTGTTCTGTATCCTCACAAGCATTTGGTAATATGAGTTTCTTAGATTTTAGCCATTCTAATAGACATGCAATAGTATCACATTGTTGTTCTCAATCTCAAATCCTTAATATATGTGTTGTTGAGCATGACCTCATATGTTTCTTTTCTATCCATGTATCTTTTTAAGCCATATGACTGGTTCTTTTGCCAATTTTTAAATTGTGTTTCTTCTTATGGTTAGATTTTGAGTTCTTAGATTCTTTATAGATTATGGAGATACATCCTTTATCTGGTTTCAGTTTTGCAAATACTTTCTCCTAGTTTGTGGTTTATCTTTTGATTCTCTTGACCATATCTTTTACAAATAAGTTTTAAATTTTAATAAACAGACATCATTTTTCATGTTATACCTAAAATTTCATTGCCCAGAACAAAGCAACATATGTCTTATTCTCCTTATTTGTTTTTCTTCTAGAAATTTTATATCATTTTGTTTTACCTCCTAGATGGAAAATCAGTTTTGAATTAATTTTTTGAAAAATGTATGTAGTTGAATTCTTCAAAAAATTTTTCATATTTATTAGTCTTTTATTATTAATATAAATTGAAGTTACTGTCCTTTGTGTATCCAAACCTATGCAACACCTCATAATGTGGTTCAAAAGAGTAAGTTCTTTCAACATCCACAGGATATGGTTTCTACCTTAGTTTATCTAAGTATAATCACCCTCATTTGCCTAACAATGTCTGTACAATGTTTTGTTTATTTTAAATATTTTAACAAAAACATTCTGTAATACTATTAAGAAAAATAAAATAGAACCAACATCAGATTTACAGTATTAAAATTTTAGAATAAAAATATAAACAAGTATGAAATAGAAGTAGCTATTTATTCATACTGATGACATTTCTAGAAAAAACACCACACAAACTTAATTCCAATTTAAAATGTATCACAGCTACATAGCTAAGTGAGGGTTCCAAATGGAATATACAAATACTGTTTTTAAATGTCATAATTTAATTGATGTGCATATTACCACAACTGTAGAAAGGATTCAGTAGTTCATGACAAAAGGGGAATAGTGTATTACCATTCAAATTAAATATTTTCTTTCCTTTCTGAAGGACATTCTAATTTTGCAAATAAAATTACATTGGCATAATCTACTTACATATGCAGAAGTACTTTGCCAAGCTTTTACTTACCAGAAATCTTAACCTTCTTCTCATTTTTAAATCACTCCCTTCAATAGATGAGACAGTTTGCTTTCCAAGTTTCTTTGAACAAGTTCTCATGCTTAAACTAGTAATAATCAGAACTATAGGAAATAACTTGCTCTTACTTAATCTTTTAAATACTATGAATCTTAGAGGTCATCTAGGCCCATTAACTTCTTTCAGAAATCCTTTCTAAGGTCCCCAATAGATACTCATTCAGCCTCGACTTGGACATGTATAGTCCTTTACTCCCATAAGTCCTTATTATTCTTTCATCATTCATTCATTTAATCAGTATGTATTTAATATCTACTGTTTGCCTGCCAGTGTACTTGACACTGAATACACAAAGATGGCTAAACCTGGAGAAACATGAATGCTCTCAGAATGTCTGTTTGAGATTACATATCTTTCTTGCCAATACTGTCTTATCTTGATTATAAAAATGATGTCTGTGAAGAATAATCCCTTTTTTTTTAAACATCTATGTCAGTTTTCAGTCTCTCTGACCAAAACACCTGAAAAGAACAACTTAAAGAGGAGAAGTGGCTCACAGTTTCAGGTTTCAGTCCAGGGTTGGTTGGTTCCATTGAGTCTGAGTTGAGGCTTCCATCATGGTGGAAGCTCACAGAGGAGGAAAGCTGCTCAGCTCATGGCTTCTGGGATGGAGAGAGAGAGAGGAAGAGACCAGGGAGAAGACATACCCCTCCAAGGCACACCTCTTGCTACCTACTTCCTCCATCTAGGTCCTGCCTCCCAGTAGTCCATTCAGCTACCAATGTATCAATCCACAGTTGAGGTGAGGGCCCTTATGATCCAATCACTTCCTGAAAGCTCACCTCTGAACACGGCTACATTGGGGACCAAGCCTTGAAGTCCATGAGTCTTTGAGGGACATCTCAGATCCAAATCATAACATTATCTATTTAAAAATAGGCCAGGGTAAAAGAAATACATGTAAAATAAATCTGTTTTCTAAGAGATAGTCCTCCAAATATTTTTACGGTCCCAACATCCTTTTTTTCCCCCTTTCCAACCAATGTCATGGTTCCACAAACTCAAACACCTATGGCTTACATTTCTAGGCTACAAACATTTTCAATTTCTTCCTGTAGCATACTTCCCAATATAGTTACCAAAGTTGAAATTACCTTTTATCTAAAAGTATCTGTAATATGCTTTTAAATGTGTACCCCAGAAATAAATATAGATTTCCTGATGTAGAACAAACAAGTGTCTCTATATTGTTGTGTGTTTGAATTCTAATAGCTTAAGTTTCAGTCATTTGGGAGACAGAAACACAGCCAGTCACACCTCTCACTCATATTGAGTCTCTTGAGAACAAAAACTACTGATAAACTAGGATTTTGTTTTTCATTACTACTACGAAAGATTTTACCTTAGCATTTTATCTTTTTTAATCTTATTATTTTAGCCTATTAAAATTTTAGAATCATAGTTTTGTTATTGGTTATACAGTTAACCATTCCTCCTTGATTTAAATGATTTGTAAATTTGGTACATTCTAGATCTTCAAATTTTAAATTAATAAAAAAGTTCAGTGGTTCATAACCATGAATAATTAAAAAAACAGATATCCTCCTTCCAGCTTGATGCTAAACTACTAATAATTCATATTTTTTGTTCCACAAGCCTCAGGTCAAATTTACAGTTCACACTTTCAATAATCTTTTTATGAAAAATATATTTAAATATCTTGATAATCTGAAAACATGTAATATTTGCAGTATTTTCTTCATCCGTATTTGTCCAATTTTCTGCTTAAAAATAAAACTATTGTTTGGTAAAATTTCTCCTATAACTCATACTAATCATTATTATTATTATTTTATTTTTATTTGTCAGGTATTAAAGTATTTGATAATCTGATCTGGAATTGCATCAGTTAGATTTATATTTTATTTTATTCTTCACCCTTATGTTACAATTATTCTAATCATATGGAGTGATTTCTATAAACAGTCTATATTTAGATTTATTATTTTTTTGTTTTTGTTACTGGGAGATAGGATTAGAACATCTAATTTACTCTTATTTTTAAAATGAACAAATTGAGGCATAGCGAGATACATTTATGTCAGTGTAAATCAAATTATGCATTTCATTTAGTGAGGTCCTTCACCATTTGCCAAGGACAATCCTAATTTACTTGAAGAAGTTAACTTGCAAGTTGAAGATACCCTCGGAATTTCTAGATATGACTTTTCATCATTATGAAGTTAAGCATATTTCATAACTACAGTCAAGGGAGTTTATGATTGGCCTGACTCCATCTATTCCACATAACTTACATTAATAAGAATTATCATTAGATGAGAAAGGAATAAATTGAATACAACCATTACATTAAGTGTAATATTCCAAACTGTTGACCTTACATCTAATTACCAAAGGACAGACTTTAAAAAAAAATTAGACTGTGGTTCAATTTCTGTGATATGAGCTGAAGGGCAGACCCACAGTTACTGATTCTCTAAGATATAAATTTGCTGTAGGAAGTTTAACATTTTATTTAGAAATAATTTGGATTTTGCAGAGCCTGTTTGCAGAGGTTTCAAGTTAGCATTAACTGGATCATCTTTTTAAATAATTACAACAAATAACCTATGGCAATTTATTTTTTGCATTTCTCAAATAAATTACATTTCTGTCAGCTACACAGATATGAATGTGATTCATTTTTAAAAAATGATAGTAAATCATGAATAAATAAAGCAAAAAAAGACACAACCCTTAAAATGTTAATTCTCCTCCTGCCCTTTATGTCTGAAGGTATAATGCCCTTTGCAAATACCAAGCTCCATGTTACTTAGACCAGGTCTACCAAAGTAAAGTAGAGTGGAGGATGGAGCTTTTTTCTACTTTCCAATCAATCCAGATAGCTGTTCCTGGTCACTAGGAAGCAGTGCAAGTTTCCTTCTGTACTTGAGTTATATGAAACACATTAGAAAGTTTTAGTGTAAAAATAGTGTGTTAAGACTAAAGAGGGTGTTCTGGTTGTGAGAAAAGTAGACTCTCAGTGCCTTAGGGAAAAAGACTAGTATATAATTTCAGATTAACAATTATTATATTCACATCCTTACCATATGCCAAGCCATTTTAAAATTGTTTTTATTAAATTTTAAAGTTTCACAATCAATAAATGCATGCATTCTTTGTATAAATGATTCCATCCATACACATGAAGAAAATTCAACCTCAAGAAATCTGCTCCTCCAATCCCTGTTCTATATGCCTGTCCTTAAGAATTGACCATTGTTTCTATGTATTTACATATTTTATGTATGTATGTGTATATGTATAGTTTTAAGTGCATTCTACAATATGTTTTATATGTCATATTTGCTTATATATAAATTATATATTATTGTATATTGTGGTATTAAAAACATGTGAGATTGATTTTTATATATTGTTCCTCAATTTATTTTTAAATTTAACAGTTGACTTTGAAAATTCCATGGCAGTATGTATAGATATGCCTTGAGCCATGTCCTACTCTTTTTTTTTTAACTTTATTTTATTCATTTATTTTTATGTGGTGCTAAGGATTGAACCCAGGGCCTTACATGTACTACTCTTTATCTGACTGTATGAATGGGCATTTAGAGGTTACTTCACCCTCTCGTTACAAATGGTTACAGTATTTCTCTAGGACAAACTTTAAGAAATGGGATTGTTGGATCAAAGAATATGTACATTTTACATTTTGTAATGTTTTACCAAAATTTTCCCCAGTGAACCAATGCATCATTTTATACTCACCAGCACTGAACATAAGCAGTTGTTTCTCTGCATCCAGAACCCTAGTTATTTTGTTAAAAAAGAATTCAGTGAGGGGCTGGGATTGTGGCTCAGTGGTAGAGCGCTCGCCTAGCAAGGGTAGGACCCGGGTTTGATCCCCAGCACCACATAAAAATAAAGGCATTGTGTTGTGTCCATCTACACTTAAAAAAATAAATATTAAAAAAAAGAATTCAGTGAATGCAATTTGGTATCATATTACTATTTAAATTTGCATTTCCTTGCTTATTACTTTGAGGATTTTTCAGCTTCTATTTTATTGATCATTTGTATTTTTCCATGTAAATATTGCCTGTCTCTCTTTTTCTCATTTGTAAATTGCATCATTTATACTTTTAAAAACAAATTCTAGTAGTTCCTACATACTCAAATATTCTAGTTGTTGTTGTGTGTTATAACCACTACAACTGCAACTAAGATACTGAGTCCAGGACTCTAAGCACTTTGTATGGATGGAGGTTTTAGTCCTTTCAGTACAATGAACCAGGCCCATCTTTCCCCATTTTACAATTAAGGGAATTGAGACACATGGAGTTGAAAGACTGTTGTGGCTTTAGTTTCTTACTTGTTTCTAATTTGGTCTCCAGGTCTCTCTCTCTCTCAGCAGAGTGTCTGTAAAGTCTAGCCCTGCCCTGATGAAATAGCAGAAGCAGCTGATGACTTACAGACACCACAGAGAGGAGGACCAGGTGCCTTGCAAACCAGTAGGAATGAGGAAGCCTTCAGGGACACACACACACACAGTCAGCAGGTAAGGAATGAAGAGAGAAGACCTGCAGGACTAAGCCTTCATTAAGGTCCATGACATTGTCCCCGAGGCTTTCTCTTTAGGGCTGTGGATTGGCTAGCTTAAATAAAACGTGGGTGAAGGGAAAATCTTATCTCTATGGCAAGACCACGCCGAGGTCAGAAGAGAAAGGAAGTTTTCACTAGACCCAAGGCAACTGGTATGCCTGGGTTTCAAAACACTCAAATTAGACCTAGAAGATGAATGTTCAGGTAGCAATGATAATCAATTTGTGACAGTGACCCTGATGAAGGTGACAGTTGTCAGGAGAGCTGGGTACAAGCTCAGACAGACAAATGCAGAGTCCACTTTCTTAACTAATGTAAAATATTGTCATTATGTGTATTTCAGACTGTGGAAAATTTTTCTTTCTGTATCTCTTGTTTCTATTCATAGTACTTTTTATTTTTGTGCAAAAATTTATATTTTATGCAGCTAAACTTGTCAGTCTTTTATCATTTTCTCCCCTTTATTGCTTCAAGGTCTTCTATATTTTGAAAAAAAAATGATTCTATATTTTTTAATAATGGTATTATGGATTTGATCAGGAATATATGATATGTGAGCTATAAGTTTATTTTTACCCCACAAGTTAATTACCACATATACAAGCACTATTTATCAAGTTTTCCTATCATTCCTTTCCTACTATTTTGAAGCATTTTCCTTTATCATTCTGTAAGTGGGTTATAAAATGTAGACCTATTTATTTTGTATTCTGCTTCAATGACTGTCTTGTCCCTTTCTTGTACCCAATCCACACTAAAAAAAAATTAAATTTAACTAAATAATTGCTACAACTTTCCAATGTGTTTTAATGTCTCATAGCTATGTTCTTTTTCAAAAATTCACTTTTCTATGATTTAGAATTTATTCTTCCAGAGGAAGCTTAAAAATCATTTATATGGTTTCTGGGAAAACATGTTCATTTTTAAAAATTTGAACTAAATTAATTTAAGGATTATAGACCTTTCCATTACACTGAACTCTCTTAATGTGCGATGGGATGTGGATCCATTTATTTACAACTTCCTTTAAGTTTTTAACTACAGTCTTTATGATTTTCTTTCTATAGAACTCATGCTTTCTAATTAGGTTTGTTCCTATTTGAACATGTGTGTTGCTAGTCTAATTGGAAATTTTTGAGCTATCTTTTCAATTTGGTCATTGCTGGCTGAAGTCGCTTGTCAGTTGATTTTCTTGGCTTTTCTATAAAGAATTTCTTTTCTTTGTTTCCAATAATTTCATCACTCATGCAGTTATCCTGTATTTTATTTGTCAGGACCTCCAATTAGTGTTAAATAGTACTGAGGGCAGCAGGTATTTCTGACTTGTTGCTAGAATATTTAATAAGAGTGCTTCTAATGCTTCCTGGCAACTGCCAAATATGATGCAGATGAAATATTGCTGGTACCCACATTTTGTTAAGAAGTTATTCTCTATTTTTTGACTGATAAGTTGTTGTTCATTTGTTTTTTGTTTGGTTGGTTTTTAGGCAAGTACTTTGCTAAAATCATTTTTTCTCTCTCTCTAAATCAATGACTATGCCAGTCCTGAGTGTGAGGTGAGGTACAACAGGATTAAGCTGCAGGTCAGAACCAGCTTCAGAGACACCAGAGAAAGAGAAGAATCTCTTGGAATCAAGGAAAACAAAGGGGAAAACCTACCCTCCACTTCTTTCTGAACTTTCTCAGATACCCCCAAGAAAGTGGCAGAAGCCAGTTTTAAGACCCAGACTCTATGCCTTGTTACAGACAGTCTTTATGATTTTTGTATGAGTAGATCTAGTAGAAGGACAAAACCAATTAGTCCGAAATTATTCTTTCCAAATCAGAGACATCCTAAGACTTCTTTTCCTGGTCCCTGTCATTTGTTGAGACTAAAATAGATGAACTGTTATTAATCACAGCAGCCAAATTTCATTCCAGGTCAGATTGGCAGCTGTCATACTGATATAACTGCAAGATTCACTTGGGTAAAAATATCTTTTATCTAAAAGTCAAATGTTTGTATTTATCACTGATTTTGATAGTACATTTCCTATTTCATGATTGCTGCAACCAAATATTTATCCTGTTTGGATATTATTGTGAAGTATCATTCTAACTACGTTTTATGGCCTTCATTATCCACCCACTTTTCAATTTTTGCTTTTTTTTTTTTCTATGAGATCCTGAGTACTCTGTTTTTAATATTTGCAATGTTTCAACATTTGGATGTTTCCCCTAAAAGCCTTATTTAGAGGCAAAACATATATTTTCTTTTTGAAAATAATGCAGAATTATGTTTAATAATATAAACTAAAACTAACCTCAAGAAAGCAGAATTTCTAATAATTGTACAAGAGTTTTCTTCTTCTGTTTTGTTTAGTGTTCTTTCCTAGTAAAATTTTATTTTACTTTGGTTAAGAAGCTATTCAACATTCTGTTTATAAAGAGAAGACAATAACCCTAAAATTGCTAAAATTTATCAGAGGGCTTTACTGGAAAGAGGCAAAATTCCCTTGTTATTTTTACCATTGTATCTAAATTATACCAATAAATACTGAGTATCAAATACTACATATCATACAAAAGAAAGGAAATTAGCTTATTTCCAAAGAAGAAGGCCTTCTTAAGAATTCTATTGTTTTTGCTAAGAATTACATGCTAATCCCTAGAGTAGGAGAGAAACTGGACTATAATATTCCTGCAAATATTTATGACTATCCCCGGTAATGCTCCTTCTTTCCTGCTGTTACAAATGCAAATGGAGAACCTGGAGTGATACAGGAACATCCTGTGATTAGAAAAGCTGTTGGCATAAATTGTCAAAAATGGTAAACCATTGCCCAAAGGAGAACTCTTAAATGGAAAACATATGGGAGAACACTTCATAGTAATTAAAGAGGTTTGAATTTTAAAGTTAGGTATTATTTTATTTTATGAGGTACTGGGGATTGGACTCAGAGACACTGGACCACTGAGCCATATCCCCACCCTTATTTTGTATTTTATTTAAAGAGAGGGTCTCATGGAGTTGCTTAGTGCCTCGCTTTTGAGGCTGGCTTTGAACCTGTGAACCTCCTGCCTCAGCCTCTGGAGCCACTGGGATTACAGGCTTGTGCCACTGTACCTGTCATTATTTTTAAATATATTAATTTTGTATTTAACCTAATACCTAATTCTAATGAAATGCTCATATACTATTGATAATAATGAAGGTGATACAATCACTTTAGAAAGCAATTTGATAATACATATCAAGAAGCAAATATAAGTCACATCCATTTGGCTCACGTATTCCACTTATAAGTATTCACTTAAAGTAAATAGTCCTGGGCTGGGGATATACCTCAGTAGGTAGAGTGCTTGCCTTGTATGCACAAGGTCCTTGGTTCAATTCCCCAGCACCACACACACACACACACACAGAAAAAAAAAATTAAATACTCCTAAAGTATGGAAAATCTATTATGTAAAATTATACTTATTTCAGTATCTTTTATCATCATGATAAAAAATGACAGGGATACTCCACAATGTTCACAAATTGGGTTTATTAAGTAAATTTTGGCATTTGCATGAAATCCTCAGCAATTTCATTTGTAATAATTAATCCAAAGGAAATATATTAAAGGAATGCAGAATCTACTTGCAAGTATCTTTATTCTAGTCTATTATATGGGAAGAGTGAGACTTCTGAGCCATAACCAGATATCCACCTACTGCCTGCTAACTTTCTGTTGAAATCATCCTGTGGAACTTATTCTTCTCACCTCTTGCATGAAAATCAGCTCAGGCCCACCATCAGTCTACTCATTCTTAGATAAGTTCAAAATCCTACTGATGCTTCTGGTCAGAAAGTTAAATTTAGAAAGGAATTTGTTTAATCTAGTAATTACAACTTCATATTTATTTGAAACTATTTCTCACCTCCCCAGTCTCAGTCCTATGATGGGAAGGAAGAGATCTGGTAAATTTACCCTTTCTTCCTCTTTACTTTTCCTAACTTTCCTCTACCATCCTTCACATATTATAGAATATTTTTCCTTGACTGCTGTTGTTGTGAGAAGGCATAGGGCAGAGGTGCTCCTTGAGTTTAGCAGATATTTAAACTGACCTTCCTTCAGTGCTTTCATGGGTTCTTCGAAGACCCTTTTAATTTGGGGATCTGGTACTTATACTTTCTTCTCTTGATATTGGTGAAGCATCTTTCCTAATGGGTTGTCAGTAATTTTGGTAAGCTTTGAGGCATTTGGAAGTCCTAGAAATCCTTTTTTTTTTTTTTAAACATTATTTAAGACAATCCTTATACATCCTTTGTCCAACAATGCAGTAACATTCTCGACTAGTCACAGCCTTTTGTACTTCAGACTTCTCATGTCTTAGCCAGAATAGGCCATGGGGTCCCAAATTCCAGAAACCTCATGGCATGCTCTTGAAATCCCTTTCATCACTTGCGATGAAGAGAAAACATTCATTGGGTCTAGGACATGTACCACGTCATGACAATGCTTTCCAAAAATCTGCTTCTCTTCCTCCTAATCTCCCAATCCCATGGACAGTTTATTTACAAATATCTCATGGTTTCTTGAACTTCATTTTGGAATACGACAGCTATTTTTTTGAGACTTTAGTGAAATTAAGTCTAAAATAGACTAATTTAAAAACTCTGTTCTAATTACAGTATTATAATTACAAAGCAGAAAAATTCTAAATATTCAATGATTGGGAAGAAGTTAACTAAATAGCTGCTTAAATTGAATGCAGTATATAGCCATTAAAAACAAACAAACAATGGGTCACCACTTGGGGAAATGTCTACACTGTAACACTATATAATAAATGACACAAACTTGCTTATACCTAAGGGTACAATTATATAAAATATGTGTACAAAGATATTGAGACTTTAAAAAATAATACTTTATTTTTTCTTATAACAAAGTAATTTTAATAAGTTAAAAGTAAAAGATAATTTATTACAAAAGTTCATTAACTCAGAGTATCTGAAAATTGGTATGCCTATTATAAAAATGGCAATTGTTGAAGTTTGGTGCTGGAAATGTGAGCTTTTTTTTTTTTTTTTTTTTTTTTGGCTTTTTCATATTTTTTTTCTAATTTAGTATGTTTTTGATAGTGACATAATATTAGAGACAGATCTCTAAAGACTTGTCAGAAAAACTGGTTAATGATACAAGCCCATTATTAGTCTAGAGTTATGTAATTTTTGATAAGTAGGAACATATTTTTGTATTATTCTAATTTGTACAATTGTACACAAAGGAGAGATTCAATAAAGATATATTAAACATTAACAAATCAGTTAATGTATCAATTAGATATTTATAATGAATACTATTGTTAAGTTTGATACTATTGTTAAGTATGATAATAGAAATTATTATCATTTCCATAGTCTTAATTAAGATTATATCATATCTAGTAAATTATGGTGTTAAGTACCTTATATATACATCCCTCAAGACATTTAAGGATGGAGGATAATTCTTAGATGAAAATTATAGCAACTTTGTTTTCTGTTCAACTTAATATCTAATCATTTTTCACTTATTTATTATTATTTATTAATTCTTAATTAATGTCCAAATAAGTTATTTTTTTCTATTCCAACTCCATGATTTCATGGTCAGTTTTTATCTAGGGATATAAGTTTCCTCTTTATTCAGTAATAAGTAAAGTACAGTGTGAAGTACCCATCATACAGCTCATTTGAAAAGCCAACTTGATCGGTTTTCATAGAACATCAACTATTTAATTTTGAATATCTAAAACTTCTTCCCACTCTGGTTTTGCTTCTTGATCAATTATCTGACAATTTTTTATTTCATATTTTGCTATTTACTGTCTTAGAATATAACAATAGAAGGAAAAGATTATATTGGGGTTGCAATTTACAATGCTGAGAAAGTCAGAAGTTTCCTATGTATTATTTCATTTGATCTTCATGTCACGATGGATATGTGGTACTTTGTTTCATTTAAAAGATCAGGAAGCCAAGGATGGAAAGTACCTTGCTCATGATCACAGGGTAAAGGCAAAAGTCAGATTTGAAGCCCAATCTTTTTTTTTTTTTTTTTTTTATTGTTGGCTGTTCAAAACATTACATAGTTCTTGATATATCATATTTCACAATTTGATTCAAGTGGGTTATGAGCTCCCATTTTTACCCCATATACAGATTGCAGAATCACATCAGTTACACATCCATTGATTTACATATTGCCATACTAGTGTCTGTTGTATTCTGCTGTCTTTCCTATCCTCTACTATCCCCCCTCCCCTCCCCTCCCCTCCCCTCCCCTCCCCTCTTCTCTCTCTGCCCCCTTTACTGACATTCGTTTGTCCCCCTTGTATTATTTTTCCCCTTCCCCTCACTTCCTCTTGTATGTACTTTTGTATACCTCTGAGGGTCTCTTGAAGCCCAATCTTAACTTGAGAGGTCTAGGAGTTAATGGTGCTGATTTTGTTGCCACTTTGGGTAGAACTTGATGTACGCCTGGGCAAAACCATTTGCCCTCCTGGGTATTAATTTCACATTTATGAAATAAAATGATTGGATTAGATAATTCATCAAGTTTCCTTCCACTTCTTACATCCCATGATTATAATTTCCAATTGATATTTTATCAATAGTATTTATTCATGTTGATCCTCAAATTTGGCAAAATAATATGCTTGTTTGGAGAAACTACAAGCACCAGAAGTCAAAAGCAATTCATCAACTTTCAGAATGATCAGTTACATACTGTAGCATGTATTTTAGGGACAATACATATCATCATGCTTAGAAACAAATGCCTCTTGCAGGTTTAGTGAACTCTTAGGTTTAGTGAACTCATGGTCCTGTGGTAGGCACATTGTCCAGCAGCAAGAACAAGCCTGTATTGGAGAATCCAGGAACATTGCCTATTCAAAGATATTTCTTTCAAGTATGTAGAGATGAATGAAGTAGATTGATCAAAGCACTATCCTTAAAACTCTTTGTAGTATGATTGCTGCAAACTGTTCTTGTGGGAGCATTCAGGGCCAGGTTTCTGTCATTTATATTTTATAATATATGTGGGTCGAGAATTCTTTGTAATTCTCACTTTTCGTTATATTACAAGCAGCTAGAATGAGAGAAATACAAGCCTACTACAACTTGAAAGGAGACCTTTAAAGGACATTTTTTTTAATGCAATTGCATTACTGCATTAGGTACAGAATTAACAGTGTAATTAGAGTAAATCAAAATGTTCCTGCATCAGTCTCATTTTTAGGAAATGTTAATTGCATGTTGCTTTATGCTCTGTCTATATGATGAACTTCCTTAATTAGATTAAGTGTTTTAGTTTGAAGGTCCAGCTTCAGGGTAATTAAAACACTGGGTAATTAGCCATATTTCCTAAAACTTAACGCCTCTGAAAATATTTTTGTAGCTCTCTTACTATGTCTTACCTCTTTTAATGAACCTATATTTTTACCCTTTTTCTTCTTTACAAAGGAACAGTATGAGGGATTGTTGTTGATGGGCTGCTATTATAATAAGAAATAGGTTTTAATTTGGACAATCATATTTCTGATGTATTGGATGAGCTGCATCCATCAAAGAGAAGTTTGCAATGGTCATTGGAAATCCTGCCTCTGTCTGCCAGGCTGAATGAGGGCAATAGGAGCCCCTATTCATGCCAAGAAGTAAAGGCATCATTTAATTGTTGGCATAGTTCTAGCAAGATGTTTGGAACTTGTAGATGTTGTAAACTAATACACTACACTTAATGGTTAAGTATCGGTTATTATGAATTGCAGTGAAGTCTTATTTGGGGAAAGAAAAAAGATGGGAAAAAGGATAAGCATGAAGCAAGTGAGACTATAAGATTAAAAAACAGAAATATTTAGATTCTAAGAGAAAACAGAAAAGGAATATAAGACTATGGACTTGTGAAATCCAATGAAGGAGAAAAACATCTGGCAGTACAGTCTATATAAGGGTAAGGACTGTCGAGAGAGATTATTTCTTGAGTGGAAAAAATCATCAATACAATCAGTGGTTTACAGAGAATAGATTCTTCTCGTAACTTATCAAAACCTCTGAAATCTTCTAGCTTCACCCTTTTGGCTCTAATTTCCTTGGGATCCAGCAGAAGCAGATACAGATGTACCTGGATCTCTGAACTCCTGGTGAGCATGGGGTAGCAAAGTCATTCTTCTCCATAACCCCCTCCTGGAGGAGGTGATGTTATAATGAATCACACGAACCCCTACTTTGGAACCCAAGAAAAGTTGTCCCTACAGAATTAGTTTCCTCACTAGTAAGGTGGGGATAATGGTAAATGTGGGAAAATAGCCAGAATGAAATGACATATATATTAAGATGACATATGAAAATCCTTTTGATCATGCTAGCACCTTAGTATGTTCTTCAGTATGTTTCTTAGGACTAGTTTCTCTTTTTAATAACAACAGTACTCTGTTCACACTCAGGGTGACTTTGTCACTTCCTTCTTCTTTCAGGATTGGTTTTGTACCAGCTTTCCGTGCCCTTCCACCCCACTCAAGCATGCTAACAATGTCCTTTCTTGAACACCAAGAAGTCCTGCCACATGCACTGTCTTTTTTGCAAGGATCATAAAATACTTCAGTTTCCTTTATCCCTTTGTGACTTACATGCTGCTGTCACTTTAATCTCTATATGTTTTAAACTTCACAAGACATAATTATAGTTTTAGACAGGTAATGTTTACTTAAATGTCCACATATTTAAGCATTATTTTAATTTTCTTTCCATACACTGGTCTTTCAAATTGGGATAATTTTTTTTCCCTGCAAGGAAAATTTCTTTAATGACAAACTTGATTATATTTGTCTGAAAATATCTTTATTATGCCTTCACTCCCATTAAAGGATGTTTTGCTGGGTATGAATTTCTGAGTCTTCTCCTCACACTTTGAAAATATTACTTCACTATATCCAGACTTCCTTGCTTCTGTTGAGAAACCTGTTTTCAGTTTATGCAGCAACATTTTACATGTAATACCTTTGATTTTTTCCTGATCCTAAGATTTCCATGTATTTGACATCTTATTGTTTTATTAAAATATTTCAAATATAGATGTCTTATTTTGTAGTATTTGCTGGGACTCTAGTATCTAGAAACTGATGTCTTTCATCATTTCAGTTAAAAAAAATCAGCCACTTACTTCTCAAGTGATGCCTTTGTTTCCTTCTACTCCCTTAAACTATAATACTGCCTTTTCCCTTCACTCACTTGGCTGCATTAATTAAAGAAGAGTTTGTATTCACTGCTTCTACTTTGGGTCTTAGTCTTCTTGGGTTCCTATAATAACAAAATACCAGACACTAGGTGGCTTAAACAACAGAAATTAATTTTCTATAGTTCTGGAGACTAAGAAGTCCCATACTCTGGGTGACAACAGATTGGGTTCTGGGTAAGAGCCCTCTTTCTGGCTTGCAGATGGTTGCTAGCTGTATCCCAAATAGGGCCTTTAGGAACTCATGAGACTGAAGCCTTCAACATAAAGCTAATCACTCTATCCCAATCTCACCCCACTTATCACCTCAAATCTTCTTGTTGATATCTCTATATATTATAATATTAGCACTTTATTTTCTCAGTTATTCAGGCATAAAGTATCAGAAACATTTTTGTGTGTTTCAATTTTATCCCTTCTTTAGTTCTTAATTCTATCTACCGAACAATTTCTAATTTTCTTCTTTGGATGCTTCTCTTTCTTTCACCCTTCTTCTCATTACCACTGACATAACTGAATACAAGGACATCCTAACATATGGACTGCCAATGACCCTCACACTCATCCATCCATGGTGCCAGAACCATATTAATATTAAAATAGTCCTGTTCCCAGTTCACAAATGTTAGTATAGCCTAGAGCAATGTTTCCTCAATTAACTGTGGTCAGGCCCAGTTTTGTTCATAATTTCCAATTCTTATGGCATAATTCCTTGATAAAGCACAACAAAAGCAACAGTGCAAGAATGAAAAAAAGGCACACAAAATACAGCATAATTTTTGTGTGTTTCAACAGCTATAAAATCAGTATACTAAATTGCTATAGAGCTTTTACACTTTCACTCTGAATTTCTCATCATGGATGGTAACAGTCTGCAGACCGTACCTCAAATGAACCACACTTCAGTCAGCATGACATTGACTCTTTACAGTGCCTGTAGTGCAGAATCAATAGAAGATTCTAAAATATGCAGATGTCCATGTACCTAAGAGCTAATGAATAGAATCTCTGGGAATGCTGCCAGGGCTTGGCCATTTCAAAAAAGCTGTAAAATTGATTCTGATACTCAGCCAGGGCTGAGTACCATTGGCTTTTGAGAAAAGTACAAACTTACAATTCTCTATAATCTAGTTCCAATCTGTCTTTTCAATATCATCAGCATCGCTTCTTTCACCTAGCCCATGTTCTAGTGAGCTAGGACACTGAGCCTTTCTTTCCAATGATCGGCCCTTTCCTCATTCTGCTCTTTAGTTCCCGCCTTTCCTTCATTGTGACATGTCATGTCCTCCATCTCTCCCTATCAAAATCCATCTTGTTCTTCCAGTGCCCACATACAGAAATTCCTTTGTGACACCATCAAAAATTGCAAGCATTAATTTTCCCCTCATTGAATGTTTTCCCTACTTTTTGTATTTGTCTTGTGATATGCCATCATAGTTTCTTTACATTCTGGTTACAGAAGTATTGTGATGTAAAGAAAAAAAAATTATGTTCAGGAGAACTGTATTTGAGTCCAGTTTTCACTTCTTCCTAATTGTGTGACCTTGGGTAAGCCAAATAACTTCTCCAAACCTGAACATTGAGAATAAAAATCTTAACCTTCATCACATGATAGCTTTAAAAAGTAAATGAGATAATATATATGCAAGGTATATCAATACAAAATACTATTGCTTGTCTTATTAGGTTATAGGCATACTTGAAGGTAAAATTAAGAAAACAGGTCCCTATATTCTTAAACACTGTAAAATATCTGACATTGCAAGAGTTCAGCTGGACATACAGAAGTTACTGAAACAATGGAAAAGTGATTTTGAGACTAACAAAGATAAATTTAATCCATTACAATCTATTTTTCTCAATGAAAGCAATCTGAGCTGCAAATTGTAATAGCTAATCTTTATTTATAATTTGCCATGGAATATACACTTTATTGATAATTCACTGCATAAGGGTTATAAATATTTATTGATAACTTACTATGTAATAGACAAAAATGTTCAGTCCTTTAATTATGTCTTTAACCTGCAAAACTCATATCAACTACATTTTGTTTCATTTTATATTGAGAAACTCAGAAAGTTAGGTCTTATTAAAAAACATAACCACGGTTCTTTAGTAGGTCATGGAGTAATAGTTTTAACTTAAGATTTAATAATGGGGGCTGGGGATATGGCTCAAGCGGTAGTGCACTCGCCTGGCATGTGCAAGGCGCTGGATTCGATCCTCAGCACCACATACAAATAAAATAAAGATGTTGTGTCCGGCCAAAAACTAAATAAATATTAAAAATTCTCTTCTCTCTCTCTTTCTCTCTCTCCCTCTCTCTCTTAAAAAAAAAAAAAAGATTTAATACTGGAACCCAAGGTTTGAGTTCAGTGAAACTCAATGAATATTTAGTTCTATTTAATAATTGCCCAATAAATGGGGGATAAGGTTGGTTGTAAAAATGTTCAAGACTTCAAAGATACTACATTCCAGTGGAAGAAAAAAATCCAGTAGAAATTACTTTAAGAAATCTGAGCATAGAGGACAATGGTGTCCTGCACGAAGATGTGACCATGGAGCCCAGCTGGGAATGATGAGTGACAGTGGGCTCTGAAAGAGACTACATCAAAAACATCAAAAGGCCTCTTCAACAGGAGCAGAGATTGTCAGAAAAAGGGAATCATGTTGAGAAGAGTGGAGTATTCTATACTGAGGGAGAATCTGCAAAGGCTTGGAAGTGAAGTTATTAGCAGTTTGGGGAAATGTATTCAGGAGTTATGACTATAGGTTATAGTTAGACGAGGGATAAGAGAAGACATAAGTAGGGACGGACCAAGGAAGATTCAAGACCAGAGTTATTTTAGGGTGTGTTTTCCCTGTAGATCAGGAAAGAAAGAAGAAAGATGTCAATACTATTTGATCTTTAATTAGGATTTCTGGATAAAATGAGTACGGAGTTAATCCTTAGTTGAAAGATGGTGTGACCCAGAATTCCTTATGCCTTTCTATGTCTTTATTTCTGCAGTTATTTCCAACAAGAGCTATCTAATAAGACACATGTTAACACTTACCAAAAATAGATACTGGAAGCCAAGAAAAGTTGCATGATTAACATTCTTGACATAGCTATGAAACTTGATTCAGTGAAATAAAATGTGGACCACCATTATTTCATGAAATAGTGAAATAAAAAGGATTGTAGGGATGTAGCAGTTGGAATAGATTATGATTGTACTCCCTTCCTAAGTCCAGTCAACAACCAGAGAACTCTCCTGGGCTCAGCAGCTCTATATTCTTCAGATATTCCAGGTCTGAGAGGTAGGAACAAGTCTCTGGGGACTATTAATACTCCTGGTATCTTGCCCCAAAGTCAATCTGGGAGAAACTACAGATACAGGACAAATGAAAGAAAAGAAAGAAGAAAAGAGGAAAGAATAGAGGAGAGAGGGTAGGAAGGAAGGAAGCCATCGAGCAAACAAAGAAGAAAAGACCAGACATTCTAAGGAGATTAAGGTTATCTTGAATGGATGAGTGAGGATGGTGAAAATAGCTAGCTGTGTTAGCTTTTCCATGCTGTGACAAATATCTGGGAAAATCAACTTAGAGGAGGAAAGACTTAATTTTGACTCATGGTTTCAGAGATTTCAGTCCATGGTCAAATGGCTTCATTGCTGTAGGTCTGATTTGAGGCAGAACATCATGGCCGGAAAAAAGCTGCTCAGCTCATTGCAGCCAGAAATCAAAAAAAAAAGGACAAGGAAGAGGATAGAGGCAATATATAGTCTCTAAGGGCACCTCCCTGGACTTACTCCCCTTAGCTAGGTCTCACCTCCTGCAGTTTCCATCACTTTGTAGTAGCGTGCTCACATCTTGAATCCCTCAAGGGATTAATGCACTGATAAGATCAGAGCCCTCGTGTCAAGTCACCTTCTAGAAGCCCCATCTTTGAACACTGCAGCACTGGGGACCAAGCCCTCATCACATGGTCCTCTCAGGAACATCTCATATCCAAACCACAACAGTAGCGAATCCTGGACTGGAAGACAGCAAGAGAACAGAAGAATAGCTTCTAGGGTCTACATATGAGAGAAAATATTTGTCTCTCTGTGTCTGGCTTTCTTCATGTAACCATTTTCTCTCATTCCAGCCATGTTGTTGCCAGTGACAGGGTTTTATTCTTCTTTGTGGAATCTAAAATAGACTATCCTTGAATGAAGAATAGTGATTACTGGTGGATGGGGTGGGCCGGGGAATACAGAGAAGTTGATGGTGTGTACCAAAATAGACCTAGGTACAAGGAATCTTATTCCTCTGGTGTTTTGAAGAAAGTGGGAAGACTATAGTGCACAATAATCTGTTAGGCATTTCTGAAGATCTAGAGGAGTTTGAAGGCTTAAAGCAAAAAGAAATGATAAATAGAGGGAAATAGAAATTGCTCTGATTTGATCACGGCATGCTGTAAGTTTGTGTTGAAACATCACAGTGTACACCATTAATATGAACAATTAATGCATGATAATAACACATAATACAAAATAACAAAAATAGAATATTACAGGAAAATGTCCTAAAGTCTTTTCTTGTTTGTTTTGAGGACTGTTGTGAAGTTATCACTGGATATTGGTGACTCTATGCTGCCTAGGTTCTTTGTGCTCAGTCTCATCCTGCCTTTTCAACCTTGAACTTACCCAGGGCTGACACAGACCATGGTCTTTTATATACAAGTTTATAAGCTGAAAGAAAAAGAAACACAAAGAAATGGGTGTTATACATCATGCAAATGAGAATTATTAGAGGAGGTAAACTAAAAAAATGTTTTTAAATAAACGATAATTAAGATAATAAGATATTAACTATGTGACAAAAGAATAAGAAACCACTTAATAGTGCAATAGTTGATATAATTATTATTTTGAGGGATATAGCTGAAGAGTAAATAAGTGAGTTTAGAGATCAGATTAAGGAACTCTCTGAGGGGGACAGGTAAGAATAAAAATATGGAAAAACAATACAAAAGCTAAAAGGCATAGAGAATAGAAAAAAAAAATCAATATCTGTATGATGCCCAAATGATGAGAAAAAATGAAAAGAGAAAGGAGAAAACATTGACAAATTGATAGATACCTTCAGAATTAAAGAAATGAAAGATTCCAACATAATAGAGTTTATAAGGGACCAACGGAAACATCATGAAAAATTCTCACTTATGTATTGTAATGAGAATTGAAAGCAAAAGAAAATAGAATTTCTGCAACAGAGACCTTCTGCAAATAAACAAAAATTAGATTTACAGTGGATTTCTCAACAGTAAACTAAAGATAATAAGAAAATTTAGTATCATTTTTAAGTATTAAGAAAAGAATTGTGACCTAAAAAGATTTTCATAACTAGAGAAGTTGATGTGTAAAGATGAAGGCTTAATAAAAGTATTTTTATATATAAAAGGTCTCAGAACTTTTGCTATAAAATGGCCTAGTTTGAAGACCCAAATTAGGAGATTAAGGATAAATAGATATTAAGTAAAATTTACACCTATATTAGAAGAGTAACAGTAATGGTGAAAAAAGTAAAAGTATATCCTCAGCAGTTTAAGACTAAAGTTCTAGATAATAGGCATAATCATCAGAGGCAGCATGAAAGAAATTTTGAAAACAATGTTTATTATTAGGAAAAAGACATAAATATTTGTAAATTTACACAAATATGAAAAGGAAATTTAAAAGACTAGGGATCTTGACATAAATATAACAATCATCATAATAAAATAAGATAATATGCAACTTTTAAAACGGAGAAAATTCATTGTATTGCAAGGAGGAAAGATGGGGAGAGGGAAGGTCTAAAGAGAAAAGAATAAATGAAGCATAATATGACAGAGATAAGTTTTAAATTAGCAATAATCACAATTTACATTGAAATTAAAATCTTGAATCAACATGGGTAGAAATAAGATCTAATTTAATAGTAATTATGCAACTTGAAACTCAGAGTAAATTTGCGAATTAAAAGACCATGACACCTTGGACTAAATGAAGAAAAATGTTTTCTGAAAGAGACAAACTGAGAACAAAAACACGCAGAACATCTGAATACAGGAGGTCAAAAAACACACACACCAAGCCAATGTGACTCAAAGAAACCTTGGCATTTTCTTATGAAATTTAAGAAGTTCTGACAGAGAAGAGGTGCACTGTACTCTAATGGATCAGAGGTTGGAACAGTAGGGAAGAACTGGGCAGGAACCATCGGAGGCACACAGAGGTCCAGATCAAGAACCCGCAGGGCTGAGGATTACTTACGTAAGAGCCACTGGACCTGAGAAAGATTCTGCTGGCAAGAACCCAGTGGATTTGATGGGAAAGCTCTGAGAAATAAACATGGAGATTCATGTGAGGAGCCATGACAATGGGCTATGAGGGCGTTCTCTGGACTGTACTGAGATATTCTGCTACTGAAAATCTAATACTTACTGAAAAAGAAGTAGGGGTTTAACTAAAACAGAGAAATTTGTATTAGATTAGCAAAACTGTCAACACTGGGCTTCTTCTTCTAGGATTAGCTGAAAGACAGAAGCAGGTCTTTCCTGGGGATAGCCTTTCCTTCCCACTGTTCAGGAAGTCCCAGAGCAGAAGTTTTGTGTGACCAAACATGGCTCTCACTAGAAGCCATTTGGCCTCCATTCACTATGGCACCTGTACCTCACAGCCCAGGGCGGTAAAAATGCATAAAAATTTTATTTTCTAAGAGATAGAACAAAAGAAAACAGAAGTAAAGATTGACTCTACAAAAGCTTTCTGCCAAGAAAGGGGTTTAATAGAGCATGGATTATCCTTCCTCATTATGAGAAATTTCCATTTGAATGCTGTAGGCAGAAGATGGCTCTCAAACACAACTCACAAGGTTAGTTCAGGAAGTTAACCACATGGAAATAGAGATCTCGTTCCTTATCATTTTTGTTATTATCTTGACATGATTTTTTAATAAACCTTTCATTTGGTATATGGAGAAGATGCAATCTCTCTCTCTCTCTTCATTTTTGCAGCTAACATTAAAAAAAAAATAAACCCTTTCTTGATCTGTGTTTCATCATTGCCTTTAATTGAATTTTTCTCTTTTAAGAGTCCACGGACATTTTCAAACTAGCAACTCTAGAATCATTATTTGTATTACTGAGGATTATTAATGCTTAGTTTACTGTATAATATTGCATGAGAGAATTAGGTTGATGATTTTAAAGAAAAACTTGAAAGTAAAATTAATTTCTACAGGGTTTAATTTTTTCAGGGGGAAGTGATTCAGAAGGTTGCCTCATGCATGGAGGTAGATATTGAATGTGATATTTAATAAAGGCAAATGGACACATGGAGGGGGGTTTGTCAGTAATGCGTTGTTGGGCTCTGCCCTTTTTAAAATGAGTTAATGACTTTTGTTTCATGACCCATTTCTAATGGTAGCTTGGTCTTTTCGAAGAGGACATCACTGTCATAGTTCAGCGATATTAAGTAGTTCTTCCGTGGTGGCACATTAAAAGCAAGTAGGTAAGACTTAAATGTTAAGCTCCTCACAGAATAAAAGGCCACCAACTAGTTAAGTAAAGACATTATTTGCAGACAATGCATTGTAAAGATGACAGTTGGCAAGAAAATGTCTTGGTCAAATTCTGTTTTAAAATTTAGTTATAATAGCAAAACTATGATTATGAAGCGCCTGGCTTTTCTAATTCAAATGCCATCCCATTTTAGATTATCGGTTTTAATGCAGATAATATTTTATGTGTAAAGGCAGTGTTACTATCTCTTCACTCCGAAAGTAACATGTTTTGCTTTATCTGGTTTTGATTTACTTTAGCTTTGGGTGTGAAACATCAGGGGAGAATTATGATTACTTCTCATTTCTGATGATAATACCAACATTCCTATATGATCCATGCTTTTAGTCAAGTAGATGAAACAATATATTTCACCCTATATCTCTTTTTGGTAGAGCAAATCATGAGGACCAAGCCCAGATCTAAGAATCAAAATCCTATATTGTCTAGCCCCATCACTTATGTAGACTTGAGCTATTTAACATCTGTAATTTAGATAGTTTCTGTTCAGAAAAAAAATTATATTTTAACTCCCCATCAATTACAGTATTGCCAAATCAAACATATTCATTTAGTGTTTTTCTTAATATATTGCTACATGCTGGGTTGTTATGGGTAAGTATAGAATTGTTCAAGTAGGTTCAATTGTTCAATAGACAATATCAACACATGTGCCCCAAATATCAAGCAACTTTAGGTAATAACTAAGCAATATACATTGCTCATCATAGTGAATTTACAGCATGAAAATGATTTTCATTGATGAATATTAGTCAAGGATGACTTCATACAGGAAGTGTTTTGTGTGCTTGGAGATATCATTTATTTCTCATCTTCTATGCTTATTGTTAGTGGCTACTCATTCACATAACCTGGATATAGGTCAATGATGCCTTATTCAGGAAATTATTCCCAGCCTTTGCATACCCCTACCTAATCTGTCATCTGAGTTTAGAAGTCCCATCTTCTAAGCAATGCTTCCTTTCCCCCCCCCCACCCCCCAGCTATCCACAATGTTTAAGATTTTTAGCTCTGGATCAAGAGAGTCTTCAGTTAGAACCCTGATGGTTAATTGTTTCCTACCTCTATAAATGCACTTTAAAGTTTATTTTGGTGACAGCATAGAGGAGACAATAAAGCAGCAGGAGAACTGGAGGTAGAAAAAGCAATTTGAAGATTGTTACCTAGGGAGGTGAGAGATAATTAAGAGGACTAGACTGGACACATGGGGAGTAAAGAGGAGACCAGTGCAAATAAATATTTATGTGGACAGCTACATGAACCTGGTGAACACTTAGCCACGACAGGAGAATATTAGTCTGCCCTACTCCTTCATGACAGGTGTAGGAGCTCCACACTCAAGAGGAAGCTCAACTCATGCTGCTTCCTGATGGGTGACATGAAGCTTTCACCAGGCCATAGGGAGAGAGGCCTGCTCCATGTCTGGAACCTCTGTGTCCTCCTGCAAGCAGAGAAAAGAACAGAGAAAGAGGAGAGTGGACTCCTTCCTTTAAGAAGAAGTACAGAAAGCTGTCCCTATTACTATTGTTGACTTCAAAGCAGCATGATTCATAAGATCTTAATTCTGAGTAACTCCTCTGAAAATCAGGTTCTGCTGAAGAGAAAGAAGTGAAGAGCAGACAGGGAAGTCAGCTACCTGATGTAAAAAAAAAAAAAAAAAAAGGGAGGGGGGATTTCTCCTATTCCCAGCCACCCAGTAGAGTAAAAGAATGAAAAAAAAAAAAAAAAAAAAAACAAAACTTGACTGTCTTCCTTGGCCCAATAGTAGACAAGTTAGATATAGATGCTGATGTGGATGTAGATAAGATATCGATACACTCATTTACATATATACACAGTTTTATTTATACACTTATATCCACATACACATGTGTGTATGCATGTATATGTATATAGTCATATTTGTGCACATATGTGCTTGTGTGTGTAAGTTTGGGGCAACGTCTGGAAAAAAAAAACTCCATAGCGTCTCCACTAAAAAAGGAAAAATTGTTTAGGTTGAATTACAAATACCTAATATGAAAAGAGTCCTGAAACCAAATGGTGTTTAAATTCTCTTGGATTAAAGCTATTAATACTATTTTCATTTAATTGAGACAGCAATGAAGAGATTTGGAAGGGAGATTTGGAAGGGCATTAGAATATATCTGAAGTGCACCTGAAACATAAAAATTTAAGTCGTATTATTGTGATCATTAAATATTATTGAAGATATAATGTTATCTTCAATATTATATTATCTCAAAACTAGCTAGATTGTATGCCTTTTTGATGATGTCACAGATTCTATGCTGTCTTTCATTTTTATTCAAAAATGCACTTATTTAATTTTAAAACACCTAATTAGTACACTGGACAAAAGCAAAATGAAAATCTTTTGATTTTATCTTTAAGAAAAATCAATCTATACTCAGTGGAATGAAGTTGGACCTCTTCTCTATAACTGTATCCTGTTGTACTCCTAAGATTGAGTGCTGCTGTTCTAGGAAGATATAGCTGGTGCTTGTTTTTCACTAAAGCACATTTAGTGCTTTGGGCCATTTCCTGCATAAGGAATCATGAAGTGTGAAACAGAACAGATGTTGTAGACCTCTACCTTCAGAAGCCAGCACTTTGCAGGAGTAGCTAACGTGTGTAAGACTTAGATATCCAGAGTAGACATGGTTGGAAATGACAACTGAGCGATAGTCCTAGGTGGCAGAGATAGGAACCAGACTGCTCTCTTATAGCACTTTTTTTTCATGGAGATAAGAATGCTAATGAGGTCAGAGAGCAGTTCAATAATGGCATAATAAGCCATGCAGATATTGCCCTGAAGAAAAGACACAAAGGAGTCATTTAAGAAAGGAAATAAGATTTTAACCTTTGGGCCTGAAAGGACTTCACCATTGGTCACTCTGGGGTTATTCATTTTAGCCTAAACAGCAAGAACAATAGAATTTGAGATTTTAGTTCAAATTCCATCAGTATCAATGTGAAATTACTACATTTTAAATCTTAGCAATTGCATATAAATATATGCTCTGGGTTACTTTGGTACAAAAGGTCTCAGAAAATTTACGACATGTTTGAGGAGGAAAGAAGGTGTTGTCTTATTTTGGTTTATGGCATCTACAATCCTAAAGACCCACTTTGTCATTTCAATAGCTGCTTCTTCATTGCCATCATAGATGGTCATGATTGGCCAAACTATCCAGCTGTTCTTTGTTGATGAATTGTAAGAACAGAAAGACACAATATTTGTAATTTGTTAAGTAATGAATCAGACTATACAGACATTTTGCATTTGTCTTTTAAATGGGCTATCAGGAGGGTCATTTTAGAATACATGTATATTTGGGGGGCAGTAATCAGACCTTATGCTTCAAGTAACTATTCACAAACACAAGCTGTAGATGTAAACTAGGAGTTCATGTATGTAAAAGTATTTTATAAAATTGCTCTCTGAAAAAGACTGTCATTTTAGAGTAGATGTTAAAGGAGGTCAGTACAGTACACAAAGGGCAGAGTTTGGGTCTGTGTTCCCTTATAAACATGAAAATCTGTAACATTCGACACTTACAGTCTAGATTCCCTTCTCCCAAAATAACAGGCAATAAATTAGTGATATCCAAGGACTTCTTTCATCTTAAATGTGATTAAGACAGGTAAACCCAGGGGAGGATCACTAACAGCGATGAGATGCTTGAAAAGAAATTAGCCAATATCATTTAGCCAAAATAAATAAATAAATAAAGTACTGGAGCTGGGGATATAGCTCAGTTGGTAGAGTGCTTGCCTAGCATGCATAAGGCACTGGGTTCAATCCCCAGCACCACCAAAAAAAAAAAAAAAAAAAAAAAAAAAAACCAAACAAAAAACCCCAAAACATTGTGCTAATCCAAATACAAAACACTATATATAATTCCATGTGAACTAGCAGCTCTTCAGGGCTGAGGACATACGGCTGTGACAGCTCAGGTTGACTCAGGGTTTCCTTTTTTGGGGAGTATAATTAAAATATTATAAAATTCTGTCAATACTTGTATAATTCTGTATATATAGTAAATAACCTTGAATTTGTATTCTTAAGTGGGTGAATTGTGTGGCATATGAACTATATATATCTCAATAAAGCTGTTTAAAAATATCATGTAGCTTTAGGGGTGCTAAGGATAGACACTGGAAGCATTAAATGCTTTTCTTTCACTGTGATGTCAGTCTCTAGTTAATAACCATTTGATTATCCTCATTAGTGAAGATGGACATTAACATGGAAAATACAAGATAGACTCATTTCAGTTGCTTTCTTACATCTATCTACCAACTTTCTGCAGGGCCTTTACCTACTATTGGTGTTATTGTTTTCACTAGTTACCAGTTGACAATGAAATCCTTGCTGCTGGTCTTTGACATCTAACCCAGGTTTCTGTCTGCAGCTGCTCCCAGCTATCACAACCATCAACTTTACTCTGCTTCCCCTATGATTGTTCCAAAAATAAAAGCTGATCTGGAGAAAGGTAATTCACAGCTAGGCAATAGTAACATGTGTATATGCATAGCATGTACATCATCTAATTTCATTCTTACAATTCAATGAAGTGATTAGAGAAGATTATTAACCTCCGTTTTCAGAAGGAGCCAAGGACAAGAGAAGTTAATTGTTTTCTTTAAATTCAAATAGTTGTTGGTTGCAAATCCTGTATCAGATGTAGTATTATATGATATAAAAAACCATGCCCTTTCTTTACGCCATTCTCTTTTACCAATTGAAAACATATAGCATTTTTTGAAATGCTCTGTACCTTTAAAACCTTTAAATTGTTATGTTAAACTTTCACACAACAGAAATATTCCCCAAAACTTGGTAAGAGACTGAAAAAAATCTACTAAAAAAAGAAATAACTAAAATAATTTTAGAGAAATTTACAAAACAAAAACAACAACAAAAAAAAGATTTAATGCAGAGTGTCTTCAGAAAAGGAGACCTCACATGGATTTAAAATGTGCTTCTATTTATAGAAGCCAGAAGCAGTTGTTGTGTTGGAATATGAATAACAGGACCTAAATTTAAGCCCTGGTTCTTCCATTAACTACTTGAGTAAATTTTGAAGACTATAGGAACTTCAGTTTCCTTACTGTACATTTAGAAATTATATTTCATTAACTCGTTGATTGGTTTATGCATCAAGTATATGCCCAAGTGCCTTCTAGGTCATATGGATTTCACCATGAGGAAGTCAGAGAATGACTCTGAAATGAGGGTCAGCTACTGATTTTCTCTTCAATCTGTGCCCAGCTTTCTTATGCTCTGCTATTTGATACAGGAAGGGATAATTCCTTAGTGTCTTTTACCCACTGGATTCAAGGAAAATTATGATTATAAGAGGTAGGGAAGAAGATTTAGGAATGGCAGGTGTGTAAAAACTGAAATATTTCTCCCACATTAACTAGCCTTCAGTAAACCCTGCTCTAGCCAGGAAATCTCATCATCGTTCTTGAAAAGCCACCTCCTCACTGTCTCTGTAGCCACAGGAGCTGTACCAGTTTCCTACAGTTGCTCCTATCTGCCTGTCTCATGAGCTCCTTTCTGATGAAAAGCACACCCTCTAGATCCAAGAAACTCCACCAACTCTGAGCAAGGTAAATACTAAGAAATCACAGCAAGGGACACAATAAAATCAATTATTAGAAGAAACGCTTAAACACAGACAAGGAAAAACAAGAATAGAAATACTGCTGACTTTTTATCAGAAATGAGGAAAACAAGGTGGTGCTCAAAACAACAGGAACAAAGTGCCTCTCAACCTCAGATGCCTTATCCTTATTCCTCATTTTCTTTAAAATTAGATACAACAAACCCATCTTCAGGAGGAGACTGAGAGAATTTGTCACCAGCTGACCAACTAAATAAGAAATATTAAGGGAAATTCTCCAGGTGGAAATAAAAGTATGCTAGCTAACAGTTTGAATCCATAGAAAGTAATGAAGAACAAGAATGTTATATGCATAACTAATTTAAACTTCTCTTATTTAAAAAATTCTTTAAAATAATATTGACCTTTGACAAAGGAACTAAGAACACACATTAGGGAAAGAACGATCTTTTCAATAAATGATTCTGGGAAAGTTGGATAACTACATAGAGAAAAAGGAAATTAGACTCTTATTTTGCAGATATAATAAACCACCCAAAATGGATTAAAGACTTACATGTGAGACACTGAAATGACTAGAAGAAAACAGGTGAAATGCTTCAGGACATTGGATTTTTTTTTCCCTTAAGACCAGAAAAAGCACAGGAAACAAAAGCAAAAACAGAAAAATAAAATTACATCAAACTGAAATTCTTCTGCACAGCAAAGGAAACAATCAATAGAGTGAAGAGACAATTTTAAGAATGGGAGTAAATATTTGCAAACTATAAAAAGGTTTAATTTCTAGAATATAAAAGGAACTTAAATAGCTCAATAGCAAACAAGCAAACAAATAACATGATTAAATAGTGGGCAAAAGAAGATACATAAATATCCATATGAAAATATACTCATCATCACTAACCATGAGAAAAATGCAAACCAAACCCATAAGGAAATATTGACCTTGCAATGAGTTTGAGAGGCAGTTATCAAAGACAAAAGATAATTGCTTATATGAAGAAAAAAAAGAAGTCTTTTAAAAATATTTGTTCTTTTTAGATATATATGAAGGTAGACTGTATTTTGACATATTTTACATAAATAGAGTATAACTTATTTTAATTAGGATCCCATTCTTGTGGTTGTACATGATGTAGAAATTCACTGGTCATGTATTCATATATGAACCCCATAAAGTTACGTCCAATTCATTTTACTGTCTTTCCTATTCCATCTCCCCTCCCTTCCCTTCATTCCCCTTTTTAATCCAATGAACTTCTATTATTCCCTCTTCCACTCTTATTATGCGTTAGCATTCATATATCAGAGAGAACATTCAGCCTTTGGTTTTGGGAGATTGGCTTATTTCACTTAGTATGATAGTCTCCAATTCCATCCATTTACTGGAAAATGCCATAATTTCATTCTTCTTTATGGCTGAGTAATATTCCATTGTGTATATATATCACATTTTCTTTATCCATTTATCTGTTAAAGGGAACTTAGGTTGGTTCTATAGCTTTGCTACTGTGCTACAAATATTGATGTATGCTGATTTTAAGTCCTTTGGGTATATAGGAGTGGGGATAACTGGGTCAAATGATGGTTCCATTTCAAGTTTTCTGAGAAATCTCCATACTGCTTTAGGGAATGGTTGCACCAATTTGTAATCTCACCAGCCAGGTATGAGTGGGAACTTACATCCTCATCAACATTTTTTTTTAAATTTTAATTAGTTACACATGACAGTACAATCACCTTGACAAATCATACATTTGAATCAGATGGGATATAATTTCTCATTTTTCTGAGTGTACAGGTTGCAGAATTATATTGGTCATGCAGTCACATATATACACACAGTAATAATAATGTATATTCCTTGTCAACATTTATTGTTATTTGCATTCTTGATCATTGCCATTGTGACTGGAGTGATACGTAATCTCAGTTTTGTTTTAACTTGCATTTCCCTAGTTGCTAGAGATGTTGAACATTTTTTCATATATTTGTTGACCAAGTGTATTTTTTTTATTCTATGAAGGGTCTGTTTATTTCCTTTGCCCATTTATTGATTGGGTTATTTGGGTTTTGTTTTTATTTTTTTGGTGTCAAATTTTTTGAGTTCTTTGCATAGCCTGGAGATTAATGCTCTATCTATCTGAGGTACAGGAAGCAAATATTTTCTCCATTCTGTATTCTCTCTCTTCGCATTCTTGATTGTTTGCTGTGAAGAAGCTTTTTAGTTTGATACCATCCTAAATATTGATTTTTTATTTTACTTCTTGTGCTTTAGAAGTCTTGTTGAAGAAGTCAGTTTCTAAGTTGACATGGTGGAGAGTTGGGCCTACTTTTTCTTCTAATAAGCACAAGGTCTCTGGTCTAATGCCTAGGTCCTTGATACATTTTGCATTGAGTTTGTGTAGGGTGAGAGATAGGGGTTAAATTTTATTCCACTACATATGGATTTCCAGTTTTCCCAGCACCATTTCTTGAAAAGGTGCTTTCTTTTCTCAGTGTATGTATATGGTGCCTTTTTCTAGTATAAGATAACTGTATTTATGTGGGTATGTCCTGTGTTTTCTATTCTGTTCCACTGGTCCTTGTGTCTATTTTGGTGCCAACACTATGCTGTTTTTGTTACTATAGCTGTACGATATAATTTAAGATCCAATATTGTAATGCTTCCTGCATCAATTTTCTTGCTAAGAATTGCTTTGGCTATTCTGGTCCTCTTTTTTGAGAAAAAAAAAGTCTTAACACACAGTTGGTGGAAATGCAAATTAGCATAGCCATTATGGAGGTTCATCCAAAAGAAAAATTAGAACTGAACTACCATATGATCAGCAACTTCAGTACCAGGTATATATCCACAGAAAAGAAAACTATGTCAAAGAGACATCTGCACTCATGTTTATTGCAGTACTGTCAATAATATCCAAGAAATGAAACAATCTAAATGTCCATCAACTGATGAATAAATAAAGAAAATGTGGTTATATCCAGAATGGAGTATTATATTTATCCATATAAAGGATGGAATCCTGTTATTTGTGACAACATTGATGGAAATGAGTCAGCCACAGAAAGACAAATACCATATGATCTCTCTGATGAGTGGAAAATCTAATAATTTATAGAAGAGTAGAGGAGTGGTTACCTATAGCTAAGGAACATAGCATGAAGCAGGAGAATGGGGAAATGTTGGTCAACAGGTACTAAGCAATGGCTAAAAGAAAGTAGTTCTGGTCTTCTATTGTAATTTAGGGTAATTATAGATAATAATAATGTACTATATATTTCAAAAGACCTAGATAAAAGGATTTTGAATGTTTTCATCACAAAGAAATGATGTTTGTGGTGGAGAGTTGTGGAAATAAATATATTTACCCTGATTTGACCATTACACAATGTATTCATGTATCAAAACATCATACAATAAGCAACAAATATATATGAATTTATGTAACAATTCTAAAAAACAAAAAATTTTCTTTTAAAAGAATAGATTTTAAGGAAAAATAATAACAACATTCTGTGAGCTTTGAAACTTACATAGAAAGTGAAAGGTATGAAAAAAATGATTCAATAGGAGCCATGGATAATTGGAAATAGAAGGTTGTTAGAACCATACATTGTATACAGTGGAATAAAATGTTATTTGATGTTAGAGAAAAATCTACTTATTGCAAATCTTAGAGCACCTACTTAAACCATTTATTACCACAAACATCATTTCTTGGTTGGTAGGCTTTTGATGGTGTCTTCTATTTCCTTGCTTGAATTTTATCTTTTTAAATTGTTTATGTCTTTCTGGATCAGTTTGGGTAGATCATATGACTCTAGAAATTTGTCAGTGTCTTTGAGGTTTTTTATTTTACTGGAGTATAAATTTTCAAAATACTTTCTAATTGTTTTCTGTATTTCAATAGTGGCTGTCATGATATTTCCTTTTTCATCAAGAATTTTAGTAATTTGAGTTTTCTCTCTTCCTTTTATTAGTCTGGCTAAGGGTTCTTCTATTTTATTTATTTTTTCAAAGAACTAGCTTTTTGTTTTGTCAATATTTTTGATTTTTTTGTTTCAATTTCCTCAATTTCAGCCCCGATTTTAATTATTTTCTGTCTTCTTCTGCTTTTGATGTTGGTTTGGTTTTTTCCCAGGGCTTTGAGATACAATGTTAGATTCTTTTTTTTTTTTTTTTTTACTTTTTCTTCTTTTAATGAATGAGCTTAATGCAATAAACTTTCCTCTTAGCACTGCCTTCACAGCATTTCAGAGATTTGATATCTCGTATCTGAGTTCTCATTTACCTCTAAGAATTTTTTAATTACCTCTCTGATGTCTTCTGATATCCATGATCATTCAGTAGCATATTATTTAGTCTCCAGGTGTTGGAATAGCTTCTATTTTTTAGTTTATCATTGATATCTAATTTCATTCTGTTATGGTCAGATAGAATGCAGGATAGTATCTCTATTTTTTTTGTATTTGCTAAGACTTGTTTTGTGGTATGACATATGGTCTATTTTGGAAAAGGATCCATTTGCTGCTGAGAAAAAAGTGTATTTGCTTGTTTATGGATAGAGTGTGTATATATATATATATATATATATATATATATATATATATATATATATATTCTCAATTATTGATTGTTTAATTGATTTCTATAGCTTTTTTTGTTTAGATTTTGTTTTGAAGATCTATCCAGTGGTGATAGAGGTGTGTTAAAGTCACCCAGAACTATTTTTTTGTGTTCTGTTTGATCCTTGAAGTTGAGAAGGGTCTATTTTATCTACATAAATGCCCCATTGTTTGGGGCTTAGATATTTACAACTTTTATGTCTTTTTGTTGTATGATTCCCTTGATTAGTATAAAATGTCCTTCTTTATCCCTTTTTCACTAACTTTGGATTGAAGTCCACTTTATCTGGTAAGATGGAAACCCCTGCTTGTTTACGTGGTCCATGTGAGTGATCCGGTTTTTCCCATTCTTCCATCTTCAGTCTGTGGATGTCTTTTCCTGTGAGAAAAGTCTCTTGAAGGCAGCATATTGTGGGGTCTTTTTTAAAAAAATCCAATCTGCCAGTCTATGTCTTTTAATTAATGAGTTTAGGCCATTCACATTCAGGGTTATTATTGAAATATGGTTGTATTCTTGCTCATTTCGGTTTATTTTTTGGTATTTAACTTGACTTGTTTTCTCTTTGATTGGCATTTCCTTTAGGGTAGTTCAACCCTTTGCAGATTCTCCTTGTTTTTCATTTCCTCTTCATGGAATATTTTGCCAAGAATGTTGTGTAGTACAGGCTTTCTTCCTGTAAATTCTTTTAACTTTTGCTTATCATGGAAGATTTTTATTTAATCAGCAAATCTGAAGCTTAATTTTGTGGGATTTAAGATTCTTGGTTGGCATCCATTTTTTTTTTCCCAGAGCGTGGTATATGTTGTTCCAGGATGTCCTGGCCTTGAGGGTCTGGGCTGAAAACATCTGCTGAGATCTAAATTGGTCTCCCCTTACAGATAATCTGATTCTTCTCTCTTGCAGCCTTTAAAATTCTATCCTTATTTTATATGCTAGTCATTTTTATTATAATGTGCCTTGGTGTAGATATGTTGTAATTTTGTATATTTGATGTCCTGTAAGCCTCTTATATTTGATTTTCCAATTCATTCTTCGTGTTTTGGAAATTTTATGATATTATTTCATTGCAGAGAGTGTGTATTCCTTGGTTTAAAACTCTGTGCCTTCCTCTATCCTGATAAATCTTAATTTTTTTAATGTTATCCCCTAATTCTTGGATGTGATATTCATGGTTTCTTACCATCTTCACTGTGGTCAACTTTATTTTCCAGAGTGTATATTTTGTCTTCATTGTCTGAGCTTCTGTCTTCTAAGTGATCTAGTCTGTTGGTGATGTTTTCTATTGAGTTTTTATTTGGTTTATTGTTTCTTTCATTACAGGGATTTCTATTATTATTTTTCTTTTTTTTCAAAATCTCTATCTCTTTCTTGCTACCTGTATTTGCTCTCTTATCTCTTTGTTGGTGTTATCTATTTTTGCCTGTATTTGTTCTGTTCATTCTTCAATTCTCATGTCATTGTACCTTCTGAACTCCTTCTCTGTCACTTCATATACTGCACTGTCAATGGATTCTATTGCTATAGTATCTTGGTTTGTTTGGGGCATTTTCCTCCCTTGTTTTTTTCATGCTGTTTAAGTATCTTCCTCTCCAGCACTGTGGATTTGAGGTATTGCAGTTTCTACCCTATAATCTTGTAGTGTCCCTGCAGGTTAGGAATATCTCACCTTTTTTTAAAAAATTTTATCATGCTTTTATTTATTTATTTATTTTTATTGGTTGTTCAAAACATTACATAGCTCTTGACATATCATATTTCATACATTTGATTCAAGTGGGTTATGAACTCCCATTTTTTCCCCGTATACAGATTGCAGAATCACATCGGTTACGCATCCACGTTTTTACATATTGCCATACTAGTGTCTGTTGTATTCTGCTGCCTTTCCTATCCTCTACTATCCTCCCTCCCCTCCCTTCCCCTCCCATCTTCTCTCTCTACCCCATCTACTGTAATTCATTTCTCTCCCTTGTTTTTTTCCCTTTCCCCTCACTTCCTCTTATATGTAATTTTGTATAACAATGAGGGTCTCCTTCCATTTCCATGCACTTTTCCTTCTCTCTCCCTTTCCCTCCCACCTCTCATCCCTGTTTAATGTTAATCTTCTTCTCATGCTCTTCCTCCCTGCTCTGTTCTTAGTTGCTCTCCTTATATCAAAGAAGACATTTGGCATTTGTTTTTTAGGGATTGGCTAGCTTCACTTAGCATAATCTGCTCTAGTGCCATCCATTTCCCTGCAAATGCCATGATTTTGTCATTTTTAGTGCTGAGTAATACTCCATTGTGTATAAATGCCACATTTTTTTTATCCATTCGTCTATTGAAGGGCATCTAGGTTGGTTCCACAGTCTTGCTATTGTGAATTGTGCTGCTATGAACATCGATGTAGCAGTGTCCCTGTAGTATGCTCTTTTAAGGTCTTTAGGGAATAGTCCGAGCAGGGGAATAGCTGGGTCAAATGGTGGTTCATTCCCAGCTCTCCGAGGAATCTCCATACTGCTTCCCAAATTGGCCGCACCAATTTGCAGTCCCACCAGCAATGTACAAGTAGGAATACCTTACCTTTAAGAAAGAGATCAATGTTTACTGCACCCAATGCAACTAATATGCAGTCATAAATCAATTAGCTTCTATTTAGACACTGACAGGTTTGCAGCTATAAACAGAAATGATGAGTATGGTTATCTTCTACCACATAGCCAGTAGGTTTGCATAAGGCTTTACAGTTTCTAGTGGTGGACAGAGAGAGAAGGGTGGGTAGGACATGATGTATATGAGGTATGATGTCAGAATATAGCAGTATTAGATTATAGAATGAGTGTAAGGGGAATCAACAGAAGTTGGCTGTTAGCAGGAGGAAAAAAAAGATAAGACGCGACCCCATGCAAGATTGTCTGTTGCCTCTGCAATAGTAACTGTTAGTACTGGTGCAACTGGACCCGCAGGGGCCTTGGGGACAGTCTTCCAGGTCCTGGTTGTTGTCCCTAGATAAAAGGAGCCACATCCCTAGATTGTGATGGCAGTAGCATCAAGCCGGTAGGTACCTTGCTATTAGGCTTCCAAGCCTTAGTTGGTGTTCCAACTAATGGTGGTGGAGGTGGTGGCGGAAGTAGTCTAAAATGGCAATGGAGGTACCCCAAGATGGAGGCAACCACTTTCAGAGATAGGACTGGGAAGATAAGCTGTGCGATGGTGTTGGGTGGCCTATTTGGTGATGGCACACTGTGGTGTACGGTACTGCAATCGGCAGCTGCCTCCTGGCTCTGTCTGTTGTCCCACAGTGGAGATGACCATGTGGGGAGGGCTAGGGCAGTAGCTGCAGTTTTCCAAGATGGAGGTGGTTTGGGTGAAGCCACATGATAGTGGATAGGGAACCACAGTGGGCATGGTGTTTCTCTCCACCCAGGCAGCACATTTGGGTTCCTGTCTCCAGGAGAGGCAGCGTGGGGTGGGTTCTGGGTCAGGGCCTAGATGTATTAGCTTTCTGGAGGCCTTTGCTGATTTTCCAAGTCTGTCTTTCTGTTGGATAAATTAAGGTGTTCTTCTGTTGGATAAATTTTGTGTTATTTAAACAGAAATTTGATGAATTTAAGATTCACAGTTTGATGTACAGTGCACAATGCAATTTTGACTTCCATTTGGCATACCATCCCAGAATTGAAGAGATTCTATGTTTTTGGAAAGAATGTGATCAAGTTATTATAACAAATTTAGTTTGCTCTTCTGATATCTTAAAAAATGAAGAGTGTGGCTTGCCAACTTGGGCTCACAAATTTGTAAAGAGAGATGGGAAGAAAGAAAATGTCATTTGAAAGAGACAAGAATAAAAGAGTAAATCACAACTTGCTATTTAATTACCCCACCTATCAAATAAAAGACATATTTATGTTACATTTTGTTAAGAAAAAAATAACTACTGAAAAGTCTTAAAAATCTTGATGGTTTTCACATGGTTGTGGTTGATATTTAAATATGAGATAAAAATTGCTTACTTACATGAATGTGTACTACAGATATTAAATGAAGATATTTATTTGATTCTAAATAAATTTTCTTAAGGAATATATAAATATATAATTTATATATAAGGAATATATATATATTTTATAAGATCATTAATTTTGTTTTAGAGAATATGGAAATTAAAGACCTTCCTATATTTTTATTAATATAGAACAGAGCACTAAAATTTTTCCTATTTAGCATTTGATTCATCATTACTGTATTTGGAGACTGAGCATGATTCATGCATTCAGTCCAGTACATAATCTATAAATGTTAAAGTCATGAGTTTTTTGAAACAAGGTTCTAGGAATGAGACAGCCACAATTTTGAGCTACATTTGATCTGTTACCTTTCACCTCAAAAACTCATGCTGTATAGGAAGCACACAAACTCAGTGGCTCCAAACAAACAACAATCATTTATTATTTCTCACAAGTTTCTCAAGTTGATGGATCCAGGCAAGAGAAGGAAGGGAAGTTGTAATCTTAGTTGGACCAACTGACACAGGCAGCCAGCCAAGGGTTGGCTGTCTGGGCTGGGCTGGATTCCCTGGGTGCGGTTATGTTCCATGTATCTTTTAGTTTCCTCTGGAATCCAAAGACTGGCAGCGCAGAGGCACAGAAGGAAAAAGCAGCAAAATTACAAATCTCTTGAAACCCTGCACATTATCAATCTCATCTCATCCTACTGGCTCAAACAAGCCATACTGCTAAACTCAGATTCATGTATTATGAAAGGAATTGCAGTCACATGGCAAAGAGGAGGATATAGGGAAGACGGTTCTGAATGGAATGATTTGTACTTAATATTTGTGACAAATGAGATGCCTGATAAGACACATTGAGGAGATGATGTCGATCATGAACAGTCTACTGCTTTTAGCAGGATCTCCTTCTCAAGTTTTCGTAAGTAAATTCCAAACATTCAAGGTCCCATCTTTTATATTCATGTCACCTCTGCAAACAGAGCAATATTTGGTAAGTGGACTTATCACAAAACTGAACAGGACTGCAGTACACATGAAATGGGGAATGCTATTTGTGTACTCCATTTGGCCACCATATCACTAATCCATGCAGTTTATGTTCCAGGGGCTCTAACAGCTTCATTATTATAATACTTTATTAAATCTTTCTTTCTACCAATTCTATTATAAGTAGAAAATATGAAAAAAAATCTCATCTAAAGAGCAGTTTCCTTTATGGCTATTCCTCCCTTCCATTTCCAGTTCTTCTTGGAAGCACCATTAAAGAAAAAAAAAATCAAGATTTTGAGATTAGAAGGCAAAAGAATAATTTTCTTCTTAACAGCTCCTGCAATGGAAGAAGGACAAAGATATGGTAAAGGAGGAAAGATTCCCCAAAGAAGTTGCGTTTTCATTTATATTTTATTTCCTTTCTCATATTTAGCTTGTACCACATTCAATTTAAAGGTGCTTGTTTGCCAGTGTGATGTTCAGATCTATTACTTTATATGCTTCCAGAATAAATAGTATTTTAAAAGCTCTAACTTCAAAGCCATTGAACACACTCCAGTTCTTTCTTTGCAAACTTTGTGCACTGTGCTAATAAAAGGTTGCAACATATTTGATGAAATATATTTTCTTCTTTACCATGTACTTTTTATGTGTTTTTCAGAAAAATAAATAAAAACTATGTACATAACAGCAAATAAAATAAATATTTTGCTGCTGACTTCTGCTTTCTAGAGGATGAATTATAAATTTTCCACTGTAACAATTTTCAAGAGATGAAAATACCATCTTCCAAGACAGCTAAACAGTTTTATATTTAATTCATGTTCAAGCCATGAGAAGTGTTAAGATTTTTTTAATTATAAAATGAAGCAATGACATGATCAATCCAGTTAGCAACATTCCTCCAGTTAGTTTTTTTTTTTTTAATAATCATATGGTTTACAATTATTGAGTGATACACAGTGGTAGAACAGATGAAGTAAAATGTTTTATAAGAATGTAAAGGAAACATTAGCATTAAAGATAAAGTTATATGCCTGTAATTCACCCAGAGAAGTAGTGTTTCCTGCTTAGAACTACAGGAGGTCATCTCTGAATAAAAACTAATATTTGAACCATCTTTTACAATTTGAAAAGTACTTCTGGCCTCATTTCCCTATGAGTCGGAGGGTGACTTGTTCAAAGTTACCTAAAAAATAGGGTATAGAATCCATACTCCCATATCCTGATTTTTAAACCTCATATTTTTTTTAATGGTCTACAAGTTCCACAACCTTATAAACTTTTCCACTTCTTGGGGCTTTCTCTCAAATTTCTATAAACTCGAGTTACACCACATTTGCTGGCAACATATCCCTGAGTTGTTACATAGGTGGCATGGTCTGTATTTACAACAAAATTGGGAATGTTACTGCAAGTAGAAATCTCTCGTTCTGGCTAAATCTTCAGTATCTCTTTCTGGTACCCCTAAGCCCTTTACCTCTCCAGGTTTATCGTATTTGATGACATTTGATGACAGACAATAAAGAAATGATTCCTGATTAATGCAATTTGTAACATTTCATAGTCCAAACTGATTTGAAATTTCTTTGATTCACTATGTGGGACTTAAACACACGTGACTGTGTATCCATACACCAAGGATCCTGTAGCAGCAAGTGGCCTTGAGTTTTCAAAAAATATGGAAGAGAGTCCAATCTGAGCAATGTTTGCAGAATTTTGTTAAACCAGACTACTTCCCTGAGACTTAAATTCATGCTCTCACTTCCCATTCAGTAAAGTTCCTAAATCTCCTTCTTCAAAAATAAATTTATGTTTTTCTGCTCTGAATGTTGAAAGCCTTCCAGCAAGTCCTAAAAGCACAGTATTTCATCTCCTGCAGTTTCAATGAACTTTTTTCTTAATAGCTCAGTGAAACTGGAGAATAATTACTTTTTCAGTTAATGTTAAACCGATGGCATTTTTAAACAAGAAGCTGGCAGCAAATCCTGAGTCACGCTCTAGTGCTTTAGAGAGTGGTTTGGCCACTTTGCTACTCACCTCGGGAACATCAGACTTCCTCTGTTGTGCCAAGTACAGCATTAAGAAATACCAGTCGAGATAGAGAAGGATGCAGGGATCTGTTGGCTGTAGGCATAGAGTTTTGTGTCTCCACCAACTTCTATTTGAGCCCGGCTTTCCAATCCTTTTCATAATCACAGTCCTTTTGCAAAGACACAGGTTGGAACAGATATGTAGATAGAAATAGGTTAACATTAATAGTGTTCACATTAATAACATTTAAGGCCTTTAATTTTTCTCTAGTTTATTTGAAAGTTGGGACAAATTCAGAGTCTTTGGCCAACCTTTTGAAATGACTTAAGACAGGAAAATCATATTTTCCAGTAGTAACTCAAATATCCTGCTTGCTATACTGATAACAAAAATGAACTATGGCAGAGGTAAGCCTTTCATAACAGCCTTTCATATAACAGATATGTTGATCAATCCATAGACTCTGAAATGTACATTTTCATTAGTAAAATTCTACATCAGACACTGTGAGGAAGATTTATTAATGATGAAACAGGTGGGTTATGACAACTACATCAGTAACTCTAAGACATACTAGAAGGTATTAAGTTTAATAATAGATATACAGATAAAATATATTGTACATGGGAAAAAAATGAGTCGGTCTCTTCTTTGAAGGGGTTAAGAGATGGTGAGAGAGGGATGAGTCACAGCCAGAAGACAGGGTCAGCACTGGGTGTGACAAGGCCAGAATGGTGGGTTTCCATCAGTGCAGACACACAGGAAGCATGCAATCGGAAGCAAGCATGAGATCGATTCTGAGCTGTAAGTCTTGGGCCAGGAATCAAGATTGGGGTCACAGAGTTGGAAGTTCAGCACTGGGAAGATCAGAATGAGAAGTGAGAGGATTAGAGTTGCAGCAGTTTGGGAACAAGTAAAGACAGTTGCCAGAAAAACAACTGCAAACACTGAAAGGTGTTCTCATGACTGGATTTGAGGTGCTTGGTTTGGGATGGCTCATTCTTGGGGTCAGAGTCTCCCTGTACCAATGGGCAGTGTGTGTGTGGGTGTGTTTGTGTGTGTGTGTTTGGTCTGTGCAACATCCTGATTACTATCATATTCATGAGTGGAATAAAGTTTTTTGCAATCTAGAAAACAGAGAATGAATATATCACCCATAATCTAAAAATCTCTTTAAGCCCTGCATTATTCATAATGATTAGACTGAGTTAATCCACTATATAACCCAATTTCAAGTCTCACTTTTAACTAAATAAACACAATGTTGGTGGCACAGAATCTCTAAGTATAAAAAAGAGGCAAACAGATGATTGGTATACTTTGGCTTTGGCCCTGGTTCTGCTATCTTTTCTTTTTTAAGAACTTTATTGTGGTATATTTTACATGTCATAAAGCTCACTCATTTTAGATACATGTCAATGGTTTTTGAAAACTTTGAGAAGTGATGTGAACATCACCATAAATCAATTTTGGGATCTTTTTCATAACCTATAAAATATTTAACTTAATTCTGGCCCAAAGCGGGCAGAAGTAGTAACCTATACTGTGTTTATTATCATCAAGATAGCAGGACAACTATAGCCACTTTGGAAGACAATTTCAAATTTTCTCAAAATGTTAAATATGTATCTACTATATCACTTAGCACTTCTATTCCTAGGAATCTATCCAGGAGAAATGAAATATGGTGCTTTTTTATAGTTAGTCCTTTTTTCTACCATAATCTACTACCTGCCTTTATAAATTTTCCATTTCTTAACATTTTATGTAGGTAGAATCCACAATCTGTGATCTCTTGATTCTGGCTTCTTTTGTTTAACAAAATGTTTTTGAGGTCCATCCATGAAGCAGGGTGTGCCAGCACTTTTTTCCGTTTCATCACCCAATATAATTCCATTGTCTGGCGAGACCATATTTTGTTTATCAGTTCACCAAATGATGGAGATCCAGGTTGTTTCCAGATTTGGGTTATTATGAATAATGCTGCTACGGACATTTCGGTGCAAATTTTTGCATGAAGATGTGTTTTCTTTCTCCTGGATAGAAACCTAGGAATAGGTGATATGGTAGATACATATTTAGCATTTTGAGAAAATAGGAGTTGTTTTCCAAAGTGGTTGTAGTTATTCTGCTATTGTGATGATGAAGACAATATCTGCTACTACTTCTATGTGATTTGGGACAGGTATTTATTTATGTACCTTCACTCCCCCACCATACACACATACATAAATACACACTGTTCAATTCTCAGAAAAATTCATTGTGGTCAACGACAATATTATTATTTATCATTCCCATATGCTGTGTTCATCACCTAATCACTCCAAAAAATTAGTAGCCTGGTATTTAACACACACACACACACACACACACACACACACACATACACATTAAGGGGAAAGACCCCAAGTAGTATAAAAGAACAAGGAAGGCTGAGACAGGAAGATCATGAGTTCAAAGCTAGCCTCAGCAACAATGAGGTGCTAAGCAACTCAGTGAAACTCTATCTCTAAATAAAATAAAAATTGGGCTGGGGATGTGGCTCAGTGGTTGAGTGTCCCTGAGTTCAATACCCAGCACCCCCCAAAAATTAAAAAAAATAAAAGAACAAGGAAATATCAGAATTACTTGATATTACTGGGTAATTTATGAATGACTAAAAAATCATGTATGAATAAATTGAGTGATATGAGTGAAACACACTGCTTTTTTTGGGCAATCACATTTATGCAAGAAATGTAGTGCATTTCAAAAGAGGAATCAACCTATTACTTGAGAAGTATCCCATTGTTAGTGCTGTCCCAATCTGATTATATTTCAAGCTTTGCATATGCCAGCTTTTAGAGTAACTGAATTACTTGAGGACAGAAACTGGTTCTGTTATTCTTGCTGTCCCTGGTGACTAGGGGGCATGACATACATTTGATTGTTCAAATTTGGCTACAAATATCTTTTGAGAGGTAATGTCAGTCTTACCAGAGTTAGAGCCCAATGAACATATGCCAATTAGAAGCAATGACCATGAGTATCCAAACTGCAGGACTGATACTTTGTGCTAAAACTTGTAAATCTCTTCCACTAAAGTGACCTCACTTTTGTTCTTTAAGTTAATGAATATGAATTTTCTTCCTAAGGCTAAACTAAATCTCTGGGGAGTGTGTGTGTGGGGGGCTGCTTTTATTGCATGCATTTTATATATCGTGTTTCAGAAAAACCTAACTTCAAGATGATCCTGTGATGTCAAATTTAGGAATGACAAGCTTATGCTGAAAGAGGAGAAAAGTACATTCCATCTGTGTTAAATGAAACAAAATAGTATCTGGACACAACCATCATTTGTTCTTTATGCCATTTAGGCTTAGGTCTTAATAGCTTTTCAATATAGTTTTTTTATATTAAGGAACTTTAACTTGAATATGTGATATTTTTCTCTCTTCTAACTGATTTTGAAAGAAGACAGACAAATAATGGCAGATAAATAATTATGGTAAAAGCGATTGATAATGACTTTCAAATTACCTTTTGATTAAAACTAGAAGGATCACTTCGTGACTGATATTTTTTTATGCATCTTTAGGCACCTACTCAGGAAATGACTTGACAATAAACATCAAACGCTTTGATAAATGTTGATTGTTGACTAGGCAATCCTTTTCTTTAAACATGCACTAAGATTATAAGAAATGCTAGGGGATGTGCTATCTGCACAAAAATATTAATTACCAACTCTTATTTCCATTTTTAAACACTAGAACCAAATTAATTAGATTAAGTACATCACATGACCCAGTCAATGGCATATAAAATAGATATTAATAATGTTTGTGATTTTAACTATGTACCACTCAGGAAAATGCTCATGATAAAGTTGTACATAAATTTGAATCTCACATGTGTGAGATTCAAAATGAGTGTATTTGGGTGTGAGTGTGTATGTGTGTTTGTGTGGAGAGGGCTGTGAAGAAAAAAATGCTGAAAAAATTATACCAAAATGCAAACAGAAGTTGTGAGGGTTTTGTAATTAGGGGTACCTTCTCTTTTCTGCCATCCAATTTCTGTGTGCATTTATGTTATAGTAAAGAAAACAATAAGTAAAAATTGAAGTGAATCATTAAGACTTTAGGTTAAAAATAAATCTTTTAATTTTCTTTAGTTGTAGCACCTATTTGTTGTTAATCATGTGCTGGTAAGTTTCTTCCATAATATTTAGCTTTATTACTATTTGCATTGTTCAGATACTATTCTGATCTTCATTTCCTGGAGGAGGAAGGTGTGTCTTAGAGAATTGTGTTGAGTAAGATAAGGCCAGGAGCAAAGTACTCAGTGAAACCCCAGTTGGCTGTTCCTTCTGGAGCATACCCCCTAGCAATGCACTTGTCTGCCTCACAACTAAAACTGAAGATTGAGTGATAAACATGAGAACTTACAGTCTAAGTGCTGGAAAGAAACAGAAATATATATATTCCTTTTAGATTTGGATTTTGCTGAAACAGAATTTTCATGTGTCTGACTGAACCTCTCATTTGTAAGTCGGAACATTTGGCAAGATGAGGTCAGATTCTTGGGATAGGAAGTCAGAGAAAGCAAGTGTTGGCATGCTTCCTGGTGATTAGTTTTACTGTTCTACCCCACCCAACTCTAAACTGCTATCACATTCTTGCTTGACCTCAGAGATCACTCAGGTTTACTGGAAACCGGATTAGCTGGCCATATTTGGTACTCCTGGGCATCTTTCCATCCTCCAAATAGGAGAAGTTTGGGGAAATATGCACAGTCTAAACACCAGGAAACAGGAGTCACATCTCCTGCTCAGGGAATTGTAAAGGAAAGGACCGTTGGAGCTCCAACCCTTATCCAAGGCCAGATTGCAGGCGGGCTTTCCAGTGGGACTTTCACAGAGTGGGTGGGTCGTATTTCCTTTCTCTTTCCTGAGGATAGTCTGACTCACCCTGTCTGATCAGCTGAGACAGTTCTCTAAGAACAGCCCTGACTTAGAATTACAATAACAGCCTTTGTCTGACAGAAGAGATTTCCTGAGCCAATGTGTTGGGCCTGGAGATGAGCCGAAAACCATTTTACACTAGAACAGTTGAATTCGTCTCAAAAAAATATTTGTTTGTACAGACTGTTTGCAATTTGAATCAGGAGTAGGAGGATCCAGCTGGTGGCTACAAAGTGTGACAGCGTTTATCTGAATTAGATAGTTAAAAGGGAGCATCAATTCAGGGAAGGAATTTCTTTTCATTTGAAGTGTCTGTACTTTCCTCCTCTGCATGGTATCTCCCACTCTTCCCTTCAGAATGGAACTGAGATTTTTGTTTGGGTTTAGCCACGAAAACAAACACATACGAACAGAAGCAGCCAATGAAATGTTTTCAAATATCTTCTGATTGCATAGTAAAGTAGCTAAGAGTGATTATGAAATTATTATTTTTTAAAGATAACAATGCCATTTCCCTGCTGCTTAAAACAGTTGATAACAAATCCTAGTGGCACCTTGACGTATTCAAACTGTGATTTAAAATAATGAAGAACTGAATAAACCAGGGTAGAACTGTGTCTGAAACTAGTGCCACTGAGTCACAGTGTAGCAATGTGTGGTGAGTTGAAAGCCTAGCTGTCCGTCTTACGTGTGCCATGCTCCGAAGAACTGGCAGAATTTTACCCATTAAAGAAATTTTTAGCCTCAATTTCCAAATTCATACATTCCTCGCTCTTTGGCCCCCAAGAGGAGCAATTTGTAACAATTTCCACAGTAATAAATAAATGATCCTACCATGATGAAACAAACCATATTTAATCATGGATTTTTCTGTTGTATCCTTAATGAACATTGATTATCATCATGATTATAATGATTTTGATCGCTTACAATAAATTTTTAAATAAACACAGGTACACCTGTGAGCAGCCAGAGGAAGATCTGAAACCAATCCAACAAGAAAAGTTCTCTCTCTAACCTTCCACGTTCTCAACTGCCATTTGTTTTGAAAGGGATTTAAATGAACAATAAACATTTGACAAAGCTTGCTTTTTTGTGCTCAATAATTTATTTCTTGTTAGAACAGTCTTTCAGGCTAATTAAGATGAATTGTTTGTAATTAACAGAAACCTGGCATTCATAGATTGGCTTAAAGTCTGAATTGTAAATGACTAAAAGAATAGGAACCTTGAAATTAGAAAATGATTGCTTAGTCTGTAATTTGTTGGCCCAGGAGAGTACACATTCAAGATTGGGATTGCCACACAAACTGAGCTTCTGTGGTCTCAAGTAGTACCAACATTTAAAACAGAACATGTTCCCCAACTCAGGGTTAAAAATAAGTCTTAAAAAAGGTCCAAACTGAGCACACCTTGAATAATTAGACCATTTCTCTGAAATTTGTTGGTTGCTTTTCTTCAGAGATTTGCTTTATTCCTTTTTTTTTCTCCTTCGAATTTCCTTTCCTTCTTCAATTCCTAGTCTAAGTGACACTTAGATGGGAAAGAATGTGCAACTGACCCAACTTGGTGACCTTGCTTAAATAACACATTTGTCTTGTCTATAAAAGCATACTGTTGAACTAGTTATTCTTTTCAGGCCTAAGATGTTATAATCACAACTGTTTCTTCTTCATTCTCTTTTGTTCTCATTGTACTCTGAGTAACTTGTTCTACCCAAGAGGATCCAACACAGTGGCTCTCAGACTGCTATAAGCACCGGTTGGGGAGAACCTGTTGATAGTCAGATTCCTTTGCCCCACCCCCAGGTACTCAGGTTTAAAAAATCTAGGAAGCAGCATGTTGAGAGACACCTGCATCAACTTTGTGGAAGATATTCTGAAGACCCCTATCCCTGTGGACCAAATGGTTTGATTGATTGTTTATCTACTTTATTTAGTAACATCCTGTTAAATTGCAGATGGTACAAAACCCAGCTGGCCTCATTGATCATCACAGGTTACAAACAAATAAAATTCAGTTAATACCAGGAGAGCTGGTTGTTAAGGTATTTTGTTTGACCAAGATATCTATTTTTTTATTATAGCTTTTTGTAACGGAATATAAAAAGGCAAAAAAAAAAAAAAAAAAACACATACGGAGACAAAGAATAAAATTTCAATTCTGACTACCAGAAAATCATTTATCAGTCTCTGGAGAAAAACAGGGTTTAAGCATGAAGATTCTGTGTGGCCTAAGCAGGTTTAAACGAAGAAAGCTGATGAATCAAGTGCATCCTTGTTTTAAGTCATCACAAGCCAGCTGGGACATTTTGTTTACATCTTGTACATTATGTTCTGAAGGAGGTTAAGACCTCTGGCAATGAGCTCCTTAGTTAACTTCAGGCCTGTCCCAGTCTCTCTGTACCTCAAAGAGCAGCCCAGGAATTGGAGACCTGACTCTGTGGCAGCTTGCTTCCTGGTCTGTCCCTTAGTGTGTTCTATAGGAAGTCCACTAACATCATCTTCCTGATTTACAGACTCTTGAAAATCAAAAGGGATCAGGGAAGAGAGCTGTGCTGTACATTCTTCTTACTTTGCCATAACCCATCTCTACACTGTCTTCTGTCTCACCTTTTTAAAATCTTTAAAGTGGGATTCTGTCCCCTGTTTCAGAAAGGACAATTCCCTGACCCACAATTTCTGATGGAGTTTTTCACATTTTTTTTAAAGACGATGGTGCTGCCTGAGGGAAGTTCCCTAACTCCCTCTCCCTCCCTCCCATTTTGTCACCTTTGGAACTCCTGACCTGGGAATAGATACTCCACTTACAAAGTATAGAAGACTATTTTATTTTTTATTCTAAGACTTATCGAACCTATTAAATTTTGTGCATCTCCATGGGTGGAGAGAGTGGGAACTACCATGAGCTGTATTGATGAAACTCATGGGATCTTTTTCCCCAAAGAACCCTTAATAACATTTTGAAGAACATTAGGATCTTGTAGAGTACAGTTTCAGAAAACTTTTCTCAGGGAAGATGGCAATGGTTTTCCACCATGTGTGCCAAGGCAGTGTGAACCTGGGAAGAAACAGAAGGCTGGATTGATGGGCTGCAAGACTTTCAGGCAAAGGAAGAGTGTGACATTAGGTTAAAGGGGACATTTTTGCATATGTATTTTGAAACTTATCCTTTTCTTCTTGAGATAACTACTTTGAATATAAAAGTCCCTCTTTCATGTCAAATTTCTGGGTATTCCCATATGACTAAATAATTAGATTGTTATTATCAATTCATTTAGACAATGCACTGTGATTAAAAGCTACTATTATAAAATAACAACAAAATACCACTACACATCTATAAAAGTGAGGAACCTCCTAAACATACCAAATGCTAACAAGGATGTGGAACAATAGGATCTTCCATGTATTTCTAGTGGTATAAAAAAGGGTAAAATTATTTTTTAAAAAATTAAATACATTCTTACTATAGGATGCAGCAACTGCCTTGGTTGGTATTTATTCAAATGAGTCAAAAACTATGTCTGCACAAAAACCTTCAGATGACATTGATGGCAGCTCTATAACTATCAAAATTTAGAAGTAACCAAGATGTGTTTTAGTAGGTGAATGCTTACATTGTGCATCCAGACAATGTAGTATTATTCCTAAATAAAATGAACCAAATTATCACACCATGACAAAACATGGAAGAAGCTTAAATGACAATTGATTAGTGAAAAAGGCCAAACTGAAAAGGCTAAAATCCTGTGCAGTTACAACTGGATGATATTCTGGAAAAGGGAAAACTATGGAGACAGTAAAAAAAAAAAAATCTGTGGTTTCCAGGGAGTAAAGGGGAGGGAGGAAATAGGGAGGATACAGGAAATATTTAGGGCAGTGAAAATTTCTGTGACACTGAAATGGTGGATGCACATTATACATTTGTCAAAACCTATAAAATGTACATGACCAATAGTGAGCCCTTACATAAATTATGGACTTTGAATTCTACTGATGGCTCAATGTAGGTTCTTCAGTTCTAACAAATGTGCCACTCAGATGCAGGATGTTGACAGCGGGGATGCTGTGCTCATGTGAGGACAGAGGTACATGGGAATTTTGTATGGCTAGGAACCTCAAACTGCTGCAAAAAAAAGTATCTTAAAAATTAAATGATAAAATGTCCATTTATCCTGTGACACAGCATCACATTCTTGGGCATTTATCCTAGAGAAATAAAAACTTTTGTACACAAACACAAGCTACTATGAACTTAGCAATCTACATAAGTTAATTTTAGTCTATTAATTTGTATAGAAGCTTATGATTAATTTGAAAATACTATAATGGCAGATTGGAGGGCCCTTTGGAATGGTTTTGGGGCTGGCATATGGGGAACCATGGCCTTACGGTTAAATCACCTAATTAGAGCTTTTGTGATTCTAACACCAAGATCTCAGTCTTGCACAGGTTATTTTCACTTTATAAACTTCATTTTGATTTGCCACACACATCTGCTACTTATTGGTATTTTCACTCCAACTCTCCAATATAGAAGAATGATCAGCAAGACACAGTATACATACCAGCTCCAAGTCCACATAGACACCTTTTTAGGACTCACTATTTTCAAAATTGAGGGTATGAAGTCTGGGCCTAGGCCTCATGACCTCAGTTGCTACTTAGCCATATTATTAGCTATTTTAGTCTTCAGCACTTGGTCTAAGAAATTCTTTTTAATGACCTAATGCATTGTTTGAAATACTTGGTAGAAGTATTTGATAGTTTAGGATTTACATTATTTACTTGTGGTCAAACTCATATTTGCTTAATTAAGATAAGCATAATTTGTCACTCTGGTTTTTATACTTATAATACAATTATCCTTTTCCAGGTAACTGTTATATGCCAGGAGCTGGTAGTTTATGTATATGACTAGCAGTCTCACTAGAATCCTGAAAGATAAACATTGCTCCATTTTACAGATTAAAGAGCTATAATAGCAAGAGGTCAAGAAATTTGATGACGATGACAATGGTAGTTAATAAGTAGCAGAACTGTTATCTGATCCCAAGTATATCCAATATTTAAATGATGGTGGTAATGAAGTGAAGATTAATTTCCAGTTCTAAAAACAAGAATCATTATAGCATGTTTATCATTACACCTAGTGGAAAAAAACCCAAGATCTAAACCAGACTGCCTGGATTAGAATCTTAGTTATATAATTTACATGCTGTGTGATTTTAGGCAAGCTGTTTACCTCATTGTGTTTCCATTACCCATACTTAAAAGGGGATAATAATATGCTTAGAGATTCAAATGAATCGGTATATGTAAATATGTTTAGAACAGTCTCTGGCACATAAGTACTTATTCTATGTAGTTATTACTGCTGTCATCAAAGATGAAAATATTTTGGTGACATCATTGTAACACTACTATTGTACAGAATTTACAAGTTTTCAGCACCAATGACCACCACTTGAAATTCTGATTATATGATATTCTGGAACTCACTGGAATTGACAGGATCCTGCCTTTAACTGGTTTGATTGAATTCATCACTGAACACTCTCTCAGGATCCTCAGATTGCTGGCCAGCCAACATCTTTCTGATTGTAGAAATGGCAAGACAGTTCAAATGAAGCCTGTAGAGCCAGAAATTTTTATTTTTTGAAAATCCGATGGAGCATAAGCTTTATAGTATCCTTTTATTGAGAAGAATATGAGATTAATCTTATCTGTTTGTTTATAATATTGGGACCTGTGGTACCTTAGTGTCAGTGTTGATAAGAACTCAAGGTATTATGAAATATGTTTAGAAATGTATTTGTGAGTCTTGATATTCTATAATAAAAGTGTTTTAAAACCTCATAGTTGCTATATGGTAGGCTTACATAGTTTGAAATTACATTAGCGGTAGAAACATCAACTTTGCTGACATCAGATACATTTCTCCCTGAGAGAAAGGTTGAAAACAGCATTATGAGACAGTTAATCAGAGAGATGCTGTATTTTTGACATGACCTGATGTTCATGCACTGGGGCTAATATGGTTATATTCAGCATTTCATGTACAAAATACAGGTAACTCATTTGTGGCAGAGTATAGTTCACAAAAGCTTTCCTCTGCTCATCTTTTAAGATAAAAATTTAAATTTCTGTAACCGTATTTTCAAACCACAACTGTTTGTTCTGCGTTAGTATTTTTCTTTGGTCTTAAAATCACCTTTTTGTTTTTCTAACAGCCACATGAGAAGCTACAGCTATGGTTGAGCTCTGATTCTGTATTCAAAGATAATCAATTTTACACAGGTTGGGTCTGATGCAAATGGACCAAAAGGCAGCATATGAAGTATATTTCCTTTTATGCCAGGCCATTAGTAGCAATGTGCATGAGAAAAATTAGGACTATAGCAGTTACAAACCAGAGTACTGTAACATAACTAACTTATAATTTATTTTTGAAAATAGAAGTATACAAGCAATTTGGAGAAAATAGCTCACTACATAGTTTCCAGATACTTAGGTAAGTAGTTACCATGAACAGACCTTAGTTATTTCATCTCTGGATGGCTCAAAACGAATATGCCAGGTGAAATGTGTTTAATGGTGAAAACAATAAAAGAAGATAATGCTTAAACTGAAAAACACTCCAGGAGAACATACAGAGTGAGGGCCATCAAGAAGCAGCTTGCAATGTTTCTCTCTCTGTTCCCAGAACCCCTGGGGCAAGGCTTACACCAGGAAAGGAATGTGCATCTCATTAAAAATTGTAGTCTTGAAAATGTTGTAAATCTTTCATTTCCCACTCAAGAATTTAGTCCTCCTGCAGCCTGACAGAGAAAGGAAGCAAGGGCTTTCTTCTTTCTCTTAAGTTAATTAAGAGTCTGCTGTACTTCTCAAGGGTTTTTATTCTTACAAAGAAAAAAATGAAGGAAAATGTGATTAAAAATGTAATCGATGCTTCTTCAAAAGAAATTAACATCATGCACATGGGAATAATATCACTGCAAAATAAAATTTTAGCTATTGCATTTTAAACCAACATAGTCAGATGTGCATGGCTGGGAAACATGGATTAAGTGAATATTGTTAGTATCTACAGCATTTGTAGAAACTTCTGAAGACAGCAATTGAGTCATTTAGGTGGAGTATGAAGCATATTTCTGTTCTATTGCACTCTAAATTGGTTAAATATGAAATGAGGAATTCTGATAAAAATGGAATACAGTACTACTAGTAGACGTAAGTCATCAGCAATAAACACATTTTTACAACCACAAAATACTGTAAGACAATTACTACACAATACTGGATAATGGATTCAGAAAATTGTGGTTTGTCTTTATGAAAAGAGTTTGCTATAAACTCAATCTGGTTGTTAGCGTGCATTCCAAGGGTGACCACCAAAGAAACAAATTCACAGAAGACATACACAAAAGGGCCCGGGAAGAAAGGATCTGTTCATTGGTCTTTTTCCTTAGTCACTCTAGAATATCTGTAGTCCTGCCAACTACGACTGCAAAGGAAACAAACATATGTGTGGTCTAATTAGAGGAGTCAGAAGTCACTAATGACTTAGAACTCACATGTACATATTTTTAAAATTCAGAATAGTTAGCAAATGAGCTATTTGGTATCCAGCTGCAAACTCTTTATTACCATTTGCCACTATGGAAATGGAAAGTGAGTATTTAGAAACATTTATAATAATTTAGCAGAATAATTTTATGCTTATTGATTCTAATAATAAAAAATTAGAGGTTATACTTTGTATATTCTTTTGCAGTTTTCTTTTTTTAGTAGCTTGGTTTTATTTTTATTTTTATTTTTTTAACAAAGTAGTCATTCTGCAACGAACTGGGGAAAGAAAAAAAAAAGTCTGGCGATTCACCATAAGAGTGGGAAAAGCTAAGTCTGGATTCCAGTTAAGAGCAAATAGACTAGATAAACCAACGAGAACACTACACGGCCAAATCCAGACCACTGACTTTTTCTAATGGTACACAAATGTATCTATCTTTACAAATGAACATTTGCTATTGATTTGATCATAGGGAACACTGAATTTGAACCCCGATTGAACAAAATATATTATACCCCTTCCAAACAATTAAAAAATAATTCTGTTCTTATTAGCAGATCTGTTACCAAAAAGTTTAGCCAACTTGTGGAAATTTTGCTCCCCTATTTTATATGTGCTTACATTATTACCTCAAATTTTCCTCATGGGTCAAAAAGCCTCAAATCTTTACTATCTTCCCCTTTACAGAAGAAACTTGCCAACCACTATGAGGGAGAAATGTTTTCCAACATTTGAGTGTTCTTATAAATGCAAAAATGTGAATGCTTTCCAAGTTCATACAATAAATGTTAAACACCTAGTAACACCTAGTAATGTCATTCAGATATTACTGTAAGACCATCCAAATTAAAGTTTTCTAAATTTGTAACTTTCTTATTTATTTATTTTTGCAGTGCTGAGGATTGAACCCAGGGCTTCTTGCATGCTAGGCAAGTACTCTACCACTGATCTACATTTCTAGCCCCAAATTTATAACATTAAGCATTTATTCATGTGTTTTATATATTTTTTATTAAAATAACACAGAAAATTGTTTTTCAAAAAGAAAGATTTGTCATGAGAACTGAAAGACTCCAATCCTTTTCAAACCCAATCTAACTCTCCAGAGGTAAATTTTAAAGATTTTTCTTTTAAGTTCTGCTAGCATGCAAAACATAATTCTGAATAACTTGTGTCTTTTTTTTATTGGTTGTTCAAAACATTACAAAGCTCTTGACATATCATATTTCATACATTTGATTCAAGTGGGTTTTGAACTCCCAATTTTACCCCCAATACAGATTGCAGAATCACGTCGGTTACACATCTACATTTTTACATAATGCCCTATTAGTAACTGTTGTATTCTGCTACTTATCAGCTTCAGATATAAATCTTGAATCCTTCTGTAGAAGAGGAGGATTTAGCTTAATATTAACTCTTTCTCTAACTTCCTAAATTAAAGAAGGTAAATTTAGTTAGTCTATTGGTATTGCCCCTTTAAATCATATAGAAACATGGTTAATTCTTTTTCTGTCAGCTTTAAACATCTTCTGAAGCTTCAATTTTTTCAGGCACCCATTCTTCCCTGTGCATCTCTCCACAAATCTTTCTCTCATCTATGTCAGCTGTACCCATGTACAGGCAAGACTGGTAACTTTTATATTCAGATCTGTGAATATTTCATATTTTTGTTGTGGTTTTTAAGCCAGTGTTAATATTTAAAAATGAATATACCTCTTTTTTACTTTTTTTCCATGTCCCCAGTGCAGTGATTGCTCTAAGGGTAGGTTTACAACCCAAGTTAGTTCTACAAGACTCAATTCTAGGACTTCTGTTTTTACTATTGGAAAAAAGACCTAGATCTTGCCTTCAAAAACCTCTATGCTATCTTTATTTGATCATCAGTTTTTGGTTTCCATTTCTTTCTTATTCCCTCTTTGCCTTTTTATTTTATAATCTGGGAAGTGTTTTGTACTGTATATTTTTTCAGCTGACTAATGTGATCTTCAACACAGTATGTAGTTTCCTGACAAACTTAGTTTTAATTTCCATGTGCTGTGCCTTAGTCTATGATGATGCCTATCTCCTAGCAACTGCTTCTTATCTCATGTTATGTGTATTATCAAACCTCTTAAGCAATTGGAATTGTTTGAAATTCTCCATTTTCTTTACCCCCAAATCAGTGATCCTCACTGTGGTGATATTTTGCTTTTATAATCTAGTGTTACAGAGATGTCCATTGTCCTGTGATCCCAGACTATGAAGGAGTCTCCTGTGGTTCCTTCTGACACCTTCCTCGTTTGTGGAGCATCACAGATAGGATTTGTGGATCTGGGGTAGAGGCCATGTGGAGCAGGAGAAGATTATGCTTTCCATAAAATGGAAGACCCTTTAAAGCATCCATTGAGAGGCAATAGTGGGAGCAAAGAAATTCTTTACTGGGACTTCATCTAGAAATCAGCCTCCATTTGGATGCATTCCAACTGGAAGAAGATATGATGGACATCAAAATTAGTTGCAGTATAATGACAACCATACAGACTGGTCTTCTAAATGTATTCAGTTTTTTGATTAGACTGGCATGTTCTCACAGTTTATTCATTTATTAGTTGAATTGTTTGGGTTTTTTTTTTTTTGGTATAAGGTTTTTTAAAATTCTTTATATATTCTACATATTATTCCTCTGTCAGAAGAGTAGCTAGCAAAGATGTTCTCGCATTCTGTAGGTTCTCTCTTCACATTCCTACTTGCTTCCTTATAAAGCAGAAGCTTTATAATTCGACTGCATGCGCTTTTTAAACATCTGCCATCATCATTTTGGCCTTGATGAGGCATTTAGTAATGATTTTATATGACTTTTTCTTCTGTCTGCAAGCAAGACTACTTTAGTACAATATGTCAATTCCTTCCAAATCCTGTTTTAGTCATTGGCTTAATGTTATTTACCAACTACTACATTAAGAGGAAAAAATGTTTAACTGAATAAAAATTGCAATATGTATTAATGTTCAACTGGTAACAATTAAGAAATGTTAGATGAAAAATAATGACCATAAAGGTCTGATCTGATAAAAGTAGCTGAAATCACTTTCATGTGGCACACAGAGTCTATGGTAGAGGTGATTAATATTTGTAAATAAAATATTATGGATCTAATTTCACACTGTTAAAAATGATTAATTAAAATCAATACTGAAAAGAAACAAGATCTTTAAAGCAATATGTATACAACCTAAAATGAAGTTCTAAAGGACAAGTTGATTAGGTCATTCACTGTGGTCACTGTTTTCCCTTTTTTAAAAGTTTTTAGATGAAGTCAGAAACATGTGCCACATTAGACACCATGTTTAGCGAACCGTGTTGGTTTGGAAAGTTGTGGACAGATGTATAATTTATGAAAATGTATTTTATGTTTTTAACTTCATATGTAAAATCTTATAAGCTTGTGACACCCACTTCCCATTTTCTTTCACATCCCTAGCAGTTGTCCCAATTCCAAATGTTCCCTGTCTTACCATTTTTTGATGTCTCTAAAGCTCTCTAATCACTTAAAATTATTCTCGTGAATCCAGTCATTGTTATATGCTACTTATAACATTAATTAGACCAAACCATTCAGTAGAGTATTTTATTTGAAATTATGCATTCATGTTGTCTTCTGGGATTGAATGTCTTACTTTCATGGCACTGAAATTGTTATAAGTTCTAAAGGAAAGGGAGTATCTAATGACTGATTACATTTTGTTTTTGACAGATTGTCAAATCATTAAGGGCCAATATGATGACTATAAATATGTACCAAACAAGTATTATAAGAATGTTATTATTTTAAACATGTAATTTGGTAATATTATAAAATTTATCTAAACAATTAAAGAAAACAATAAAACCAATACAATTTTCTACATTTTTGGAAATCATTAAGTGAATATTATAATTTTATATTTAATGAAACCAAGGAAAATTGAGAAATCATATACTCTGATGTGACATGACCTTAAAATTTTACTGAAGTTGTATGATAATATAGATCCCATATCTTTTTCAGTGAGCATTTAAAAACAATGAACATTTAGAAAACATGTAGCAGGAAGAAAAGAAAGCTATTAATAAAGATCTCTATTTTTAAATTAGATCTCAGTTTAATTTGAAATTTAAGGAGTATTATGGTTTGTTACCCAAAGGCTCATGTATTGAAGGCCTGGTCTCTAATGCAGTAGTTTTCAGAGGTGGGACTTTGGGGAACAACTGACTTATAAGGCCTCTGACTTCATCAGTTCATTAACCTATTTAGGACTGAATGGACTGTTGAGAGGTAGTGGAAAGTGTAGGAGGTGGAACATAGTGAAATGGAGTGGGTCCTTGAGAATGTGCTCTTGGGGGACTATATCTTGTCCCTGGATCCTTTTTCTTTTCTCTCTCTGCCTTCCAGCTGCCATGAGATGAGCAGTTCTGTTCTACCACACCATCTTTGCCATGATGTTCTGCCTCACCACAGGCCTATAGTAATGGAGCCAGATGACCATAAATTGAAACCTCTGAAACCATGAGCTAAAATAAATCTTTCTTCCTCTAAGTTGTTTATGTATTAAGTGTTTAGGTCACAAAAATGAAAAGATGACCAATACAGGGAGATACCTAACAATATTCCTGACATGATTTTCCATTATAAATCAATATTTTCATAATATTTATAATAAAATCAGCCTATTTTAGAATACTGCTTACTATAGTACATTTTCATACCATGAAATAAATATTTCTTATCTTTTATTTTTTGTGGTAGTAAAAATTGAACCCAGGGCCTCACACATGCTAGACCATCACTCTATCACTGAGCCATATCCCCAGCCCAAGAAAGTATTATATTAAGATAAGTTGAACTATAAAATACTGTAAATAACCAATTTATTGTCTCCAAGTCACTCATTCTAAATATAATTGGGACTTCAAAGGAACAAGGTTCTCATTCAACCAATATTCAGAGGAGTGTGTACTAAATGAAGACTGGCGGAAAAAATTAGGCATGCTTAACAAACTAGAGATAAGTCACACAGAGGGGAAAACAACTTGTCAATGATCAAAACACATGTTACTTACAGACGTAGGTTTATGAACAACATATCTTAAGTTTCCAAGTGAATTATTTAGAACCTATAGCACACTGCTCCTACGTGTCTGCAGAAAACACAAATTAACTTTGATTAAGCAGAAATAATAAAGTCAAAGTTATTAATGAGCTCACAGAATCAAGGTAAAGTCTGAAGATTTAGGGTGTAGAACTAGAATACAACCAGAGGAGTTGTAAATTCAGCCAAGTTTAAGCCATAGGAAAATTGTGGTTAAGATGGCTCTATGAGGGGCTGGAGTGGTGGCTCAGTGCTAAAGCACCTGCCTGGCATGTGCAGGGCACTGGGTTCAATGCTAGCACCGCATATAAAAAAATAAAATAAAAGTCTATTGACAACTAAAAACATATTTTTTTAAAAAAAGATGGCTATGTGAGATACTTGATAATTTTACCAGTGGACTCATGACTCTAGAGCTAGAGCTATGAATCTTTAAAACATAATTTTATTAAAGTATACTTTATACAGAATAATATATTTATTTATTTATTTATTTTTTTTTTCTTTTTTTTTTTTTTTTATTTTATTTTATTTTTTTTATTGTTGGTTGTTCAAAACATTACAGAGTTCTTGATATATCATCTTTCACACTTTTCTTCAGGTGGGTTATGAACTCCCATTTTTAGCCCATATACAGATTGCAGAATCACATCAATTACACATCCATTGATTTACATATTGCCATACTAGTGTCTGTTGTATTCTGCTACATTTCCTATCCTCTACTATCCCCCCTCCCCTCCCCTCCCCACCCCTCTTCTCTCTCTACCCCCTCTACTGACCTTCATTTCTCCCCCTTGTATTATTTTATCCTCTCCCCTCATTTCCTCTTGTATGTTCTTTTGTATAACCCTGAGGGTCTCCTTCCATTTCCATGCAATTTCCTTTTTCTCTCCCTTTCCCTCCCACCTCTCATCTCTGTTTAATGTTAATCTTCTTCTCATGCTCTTCGTCCCTACTCTGTTCTTAGTTACTCTCCTTATATCAAAGAAGACATTTGGCATTTGTTTTTTAGGGATTGGCTAGCTTCACTTAGCATAATCTGCTCTAGTGCCATCCATTTCCCTGCAAATTCTATGATTTTGTCATTTTTTAATGCAGAGTAATACTCCATTGTGTATAAATGCCACATTTTTTTAATCCATTCGTCTATTGAAGGGCATCTGGGTTGGTTCCACAGTCTTGCTATTGTGAATTGAGCTGCTATGAACATCGATGTAGCAGTGTCCCTGTAGCATGCTCTTTTTAGGTCTTTAGGGAATAGACCAAGAAGGGGAATAGCTGGGTCAAATGGTGGCTCCATTCCCAGCTTTCCAAGAAATCTCCATACTGCTTTCCAAATTGGCTGCACCAATTTGCAGTCCCACCAGCAATGAACAAGTGTACCCTTTTCCCCACATCCTCGCCAGCACTTGTTGTTGTTTGACTTCATAATGGCTGCCAATCTTACTGGAGTGAGATGGTATCTTAGGGTGGTTTTGATTTGCATTTCTCTGACTGCTAGAGATGGTGAGCATTTTTTCATGTACTTGTTGATTGTTTGTATGTCCTCCTCTGAGAAGTGTCTATTCAGGTCTTTGGCCCATTTGTTGATTGGGTTGTTAGTTATCTTATTGTCTAATTTTTGGAGTTCTTTGTATACTCTGGATATTAGGGCTCTGTCTGAAGTGTGAGGAGTAAAGATTTGTTCCCAGGATGTAGGCTCTCTATTTACCTCTCTTATTGTTTCTTTAGCTGAGAAAAAACTTTTTAGTTTGAGTAAGTCCCATTTGTTGATTCTAGTTATTAACTTTTGTGCTATGGGTGTCCTATTGAGGAATTTGGAGCCCGACCCCACAGTATGTAGATTGTAGCCAACTTTTTCTTCTATCAGACGGCGTGTCTCTGATTTGATATCAAGCTCCTTGATCCATTTTGAATTAACTTTTGTGCATGGTGAGAGAAAGGGATTCAGTTTCATTTTGTTGCATATGGATTTCCAGTTTTCCCAGCACCATTTGTTGAAGATGCTATCCTTCCTCCATTGCATGCTTTTAGCCCCTTTATCGAATATAAGATAGTTGTAGTTTTGTGGATTGGTTTCTGTGTCCTCTATTCTGTACCATTGGTCCACCCGCCTGTTTTGGTACCAGTACCATGCTGTTTTTGTTACTATTGCTCTGTAGTATAGTTTGAAGTCTGGTATCGCTATACCGCCTGATTCACACTTCCTGCTTAGCATTGTTTTTGCTATTCTAGGTCTTTTATTTTTCCATATGAATTTCATGATTGCTTTCTCTATTTCTACAAGAAATGCCTTTGGGATTTTGATTGGCATTGCATTAAACCTATAGAGAACTTTTGGTAATATCGCCATTTTGATGATGTTAGTTCTGCCTATCCATGAACAGGGTATATTTTTCCATCTTCTAAGATCTTCTTCTATTTCTCTCTTTAGGGTTCTGTAGTTTTCATTGTATAAGTCTTTCACCTCTTTTGTTAGGTTGATTCCCAAGTATTTTATTTTTTTTGAAGATATTGTGAATGGAGTGGTTGTCCTCATTTCCATTTCAGAGGATTTGTCGCTGATATACAGGAATGCCTTTGATTTATGCGTGTTGATTTTATATCCTGCCACTTTGCTGAATTCATTTATTAGCTCTAATAGTTTCTTTGTAGAGCCTTTTGGGTCTCCTAGGTATAGAATCATATCATCTGCAAATAGTGATAATTTAAGTTCTTCTTTTCCTATTTTTATACCTTTAATTTCTTTCGTCTGTCTAATTGCTGTGGCCAGTGTTTCGAGAACTATGTTGAACAGAAGTGGTGAGAGAGGGCATCCCTGTCTTGTTCCAGATTTTAGAGGGAATGCCTTCAATTTTTCTCCATTCAGAATGATGCTAGCCTGAGGCTTAGCATAGATTGCTTTTACAATATTGAGGTATGTTCCTGTTATCCCTAGTTTTTCTAGAGTTTTAAACATAAAGGGATGCTGTACTTTGTCGAATGCTTTTTCCGCATCTATCGAGATGATCATATGGTTCTTATTTTTAAGTCTATTGATGTGGTGAATAACATTTATTGATTTCCGTATATTGAACCAGCCTTGCATCCCAGGGATGAATCCTACTTGATCATGGTGCACAATTTTTTTGATATGTTTTTGTATCCGATTCGCCAGAATTTTATTGAGGATTTTTGCATCTAGGTTCATTAGAGATATTGGTCTGAAGTTTTCTTTCTTTGAAGTGTCTTTGTCTGGTTTAGGTATCAGGGTGATGTTGGCCTCGTAGAATGAATTTGGAAGTTCTCCCTCTTTTTCTATTTCCTGAAGTAGCTTGAAAAGTATTGGTATTAGTTCCTCTTTAAAGGTTTTGTAAAATTCTGCTGTATACCCATCCGGTCCCGGGCTTTTCTTAGTTGGTAGTCTTTTGATGGTTTCTTCTATTTCCTCAATTGATATTGGTCTGTTTAGGTTGTCTATATCCTCCTGACTCAAACTGGGCAGATCATATGACTTCAGAAATTTATCGATGCCTTCACTATCTTCTAATTTATTGGAGTATAAGGATTCAAAATAATTTTTGATTATCTTCTGTATTTCTGAAGTGTCTGTTGTGATATTGCCTTTTTCATCCCGTATGCTAGTAATTTGAGTTCTCTCTCTTCTTCTCTTCGCTAGCATGGCTAAGGGTCTGTCGATTTTGTTTATTTTTTCAAAGAACCAACTTTTAGTTTTGTCAATTTTTTCAATTGTTTCTTTTGTTTCGATTTCATTAATTTCAGCTCTGATTTTAATTATTTCTTGCCTTCTACTTCTTTTGCTGTTGTTTTGCTCTTCTTTTTCTAGGATTTTGAGATGAAGCATGAGATCATTTATTTGTTGGTTTTTTCTTTTTTTAAGGAATGAACTCCAAGCAATGAATTTTCCTCTTAGAACTGCTTTCAATGTGTCCCACAGATTCCGATATGTTGTGTCTGTGTTTTCATTAATCTCTAAGAATTTTTTAATTTCCTCCTTGATGTCTTCTATAACCCATTGATCATTCAGTAACCTATTGTTCATTCTCCAAGTGATGTATGCTTTTTCCTTCCTTCTTTTATCGTTGATTTTCAGTTTCATTCCATTATGATCAGATAGGATGCATGGTATTATCTCTACTCCTTTATATTGTCTAAGAGTTGCCCTGTGACATAATATATGATCTATTTTTGAGAAGGATCCATGTGCTGCTGAGAAAAAAGTGTAACTGCTTGATGTTGGGTGGTATATTCTATATATGTCAATTAAGTCTAGGTTGTTAATTGTGTTATTGAGTTCTATAGTTTCCTTATTCAACTTTTGTTTGGAAGATCTGTCCAGTGGCGAGAGAGGTGTGTTGAAGTCTCCCATGATTATGGTATGGTGGTCTATTAGACTCTTGAACTTGAGAAGAGTTTGTTTGATGAACATAGCTGCACCATTGTTTCGGGCATATATATTTATGATTGTTATGTCTTGTTGGTGTATGGTTCCCTTAAGCAGTATGTAGTGTCCCTCTTTATCCCTTTTGATTAACTTTGGCTTGAAATCTATTTTATTTGATATGAGTATGGACACTCCTGCTTGTTTCCGAAGTCCATATGAGTGATATGATTTTTCCCAACCTTTCACCTTCAGCCTATGTATGTCTTTTCCTATCAAATGCGTCTCCTGTAGGCAGCATATTGTTGGGTCTTGTTTTGAGATCCATTCTACTAGCCTGTGTCTCTTAATTGGTGAGTTTAAGCCATTAACATTTAGGGTTATTATTGAGATATGGGTTGTTGTTCCAGCCATATTTGTTTATTTATGTTACTAAACATGGTTTGTTTTCCTCTTTGATTATCCCCCCCCCCTTTACTGTCCTACCTCCCACTGTTGGTTTTCATTGTTATTTTCCATTTCCTCTTCCTGTAATGTTTTGCCGAGGATGTTTTGAAGAGATGGTTTTCTAGCTGCATATTCTTTTAACTTTTGTTTGTCGTGGAAGGTTTTAATTTCATCTTCCATCCTGAAGCTTAATTTCGCTGGATACACAATTCTTGGTTGGAACCCATTTTCTTTCAGTGTTTGAAATATGTTATTCCAGGATCTTCTAGCTTTCAGAGTCTGTGTTGAAAGATCAGCTGTTATCCTGATTGGCTTGCCCCTAAATGTAATCTGCTTCCTTTCTCTTGTAGCTTTTAAAATTCTCTCCTTATTCTGTATGTTGGGCATCTTCATTATAATGTGTCTAGGTGTGGATCTCTTATAATTTTGCACATTCGGCGTCCTGTAGGCTTCTAGGATTTGGGATTCTGTCTCATTCTTCAAGTCTGGGAAGTTTTCTCGTATTATTTCCTTGAATAAATTGCTCATTCCTTTGGTATGGAGTTCTATACCTTCCTGTATCCCAATGACTCTTAAGTTTGGTCTCTTAATGTTATCCCATATTTCTTGGATGTTCTGCTCATGGTTTCTTAACAATCTTGCTGAGCTGTCTATGTTCTTTTCAAGTTCAAATACTTTGTCTTCATTGTCTGATGTTCTATCTTCTAAGTGTTCTACTCTGCTGGTAGTACTCTCAATTGAGTTTTTAAGTTGGTTTATTGCTTCCTGCATTTCTAGGATTTCTGTTTGTTTGTTTTTTATAACCTCTATCTCCCTGTATAGTTGATCCTTTGCTTCCTGGATTTGTTTGTGTAATTCCTTGTCGAAGTGATCTTTCATTGTCTGATTTTGCTGTCTAATTTCTTCCTTGATACTCCAGATCATCTGAAGCATATATATCCTGAATTCTTTATCTGACATTCCATCTGCTGCAGCTGTTACCTCTTCTAAAGTTGAGCTGACCTGCATTGCTTGTAGTCCTTTCTTTCCTTGTCTTTTCATACTGCTTGCGTTTCTTTCTTCTTGGTGAAACTGTTGTGTTTTTGAAAGTTTTTCCCCCCCTATATATTTATATTGCTCTTGTATAGTTGAAAAGTCTCCCTTGCAGGTGCGGGCAGGGGCTCAGCTCTGCCCCTCCTCCAATTGGTGTGAGGTGTCTACCACGCCCGCGGACCCCTGGGCCTGATCCCCTGTTCTGTCGCAGGTCTGCCTACCTTGCAGGTGGGGGCGGAGGCTCTGCCCTGCCCCTCCTACCACGCCCGGGGACCGCTAGGCCTGATCTGCAGGTTGGTCGCAGGTCTGCCCACCTTGCGGGCTGGGTGTCAGTTCCGCTCCGCCCCCACTCCAATTGGGGTCACTTGACCACCACACAGGCGGGCTGCTGGGCCTGATCTGGGCGCGGGCGAAGGCTCTGCTCTGCCCCTACTCCAGTTGGGATGAAGTGTGTACCACGCTGGCAGGCCGCTGGGCCTGATCCACCGGTCTGTCGCAGGTCTGCTTACCTTGCCGGCGCGGGCGGTGGCTCTGCCCTGCCCCTCCTACCACGCCTGCAGACCGCTGGGCCTGATCTGCAGGTTGGTTGGTCGCAGGTCTGCCTACTTTGCGGGTGCGGGCGGCAGCCCCTCTCCTCCCTTCTGGCTCGACGACAAAGCGAGAGAGACTCGGGTATCTGTGACTCACCCTCCCTACCAGTGGACCAACTGTTTCCGTCGCCGCTGGCACCGATGAAGTTTTCACCTCGGCCGTTCTCCGATGACATCAGATCTCTGCCATGCTGGCATCCCCTGTTCTATGGCTGAATCCCATTTTCTTCTCTTCCAATAGGCGGAGCTGTGCCCTCTGAGCCGAGCTTCTGCCCTCTATGTGCTGACAGAAATCCCTGTACGGTGGCTCCTGGGAGCCTCTCAATCCTGTTAGTCCATAGCCCTTTCACTTATCCGGCCCCTCCCCCTGTTCCTCCTCCCAGCCAGCCAGCCAGGTCCTGTTCACCAGAGGCGGTTCCCCAAGGATCTGATTACACTTGCAGCCCCACCGCGTGTCCTATATCCCGAACGATGAACACCCTCTCTGTCATTCAATTAAGCCCCAGTGCTGTGGTGGGGTGATCTGGGAACCAACAGTTTAATTTTTCCGGACCCCTTTGGTGGGCACGCCCCCAGAAACTGGCGGCTAAGATCTTGGGTGTCGCTGCTGGTGTTAAGGGGAGGTGGGGATCTGGAATCCCCTCTGCTTCCCTACAGACACGCCCCCGGTGGTTTCCTGGCTGCTTGTATCTGGAGGGGGTGGGAGTCACACACCTGCTAATGTGGATTCCGCTGGGAAGGAATTCTGTCGGCGGAACTCTGGTGATGTCACCACTCTGCTATGGCGGGCCCCAGGCTCCTTGCCGGAGTGTCCGAAGGGAGGGGTGGGAATGGTCTGTCTGGTTGGTTTCAGCTCCCGGTTTGCTATTTCATGAAGGCTTGGCGAGAGACCTCTTCCTAGAGTCCCTGCACTGCTCCTGCTGCGCTGCGCCTCGGAGGCTATCCGCCCTGACGCGGGGGCCGCGTGCAGGCAGCCGACAGTCGCCGAGTCGCGCGGGCAGCGGCTGGCGGGTCTGGACCTCTGCGCTGCGTGGCAGAGATTCACTCATCTAGCGCAGACTGTCACCTCCAAAAATCCTTCCAATTCCCGGCCGGTCTCTCTTTAGTGGAATTTTGCTAGGAGTTTCTCAGCAGGTCGAATCTAAGCGTATCCATGCGTCTCTCTGACCCCGTTGTTGAGGAGGTACTGAAAGCACTGCCTCCCCTCTCGCCGCCATGTTCTCCCCCCAGAATAATATATTTATTTTAATGTGCAATTAAATACCTTTGTAACATGGTAAAGACAGAAAACATTTTCATCCCCTGCATATTTCCTTATGTCAATCTTCAGTTTGCTCCCCCTGGCCAGTACTTGTCTATTTTATCACTTCATATTAACTTGGCCTTGTCTAGATCATCATATGAATCAAAGAATACAACTAATGTAGTCTTTGCATTTAGTTATTTTCTTTTAAAATAATGTTTTGAGATTCATCCATATTGCGTATATGTTTTAGCTAGTTTTTTTTTTTTTTTTTTTTTGTACTCAATACTGTTTGATCAATATGTCACAATTTGTTTATGGACTCATAGGTTGATGGGCATTTTTATTAGTTTGAACTATTATTCGAATGCTCCTATCAACATTTTTGAATAGGCCTTTGGATGCACATACATTTTCATTTACTTTTGCTAAATTAATAAAAATGTAATAACTACATTTTATTGTAAGTGTATGTTTCATTTTATAAGAAACAGACAAAAAGTTTCAAAGTCGCTGCCTCATTTTACAGTTCTACTAGCAATGTATAAAATTTCCACATTCTCACTAATATTTCATACTATAACTATTTAAAATTTTATTTACTCTAGTGGGTACTAAGAAGGATTTCAATTTATATCTCATTAGAAACTAATGATATTGAGCAGAATTTCATGTGTTTATTGATCTTCTATTTTGGGTTGTCTGTTTAAGTCTCTCGATCATTTTTATTGTTTTTTTTAATTGAGTTATAAGGATTTACCTTATATTCTAGAGAAAGTACTTTGCCAGTTACATGTTTCCAGACATCTCTCCCAGTTGGGCTGGAGTTTTTATTTTCTTTATGATGATTTTTGAAAAGCAGAATTAATTTGTCAAAATCTGTTGTATTATTTAAAATGCTTAATGTTTTTTAGGTACTCTATAAAACCTTTGCTCATGAAGATCATAAACATTTTCTTCTTTTTAACCATTTTGCATATTTGTTACTTTGATGTTTACATTTAAATCTATGATCCAATATGAATCAATTTTGAGGATGAAGCAGCACACTATTTCTTCCAGGGATTTTTTTTTTTTTTGACCATACAGATTTTGAGGTTTTATACCACTATTAAAAAAAAATCATTTGCCCATATGTACAGGTATTTTTTGGATTCTCCAGTATATGTAATTGATCCCATACCAATACTAAACTATCTTGCTTACTGCAGCCCTATATTAAGTCATGAAATCAGGTAGATTAAATCTTTCAATTTCATACTTATTGTTCCTTTTTTTCCAGACATGTTTTTCTATGTGTTCTGATTTCATACAAATTTAGCATCAATTTCCAATTACAAAGAAAAATTGTGCAGTTTTTCATTGGAATTGCATTGAATCTATACATAATTTTAAAAATGGACATTATGTCAATATTGAATCTCTGCAGAACTTTGCCCTGATGATAAGAGTCCCTTTAGTTTTCAAAATCTTAACCCCCACGTCTCATCTTCATGGGACCTCCCTCATTCATTGCATTGGTCCAAGCTCCTTGTATTCCAGTCAGGAAAGCACTCCAGGCTTAATTTGGGAGGGCTGTGGATTTTATTTCCTGAATTTTCCATCTCACAAGTATCACATTATTTTGATCTCCGTTAGCCAATAGATGAAAACCATTTCCTTGTGTATTTTGTTCCATTTTATAGTTTTTTTTATAGAGATAGTCCAGCATGGTGAAAACTAAAATAGACTTGCTGAATCTTAGATTATAATGCCCATTTTCTTATTGGATTTTTAAAGCCAATTGCCATTAATAAAAATGTACACTGGTCATTCCTCTATGGGCTTCAGTTTCTTTACCTGTAAAAAGTGAAAAATGAGAGTTTCTGCATCACAGGATTGTTGTAAGGATTAAACTAGTCAAATATGTAGAACATGGTATACAACAGAGTAAGAAGTATTTGCATAATAACTATCTTATTATACCTAAACCACTCCCTTAAAGATTCAGAAATCTGAAACAAAACCATGCAGTTAGCAAAATCTAGTCCATGCGCTCTTCTAGTTCCTTGACTCAAAGAAAAGGAATATCTAAATCTTGTAAACTTATAATAAGAAATTCTTTCAAATAGAAAATATTTGAGGTATTGAGTACCAGAAAAGTGATGCATGTGCTTTAGTATATTGGGGAAGGGATTTGAAAATAGAACCATGGATGGAAGAAAACAATTAATGTGCCTGTGGAAGTTTCCATTCAGCATTGCTATCTTACCAAAAGGAAATAATGAAACACATACTCTACAAGCATGCATAATAAAAAAGCTCAAAACTACGTTGGTACAATCTACTGATCTTTCATATGTCTCTCTCTCTGTGTACACACACACATATATAAAAATAGTATCAAAACAATTTCATGGATTCAGAGAAATCATTTCATGAGATGACCATACTTTGGGCTTGTTTTACAATTATGTGCATTTATGGATGTTCTAAGTGCAGGAATTGAGTGAGATGAAAGTAAAAGAAGCAATAACAGAGAGGGAAAATAAATTTAACTATGAAAATATTGTGTGTACTCCTTGACCATAAGTAGATAAGGTGACACTATGTAGTGTGTGTAGACAGATTGCTCTGAATGATCTCAGTAGCAGAATTTTCCCTGGTCTGAGTTCACAAAGATGACAGCAAAACCCAGGGTGAATCTCATCATCTAGTGCAAAATCAAACACCTTTCCCCAAGCAGATATATGCCAACTGGAGTGCTCAGGATCCCAATATCTTTATCTTAATTATACTCAATTGCGCATACACTCTTGTCAATTAAGATGGTGTATTTCGTGGAAGGTAGAACTTGCCCTATCTCCTTCCACCATTGAAATCAGAAGACAATCCTGGCTAATGTGAATTGTAGAGACACAGACACAGTCTACAGACTTTTTGGGAAAAAAGTTGAATTGCTTTTCCAAGAAATGTGCTGGGAGAAACTATCTTTCTTCCTACCGAGTACAATTAAGTAAGTATGTCTTTTCCGCTAGTAGCTGTCCTCCATCTCATGACCAGAAAGAGAACTTTGAGTTAAAGCTAAAGCAGTTTTGAATTGATGAAATGCTGTAGTAGACAGAGAAAGAAGAGATGGAAGAAATATGTCTTCAGTAATATCATGGTCTTACTTGACCAAGTCTTTGCTGAAGTCTTCTGAGCTAATAATATCTCTTTAAGACAATCTGAGCTTATCATTACACTCAAGGGATCTCTAAATAATGCACTCTCAAAGAAAGAAAGCTTCTATTCATTTTCTGACAACATTTTTTGGGAGGGTATACTCTTTTTATTTTATTACCTAAAATATAAAAAAGTTCAAGAGTACAATACCACTTATTTTCTTGCCCAAAGATTATATTTCTCTGGTTTATCTAATATCAACACTACTTGACAGAGAATTCCTATTTCTTTTTCCACTGCTTTGAAGAAAAATACACAACTTAAAATCATAGCTCTTTTTTCCATTTAAGTTCAAGATCAACCATTTTAAATACAGTTATTTCATACTAGACAAAAGTGCCAAAAACATACATTGGAGAAAGGATAGCCCCTTCAACAAATGGTGCTGGGAAAACTGGAAATCCATATGTATCAAAGTAAAATTAAACCTCTATCTCTCACCATGCACAAAACTCAACTCAAAGTGGATCAAAGACCTAGGAGTTAGACCAGAGACCCTATGCCTAAAGGCTGAATGTTTTCTCTAATTAGTGGATGCTGATCTATGACTGGTGGGGAGGGAGAATGGAGGAACTTTGGATTTGGCAAAGGGGAAAGTATGAAGGGGTTATGGGGGTAGGAAAAATGGTGGAGTGAGATGGAGATCATTACCCTAGGTACACGTATGATTGCACAAATGGTGCATCCACACTGTGTACAACTAGAGAATTGAAATGTTGTGCTCCATTTGTGTATGATGAATTAAAATTCATTCTTCTGTCAAGTATAACTAAGTAGAACAAATAAATTGTTCTCCTTATTTTTTTCTTGTTTATTAGTCATTTATTCTTTCACATCTTATATAGACTGTCGCTCTCATACTCCTCATTTAGAAATGCTTCAATCAAAAATACAGTATACCTAAGGGGAAATCAAATAGCTGGTAAAAGATACGATTTGTCTTAAAAGAATGGAGGACATAAGTACAGTAAAAATAAATTTATATAATGGAGAAAATTTGTATTTGAAACTGAGAATATGTGAATCTCTGAAACAGAAAATTTAAAAAGCCATTTTAATAGCTATTGCTGCCTAGATTAGAGATAATAGCCCCTTATGGGTGCTCACGAAATGAAATACATATGTTATTTCACAAATTGACCCTATTTTACAACTCCCTTGAAATCTTCTTTTAAAAGTTTTTAGTTTTCCAGTTTCTAAAATTTTAGAGTATAATTAAAGTATGAAATTTGTTAGTTTGTGCTTTTTTGTTAGAAAGGTTTTGGTAGAACAGTAGATATAAAAATTTGCACCTAAAACAAAAGACATAACAATAACAAATAGGAAAAATATTATTAGTAGAAATTCCTTTAATGCAGTGTTCTGTGAATTCATTAGGGTCCATGAACATCTTTTTCTAGGTTCTAGAAATTGATTGCCTATTTTGCTGATGCTATGAAAATTTGCTTTCACATCTCAACCACTTAATTTATAATATTTAGAAAAGAACAAATTACCTTATTATATTTCATCAAAGGCAGTTTTCTTTCTTAACCGAGATAATTCCATTATACACATAATTCAGATGTTTTTCTTTTCTCAGTGGAATCAAGGATGGGTAAGATAAGTGATCTTTGAATTCATCCATTTCAATAAAATATGACTTAAGTGGAAAAAAAAAGAAGAAACTCCTCTGTTTTAGAGGTAGCTAATGTTGGTTTAGGTAAATACAAAGCTGGAAGAAAATTGGAGCTGAGGCTGCAATGTGCTTGTGTGCCTGTGCATTTGTGTGTGTGGGTTTTGTGTAACTCAGGCCAGAAAAAGGAACCATTTTATAAATGCATAAGTCTAAATACTTGAGGAATAAAACAAATTATTTCCTATTCATCTATATTTTATGAGTTAATCTCTATCTCATTAAAAAGATTCATGGGGAAATATTAAAAGATAGAATACATGTTTAAGATTTTAAGGCACATTTTATGTATGGTGTTAGACATTTGTGTGATAATAACAAAGAGTTGTCTATGATAGATTGTGATAAGCTCAAATTCAATAGAAAGTATTTGCAAAGTCTCCACTCAGTTATATGGATGATTTGTGTTAAATAACAATAGATTTGGGGCTGGGGATGTGGCTTAAGCGGTAGCGCGCTCACCTGGCATGCATGCAGCCCGGGTTCGATCCTCAGCACCACATACAAACAAAGATGTTGCGTCTGCCGAAAACTTAAAAAAATAAATAAATATTAAAAAATTCTCTCTCTCTCTCTCTCTTTAAAAAAAAAAAAAAAATAGTTTTTTTTACCTATTGATCCCAAGCCACTACATGTTTTTAGAGCAGATAGTAATAATAGAAGAAAGCTCTAGAAACAAGTAACCTCAAACCACATCAGAACTGTCTTGCTGAGAAAAGATAATGTAATATGTGGGCACCTCTTGGTCTGTGTGTTCTTTTGGATGCAGCTATAGAGGAGTGCATGCAAATATAATGAGACATTCCTCAGGAATCACTTCCAAAAGACATTGTCCTTGTCTAATATAAATAGTGAGTACCCACTGTTCTCTTTTCTTCCTTCAATTTCTGTATTTTGCATTTAAAATTAAAAGATTAGCTATTACATACAGAAGTTTAAGAATAATGAAGTGTATTATTATAAAGTCATACAGTTCATCATATGCTAGCAGATAAAAAGAACAATAGTTTTTCAATCAATTTAAAATACTTCTTAATTAACATATCCTTATGATAGATGCCCTTTTCTGTCCATGTACGGGCATCCAAGCAAAATTGATCTTATATTTATTGTAAGTTGTAAAATTGGATGCATATTGGTGAGGAATTCTTAATACTGACAAGTCTTTGCAAAAGAATGAATTAATGTTTGCAAGGAACAGTGGCACTGATCTCAGGAAATGGAATGGAAAATGTTTTACAAAGCAAAACAGGTACACAACAAGTAGTGAGAGGTGAAGCCTGGGTGATGAGTAAATGGAAAGAAAACTGAGGTGAAAATAGGGAACGGTTTGTGAGAAAGCCCATTAGCAGGGACAAATTAAAGCAAATCATTAGGCACCCAGTGTGATCATAAAGTAATGAGATAAATGTTCCAGTGTGGCTTATGGAAATACCCTCTTACCTCAGGGGCACACTATGCTCTTCAATCTGCAAATATTTGTCTCATGCTGATTTCCATAGCAACAAATTTCCCATTAAATAAAATTTGAAAATTTAAAACTGCTAAGTTATGAATTTCTTAAGAGCAAAATGATGTCATTCATAGTTGTGTATCCAGTTCCTAACACAATTTGTGGCAAAGGGGAATATCAATATACATTTAGCAAATAAGTATACATTGTAAATATATTAATAAAGTAATTATATCTTATGTAAACATTTAAAAGCAGTTACAGTGATAAGACATTTAAAATGTAGTCCTAGTAAGGGGAGGGAAGATGGCGGCGAGGGGAGTGCATTGCCCCCATGTGCCGTGTCACTGTGTGGGAGAATGACGAGTCAGGACGGCTAAAGGCTATCTTGTTAGGAATTTCCAGCAATAGTGGGGTGCTCCGGAACCTGGAGGAAGGATTTCCATCGCACGAGGATCAGCTACGGGGGCTCAAACGCGAGAGATTTGTCGCACGGAGGGTCACACTGCTTATTCAGCAAATCGCCCCACGGCTAGTGTCTGCGGCGCGCGCTGGGAAACGAGGAGATAGCGACGCAGGGATACAGCGCTGCAGTTTCTGCCAGCCGTGTAAGCACCGTACTCAGTGCTGAATTCTGGATTCGAGACGGGGGAAGGAAGCGGTCCAATTCGGTTCTCCACACTGGTCAGACCACAGAGGAGGCCAGCGGCCACCATCTTGGAGAGCTGACGTCACCATCCCTGTTTTCGACTGATCGCAGCTCATTCAGCCATAGAACAGGTAATTTCAGGCTGCCATTCGCCTGCGGCTTGCAGACAAATTACTCAGGCTCAGTGCTAAATAACCCACGGAAACTGCTTCTTGGAGCCTGCTCTTATCAGAGCATACACCAAGCACGGAGCGGCCGAGTTCCGGCTCCCGGAACTGCTCTGGCCCAGGGCTAAGGAGCCCGCGGAAACTGCTTCTCGGTCCGGGTCCTGCTGAGTACTATGGAGGTAAATACCAACCGAGCCTTCGTGGGCAGTGGCAACAGGACTGAGACAGGGCCTGTGAGGGCCGGTCAGGACTCACCCGTTGCTTTGGTCACCCGGCAAAGGGAACGAAATGCTGCCATTCGCATAGGATACCAACATGGCAGAGATCTGATGTCATCAGAAAGCGGCGGAGGAGAGAACTTCATCAATACCAGCGGTGAAAGAAACAGTTGGTCTCCTGGTAGGGAGGGTGAGTCACAGACACCCGAGTCTCTCTCACTTTGTCGACAAGCCAGAGGGGAGGAGCTGGGCCGCCGCCCGCGCCCGGAGCAGGCCCAGCGGCGCGCTGGCGTGGTGGTCGCGTAACCCCAATTGGAGAGGGGGCGGAGTGGAGCCGCCACCCGTGCCCGCAAGGTGGGCAGACCTGCGACTGACCGGCAGAACAGGCCCAGTGGTCCGCGGGCGTGGTAGGAGGGGCAGGGCAGAGCCGCCGCCCGCACCTGCAAGGTAAGCAGACCTGCGACAGACCGGCGGATCAGGCCCAGCGGCCGGCCAGCTTGGTACACACGTAACCCCAACTGGAGTAGGGGCAGAGCAGAGCCGCCGCCCGCGCCAGGAACAGGCCCAGCGACCTGCTGGCGTGGTAGTCACGACACCCAAATTGGAGTAGGGGCAGAGCAGAGCCACCGCCCACGCCCAAAACAGGCCCAGTGACCTGCCGGCGTGGTAGTCACGACACCCCAATTGGAGTAAGGGCAGAGCAGAGCCGTCTCCCGCGCCCGGAATAAGCCCAGCGACCCGCCGGTGTGGTAGACACGTCACCCCAATTGGAGTAAGGGCAGAGCAGAGCCGCCGCCCGCGCCTGCAAGGTAGACAGACCTGCGACCGACCGGCAGAACAGGCCCAGGGGTCCGCGTGCGTGGTAGACACCTCACACCAATTGGAGGAGGGGCAGAGCAGAGCCCGCGCCTGCAAGGTAGGCAGACCGCCGCCCGACCCTGCAAGGGAGACTTTTCAACTATACAAGAGCAATATAAATATATAGGGGGAAAAATTTTTCAAAAACACAACAGTTTCACCAAGCAGAAAGAAACGCAAGCAGTATGAAAAGACAAGGAAAGAAAGGACCACAAGCAATGCAGGTCAACTCAACTTTAGAAGAGGTAACAGCTGGAGCAGATGGAATGTCAGATAAAGAGTTCAGGATATACATGCTTCAGATGATCTGGAGTATCAAGGAAGACATTAGACAGCAAAATCAGACAACGAAAGATCACTTCGACAATGAATTACACAAACAAATCCAGGAAGCAAAAGATCAACTATACAGGGAGATAGAGGTTATAAAAAAACAAACAAACAGAAATCCTAGAAATGCAGGAAGCAATAAACCAACTTAAAAACTCAATGGAGAATACTACCAGCAGAGTAGAACACTTAGAATATAGAACATCAGACAATGAAGACAAAGTATTTCAACTTGAAAAGAACATAGACAGCTCAGCAAGACTGTTAAGAAACCAGGAGCAGAACATCCAAGAAATATGGGATAACATTAAGAGACCAAACTTAAGAGTCATTGGGATACAGGAAGATATAGAGCTCCAAACCAAAGGAATGAGCAATCTATTCAATGAAATAATACAAGAAAACTTCCCAGACTTGAAGAATGATACAGAATCTCAAATCCTAGAAGCCTACAGGACGCCGAATGTGCAAAATCATAAGAGATGAACACCTAGACACATTATAATGAAGATGCCCAACATACAGAATAAGGAGAGAATTTTAAAAGCTACAAGAGAAAGGAAGCAGATTACATTTAGGGGTAAGCCAATCAGGATAACAGCTGATCTTTCAACACAGACTCTGAAAGCTAGAAGATCCTGGAATAACATATTTCAAACACTGAAAGAAAATGGGTTCCAACCAAGAATTGTGTATCCAGCGAAATTAAGCTTCAGGATGGAAGATGAAATTAAAACCTTCCACGATAAACAAAAGTTAAAAGAATTTGCAGCTAGAAAACGATCTCTTCAAAAGATCCTCGGCAAAACATTACAGGAAGAGGAAATGGAAAATAACAATGAAAACCAACAGTGGGAGGTAGGACAGTAAAGGGGGGGGGGGATAATCAAAGAGGAAAACAAACCATGTTTAGTAACAGAAATAAACAAATATGGCTGGAAGAACAACCCATATCTCAATAATAACTCTAAATGTTAATGGCTTAAACTCACCAATTAAGAGACACAGGCTAGTAGAATGGATCACAAAACAAGACCCAACAATATGCTGCCTACAGGAGACGCATTTGATAGGAAAAGACATACATAGGCTGAAGGTGAAAAGTTGGGAAAAATCATATCACTCATATGGACTTCGGAAACAAGCAGGAGTGTCCATACTCATATCAAATAAAATAGATTTCAAGCCAAAGTTAATCAAAAGGGATAAAGAGGGACACTACATACTGCTTAAGGGAACCATACACCAACAAGACATAACAATCATAAATATATATGCCCCAAACAATGGTGCAGCTATGTTCAACAAACAAACTCTTCTCAAGTTCAAGAGTCTAATAGACCACCATACCATAATCATGGGAGACTTCAACACACCTCTCTCGCCACTGGACAGATCTTCCAAACAAAAGTTGAATAAGGAAACTATAGAACTCAATAACACAATTAATAACCTAGACTTAATTGACATATATAGAATATACCACCCAACATCAAGCAGTTACACTTTTTTCTCAGCAGCACATGGATCCTTCTCAAAAATAGATCATATATTATGTCACAGGGCAACTCTTAGACAATATAAAGGAGTAGAGATAATACCATGCATCTTATCTGATCATAATGGAATGAAACTGAAAATCAACGATAAAAGAAGGAAGGAAAAAGCATACATCACTTGGAGAATGAACAATAGGTTACTGAATGATCAATGGGTTATAGAAGACATCAAGGAGGAAATTAAAAAATTCTTAGAGATAAATGAAAACACACACACAACATATCGGAATCTGTGGGACACATTGAAAGCAGTTCTAAGAGGAAAATTCATTGCTTGGAGTTCATTCCTTAAAAAAAGAAAAAACCAACAAATAAATGATCTCATACTTCATCTCAAAATCCTAGAAAAAGAAGAGCAAAACAACAGCAAAAGAAGTAGAAGGCAAGAAATAATTAAAATCAGAGCTGAAATTAATGAAATCGAAACAAAAGAAACAATTGAAAAAATTGACAAAACTAAAAGTTGGTTCTTTGAAAAAATAAAGAAAATCGACAGACCCTTAGCCATGCTAGCGAAGAGAAGAAGAGAGAGAACTCAAATTACTAGCATACGGGATGAAAAAGGCAATATCACAACAGACACTTCAGAAATACAGAAGATAATCAAAAATTATTTTGAATCCTTACACTCCAATAAATTAGAAGATAGTAAAGGCATACATAAATTTCTTAAGTCATATGATCTGCCCAGATTGAGTCAGGAGAATATAGACAACCTAAACAGACCAATATCAATTGAGGAAATAGAAGAAACCATCAAAAGACTACCAACTAAGAAAAGCCCAGGACCGGATGGGTATACAGCAGATTTTTACAAAACCTTTAAAGGGGAACTAATACCAATACTTTTCAAGCTACTTCAGGAAATAGAAAAAGAGGGAGAACTTCCAAATTCATTCTACGAGGCCAACATCACCCTGATACCTAAACCAGACAAAGACACTTCAAAGAAAGAAATCTACAGACCAATATCTCTAATGAACCTAGATGCAAAAATCCTCAATAAAATTCTGGCGAATCGGATACAAAAACATATCAAAAAAATTGTGCACCATGATCAAGTAGGATTCATCCCTGGGATGCAAGGCTGGTTCAATATACGGAAATCAATAAATGTTATTCACCACATCAATAGACTTAAAAATAAGAACCATATGATCATCTCGATAGATGCAGAACAAGCATTCGACAAAGTACAGCATCCCTTTATGTTCAAAACTCTAGAAAAACTAGGGATAACAGGAACATACCTCAATATTGTAAAAGCAATCTATGCTAAGCCTCAGGCTAGCGTCATTTTGAATGGAGAAAAATTGAAGGCATTCCCTCTAAAATCTGGAACAAGACAGGGATGCCCTCTCTCACCACTTCTGTTCAACATAGTTCTCGAAACACTGGCCAGAGCAATTAGACAGACGAAAGAAATTAAAGGCATCAAAATAGGAAAAGAAGAACTTAAATTATCACTATTTGCAGATGACATGATTCTATACCTAGCAGACCCAAAAGGGTCTACAAAGAAACTATTAGAGCTAATAAATGAATTCAGCAAAGTGGCAGGATATAAAATCAACACGCATAAATCAAAGGCATTCCTGTATATCAGTGACAAATCCTCTGAAATGGAAATGAGGACAACCACTCCATTCACAATATCTTCAAAAAAAATAAAATACTTGGGAATCAACCTAACAAAAGAGGTGAAAGACTTATACAACGAAAACTACAGAACCCTAAAGAGAGAAATAGAAGAAGATCTTAGAAGATGGAAAAATATACCCTGTTCATGGATAGGCAGAACTAACATCATCAAAATGGCGATATTACCAAAAGTTCTCTATAGGTTTAATGCAATGCCAATCAAAATCCCAACGGCATTTCTTGTAGAAATAGAGAAAGCAATCATGAAATTCATATGGAAAAATAAAAGACCCAGAATAGCAAAAACAATGCTAAGCAGGAAGTGTGAATCAGGCGGTATAGCGATACCAGACTTCAAACTATACTACAGAGCAATAGTAACAAAAACAGCATGGTACTGGTACCAAAACAGGCGGGTGGACCAATGGTACAGAATAGAGGACACAGAAACCAATCCATAAAACTACAACTATCTTATATTTGATAAAGGGGCTAAAAGCATGCAATGGAGGAAGGATAGCATCTTCAACAAATGGTGCTGGGAAAACTGGAAATCCATATGCAACAAAATGAAACTGAATCCCTTTCTCTCGCCATGCACAAAAGTTAATTCAAAATGGATCAAGGAGCTTGATATCAAATCAGAGACACGCCGTCTGATAGAAGAAAAAGTTGGCTACGGTCTACATACTGTGGGTTCAGCCTCCAATTTCCTCAATAGGACACCCATAGCACAAAAGTTAATAACTAGAATCAACAAATGGGACTTACTCAAACTAAAAAGTTTTTTCTCAGCAAAAGAAACAATAAGAGAGGTAAATAGGGAGCCTACATCCTGGGAACAAATCTTTACTCCTCACACTTCAGATAGAGCCCTAATATCCAGAGTATACAAAGAACTCAAAAAATCAGACAATAAGATAACAAACAACCCAATCAACAAATGGGCCAAGGACCTGAACAGACACTTCTCAGAGGAGGACATACAGTCAATCAACAAGTACATGAAAAAATGCTCACCATCTCTAGCAGTCAGAGAAAGGCAAATCAAAACCACCCTAAGATACCATCTCACTCCAGTAAGATTGGCAACCATTATGAAGTCAAACAACAACAAGTGCTGGCGAGGATGTGGGGAAAAGGGTACACTTGTACATTGCTGGTGGGACTGCAAATTGGTGCAGCCAATTTGGAAAGCAGTATGGAGATTTCTTGGAAAGCTGGGAATGGAGCCACCATTTGACCCAGCTATTCCCCTTCTCAGTCTATTCCCTAAAGACCTAAAAAGAGCATTCTACAGGGACACTGCTACATCGATGTTCATAGCAGCAGAATTCACAATAGCAAGACTGTGGAATCAACCTAGATGCCCTTCAATAGACGAATGAATTAAAAAATTGTGGCATTTATACACAATGGAGTATTACTCTGCATTAAAAAATGACAAAATCATAGAATTTGCAGGGAAATGGATGGCATTAGAGCAGATTATGCTAAGTGAAGCTAGCCAATCCCTAAAAAACAAATGCCAAATGTCTTCTTTGATATAAGGAGAGTAACTAAGAACAGAGTAGGGACGAAGATCATGAGAAGAAGATTAACATTAAACAGGGATGAGAGGTGGGAGGGAAAGGGAGAGAGAAGGGAAATTGCATGGAAATGGAAGGAGTCCCTTCCATTTTTGAGGGGAAAGGGGAAAATAATAAAAGGGGGAGAAATTAATGACAGTAGAGGGGTAGAGAGAGAAGAGGGGAGGGGAGGGGAGGGGAGGGGAGGGTGGATAGTAGAGGATAGGAAAGGCAGCAGAACACAACAGACACTAGTATGGCAATATGTAAATCAATGGATGTGTAACTGATGTGATTCTGCAATCTGTATATGGGGTAAAAATGGGAGTTCATAACCCACTTGAATCAAAGTGTGAAATATGATATATCAAGAACTATGTAATGTTTTGAACAACCAACAATAAAAAATTAAAACAAAAGAACTTGAAACTGGGAAAAAAAAATAAAATAAAATGTAGTCCTAGAAATTCTTTCAATTTGGAATTTTTCCTGAGTTTTAGTTTATTTATTCCATGTGGTGGATTTATTTTACTTTGAAAGTAGTAATTAAATATAATTTTATTTAATTACCATATTTAAATAAATATAATTTAATTAATCTAATAAAAAATTCTTTTTACTAATTATTTACTTCTTTCTTTTAATATTATTGTAACAGAAAGTAGCTGACTTTGGCTTCATATTTCTGGACTTAAATTTGTTATCTACCACTTACTATGGCATCTTGGGCAAGGTAAATTAGTCTTTCTGAGCCTTTACAAGGGTATAAACTAATCTAGAATTATTATTGTTAGATTGTATGTGGAATTATTGAGGTGATATGTAAATATCACTTATTTTCCTCTTTCTGTTCTGAATTTTTAGAGAATTGACTAACAGACAAAGACTGGTCTCATAATATCCTGAATGGGAAATTGTTTATATTTAGTTGTAATAAAACTCTGCTTATTCTCTGGGGTTATGTCAAAAATATGTTCGCCTCAATTTACTCATCTCAAAATTCTGTTCCTTTATTTCCTTTTAAAAATTCGAATGACTTAATTTGCTTAATATTATGTAAATAATTCGAGAATTTTTGGATTTATATTCTTTCAATTCATAGTACACATATAGAGCACATTTTTTCATGTCTCTGGCTGTACACAGAGTCACACATGTCTTCCTACTTGTACTTAGGGTAATAATGTCCATCTCATTCGATCATGTCTCTTACTCCAATACCCCCATTTTTTAAATATGTCATCTTAATGTTGTACACTTAAGTATGGTTCTAATAGCAGAAAATCAGTGTATTAGTCAGTGAATAAATCCCCTCTTACAAATTAGTGTATAAATTCCCTCTTACAAATAAAATCATATATAGAGAGGGCCCGTGATCCAGCCCCAGTCTGGGACTGAAGACCTGGAAGCCCTGTGGAGAATGTGTGTAAGGGTCCATGTTTAAGTACTGAGGAATCTCAAGTTTGATGTCCATAGGCAATATCAACAGAAAAATATGCACCTACTCAAGAAAATTTGAGTTTTCACTCATTGGAGGACTTCTTCTTTATACCATGTTTTATTCCATCCCGAACCCCGGCCTATTGAACAGTGCCACCCACATTCAGGGCAGGTCTCACTCCTTCAGTTTGCTCAACAACATGCCACTTATCTCTGGAAATACCCTCATGAATTCACACAGAACTGTGCTTTACTAATTTCGTAGGTGTCTAAACCCAAATTGATAATTCATAGTACCCATCACAATAAGTGATCACTAGTTCTTCCTTGTGTAAATTGACATTGAACTCTCCTCATTTTAAAAATAATTCAGAATAGTATTGTCAGTATTAAGTGACACAATGAAGATAAAGGACTAAAGAGACTCAGGGATATTATGAACATAACTGAAATTATCATATGGGACACAAGTGATAGACTTGCATATTTTCTCTGGAACTTTTTCTAATGATAAAAGGAATGTGTTCATCTTAGTATCTAATTGGATACATTGAAATCAACTCTTGTGTAAAGAAGAAAAAGGAAATCTGACTTATGGATTACTTAAACACAGACCTTAATGTTTTGTCTCTAGCTTTCACTGAAAGCCATATGTTAAACTGCAATAATTCTAGTTTATTCGAGGATATTGGTTATTGAGTTTCTCGAGGAGAAAATTTGAGGAAAAAATATTGTTAAAGATGGATGTTACTGAAAAGTTCTTTTGATGTAAAATGCTTTGTTTTCTATCTATAAAATTATCCTCTAAAAACTATACACGTGGATGGGTCTGTATTATCACAGTAACAATTTACTTTTTAATATATATTACAAGGTAAGATCTTGAATTTATTTTCTCTTGAAAAGAGAAAATGCACAATTTTGTTTTCATTAAGATGTTATCACAAAATGTTAATACAATTTTTATTTCTATAGGGAAATTATAAACAAAAATTGTCCCATTAGCAGTGTAATTATATGAGTACATGTATGCACATATATGCACATGTATAAACACATGTCTGATCACAATTTCTCCTGCCTCTAGGGTTCATATGCCTTTTGTGGTATGAAACATGCAATGCTGATTTTCAAGTATAATATCTTAAAATTTTATTTCATGCTTTTCTACTGTTAAATATGAATTGCTCTACTATACTAACATTAGCCTCAGAAAAGTATGTGAATTCCTACAATAGTGGTTACCCTATTACAATAGGTTGAAAAAGAAAGAAAATAAGCTTCTACATGGTGAAACACAGTGACAGAAATATTTAACAAGTGGAAACTAACTATGGCATAAGGGATTCTTCAATTGCCTTCCAAGGTGGTGTGTATGTAGAATCTTACTAGCATTATCATCTGCCATGACTAATTAAACCTTTCTCTTCCAGCAGTAGCTGGAAGAAAAATGGTTTAAACCAAAAAACTAAATTGCTTCTCTATTCCAGGAAAGGTCTGAGCTAGAAACTCAGAGAGATAAGAAAATTCTGCTCTGGACTCTTGTTTCTCATCAGTATGTTAAGTGATGCGTTCCATTTTCAAAGGTGAATTTGAAAAAGGTTAGAATACTGAGGAGAGGAATATGGTCTGAAGCCAGGTATCCTTCCCACTTCATCTGACAAACTTTCCACATGTTTGCTTTCATCATTTAGATCGAATGGCTAAACATCAATCAAGCCTACATTCGAATGTAAATATTAAAGCATATTTCAAAGTAAAATATAAAATGGATTTGGGTTCATTCAGTGACTCAAATTATCTGCTCGATTGCTTCCATCCATTAATGTGGATAATAGAGAATTGACTGAACACCTTTTCTATTCAGGAACGATCGAATTAGGCTTTCCATCTGCAGAAGTGACTGTCATAATTACTGAATGTGTTCAATGCTCACCATAAATCCTTGCTGAACATAGGTAGAGAATAAATAATAACTCCTTGAGGTATTTAATGACTGGGGAAAAAGAAATTAAATGCCCCCATTATTCAAAGTTGAAATTATAAGAAAAGAAATGTATGTGATACCTCAACTCTAAGAGCCACAGGCTTGCATTATTAAACAAAGTTAAGAGTTTTCTAAACAATAGCCATGCCACTATACCAGACTTACTTTAGTTTTTAAATATTTGTGAAAAGTTTTATAAGAAAGCAAGATAGTCTACAAGAACACATGCACAGCCAGGCATGGGGGAGCATGCTTGTAAGCAGCTCAGGAGGCTTAGGCAGGAGGATTGCAAGTTCAAAGCCAGCCTCAGCGAAAAAAAAGGCAGTAAGCAACTCAGTGAGACCCTGTCTCTGAATAAAATCCAAAATAGGGCTGAGGATGTGGCTCAGTGGTTGAATGCCCGAGTTCAATCCTCTGTATCCCCCCACCCCAAAAAAGAATACATACACAGAAAATAATCTTTAAAAAATATTTTCCCTAGAAAACAGTCACAGTACATTTTTGAAAGGGCATCTTATAAGTGGGAGCTATAAGCAAAACTTCTATGAACAAATAAAGGCAAGGCAATCCTGTGCTCCTCTGGGGCACTTCAGCAGTGTGATAAAAGCCTATATTCTTGGCTGGGATTGTGGCTCAGCAGTAGAGCGCTTGCCTAGCACGTGCGCGGCACTGGGTTTGATCCTCAGCACCACATAAAAATAAATAAATAAAGGTATTGCGTCCAACTACAACTAACAAATATTTAAAGAAAACATACATTTTAAAAAAGCCTATACTCTGTCAACATACATACATGTATTTAGACACTACCCTCTGGGGGGAAAAAGAGTAAAAAAAATGAAAAATTAATCATAATCTCAGTTCTCTCTCCTCTTTTAACAACCTGTATTAAAAAAATCTGCAAAGACTAAGACATGGAGGTGATATACATATTTTTTTCTACATCTGTAGATTAATACTTGAAAGCGGCAAACTGAGTATTAAATATGTGGGGAAAATGTCTAAGATCTTGACTTGCAAATCTAGATTACAGATTGCTGACACTTCTTCTCATGGCACAGGTGGAGAACTCAGAGATCTTAGAAAGCAATCAATTTGAGTTTCTCAATACTATTCAGCAAGATGGTAGAAGAGCCCAGCTTAGAATAAAAATCCCAGCTTTACCAGTATATTTATTTTGAAAACATAGCACCCTGGGCAGATAAATCACTAATCAAAAACCCATTTACTTCATTTTGTGGAATTGTTTAATATGTTTGTGGTCAATGCATTTTTTGTTTTTTGGTCTCATGATCAATTTATGCATATATAAATTCACTTTTATTTATCCTTTATACTCTATTGTTAGTTTGTTGAGCTCATGTTTGTTAAGGAACATTACATTTGCCAATTCAACAAACCTCTATATATCCAGAATTTTGTCAGTTCAAGTGCCCTAGAATGTAATATTCCAAAGGTCAGGGTTGCATTTTCTGTATATGTACATACTAGCCATTATCTATATGTGATTCTTAAAATATAAATTTAATTTCATTGGATTTAAATGGTTAAATTTTACTTTCTCAGTTGCACTAGCTGAATTTCAAGTGCTCAACATTTTGAAAAATCTCAATAGCTTGAGTGTGACTACTGGTTATTGTATTGCATAGGATAGGTATGGAACATCACTAGTATCAAAGAATTTCTATTAGACCATACTGATACACATGAGTAATAAAAACAGAATATATATATATATATATATATATATATATATATATATATATATATATATATATATATAAAGCAATTTTTAAGGAGGGAGAGATAGAGGGAGAAAAATAATAAAGACATGGTGAACAGATTGATAGATATGGATACAAAGAAATCAAGGGGGCAAGGGAAGGATACATGGCGAGGAGGGAAGAGAAATAATTAAAGATATTCTATTTTAGATTTATTCTGCCACTGGGCAATTGTGTAAGAAGTTGGTTCAACAACACTTCTCCAAGTCTTATAAAATGTGGATCTAATCCTCAGTTCATGATGCAGAAGAACCATGGCTTATCACAGATACCTCCTCACTTCAATTCATACAGCATCTCCACCATAGGGTAGGTTCTTCGAAACAGAATGAAAAATACGGGCTTTCAAATCTTCAGGAGAAAAAGGAAACCAGCCTGGCACAGTGGAGCATGCCTGTAATCCCAGCTGCTCAGGAGCCTGAGGCAGGAGGATTTTGAATTCAAAGCCAGCCTCAGCAAAAGTGAGGCGTTAAGCAACTAAGTGAAACCCCGTCTCTAAGTAAAATACAAAATAGGGCTGGGGATGTGGCTCAGTGGTCGAGTGCCCCTGAGTTCAATCCTGAGTCACCCTTTGCCCCCCGCACACCAAAAGGGATACAGATAATTTAGGATCTGGAGTATCTGCAAGCTATATTAGTAGCATAGGGATTAAAAATATGAATAAAAATGTCCATATATCTGTGGCTTAAACCCATATTTATAGCTCTTCCTTGAAGATTATATGTTGAATTCTCATTGTTCTTGTCTTTCTGTCAATTTTTACTTGTTTTAAAATTATCTTCTTATATTATCCATACAATTAACTTTAACATCTTCTAAGCCATTTACCAGAGCCAATATGTCCTTGTTATTAAGAATCAAATATTAGCAATAAGGATTATGATCCTTGTCTAATGGTTATATGCAGAAATTTTTTTGTTTCTTTTTTTTAGAAATATATAAAAAGAAGTTTTAAAAATGAACATATTTGGTTGAATGATCTGCTCTCTGAGCTGAATATTTCTCCAAAGAATTGTCTCAGTGGCTGTTCATCAGTCCCATTGCAAATGGCCCCCCAGAATGGTATGACTGCCTGCCTGCTCCTCAGGAAGCTGTAGTATCTGGAATTCAAGCTCAGAATCATCACAGATTCCTGTGGTAGCAGAGTAGGATTTTCCTGTCATATCATAAAAAACAGCTTCTATTACCTGTAAGCCATAACACATAAAAAAAAAACTTTTATTAAATTTTCTACTAACCCTATACTGACTTTTTTCTTTGATCTTATACATTTTTATTGTTATACAAAGCATAAATCATTCTAATGGGAATGCAGCTTATCTCTCCTTTAGGAATGTTGGTACTCAAAAGAAAATATAGCCAACTTCAGAATGAAAGTTTCCATTTAGATAGGACAGAATACTGAAATCTTTTTAAAAGTCTATAATATGATCTACAAAGCAATTTATAGCAGTTTTCTGCTGAGTACTATCCAGATTCAAGGTCCATTTTTCTCCAAAGCTAAGGATACTCTTAATTCAAGGAAAAGTCCACACTACACAAATTCATTTTTGTTCTCATAGATGTTCTTTTTTGTATGGATTATCTGTCAGAACTTTTGTATAACATTCAATTAACACTATGCCAAATATATGCTAATTCTGGAGATGTGGCAGTGAATAAGAAAGTTACATAGTTTCTGATTTTATATATATTGACATGATTGTGTATATATTCAAATATTAAATTATATTTAAATGCTGATGGAAGAGTTTCAGTTGAGAGGGAAAAATAAATGAAGAACGATGACTGATTGCAATGAGATTGGATAATACGTGGATTTAACTAGGCTGGGTGATTACAGAAGGCCTCCAGAGGAAGCAACATTTAAGCTAGTTAGGCATTTCCATGTGAAAACCTAGGAAGAGAAAAGAGTAACTCCTATGGTAAAGGGATGCTAGCATGTTCTAGGAATTGAAAGGGTAGAGGTATGGAATAAAAAGGAAAGTGCTGAAACATAGGCTGCAGTTGAGACAGAAACTATCAAAGGAGGTTGAGGAACAGAGGCTAGAGGGAGTAGGACAACAGGTTGTGAAGCACAAAGAGGTTCAGGAAGATGAAGGTTCAAAGACATCTGGTGGAAGACGGCAGGTGACCTTGGCAAATGATATCTTGGTGTAGTGGATGACTGCGGTAAACAACAATGAAATGGGTTGGAAGGAAATGAGAAGAGGAGATGAAAGGTATAAATAATGCCTTGCAGAAGTTGGTTTTGAAAACTGAAGACAAAACATTTGCAGAGAGTAGCTTCATTTTTATTTTTATGGATTCAAATACTAAATTAGATTTAAATGCTGATGGAAAAGCTTCAGGTGAGAGGGAAAAATTAAGATAGGAAACCTGAATAGGAAAAGAGATAATCATTGTAAGGAGATGGCAGACAGGACTGAATTTTGACTCATTTGTTACTCTCAAATATTATACATGTAAATTCAGAAAAATATTCTTTTTCTATTCTTATGGAAATTCTCTTTGTAGTTCTTTTAATATCATTTGGCATTAAATTTTTCACTACGCATTGTTCTTACACTATACACAACAGTTGTTAACAATGATTACTTATATTATCTTTGTGTTTTCTTATTGTTAACACATTTCTGGGCCATATCATGGCTTATATAATTAATAAAAACTTGGTTAATTGGCTGTTTTCAATACTAATATACCTATTATTAGGCAAAGACTTATCTTGTGATTACTAAAGCTCAAGTTATACAACAGAATAAATGTCTAGACCTTCTGAAAGGAAGAGAGCAGAATGAAGTGTCACGGAGGAAGATTCAAGAATGATGGCAGCTCAATCCAATTACCAGCCATGGTTGCTGGGATCAGCAGAAATGCAGGGTTGGGAGCTGTAAGCTGGCAAAGCCAAGAGCTCCTTTAGGCTTCTGGGACAGAGGGAAAGCAGGGCATTCTCCTCTGTGAGCCAAAGGAAAGTCAGAGGAACATAGTCCAAGAGCTCAGGGTGATACCCTGGAGAGTGCTTAGCAAAGAGATTCTCAGAGCTATGGAAGAAAAGCGGCATCTGACCATTTGAATGATTCATGATAACCTTGTAGAAACATGCAGAGGTCACAGACCTTTCTACTCCTATTATTCTTTGAAACTGGGAGGAAAAAAAAGACAAAGAAGAGGAAGAGGAGAAAAACCTAGAAACATTTATGACCCATATAATGAAACTTTATGGAAAGACATTAAAGAAGAAACATATATGGAACAACAAAGCATACTTTGGATAGAAAGACTCTGAAGAACATTCTAGAAGTAAAGGTTGAATTCATGTAGATGCTGTGACTTAGCAGTTCTATTCCTAGTACATAGGATAGAGAAACTCTGAGATACATATAGAATGATACATCATAATTATCACCATCACAATTACTGTTAAGGCTATTGTTTACTGATGACTTACCATACAGACATGATTACAGTATGATTATAAATATATTATATGAATTAACTCATTTATTAAGTTACACTATATAAAGCTGCTGGTATTTTTCTTTTGGGGGCTTACAGAAAAAATCTCATTTCCACATGCTTCAAGCTTTCTTTTCTAGGTAATCCTACAAAGAAGATACTATTATTATGTCCATTTTAAATGGGAACTGGGCCATATCATGGCACATGTAACTAATAAAAGCTTGGTGTAATTAGCTGTTTCCAGTACTAACACACCTATTCTTAAGCAAAGACTTATCTTGGGATTACTAAAACACAAGTTGTACAACAGAATAAATGTCTAGACCTTCTGAAAGGAAGAGAGCAGATACATATAGACAATGAGACATCATCATTATCAGAGGCAGAGAGTGGTTCGATAACATGCCAATGTTGTTTACACTAAGTAGCACAGAGAGACAGCAAACTCTTGCAGTCTGATGCTAGAGTTCACATTCTAAACTGCTTGCCATACTGACCTTCACCAGGAGAAAAGATTCACAGTAACCTATGGCAGGAAAGCAATATACATGCCTGTTAACAGAGGAACTGATAACCTGACGTATATTCATACAAAGGAATGCTACACAACAGCAAAAACAAATAAACTAAACTTATTAGTCCACAGCTAGTGGATAAAAGGGAGATTCCACAGAAATCTGTGTAGTGTGACCATTTTTATGATGGTCAAAACATAGGACAGCACTGCGTATTTCATGGTGAAAATTAATGTGACACACATTGGAAGATACTCATGGGAATGGCAAACACTAAATGAGAACAGTAGTTAATATGTGTGTATAAAGATAAGGAGGGAATAGTAGCTATATTGGTCATGTTTCATTTTTAATGAGATAGTGATGGGTGCCTAGATGCTTGCTGCTGGATTTTCAGGCTATTTTCCCACAAAAAAAAAAAAAAAAAAAAAGAAAGAAAGGAAGGAAGGAAGGAAGAAAGAAAAATATATTTACAATAAACAAATCTGGGTGAACAATATGAGGAATAGAGAAATTAAAAAAGTACTTATAGGAGGAAGAATATTTTAAAAACTACAAACTAAATCTTATAGTTGTTAATAGCAGGCATACAATCTCATGTAAATAAAATTATTTACATTTGCACATTTTTATACCATTCTTAACAGTAATTGCTTCAGTGATAAGAAATTTCAAAATAATTTATACTTTTTAAATATTTTGGGCAGTCTTCAAATGTTTTACAGTACACTTATTGGTGGTGATTAAAATAGCACTATAGGTAAAGAAAAGGTAAATTTCAACAGCTAGAAGAAATTCTAGCTAAGGAATTCTAAGTGTGGACTAGACTTTGAAGTAAGGCAAATGCAGATTTCTCTTCCATTTAGGGATGATAAACAAGCAGTCAGTATCCTCCCTCAAGATCACTCATCAGGTTCAAATTCCAGGTCTGGTGGACCAATCTAATTAATTATTTAACAAGGCCCTTAGGAATGACTGGGCTTGCTGGGACACTATCTTCTTTCAGGATCTGCCTGTATCTTCCACACACATGGAAATCATTCTTTTTAACTAGAATGTTGAGAAGGAAGGAGGGGCAGGTTTGAGAGCTGGGAGGAAGGGAGAATTCTAAATTCTAAATCGGGAGTAGATCTTCTGAGATGAATCACAAGGGAAATAGATTATGGCAGAATGGCATGGGAGGATAATTCAATATTCTGAGTGGGACTAGAATTTAGGAGGATAACATGATGTCCTTTTCTCATGGGAATGGGTCTGCCCCTTGGATTGACAGTGAGCCTTAGGTTCCACTAGATCCAGCTAAAACCCACCCAGTGGTCTTTTTTGAGGAGTTGAGGTTCCATAGATGCAGAACTTTCTCATTGCCCAGATGAGAAAGATATGTTAGAGGAGGCTATTCCCCCTACCTCTAGCTAGAGCCGTGGGATTCTCTGTCACCAAAAGGACTGGGGTTAGTGTCTTGGCAGGGTCAGTGACCTGTTCGAGGAGGTCAGATGAGAGGTAAACTTGCCCCAGATGACTTCTCAGGCAGCCAGAGAAGCAGCTCAGGCAACGTGTAAACCAGTCACAAGACCTCCTGCTGACAGTCTAGCTTGTGAGCTATTGCTTTGAGAACTCTGAAAAAATATCAAAAATCTTGGGTAAACTAATTTCTCAAATGAGTCAGGATTGATCATTTGCTCAATGCAAGGGGATATATCTAATTTTGCAACACTATGGTGAGAAATAGGAATATGGATTACCTTATTTCATTAAAAGTTAAGACTATTATAGAGAATACTAGCTATGTGATTTAATATTGTGGAGAATTTGTTTTGGAAAGTTGGTAGACATTTCCAGTATGTTTAGTTTCTTTATATTATGGAGTGAGAAAGAGAGACAGAGTGTGAAGGTGGGTCAGAGAAGAGTGAGGGAGACAGGAAAAGAAGAACAGAAGGAAAGAATGGGGAGGAAAAGAAAAAGCTTCCATCAGGTACAGAAGCAGAGGGGCTGTGTGGAAAGACAGAGACCTATAATAGCTCCTCAGTCTGTTTTTATAGAGGTAAACAATCCTTAATAGTGAAAACATAGAGCTGAAACCTTCAGGCTCAAAGGAGACTTAGATTTCATGAATTCCTAAAAGCTCATTACACTGATTACAAAACACAGTTTAGAGAATTCCTTAGAAGAGAATTATCAGAGAGAACGGATCTCTGTTGAATGTCATGTGTTAACTTAAGGCTTAATATATGTATTGTTAGCATTTTCTGAACAGAGTTTTCAGCAAATTAGTAGCAAATGAATCATCCATAATTACCCATGTTGGATTACAGGAGAGTGTTTTCCTACTTAAGGTAGGCTGGGGTCAATTTTATGGCAGTATTATTTATGTGTATGCATAAAGACATCTGGTGGCCTGAAATTTTCATTTCCATTTCCATTCCTTTTATGTTTTCACAAGTTTGTGCAAGTTGAACAGGAATGTCTGTTTTCTGCTAAATCCATTAGAAACCGATATAAGGGCGAGAAGAAAGGATGTAATGGAAAGGTAAGGTATTAGAATTTAAAAGAATGTAGAATAACAGACCAGACGGTGGAAAGCATGGGTGAGAATTAGTCTCATCTTCAGAATGGAAAAGCTCAGGCACAAAAAGTCAAATCCTATGTTTGTGCTCTGTTATTTAATAATGCATGCCTCTCAGGAGAATACGAAATGTTCTCATGCTGTAGTTTTATTTTGACTTTTTCCAATTGCTAATCAGGTTGAATATTTTTCATGGCTTATGCATCAACTGTGCTTCTTGAGAAAATTCTATCTGTGCCTTTTGTCAATCAGTACATTGTTTGTAATTTTAAAATTTACTTGTAGGAGTTTTTTCCCCCCCTTTTTTTAATATGCTCTTCAAACCAAATCTTTGTTGGTTCTGTGTTTTGCAAACACATCCTTCCTACTTGTGGATTGTCCATTAACTTTTTAATGGTTTCTTTTGATGATGAGAAGTTCTTTATTTTAATGTAGATGTCTTTATCAATCTTTCTTTTATGGGTAGTTCTTTTATGTCTTTTTTCAGTGTCCTACCCTGAGGTAATTAAGATATTCCATGTAGTGTCTTTTAAAGTTTGTACTTCTGTGTTAAATGCTAAGTCTTTAATCTACCTTAAAGTGATACTTGTAAAAAAAAATGTGAAGCAGGAATTCAATTTCCATTATTTTGTTTCTATCTATAATTAAATGTGCCAGCACCATTGGTAAACAGTCCCTCCTTTCACCACTGAGCTGCAAACTCTGTCTCATTAATTATTAAATTTCTATATATGTGAGTTTATTTCTGGAGTTTATATTCTGTTTTCCTGGCCTATTTGTTTTCTCTCCTGAAAAATCCTGTTCTAATTTAATTACTTTTGCTTTATAATAAGTTTGATGACTCCGATGATATGCTTTCACTTTATCCAGCCCTTTACTCTTCTACACAAACTTTAGAATTAGCTTGTCAAATTATATAGAAAAACTCATTTTGAGTTTTTTATTGGAATTGCACTAACTGTTGAATATACTTGAGGAAAAATGGACATTTTTCTGATATTGAGTACTTAGAGTCTGTTTATAGTCTCTGATGGGAAATACAGTATTTTCTTAGTCAATCAGCATGATTTTTATTTATTTTAAAAGTAATTTATATCTGAACCAGAACCTCCCAGGACAGGGTTAATGTTTATATAAATTTGAAGCACTTTTCTAATCATGGAGATGATAGGGTCATGTACAAAACAGAGACACCGTCTGTGAAGCACTTACCATGTAAAATTCAGAGCTATAAAAAGAGAATCTGGTATTGATATTTTGGGGAATTTACTGAATCTGTTTTGGGTTCATTGACACTAAAACAATGCCAATTATATTTCTATAGGCTGATAGATATTTAATGTCTTTTGAGTTTAGTTATAATTTCTGTATAGGGTTACTTCTTTTAAAAAAACTATACTTTTTGAAAAATAGGTATATTTGAGTAACAATCTCCTATAATGATTTCTTTATTTATGAATTTCTGATTTTATTCATACTTCTCATAAGATAAATAAACAGAAGAACCTAAAAGAGTTCAAATTTCAGAGGGCTTTTTTTCTTCTGGATGCAAAATTCACTCACAAAATGTGTCCAGACTTCTTTTGATCATTCGTGTGTTCCCTGAGTGAAGTTTCCTATTCGTTCTCTGGGATAGAAGGAAGGTAGCTCTTCTGACATTGGTGTTGCACTTGGCTGCCACATAGCTGGTCCACCAGACTTCTCTCTCCAGTCCTGGGTGAGAAGTGGATGTAGGGGATATGGGCAGCTTGGCTGAGTTCTTTGCACTGAGTAGGTCCCTGCTCAGGTTAATGCAGGAAAGGACAATAGGTTGGGCCTCTTCTCACACATTGGAAAAAGGCCTTGTCTTTCTTCCTGATCCATAGTACAGGAAATACAAATCAGTCCACCACAGACATACTCAAGAGTTTGAAAGAAGATTCTGAAGGGCTTTAAGTCTCTCTTGAGGGTAAATAACTGCTCCTGCTATTGAAATAAGTCCTGATAAGAATTGAGCTATTGAAATGAGTCCTGATAAGAAATGACCTCAGGAAAGAGAAAGGATATGGAGAAAAAACAGTGCATAAGTTCTCTCCTCTAAAACTCCTTCTCAGAATCTTGCATTTCAGAGTGACCTGAGTCTTTTTTCCTCAGTCTGAGGCTGTGGCCAAACCCTAAAACTCAAGAACCATGACTGTATTTGCTTGTCTATATTTGTATCAGTTCTTCTCTTGGCTACTAGTGTGTGGCAGAAATCACTTTCAGTCCATGCCCTAATTATTTGCTATGTGTCTTGTCTTCTCTAGTAATCGGAACATTCTCCAAGGACATGATTTCTGCCTCATATCTCTTTGTTTTTCCCCCTACTATAAAACATGTCTACATCTTGTAAGAAATCATGGTCAAAAGTCACAGCAGTCTCCAGAGTATCCCCTGCACAGAAATACGCATGCAGGTCTGGGCATCTTCTGTGAACTCTAATACATTCTCAGGGAGTTGAGGTTATGGCCAACAAAATTGTGGTTCAAAATAATATCATCTTTCCAAAAGGGAAGGATAGTTTCAGAGGTCCAGTCTCAGATTTATCCTGTGTTTAGTGTTCACAAAGTCTACAGAGAGAGTGAAGCTACTGGTAAAAACAAACAAAACATAAACCCAAGCAAATCAAAAATGGAAGTTTATTTGTGCACAAAAGTATCTTTGTGATGGAGAATGCATAAAACACTCCTGTAGCATGGAATACCTGGTGACTTCAGTGAATCGAGGGCTTCAAAGGATGTGACACAATTTCATCATTCTGGGTCCCACTGTTTTGGTGACTGAGGCACACCAATCCTCAAGGTGGCCACCAACACCTGAGTCAGTGGTTCAGAGTATTATTTGGCTTTACGCTGAGAAAAAAAATGTCAAACCCATCACAAATTCAAATGTCATCTGAACTCATAGCATGCTTCATGTTTCCCTGCATAGACACTGCCTTAGTCAGTAGACAAAACTAGGATAAATTACTTATAAGCTCAATTGAAATATCTGTTCTTGTAGGTGTGGGAAAATTTGAAGAGAACTAAGATCTCAGGGCCAGAGATCTCTTCTAAATGAAGACAAAGAGAACACTGCTAATGGGATCCTAAGTTATGAATGTAGCTTGAAGAAAACTCATTTGACATGTGCATATTAGATGAATAAAAAATATTTATTGACTTGACAGTCAATTTTCAAAATTATTTCTATAGGAAGCCAATTTTAAAAATCAAAAAACCCAAACCATAGAAATATAGAGGACAGGGACAGTATTATTTCTCACAGCATGTTTTCCTTACCATTGTGTCCACATCAATTTTGGATTTTCATTAGCAGAATTAGATTGATGGAGTTTCATTTCTTCCTTCCTTGTTCTACATCTACAAATATGAGCCTTGGATTATAATGATATAGATCCACTCTTTAGATTTCCCCTGGATGGCATAGCTAGATCCAAGGCCTTTTATGTTGCAATGAATTAATGTAAGCTTTTTATATGAATTATCATTATTTACAAAAGTCTTGAATATAAAATGCTAATAAATCATAAATTACTTGCCCTAAACAAATGGATACAATGTAAAAGAAAATTAAGCCAATATATAGCTGTAAGTTCATTGTATCTTCTGTAGTGAATGTCAACTGATTTCTATGACTGTTTAATCTAACCCTCATTTTCCATAATAGTTAAAGAAAAACATTTGACATTTTCCCTCTCTTCAGGAATAAACAGTTCTATTCTAGAGACCTGGACTATCATGCAAACACTTCAGGATGGCTCATTCATATTAGTGAGGCTCCACAGCAATTTAATGACATATAAAGATCTAACTCTAAGAGATTTACCGGAAAGATAATTTTGGTTTTCCTAATTGATACTTCCAACTATGTCTGGCATATTCCAATTTGAAAACTGCAAATTGGAAATACATAATACACATCTTGATGGTCAAACTTAAGAAAAATTAAATTTTTATGTAAACATTATAGCACAAATTCTACATTAGATGTTTTTAATTAATGTAGCAAAAGGACCATCAGTCACTCTCATTAATTTTAAAACAAAACCGGATAGGAAAAAAAAAATCCTACCTTTCAAGCATGTCCCTAAAACACTATCAGTAGACGAAACTAGGATAAATTACTTATAAGCTCAATTGAAATATCTGTTCTTGTAGGTTTTTTTATCATAATCAGCAGATTTTGTCTCTGGTGCCCAACCTACCATATCATTTACCATAATTAAAAGCTTAGACCCTTCATAGGCTATACTTGAATAATTCAGATGATAGAACAACTAGCCTAGGAGGTTCATAACACAAATTTAAACATGGTTCTTAATGGGGCGTTGCATTATTCCTTCTCTGGACATTGTAAAGTTTAATCAAACAAAACCAGTTGTAAACTTTATACTTGGGACATTTCCTCTACTCTCTCAATCCCTCAGAGCCTCCTCTCATATGCCTATTTTTATTATTTCCTTCATTGAGCAGATAGAGTAGCCAACTTCTTTGTAGTTCAGAAAAATATTTCTGGCACTTTTTAAGGGTTAAATAATAGCCATACAGAATTATAAATTACAGGTAGGTTATATATAATATAACTATACAGATTATTTCAAAGAATGCCTTTGGCTTTAACATTCTACAAATTGCTAAAACAGAAAATATAATTTGGGGCTTGGAAGAAAAAGCAGTTTCCTGTGAACTCCTCATTACTTCTTAACAGAGCATTTTCCATCACAAAGACATGAAAACATTTGGCCACATTATCAGTATTTTAGAAAATGCAGTTTTCCCAAATCTAAAGTTCATGTTGTGTGTTTTTTCATTTTTAAAGACAAAATTATGTCTTAGTGGCTCTTTAGGCCACTAAGAAACCTTCTTCACATGGTCCATAACTTTAGAAATGCTTCAAAACATTAATATTCTCTATGGAAGTTTGGTATTTGTAAACTGTAAACTGGAAATGCCTAATACACATCTTGATGGTCAAACTTAAGAGAAATTAAATTTTTAGGTAAACATTATAGCTCAAATTCTACATTAGACGTTTGTAATTATGTGCTCTTTACACACACCTCATTTTAAAATTAAAAAAAGATGTATTTTGACTTTAAAAACAATGTTAAAATATGGGATAGAAAGGATAGTAGAATGAAACATACATTATTACCTTATGTACATATGTGACTGCATGACCAATGTGATTCTACAATGTGTACAATCATAAAAATGAGAAATTATATCCCATTTATGTATGATATATCAATGAGATAAGTGCATTCTACTGTCATATATAACTAATTAAAACAAATTAAAAAATTAATAAAAATATCAAATTAAAAAACAATGTTAAAAGGTACATATTTATCTCTTCCACAGGGAAGCTTCATGAAAATAACAAAAGTATTCATGATCTCAGTCTGGCGCCAGGCTAAAACTGTTACTTGGTCTCAGACATCAAAAGCCATTTAACCTAACAATCCTGTTAGTGTTTGCTTTCTCCTCATTTCCTATGTACCTCTAAACCAAAAAAACAAAACAATCAAAAAGACAGTGAAACTGCGGAGTGTGTTGGCACATACCCATAATCCTAGTGGCCTGGGAGACTGAGACAGGAACCAGAAGTTCAAAACCAGCCTCAGCACCTTAGCGAGGCCCTAAACAAGTGAGCAAGATCCCGTCTCCAAGCAAAATATAAAAAGGACTGGGGATGTGGCTCAGTGATTAGGCGCCCCTGTGTTCAATGCCAGGTAACAACAACAACAACAACAAAGATTGAAGTAATTAGTCCAAACTCTCTTCCCTACTCCTTTCAAACTCCATCTATGTTCCATTTCAACAATTAAGGAAATGTAGGAGCCCTTATTTGGCTTCTTCTTTTTCACAGTAACTCCTGGACAGAATTGAGAGATAGTTATCTTTACTGTTTTTTTTTTTTTTTCTTTTTTGGTATTGGGGATTGAACCCAGGGGCACTTAACCACTGAGCCACATCCCCAGCCCGTTTTTATATTTTATTTAGAGACAGGGTCTCACTGAGTTGCTTCGGGCCTTGCTAAGTTGCTAAGGCTGGCTTTGAACCTGTGAACCTCCTGCCTCAGCCCCTGGAGCCACTGGGATTACAGGTGTGCATTGTTATGCCTGGCTGTCTTTATTGTTTTGAATTCCATTTGCTAAGCAGTTTTAACCTCGATACCTGGGCACCATGCTACCTCCCCGATTTACCAGGACAAGCTACTCTTCCAGCACATGCCCAGTGTTGATGGGGACTGAAAAAAAAAATTGCTCTTTTGAATTATTAGGCTCTTCTGCCTCCCTGAGATGAAGTCTCACTATGTTGCCAGGCTCAAACCCCTGGGTTCATGATCCTCCTGCCTCAGCCTCCCGAGTAGCTGTGACTACTTGCATATGCCTCTATGTAAGGTAGAATTATTATGCTCTTAATTTCATTACTACTCGATATACACTTGCAGTGACCCTACCATTTCTCAGTACATCTGGTTTGGGGACAATTACTTGAACTGACATATTTGTAACTCTTAAAGACCAAAGATTTTGGTTCAACCCCGGACCATCCTAACACCATTATGCCACAACATAATTATGAATAGTGCCCCTTCTACATTAAAAATACCCCTGTTTGGAAAATACACTATGTGGCCATCTTAGCTGTAGATCTACAATAATCTTCAACACACAAAAGGCAAGTAGGTTGAGGTCTGAATAGAGAACACTGATTTTAATGATTGGATTACTTTGCTTGGTCTTTGAGAACACTGATTAATTGGGGACTTGGGGACTTATACCAAAATCGAGTGACTTGGAGTGTGACTGAAATGGGAGGCAAGAACTATAGCTGGAGGGAAAGGCAGGATATGTCACACCTAATCAAAGCAATTCAGGCTTGACCTGACCTTTCAAAATAAACCTCATCATTTCCTCCCCATCATATCCAACTATCCATCCAAAATTTTGATGTCATTGTCATTAAATTTCTCTCTCTTTCTCCCAATCCTGTCAATATCTACCCAGGCTCTATGATGGAATCTGCAGAATCCTCTTCCGTTTTTCTTTCACATACAATTAGTTCTCCATCCCTGTCTGTTCTAACTCTATTATCATGAGACCTGAAGCAAAGTTCTCATTGGCTTTACCACTGCTTGGATACTGTCACAACTTTCTAACTGTCCCTTCCTCCCTTCTAGCTCCTAGTCAACTCCGCTGACAGACTGTATTTTCCTAGATCAAGCTGTGTCTCAGGCTGCTTTCATACCTGTATCTGCTCTCTATTGCCAGTAGGACAGTCAAGCTGCTTAACCGGGAATAGGAAATGCCAGTATGCCTCTCAGCCACAGTCCTGGCCCTTCTTTCACTAGACTGAAACTCTTGCCATGTTCATGCCTATTGACTCCTAAAAACTGCTCTTTTCTCCTCTCGTTCTTTTGCTATTTCTTTTGCAAAAGTGTCCTCCTCTTCCCCACTTTTACTGCCACTCTCTTCTGAGCCATGGAAATGTCTATACAGCCTCAAGGCCCAATCCAAATGCCACCATTTATCTTTCCAACTCTTTAAATTAGAATTCTGTATCATTTTCTTTTTGTCTATGCCGTGGTTTGAATATGGGTAACATCCCCCAAAGGTCTCTGTTAAAGCCTTGGTTCCCAATGTGGCAGTATTGGGAGGGCTTTAATAGGGGGTCCTAGTGATTGGGTGTGGTCCTTCCAACAGAATTGTGGGATTCAGTCTGTAAGTCTTGTCTTTGTTTCTTAGCTCATGATGTGAAAGATTTGCTCTTCCTCACACTCCCTGCCATTTCCATCTGAGTTGCTTAGGGCCTGGCTAAGTTAGCTGTCTTAGCTGTCTTTATTGGCTGTCTTTATGGTTTTAAATTCTATTTGCTAAGCAGTTTTAACCTGGATGCCTGGGCACCATGCTACCTCCTCCTCACCAAAGGCCCAAAGCAATGGGGCTGTCTGATCTTGAACTGGAACCCTTAAAACTGTAAGCTAATTTTTTTTCTCTTCATAAGGTAATTGCCTCTGGTATTTTGTTATAGTAACTCAAAGTTGACTGTATTTTTCACATCTCTATTTTCAACAATTAAGGCTTAGAATTGCCACATAAAAACTGACTGTCTTACTTTTCATTGTCAAACCATGGAGGGCAATGGCCAAATATTATTTGTTTCTACATTGATAAAGCATAACAAATCCTAATATATATTTAGTACGATTTATTGATGAAGACTTTTGTAAATTTCACCTTTAATAGCTTGGTGCCTATTTTCTACCTTCCAATAGAAAATATGTATTCTCTTCCTTTTTTATTTTCTATAAACTCTTGTTTGCTTCAATGTTTCACTCTTTGTGTTTCTCAGTCTAAGTATTCATAGTCTCAAGATAACCTGGGCACCATGCTACCTCCCCAGTTTTCCAGGACAACCTACTCTTGTCATGCCCAGTGTTGATGGGGACTGAAAAAAAAAAATTCTTGTTTTGAATTATTAGGCTTCTAATCCCAGCCCAGAAAAGGTAACACTATTAACAAAATTTTGATATTTGGGGTTATCACATAGCAATACAGTAATACTATACACAATGCATAATGTAGGGGCTGAAACTGCATGTATTGAGAGATTATGTGCCAGACTTTGTTCTTTTTACTTCATGTATATTAAGTCATTTAGATTATAAAATAACTCTGTGAATCAGTCATTTTATAATCTAATTTTAATTTTAGTTTTAGGCTGGAGAAACTCCCACACATTACGTGTATTGATGCTGCTGCTCTGCTCCCTCATCTTTTTTTTTTTTTTTTTTTTTCCTGCAATCAGGCCTTTGGTTAGAAGGGAACTGAAGGCAAGGATTGGCTGACTCATAGAAATCCCATCTGTACAGGTAAATTCTGAAATATACTCTACTGAATTTAAACAAAATAAGTTTTCATTCCATGAACATTTATTAAACAGAAGCTTAGAGGCCCTGGCAAAGGACTGAGAATAGACAGCATAAATAATCATCAAAAACTACATGAACAAACTCCCTACATGTGGAAAGAAATCTATCTTCAAAGAGTCGCACTTTATGCACAAGATTTTTAGAAGAACCATGTCATTCATCAAACCTCTGGTCTATTATTTCTGGCCCTATCAAGTAATTTTCCAAGGAAAAGGCCTTTCACTTCAAGATGGGTTCTTTCTATGCTTTGTACTTGGAGACTAGAACTTTATTTATTGACCTCTTGGCTAGAACTGACCAGAGAAGATGACACTGTATTTAGATAGTGCTTTAATTTGTCTACTTAAAATATTTTGTTGAGTGCCTACTATCTTCTAGGCATTGCTAGGTGAATGAGACAGGGATTTCTCTAATTCCCATTCTCACTCACTCTCCTGCCTAGGGCTTTGGTGGGCTACAGCTAAGTGGAAAAACATCTGCTATAAATCAACAAAGTATTTATTCAAATTTCCAGCAGTAAGGTGGCACACCTCCAGTGATTTATTGTGCAGGATTCCCCCTTGCTGTGCATGTTCCTGCAAAGTCTCATTAGGACCTTTCAACTAAAAATACCTGATCCAGCTAAATTTTGGGAAAGGAAACTATTATTTGAGGAATTCATTTTCAGCAGCTGAATGCCTCAGGAAGTTAGAAATGCCCTCCGGAGCTTTATGCCTCTGCTCCTCTCATTTGAAACCAGCAGAGGTTGGAACAGTTCTTAGTTATTAACATCTAATGGCTGTTTTGTGACTTCTCAAGTGCGTTGGACTCCTCCTCCCAAGTCCCAGGGAATGGAAAGATACTTATTTGAATTTAATTAACTCAGAAGAGATTCGGCCCAAAGGATAACGAGTGAAAGCACTTGGTACTGAATGTTCCTACATCTTCCCTAAAACTTTATGATAGATTTGTTGGACTAATAATTACCAGGAGTATGTGAAAAAGAAGTCCCACCTAAGAAGTAGAGCCAAAGGTAGGAAGTGTCTGTCACCACGGTTCTCCCTCTGAGCCACGGTCATGCTCTCATCTCTGTCTATACCCATTTTACTGCAGTAACCCTCTTGCAGGAACACCCTGTGGCCCAGGTAAAGGTTCCATAAAATACACAGGGAAGAAAATGGCAACAAATGAAACTTCCAATCTTTATTTTCCCTTTGGGGCAAGCTCTCAGTCTATCTTTCCCACCTAAATGTGTATACAGGAATGTCACTTTGTAATTTAAAAGGATGTTCCCATCTTGTGAACAGTCTTTTATAACTTCTTTTTTTTTTTGACACTCAAATTCATATCTAGCCTGAAGAGGTGCTATATATATAGATATAATGTGATTTTGTAGATGCTATGAAATCCTCTACTGGCAACCATTTGCATATTTATTCATTCTCAAATATGTATTTCCAGAAAATCACGTGTTAGGTGTTATGTTAGTAATTGTCGGGGTAACAGTGAGCAAGACAGATATGACTACCACGCTTAAAGACTTTAAAAATCAGTACATTTATTTACTCACCTGTTTAATTAACACATGTCATACTGATGGCAGTGTGTGAGAAGGAGTGGAAGATTCCAAAATAAATAAGAAATAGTTCTAAGAAATATGTGCAGAGAGCCTGGACCAGTACAAGGACAGCAGAACCATGAAAGTTGGGGCAGGAGGAATCTTCAAAGATAGTGTGGAGGCAGAATCAGTGTCTGATAATTTGTAAGGGTAAGGGTAGATATTGATGTGGGGGGAGAGTTAAAATTATTTTAAAAATTCTACCAAATTTGGGAGGATTACTGGTTGTAGTAAATAAAATTTGAAGATAGAGGAGGAGAAGCAGGTGGAGGGCAGGTTTAGGAGGAAGAAAAGATTAATAAGGGTAAGATATGAGGATAAGAAAAGCACTGAGTTTGGTTTGAGACACTCTGAATTTAAGATGATTTACCCATCCATGTCATTTAGACTCAAATGTGAGGCTATGAGCCTCTCTAATCTCAAGAAAATATATGCTAGATATTATTTATTTCTTATGCAAGTTCTTATTTTTAGAGGATCTTTGGTCACATAAATTCCCACACAGAATAGACTAGGGTAAAAATGGAAATGAGGACATTAGGGCCATGGTGGGCACATCTTGCTTATGAAATCTCTCCCCAAATATAAAAGCTATTAGTTCCTGCTGCATATATTCCTGGAGCTTTCTGGATCTCATCCCATCCAAGTTTTGCTTGTTAGACATTTTCTTCACTTCTGTGAGCTTATCTAGATAAGATTTTTTTCCCCTTTTAAGATTTTTCTTGTTCTTGCAACCAGTGAATCCTAATTTAATTTTTAGAAATGTCTTAGAAGGTATTGCAAACCATGGAATTTCAATTATACAACCAGCTGAGCTGAAGAAATGTAAAGCACCATGAGAATGTTCTCCCTGGCTCAGCAGGTGGAAATCTTTGTGATACAGCAGCAAAACAGGTGGGCAACTTCAAGACTTGTTCCCTAGAAATTAATGCACATACTTGTTAAGCTACAGATTGGTACCTTGGCAGAAAAATACCAAGATTTTGGAATGTATTGAATAATACTCAAAGGTTCTATAAAAAGAGACAAATTTTGTTTGAGTTAAAACACTATTATGTGAAAACATAAAGTGAAAAAAAGTAAAAAAAAATGCTTTTGTTTTCTTTCATTTTGCCTCTAAAGGTCCCTTTTCTGACCTGTAATTGGAACTGAGTGAGAAGTGAGATTGGGGTCTTGGAGGCTATAAAGCCAGGCCTGCTAGGTGGAGCTAGAACAGGTTAGCAAAGCAGTAAGGTAGAAATAGAGTGAAAAACCAAGATGAAACCTCAGGAAGATAGGGCTGGCAAGCCCACCCAACTGCTTTCTGGGAAAGTCCTTATTGTTCAAAAACAGACAAACAACAAACAAACAAATACAAAACAAGATGAAAAGAAGTTACATGAGGCTTTGGTAGACGCCTGGATAAAGCCTACTACTAGCTACAGAGGGGCAATCCCAGAAGGAGAATCCTATCTAATTCTCTCTGAGATGTGACAATGAAGGTCAATAAACAGAAAATCCACACAGATGGAAAAATCAGAGAAGACAAAGCATTTGTCTAACAAATGGTTAGACAAAGCATTCACTCACCCGGGAGGACTCCCATACTTACTTGCCATGAATCTGCTACCATTCTGCTGTTTTCCTTTTATTCATTTTCAAAGATGTGGGGGCATTTAATAATAATACCTATTATTTTTTGCTCCCACCATTGTGTGTAATGTGTATTGAGGGTGGTTAAATATATCATTGAATGTATTTAGATAGATCATTTAACCATAGGTTACTCTACCAGTAGAAGCTAATCTGTACTTGACCTGGAGAAATGCCCATCAGCCTAAGATCCAGAACTTGGATAAGGAGGTAGTAACTAGAGAAGATTTTATGATTTCCTTATTTGGGGAGTAAGTGGGTTTTCATGTATAATTAATACATGCATTAAATTAGGGGGAGTGGAATTTAAACTGTTTTGTTGGAAAAAAATTGATGTGCATATTGGAATGAGATGAGTAGACTATTGTATGCTGTGGTTTTCAACTCTTTAATCAGCCTTTTTAAGCTAAAATTTGCTTTAGTAACAAACCCAGCAGTCAGTGGCTTAGGTAGCAAAAGCTTGTTTCTGGCTTGTGTTGCCTGTCATATATGTTGGCTATGATTTTGCCCCAGGATGAAGCTATCCTTATCTAAGATGTTGCTGTGGGATAACAGCATGAAGAAGCATGCGCAAGTTATCAAAACTTCCCTTAGAAATGTAACAGATCTCTTCTATATATTCTCTGCCAAAACAAGGCATGCACCAATCAATAATGTCCATGTGACAAAGACACATCAAAAAATAAAACTTTAGATCAATCTCTCTAATGAACATAGATGCAAAAATTCTCAATAAAATTCCAGCAAATCGAAAACAAAGATATATCAAAAGGGTAGTACACCATGACCAAGTGAGATTCATTCCACGGATGCAAGGTTGGTTCAACATACAGAAATCAATAAATGTAATTCATCACATCAATAGACTTAAAGATAAGAACCATATGATCATCTCAACAGATGCAGAAAAAGCATTCCACAAATTCTATTGAACATAGTTCTTGGAAAACTGGCCAGGGCAATTAGATAGGCGAAAGAAATTAAAGGGATACAGATAGGTAAAGAAGACCTCAAATTAGCACTATTTGCCAACGATATGATTCTATACCTAGAAGATTCAAAAAATTCCATCAGAAAACTCCTAGAACTAACAAATGAAGTAGCAGGATACAAAATCAACATCCATAAATCAAAGACATTTCTGTGTATCAGTGAAGAATCCTATGATAAAGAAATCAGGGAAACTACTCCATTTACAATAGCATCAAACAAAATAAAATACTTGGGACAACTTAATGAAAGAGATGAAAGACCTCTACAATGAAAACTACAGAATGCTAAAGAAAGAAATTAAATAAGATCTTAGAAGATGGAAAGATCTACCTTGTTCTTGGATAGGCAGAAATAATATTGTCAAAATGACCATACTTCCAAAAACACTATACAAATTTAATGCAATTCCAATCAAAATCCCAATGACACTCCTCATAGAAATAAAAAAAGCAGTCATGAAATTAATCTGGAAAAATAAGAGACTCTGAATAGCTAAAGCAATCCTTAGCAAGAAGAGTGAAGCAGATGGCATCACTAATACCAGACCTTGAACTATACTACAGAGCAACAGTAACAAAAACAGCATGGTATTGGCACCAAAACAGACTGGTAGACCAATGGTACAGAATAGAGGACATAGAGACTAACCCACATAATTACATTTAGCTTATATTTGACAAAGGCACCAAAGACATACATTGGAGAAAAGATAATCTCTTCAACAATTGTTGCTGGGAAAATTGGAAATCCATATGCAATAAAATGAAATTAAACCCCTATCTCTCACCATGCACAAAACTCAACTCAAGGTGGATCAAGGACCTAGGAAGTAAGCTAGAGACACTGTGTCTGTTAGAACAAAAAGTAGGACCAAGTCTCTATCATGTTGGGATTAGGCCTCAACTTCATTAATAAGGCTCTTGTGGCACAAGAATTAAAATCAAGAATCACTAAATGTGATGGACTCAAACTAAAACATTTCTTCTCAGCAAAAGAAACAATCTGTGAGGTGAATAGAGACCCTATATCTTGGGAGCAAATCTTTACCTCTCACACATCAGATAGAGTACTAATCACTAGGGTATATAAAGAACTAAAGTTAGACACCAAAAAACCCAAATAACCCAATCAATAAATGGGCCAAGGACCTGAAGAAACACTTCTCAGAAGATGATATACAATCAATCAACAAACACATGAAAAAATAATCATCATCACTAGCAATTAGAGAAATGCAAATCAAAACCACTCTAAGATTTCATCTCACTACAGTCAGAATGGCAGCTATTATGCATACAAACAACAATAAGTGTTGGTGAGGATGTGGGGAAAAAGGTAGACTCATACATTCCTGGTGGGATTGCAAACTGGTGCAGCCAATATGGAAAGCAGTATGGAGAATCCTTGAAAAACTTGGAATGGAACCACCATTTGACCCAGCTATCCTACTTCCCGGTCAATACCCAAAGGACTTAAAAACAGCATACTATAGGGACACAGCCACATCAATGATTATAGCAGCACACTTCACAATAGCTAAACTGTGGAAACAACCTAGATGCCCTTCAGTAGATGAATGTATAAATAAAATGTGGCATATATTCACAATGGAATATTACTCAGCATTAAAAGAGAATGAAATCATGGCATTTGCAGGTAAATGGATGAACCTGGAGAATATAATGCTAAGTGAAATTAGCCAATCCCAAAAAACCAATTGCCGAATAATTTCTCTGATTTAAGGATGCTGATCCATAATATGCTGTGGGGTATGGGGAGGATTAAACTAACTCTAGATAGGGCAAAGGGGAAAAGGAGAGGGAGGAGAATGGAGGGGGTATAGGGGTAGGAAAGATGGTGGAATGCAATGGTCATCATTACCGTAAGTACATGTAAGAAGACACAAAGGATGTAACTCTACTTTGTGTACAACCATAGATACAAAATATTGTGCTCTATATGTGTAATATGAATTGTAATGAATTTTATTGCCATATATAACAAATCAAAATTTAAAAATTAAAAGAAAAATCTGTCCATATGAGATGGGAATTGGTTGTCTTCCTGGGAGGAAATTTATCTTGGAGAAGGACTCTGAATATTCTTCCTTTTTCTCTTGAAGATCAATCCCTAGCTAACTCTGAGCCAACTAAATTTGCCAGAGTTGACACAGGTCCATAAAAGGTATGAAAGATATGGTTAACTAACCATATTTCCATTATATCTATATTTCCATTCCTCTGATCAAAGTAAATCTGGTGAAATTCAATTCCTGGAAGGAATACTTTTTTATTGGAATTGCTAAGAAGACAGCCTTAATCCTGAAATTACAGGAGCAACTAGGTGGAAAGAGAGTTTGCTTAAAAATGAAATCACTGTAGAGATGAAAAAAACAGAGAAATTGAACAAATAAACAGAGGCCTGATGTCACTATTTAGGATTTTATGTCCAGCAACACCAGCAGGAAAACATTCTAACCTGGAATTCCTAAATATGTGAATCTCTATTCACATATTTAGGAATTCCAGGTTAGAATGTTTAGAATGTTAATCCAGTCAATCTTGATTTCTATCACTTTTAACTAATAAAGGAGAAGTTAGTACCTAAAGTATTCACCATGTAAATGGTTTTACAGTCTTTGCTAAAATGGTCAAAACTCTTAGCCCCCTATCTATCAACTAAAAATGAAAATAATATAATTAGTATTCTGTATTATTCCTATATTAAATACATACTCAAGACTATTGCCCACTGTATGTGAAAATTTATCAAAAACTTTGTAATTTTATATGGTCTAACCCAAGGCCATTCACATAACTATATAATAAAAACAAACCATTTGCTTAGCAACCACAGCTTTTCTGAGAGTAAATTTCTTCCAGGGGTATCTACTGGCATGATACCAGCAATACTGGCATCGTTTACCATAAGTACAGAATTTTAGGCTCCATTCAGACCTAATAAATCAAAATGTGCACTTTAGCAAGATTCCCAGGTGCTTTTTGTTTTGTTTTGTTTGGGATAGTAAAATTTAAGAATTGTCTATTCAAAATACTTTATGCAATATGGTAAATATGAAGAGCATAACTAGATATATTATAAATATATTAAACACTTAAGATAGTGTACAACATTTCTCTATATAACTTAATGGCTTAATGTCAAATAATTCTCCAATGGGGGAAATCCCAAGAGGGATATTTGGAAGCAGTTCAGATTATATAATCTAGGAAAATATAATAGTAGTCCCCTTTCCCTCTGTAAAGGGGAGCATTCCAAAGCCCTAGTGTATGCCTGAAACTTCATATGCTATCTAATCTAAACTGTGATTTTTTTTTTCCTATACATACGTACCGGTGATAAAGTTTAATTTATAAATTAGGTGCAGTTACATTAACAACAATAACAAACAATAAAATAATTATAACAACATACTATAATGAAATTTAAATAATTGTGGTTTGTATTTTTTCCCCTCTCAAAATAACTTCTACTTTCATGCTTTCCCTTGAAGGAAGCACTTTATAATATTTCTTTGGCATATCTGAATTGCTGGAATCACTACTCTGTTTTTTTTCAGGTTTTTAAAATAGTTTTTTTTTATTTTTTAAAAGGCAATATGTGCATCATAGGAATCAGAAGAGCACAAGAAAAGAACAAAGTCATTCAGTCACAACCAGCTCAGGTGCATGTGTCATTCCAGGTCTTGTGTATACATATACAATATCCCATTTCGTGTGATTGAGATTATGGTATGTACTGTGGTTTTCCACACATCATGGATATTCAGCACTTCAAAATCCCAAAGCTACATGAGTATTTTGATAACCAAAAATACATTATACCAACTCAATATTTATAGCAGCTCAATTTACAATAGCTAAACCATGGAATCAAAAAAAATTGTAATCCTTTCTTGGGGACAAAAATTTTACTGAAAATAGAAATGGCAACAGACCTCTAGATAGACATATTGACAGAGTTACAACTAAAATAATGTATTCCTTAATGCTCCATTTAAAATGAGACAAAGCAACAGAATACACGAAGCATGTTTCTAAGAGTGCTCATTATCAGATTTCTACCACTAAAATATTAGCAATAATGCATGTTCCCAGTGAATTAAAGTATTCCCACAGTACAACCAGAAGATGCACACACATCAATGGCTCACATCAAAATGTAAATCCCTGAGCACTTGTTTCTATCTTTCCCTGTGTGCTTCCTTCTTCTCCTCTGTTGCCAGCCTAATGGAAAGTCCTGATACACACTGCCCAGAGGTAAAAATAATTCCATGTCCAAGATGCATCTTTTCTATCAATTATAATAAAAAGATATTTTCAAGTTGGTTAATTCACTAGCTCTGATCTTTATGATATAGTGTCACCTCAGGACATCTAGAAAGCTTAGATGTTACGAAATAAAGAATGAACTTTGTGCACAATAAATGCAAGTATCCATGGTTATAATCTAAAACTGCATTCCAGATACGGAGATACTAGCAAAGAATGCTTCCCCTCACCTTTCTATCCTTCTTGACTATTCCAGTGACTAAGTTCCGGACTACCCCTTGCTCCAAGAGGTGGATTAACAAAGGTCATTCCCACAAGTCAGTTCTTCCTAAAAACTAACAAATGGATATTTATATAGGGATTATTTTGCTACTTCTAACAAACTTTTGGCATTGGGACTAATCCTTTTAATACTCAGCAACATATAATAATAGCTAAACAATCTGAACTACTATAAGAAGCACAGAACACTTTTCTCTGCATATTTTCTCCTCCCCTCCCCTCACCCAATGAACATTCAACATACTCTCCAAGAGGTCAAGTATAACAATACCATTTCCCTAAATGGCAACTATTCCTATGAAGTAATATTTGGAATGGAACCACCATTTGACCCAGCTATCCCACTTCTTGGTTTATACCCAAAGAACTTAAAATCAGTTATTATAGTGATACAACCACATCAATGTTTATAGCAGCTCAATTCAGAATAGCTAAACCATGGAACCAACCTAAGTGCCCTTTAACAGATGAATGGATACACACACACACACACACACACACATAATAGAATATTACTCAGCCTTAAAGAAGAATAAAATTATGGCATTTGCTAGTTAATGGGTGGAGCTGGAGACTATCATGCTAAAAGGAATAAGCCAATCCCCGCAAAACAAAAGCCGAATGTTTTGTCTGAGAATGCAGATGCTAATTCACAATGGGGTGGGGGGTGATGGCTAGGGAAGAATAGAGTTACTTTAGATTAGGTAGAAGGGAGTGAAGGGAGGGGTGGGGGCAAGGGAGTAAGAAGCATAGTAGAATAAATCAGACATTATTACCCTATGTACATATATAACTATACGACCAATGGAATTCTACATCATGTATAACAAGAATATAAACTACTCCATTATATATGATATATCAAAGTGCATTCTACTGTCATGTATAACTAATTAAAACAAATTTTAAAACATTTAAAAATACTTAAATGACATTACTTTAGCCTTCTATGTTTACCATGTGTTGTGCATTTTTAAACATCTAGAGAGACTAGATGTTTCCAACAAGGACTAAAGTTTCCCATTATAATGCAGTAGCACTGAATAGACTTACTGCACACACTTACTTAAGAAAAGCTAGACGTCGAAGCAAAACAAAACAAAGCAAAAACCTTTTTAAAGGGCTAGAATTTGAAAGTGTCTTCCAAACAGGAACATTCTGGCCCAAATCCTCTCTCATCTCTTCTCAACCCAGGGCTTCCATATGCATCTGTCATATTTAGAGATGACTACCAATTTCACTTCCTAAATGATTTTAAGAATAGTCTTTCCTATAAATTTTAACACAAATGTACTCAGTGTGTTAGTTTACTAATTCTACTTTTGTCGTACCCTGGCAAACTCTTTAATATCTAGATAGATTAGATGTAAACTAGGTCTCATTTATCCTTCATAGAGACTATTGACACAGCCCCGTGGAACGAAACTCATAGACATAAAAGGTGGTGGTCAATATTTCTTCACAGAAAACGCACTGGTATAAAGCCCTTTGCATTTTCTTTTCCTCTTGCCTCCCTGAACCAGCACACATATAACGTGTACTGCTCAGTGAAGTGTTTTCATCATTCCATTTTCAAAAGACAGTATTTCATTATGAATTTTAACAAAAAGATATCTACAAAATGTTTTATTTACCACCTCTACTTTTTTCTTTTGTATCAGGGATTGAACCCAGGGGTGTTTAACTACTGAGCCACATCCCCACCCCTTTTTATTTTACTTATTTTTTTAAAATTTTGAGACAGGTTCTCTCCAAGTTGCTTAGAGCCTTACTATGTTCCCCAAACCAGCTTCAAGCCTGTGATCCTCCTGCCTCAGTTTCCCAAGCCACTGGGATCACAGGTGTGCACCACCAAGCTTAACTCTACTTTTAACATAATTTGTACACTTCTAAACAACTAGAAAGACTAGATGTTTCAAATAAAAACTTAAGTTTGTCAACTATGTACCTAGTAGTATTGAATAAACTACACACACGTAACAGTGGTTATATCTAAAAGTTTCTTCTAAGAAGGATCATTCTGGCATAGAAGCTTTCATTTCTCCCATTTCCTTTTCTCTATGTCACATGTGATATAGGCACATGTGTCACTCAGATGTGATGTTACAATTTCACTTCCAAAAGTCTTTTTCAGAAGACTGCCTTTCTGTAAATTTTAACACAAAGTTTACAAAATGTGTAGGTTTACTAATTCTACTTTTGTCATAATATATTGGCAACATATTTACTATCTAGTGACCAATATGATAAAGTTAGGACTCTTTGTCCAGTATATATGCAATATATCCAGTAGAGTAAAGTTAAATGAAATGCACGTTATAGGGCAATGGGTAAGCTGAAATTTTCTAGCACACTCTTAACAAACACCTTTTGCAACTTCTTTCCTTCCACTTCCTTCAAACCAATAAACAAGTATAGACAGAGCACTATTCGGATGTGGTTTAACAATTCCAAGCCCAGTATTTCCCATCAGTTTTTAAAAGCTATTTACAAAAATTTTATTCTACCACTTCTACTTTTAAATATGTCAAACACTTTAATAGAAGGACTAGATATTCCCCATAAGAACTTGTCCACCTGCACACAGCACTGGTAAATAATGGTTATAATCTGAGGTATCTTTTAATATTATTATTTTGCCCTTGAACCTTTCCCTCCTCACTTCCTTCTCTCTACTTTCAGTCCAGTGGACAAGTACAGGCATATGTAATGCTTAGAGATGGTTGAACAAATCCATACCCAGAATTCATTTACAGAGGACAAGCCTTCCTATGACTTTCAATGCAAATTGTACAAAATGTGCTAATTTTACTAACTACTTGGTCATACACTAGCAACCTCTTTCATATCTAGAGACTAGATATTGTGAAACTGGGACTCATTTGTCCATTATGTTTATTATATACATAGCAAAATTAAACGCTCAAAACAGAAAACTGATGTCTGAAAATGTCCAAGAATGAACACACATTTTACTTTTTGCAATTGCTTTCCTCCCACCTCCTTCACATCACTGAACAGGTACAGACAGTACTACACTGCTCACAGAGATATAGTACCATTTACATAAGACGATATTTTATATGAATTTTAGCAAAAAGATATTTACAAAGTGATATTTTACTATGTCTATATTTAATATACATTGGGCACTTCTAAACATCTAGACTAGATGTTTCAAGTAAGGGCTCCTTTTCTTCACTATGTATATGACAGTCTTGAATAAACTGCACACATGTAACAATAGTTCTAATTTGAAAATGTCTTCTAAACATGAGCATTCTGGCCCTTCACCAACCTAGTGGGCTATACTGCTCAATTGTTTCAGAAGACAATCTTTCCTAGGGATTGTAACACAAAACATATAAAATTTGTTTACTAATTTTACTTCTGTCATACACTGGCAACCTCTTTAACGTCTAGAAACACTAGATGTTGATTAGGACTCATTTATTCTTTAGATACATCATGTACACATCAAAGTAAAACAACATGCATAGACTAAGGGAAATGAGAAAAGCTGAAATTTTCTAGCACACTCTTAACAAAATACCTTTTGCAACTTCTTCCCTCCCACTTCCCTCAACCCAATAAACAAGTACAGACTTATTCAGAGGTGGTTTAACAATTTCAAGCACAGTATTTCCCATCAGTTTTTAAAAGCTATTTACAAAAAGTTTTATTCTACTACTAAGGACTACTTACACTAAGGACTAAAGATATGGAAAGAGATTTTTTTTTAAATGGTCACTCTTGCCTCATTATAAGCACACTGGAATGGCGCTCCAGAGGCCCAGTGCACAAATGTCTACGCCTCAACAGGGGTTTTGGTTATTGCCCCCCTCCCCAAAATTATTTCATAAGAATTTTAACAAAAAGAAATTTACAAAATGTGTTATATTTTACTACTTCTATTTTTAACATATATCAGGCACTCTAGAACATCTAGAAGGGCTAGATTTTTTTTTAAAAAAGTACTTAGCATTTTCAACTGTATATACAGTAATGAGGAATAAAATGCACACACAAAACAATAGTTACAATATGAAAGACGTCTTTTACCTATATCGAGTCCGGCCCAGGACCTCCTTCTTCTTTTCCTAGTCAAAGTCCTTTCCCTGTTCTCTAACCCTCTGAGCAACCCTAACAATTCCATTTCAAAATCACTTCCAGAAGACATTTCTGATTTTTTAAAACAAGGTGCATTTATAAGAGGTGTTATTTTCTAACTCTATCACATGTGACAACCTCTTTACATCTAGCGTGTCCAGGTGGAGCAAAAGTTTTACGTGTGTGTGTGTGTGTGTGTAAGCTCAGCGTAGCTTTTGCACTTTGCAGACATAGGCAGGCCAGTCACTCTTCCCACAGGGCAGGGGCACTTCCGGTTGGCCTACGTGCACTTCCTCCCCAGGTTTCCCCTGGTGGAAGAAAACCCGCTGCCCAGGCCCCAGTCAGCTCCCCCGCTGGCTTCCGAGCTATGTCGCATTTCCAGAAGGTCAAAGCCTCTGTCAGTCCTTGGGGACAACTGGAGGCCCCACACACCGTAAGGAGCAGTACGCAGGTCCCATCTGCAGGCTCCATGTCTAATGGCGGCCGAGCTGGGCTTGCTCTCTCCCCTCAGGCCCTTGAACCTGCTCTCCTCGCCAGGCCTCACCAGTCACTTCCAGAAGGCATCATGTCCTCAGCTGCAGCCTTGCCCGGTCTGGACTGGACCCAGCAGCCCGCGAGTGCGGGCTCTGACACGCTGCCATGCTGCCATTGGGTCACCCAAGCGGGAGAGTCCTGTTGTCCTGGTCAGTGTGGAGCCTCGGTGGGGCCCCAGGCCTGCAGAGAGGTAGGAGGCCTGCACTTGGTCCAGCTCCCAAGCCTGGCTGGGACCCTGTAGACCCGCAAGCTGGCAGTGCCCTGCCTCCCACCATCTCCTGCCAGAATCCAAGTATGGCTACTCTTGCGCCTTTGGCCATTATTAAGTAAAATAAGGTCACCTGCAACCCAGCCCAGTGCTACCACCATGATGGTTGATCTGCAGACCAAGACAGTGCCACAGGACTCAGGGGCCTTTGGAGTACACAGTGTGCATATGTAGTAGGATCAAGACACCACCCAAATGAACACAATTTAAACTTACTGTTTCTGGAAATTTCTATTTAATTTATTTGAACATGGTTGATCCTGTATAAACCACACAACGTGAAATCATGGATAAGGCAGAAACTATTGTATTGATATGTTTCCAAGGATCAAAGTGACTAATAAAATCAACCAACTAGTAACTTTCTCATTCTTCCACGTAATATGATGCAAAAAGGGAATCCAAAAGCTTCATTCATTAACGTAAATATGGGGTCACATTATGGCATGATCTACTCTCCATACCAGATTTATCCAGTTCGGTCCCAGATAACTTCATTTGATGGTGGTCATCTATTTGTGTTTAAATTAATATTAAACACTGTGGCCATTGCCTTGTGGCTCACTATGACTCCCAATGCCACAGTGCTATTAGTTGTTGGCCCCAGTTCATCAGCTATCAGCCTAATCTGGAGAGTTTGGTTGATATTATTAGTCATATACATTAGAGGACCGACTCTCAGCTTCATGCTTCCCCAGATGAGGCTGCCACCATTTCACAGCCCAGTTTTTGCCCTCCCTCCTGTTTAATTTTTCTTGCCTATCATCCCCAAACAGGCATTTTCACCTGTTTAGGTTAAAGATCAGATTCTGGTCAAAGGACAGAGCAAATCTCATAATTCAAATTTTTTTTATCATGCCATGTATTATATTCTTATTTTAATATAGAGAAAACTATTTCACTAAGGGGAAAACTACCAACAGAGGGGCAGTTAACTTTATAAAGGCTGAGCTCCTAATGCTTGAGGTACACAGTAGTCATCATTGTATCAGTGTGTCAGATTATACATTGCACATCTGACTTCCCATTAATCAGAGGGTGGGTTATGGTGCTAAGCCATGGAGACAGGTGTGCAAGAGCATAGCTGACCTGCCTTCACATACAGATCTCAAGCACCATGCATCAAATAGAGGTATAAAGCATCTGGTGGAAATCATTTTAAAAATGATTAATTTTCTAAAGTCTCCCTGCTTCAGCTCCTAGGAAGAATTTGCTATTGGGAAAATCTTTATATACAGACTTAAGCTCCTGATTAGTGAAGGTTACATTAAGGTATATTTTATCCTTAAGTAAATATTCTGGGCTCTTTGATTTGAAACCAGCAAAAATAATATTTCTTTTTCTGCTGCTACTTCTTCTGACTGGTTAGAGATTTAATCTTAATAGCTCTATTGCTGGGAGAGAACACAGCATAGGAGAAGCTTATTTTTCTGCTTTATTTATTTATTTATTTGGACTAAATAATAGAATGTAAATTAATAGTGCTGATCCGTTTTTCTCACCATTACTATGAATGAGTATCAGGAGCATGTATTTATATTTCTCTACCAAAACTACTCAAAATGAGAAAGACCAAATCCAAGAGCTTGACAAGTGTGTGTCTGGTCAATTTGTGTTCTTTTCTATTCCCTCTGTGCTCCTGGATACTACATCAATTATGTGGTGATGTAGTTTGAAGGTATCCCAGGAGTAAATTTAGATGATTATGGTAGCTAAAGACAGACAATATTGGGGGCGATACTAACTTAATATTCTTAAAACTCATAATAATGACTTTGTCTTTGCTTGTATAATGAGGTAAAATTTTTCTGTATGATTAATTCTAGCCAACACTTTTTCTAAACACCAGTAAATTCCAGAACAGAGTGGTAGGTCTAAGAAAACCTCATATGTAGACATAACTAATATAGTAATTGTATAAGGTCACCTGAAGAAACAAGACATTCACAACAGTAAAATAGAAGGAATGTACAGATTAGGAGAAAAGTATATGAGAAATATTAATAATTTATTGACATAAATACAGCAAGCTTATGCCTTAGAAATTGAATATATATATTGATTTTATGCATATTTGTCCTTTATCCTTTCTTCCTTCTCTATGAGTTTTGTTCTTTCTTTTCTTTCTCTTCCAGAATACTGATAAAGTAGTCTAAAAAACTAACTTCAAATGTGCAAAAATCAGTATTCTGATATATATCCTAAAATTTAAAGAAGTAAATTATTTAGGGAGACAACATATAAGAAAACATACATTATTACATATTCAAAAATATCCATGTTAATCCTATATTAAAGTGTTATTTTAAACAAATGATTATCAATCTTTTGTATATATTTTATTAAGCATTTACTATGTGCCACATTGCTGCTATGTTTATTTCTTCCATTGCATAAGTTATATATCATCTTTTAGGCATGATAAAATGTAGATTGAAGCTCAGTAAATTTTTAAAGAGTTTATTTTCTTAAATAGCAATTCATGAATTGGGAAGCTTCAAGCCAGATGTGAACCTCTAACAAGACGAAGGAAGCGGGAGGTTACTATGGAATGCACAAGGAAGTAAAACAAAGAAAATATTTGATTGAAAATACAATTTGCCTTATTTTGTCTATCTTTTTGGAAGATCACTAGTCCTATAATTATAAATTAATTGTTTCAAATTGGTTGAGTTTAAGTTTTTTTTTTTTTTTCTTTAATAAAGTCCCTTGCAAGATCAGTCTCAAGTTGTTTTGCTTATGTTTGCAAATGGTACAAGGTTAAGGTCACTTATGAGACCTAACCAGTTTTGTGTGCTCAGGGATTCTTCAGACCCAGTCTCCATTTTATTGTAGTTTAACAGGCATTCCTTTTCCTGTAAACAAAGAGGGTCTTAAAGGAAAGGTTTCATTGGGGAGGCAACCATGGCAGTCTTATATGTTATTTCCCAGGTGAAGAAAGGGAAGAAAGCCTCTCAAAGCCACAGATGAGGAAACTGCAATAGGAAGAGAAAATGAAAAAGCAGATTTGAATGGAGGAGTCTCTGAAGATGTTGAGCTCTCTTATCTCTACCAAGATCATCTTGATTTCTAGAAGGCAAAGGACTGTGCATATGCACTTGGTGAATTCTCAATAAATTCTAATTTTCCCTTTCAAATATATTTTATTACTATTCCCTCTGCTCTTTTCAATCTCTACTTTTGATGCATTAGGTCATTGCCTCATGTGGAAAATTTCAATAATCTACATAATAGTTTTCCTGTTTTCTACATTTAACTTTCAATCTAACCCCCATATGATTCATCCCCTGCCTACTCCTTCATTATCTCCTCAGATTGAAAACTTTATAATTGATTTACATAGCCACTATGTTCCCTGAACACCCAATTCCAATTCTGTGACATCCTCCTCATAACATTAGTCTTTTTTCTCTTTGTTGAAATGACCTTGTATACCTGGAAAAACAAATCTGACTTATACTTCAAGATTCATTTCAAGGTTTCCTCTATGGAATTGCTTTACAGAATTGTTTTGAATCTACCCAGAATGAACAGCTCTCTTCCGTTTGCTGGCATTGGATCTTGAAAAAATACTATTAAGTGAATTTCACAGTGCATTATTACAACTTGGACATTAATTCATTTCCTTTACTAGGCTGGAAGTTTCTGGAGAAAGGGATGTCCCCTTTGGCTTCATATCTTTAGAATGCATAAACATAGGCTCAATAAATATTATTAAATCAATTTTTGTTGAAAACTGAGTGGATAATATATGCTTGAGTGACAAGAGACTAACAAGGGCCAAAAGAACATTATTTCCCCTATTAGATATTATAATCGGTGACAAAGTTTATCTGTAGACAGCATGAATCCACAGAACCCTGTGCCTCCTGATATGCTATGGCTAGCAGTGTGACACGAAGTATCTTGGGAAATTCCAGCAAGATGAGATACTAGCCTCTTATACTTCTAGAAATGCACACAGACTACCACCACGTTGTCTAAAATCAACAATGAAACCCCAAGCATGAATATTGCTCAGTGGAATGGTATGGTTAGGTCGAGAACAGAGTTCAGATGGAAAAAAAAAATCTAAAAATAATGGCCTGGGAAGTAACTACTCTTCTAAGATAAAATTGTTTCAGAAGGATTTTGCTTACATCCAGCAACATCTAGAATTGACATTGGGTAGAGCATCTAACTTTCCACCTAGAACAGGGTTTCTGTAAAGATGCTGATCCAGATTTGATTTGAATACTTCTAAGAATGAGAATCTTTATTTTGAAGGAAACCATTTTAATTTTGGAGTATTTGTGGTGAGCTGCAATCTGCCTTTAGTCACTGACTTTGGTTCTTTTTCCTGGAGCAACACAGAATGCATCTAGTTGTTTTTCTGCATGGAAACTTTTCATGTATTTGAATACAGCTATCATTGTTTCCCCCAAAGCTTCCTTTCCCCAAGATTATAAACACTCTATTTCATATAGTAAATCCTTATTGATGTTGGTTTAAAACCTTTGGGGTCTCTTTAGTCATATTCCACTAGATACACTCCGGTTTGATGCTCAAATGTCAATGTATATGACAAGTGTATATAAGCACAGCAGCTTACAAGGAAAAACTTCTCACTGTGCCTGCAATATGCTTTTTTATTAAAATAAAATATTATACCCAGTGAATAAAAAGATCAGAACACTAGATGTTAGGAATTGTTCTTGGGGCTGGGATAGAAAGGTGAGTAAACTTAGCTCAAATTAAAAATACCCTCTCAATAAATTATTATCTAGATACTATAATTGAGATATAAACAAAATATGATCATCAAAAATAATATTTTAAGTTTTTAGACAATTGAAGATCTGTTTATTTCAGATTACTTGATATTCATCAATTCTAAAGCTGTGATGTTGATTTTTAAAAGTTTCAATGTTGGATTGCATACGTATCTTTTCTGATTTCATCATGCTGATTTTATTATAACTCCAGCATAGCCAGTTCTTTAAAAATTTTATCCTGTCATCAAGTATGTCAGTTTTCTTTTCTAAGCCTTGGTTCACCTCTCTAAGTTTGATAACAACAGGAAAATTGACTGGTTTTTTACATTAACAAATTATTTGTGTTCTGTATTTCCAACAGAAATATGTGTTGTGGAATTTGGGTAATAGGAAGTGGAATGGCATATATTTAGAAAAGAGAATTTATTCCAGCCCGGACAAATATAGACACTTGGAATTCGACCCACAGTGACTCATAAAAATTTCAGAGGTTTCCCATCTGCTGACAGCCATGTGGTTTTAGCTATTGGCATAGGTGAAGTAAGGGCCTGAGAAATAGAGAAAAAGGTATCAAGGACTGATTTTTTTTCATGCCAGTTTCTTATGACAAAAAAAAACATATCACAAATTGAAAGACCATCTTAGGTCTAGCTCCCAGTGTGGCTTAGAGTGCACTTATATCAATCAGACTCTCTTTTTGCTTGAGTTACATCTTCCTAGAGAGGTCTTCACTGACTAACCTATAGAAATAGTAGCACAACTGCCACTGTGTGAGTGTCCATTCCTCTGTTTCATGTGTCCTGTGGCTCTCATCACCACTGGACATACCACATATTTCCTAGTTGTTCTCAGGCTGTCTTCATCTCTTACAATGACATGCATAAGTCTATAAGGTCTATTCAAGAACAGACTTCGGTGTATTTATTTATTGTGGTATACACACTGCTTTAAACAGAAAGTGGCATTAAAACACTTTCTATGTGCTCAATAAACATTTGTTGAATCAATGAATGAATTTGAAGCAAAGTGGTTATAAATTATTCATATACTTCATTAGCAAAGAGTTTTTTCCTTTAAAAAAATGACTGATAGAAACAACTGAGAAAATCATGTTTGTTTGATCCTTCTTAAAAAAATTAATTATGTGAAGAATTTTGAGCTTCTCTAAATAAAAGAACTTATAAATGCATGCTAGTGTTATTTAGCAATGTGAGGGAAAGAGTTTATGAAATAATAATGACAACTACATGACACCAAATACTAAGTAATGGAATAACTGCTTAACATATATTTTGTCGTTAAGCATCATAACATTTCTGTAAAGTATATTTGATGGTGCATCTCATTTTTACAGAAACAGAGGCCCAAAGGACATCAGTCATTTGTCAAGGACCATTGCCTGAAAGGGCCAGAGTTCAAAACTGTGTCCACTAAAACTCCTTTCACTTTTCATCATTTTCTCACAAGTAATAAACAAATAAGTCTTCCTTTATTAAACTTCCTAGTGTACTCAATGCATAGCTGGGGAATTTTAAAGTCAAGTGGGGCTTTTCTGAGACACTGATCAGGAGTCTTGTAATGTGTATAACTGTACACTCAAAACAGCTATTCTTAGAGTAGGAACCACCAAAATGGCACCTTGATACACTTTACTTCCTGCTTTTTTCAAATCAAATTTGCCAAGAAAATCAGGTAAAGTGATATTTTTGAGGCAGTCAGCATTCTTTACATCTGAAAGTTATGTTTCTATCATATTCATTACCCCCTCAATGGAGAATTTTACAATCCAAATGAGAGAGGTGTGTGAAAGAAAGTTTGCATTTTTCTCTGGATGGCAATTTTGTTAGCTCAGGTAAACTACACAGCTTGCTCTTCAGACTTTGTTTGAATTCTGAAACTCCAACAGAATTCATTTCCTTCCGGGGGTTGCCAGGAGGAAGAGAGGGGTTGCCCATAAACCAGACAGATATCATTGGGAAGGGACAGAAAACAGGCAAGTACTGTGACATGAGCCCTTTGCAGAGCTATTCTTGCAGCTTTGTTTGTTCTCAGTTGCCTAATATCAGGACTTAAGATATCTGAACTTTAGGGAGCCATTAGACATCTACCTGTTCCTGTACCTCTAATACACAGCATGATTATTGGTTTCACTCTCCTAAACTTAGTTTAAATGTATGTGTCTGCACTTGTGTGAAGGTCATTTTTTTATTATTTGGAAGATACTCTTTCCTGGCTCACATGTTCAAACATCATGTGTTTCCTTTCAGCACCACTTACAAACAGAAATAAAATGGATGAGAAGGAAGTATGAAAAAATTAACACTCAGCAAAGGCCACTCCAAGGTGCAATTCCTAACACGGTGTCTGCAGCATTGCCTTTGGAGGGCCCTTCCCTATCAACAGTTATGAAGGATGAGCGGGTTCTTAGAACAGCTGCTGCACCTTCTTCATCTCTTTTAGTAGACTTAAAAGTATCTAATCTTAAAAAGACTTGAATTTCTTCCTGACAGACATCTCTGATTCTGATCTTAGTCATGACAAGGATTAGTTCTGAGTTACACTCCAACAAGAGTCCCGGTAGAGGTTGGTGCACTTGTAAGATTTATTTAAAAAAAAAAAAACGGTGATGTTATTATTTGTATATAGATAAAGCAAAAGCAAAATAAGATGAACTCCCTTGTAGGATTTCAGTCTCAGATCTTAATCTGCTTTGGAGGCATCCAATGCAAAAAATATGATGGTTACCACTACAGACTCATTCAATTTCTTCTCATCTAAGCAGAAGGCATAGAGAAGGGTGCTCAGAACTCCTATTTCCTAAATGACCATTGCCATCTCCAAAGCTATGCAGTAGAGCATCATATTGCTTCAGAACCTCAAAGCTTTATCATTAGGCAAAGTCATCACAAGAGCCATATTTCTCCAATGCCAGGTCAGAGGGATAAGTTGTAATCATAGACACTTACCAAATACTATATTTCTTCCTTCAATGAAAGATGAAAGATAAAAATAGCAATAATGATGATGATGATAAAATATTCAGTGAATAGATTATTTAAAACTTTTATCTCTTTTTTCATCCCAGGGTTTGAACCCAGGGGCACTTAACCACTCAGCCACATTGCAACCCCGCACACACTTTTTTTTTTTTTTTGAGACAAGGTCTTGCTATATTACTTAGGGCCTTGCTAAGTTGCTTAGGCTGGCTTTGAACTTGAGATTCTCCTGCCTCAGCCTCCGGAGTCACTGGGATTGCATGAGTGTGCCACCATACCCTGCTAAGTCTTTTATCTTGAGTCACAAAATAAAAGATTATTAAATTCCTCCTGTGTGTGGGGGGCATTGCATGAAATTCCAGGAGTGATACAAATGTGAAATTAACACAGTTCCTTCTCCTTAAAAAGTTTTAATTTGTTGTAGAGAAGAAAGATATAGAAAAAAGAATTGCCAGAATAATCTCTCACCCAAATATGTAATTTCTCGATCATGTCTGTGAAAGTTCTTCACATACCCACAATTTCTTCTGGGAGAAATTGAGCACTTTGTCCTGGCAAACAAGGTCATTTGTACCCTGTCCAGTCCAACCTGCCTCTCAATGGCATCTTTCTCTATGTTCTACCTGCCATCCAATGCTCCAGCATCAGCCGTCTGCACATACTCTTTCCAGCTATGCACAGTGTTTTCCATCTCTGTGCTCCCTTTCATCTAGAGTGCCCTTTGGTAATTTATTTTAGTTTTCTAGTTGGTTTTTAAAGACTTAGTTTAAGCATTCTTCTGGAAGTTTTTGCTGAGTTTCTTGCATAATCTTGAACAGTCATTCTTCAAAATTCCCACCAAACCGTTACTTCTATAAGGAATTTTCAAGAAATGTATTGCAAGTCACTGTGCTTATACTAGAATATATACTTCTTGGGGATGACAAATTCTAATGTCTCTATTTCCATAGTATGGATCCCAATGCATTTTATCTCATTGCCCTTAAAAATGCTGTTACATAGGTTAATAAATGAAAAAAAAAAGATGATGTAAAATATTTTAGAAAATGGGGGGAAATGTTGCAAGAAAAATGCTAGGGACGTTTTTAAATGTTAGAAGGAAGAGTGAATTCCTAATATGCTATCAATCAATGAAGGCAGAGTTGCACAGGTGACTCTCAGCAGAACCCTGAAGGATGGGTCAGATTCAAGAGTGAAGAAAATTTTTTAAGGATGAAGATTCTACTGAATAAAGACCTTTAAAATAGGGCCTAAAAATGCAATTAAAGGTAAGTTATGGAATATTAAACCTATCATAAAAATGGTGGACTTTATTTTTATTTTGAAGATAATTGGGAACCCCTGCAGCTCATGGGAAGGAGAATTAGGTAGTACAGTGCTTATTTTAGAAACATAATTGTCTCAGCAATGAGAAAGATGTTTTAAAATTTAGTCTCTTAGAAATCCAAGGAAGAAACTACTACAAGAAGAATGGTACTTTTTGTGAATTTGAATGAGAATTGAGAAAAACGCCTTTTGTTGACTTAGGAAGAGCAGAATGGTGGAGGGGAGGAATAATATGCCATCAAGGATAATGGAAGAGAGCAAAGGGCTTGAGATCGCAAACAAAGTGAGATAACTGGCCTTGGAAATTACTGTAGTTGTCTTTCTCCTGGAAAAGAGATAAAGAGGAGAAAAGAGTTGGAGATTTGGGACTTCTCTGAGATAAAGCAATGGTGAAGAAGATTTGATATTAATAAATTCATTTAGGACATTTTTGTTGCTTTTTACTTAAGACCAGGCAAGGTGTTGGGATGATTGTAGGGAGAGTGAAGGATGTGTCGAATAGAGTAGGGAAGGTCTAGAACAGTGCTGTAAGAAATAAGAAAGGCAGCCATCCAGTGTGCGATGAAGAACTGAGAAAACAAGCGAGGTCATGCCTGAAATATCACAACATGAATTTTGGTTGTTTTTGTGAAGGCAACTGATATGGTTGTAGTTATCTACTGCTGGCTAGCAAGCCACTCCAAGTTTAGTGGCTTAAAACAGCAGCAATTTCACTATGCTCATGATCAGTGGGTCAGAAATTAGAGCAGGGCATTTCTGGGTTATTCTGTTCCATGTTGTAGTGCCTAGGATCACATCATAGTATTCTGATGGTTTTCAGAACCATCAGAAATGTGACAAAATATCTCAGGTAATCAAATTACTGGAAGGGAAAGCCTTTTTTTGACCCATAATTTCACAGATTTTAAGACCATGATTGCTAAACCCTATTCTTTCAGTCCTGTGGCAAAACAAAACATCATGGTAGGGAAGCTGCTCACCTTATGGCAGCTGAGAAGCAAAGAGGGAAACATGAAGGAACTGGGTTCCCAATAGCTCTCCTAAGAACATGCTCCCAATGACCTAACATCCTCCGACTAGGTCTTACATCTTCAAGGTTCTTCCACCTTCCCAAAACATCAAATTGAGGATCACACTTTTAGCACAAGGGAATATTCAAGATTCAAGCTATAGAATTCCATTTCCCTCTCCTTATACTCTTGAAATTTTTCACATGAACCTTCCATCCAAACCTACAGACTTCTAACATGGTGACTCAGAGAGAACAATCCTGGCACCAGAAACCAACACACCAGCAGCTAAAGTACACATAGTTTCAAGGGGAGGGGACCTACATCCCACTTCTTAATGGAAGAAGTGACACAGTAATTTTGCTAGTGTCTTTTTTTTTTTTTTTTTGGTAGTGTTAACCATTTTCCAACAAGTTTATTTTCTGTTTTCTGTCATCCCTACCAGAATGTAGATCAGGAAGTTTGTTTTGTTTAGTTTTAGTTTTTTTTTTTCCTAAGAGTCTGAAACACAGTAGACAATACATATTTCTTAAATGAATGAGAGCAGAAAGAATGAGGAGTGGATAATATGGGCATAAAGTGCCTGTTGTCGTGATAACCCAGGAAGATGGTGTAGTACCCCCAGAGACCACAGGCTAATGGTTCCCTGTTCATGTATGAGGGTTACAGCACTTCCCATCAGTAACAGTGGCCTAGAAAGGTTGTGGTTAAGGGTATGGTTTCACCTCCACTGATCAGGGAATATTTCAGAATATTTGTGCATATTTTTGTTTATTTGCACCGGAAGCACTCCTTCAGTTAAATCAGTGCATCTGACAAGTGATTAATTAATCATAAAGTTTTAAAGTGTCATCATTTACATTTCATAGACTAGCTTTGGGGCCGGTCAAAATAAATTACATTTTGACTCGACTTTTTCTTTTTTTTAAACATGAAAGCTATTTTTTTTTTCAAATAAAACAAAGGAAAAAAATCACCTTAAATGAGAATAAAGGCATTTCTAACATTAACTAAGTGCACATAAGTAACAAGTGAATTGATGTAATAATCTAATGATTCCCTAAAAGCTATTAAGTTTGATTAATAGTAGCACTATTAATCCAAGTATAAGTGGCTAGTGGCACATGAACCCTTGGGGACTTCTTATAGGAAAGTTACTTTAGCTACAAAAAGGTGCCATAGATATCATCATGGTAAAAAGTCATTCAGATAAAAAAGAATGTATTTCTGGAGATTTAAACTATAGAAAGGTACATTTTGCAATTAGTTCTTAAAAGCCTCTGATGATTAAAATGTAGTGTCTCTTTAAAAAAATACCCTAAGTATATGTTAATAATTGAACTTAAACTAAAATTATAACTCCATTGTTCAAAATACTTCCAAATACTTTTCTTTCTCTTCTTTTATTAAATTCCTTATAAAAATGGGAAGACTTTTAAAAAGTTTTATCACTATCATACACATGCATTCTTATAACATTGGACAAATACGATTCTTAAATGGACACCCTTACACATTCTATATTCTGATTCATTCTGTTCCCAAACTATGTAGAGCTCAAATCCAATATACTTTTTTAAATATTCAAATTTTTAAAATTGAATAGTTTATATATGGAGGATGCTATGAAGATAGTAGATAGGTTGTATCTATAAATATAACATCCATAGATAAGATAACATAGGCCTAAAATGGTGCTGGGATGTTAAAATGTAAAGGGCTTTCAAAATTTTAGTTGTGTGTCTATTTTCTTATTTTTAGCATAACTACCTAAAGGATCTCCCTATTAAAATTTCAAACAGTCTAAAAAGTTAATGGCTTAATCTCAATCCAACCCAGAGTCCTTTCTCAATGTTTGTATTTATGTCAAATAGACAACTCTTCCATGGTGCTGTAGTTTGGATCTGGAGTGTTTCCCAGGGAGAAGGTTCGGCTTACTGGAGTCTCAATCATTGAGAGCAAGCCTTGGAAGGGATTGTGGGACTCTGGCTTTTTCTTTGTTCCCTTTCTTTAATTTTCAGGTTTTGCTCTGCCACACGCTCCTGCCATGGTATGTTGCCTTACTACAGGCCCCAAAGCAACAAGGCCAATAAAACATAGACTAATACTGCTGAAACTGGGGGCCAAAATATGTATTTTCTAAGGCGGTTATCTCAGGTCGTTATAATGATAGAAAGCTAATTCACAAAGTGTTATCCTTTACTTCTCTCCAGTTACATAAACATGGTATCCCCATCTTGTCAGCTTGAACCTCAGATTCCAGCTCTTTCTGGGTCCTATCACCCAGATGAGAAATGGGAAAATAGTGGACAAATGCAAGTCTGAAGCAAACACCCTTACAGGCTCTGCATTCTGATTTGTTCTAGATTTCCAAACTGTAGCTCAATTCCTATCTGTTTTCCTCTCTCCATTCAAAAGTCCACTATCTTCATTGTTTTTTACTGCAGGTTAAAAAAAAAAAGCAATATATTTTTTTTCCATCTTCCTGATATTACTTTATTTATTTATTTATTTTGAATGCTGCTAAGGAACAGAATTTGGTAAAGCAGTACCTTTTCTCCAAGTAATAATAATGGCTTCTCTTGTTCACACCCTTCTGTGCCTCGCACCAAAGCAGAAGTGACACAACCAGTTAGTCAAAAAGTTTGGAAGAACTAGTTTGGAATTTGTAATTGATTAGTTCACAATTAAATAGCTAACAGAATTACATAGATTTATTTTATTTTATTTTTGAATTTTGATCCAGAAATCAGGATTCCACCTTTGCAATGTAGTATTAGCAAGTTTGAGTCTGATGCAAATATTAAAGGATGTGATGTAGTTTCTGGGTCACTAGAGCTTGTATCCAGGTATGATTTGTGATGATTTTAAATGTACATGTTTGTGAAATCAGTAAAGGCATTTGAAAGTGAAGCAGCATCCTGGTCCTCACTGTGCATTTGCATAAGAATAAAAGTCTTATTATAATTTAATATAACATATAATTTAATATAATTATAATTTCTATAAAAGAAATTAGATGTACAAGGTATCTGGGAAACTTTATTTACTTATTTTTTAAACATTTATTTTTTAGTTATAGGTGGACACAATATCTTTATTTTACTGTTATGTGGTGCTGAGGATCGAACCCAGCGCCTCACGCATGCCAGGCAAGCGCTCTACCTCTGAGCCACAACCCCAACCCGGGAAACTTTATTTTTATCAGTCATCAAGATATCCCTTCTCAAGTAACTGGGGTAGATTTCTTCTTGGCTCCCAAAATATTAAGCTTACAACTTTAGTCTGTATTTATTTAGTTAGTTAGTTAGTTGTAGTTGGACACGATACTTTTATTTCTTTCTTTATTTATTTTTATGTGGTGCTGAGGATCGAACCCAGCACCTCTCACATGCCAGGAGAGTGCTGTACCACTGAGCTACAACCCCAGCCCCAGTCTGTATTTCTGTTAATGCTATGACTCTTTATTTGACATACTACTTCACATTTTCTCCATCTAATCAAATCTTCTTTTTCTACTTTGTATTTATTTCCAAATGCTGCCAAACTGAGTTCCAATTCTATTTCACCTATGAAGCCATCTTCAACTTTTTTTGTCATACTAACCTATCTCTCTGTACTAGCAGTGAAAAATGGAGATACCATATGCTTGGTTTCATAAGTAAAGAATATTGACCATTTTAATTGATTTTATGTCCTACAAGTGACCTAGTATAGTGCTAAGAGCAATAAATAACCTTTGGATGATTGTCTTCACAAAAATTCAATTTTTTTTCCAAGAAATTATTGAGCGTTGGGGAATACAAAACTTTCTTTTTAAAAGAAAATGACAGAAATAAATATTACAAACATGAAACAACTGAATGGAAAACCTGAGAGTGATATTGGATATCATCTCATTTGGCCTTCACATTTAATTGAAGAAGGAAATATAAGCAGAATAATTAGGTAATTTGCATAAAGCTATGGAGTAAACTAGTAACAAATACAAAACTACAACTCAGGACTTTAAACCCCTTTAATGTTTGTTGTTAAACTGGACTGTAGTATATGTTGTAGCATATACTATGAACTTCAATATTGAATAGAATGTTTTAATTATACTTGTCTTTTGAGATTATATTCAGGACTACTTTCTTATAAGATGCAAAATGAATTGTCTATACTGTGAGTGACATTGCTGGTGAACTATCTAATATGCATTTCCCTTTCTTCCTTTAATCTTTCTGTGTCTCTCCCCTTCCCTTTCTCTCTCATACTCAAATGCATGGTTATGTTACAGTTAAGATCTAACACCTCCAGTCATCTTGTATAGAATAGTCATTTGGTGTTTCTTCTCACTAATAAGATCATTTAAAACTCCTGCACAATTATTACCTTTCCAAATAAAAAGAAAAAAAAACTTTACATAAAAAAAGATTTGTAGATCTTTATTCCTTTGCCTTTTCTGTGCCTGGAATGTAGATATGTTGCTGACTATGTAGCAGCTATCTTGTGATCATTAGGATGAAATCCACAACCAAATCTTAGGAATGGGGTGATAGAAGGAGCAAGGTGTCCTTGATAACATTGTTAAGGAGCTGGCTCTCCTGGGGCAATTCCAGGCTTTTAAGTGAGAACTAAAAATCTCCAATTTATTTAATTCATTAGTTTTAAGTTTTCTGTTACTAATACTTAAATAATCCTTCCCTAAGATAGTATCACAAAATGTTAAAATGCAGTTGAGCGGCAAATTCAATCATAGTATTTGATCAGACACTTTTACAGTGACTTTGGCGTAATGGGATATTGCAATTCATGAAAGCATAACTTTCTAAAAGTGACTTAAATAATCTAGCAGCATTCTATATTCTGTAAATAGATTATTTTATTTCATTGTCAGACTTGTATGGGGGGGTTCATTGGCATCCTTATTTGTATAGACACAAAAGAAAGTTGAGAGGTTAATTGTCTTGCTATTGTCACATAGTAAAAGGTGAAAATCCTTGTGATGCCAATGATTGTGTTTTGTTCATCTGTCACATCACATAATAAACCACATCACATAACAAACCAGGAGAAATGAAGCTCTATGAGTCAGTTTATTGCTTTATAATAAGACAGTTGACTAACAGCCTTGTGTTCTTCTCCAGAAATAAAATACTAAAGCCATAGTAAAAACATATTACACGGACCATCTATATGTAATCCAGAGAGAGAATAAGTTAAAGTTGTGCAATTCTAAAATTGTTAATTTAGTCATTTCACAGAGAATTAATTGTAGAACTGATTCTATTTTTTGCTCTGCTTTTAAACCTGGTCTACTTCCAGGTATAACTATATGCCCAAAATTTAAAAAAAGAAAAAAGAAAGAAATGAAAAGAAGTTATCCCTTAGCTTTTCAACACTTCAACACCACTGAAATGAAATGCTAGACATTCTTTCCTCCTCTGAAAATATCATTTAAGTTTGGATTCCAAATGTTCAAACCTGTAAGTCTTCCAGGTAACTCAAGATTTCTTATTCTTTATTCTCTGTGGATTATTTTCTTCATTGTTAACCTAAGAAAACAAAGGGAAGCATGATAAAATGGAGCATTCATGGATTACAAAGATAAATATATGAGCTAATAAAACAAAAAATGGATACATCACTCAAATACCTACTAACAAAAACAATTTTTAAAAAGGTCATTATAAACCTAGTTGTACCTGCTCAACTGAATAAAGTAGTAATTGAAGTCAACCCTAAATATATTTCAAGATATAAAAAGATATCTTTCATTCTATCATAAAAACTAAGTAATTGATGAAATACTTTATCAGTCACAATAAAATGGAGTAACTTTATAACACCTATTAGATAAAAAATCCAGATTCAGGCTCAGTGTTTTGAATGAAAGCCATCAAAAAAATGCCCAAAGTTTATAATTTCAGAACAAGACTTTGGGAACATCCAAAGATTGTGAATTAAGTCTAAAACCAGTAACATTAATGACCAATTTGTTTTAAATACACTATAAGAAGCTCCACTGAGGTCCCTTTAAAAGGCTCTCTGTCACTGTCAGTGAATTTTTATGTTTCCTGTAATAAGATTAAATCTGGCTAAATACAGAAAATGTTTTATGGATGCTCCATGAGCTACAGTTGTGATTGGATTAGAAGTGATTCTGCATAGGGGGAAATCCTGATTCTTTGAGACTCATTTTCCCTGTAGCAATTCATTCTTCTCAGAACCCTGAGCTGTGAGACCTTGGTGAGTGTGATAGTTTATTTCTTGTGTCAGCTTGATTGGGTTAGGGATGCCCATGTTGCTGGTAAAACATTATTTCTTAGTGTGTTTATGAAAGTGTAAGATTTGCTCTCACCAATGTGGTGGGTATCATTCAATCTGTTAGGGACCTAACAGAATAAAAAAGCAGAGGAAAAGTAAATTCTCTCTTCCTTCTGAAGCTAGAACATCCATCATAAGAAATTGAAGTTCTTAGGCTTTTGGCCTCTGGATGATTTACAGAACCACATTCCTGATGTGCCAGCTTGCAGGTGACATCTCATGAACTTCTCAGCCTTTGTAATCATGTGAGCCAATTCCTATAATAAGTGTCCTCTTATGGCCTATTGGATCTGTTTCTTTGGAGAATACTGAATAGTACAATAACTTAATGACTCAGTGGAGAGATAATATTTACAAACAAGAATAAAATGAAAGGAGAATGGGAAATAGGCCACGTGTGGCACAGGAGAGAAGTGAGATCTAACATCAATGGGAGAGAAAGTCATTCCAGTCAAAACCCTGGAGACAACTATATGCTGCCTTCTGAGGCTATTCATTCAGCAATTCACTACTTACTGGATAATATGTTGTGCCATCTATAATGCTAGACTCTGGTAGTATAAAAATGAGCATACCACAGGCTGTCGTCTCAAGGAGTTTGCAACCTATTGGCTATCAGAAGAAAAACAACATAAATGGGCATTTGCAAGCCTGGAGAGATAAACAACTTTTATAGGTTGGAGGGAAGGGACTTTCAAAGCCTTGGCAATATGGCACAGTACTAGAATAAAACATAAGAAATTTACTAATTAAGGAAATATCTGCTGAGCATTTACTCTGGTAGAAATATTTATTGAGCATTTACTCTGGATAAACTTTTACATAATTTCAATGAAATGTGTTCAGTGCTAGAATAGATAAAGTGCTTTGGCAGTTTTAAAACAAAGAAAAATTATTTTGTCTTCAGGATAGAAGTTTTCAAAGGAAGTCTCCATAATAGAGAAAACTACCAAGTTTAATGCATTTTTTGATGGAAAAAATTAAAGAAGAGCATCAGAATAACAAAAAACAGACATGTGAAAAAAAATATCAAGGTAGAAAACAGGAATTTTTAGTGGCACAACTAAGATGAGCAGGAGGAAAGTGGGGAGAGAGGCCTTTAAGCCTTGTAAGCTAATGAAATACATATAAGGCAGCTACAAAGAGGTGTGATACACAATCCACCAAATGAATGATATCTTCAAGGAAAAAGCATGAATTAAAATGGAGGAACTGAGTAAGGAAAGTGTAACCCACTTCTTTTCATAAATTTTCTTAGGAAGCCCAGAAAGAATTGTCTACATTAGTGCTAATTTTATTAGTCTTCACCTATGACACAAAGATTATGAAAGCACCCTTAACAGGCTCCAGGTTTTAGTGGTTTTTCAGCATGGGGGATGAATTTGCATTGACTGTCAAAGCTTCCTTGTTATCACTTTCTCAAGAAGGGAACCATTAAGAGTTGTAGGCTGGGGCTTGGACACAGACAAAATTCTGAAGCAGTTAAAGTTGCTTCTTAGTTCCCACAAAATTTGCTAATAGGAGGCAGAAAGAACGAGAGAGCAAGCATGCACTAAAAGCCCTTTCCCTTTGGATTTGAGATCTGTATATATTTCAAGCAAAATGGGACTTATTGCTAATTTAAATAATTGTAACACAGCAAAATTTGGGCAAGAAATATTAGAGTCCTGGTTCCTTACAACTTCTCTTTTAAAGCTTTAATCTCTTTCATTTGCAGTAAGAATTCATAGCTTGCCAGCTCTCAATGAATCTTGAATCTTGAGAGACTTGAGTTTTGTTCTTGGCATTGGAATGGCAAAATACATTTGACTACCCCTAATTATAAGAGTGCGAAGATTCTTGTCAGATCACTTTGAATATAAGGCAATTGTGCATGAACAGCAATTTCTGAGAACATGAATTCACAACTCTGATTCATTTCATTCTTCTGAGATGTGCGTCAGAGGGAAACACGGAACATGGAAGGAGTTAGCTAAAATAATAATGAGCAAGGCCTTGTAAAACAGCTACTTTGATTCTCCAGGACTGGCTGACTGCCTAGGGTATGACCTTGGGCAGTTTAAGAAGAAAGAAAATGAGATTTAAGCCAAAAGGTGGTGAAGAGAACAGGAAGAGAGAAGGGAAATAGTTCTTCATTTCTCAGGCTCAGTTGTGAATGCTCTTCAGAAACAAAAAGATTAGTTGCATGCTATTTTAATATGCAGGATTGGCACAATTTTTCATAGTATTATATGTGAGATTTCAATTTAATTTTTATTTTGCCCTGATGAGTTTGCAACTTAGTGTTATTTCCACACACATTAGAGAATGCAATGATCTGTCAGTTATAGGAACTGGAATAAAAATATTTTGACCCCTATCCATCCATAAATAAATTTATTAAATTCTTGATATCCTTAAATATTCATATCAGGGACAACTAGTTTAATTTGTCTTTTTGAAATCTTCTCAGACTTCATTTAAAAGGGCAGGGACTGTAAGAATTTATCTACCAAGCATTTTATGCATGACAAGTTTCTTGAAGAAGACTTAAGTTACAGCCTGATTCTTAAAAACATTTACCACCAGATGATTGCAAATTGCCTATATTTGAAAAAAAAAAGATTTGCATTTGATTCAAATTTAAAATAATGTTGAACTCTTCAACTTGCTGAGACAAATTCAGAAATGTAGAGTCTATAGAAAGAAGAAAAAATCACTTTGAAATGAAATGTTTATCACTTCAAAGAAAAAAGTATATTAAATTTAATATAAATAAAAATATCTGGTTTGTGTGGATAGCACTGATTATTTCCATTATATGGTCAGTAGTAGTAAGAGAATTATTATGAGAAATGAATGAAAGTTACAATTTTAGCACATTTATATTTGTATTGCATCTTAACAGACAAATGTTAAATGAGAAGTTACGTTGCTTACTCTGAAGTTTTTCAACACAGATTCATTAAAAATAATGGTATGATATGTCTTCCCATCACACCCCTTCATTCCCCCACCCTGTGTTTCCCAGCTGCTCTGAACTGAGCAGCTTTTCTCCACCCCTTTGTCATGATGTTCTGCAACTTACATGTCTTCCCATTCCACTGCCAGTGCCCTAAATTAGGCTCATGCTATTTCCTGAAGGGTGCTGCAAATTCCCCAGTTCTGCTCAGGTGTTATCTTCCTAGAACACAGAACGTTAACTGAATTCCTCATTTTCTCATTTCCCACTTGCATTCTCTTATGGGTTAGATTGTGTCCGTCCCAAAAAAATGCTAAAGTTCTAACCTTTAGTACCTATGAATATGAACTTATTTGGAAATAGGATCTGTCTTACTCTATTCCTGCTGCTATAATAAAATACTTTACAGTGGGAAATTTATAAATAACAAAAGATTATTTATAGTTCTGGAGATTGGTAAGTCTAGGATCAAGGTACAAGGAAATTACATCTCATCTGGTTGAGCGCTGTTTCTCATAAATGGCACCTTCTATGTGTCCTCACATAATGGAGAGTGTGAACAAACTCCCTGGGGCCTCTTCTTGTCAGACACTAATCCCTTTCATGAGGTGGAGAGACTTGATGACCTCATTGCCTTCCAAATGCCTCACCTCTTAATACTACTCACCTTGGGGGTTAGATTTCAATCTATAAACTTTGGTGGACACAAACAGTTATACTTTAACAGGGTCTTTGCAGATGATCAAGCTAAAATGAGATCATTAAAATGGACCCTAATCCAAATAACTATGTTCTTATAAAAACGGAAATTTCAGACACAGAGATATGAATGCAGATAATACCAGTTGAAGACTGCTGTTATGCTGAAAAAAATTGAGGGGCTATGAGAAGGTAGGAAAGAGGCTGGAACAGATCCTTCCCCAGCACCTTCAGAAAGAACACAGTCCTGCCAACAACTTCATCTTGTTCTTCTATCAATAAATTGCTGATGTTTAAGCCACTTATTAATTCGTGGATACTTTGTTACAGCACCTTAGCAAATCAATACAGAGTCCTCCCACCCATTCCATTTGCTTCTAACATTATCTTTCAAAAGCTCTATGTGGTTTTCCAATTTCCCAATAAGAAGAATGATGGCTGTGCACTACCTAGCATGCCTAGACTGGTGTCAGACACAGGTAGGTGCTCATAATTATTTGTTGAAAAAAATATAAATGACCAAACTAATTACCTATCATGCTAAGACAAATTACCTCATTCAAAGCATTAAGGAAAAAAATGCCATCTGGACTCAATCTGCTTTCTCAGTCTTATTTATTCCCATCTCTTACATGTATCATGCATTATAATCAAACTTGGCTCTTAGGTACACATTTAAAACACCGAGTTCATGCATTTAAGCAAAAACATTTTTCTTTCCTCTGTGACAGGCCCTGTTTTATTCATTTAGCAATATTATCCAATCCTTGCCAGCCTAGCCTTCAAATTTCAACTGTTCACAAACTCTGCAAATTGACTGAGGCCCATCATGCCACCCACACACAATTCTGTGAGTTGTTTTAGACGTCTATATTCTTCTTTGAAATATAGATATCTGGAAACTAATTTTATGTCTAAAATTAAATGGTTATTTGAGGATTGGTATTGTATTTAGTTCAGATGAGCACCTCATGTAGTATGTGTGAAAGTAATACACAGAGTAGACATTGAGGATGTATTCAGATTTAAGTAAAAGTACTGCAAAATTCAAATGTGAATCTAGCAGAATTCTTGCCAATTTACAGAAAATATAAAGAGATCTGATGATAGAGGCAGAAGTTGGAGTGATGGAGCCAAAGAATCCAGCAGTCAGTGGAAGCTGAAAAAGGGAAGGAAAAAGATTCTTCCTTAAAGCTTCCAGGATAATCACCTTGATTTCAGTTCCAAAAAAATAAAAAATAAAAAAAAATCATTTAGAATTGCGGTTTCCAGAATTATAACAAACTTAAATTGTGTTATGTTCAGCATCTAGAATTATGGTAATTTGCTAGAGCAGCAATCAGAAACTAATATCAAAACTAAAAGTACTACTGTTAGGTATGCAGCATTTTACAAAATGTTTTCTTGAGAAAAGTAATCTTGTGAAATGTTATGGGGAAAGGGTATTGCATTTAAAATACTTTCGTGAAATACGGCATATACCTTTGTTATGGTTGGGACCTGGAGTGTCTCCCCCAAAAGCTCATTGTTTGAAAGCATGATGTCTCATTCAGTAAGGTTCAGAGGTGGGGCTTAGGCAAAGATGAGAGCTGTAACCTCATCAGTGGATTAATCCATTCGATAGATTAAAAATTTGAATGGATTACAGGTAGTAATTGTAGGCAGATGACATGGCTGGAAGAAATAGGTTAAGGTCACTGGAGGCATGCCCTTGGGGACTCTATCTTGTCCCTGGTCCCCTATCATACCCCCTCATTGCCCCACCCTGTGTTTCCCAGCTTCCCAGCTGCTCTGATTGAGCAGCTTTTCTCCAGCCGTTTGCCATGATGTTCTGACTCACTTCAGATCTGGGGCAATAGTCATCTGACCATGTTCTCAAATTCCAAATTCTTCTTCTAAGTTGTCCTGTCAGGTGTTGTTGTTTTTTTCCCCCCTAAAAAACTGACTAACACAACCTCTTAGAGATTCAAAATTCAAATCAACATATGAAGTTCTAAGGAAGTTTAAAGTACAGAATCTATTTATCCCAGCAGTGAACAAAAATATTTGACCTTATAATCATCTGCTCTCTCTCTCTCTCTCTCTCTCTCTCTCTCTCTCACACACACACACACACACACAAAATCATACTAAGCATCATTTATTAACATATCACAAAAGCACATTGTAGATATTCTAATGTGAGCTAATTAGATCATTAGGCAAGTGTTTCTCACTGCTGCTCACAGAGGTACTTCCTTAGGATATACTCAAATAATACTATATAAAACATAATTTTTAAGCCCTCAAATTTAAACCTATCCTAATAATTCACATCACACTTACCATGAACATACTCACCAAAGGGTAATAAATAGCATGTGATTTTCTAAATAATAAAAGTATTTTGACATTTGAAAACTCAGAGCTATGTATAATTAGGACATTTAAGAAACCAAATTTTAAATCGTCCAGTTCAAGTGGCAGCATCAACAATTCTTCCCTGGCTTTCCCTGCTCACTTAAGAAGTTTCACAGACACCCATGAAGTGACTTCCTACACATCTCTTTTTGCTTCTCTAGTATGTAGTTTGCACAGACACTGGGAGCACAGCTGGGAGGAAGGTCTCTTCAAGCAGGAAAGTTTCTCTGTCTACTTGTGACAGACATTTAACTTTTTCTGAAGCTGAATTTTTGGATTCTAATTCATGGCAAACCACAAGGCAGGATTCTTTACAGCATCAGTCAGGTTATAATCCTATTTTTATTTTAGTCCTTTTAGTAGGAAATATCTAATCTGAAATACATGATTCTTATGCTATATGAATATTGATTAATTAATTCATTTCATGCTGCTGTTATTGATTGATTAATTATTATATGTAGGTTTCTGAGGTTACAATCAGAGGGAAAACAACAACAACAATAAACCATTGTCCCTGCCTACATCAATCTTTTAGTTCAGTGGAGGGGAGAGGCAGATATTAATCTCAAAATTAAATGATAAGTTGATTGGGCAAGACAGAAAATAAACCATAACTGGTAATTTAATTATAGCAGCTCTCATTCAAGTATCAGCTTATCTCTAAGTCAAATCATACACAGGATCAAACACAAATAGCTTTCTGGCAGAGAAAACTTATTAATATACAATACATATCCTTGCTTGTTTTGAAACAGGGGAACTACTCAGATTTCATACTGTGAAATGTAACAGGTCTGCACAAATTTTTTAGGTTTTCAAATAATCATTCACGATAGATTCATGAAAGAAGCAAACATAACAAAGCACACAGTAAAATTCTGGTGAATCAACAGAAAGCAAAATGTAGTATGTTGATTATAATTATGCAGGCTGAGATTAGGGTTTAGAGAGGCATTATTCGGCTTGAGTGCAAACTCAAGAGGTTACCCAAAACTTGGTAATTAAGGTAAATAATATTTTAATGCCTCATATTTTCAAAATAAAATTAATGCAAAGAATTTATGATAGACAAAATGTTAAAATTTTAAACAAAGACAGTGTTGTCCTAGGCATTTCCTTTTGCCATAGGCTCCAGCATGACTTGGCACAACACTGATAGTTAACCTTTCATTAGATCTGGTGTGCTGACTAATATCTGTCCCTCCACACTGATTCATTCTCTACCCTTTTCCAACATACTTTGTGTCCTGAAAGGCTGACTTGTAGGGGATTCTCTTAATGGTCTCACTTGCTTTTAGACTTCTTGATTGGGCTCAGTGAATGGAAAATGTAGCCAAGTTATCAGAGGACACAAGAATAATGAATGGAATATTGATTCCCAGGTTCCCTTCCTAAGGAATGGGACAGAAATGGCTATGGCACCTACCAAAAAACCATGGTTCCTCTTCAACTTCTCCCTCTCCTGCAGCTTCCATTCCTTAACAGGGATATCCTGAGCCCAGAAGTGGTAATGGCTTTCTACAGTTACCAGGGTGCTTCAGCATCTCTCACTGGCTCTCATAGCCCTGCCCGCGCCTCTGTAAATAGACTTTCATAAACTGTCCTGCAGTACTCTCATTAAACAGGCCAAGAGATGATGAGTTCTGTAGTGCTGGATCAAGCCACATCTTATGCAATGCTAAAATACAAACTGTTTTAGCCAGCTTTTTTGCCACTGTGACTAAAAGGACCCAACCAGAGCAATTATGGAGGAGGAAACGTTTATTTAAGGGCTCCTGGTTTCAGAAGCCTCAGTCCATAAGAGACTGGCTCCATTCCTCATCTTGGGTTGGAGATGAGGCAGAGCAGCACAGCAGAAGAGGGTGGTAAAGGGAAGCAACTCGCATGGCAAGCAGGAAGCAGAGAGAGAGAGAGAGAGAGAGAGAGAGAGAGAGAGAGAGAGATCTCCACTTGCCAAATACAAATATATATACCCCAAAGCCATGCACCCAATATCCCACCTCCTCCAGTCACACCTCGCCTGCCTTCAGCTACCACTCAGTTAATCCCATCAGGTGATTAATTCCCTGTTTGAGTTAAGGCTCTCATAACCCAATCATTCCTCTAGCTCTAAACATTACATTGTCTCACATGTGAGCTTTTGGGGAACACTTCACATCCAAACCATATCACAAACCATAAAGGAAGCTGTGCTTCTACACACTGCCATTCAGAACTTAGTTTAATTAGACCTTTTCCTGAAAGCTGTGTCTCCATATTTTTCCTCTAGTATTGGCCATTTTGTCCTGATAAGATATGCCACAGTACAAGTCTGGCAACCTGACTGTTTTGTGTGTGGTAAGCAAATTCTAATGTTTGTTGAGTCTGGAAAAGAATTCCTTGAACAATTTAAATAAGTTGAAAAAGTTGGGCAGATATGTAATGAATCTGGATGATACATTTATTTATTTTTTTCATAATTCAGCTGTCCAGTAAATAATTTCCTTAATTTCTAGGCAAACTTGAACAAAGACTTCTATTTTTTAAACTGGGCTGATTTAGGTAATTAAATCAATCATGTAATTCTAGAATAAACTATGGGCTCAGCTGACATCAAAGGAGTGATTCACATGACTACCTCAGTTTTCATCTTGCAAAAAATGTGTTAGTTCCATTAATATAAATAAAAATAATAGTTGAAACAACTTTTCTGGACTAACAAAATATTTGACTAACATGATTCTCATGATGATCATAAACTTTGGTTAACTTAATTTTTTCATATACCAGCTAAGTAGTAATAATTCAGACATAATTATACTATTTTTTTCTCATTTTTTAATTTTAGTGAATGCTATTTTTTCAATTTTTTATTTTCAAGCATGCAACTTAATTGTAATTTCTTCTTAGTAATAAGGAAATAGATTATTTCATTTTATAATAGACTAGTAATATGAACTGGAGTAAAAAGTGGCAGATATTTAGCTATATATTTATTTAAAAAGTATTAGTGTTCATAAAAATATTACAAAAAAGTTGGCACTTATTTTTATGATAAAATTCACATATACAAACTTTCTTGTTTCAAGGTAGAGCATATTTTAATAAAAATGTAATTTCAGTAGGCTGATTTGGCTTATGAACTAAGATAAAGGATCTTTGATATCTTAAGAACAGTGCTATATGAATGGAAATTAGTTGAAAATCTCTGATGCTTGATTATAAAATATATTACTCTATTTATTCATAATAATTAACCGCATTTCTAATTTCATCTGAAATAGGTCACAATATATTTATGTTTACATTGGATGCAAGGGATATGAGATAAATGTAATTTACTTATTGAAGTTTTTCCTGTCTATATTCTTTACTTCTCTTAACTATTTTAAGTTTTCAGAGCTTCATAAAAGACATAGATATTGACATTACTTCCTATGTACTGTGCAAATATCCTTTACAAAATAAAAGGTTCTGCTCATACTTCTATTATTGCTATAATTTTACAAATTATATTCACACTGAATGAGATCTCTGAACCTTTCAAAAATGTTCAGACAACTGAAATTCCCAATTCTTCTCAAAGTGAGAGGGCACAGGCAAAAATGGAGTCAATTAGATTTTTCCTATTGAGACAGATCAGACAGGATACAACTAAATCATCCCAATTCTGGCAGCCATGGAAACATTTGACCTAAATGCAAAGACTTTTCTGTGTGTTGCTGAACTTTCACTTGAAAAACAAAAGGAGTTTAATTTGATGTGTATAGAAACTCCCAGGCACAAAATCAAACCTATGTGATGATAGATGTGAGTAGGTTTCTAGCTCGTTTAATCCATTCCATATTTTCAGCTAACAAAAACTAACTAAACAAATCCCTGCCCTTAATATTTACTTGATGCCTTACTTTTTAAAGATGGAAATGACAAGACAGATGAAAGAAAACATAACGAAACATGTCACGGTTGAGGGGCCTCCGTCTATTCCACAGGCCCTTCTCTTTTCATTCATTGAAAGATTAGTAAACACTGTGTGTACCTGCTCACACTCACCAGTATCAGTATAATAGAGTCACTCGGGGTAAAGCCATTCCTTCACCCATCATATATTTTAAATGTAAATTAGAACACCTACTGAAATGGATTGAAAAGAAAATTTGTAGGATCAATTTCACAGGCCAAAGGAGAGCAAACTCGTAATACGGGTATTCAAACAATAGTGAACATAAAATAGCGAGGATGTCAGGCAACTTGCCAAAAAAGTACTTTTTCTGGGTGACGGAAAGTCTATTTGCATAGGACACCTTGCAACTCTTGGAGTGTTTTGTTTTATTCTTCAGTGGTTTTAGGGTCCCACTTTTAGTGAATTCTGTTCTGACCTGTGCACTTTATGGAAAGTCTTCTACCACATGCTTTCATTTAAAAATTGCATTAGCATAATGAGTGTTACAATTAATCACCTCAATGTCTTGTACTCATTGCAACCATTGTCAAATTTTGTGGAACAGGGTCAGCACACCTCCATGACAGGAGTTCCTGCAGCACATGGGAGTAGGGGTGTGGGAAATGCTTAATATGAGTGACTTATGCATCAATATCTTAACCTTTTGTTCTTTTTTTGGGGGAGGGTGCAGGTACCAGGGATTGAACTTAGGGGCATTTGACCACGAAGCTACATCCCAAGCCCTATTTTGTATTTTATTTAGAAACAGGGTCTCACTGAGTTTCTTAGCGCCTCACTTTTGCTAAAGCTGGCTTTGAACTTTTGATCCTGCCTCAGCCTCCTGATCTGCTGGGATACAGGCATGTACTACCATACCCAGCAACTATTTTTTGTTCTTTTATCCTCCCCAATCATGTTCTCAGTAATGTGGGTTTAAAAAAATTAGACATAAGGCATAGATTCATGATTATATGCATATACTTTAAATTCATATGCATCTGGATTTGAAACCTGATTGTAACATTTTCTCACCTCCTATTTGGGCAAGTGGCTGAACACCACTAAATCTTTCTTTACCATCTATAAAATAAATAAATAAATAAATAAATAAAACAGTGGTAATAGTGCCTACCCCACAGGACTGTTTAAAGGGTTGATTTAAATGATACATGCAGAAGATAGCTTAGTGTTATGGTTTGAATTTTAGTTCCAGTGTTAATGCAAGAATATTCAGAGATGAAATGATTAGATTATCAGAGCTGTAACCTAATCAGGACATCCTAGTTTGAATGGACTCACTAGGTGGTAAGTGTAGGCAGGTAGGATGGCAGAGAGGAGGTAGGTTACTAGTGGTGTGTCCTGGAAGGATTCAGCCTTCTGCAGCTGTTTGCCCATTCTTTCCCTGTTTCCTGGCCATGGAGAGGTGAGCATTGCCACTCTACCATGCCCTTCTGCCATGATGTTCCGTCTCACTTTGTACGGAGAGCAATGAAGTCAGCCTAACGGGGACAAAACCTCTGAAACTCTGAGCCAAAATAAACATTTCTACCTCTAAGTTATCTTTGTCAGGTATTTTGGTAACAGTGATGAAAAAAAGGTAACATACCTCACAAGTTTCTCAATGGTATAGAAGATAGCTGTTTTCCTAAGTAGCCTCCAAGTTATTCTTTCTCCATGTCTCCTTTGTTCCAAATCAACCTTCCACACTATGAATTTAGTACTCCCTCATTCCCATCTGTGTCTTGCAATCTATAGGATGCAGGTGCACCATGTCATCCATATCTTTTTTGGCTTCAGCTCCCAGGAGCCTCCCCACATGTTCTTCCACCCAGACCCACTGAACCTTTCACAACCAACTGAGGACCTCTGCTGAACTCACAACTTTGTACATGTTCCTCTCTCCACTGCAGAGAACTCCAATTCAATTTTAGAACATCACTCAAGTGTCACTTCCTCTTCTCCAGACAGGTTTCTTATTTCTCTACATTCCAATTAACCCATATAGCACTCATTCGTTTTTGCATTGTAATTACAATCTACGTGCTCCTCTCTTCTACCCTGTGTCACCGAGTGTAGATCAATGACAAGTATCTATGTATTTTCATTTTTTAAGTTTTTTCAGCTCTCATCCTGATGCACTGACAATCATATTTCAGGAGTTCAATAAATATTTGTTAAATAAAGATCTAGGCACTCATGAAACTGAAGTGGGAAATGGTCACATTACTCAATTAAATGAAATGTATATTCATACTTCATGCAAGAACAAGGCAATCCCTACTTGCTAAACAATGTATTATGAGGAAGAAAAATATGGAGATAGACAATTGCAATACAACCTACAGCACAATGGGCTATTATAGAAGCCCAGGGGAGGATTATTTAAGGCAATATGAAAATGTTTAGGGGTGGGTATATGGTTCAGTGGCAGAGCATTTGCCTAGCAAAGACATGAGTTCAATTCCAGTACCCCACATCCCCCCAAAAAGGCATTCCGAGTTAAAACTTGTGCTTCAAAAGAACCTCTCTAGAGCATGATCATTTTTGTTTATTTTAAAGTATATCAAATTCTAAACAAGATCAGTGAGGATACCTCTAAACTTAATACTCAGATTAACATAAGCAACCATATATAGGTCATTAGTTCTGTGTAGCAATTTCAAATAATTCATATTAATAACATATTCCTAGCTCTAAAATTAAACTGAGCATAACTGAATCTTTTGATACTCCAGAAGGCACTTTGTAATGCTGCAGTGACTCAAGGTCAGTGTGAAATTAAGTCATAATACATAAAAGAAAATGGTCATTGGAATGTTCTATTGTTTGAACTATCTTTGAGTAAGCATTTACTAAAATATTTAGAATTTCACCACCCAGTGTATAGAATGACTGCATACTGCATAGTGGATGCTCAAAAGGCCATTTGCTGTTATAAATAGCATAAAAACATATTCTTTTCCCCTCTTTCTTTTCTCCAAATTTAAAACTACAACTTTATAGGAGTAAATGCATGGGGATGAGGAATTTCTGAAAAATTATATAATTATTTTGTTAAATTTTATCAGGTTCTTTAAAAAAATTATTGAGCTGACACTCAGAGACTGAAAGAATACAAATTAAGCACAGCTGTTGGATACATTGAAATAAAAAATCCATTAAATTGCACTTTAATCTCCTTGTGTAATTCTGCCTGGATTAGCAATTTTGTGAAATTACTTTCATGTTGAAATGTCATTTGTACATGGAGAAAACCTAATTCTTAATTATTTTTCTGAGGATATTTTTTCTGATCTACTGATTCCCTTCAACAAAATTTCATGATTTATCTTATCTTGGAGCACATATTCTTTTCTGAAAAAAATATGAAGCAGATTAAACAAATGGAAATTCTTAGTCTACAACTCCTTTACTAATATTTATGGAATTAGCCTGTTCATCATTTTGCATCACTATAACAAAATACCTGAGGCACACAATTTATGAAGACAAGAAGTTTAGTTACTCTATAGTTTTAGAGGCTGAAAATTCTGATGTCATGGTACAGGTTCAGTGATAACTGCTTCTTGGCTGCATCACCTTCTGGCAGAGATAGCAATGGCAGGAGCATTGGTGGAAAAAAGAAAGTTATTATAACTCAAAATAGGAGCAGATCGAGTTGAGTGGGGCCCAACTGAGACTTTATAATGACCCGCTCACAGGAACTACCACAGAATCCCAGAAGAACTACCTACTGTGAACAGACATTCAGGGACCTAGGGACCTCCCCAGCAGTTCATTCTCCCACAGGTTCCACCACCTTCCAACAACACTAGCTTGGTGACCAAGCTCTTAATCAAAGTAGATTTTTGAGGGGCACTAGCCATAATTAAATCATATGCAACAATATTTAGAGTCAAGAAGTCATGAAACTTTGTTTTACATTTTTTGATGTATGAATTATGAATTGTGCCTATTTTATTTTTGGATATATGCATTAGTCTTATGTATGATGGACAAATCAATCACCAAGATGAAAGCAAGACATACGGAAAATAGACTAAGGAAATTACAGATCAGTGTATGTAAACTTGCTTATTTCCATTTGCCTTTTATGTCAATGATATTGCTCTGTCTTCTTGCTCTATGCTACATGTGGATGTCCTCAGAAGCATATTTCAGGATTAATCAGCAATGGGAATTCTATATATACCTATGTACAAGAGTTATTACTATATCTGTATAATTACACAGCAAATGAAAATATTTAGTGTGATGCAAAGTGGATTTATTTCACTCCATTAATGTCACCCATTCCAAAAACAGCAGCAACCAGAACAGAGCATGGACACAAACAAGCAGAGGGAACCAGCTTCTGTTGCTTTGTTCCGGGGACTCCTGGCAGACACTCGGGCGTCTGCAGCTCTCTGATTATAGTTACACAGCTTCCAAAAGCAGCTGTGGATGGAAAAAAGTTCTCATTCTGTGTGAATACAAAAAGGGCTCTTCTAAAAAATTCACTTTACAAAACATAGTAGCCTGGCAGAAATAGCATCACTCTTTTTATACTCTCATTCTCATAAAGATGAAGACAGTAATTGGAAAATATGAAGTAACAACCCTTGGTTCTTCCTTTCTATCTTTATCTGTTTCAGGAGAAGTGAGGAGACAGAAAGCTCTCCTGGGTGTGTGTGTGTGTGTGTGTGTGTGTGTGTGTGTGTGTGTGTTTTGCAGTGCTGGGGATCAAACTGTTCGTTTTGAACGTAAACCAAGTTTACTTTTAAAATAGTATTCTTGTTTTTATCTGAGATAAAATACTTCATTTTGCAATTTTGTTAATACATTCAGATGGTTTGAAAGTCCAAATGGCATACAAAGTTTGCATGTAGTAAATAACCACATTTCTAAGTTGTTTTTTGTATGCTTCAGTGTTTTATATATGCAGAAGTAAATACATATTATTTTCCCACTTTCTTAGCAAATGGATGCATTTTATGAAGATTCTTCTATGCCCTTATGCCTAGGCTTTTGACTATGCATTCGTTAGTTGTAAATTTAGGAAAAGGCAAGGTATGTTTCATGCTTTCTTTAAAAATAAGTGTTTAAATGAGAAGAGAATATTTTAGGACAAAGGTACAAAAAGAGTTTAAATCCACTGGTCTAAGATCTTCAATAAATGTTATAGCAACAAATGAAGAAGTGACAGTTTCAGGTTCATATTGTTCATATCCAATCATAAACACAAACATGTAGTTGTACATCAGGGCAATAACTGTCATCTATAAATATCAAGATCATCTAAATACTAGCCACAAAAGCAACTATTTAAATATCATCAATATTATACTCTTCCTTGTAACACTACATTTTTCTTATTGACTTGTTATGTTAATGGTTTCTTTTTCTTTTTCGCTCTTTTTTCTTAATTAATAAATCATTTTTTCCTCTGTCGATTGCCAAAAAGCAGAGGGCAGAGTGGAGGGTGCTTTGAATTTGTAACACAGTTTAGCCTATTTTAGCAAAGGATGCTTCTTTTTGGTATTTTTAATGTGGTTTGAGTGTGTGTATATGTGTGTGTGTGTGTATTTGTATTCTTTTGGATTAGCTGAACCCCTTGTTCTCTCTGTAGAGTAAATAAACTAAAACCAAGGATATCCACGAATTTCAGTGGAGACTTGATGATATCCATCCATAATCAGAGAAATGTAAATGAGAAAAGGAACTTTGAGGATGTTATGCATTTTATAGATGATTCAAGTGAATGCAGAGAACTTAATACAAGTTGTCCAAGGTTGTACAAATGAGCCTGGACTTGATTTCAGGACAGATGACTTGGACCAGCGCTCCCATGAATAAACAAACCAGTTCATGTGTGACTGTACTATGCTTAGAAAGATTATGAGGAAAAGAATAGGATGTCATTTTGTAATACTATTAAAAATAAACTGGATGTGTCAAACTTAGCATGAAAACATAACTTTGATGCAAAAATTAATTTTATATTTTCAAGATGCTTTTAAAATAAATTATCAAGTACCTGGCAATTGTTATAATGGCAATGCTATGTTGAGTGTGTTCCCAGGATAAGGTCAGAGCCTATGTGTTTCCTGGTGGTTTCTGATGAGGTGCAGCCATCAGAGTGAGCTAAGCCCTCTAAACCAGCATTTTGACCCTTGGTTCTCTGCTGGGGTAACCAGCACGCCATAAAGCAGATTCCTGTTAGGAGGTGTGAGTCGCCTGGGAAAATAAAGTGTCTGGATTAATTAGTAAGAAATAAAGACAAAGCTAGAAATTAGATTCAAAAAGGGGGGGCACCTGATGGGTCTTCCAGCCCTGATAGGAACCGGAATTGAACAACTGAAAAAGGCCTGAATCCTTATTTAAGAAGAAGAACATGGATGGCAGGGATCTTGAGGTAAACAGGTTGTTTGGTGCTTGGCAGGTTACACCCATCTCCAGGCAGCTGTGTTTGATCTTAGGGATGTGAGCTAAGGCAGGGCATCAGCACGATCTGGGCTTTCTGGAACCTGAGAATTTCACCCAGGAGTCCCCAGAAAAGCAGCTTCCCTGCCCTAATAGCTCAAACAAATCCATAATTTATATCCAGCTATCAACAGTTCTCATTAAGTGAAAGGATATTTAGTTACTATTTTGGAAGAAATCGATTCCGGAGGGAAAAAAAGTGATAGATTTGGGTAGATGCATTTATTCAGTTAATAATTATGCTTAAATAGATAGTAAGAGAAGGTGTTTTAGGTTCAACTGTGTATTCTCAAAATTTATATGTTGAAATTCCAACCCCTGTACCTCAGCCGGACCATATTTGAAGATGAGGTCTTTACAAAGGTAATCATGTTAAAATGAGGAGATCGGTGGGCCCTGATCCAATATGACTGGTGTCTTTATTACAAAGGGGAACTTTAAACACCAAAAGGAAGACAACGTGAGGTTGTAGAGAAGACAACACATGAACATGAAGACAGCTGTCTCGAAGCCAGGAAGAGAGACCTGGAGCACATCTTTCCCTCAAACCTTCAAAAGGATCTAACCCTGCTAAAGACTCTGAGTGTAGACCTCAAGCCTCCAGAACTGTAATAAAACATATTTCTGTTGCTTAAGTCATTAATTCTGTGTTTTTTTTATAGTAGTCCTCAAACCCCGTGCTGAAATTTTTTGCTGTAAGAAAACATTTGAGTGAAGACCTGAAAGCCAGAGAGCATTGGTTTTGGAGCTATGTGGGCAATAGTGCTCCAGGCTGAGAGCAATGGCAATGGAACTTAGGTCCCATTCATTATTACTTGCATTCCTTATAATTACCATTTTGGCTGGAATAAGATGAAATCTCAATTGGAATGGCAATTACCAAGAATAGAAGTAACAATAAATGTTAGTGAAGATGAGGGGGGGAAGGTCAATTTATAAAATGCTGTTCGGACAAAAAATTGGTGCAACCACTCTGAAAAATAGTATGGAGATTCTTCAAGAAACTAGGAATAGAACCACCATTTGTCCCAACTATCGCACTCCTCAGTTTCCATCAAAAGGATTTTAAATCAACACACTACAGTGATGCAGCCACATCAATGTTTAAAGCAGCACAATACACAATAGCTAACTTATAGAACAAACCAACGTGTCCTGCAACAGATGAATGGATAAAGAAAATATGGTATACTATATGGAATGGAATATTACTCAGCCATAAGAAAGAACGATATTGCAAGTAAAAGGATTAACCTGGAGCCTATCATGCTAAGTGAAATAAGCCAATCCCCCCAAAACCAAAGGTTGAATGTTTTTGGTGATGTATGTAAGCTAGCACACAATAAAGAGGGAGAAGGAAAGAATAGCTATTCAGTAGATTAGACAAAGGGGAATGAAGGGAAGGGAGGAGAGATGGTGCAATGAATCCAAAATAATTTTCCTATGTACTTATATGAACATACCATAGAAAATTCCACCATCATGTACATCTATAAAAATGGGGTCCTAACTAGAATAAGATGTATTCCATGTTTGTACAATTATGTCAAAATGAATTATATTGTCATGTATAACTAAAAAGATCCAATAAAAAATAAAATAAATTTAGCTGGGTGCAGTGGTGCATACCTGTAATACCAGCGGCTCAGGAGGCTGAGAGAGGTGGATGGCCAGTCCAAAAGCCAACCTCAGCAACTTAGAGAGGCCTTAAGCAACTCAGCAAGACCCTGTCTCTAAATAAAACATTAAAAAGAGCTGAGATGTGGTGCAGTGATTAAGTGCCCCTGGGTTCAATCCCTGATACAAAATAAGATAAAATAAATTTAAAAGCTAAAAAAGAGAAAGAACGAATGAACTCATGACCTAAGTGTGTGTGGTATTTGGCCAAAGAACAGCAAGCAGGCTAGGGTGATAGGAGTGGGATAGTAGCAGTGGATGAGGTCAGAGAGGTAAGGGGAGTTGGAAAGGCACAGGTCCTCTAAGGGCTTATGTCCATTGTTAGAGTCTTATCTTTTACTCTTGGTGAGGCAGAAAACTACCAAAGGGTTTGAATAGAGGAGGGATATGGTTTTTACTCTACAAAATAAATTTGCTACTGTGTTAAGAATCCATTCTATATGCAATAGAAGAAATGGAATCAAGGTGACAATTTGGTAAGTTAAAGCACCAATACTCAAGGCAGAAGATGATGGTAGCTTTCATCAGGTTGGCAAGGCTGAGACATGGATTTATTGCAGAAATAGTTTAAAGACAGAACAAATAGAGTAGACTGATATTTTGAATATGGAGTGTGTACAGGGAAGAGAGAAGTCAAGAAAAACTAATATTTTTGGACTAAGAAATCATAAGACTAGAATTATCAGCATAATTGGGGATGACTGAGTAAATTGCAGGTGTATGAGGAAAATTGGAAGTTAGATTTTATTTATAATCTCCATAATAATGCTATGTATTAAAGCATTCCAAAACTAAGCAACTCTAAGGAAAAGTTCATATGTTCTTATTTATTTGACTTAATTGTCTTGGTATCAGTGAACAGAGGCTGCAGGATAGGTAGTGTGATGGTTAATTTGAATTGCCCACTTGATTGGATTAAGAGATGTGGAAGATTAAAGGTTCTGGGTGTCCCAGTGAGAGTATATCTAGTAATGATTGGCATGTAGGACAGTGAACTGAGGTAGAGACTCAGCCTAAGTGTGGACTGCATAGTCCAATATAAGTTGGTGGTTTTGGATGGAAAAAAATAAGTTGGAAGAACAAGAAAGCAGCAGCAGATGCAAGATCAATTCTTTTTAATTGGATTTTTGATTGCTGCTGTGATAGACTGAGGACATCAAACTCCAGCTCCTTCACTTACATATATCCTGTTCATTCAGCTCCCCAAGAAAACCCTAATACAGATTTTATGTGATATAGAAACATGATGGTAGTTTGGAGGACAGGAGAATTACAACGATAGCTCAGAATTTGTATCTTGCCACTTCTCACCACATTCTATTAGCCAAAAAAATGTCATTTAGTTAACCCAAATTAAGGATCTGTTACTAGATAAAGGAACTGAAAAATCTGTTCTTCAAGGGCAAAGATAAGTCAGTCTGGTGTTCATGGGAGCACTTCAAACTGGAGACATCAGTGTATGAATGACATTTAATGCAAAGAGACTAAATGAGATTGTTGAATGAGAGGTCCAAAGTCTGATTATGTTGGAACTCAAAATTTTTGTGACCTGGAAATGAGGATGATCTCAAACATAGTAAAATGTCCAGGTAAAATGGATCAGATGAAAATATAGAGTTTTATCTCTTTAAAGCCAAGTGAGGAAAACATTTCAAAGGGAAGAGAATGATTGTGTCAGATATTGCATATAAGAAAAGTAAGATAAAAACAGAATAGTTCATTGGATTTAACAATTTGGGGTCATGGGTGACATTGATTAGAGTAGTGTTATCGGCACAGTGAGACAAACCCTGATTGGACTGAATTTACAAAAGAATAAGAAATGAGAGATATGATTGAGTACAAACATTTTCAAAGAATTTTGCTAGAAGGAGGAACAAGAAAACTAAGGGCTAGATAAAATGCAAAGTGTGGTTGAAAGACATTTTGGAAGAAGAATAAACACATTCACAGATGGTGGAAATAAAGATAGAAAAATTGACAAAATTGGTGATACCATAAAGCGAGGGGTGAGTTGCTGGAGCAAGGAGCACAGAAAGAATGGAATCAAACCTGAGGGCTTGATTCTAGTTAGTTAATGACAATGGTTTTAAACAAAGGACAAAACATTTGGCAATGTAAATATAATTTTTTTTTGGTTGTCATAATTGAGGGTGCTAATGAAGTCTAATGGAAAGAGGCCAGAGACAGTGCTAAGCAGCCTACAGTGCTAAGCAGCCTATATAGCTTCCTACAATAGCCATTAACCCAGTAAACATATCAAGAGTTCTTAGATGAAGAAAACTCTCATCTATATCAGCACAGGAAACAAAAAGACTGTAGGTACAGATGTCAGTGGTAGGGTAGACGTGGTGATAAGAACTTGAGAGATCCTTCTACTCATTATGTGATGGTTAATTTTACATAGCTAAGCTATGTTCCCTAGTTGTTTGGTAAAACATTAATCTAGATGTTGCTATTGAAGTATTTTTAGATGTGGTTAACTTTTAAAACAGAAGTCTTTGGGTAAGGCCTCATGCAATCTGTTGAAGACCATGAGGTTTTCCAAGGAAAATAAATTCTGTCTTAAGACTGCAACAAAAAAAACTTGCCTGAGTTTCCAGCCTGCAGATTTTGGATGCAGGCTACAACATCAACTCTTACTTTAATTTTCAGGCTACCAATCTGCTGTATGAATTTAGAACTTTTCAGCCCCCATAATATAATATATAAATTTATATGTATGTGCATAACTAATTTTCACTCTTTGTAGTTCCCTAATACAAATTGTTCCTATTTTATTTCAAAGAAATAGAATGAAAAATCATCAGTAAGACTTAGTACAATGAGAAAGTATTTTAGGTTTGAGATAAGGATGGACAGAGGGAAACAGCTGATTTCCTGGCTGCATTCTCTACTAACTTGAGGTCAATGTCCTATACTCTACATTATTCCACTCACCATAAAGGAGTATTTTAATGTTTTCTTATTTAGCCTTAGGAGGAACAGGTATATATTGTCCATATGCACCTCTGCTGCAGTGGGGTGAATGGAAAGATAGATGTGATCAGTGTTGGTTTTTGCAAAGCAAGAGAAAGTGGGGACGGAGTTAAAGAAGTGGGTACGAGCAGTTGCAAAAGATTGCTCATGGGATCTTAGCTGGGTAATTGAAGTAGTTAAAGAGAGAACAGAGATGGGGAAAAGGTGAGTCCTTTGATGGAATACATTTCTGATGGAGTGGAAGCATTATGTTTTAGAGGGAGTATTCTATAACAATAGGAGGTAGTGGAGACAACATGTGATGCTTGAATTTAGGATTACAAAAGTTTGTAGTTAGTAGTAATGACAAAGTTGAGGATATGGCAATGGAAGAGAGGCATAAATTCATGAGAAAATGTCAAAGACCCATGTTGCTCATTTTAGAAGATTATCTATATGGCTGTTGAAGTTACTAAGAATGATGAATATATTATGTTATAAAGAAGGTCAGTAAGCCAGAAACTAAAATCTCCCAGGAATGAGGAGAAATCAGCTAATGTCAGTAGATGCCTATAACTCAAAGTGATCTGATGACAGGATATTACAAATCAGGAGGTGCTAGGGAGAACAGAGAGAACAATCTTCAGAAATGACAAGAGAAGCAAGAGCATCCTTAACATGAGGCCTACTGACATAAGAGCTGAAGGGAAAAAGCCACCTCTACTCAAAGTGGCTGCAGAGGGAGGGAGAGTCAAAATTTAATACAACCATAGCTCCATTCTACCAGCTCCATTTAGAAAAGTCTCTGAAAAGGAATTTTAAAGTGTCTTAGCTTAGGTCACACATCTATCCCTGGCCAGTTATTATGTCTGAGAGAGTAAGTTATCTAAATTGACAATATTCACTAGTACCATATTTCTTTTGAAGGAATTAAACATTTTAGCCAAAAGTAATGAATGTAACACAAAAGAGATTTATTTTTTTCAAGAAAATTTGTAAAATAATATAGTTTGCTAAACTGTAATGAGTGTAAAAAATATCACCAAACCAGAAACAATATATCATTATGATATATCATATATGTTTATATGATATATAAACGAGAGAAGGAGGTGAATCAACATACAAAGAATATTAAAAATGTTCAAACTAAAATCCATAAATCTTAAGGATTTCTTTTATTATTTTTCCTTTCTCATTCATGCACTCTGTTACGCTTTCTTACTTTTTAATTGGCTGAGCTCATTATTACAGACATATTCTGAAAGGTAGTTTTTTAATATTTGGAGCTAGTAAGTTGAGAAGAAGTGTTTTTTAAAGAAAGAAGTTGTGACTTATCCCAAATCTCTGTCACTTAAATGATGTAGAGTTGAACTGAATTGCTTAATGGATATTAAAAAAAAAATGATGATGTTCTAATTCTACTGTATCACTTTTCAACTTCCCAAATCACTAGAATATACACACTGATCTTTTAATGATCAACTTCTAGATAAAAGAAGTCACTTTGTAAGAGAGGAAATCAAAGTGGATGTCTATAAGAGAATTCACAGTTCTAATACTTTGAGTACATAAGACAGAGCTGGGAGAGATGGGAAGAAAGAAAAGTTAACACAACGTAGCAGCTCCTTGACCTGGATCTCAGTATTTATCAAAGGTAATAAATTAAACCATAGAAATCCCTTCACACACACACACACACACACACACACACACACACACACATATATTTTAACCAAAATTCTTCAGTCTCGTCACTGTTCCAACTTAACTAGCTGGATTACTTGGGATAAGTAAGCCTTGGCAAATACATTGAAAAAATTGTAAAATGATATGAAATGTTATTGCTTTTATTGTGAAACTCCATTATATGATATGCATACATATGATATATATATACATACATGTCTATATAAATGTGTTCATTTGCATATATTATGAGTTAGGGAAAATTTATCTTGTTTTATTCAGGTTCTAGGGATTGCATGTTAATTGCACAGCTAACACATTAATTGCACAGGTAACACTTCCATCTTTCTGATTTTATTTTTACTCATTGTACCTCTGCAGAATTCTTTTGAGGATTAGTGTTTGCCACATATAGCTACACAAAACTATGAATTTTAATTTAATTATTCTGAATCTAGTTCCATATTCTTGGCTTTAAATGATATCACACCTTCCATTCTTTATGTTCAGTTCTAAAGCTACATGAGAGACACCATATATTTTTCATACTGAGTCATTAGCTTTATACTGCTAGATGCATATTTGATGCAAGAAAGACTTTGAACTTCCTGAGAAAATCATGACTCACAAGTAGAAATGAAGCATATCAAGTACTTCTCAGAACACTGTATTTAAAAAAAAATGTGCTATGAAAATGAGTGGTTACCCTAAATTGCTATATTTGAAGTAACATGACCTTGTAATGTCAGTGAAAGATTTTTTCTAAGTAGATCAGGATTTCCTGTCAGCTCTGAAAGAAAACATCTTTGACTGGATTTAACATGATTTGGGGCAGAAAAATGTGGATGACTTGCTCCTCCCATCTCATATTTTGTTCCTTACACATTTAATTGATATTGGCAGAAATACAGACATTAGATTGGTAAGCAACTGCAAGGCTTGTGATTGTATATTTAAATGAGTGGTACCATAGTACACCCTTATTTGGGGGAAATGTTCTAAGACCTCTTAAAACTAGATAATACTGAACCCTGTATATACTATGTTTTTCTTATATATATGCATATACAAGTATGCATGTATACATGTATGCCTACAATAAAATTTTAATTTATAAATTAAGTGCAAATAAAATAGGAGATTAATAACTAGTAATAAAATAGAGCAATTATACTGATATGCTATAATTAAAGTTATTTAAAATCTATGAATTGTTTATTTCTGCAATTTTTCCCTTGATATTATAGACTGTGATTTACCACAGGTGAATGAAACTCTGAAAAGTGAAATTTCAGATAAGAAAAACTCAGGTACATTTAAAATAAACATAAATATTACTGAATATAATTGAAGTATTTTATTATATAATTTAAATGTATCATGTTTTTAAACTTTAATATAATTTTCATTGCAATTTTGGTGTAACATTTTTAGAACCCTGATTTCTTATATTTTACATCCATATAATTAGTCATTTGGAATTTATAACACAGTATTTAGTATTTTTAGTATATTTACTTATTTGTCTTCAGATATACAGACCTCTAACCAGCATTATGGATTTTGTAAATTCTTTCTTTTCTACCTTTGACCAGTAGACAAACAGTATTTAATAGGGTCCTTTACTTCCGAGAGCATACTTTGGCTATCTTGGTTTAAAATTTTAATTAAAATTTAATTGTCCAGGATGTGAAATAGAATTCTCCAAAGGATTATTACAATAAACTCTGTAACTAATTTTTCTTGAATTACAAAATTAATATGCAGCCGAGCATGATGGTGCATGCCTATAATCCCAGCAGCTTGGGAGGCTGAGGCAGGAAGATCTCGAGTTCAAAGCCAACCTCAGCAAAAGCGAGGCGCTAAGCAACTCAGTGAGTCTCTGTCTCTAAATAAAATACAAAATAGGGATGTAGATGTGGCTCAGTGGTCGATTTCCCTTTACTTCAATTCCCGGCAAACAAATCTATAATCCTGTCTTCCAAAAGAAAAGTATTAACAGTGTGAGTATTGTAATATCAAGTATTGTATTTTACACACCTTTTTGCCCATTTTATTGAACCATGATAGTCTTTCATATGCATGTATCATAAGTAATTATTTCCTTTCTGATGAAAAATTAAGTTTTGATGTTTTTCTATGATAAATAATTTTTGATGAACACATTTTTCCATGAAGCATTTTTCTGAATTCAGGTAATTTTCTTAATCATATTTTCTAATTATGTTATTATGGGCCAAAATAGGCATGATTTTTGTAGTAATTACTGCATACCACCAAATTTCTGATTAAAAGATACTACTCCTGCCTGTTTTACTAGAAGAGTCTGACAGTATCCATCCTTTGAGCTCTTTCTAAGACTGGACTTTCTCAATTTTTAAAATTTCTAACTGGGTAATAGAAACCATGTTTCAATTTCCAAAAAAATTTACTTATTTTATAACAAGCTAGAAACTATGAAGTTTTATGATTGAATTGATTTTTGTGTGTACATATTTTTACTTGTTTATTTCTTATAAGAAAATCGTCCTTAGTTGTTAAATTTTCAGAACATAATACAATAAAAAAATTACATACTCTACATGCATGGGATAGAAAACAATTAATAAATCCCTTAAAGTGTAAGAGAATGGGGTATAAGTTTTCATTGAAAAGTACTTGAAATGACCTTAAATTTTCATTAAGTAGTTTATGAAAGTAAACAGTTCTTCGTATTTTAATCCTTGGCTACCTCTTATACAGTACTCTACAGTTTTAGACATATTTTAAGACCTAAAGTTCCTAAGACATGATATCTGTTCTGTACTGGGGAAAGGTTGTTGATAAAATTGTTAATTAGAAGCTTATCAAAATATCCATGTCGCTGTGTATTGTTAAATGCCCATGGGTCAAATGTAAATTACCCATAAATTATAACAGGAAAAGCAAAAGCTAAATCAGCAACTTGAAGGTCATATTTATCTGATAGAATAAAATGCTAATCAACTTAAAATTATTAAAGATGAGTATGTATATAAATAAGCATTTCTGAGCAAAATACACATTATAATTTATCTTAATTACTTAATAAAACTTTCAAATTAAATTTATGCAACTATTAAGTCAATCATAATTCCCTTTGATAAATTTAAAGTTTATCTCATAAAACGGATGGAGCTTAAATATAAAGAATTTCAGTTATTTGTGAATAATACCATAGAAGAATCAAGAAAAGCAAGAATGATGTTCTACACTTCTAACTCCTTATGACCTCTTTATTAATTCTGTTCCATTTGTATCATTTCTAAGTGTAATTTCAGTATTAGAAGTTATATACATCAGGCACATAAAGTACCATGAATGACACTAGGAGAAACCTCACAGAATTTATGTCCTATTAATAACAGAGACATTGTTCTGACTCATAAAGGCTAACTTACAGCTATTTGGCAAATAATTGAATATATGTGGGCAACAATATAGATCTTCTGTCACTCTTGGTTATTTACTTTCAGTTTTCATTCAAAATTAATTATATCCCTATATGATAAAACATAATAATGTTTGTGTGCATAAGTTGAACCTTAGATTTTCTGTTTTGAAAATTTCATTATTAAGTGTGTGCCAGATTATTCAAAGTTAGTAAATGTCCATTGGACTCTCTGCTGTTTCTAGCCCTATGCAAGTTTCTAGAATTATCACGATGAGAACAACCAGTCTCTGCCCTTAATAACATTGCAGTAATGGATAAATTGACTAATGCAATTGCAAGTATCAGTTCCAACATTCTATTAACTAGCCCTTCACTACTACCAAAGCTGTTGGCTCACCTCTGCTCCAGTGAACTAACCAAAGTATTTGTAAGGGTACAGAAGAGATTCAAATATATCCAAACCAAGAACTAACAAAAAAATAATGCTTTTTTTTAGTTGACTGAGAATAAAATCAACCTAGTTGAGAACAAAGAAAATTGACTTTATTTGGCACTAATTAGGATTCCAATATGGAAAAACACAGATTCTAGCAATCATGAAAATGTGCTCTAAGGCTTTACAGAATGGTGGCTGTATTTATAGCTGTAAGCTGAAGGGGGTGTTGGAAATTACATCACACGTTAGTGAGGAGTTATGATTGGTACTGGCAAAATTAAACTGTCTTGTAAGAAAGGGATTGGGTTTGATCTCACACCCAATTTGGGGACAGGAGTCCATTGTATGGAAGATCAGCAGAGGTTCACACAATGTTTTAGGAAACTGCAGTTTGGCTTAGTCCAAAGACAATTGGCCCAGATCAAAAGTTCAGCAGTGGACATTTTTGAAGATCTGATTAACAGTGCATCCAAACTCTATTTTAAGTGTCCCAGACCAATGCTACCCCATTTTAATTTTTTCCTTTACACATTTACTGTGTGATTTTTATATGACCTGTCCAATAGACAATGATACAAATATATTTAGTTTTAGCCCTTGCAATAAGATAGAAGGAAGCTATTTTATGAAACCTACTTTACAGAAGGGAAACTGGGATTTAGAGGTGTTCCCATATCTACTGAACAGTATTGCTGAGCCAGCTCTTAGATCATGTAACCCGTGTTTTTGCTATCAAGTCTTATCTATAGTGCTCAAGAGCATGATCTTCTTCAAGGCCAAGCCACTGATTCCTGTGGCAGGAATCAATATTTTTTTTGTAAATCCTTCTCTTTATAAAGAGAGAAAAGAAATAGCATACCTTCCTGTGGAGCTGCTTTACTTCCAATTCTAACATGCAAAGCAGTGGGGATCTTTCCACTACATTGCTCTCTAATAACTGTTTCCTTTCTATTGCACATCAACTTTGGTCTGGTGCCTGTCAGAAAAAGAGGAAGCGCTGTGTTAAATGTATTAAATAATCATTTTAATGGAAGTGTGAAGTAAAATTATCCAAACTGTGGAAAAGTGAAATTCATGGGAACAGTGTCAATGTAACACTTCCACACAGAGCAGACACTCATGCTCAAAGACTTCAATACCCTGGTGATGAAATTGTGTTTTTCTGAGGGAACAAGTCTGTGCTCCTGAGTATTGTTCAGTTTTAATGAGCATTCATGCTGCTAAAGCAATGTGCTTATTCCTCTTTAGTTTGTTTTGAATAGAGCTTTTTGGCCAAAAGGAAATGTGCTTAGTCTTGTGATGTTAAGACCTAGAGGAACCTGTGACCACTTTTGAGAAAAGGAAGGCTCCGTGGAGCAACAGCACAGGGGAAGAAGCCATGGGCTGAGGGTACTGCAAAGTAAGCAAGTCTGGTAACCCAGAAACACAGACAGAAAGTGGGCACTGAGAGAAACCAGTCTTTCCAGAGAGACACTTGGCCCAGAATCAGCAGGAGGATCAGATAGGGAGAATAAATTGTTTCTGAAACTTGTATAGAGTACAAAAGTCTACCTTTCTAATAGTTCTGACACCTGCATTCATAATTTGCTTTCAATAAGATCCTCTCTGACTGAACACATCACAGGCAAGTCTAGAAAGCCTTATTATGGTCAATGGTGCACCTTTGGGTATGCCAAGCTGCTAACAGGCAAGGTACAGTAGGCCCAGAACCCACTGTATAACAGTCAAGGTGTGGGTAGGTCCAGAACCCAGTGTGTTAATCCTTTGCAGTACAAATGATCACAGGGGCCTGCTCCCTCCATTACCATCATCAGACCGATATGGAGTGAATATCATAGAGATAAAAAGTGATGCCAGGTGTAGTAGTGCACAACTGTAATTCCAGCAGCTCAGGAGGCTGAGGCAGGAGGACCATGAATTCAAAGCCAGCCTCAACAAGTTAGCAAGGCCCTAAGCAACTCAGCTACTCAGCCAGACCCTGTCTCTAAAACTAATTAAAATAAAAAGATGAAAAGTGATTTTTGAATAAAAATGTAGCAGTGAGTCATTTTCAAAGTATTATGAAGACTGTTTTTTAAAATATTTATACATATGTCAACAATTATTACAAATGCTATTTCTTCAGCTCTTGGTTATAAAGGAAAGATGCTGTGGCTCCCAACCTACCCTCCAAAATTGGGTACTTTGTTGTATGCAACAGTATGTACATCTTTTTTTAAAAAATCTGTTGCTTTTTGGTAAAAATATCTGCTAAAATTTTTGATTACTTTTAAAAAGTTTGGTGATTCAGTCATTTCTATTGTTGGTTGGCTGCTGAAACCCACAAATGGTTCTTTGAAAAGATGATTCGCTGATATTTTTGATGGTGATGGGTCATTGAGAGTTTCAAATGAGAGAGTAAAAATTGCTCGGAAAACTAGAAAGTTCTATACATAGTTAAAGTTTGGATTTAATTTGGTAATGGTAGAATGAACAGCAATAAAGGGTTGCATTTTGGTCTTGTCTGAGGAACTGTACAGCTAACTTGTTGAATTGAAAATGAGTAGAGAAATACTTAACCTCTAACCCTCAAATGGGGAAAATATCAAGTCCTATTGAATATTCTTGAGGACCAAGAGTATGTCTTGTTATGTCTTACTTCAGGGTCTTTTCACGTGTCATTTACACTGCATGTAGACCAAAACCTCAGACTTTTTGCTTGACTGACTTCATGACTCTGGCTCCAGTATCACTTTAGAATACAAGTTCATGAGCTTCTTGTGGAAACTGAGGTAGCAACAGTCCTTCAGGCCTGGTATGTCACAGACAGGACACAGAAACTCCTAATAGAATAAACTAATACAAAAAATGAAGGTGAAAATGTAATCCTTGCCTCCTTGCTCAAATTCCCATCCTACCCCCAAATTTACAAAACTTGTGGAGACCTCAGTCAACTCCAGCGTTTGGCATAGGGCTTGAGTCCAACCTCTGTGTACTCCAGGGAAATAGCTGATATCTGAAATTCCTGAGCACAGCTAGGAGACTTGAAGCCTGTAGTCAGGGGATTACTTTGCAGAAAAGTGGGAGGAAGAGAAGAAAATAATCACTTTCCTTTATGACACATTTCAGTACATACCAAGATGCCTGGAGGCTATTTAGGTGAGTCACTGGTCTGTCCTATCCATCTACCTCTCTGGGTCATAGATTCATGATGTTTTATGGTCATAAGCTCTGCTGGACTCCTAACACAAGCAATCACCTCTTTTATAGATGAAAGACAAATTTATAGACAAAAGGGCAAATAGCATAGCTGCTGGATATATCATCTTATAGTTCTGGAAATCTTTCTGAAAAATTCAAATCTATAAAAACCCATTCCCAATGTACCAACAATTCAGATTCAACAATATTACATCCAATTTGTTACAGGACTCTCATAGTAAAACTGTGGCTTGTATAATCCAGTAAAAGCATTTGATGTCATTGTCCTCGTTAGCTTTTATTTTAGAAGAGATGGGGCAGATGTTAATGAATTAGTGCATTTGGTTGATTCTCTATCCTCCTTGCTAATTACTGAAGATAGCTTTCGGAAGATAGTAACTTATCATGATATTTTTAATAATATTAGTGAACATAATTAAACCATAATATTTATCATAAAAGCTTAAAGAAGGAAAATTTATGGAGAAGGTAGAATATTCCAGTGACATAGATAGAAATTCATACTAAATAGTTTAGAAGAGTATGTTTTACAAAACCTATTGAGCTATCAGGTAGTAGTTTCTGATAGGAAATTCTTCCCTTTGCTGGAAGGCAGTTGGAAAGGAATGTAGGGGAAGACTTTGCTGGAAACCTGCTGCTAGCACCCAAGGCTATTCAGGGGTCATGAGAGTCTTCAGCTGGCAAAATGAATAGATATAGCCAATATTTGTGAAAATCAGGACAGGTACCAGAATTTAAGACATTGCAACATTAATAGAAAAAAATAGTTAAAGGCTCTTACTTTTTAAACGTGGGGTAAAAACATGATGCAGACTGTGGCATTTGTTGCTTAAACCTCACAACCAAGAAGGTTTTTGTAATCAAGGTACAATTAACTGATGATATACTTACATTAACTGCATTCAATCAGAGTCCCGAGAAGCACACGTCGTAACAGATAGTGGTACTGCCCTTTGCCCTTTGCAGTATCATTTTGTGCATGAGCTCTAAAGTCACAAGAACTCAGTTCAGTTCAAGCCCCACTCCTCAGGAATTGTGGGGCTTTACACATCAATTAATTTGTCTATGCCTTTTTTCCCATCTATAATATGAGGATAATTATCACAGCTACCTCATCTATCCACGTGTGAGTAATAATAATAGCTGCTACCTGAGGGAATTGTTTTGATATTTAAAATAATAAGTATTAAAGCATTTAGAACAGTATACACTTAGCAAGGTCTAGATAATATTAGTTGTAATTATCTTTTCAATATTCTAAGTTTGCAAATAATCAAACTTAAGATCAGAATGCCAATATAAATGCTTCGAATTATGGGCTAGAAAGTGGAAGGGAGAAAATAAAATCCAGTTCCACCTAATTACAAAGTTCTTATTCTTTTCCACATCATCATATTATAGCCCAGTGCATGGGCCAAAATAAAAGAAAATCAATCAGGCTATTGTTTTGGCTAGGTAAGTGGGGGGAAGCTGGATCTTTTGGAATGGTGAGTTTAAAACTGCTGCCCGATCATTTGAGTTGATAAAGAGGTAGGATACGATTGTGGAAATGAGTTAGAAAAGCAAAATGAAAGTAGTTCCATTTTGGAAGGTATTCAAAATTTCATCCTATCTTAGGATCTATGCTATAGGACTACCAACAAATTTCTTTATACTCTGTGTCTTAACATTCTAATCTGTAAGTACAGGTGAAATCATCCTTTCACTCCTTTCTTTCTTAAATCTTTAACCAGCTGTATACAATCAGCACTAGCTTTTTTTTTTCTGATTTAAGATTATCTCTTTTAAATTTTCAATAAATCTTTGTTACCATATACATGAGTAAATATTGTCTTTACTAGGTATATAAACTATGGCAAATTATTAAAAGAGTTAATGAGATAAATCAGTCCTAATCCTGCTTGCAAGAGTGCCGCCTTCTAGTAAGAGCAAGGCGTGCACACAAAACTTTTAGAAAGGTAGAAAGCAGTGATTTCTTTTTTGGAGATACAACTGAAATGCTACTAAAATATAAACACATTCCTCCTAAGTGGAGATTTAGGGTTTGAGTAGAGTCTAGAATTTGAATATGCAAAAATTCAGGAGAACAGTGATACTGTGATAGAGTTTAAAGAACATGAAATACTTATGTGAACTAAACAGCTTTATCAGTGTGTAGAGGATGTAAAGGAAAAAGTAGAAGATGGGATTCAATTTCTCATTAGAGACTTTGGGACAAGGCTAAGTTCTTATCAGTATCCTGGAGATGGGCAATAGATAACCAAGGAAAGTTTTAAAGAGATGTTGATAACACAGATCTATATTTTTAGTACTAAAATACAACAGCAGATTATTTGGCAGGAGAAAAGAAAAAGGTCAGCCAATTAGGAATTGCCATAATTCCTACCTAAGTCACTGAATGGACCAGTCTGTGTCTCTGCTTTGTAGATGTGGCTCAGTTCTTTGCTCAACCATGAAATGCTTATTAAAAGAATAAATAATAGTTTAAGGCTAAAGAAATAGTAAAATGATTGGTTGGCCCATAATAAAATTAAATATACTTGAGTTGATAAGAATTAGAGTAATCCTGACCAAAATATAATGGCATTGTAGAAAATAAATTAAGAAACAGGAATTTTTTGTCCACATGATCACAAATATAATCCAATACATTAAAATGTCTATGTTATTTGTAGAACGGGCCTGTTTAATGTTTTATTTTTGCTTATTTCCATATAAGCAATCAAGACTGTAATATATTTTACATCCAAGCTTGTGCTATGAAAGATGATAGTCTGGCCACATAATACTATAATAACATAGTCTTGAAAATTTTACACCCAAAATTATTCACAGAAAAGTTTCTCCACAATCTATTATAAAATCAATTGGCAAGTCTTTCTGCAGAATTTTTCCTTTGCTTCAGTTCAGTTGTGTGTGTGTGTGTGTGTGTGTGTGTGTGTGTCTACTAAATTTTAAAATACTAGATCAGATAAATCATTTAAGCATTAGTTAGCCCAGATCTTCATTGATGGTTACAAATACCCTGTAAATGAAGGCTCTATAAAGGAGAACATTTGACAGGTCTCTTCTTTTTAAGTGCTTTTTTTTATTTTGGTATTATTAACATTAGTAAAACATATTTTTCCTCCTCCAGGGAGTCTTGGGAAATGATAATTTGCAAGCTTACACTACACTTACAAAATCATTAGCTCTTTTGTAACTAATTGCTATTACACTTTTTTTTCTCCATTAAGGTTTCTTAATACTTCCTTGCTTAGTACTTATCTTTTGTTGTAAGACCAACTTTCTTGGACAAAAGGGAAGGTATGTGCCCTAGCACCTCCCTTATCACCAACGAGGCATGGTTTCTCTTAAAGAATGCCTCAACTGTCCCATTTTTACTTGCCTTTTATCTTGAGCCACAGCCTTTCAGCAAAAGAAAAAAAAAATTAAGAAAGGATGATTACATAAGTGGCCACTGTGGGATGTCTTGCATAAGGTAGGTTAAGGACAGATGCTTTTGGTCTTCAATAGTTTGCGAGCTTTGCTCTGTGACCACTGACACTCATGTAGAGACTTGAAAAGACCCCAATAAAAATATAAGAAGGTTATGTCCCCTGATCTGGTTCAATGAAGTCTTCTTGCTGATGGGTTCTTTGAAAAAGTTAGTGCATTTGAAAAGTCATCAGAATTATTACTTCTACACTGAATATTTTATTAGCCATCTATCTATTTAACAGTCAATTTTTGATCAAGGCCAGATTTAGTTTTGAGTATGGGTTCATAGATGGGGTATACCCTTTTTTTTTAACAAATCACTCTCATAATGCATCTTTACCACTTTTGAATCATGATTTCTTTGAAGGAATTACAATTTGACAAACTCTCACGTAGCTATGTGGATGTAGAATCCTATTAGAATTTCTCCCCAGCACCAGTCTGTTTTAACTATCTTGAGCCCATATAATCAGCCATGTATTTTTACAGTTTATGTTGGTAAGACTTCCAAATAATTTTTATTAGTTTTGATGGAAACAACTCTTCCAAGGCCACATATTTCATCACTTTATTGAGCTGCTAATTAAAATAGATAATTATTAGAATAAGTGAAACTGGAATAAACAGGCTTGATGAAAAAATATAAGCAGAACTCAATATGCATAGGACTGAAGTAATGGGAGCAGCATTGCATAGTGGCATTGGAGTGTGTCTGGCCAGCTGTAAGATTTCAGTGTGCTATGGCAGCAGAGTGTGACAGCGGAAATGAAGACCATCAGTTAATTGTTGAGTTAGTTAATTGGAGGTTGATTAAATAAGCTTATTCCTCCCCACCTTTGTCAGCAGTTCTTCCTAAATCTCTAAAGAAGCCACATATTTTAAGCACAAATATTTATGAGATACAGCAACCCTGAGTAATTTTCAAAAATAAAGTTTCTTTTGCCTTTAAACAACTGGCACATTTAATATCAAACTAAGCTGCAACGGAGAACTAATAATTATTATCATTATCAAAAGCTTTTAATGTCCTAAATGCTTTTATAATTTATTTATTCGAATTAGGTATATTACAGCAGAACACATTTTGATTCATTGCACACAATTGCAGCACAACTTTTTATTTCTCTGGTTGTACACGATGTAGCATCACACCATATGTGCAGTCATACATGTATATAGGGTAGTGACGTCCATCTCATTCCACCATCTTTCCTGCCCCCGTGTCCCTTCCCTTCTCCACCCTCCCCTTTGCCCAAAGTTCTTCCATTTTTGCCATGTCCCCCCATTTGTGCTAAATGTTTTTAACAAATTATGTTGTCTAATCCTCTTAATGCCCATGAATTAGAAATTATTATTATCAGCATTAACAGATGAGAAAACTGAGGTCAAAGATGTAAAGAAATTTATTAAGGGTCTCACGGTGAATAGGCAAGTGTGTGATTTGAGGTTCAGGTACCTCTGATCCTAAAGCCTTAGCTTTTGATCATTATTCCATTGTTGACTATCGAATGATTTTTTTAAAACTCCATATTTTTTACCCATGTAATAGATTTTCAGTCTTGATTGCTTTGTTATCGGTCATCCCAAAAGATATTATTTTTTACCTTCTAATATCTGCACTAATTTCTAAATTATCAAAATTCATTTGAAATGTTCGATTGAATATTCACATCATACTGATTTTTAAGGGTCTTCTGGTTCTTTAATCTGGCTTCTTCCTGCCTCTCTTCCTGACTTTATAAAAGTAATACCCATCCTGTGCTCATTAGTGTTCTGACTAGTAGTCTGCCCTTATCTCTGAAAAGTCTATGTACACAGCAGTCAAGTTAGAGCTATTCTACTAAAGTCTGTCAAACCATGTCACATATCTCCTTAGACCTTTTGATGGCTTCCAGCCTCACAAGCTTCTGCTTCAAGATTCCTCTATATACTGGCCCCTCTCTTGGAACCTACTTTTCCCCAAAAAAGATGATGTATGACTGGCAATCTATTTGACCCTCCAACATTTTCTATCCCCCTTACCACCCACTTACAATATTTTCTCTATTATAAATTATCACTTTCTCATATGGCATATATATTTTTTACTCATTTGTGTTGTGTTTCTATATTTACTGTCTGAGTTAAATATCTGTTTTGTTACATTGCTGAATTCTCAAGACCTAGACCAGGGCACAGTATAGAGTAACACTCTTCATTTCGGTGGATGAATGGTTGAAAGAATGCATGATGATTTCAATTTCAAAATGCAATAAAACTATAATGTATATGGGTGAGAAAGTGAACATGTTTAAAATATTTGTGAAACTACATAGTTTGAAGAACAGACATTTACACCTAACTTTTTTTTTTCTTTTTGAGGTGCTGGGGATTGAAACCATGGCCTTGTGTATTCAAGGGAAGCACTCTACCAACTGAGCTATATCCCCAGCCCTACACCTAACCTTTAAGATATAAAGAATAAATTCATAACTTTCAATGTTATTTCATTTTGTCAATTCAAAATTCTTTAATCATAAGAAAGATTAAAAATTTCATTTGTCATATAGTTATAGAATAAATAACAGTACATGTGTCTGTACACATGTATAAAAATGATTATAGTTATACATTTTATACACATGTATGCATTCACACACATATACAGATAAATGTTTCTATGTTAGAATTCTAGGAACTGTACTTTTGGGTTTTATTCAACAAGAAAAAACCCAGAGTACTCTACCTTGCAGTAGTTTTATAATCTACCAAACCAACTTCATCTAAGTCTGTTACAATTAAGGGACAAAGAACAGCCACAAATGGACTGTATCAAGTACTTCTTCAACTTAAAAGCTTGACTAAGAGGGAATTACATCAGCCTGTTCTTCAGGTCTTGAGAGGCTTACGAGTTCAGGTTGATTAAATTACACAACTGAAAGAAACATTTTGAAATCATGATCGCTATATGAGTTTCCATGAGAAATAGAGACAAAAAATAAATAACCAGAGTCTTAACTTAGCCCAGAACAATGTCACATGTCTGGTAGGTTAGCAGACATGGAAATATTATACTCATTGTGGCTATATAGAAGAAATAATTTGGTTTGCTATTATATATTTTTGCCATAATCACTCTTACTCATTTGGCAGGAGAGATACATCAAGTATAATTTTAAGATCAATATTAAGGGGAGACACTTTCACTCACACAGCAATCCCACTGCATCCACATCTGTAATATTAATATAAAGGTATGAAACTATACAGGTTTCTTCAATTCTATTGTGGTATTATGCTAATAAATCCCAGAATTCACAATTTGTCTAACATCACAAGGTGTTTGAGGACTAAGTTGTGTCCTGTGACTCTGTTCACACTGTAGCCCTGTTCATAATTTTCCCTGAACTTCAGTTATTTTACAACATGATCTTTAAAAGCTTAGTGATATCAGCTATATCACATATCTAGATTACTAATTACATTGAGTAACCTGCCTAGAGATGTGCTTCTTAATAAAATTTTCAGGCAAGCTTGTGAACAAATCAAGCTGGGGAATAAATCTCTATCTTGCAAATTTAACACAAAAGAGAACTGCACTCTGTTGTAAATTCAAGGTTTGCATCTTGTGTTAAGTTCTGAGTTGCCTCTGGAAATAACAAATCTATTTACTCCAATGTAAGGAAGAAAGTTTAACTCATTAAAATTTTCAGTTGGTGGTAACAAGGACTAGGATTATGTTGCACTGAGCATATTTTGATTAGCTTGGGTCAATTTCTAAAGTTTTATGAACAATCATTGGAGAAAGTCTTTTTAAATGGGTCAACAAATTTACTATTTTTTGAAAGATGTTACACATTTTTTGAACAGTAAATTCTATTTCACTGGATTTTCTGTTCCAGGAGTTAACCCATGCGCTATTAGGGCTGCCAGGATGCTTGTTGGCTGGGGGGGAAGTCAGATGAAATGCTTTCCATATCGTCACCTCTTGGCCAGGAGAGAATTTTTTTTGTTTGTTTGTTTTTGTTGTTGTTGAGAGCTTTATAAAATTTAATTAAATTAATATGAAACTATAATTTGAATATCATACTATTCAAAGCAAATTTGTTGTTATTTTTCTAATTACCACTATACTTTGTTGTTTTTAGATATACATGACAGTAGAGTGTATTTTGACATATTATACATACATAAAGTATATCCCATTCCAATTAGAAACTGTATTAGTCATCCTGAACCAGTTATTTCTCTGGCTACCATTCCCCACATCCATGTCTAGATTCTTACTAAACCCACCCATACAGGTCAAGAATTTCAAGCAACTTGTAACTCAAGATATATTTTGTAAATTGTAATTGTCAAGTTGAATTGGAGGGTAAAAATCTTGATCTTCCTCTTTCTAGAACTCTTGTCCGCCAGCATCATGCAAAGCACAATTTTAAAGTTTCAGTGCTTAGACCTCCCTGGACAATCTCGGGCCTTCATACCAACCTCCTCTCTCGTTTTCTACACACAATTCCCTTTTTCTCCCTAGCTCCTCTGGAATTTCTCCTCTGAAATTTCAATCTTCCATTATGTGCCACATACGTGGCTGTATGTAGTTTCTTGTGTTCACAAGTTTACACTTCTACCCTGATATTTTTGTTGCATATGCTATCACTAATTGTAAATGCAAATTACCCTACCTTCTCATTCTGCCTGTTAGAAAAGGGGAGGTAGCTTTCCTTATGAGTGTGGAAGGGAGTAGTTTATGAACATTGGAGTACCCCTCAAATCTCAACCTGAAATTCAATAAAAATTTATTTCATTAATTCTACTTATTACCTCCTTAAAGGCATATCTGAAGATTTACCTTATCCAAATAGAATTCTTCACTGAACCCCCTCAAATTAAGCTTCCCTTAACCTCTCTCCACACTAGTTAAATATTTGCTCAGATTTTCTAATGTTTTTACCTACAAATTCTGTATCTTCCCATGCATAAGGTTAAATCGAGGAAAGAGATTTTATTCTCTCATTTAGAAATTTACATTTAGAACCAAAGTATTAGATCCGCAATTCACCTTAGAGATCATCCAGTTCAATGGCCTCATTGTAATGATGAACAAACGGGATCATTTTATAGCCTCCCATTAATGTATAACACAACTTACGCAGTAAATATGCAACAAGCATTTGTTGAATAAATGGAGTTCAGCTGCTCATTTAACTGCACTCATTACCTTTACATGGTTGGCAGCATTTATTAAGTGCTCACCTCTCTATGAAACAGTGTTAGATGCTAAACTAATGGAATAGAAGTGAAGCAATCACAGTATGAGACAGACAACACTGAAACAGGCTGCTCTATTAAAGCCATAGACATGGTGGAGCAGGTGGGAGGGTGGGGACAGGTTCCACATCCCAGCAGCGAGGTGGTTACTAAGCATGAAATTTCTAGAATGAAGGAGGATATAGGTTTCAAAAATCTAGCAGTCCTCTACAAATTACTAAAGACCAACACAATGAAAAGTGTAAGATTTTAAATGTTGAATGATAGTTTTGAAGTAACCAGGAAGATGGAGCACCTCCTGATGTTTACTGTGTTAATAAGTATAGGATCAATTCTATTGAGAGATGTATTCTAAATTATATTTATATTCCTAATTATTTCTATTCTTTGCTATAGCATGAATCTTCCAGGACAGATTTTTCTAACTTTTGATTCTTTAGCATGTATTCATTTATGTTAGAGTAAAAGAACATTACTTAAGATGATATGCCTCGTGTTTGGAAGCATCTCATTTAAATATCTTAATTTTAAAGTAAAGTTAATTGGTCTCTAACTTAAGAGGGAAAATGCTTTAAGTCATGGTCAGGAGATAGGAATGGTTGCTTAAATCTATTTAATCAGTTTCTTTTCTGGAAGAAGTAAACTTTTAAGTTTGAAAAAGTGAGTAAAGACAGAATCAAAGCAGGAGGCTATTTCAGACAGAGAGCAATGAGTAGATACATGCAATATGTCCAAGAGGAGAAAGAACCAGTAAGTACAAATATAGAAGAAATAAGATAGGTAGAATATTTGTAATGCAAAGTGAATGCTCTACCACTGTGAAAAGACGTAACTTAAAATTTATAATTGTAACACACATGAGTAAAAAATGCAAATACTGTATGAAGGCATTTAGAAGAAAGTAAAAGTTTAATTTCCTATATCTCAGTTGCATTCCCCAGAAATGACATCCGTTATTGGTATCTATTTTCTTTTCAAAAATTCCCAGAGGCATGTCTATCTCTACTTCCATATTTATCTGTCTTGTCTGTTTTATCCACCCATCCATCCCTCCACCTATCTTTTTATTATAAATAAATAAATTCATCTGTAATGATAAAAATATAAATCCATTCATTTCTATGAGTAGATTTATTTTTATAAGTAGAGTTTTAATGTAAATGAAATTATGGCACACTTAGCCCTGAAATTTTCATTTTTGTTTTAAAAGTTAACATATCTGTGCATTTTTCAAAATCAGAAGATATATTCTACCTCACTTTTTTTCCAGTTGTAAAATATTCCATCATATAAGTGTATAATTTTTCAATTTAATCACTTCTTACTAATAGACAGGTTATTTCTAGATTTGTCACAAAAAACTTCCCTGGAGATTTATCTCAGTGATAGATTATGAGCATTTTAAGGCTCTTAGTAGGAGGATTGAGAGAACATTTTAAGAAATGTACATAGTTGGGAAAGAAATGAGTAAACATGGTTTTTAAATAGATGGAATATTGAATGTAATCCGAGTCAGAACCATACTACATTCTAATATACACATATGAAAATCCTTATCACATTCTAATCATTTATAATTTAAAACCAAGAAAGTCAATGAAGTTTTCTTAGTTTTAATACCCACTTAACACTAATTATATAATTCAAGTCATCACTCTGAATTTTTCTAGTTGTTATGTTTAAGTTTGAATGAGAAGCATTTACAGAGTAGAAGTAGCATTTTTGTCTTGACAAGTTTTTTTAGTTTAATTTTTTTTAATTGTTTGCTTGCTTGTTTTTGTTTTCTTCCAGTCAACAATGTGTCTGCCCAGGATCTAGGCTCTGTACTAAACCATTCATTATTTAATTGTGTATCAGAACTTCCCAAACCCTCAATGACCCTTTTCTTCAAGGTTTATAATTCCAGTAGACCTTATGACATGACAATAATTCCGCTATGGAGAAAGATAATTGACGATGCCTTCAATATCCATTTATGGTACACTCCAAACCTGTAAGCAAGGATAAAAGGAATGTTTCTCAAAATCACAAAGGCATTGTAACATTGGTGAAACCCCTTCATACTAATCATATTTAATAGTGAACATAAGCTATTTTAGTTATTTGCAAAATGGGGAGAGAGATAATATCTATTTTCTTTATAGATCTTTAAAGCAATTATTGATAGAAGTTCGTTTTTGTGAGTGTGGCACCCTTCCAGAGGGCATACAGGACTGAGCTGAGAGCCCATGTCATGGGATATGTAATTGCACTCTTTTTCCTGCCCAAATAAGGGAGAGGTGTGAAAGTGGAAAGGAACTGAGAAAATGTGAAACTGGTCACTTAGGCAAAGCCAGATAAGACCTTCACAAGCACCAGAAAGAGAGCTAAGGGTTAGGGCTGCATTGCTTTATTTTTGAGGATGGTGGTGGACCTAGTTCATTCCTTCTCCATTTTTCATTTACCTATGAATTGGTTAAAATCTTACTAAAATGCAGATTCTCTTTAAGCTGTTCTGCATTTCTAACAAGCTCCCAGATGATCTCAATGCTTCCATGCTTTAAGTAGCAATGCAGCCTGTGAAAGGGAAGTTGAGTTGCAGACGTGGATTTTAAAGCTGATGGAAACTGTGGATTCATAATGAATGTGAACCATTTCATAAAAGAATGGTGCATAGGCATGGCTTCAAAGGGCAACAAACCAGGTTTTAAAATCTTACTAAATATTCAGCAATTTCCTCCTTGTTAGAATGTTAATTTGGGATGCTAAAGAAAACATTTTTTTTCAAGCTCAGCGTGACAAAATGAAGTATGAGTGGACATCCAATCTCAGAACTCTCTTTGTGATTCCACCATTAGACTCCTGATTTTGGATGGAAAGTGAATTGAAGGGAACCCAAAGGAAAAGGGGCATGGGACTGAAGAAAACTAGAGGAAAGTAACTGCAAAATGCCAATAATACACTACTTGATTATAACAGAAATGTTAGTAGCTCTTTGTGAGTCAAGATCAATAACTTGTTAGGAAATAGGTGCTCACTACATCTATATACATGAATCAATTTCATTGGATTAAAAAATAAGTAATTTGCTTATTCTTCTCAAGTGTGATACCAAATTGCTAATGTAATGCCATCTTTCAATATTTATGCATCTTCCTCCTCAATTTAGCAAAGCTATATCCACTTTAAGTTTACTTAGCTTCAAACAAGGAAGATAATCGAAATCAAATCACATGAAGTTATAATTCTTCTTTATATTTTTCATGTCTCCTTCTACAGCTGTAGCAGAATAAATTATGTACTATGTCGAAATATTCCTTAAGGCCTGATATTTTGTAACTGTTGATAAAGCATTTTTAAATTACCTGAATAATGCTCAAGATATTTCAAAATGATTACATTTTTTTTGAAAAGAGTACAAAAATAAACATGCTGACTTCAATATTGTCTTGTTTCAAAACCTTCATATTTTATGTCTTTTTTACTCATGTATACTTTACAATTAGCTTTCACATTTCCCCCAAAGAATGGTGTGTCCTTCAGTCTAAGCCTGCTTTCGTCAGACACTGGGACTTTTTGTCTGTAATCACATTTAAAAACTAGAGTTGATTTGGGCCAAGGTATTAACAGAAAAACATTAAATAATTTGACTTTAGATCAGTGCCACTTTTCTTACATTCTCTCTAAATAAGTTTATAGTTCTCAGACTTTTGTGGTAATGTAATTGATATGTCTTCCACCATTTTCAACTACATTTAGCTCCTCTGAGTAGTGAAAATATTGAAGGTAGGAAATGTACCAAAAACATCTTCAATTTTCTTCCCACTTTCAAACTGGGTAGGAAGCAGTCAGTCAACAACATTTATTGAGCTATTTAGTGTTGTGAGGAGGTTATATAGAGAGGTGTTGAAAAACGCTGGGACATACTTCAGGCCTAGCAAAGATGGTTTACTGATGCTTCCACAAAGGTGAGAGTCCTTTTGATGTCATCAAAATTGCAGATGGATGACAGTTGAGACACTGACACAGAATCAACTGCTAACCAAAAAGTGTAATTAGATAATGATGTTGAAAAATTTAAAAAACTAAAACTTGAAAACAAAATTTACTCTATAACTGGAAATCTGAATCTAGAAAGAAATAAAGGCATATTAGATATATGAAATCATGCAAATGTTGCTGAGAGTTTAACTATATATTCTTTTATGTATCTACTATCCATCTATCTACTAATTTGATTCAAAATAAAAACTTAAATAGAATGATGATTTTCTCCCAACCTGACAACAATTTAGTGGTTTATCTTGATATAATCATGAAGATATTCTAAACTTCAGTACCAAAGGACAGAACAATATTATAAGGCAATATCATATCACCACACTCTAATGTTGGTATTTGAGAGTCATCACATTAAATACAGCTTGATTAAAAACAGTATGCTTGTTTTCTTTTGTGCATTGCTTAAATTAAAATTTTCATAGGTGTATTTGACTTATTTTACTTTATGCAATTAAAATCAGTAACAAAAATTAATGAAAATGCAATATTTTTATTTTAAAACAGATTTTAAAATTTATTTCTGTTATGCCAAAAATATTAGGAAATGCACAAGTGAAGAAATAACACACTATCAAAATTCGATGTATACTTCATAATGGGCTTACCACCCTTTTTGACTTATTGGCTTACTTGACTTCTTAAATCACATTATAGCAACACTAATACAGGTCATAATACATGATCTTTCATCTCTCCAGCCAAATGGTATTTCTAAATTTGTCACTACATTAAAATTCTAACTGTTATCATTAGCAAGTGATTAAAACAACAACATCAAATAGAGTTCATGGTAGTGGTATTAACTACTAAAATGCTCTGCCACCTGTTTTAGATGAATAAATACAAAGAAGTAGTGTCAATTTTTTTCTAAAGAAGTGGTGTCAGCCTCCCATGATGTTCACACAATAAGCTAGTAACATTACTTTCTCTGAAGTGGTGAGTAGTCATCAAAGACAATGTTTATTGCTAAAATCACTGGAAAAACATTGTCAAAGCAAAAAAACACAGAAAATTTCAGTTCTGTTGTGCTTGTTATTTGCTTAAAGCATTGTATACAAACACCTAGAATTTTGAGGAATCAGTATCCAGATTTTTTAAATTCCTTATAATTTTGAATTGGCACCATCATATCTGTGAAAGAAACCAAATATAATTTAAAAAATATTTTCCTTGATATCTTACTTGAAAAATTCTGCTTCCAAGGTAATGATACATTATTCATCTCACTTGCCTTTCTATGTCTTTATGTTTTCTTTTATTGAATATATATGGAAAGGAGATTTCCCTCTCTCTCTTTGGAGATGAACAAGGATTGAAATGAAAGTTACAATGAAATTTTGCTTTATTCAGTTGTGTTCTTTGTCAAGGAATAAGAGAAGACCCCAAAGTGTATCAACACTTTTTTTTCTTTTAAACATGTTGAACAAAGCCATTTTGATTTATTATTTTCTTTCAAAGGACAGGTGACATTTCCTGCAACATTGACTTTAGTTTATAATCCCCTTTTGGCAAGCCAAAGAGAATTACAATTGGAAAGATTTTCACAGTCAGACGCTCCACTAGAATGAAATGCTATAGAGCGCTTCACTTCAGCCAAACCAGCAAAATCTTTCCATTGCCAATTTTTCCTTTATATTTTGAAGTTGGCCTCTCAGCACAGATTTGATTCACACCATTTAAAAATAAATCTGGTGTCTGCAAAGCAGAAAATTCAGGCTGTGTTGTCATAGAATCATTATTTCCATTTTTATGCTTGGAGACAACCTAGACTTTTAAATGAGAGGTACAGCTCTTAATTGTATGGTGAATAGTAAAAACAAATTGTATTTAAAATATATGCATTTGTTATACTTACCAAAGGAAAAAAACTAGTGCATTTATTATTTGGCACATTAAATGTTTTTATGAATGATTTCATTCTATGATAAATATATATTTATGTTAAGAGGTGATATCCTATGGCAATAATTGGTTTTGAGATGTATAGCTGAAATAAGTGTTTGAATTCAACAATATGTCATTTTGTTCTTACTTTATTTTAATGATTTTATCATTATCTGCCAAAAATCAAGCAATGGGTATTTTCCTGGCTTCTTTTTCAATTTCAAAGATTTACTCTTCACATTGAGCATTTCCTCTGCTGCTGTCTGAGTAGACATGCATCTCTCTCCATCAAGAGATGGAGCCTCAGTTTTCTTCTGTAACTCTGAGCTGGGTGTGTAGCTGCTTTAACTAAGAGGAAAGTGGTATCCTGGAACTTCTGAGTCCAAGCCTAGCGTGTGACACTTTTCCTTCCTCTACCTTAGAGCCTTTGACCTCTATAGAAGAAATCCAAACTATCATTTATGCTCATGTGCAGCAGGAGCTCTGTGGGTGAGAGAGAGAGAGAGAGAGAGAGAGAGAGAGAGAGAGAGAGAGAGAGAAATCACTATGTGGAGAGGTCCTTCAGAACAAGACACCACACAAAAAGTCAGGCCCAAACTGTCATAGCCAAGAAGAGCCTAAGAACATATGTCAACTAAATGTAACATGATGTCCTGGATGAGTGCCTAGAACAGAAGAGGACATTCAGTAAAAATTAAAGAAATCTGAAAAATACTATGGATTTGAGTGGCTAATAACGAATCTATATTGCTTCATTAATTGTAACAAATGTACAACACTAATATAAGGTACTAGGAGAAACTGTGAAATGTGTATAATCTCTCTGTACTCTCAAGGTTTCCGCAAATCCAAAAAATAAAGCTTATTGGAAAATGTATTTATAAAGAGGCCCCTGAGAGGAACATTAGGGGGTGGGAGACTCCCAGCTAGCCTTTGATGGCAATTGATTGAAAACTCACCATGAGAGTAATGGAAGAAGCACCAACTGAGCCCCAGCCAGGATCTAATGAAATTGCTGTTTCAACCTCCATGTTTGGGAGAATTTTGTGTTGTAATGGATAAAATTAACAACATGCTATTTCAATTGGATTATGATGCGTGCATAATTTATCATGTTAAATTCAATAGAGGAATCATTAATAGTTTTATTCCTTTGAAAAGTTGAGAGATATCTGGAGAAGACAAAGTTTTCTAGGAAAGATGGTATTTTAAATATAAATGCACAGCACAGATTCTGGGTTCAAAATCTAGGTTCAGTGTTTCAGTTTACTTCCAACAGCAACATGTAGTAGAGAAAGTTACTTTTCCTCTTATTGAATAGGAGCTTTTCCTTCTTGGTAAAATATGTTATGGGCTGTAGTTTAAAAGATAATATATTTAGGCTATTAGCACAATTTTAAACACAAAGAACTTGCTGATTAAATGCTACCTGTTAGGACATGCACTGAGCAGGGTACACAGAGATTTGTCTCTACCACACCGGTGAAGTGGCACCAGAGGCCTCTCTATTCCACTGCTCAGTTAATTGGAATCCTAGGTCTACTTTTAATCCAAACCACATCCAAGCAAATATTAAACTCCATTATTAAATTATTAGTGCATGTCAAGTATTTAACATATACTATCAATTCACAACTACTACCCAAGATGGATATTATAATATTTTTTCATCCTACAAGAAAACTTATCTTTTACACTGTTTATGTGATTCTGCAACCTGTACACTCAGAAAAATGAGAAATTATACCCCATCTGATTCAAATGTATGATATGTCAAGATCGTTGTACTGTCATGTGTAACTAATTAAAACAAAAAATAAAATAAAATAAGCTATCTAAGATCAAAGAGGGAATAGTGGTTGGTAGAGCTGGGGTCCCAACCTAGGCTGTCTGATTTCTAAACCCAGGCACTTGAACATGCCATTCTTCATTTCTTCTATTTGAATGATTTAGTCTTTTTGTCCATATTAATTAAATTCTGCTCTACAACATATTATTTTATCTTGATCTTGGAAATGTTGAGATTATCTTGTGCTAAAGAAAGTCCTTTGTATCTTTAGGTTGTGAGGTTAGCACTTTGCAAGTGTTAAAATTGATTTGCACTTAAATATTGTGCAAATGAAACCAATGAGATATTAATCAGTCTAATCTAGGTCAGAATGTTTTTAATTGCCTTTAGTGCAAAACCCTGTCAGAAAAGAAGAAATGGAAATTTATACATTGCTTAAATTGGGAAGACCTAGAAGTAGAATAGTCAAATAGTGGAAGGGAATGTTATTATAGTTAAATACTCTGCACAGCTAGCTAAAGGTCAAGAAAAACAGTTCACAGTTCTGAAATGATTGAGTTGAAAAATAAAATTAGGTTGTGATGAAGGACAGCAGATAATAATGATGAAGATAAAAAAATGAAAAAAAAATGTAACAGGGGAAATGCATTGTGGTCTGCTAATATTGGCAGTGTCTTCAAGGATTTAGCCATAGAAGGAGAACCAAAGTCACAAAGTTAATCTCTGATCATAATCTCTTTATGGTAACTAAAAAAGAAAGAGGAGAATTTCTATACAAATATTCCACAAATAGCTTTAACAACAACAACACAAAGTCTTAAAGTTTATTATCTGTGTAAGTACCCAGAATGTCCATGTCCATCAGGCTAGAAGCTGTATTTTCTGAGTATGAGAAATGGTCTGCACCTATAAAATGGCACATTCATTCCATTTTTGCTGCTCTCTTACTGCTTCAGGAACAAGAAAAGGTAAAGCCAAAGGAGGTCAGGGAAAGTGAAAACAGTTCCTTAAAAGGAGGGGAAAAAATTCTTTTGTAAAAGCTTTATATTCACAAGAAAAGGAAGTTGTATAACTTTCTTCTAATTAGACATTCAACATTGAATTCATAGTTTTTATATAAGGATGTACATTCTTTTTAGTTGGCTGTTACTTACACACTTGTTTTATTGACTTTTCATTTAAAAATATAGTTAAGGTTTATGTAAGCAAAATAATGATTCCCATACCCCAAACCCTGGAGCCTGTACCTATGCTACATTATGTCCCAGTGGAATTTTGCAAGCTGGGCAAGGTGGCAAATGCCTGTTATCCCAGTGATTTGGGAGGCTGGGACACAGGATTGCAAGTTAAAGGCCAGCTTCATCAATTTGGAACGTTCTAAGCAGTTTAGCAAAGCTCTGTCTCAAAATAAAAAGGGGAAAAGGGCTGAGGATGTAGCTAAGTGGTAAAAGACCCCTGGGTTCAATCCCCAGTACAATATATATCTTCAAATCCAAAGGAACTTTGCAGATGTGGTTAGGGGAAGGGAACTTGAAATGGGGAGAACACAATCACAGGAATTCTTAAAAGATGAGAACCTTTACTGGTGTCAGAAGGATTTGATGGGAGACTCAATTTGTCATTCCTGGATCTTATGATAGAAGACGTGCCAGGGACTAGGACTATGAGGGCCTCTTGAGGCTGAAAATACCCACCTCTCCACCCATCTACAGTCAGTGAACAAACAGGAACCTGAGTTCAAAAAGGTGCAAGGAAATGAATTCTGTCAATGATCTCAATGAGCAAGAAAACAGAGTCTCTACTTCTATTTAGGAGCTCTGCCATGCAGACCTTGACTTTAGCCATGTTTACAAAGACTCTGGACCCACAGAACTGTAAATTGATAAATTAACATTGTTTTAAGCTGCTATATGTGTGATAATATGTTACAGCAGCAACAGAAAATGTATTATTGCATCTTGTCCATCCTACATTTTTACAGAGCATGGCATAGTGTCCTGATTATGTAGAATAATAATAACAAGAATAATGATAGTGTATTGGTAATTTACTCTTTAAAAACAAACACACCAGAGTATACAGTGTCATCATCTCCATTTTACAGATAAGGAAACCAGGCTGAGAAAGGAGTGAGCATGATACTTACTTAGGTATTTCCATTTCCACTTACTTCTTAGGCTTTCAAAGCTACAGAAATCACTCATGAATGTGTCCATATGTTGGATCTAACTTAAAGACCTTGCAGCTAATCACCCATATTTTTGTTAGCTATATATGTGTAGATATTAATTATAAGTATATGAGTATGAACTAAAATGTTTTTATCAATGTTACATTTAAATAATAATTGATATAATTTATTTTAAAAGCTGAAAGCATTGACATGGGTACTCAAGAGACCAAGCTTAATGAATCAATCCTATTTTATAATGCTCATTCTGAACAGATCTTATTTACTACTATTCAAAACACTCCTAAACCAATTAACATTTTACTTCAAACTAAAAAATTATATCCACTCTGAGTAAATGTGGTTTAATAAACTCCCTTTACTTCTTGTGCTTCATCTCCCTGTACACAGAGAATGTTATAAATATATTGTTTAAGTAAACACTTGATTTCATGAAGGCTAATTACTTAGCAAAGAAGCTGCAAGATGCCTTGGAGATACTATCTTTGTGTCAGAATTGGTGTTTACTCAAGGCTAAAAGATATTTAGAATTAGGAAAGAAACAAATGCAATTTTATTTAGTGAAGAGCTATAATTGGCTTGTATGGAACAAGTAGAATTAGGTAAAGACAAGCTTAGAGCTATCTATCCTGGGGATAATGAAAAGGAGAGGAAGACCACAGCAGCCTCTAAAGAATGCATTTTACACTGATTTTCTCATTGACTTCCCCGTGAAATATGATAGACATCTCCAGCAACATTTTCTAAATGTGGAAATCCAGGATTTGCAAGCTGGTTATCTTGTATGAGGGCACAGATAAAAACACAAGCTCTGGATAGAAAGGTGGCTAACATTTGCAAGCTTCTCTGTGTATACATTTCAACTTTCCATGGTATCTCCCACTTTTAAAATTCTATCCTGAAATTACTTCAGATCTCCATCAGAGGAAAAATATTAATTAGCCCAATGAGTAACTCTACACATCATATTTTTTGTTGTTTGGAAATAAGTAGAATTGCTGATACTTAAACATTTTCCTTAGAAATGTTTCTACTACTTTTTGCTTTTAGCTAAGTCCTACATGAACTGATGATGATTATTTCCACAAAATAGTGAATGTGTCCCAAAATAAAAACTCCTGGTTTTTATTTAAGAGAATAATCAATATGTGTACTGGCATGAACTTTCAACTATGTATATATATGTATATATGTGTATATTTATGTGCATATAACATAAAATTCATATCTGAAAAAAATATATCTGAAAAGATATGAAAAGTATATGTCTGAAATATATAGGTTTATATACATATGTATGATATGTGTATATATCATATATATCAGGACTGTATATTCATTTCATAGTTTTTTCAAATATATTTATTTCCTATATATACAAACATGTGAAAGATTGAAGTATTTGAGTTTTAAAATTTGTGTGTCAATTTACATTCTCAAAATATTTTAGCCCCATCTTTAGTTGATAGGCCCTAAACTAATGAGGAGGATTTTTTTACCTAAGAAAATTGATATCTGCACTGTCTTAGACCAGGATTCCTAATGACCAATAATTCAATTATTGTGTTTGGTTGTTTTTTTAATCAATTCATGTGACCAGTTATTTCAAAGAGTTGTTTTTTTGAAGAAATGTTTTCATAGAGTATCAGTGGACTATTCCAACAAGAATAGCACTCTGGATCCAAAGCACACTTGACAACACTGTGTTCAATTCAATTTCACCTCTCAGTGATGTGATGATTTGAGAAAATAATCACCCTCTTTAACACATATGTGAATCTGGATTTCAAGAAGCCAGGTATTATTTAATTTCTAAATGATTAAGTTTCTGAAACATATTTTATACCTATCAATACTATAAACTCAAATTATTTGTAAGTGAAATCACAATAGACATGATATGTAGATGATCCTATAATATATATAGCTATAATAATATTCCAGAATATTTCTTTTTGCAGTACTGTGGATTGAACTCAGGGGTGCTCTACCACTGAAGCACATCCCAGCCCTTTTGATTTTAAATTTGAGACATGTTCTTAGTAAATTGCTGATGATGACCTTGAACTTATGGTCCTCTTGCCTCAGCCTCCTGAATTGTTGGGGTTCAGTTACATACCATCACACCTGGAGTATTCTATAATGTTTCATAAAATATACACAGCCAGAGTGGTGTTTAATAGTTTAGATATTTGAGCAAAAATACTTTATCCAGCATTTTAATACATGTAAATTTTTAAATTACATAACTTTTACACATTTGTAGGGTAGTAAAAAATAGTGTTTATCTTTATTCATTCATTCCAAAAATTGCTTTTAAACACTAAAACCTGTTGATAAGATGCAAACAATGATCAGCAGACATTTAGTTGAGATGCATTTTATTAACAGATCCCCAGTATATTCATTTCATCTTTGCTACTCTATAACAGTTTTGAGGTCAGATGTCTCAAATCAAGGCTTCAGCAGGATTGGTTCCTTCCAAGAATGAATCTGTTTTATGCCTCTCTTAAGTTTTGGTGGTATTCAGCAACCTTTGATATGCCTTCATTCATTGACACATCACCCCCATCTGTGCCTCCATTTTCATATCTCCTTTTCTGATCTCCGTATGTTTTCTTACTATTAGAACACCTGTCATTGGATTTAGGAACCCATCCTGAGATTCTTAACCTAATTATATCTGTCAAGATCCTTTTTTCAAATAATGTCACCTTCATAGGTTCTGAGGTTTAGGACTTGAATGTATCTTTTGGGGCCACTATTCGAGCCACTAAACTTATCTTTAAAACTGGCTTTTGTTTTATTTCATACTTTCAAGCATTGGTGAGCAATTCTATGTGTCTAGCCTGAATCAAGCAATAGAATGTAGAGGATTAGTATGGCCTCCTGAGCCAGTTTGCTTTGTTCAAATCTTCTCTCTGCTATTTTGCTTGTAGTGAACTAGGTGAATTACTTTGCCTTGGTTTCCTTCTCTGTAACAATTGCTCATAATAATGGCACATCCCCAAAGGAATTTTTATATTAAATAAATAAAAATGTGTATAAACATATACATATGAGTGTTACCAATTGCCACTATGAAATCGTCCTCCAGTTGCCATTAGGAAACATCTGAGAATTGTTTTCCTTAGCACTAGGTATGATTTTGAAGTGTAGCTCATATAAGAAGACTCAATAGTATTGCTTGTTCTTCCGAGTTGCATTTAAATGAAAGAGATGAACTTGACAAAATGACAGGGATGGTTTAAATCAGAGCAGGCTCAGCTGTATCCCTAGATAGAAACTTCTGACCTTTGGGGGCTATAGAGCAGAAGGAAACGAGCCATGGAAGAAGACGGAAGAAAGCATTTATTCAAGTTTGAAGGGCATGTTAGGCCAGTGATTTGAAATGTACACTGAAAGCTTGGGAAGAGAGATTTGTTGGATATTCACAGAGGAATTAATAGGAGAATTAAGAGGAGAAGCTTAGAAAGAGAAAAATAACAACATCTTAGGAAATATCCAACTGAGAAGAATAGAAGAGGAAGAGTTGCCACTGAGAAAAATAAGATCAGATAGGTAAAGATACAGGAAAGGACAGAAATATATCTCCTCTTAGAAATTAGAGGAAATAATTTCATGATGGAGATCACAAACCGGGTCATATGCTTGAGCAGTGAGGATACTTCCAAAGACAATAGCTTTTCCTCAGTTTGAAATGAAGAAACTGTTATTGGATTTTAGATGAGCAGTAGTTGTAGAGATTTGGGAAACCCACCAAGATTACAAAACTTCACCCATTGTACTTGGTAAGAAATTGGAGCTGATAATTATTAAAGAAGCTTAACAGTCAAAGGAATACATTCAAAATGTTGGGAACAGGACTTATCTTAGAAGGAAGACTTCAATATCCTTGAAGATGATAAAAATGAAAATAACAGCAATTGATGAAGAACATAAAGAGAGAGGGGCCATAATTGTCCTGAAGTCCTAAGGAATGGCAGGAGGAAGAAACTGCTAGGGGGTGACAAAATCCTCAGGACTGGAAATAATTTGGAGAAGCCCACTTGGGACAATGCTGAAGGGTCAGTCACAGATTAAAAAAAAAAATCTGTGACACAGTGAAACATATTCCTGGCCTTCTTATTTCTTTAGCAGGTATTTATTGGGCACCTACTATAATGTAGGTACTGAACAGTAAAACAGACCCAACCCCCCCCACCCCCACCCCCCCCCCAAAAAAAAAAAAAAACCTTTCTGGAGCTCCTATTCTGGTTTTCTTGTGAGCTTAGACTAATCTATAGAATCCTTAAGTAGCATTTGACATTTAATAGCACTACTTAGAAACTGAAGAAATTTGAAGGTGGTGTTGCCTAGAGTTCAAGAGTTAATTAAGCGGACGATTAAGTGATCTTGAGTTGTTAATCATGAGATCAGCTGGGGCAGGGTTTCTCAACCTCAGTACTATGAACATTTGGGGATGGATAATTCTGATTGCCTTTCGCGTTGTAGGATGTTAGCAGCAATCCTATCATCTGCCTACTATATACTACCAATTGAATCCTATCCTTCCCATACCAAATTATGATAACCCAGAATGTTTCCAGATATTGCCAAATATCTTCAGGTGGGGGCGATCAAAATCATCCCAATTGAGAAGCATTGGGCTAGAATGATACATGATGAATATAACTGAAAATGGCCAAGTTATGAAGCTACAGGGGGCAGAGGAAGTTTGGAGTGAAGTAGAAACGGAGAGGAATCAAGGAAGGAATGGTCACAATGATGGATAGCAGATTCAATATGAGTCAGAAAAGTTGAAATGATAAGGGTTCTGTCAGCAGCACCAGACAGAACTTGGAATCAGAAGACTTAGGTCCGAACTTGAACTTTGTCCACATGACCTTGAGTGAACCATGTATCCTCTGAGCCTCAACTGCTTCCTCTGTAAAATGAGATTAATATTACAGGATGTTTTAGAGTTAAATTTAAATACTGCATATTACATTATTTTATATGAAGTAAAGAGCTCTATAAAAATAGCTCTTATTAAGGTTGAGAATGTGAAAAGAAAAAGACCGTCAAAGGGAAAGCAAAGAGCTTTAGCTGTTTCACATGGATGCTTTAGAACATATGCAACAATTCAAAGATGAGTGGTTTATAAACCCTCAACTCTTTTAGGTTTGGTCATCTGTTTCTGAAAACTTCCTAATGCTTTCAATACTCTCAGAAAAATCATGACAGAAGACAGATTTTGGGCAAAATCAGACTACGAGATTTGGATGGTGGCCTAAAACTATGTGTTCTTTTTCATGTTCTGTGAATTTAGAAATAGTCGGGACATTTCTGGTTTACTTTAACGTGTTAAATGTGTGTAGTAAAGTAGGGCTATATTTAGGTCTGAATATCCTGTGTTCCTACCACCCCTGTAGTCCACATGGACTAAAAATATATCACTTTTTAAAGATGATTTCAATGCCCAGCTCCTGTCTGAGCTTTATAGTCAACCTATAAACTCCAAATAATATAGGTTTACAATGGAAACACTGACGGGAGCTTAGGTCAACCAGTTCTAATATTCTGATACTGCCTTGCAGCCTGCAGAAGTTGACTGCTAAAGGTGACTCCTGAGGATCTTTCACAAAGAAAAAACTATGAGAAGGAGACAGTGGGTGAATGCACATCGTCAGAAACAATGTTTTGACATTTAAAACAGTTTAATATAGTATTCTTTTTGGTCCTAATTTGGAATAAGTGTCAGACTATTTTCTACATTTAAACAACTCACTTTCAGTTAGAGGTGGTGACACAAGCCTGTAATCCCAGAAACTCAGGAGGGTGAGGCAGGAGGATGACAAATTCCAGGCCAGTCTCAACAATTTAGTGAGACTCTGTCTCAAAATAATACAAAAAGTGCTGGGGATGTAGTTTAGGGAGAGAGAGCCCCTAGGTTCATCCCCAGTACAAATAACAACAACGATAATAATAATAATCACTTTCTCCAAATGGATGTCAAGAAATATTTCGAAAAATGTTTTTGACAGTGTGTATAAAATATTGTTCCTTTTTGATTAAATCTACCTAGAACACCTGCATATGTCTTTTCCCAATCTTATATTGGAGTCGGGGTTGTCGTATTGCTTTCCTGATGTATCGATTTTTGCATTTCACAATAAAAAAAATCTCCATCCTGGCTTGCACTCAACATTATGTTTCATTTTTTTATGTGTAATTTCCTTGAAGAGATCTCCATGTGTGAAAAAAAACCATTGAAATGGCAGAAGGACCAAGAATAACTGAATTAATGAGTATATTAGACAAACACTTAATGCTGTTTTCTCTACTAGTTTTTTTTTTAATATATGAAAACTGGTTATAAGTACATACTGAAGTTTTACAAGTAAATCCAATAAATTCTCAGTTTCACACCATTACCATTAATATAAAAATTTATTTGCTATTTAAACTTCTGAGCTGGCATCAAACTACAATGGTTACCAATTTTAATCTTTTGGAGAGTTGTGTGCATGGCAGAAATGAGTATTAGGAGATAATAAATCAATGCAGAATGCCTTGTAATATAATTTTCCAAACCACTTATTAAGATCTCTTTTATAAAATATAAAAGACATAATTTCTATGTACTCATAAAATGATGCTATAATCATTTTTTCGAGTTTGTCTTTCTTGCTTGTGAAGTTGTAAAGCAATCCACTTATTTGTCCAGGAAATGACAGCAAAATCTTTATTCTTATAAAGGATTTTACTGAGAAAAAAAGATTACACATTAAAATAAACCAGAATTGCTGCAATATTTTTTTTCAGTTGAATTCCTATCACTGTCCTTTAAAAATGGCCACATTAAAGGAAATAGATAATGAATATCCCTGGTGAGATATGTTTACCATTCAGAAGACCCATCTTCCATGTACTAAATATTCTCTTATCAAATAAAATTTGCTATAGTCTCAATATAAAGATTTATTTTCAATTACTTTTGAGGTCCTCAAGTTAGGATTTTGGCCTTGTAAATACAAAGTCTTTTTGTATACTCCATCCTTTTTTCAAATCTACTGTATTATTCTGAACACTGTCTATATTGCTCATTGTTTGTTTGCAACCTTACAAATTGGATCCTAAGAGACTTTTTCTATTGAGTATCTCTTTCATTGCTGTTTCTTCTATTTATTTCTTAAAACAAGTTAATATTGGATAGTGCCCAAAGATTGTGTGGAAGCCATGATTACATTTCATGAATACATTTTTCAAGATAAAAAATTCACTGCAATTTTAAAGCCAACTGTATAGAAGCCAGGGTTGGGGAAGCAGTAAAGTAGGGAGAGAGCTTACGATCATATAATGACTTTGAATTTTATACAAATAAAATTCAAATAAAATGTCATTTTGTTGCTTCGTTTTGCTTGTTTGGGTTCATAGCCCTGCAGTCATCAGACTTACTTGGAGAAGGTCCCCTCTATTTTAAGCTGCTGTTTTTAGTTAGTGAGTTACAAGAACTGTGTGTGTGTGTGTGTGTGTGTGTGTGTGTATGTGTACCCATATATAGAGAGAGCAAAGGTAAGGCACTTAGTCTCAATTTCTAGAACAATTGTTAAAAGTTGTCTCTTAATTTCAGTCATTACAATCTTTCTCTTCAAAGGTCATGTTATTTTTATTTCCAAAACTTCCAATGTTTTACAGATGCTGTTTACAATCTGTAACGTATATCCTCAATAAAATGTTTAGGTTCATTGCTATCATTGACATTGACAAGCCAAAGTGTTGTTTAATATCCCATTGCATATTTCAACCTCTTTTTTTTAACAAGAACTTTTTTCACTTTCATTAGGAATTGTCTGAATGTCAATTTTTTCTGCATCAATAGTTAAATGCAGAACAACCAAAATTATCAAGATAATTTCATACATATTCATGAAATTTGGAAATTAAAAGTTAAAATCCAAAAATTTCTCATGACGAAAATAAAAATTAAATTAGTTAAAATGTATTCAATATTTTTAAACTATTAATTTATTTTAATTACATATATATGATAGCATGATGCATTTTTATTTATTGTACACAATTGCAGCACATCTTTTCATTTCTCTGGTTTTACACGATGTAGTGTCACACCATATGTGCAGTCATACATGGACATAGGGTAATGATGTCCATCCCATTCCACCATCTTTCCTCACCCCATTCTCTCTCCCCACTCCTCCCTCCCCTTTGCCCAATCAAAGTTACTCCATTTTTCCCATATATTGCAACCCCTTTATGCATCATGCTTCTTCTGAAAATTTGATAATCCTGTAGTTTAGAAAAATTCTATCCTAACTCTTCTTCAATATTGCTTGTAGTTAAAAACTCTGGACTACTTATAAGGGGGAACTATTTGTCCCTACTATCCTATGATTGAATTTAGTTTCTATTCCTTCCTGTTTTCTCTATTTTTCCAATTATATTCAATTATTATCAGCATTTATATTTAAGCCACACTTAAATTACACTATTTTTCAATGAATTATTTAAGGTTATTTTAGTGGGAAATAACAGAAATTCAACTGAAAATGACTTGTACTAAAAAGGAACTTTAGGGATTTATGAATCTAAAATATCTTGCTATGAAACTCTCTCAGGTAAGAACTGATTCAATGGTTCAATCTATTTACTGATAGACATATATAAATATATATAGGGAGATGCAGATAATTTATTATGTTTGTGTGTGTATACAGATTATTCAAAATCAGTTTTGGTCTACTAAGTATTATTCATAGTTAACCTTCCTCATGTTATTTAGGTGATTACTGTTTCATTTTAAAAATACAAGTGATACAATGATGTGTGTATATGTATGCACATACATATATGTACACACATTTGTGCATGTACATTGATACACATTCATGTATGTATGTGTAAATAATATATATTCACATAATATGAAGTACTGTGTGAGACCTTATTTTGTGATGGGATTTTGATTGGAATAGCATTAAATCTTATAGTACTTTCAGTAATATGGTCATTTTGATAATATTAATTCTGCCTATCCAAGAGCAAGGTAGATATTTTCATCTTCTAAGGATTTCTTTGACTTCTTTCTTTGAGGTTCTGTTATTTTCATTATATAGTTCTTTCACCTCTTTCATTAAGTTGATTCCCAAATATTTTATTTTTTTGAGGCTATTTAAGTGGGGTAGTTTTCCCTGTTTCCGTTTCTGAGGACTTGTCATCGATATTCAGAAATGCCTTTGATTTATGGGTATTGATTTTATATCCTGCTACTTTGCTGAATTCATTTACTAGTTCTAGAAGTTCTCTGGTGGAACTTTTAGGGTCTTCTAGGTATAGAATCATATCATCAGCAAATAGTGCATAATTTGAGTTCTTCTTTTCCTGTGTGTATCCCTTTAATTTCTTCCATCTGTCTGATTGCTCTTGCTAGCGTTTCAAGAACTATGCTAAACAGAAGTGGTGAAAAAGAGCATCCCTGTCTTGTTCCAGTTTTTAGAGGGAATGTCTTCAATTTTTCCCCATTTAGAATGATGTTGGCCTGGGGCTTAGCATAGATAGCCTTTATGATGTTGAGGTATATACCTGTTATCCCTAATTTTTCTAGTGTTTTGAACATGAAGGGGTGCTATATTTTGTCAAATGCTTTTTCTACATCTATTGAGATGATCATATGATTCTTATCTTTAAGTCTATTGATGTGATGAATTATATTTATTGATCTCCGTATACTGAACCAAACTTGCATCCCTGGGATGAATCCTACTTGATCATGGTGCACGATCTTTTTGATATGTTTTTGTATTTGATTTGCCAGAATTTTATTGAGAATTTTTGCTTCTATATTCATAGAGATATTGGTCTGAAGTTTTGTTTTTATGATGTTTCTTTGCCTGGTTTTGGAATCAGGGTGATGTTGGCCTCATAGATGAGTTTGGAAGTGCTCCCTCTTTTTCTATTTCCTGAAATAAATTGAAGAGTATTGGTATTAGTTCTTCTTTAAAGGTCTTATAGAACTCAGCTATGTATCCATCTGGTCCCGGGCTTTTCTTGGTGGGTAGACTTCCAATATCATCTTCTATTTTGTTGCTTGAAATAGATCTGTTTAAGTTGTGTCTATTATCTTGATTCAATTTGGGTAAATTATATGACTCTATAAATTTGTTGATGCCTTAAATATTTTCTATTTTATTGGGGTACAAGTTTTCAAGATAATTTCTAATTATCTTCTGTATTTCTGTAGTGTCTGTTGTGATATTTCCTTTTTCATCATGTATATTAGGAATTTGAGTTTTCTCTCTCCTTTCTTTGTTAGCATGGCTAAGGGCTTGTCAATTTTATTTACTTTTTTCAAGGAACCAACTTCTTCTTCTGTCAATTTTTCAATTGTTTCCTTTCTTTTAATTTTATTGATTTAAGCTCTGATTTTACTCATTTCCAATTTTTCTACTGCTTTTGGTGTTGATTTGTTCTTCTTTTTCTAGGGCTTTGAGATGTAATGTTAAGTCATTTATTTGTTAACTTTTTCTTCTTTTAAGGAATGAACTCCATGCAATGAACTTTCCTCTTAGAACTGCTTTCATAGTGTCCCAGAGATTTTGTTATGTTGTATCTGTGTTCTCATTCACCTCTAAAAATTTTTTAATCTCCTCCTTGATGTCTTCTGCAACCCATTATTCATTCAATAGCATATTATTTAGTCTCTAGTTGTTGGAGTAGATTTTATTTCTTATTTTATCATTGATTTCTAATTTCATTCCATTATGATCTGATGGAATGCAGGGTAGTATCTCTACTTTTTTGTATTTGCTAAGAGTTGCTTTGTGGCATAATATATGGTTTATTTTAGAGAAGGATCCATGTGCTGCTGAGAGGAAAGTGTATTCTCTTGTTGAAGGATGAAATATTCTATATATGTCAGTTAAGTCTATTTAGCTAAGTCATTTTTAAATTAAATTAGCATCATTAATGATAAAACTTTTAAATTAGAATGTAGCTTTATTTTAATTATATAGTAACTCAAAAAAAATATATTGCTTTGACCCAGGGATAATTCTATGTGGGTTCAGAGTTGGAAAACATTTCTACTCAATTGTGCTCAGTGTTATTAAGTTCCTTTGGTTGATTGTTTGGTTAGTTGTTTAGTTGGTTATAACAATTTTCTCCTGTGGCATTTCCAATCTACTCCAACAGGATATAAAATTATGTGGGGAGTTTTTTTTTCCTCCTATCAGCAAAGATTTTTCCTATTAATTAGTGCTGATATCTGTGCTCAAGAGAAATTAGTCCTCTTTTCCTTTTTTAAAAATCAAAATCCTTGCTGACAGGGATAGTTAGTTGATAACTTGTGCTTTTATTTAAGAATATGATGTATAAATGCTCAACTTTGTGATTTATTTTTATTGCATAAAACCACCTATTATTTCTTGAACATGCTATTACCTTCTGCCTCTAATAGTTTCTTCTCATTGATTAATTCACCCTTTAATACTTTACTTATAATCTTTTTTGAAAAACTATGTTGATTTACTCTCTCACAGGCAAGATTGGGGAATTCTCCCTTATACTCTAAAAATATTGTAAGCATAGATCACTCTCAGTTATCAATCTGTGTTATTAAATTCCTGTTTTGATCCTACCTAATTATAGTTCCTCTAGGACAGGGCCGTGTCACTCCTCTTCAACATCTTTAACACTTAGCAGAGTACCCAGCACCATACATGTATTAAAAGTTGTTATAGATGTAGAAGGAGAATTGTATCACATTCATTTTCATGCTCTGAAGTGCCCAACACAATGCTTCAACATAGACAACCATCTTTTCTTGAACTGTATAGTATAATCACTAAAAAGGAGCACCAGCATCTCTTTAAGTTCACTTAGCATCAATGCTTCTGTTTACTTAATGCTATAAAAAGAGACCTTTCCAAAATTGTTCAATTATAGAAAATGGATATGAAATGGAATCTGTGAGTTTGGAACTACAACAACACATTACCCAGAGATAATGAGATTTCATTTATCTCTTTTTCTTAGCCTGAAGATACAGTCTTTCTAGGTCATTCTTTCACACATTCTGAAGCATTATCACTCATGGAGTTGAATACAATGCAGAAATTTCCCTCTGAATATAAAAAAGAAAATTTATCTTAAAAAAGTTGAGATTATAGAAAGTTAACCATGCTCTTAAACACTTAGAAAATAAACAATGTTAAGAAAAATAATACAAATGATTTAAAGTAAACAGAAACTTTTGGATTTTGAATATATTTAGTATTTCTTTAGTCATTTTTGAAAGACTGTTACTTTTTCCCCTAAATATTTATCATTCACAGTAAAATGCTCTCATGAAGTTTATAACATACTTACATTATTTTTTTCTGTGTGTGTGTGTGTGTTTTCTATGTAAATGTTACTAGGAGTGATATAGCATACAATGTTTTTAGGGTATAGAAGGGGATCCTTCAGTCTTGCCTGTGAGAGAGGTGATCAACATAGTTTTCCAGAGAAGATTGTATGTAAAGTATTAAAGGGTGAATTAAACAATGGGAGGAAACTATTAGAGGCAGAAAGTAATAGTTCACTGGGATTGAACCCAGTGGCACTGTACCACTGAGCTACATCCAAAGCACCTTTTCATTTTTTAGAGACAGGGTCACATTGACAAGGCTGACCTCAAATTTGTGATTACCCTGGCTTAGCCTCCCAGGTAACTAGGATCACTAATTATGCCCAGCAACATTTTCTATTTTAATATGCACTTGGATAACAGATCTACTACATAAGAAAGTGTAATGCTTTACATATAACTTAATGATGGAAGTGAGCTATATGCTTCTTTCTAGAAGGACTGAAATTAAGGTATGTAAATTTGTCAAAAAAATAAAAACCCTTCTTCATTTGGTATTATACTCTTCATAATTTTTTAAATAAGTAAATAATAAAAATTGGAGTTCTTAGATATTGGGAAAAGTCAATCTGTTGATTCTGCTGTGTTTTCTTTGACTTTATAGGTAGGAAAAGAATAATCTTAACTTTTCATCTTAAGTGAATGATTAGCATCTTTAAAATATTTTTTAATATTTATTTTTACGTGTAGATGGACACAACACAATGCCTTTATTTTTTATGTGGTGCTGAGGATTGAACCTGGGTCCCGCCTGTGCTAGGCGAGCACTCCACTGCTGAGCCACAATCCCAGCCCCTTCAAAATATTTTGTAATAACCTTTTTGAGACAGTTCCTAGAGTTAAGGCATTTTGTTTGCAGAAACTTCCTAAAGAGATGATATATCAATCACAGTCCTATTAGCTGTATATTTATAATATCATTAATTTAAAAAACAATATTATTTAAATTATACACATAATATTTTAATAAGCAGCTCTTTTGCTAAGGCTAGTTCAATTTTACTTAAACTGTATGGTGGGTACCTTCCATTTGCTCTTCTATGTACACCAAGCTCCACTTGATTTCTGCTCCTAAGAGTCCAGTTAATACAAACAAAATCAGTGGACTCCCTTCCACTTTTATTTACTGTTGAGTGTGGCAATAAGAGGCTTCAGTAGGAAGTCATGGTGAAAGGAGAGTTGGGTTATCATTTTTTATTCCTCTTGTTTTCTTCTTGCTGGGTCTCCTTGGGCTGTCAGTCCAGGGAAGACCAGATAGCCCCTCAGACAGCCCCCTGTATCAAAGAGTCCCTCCAGAATTTAGCAGCAACTACTTTCAGGCTTAGTCCTGGAAACCATTCCCTGTTACCAACCCCAGACTATTGCACTATCTTTTGTTTTTCCCAAACCCTGTGTTCACCTCTGCAAATAATCGCCTATGAAACTCTCTTAAAAACAACCAATTTGAGTGAGCCATCTGTTTCCAGACAGGACCTGATACATGCACTCTTTATGCATATCGTCTATAAACATTGATATACAGTCCTTTAATTTTTATGGAGATTTATTAGTATTCATACATATGGCATCTAAATAGACACCTAAAAGAAATTTGCCGACATCCATAACACAGGTATAAATGAGAAATAGCTGTACAAGATGGACTGGCTATGCATACACTATGTACTCTATAAACTTTGTTCAGAAACACAGTATCTCATTCAGAGTCACATTTCTCATTTTTAGAACGCAATTATAATTAGCTTGTTTCTCTCTTTGCCCTACCTAAGACATCTTATAACTACAAATTGGAATGAAAGAGCCTAAAAGCACACTAACACCAAAATAAAGTGACAGATGACAGCCAAACAGCAAGAAAGGTGACAGAAAATATAAATAGAAGACACAAGTCTTAACAAACACAGCTGTCTAGAGCAAAAGGAAAAATAAATATTTCCAGACACCTTGATGGACCCCTGGAGCATCATTATACTCTAACCCAAAAGACAAACTCATGTTCACATTTGTGATCTCAGGCTACATGTACTGTGCCTAAAAACAGAGCAGACATAAAATATATTTGAAAAACCCCATTGGTGATAGTTTAATCTTGATTTAAAAAATTAAACTTTAAGTGGCATTATTTAGTTATATGGGGGATGAGATGAATTTACAGTGGAATTTTATACACATATAGACAAACATCACAGTGAATGACATCAAGTGAATTATTACTTTTTTTACTTATTCCTCTACCTACTTCTTCTATGTATTTATTTTCCCCACTGACTTCAATCTTAATTTCTGACAGTTTCAATACACCTGAAGGGATCTTTCTGTTTGGTTTCTTAATTTCTTAACTTCTTCTTCCCCAATAATCTTGCATCCCACCTTACCTTAGCCATGAACTAGACTCTGTTATTATCAACACGAGCAACCAGCATTTCTATTTCATGAGTTAATATGTCCTCACTGTTGGGAAAAGGTATAAAGGCAGCCACACCCCAAAAACCCCAACATGGCACCTGAGGAGCTTCTCTTCCTCTCTCCCTTTCCCGCTGTCGCCAAAAACTCCCGCGAGCGCCAATTCTCCCGCCGGCGCCAATATTCAAATCTCACTGGCGGGGAACCTTAGCCCCAATAAGAACTAATTTTGTGGGCTCCAGAACTGACATCTGGAAGAACTGATCAATAAACGGGTGACCTGTCATTCTCCTAAGCCCTGCCACCTCTCCTTAGATCTATATAAGCCCACAGCCTTTTGTAATAAAGTGGAACTCCTCCGGTGACTTGTCTCGCGTTGGTTCTTCTTTCACTTTTCACTCACCATCTTTTTTCCTATCATTCCAGCACACTCAGTCTATGACAACAGTTCTAACAAAGCTTAAATTTCATGGTCAATGACCATGATCTCTCTCTTGAATACATGTTCAACTACCTTTTCTTATTTTCAGTATGGTGGGCTGAATAGTGTACCCACTAAAGTAATTTGTATTCTAATGCCTGGATTTGTGAATGTCACCTTATAGGGCAAAGGAGGAATCTGAATATGTGATTAGATTAAAAATTTTGTGATGGAGAGATTATCCTGGATTTTCCATGTGAAACTGTAGTTGTAACCATATGTATTCTTATAAAAAGGAAGCAGGAGAATTTGGCACATAGAAGAGAAGGCAATGTGACCAGATAGCAGAACTAGGAGCAGTGTAACCACAAGCCAAGGCATGCCCAGAAATTACCAAAAGCTAGAAGAGGCAAGGAATGAAGTCTCCTCTACAACATCTACAGGAAGCACTGCCCTATTGACCACTAGTCCACAGCCCAGTGATATTCACTGGGACTTCTAGACATCATTACTGTGAGAGAATAAATTTCTATTGTTTTAATTTACCACATTTGTTAAAGATTTACTATGACCATAGGAAATTAATGCACTCACATTTTAATACTTAAAATGAAATAAAACCTTGGTTAATTTCGATCTCTGCTTACTCCACGTCTGCATCTATAAAAGCAAATGTCATTGGGTGAAACAGCCACCACAATGGCTTAAAATTCACATACGTTTAATTCATGAGTACACCTACCAAGTGGGATCTTAATGTTCTCAGCAGTCCTACTATATTTGTTAGTCTTACCAAACATCTTAATGACTATTGCATATCTTCTCTTCTCTCCTTTTTTCAATCCATAATTCCTCCCCTCATCCGTATTTTCAGCTGATGATCTCATGTCTTTCTTCATTGAGAAAAATGCAAGCAATAAGAAGAAAATTTCTTCAGAAGGCTACCTCTCTCAAATACACACACACACACACACACACACACACACAACTGAATTCCTGATCTCCACCTCCCTGACACTTGATCTCGTTTCATTCTTCCTAACGTAATTGATTAAAACTCCATCTATCTTCTTGTTCAAGTCATAAACATTGGAATCATCTTTGATTTCTCTCATTCTTTCATAGTTCATATCTATTGCATCAGGAAATCATTTTGACCTCATCTTTATAATATGCCTTGAATTTGGACCCCTCCCTGCTTCCTTGTGACCTACCTTAAGCCCTCATTGTCTCCTTTATGTCAATGGTCCCCTGACCATTCTCTCTCTTTCTGCCATTCTCCACAGTGTGTAATCTCAACACATGAGCCAGTGTGTTCCTTTTGAGTGTCAGCATGTCGTTCTGGTTCAAACCCTCCGAATTTCACTTATAGTAAAATTCCAAACTCTTGCAATGGTCTACAGGCTCTTACATGATGAAGCCATCTGTCATCTGTTTGCTAACATCTATTACTATTTCTCATTCACAAATTTTTCCAACCACAAAGACCTCTTACTTTTCCTCAAACATACCAGGCATGCTCCCACTCTGGGGACCTTACCCTCCATGCTTTCTGATAGTAGTTCTCCTTAATTATCTGCATGGCTAAATGCCTCACCTCCTTTAAATGGTTTCACTTAAAATCTTTCTCAATGAGGCATACCCTGACTACCCTATTTAGAATTGCACCACTATTAAAATCCGAATTCTCTCTACTCTGTATTTTTCTTTATATTTCCCAAAGAATTTAATACCTCCCACTATCCTGCACAGTTCACTTATTTTTATGTGTATAATTTATTGTCTGTCTCCCTCTTCTGAAATGTGAACACCCCAAAAATGAGATTTTTTTTGGTTTTTTCCATGATATACTCTAAGCCTGGCACACAGGAGGTGCTAAATATTTATTATATTGCTAAAATGAACTAAGAGTCTCTTAGAGGTTTAAAATTTTTATCACAAAATATGAATGAATATAAATTAATATTATAATTTTAATTCATATCAATTCATGAAACTAAAAATTCTCATACTTTCAAATATTTTAATTTTGGACAAGAAGAATATTATTATTGTGGCATGACATTTTGTTGTGATAATCTGAAAATTCTGGTTTTACATTAGAATTTCTGTCTTAAAATTACACAGAAAAATGAACTAAGCTGCCCTCTTTATCACAAAACACATAATTGCTATTCTCAGAGGATAATGTAAGGTATTTGTCTATAATACTGATCAATGTGGTGCTATTTGAATTTATGCAAATAATGTATGTGATTCATAGCATTAGAATATTACCAAAGCAGAATTTTAAAAACAGATTAAGTATTTAGCTTCTATATTCACCCTTAACTTTACTGTTAAAATCATTGTAGTGTTTGTCATTCCTATGCCAGATAATTTATATATGCTATTTCTATTAGTTATCACAACAATTTTATCAAGCAGGTAAAAAAATGCACATTTCATATGTAAGGAAACTAAGATAAGAAGAATTATGTATTTGCTCCAAGAAAATGCTGTAACAAGGAGTTAGACTTAAGACTTCATGTCCACAAATCCTGTGTGGTACCCACTATGCCAAGAAAAACAACTGCATTAATTTAAGTAGGAGGCTAGATTCAAACACCCTTTTAAATTTTGTGGTACCAAAAGTATAATTCTCCTAATGCATGGAAAACAGTTTAATAATAATGTGCATAGTACCAGTTTTTGATATTCAATCTAAGAATTCATACATCTGAACGTAACTTGTTCTCAACTTTTAAGACACCTTTAACTGTTCATTACCAAGAACTTTGGCTTAACTTGTATCATCAGACATAATATATTGCAGATGTAAAATCAAAGTCCTTCATCAGTGGATCTGAGCAGATCAATCACTGGTTCTTGACTCTGCCATGAAAATTAAAAGGCACACACAAAGCAAGCATTTCCAGAAGGAAAGAAAAATTCTTGTTATCTACAATAACAATAAGGTTACATAAAAAGTAGTGGAAAAGATTAGCTGCCTTCATGAAGTTGTGAAGACTATCCATGGGAATAAAAAATTTAAGTGAAATTTATCCATAATTTACTCTCACCATTGTGAACTATCACTAAGGAGGCCTCCAAACAAATATGCTTTGTAGTAGGAGAATCTTTATGAAAATATGAACGGAATTCTCCTACTTTAAGACGGCAAAGCAACAGGATACGGAAACACTGGCTGCAGTTCAAAAACCTCCAGTCTGACAATCTGGCTTGACCTGAGATAATAGTTCCTGGACTTTACTTGCCATGATTTAAATGTAAATCCCAATGTGTGTTTACTCTGAAGAGAATTGCGAAGGGTTACATTTTCTTTTTCCGAAGGTATTGATGATCCTATAACAAAAAAAAATTATCAAAAATTATTTTTCAAAATGAATTTTAGTGATCATCAATAAATGGTGAAGGAATAAATTAAAATTGAACAAGAATAAGTAAGCTAAATAATACAAATTTCAAAAATGTTACTTTTGGTGTTATTTATACATTTCCAAACTAGCAATAAGAGCCTCAGACTTTTTTGAACTCTGTGTATTTTTGAGGATTTACATTCATTAATTTAACTAAAACCGAATGATCCATGAATTTTCAAAATTTTGAGTTTTCTGCCTAGAGAATTGTGTTGTCTGAGCATTGCTTTGATCTATATTTAAAACAGTTTTGTTGAGATAAAGTTTATATGCCAAAGCATATACTCATTCCAAGTCTATAACTTGATGGTTTTTAATATACTTAGAGTTATACTTCTATCTTCACAATCAATTCTATAACATTTTTATTACCCCTAAAAGAAACTCCATAGCCCTTAGCTATCATACCTAATCGTCCCATTCTGAACAACTGATAATCTATTTTCTAGGGCAAAGGAGTGGACTGCCCAAGTCCTCTAGAAATAATATCTTGTAGCCATGTGTACTAGATGCTGTTTTGGAATTACTAAGCCTCTTTACCTGCCTGGATGTCAATCTTGCTTTGATTCCATCCCTTCTTTCATGCCCTTATATTTCCCTTTTAGCATGGGAATGTTTACTGTGTGCCACTGTGAGTGTGTGTTTATGTGTGTGTACACGCATGTGTTCACATGCTATTGGCTTTGGGATTTTATTTTTTTAATTTATTTATTTATTCTAATTTGTCATATATGACAGTAGAATGCATTTCAATTCATATTACACATATAGAGCACAATGTTTCATGCCTCTGGTTGTACACACAGTAGAATCACCATTCATGTCCTCATACATGTACTTAGGATAATGATGTCCAACTCATTCCACCATCTTTCCTTCCCCCATTCATCCTCTCTTTCCTTCCCTCACCTTTACCTTATTTAAAGTTCCTCCATTGCTCCCATGCTCCCCCCCAACCCCATTATGGATCAGCATCCACATATCAGAGAAACCATTTGGCATCTGGTTTTTATGAGATTGGTTTACTTCACTTAGCATAATATTCTCCAGCTTCATCCATTTACCTGCAAATGCTCTTCTCTTTGTGTGTGTGTGTGTGTGTGTGTGTATGTGTGTGTGGTGCTGGGATTGAACCCAGGATCTTGTGCATGTGAGGCAAGCACTCTACCAAATGAGGTATATCCCCAGTCCTTATTTTCTTTTAATGCTGAATAGTATTACATTGTATTTAAATATAACACATTTTCTTTATCCATTCATCTACTGAAGGGCATATAGGTTGGTTCCACAGTTTAGCTATTATGAATTATGCTGCTATAAATATTGACATGGCTGCATCACTGTAGTATGCTTTTTTTTAAGTCCTTTGGGTATAAACCAAGGAGTGGGATAGCTGGGTCAAATGGTGGTTCCATTCCAAGTTTTCCAAGAAATCTCCATACTGTTTTCCATATTGGTTGCGCCAATGTGCAATCCCACCAGCAATGTATGAGGGTGCCTTTTCCCCCACATTATCAGCAACAATTGTTGTTTGTATTCTTGATAGCTGCCAATCTGACAGGAATGAGATGAAATCTTAGAGTAGTTTTGATTTGTATTTCTCTAATTGCTAGAGATGCTGAACATTTTTCATATATTTGTTGATTGATTGTATATTATGGTCTAAGAAGTGTATGTTTAGTTCCTTGGGCCATTTATCGTTTGGGTTATTTGTTTTTTTGGTGTTAAGTTTTTTGAGTTCTTTATATATCCTAGAGATTAATGCTCTATCTGATGTGTGTGTGTGTGGTGAAAATTTGCTACCATTCTGTAGGCTCTCTATTCCCCTCACTGATTGTTTCTTTTGCTGAGAAGCAAGTTTTTAGTTTAAATCCATCTTATTTATTGATTCTTGATTTTATTTATTGTATTATAGGAGTCTTATTAAGGAAGGCAGGGCCTAATCCAACTTGATGATGATTTGGGCCTACTTTTTCTTCTATAAGGCGCAGGGTGTCTGTTTTAATTCCTAGGTCCTTGATCCTCTTTGAGTTGAATTTTGTGCATGTTGAGAGATAGGGGCTTAACTTCATTTTGCTGCATATGGATTTCCAGTTTTCCCAGCACCATTTGTTGAAGAGGCTATCTTTTTTCCAATGCATGTTTTTGGCACCTTTGTCTAATATGAGATAACTATATTCATGTGGGTTTTTCTCTATGTCCTCTATTCTGAATGCTTGGTCTACCAGTCTATTTTTGATGCCAATATCATGCTGTTTTTGTTACTATTGTTCTATAGTATAGTTTAAGGTCTAGTATAGTGATGCCACCTGCTTTACTCTTCCTGCTGAGCATTGCTTTAGTTAATCTGGGTCTCTTATTTTTTCAGATGAATTTCATGATTGCTTTTTCTATTTCTATGAGGGATGTCATTGGGATTTTGCTTGTAATTGCATTACATCTGTATAGTGCTTTACATAGTATGGTCATTTTGACAATATTAATTCTTCCTATCTAAGAACAAGGTAGATCTTTCCATCTTCTAAGGTCTTCTTTAATTTCTTTCTTTAGAGTTCTGTAGTTTTCATAGTAGAGGTCTTTCACCTCTTTTGTCAAGTTGATTTCCAAGTATTTAATTTTTTGAGGCTATTATAAATGGGGTAGTTTTCCTAGTTTCTCTTTCAGAGTATTTCTCACTGATGCACAGAAATACCTTTGATTTATGGGTGTTGATTTTTATATACTGCTACTTTGCTGAATTCATTTATTAGTTCTAGAAGTTTTCTGGTGGAATTTTTTGGATCCTCTAGGATGGGCAAATAGTAATAGTTTGAGTTCTTCTTTTCCTATCCATATCCCTTTAATTTCTTTTATCTGTCTAATTGCTCTGGTCAGAGTTTAAAGAACTATGTTAAATAAAAGTGGTGAATAGGGCATCCCTGTCTTGTTTCAGTTTTTAGAGGGAATGCTTTCAGTTTTTGTCCAATTAGAATGATGTTGGCCTGGGGCTTAGCATAGATAGCTTTTACAATATTGAGATATGTTCCTGTTATTCCTAGTTTTTCTAGTGTTTTGAATAGGAAAGAGTGTTATATTTTGTTGAATGCTTTTACTGCATCTATTGAAATGATCATATGATTCTTTAAGTCTTGATGTGATGAATTACATTTATTGATTTCCATATATTGAACCAACCTTGCATCCCTGAGATGAATCCCACTTGATCATGGCACTATCTTTTTGATGTGTTTTTGTATTTTATTTGCAGAATTTTATTGAGAATTTTTGCATCTATGTTCATTAGAGAATTAGGTGTGAAGTTTTTTTTTTTCTTTGATGTATCTTTGTCTGGTTTTGGAATCAGGGTAATATTGGCCTTATAGAATGAGTTTGGAAGTATTCCCTCTTTTTCTATTTCATGAAATAATTTGAGGAGTATTGGTATTAGTTTCTCTTTGAAGGTCTTGTAGAACTCAGCTGTGTATCCATCCAGTCCTGGGCTTTTATTGGTTGGTAGGCTTCTGATAGCGCCTTCTATTTCATTACTTGAAATTGATATTTTTAACTTGTGTATATCATCCTGATTCATTTTGGGCAAATTATATGACTCTAGAAATTTGTCAATGCCTTCAATATTTTCTATTTTATTGGAATACAAATTTTCAAAATAATTTCTTATTTACTTCTGTATTTCTGTAGTGTCTGTTTTGATATTTTCTTTTTCAACACGGATGTTACTAATTTGACTTTACTCTCTCCTTTTCTTTGTTAGCATGAATATAACAGTTTATCAATTTTATTTATTTTTCCAAGAACCAACTTTTTCTTTGTCAATTATTTTGTTTCTTTTGTTTTGATTTCATTGATTTCAGCTCTGATTTTAATTATTCACTGTCTTCTACTGCTTTCTGTGTTTATTTGTTGTTCTTTTTTTCTAGGGCTTTGAGTTATAATGTTTGGTCATTTATTTGTTTACTTTTTCTTATTTTAAGGAATGAAGTCCATGTAATGAACTTTCCTCTTATTACTGCTTTCCTAGTGTCCCAGAGATTTTGATATGTTGTATAGTGTTCTCATTTATCTCTAAGAATTTTTTAATTTCCTCTTTGCAAAATGTCTTTTGTAACCCATTGTTCATTTAATAGCATATTGTTTAGTCTCCCAGTGTTGGAATAGCTTTTATTTCTTATTTTATTTCTAATTTCATTCAATTATGATCTGATAAAATGCAGGGTAGCATCTCTACTTTTTTATATTTGCTAAGAATTGCTTTGTGGCATAATATATGGTTTATTTTAGAGAAGGATCCATATTCTGCTGAGAAGAAAGCCTATTCACTCGTTGATGGATGAAATATTCTATATATGTCTGGTAAATCTAAGTTATCGGTTGTATTATTGAGTTCTATAGTTTCTTTTTTTTTAGCTTTTGTTTGGAAGATCTCTCCAGTGGTAAAAGAGGTGTGATAAAGTCACGCAGAATTATTTTGTTGTGTTTTATTTGACTCTTGAATTTGAGAAGAGTTTGTTTGATGAACATAGACGCTCCATTTTGGAGGACATATATATTTATAATTGTTGTGTCTTATTGATATATAGTTTCCATAAGCAATATGAAATATCCTTCTTTATCTCTTTTGATTAACTTTGACTTAAAGTCTACTTTATTTGATATGAAGATGGAAACCCCTGCTTGTTTTCACAGTCCACGTGAGTAATATGTTTTTTCTCAACCTTTCACCTTCAGTCTGTGGATGTCTTTTCCTATGAGATGAGTCTCTTGAAGGCAGCATATTTTGGGGTCTTTTTTTTTTTTATCCAATCTGCCAGTCTATGTCTTTTTATTGGTGAGTTTAGGCTATTAACATTTAGGGTTATTATTGAGACATGATTTGTATTCCTGGTCATTTTTGTTTATTTTTTGGTATTTAATTTGAATTGGTTTCTCCTGTGATTGATTTTTCCTTTAGTGTAATACTTCCCTTTGCTGATTTTCATTATTGTTTTTCATTTCCTCCTCATGAAATATTTTGCCAAGGATGTTCTATACTTCAGGCTTTCTAGTTGTAAATTCTTTTAACTTTTGTTTATCATAGAAGGTTTTTTTTTCATCATCAAATCTAAAGTTTAATTTTGCTGGACTTAAGATTCTTGGTTGGCATCCAATTTCATTCAGAGCTTGATACATGTCGTTCCAGATCTTCTAGCTTTCAGGATCTGGGTTGAAAAATCTGCAGAGATACTAATTGGTTTTCCTCTATATGTAATATGATTTCTTTCTCTTTTTGCTTTTAAGATTCTTTCTTTATTCTGTATGCTAGGTATTTTCATTATGATGTGGCTTGGTGAAGAACTGTGGTGATTTTGTTCATTTGGTGTCCTCTAAGCCTCTTGTATTTGATTTTCCAATTCATTCTTTATGTTTGGAAAATTTTCTGATATTATTTCATTGAATAGACTGTTCATTCCTTTGGTTTGTAACTCTATGCCTTCTTCTATCCCAATAATTCTTAAATTTGGGCTTTTAATGTTCTTCCATAATTTTTGAATGTTCTGTTTATGGTTTCTTATCATCTTCACTGTGTGGTCAAGATTCTTTTCAAGATTATATATTTTGTCTTCATTGTCTGAGGTTCTGTCTTCCAAGTGCTAATTTTTTGGTGGTGCTTTCTATTGAGTTTTTATTTGGTTTATTGTTTCCTTCCTTCATTTTAAATATTTCTATTCATTTTTTTTTCAGAATCTCTATCTCCTTATTGAAATAATCTTTTGCTTCCTGTATTTGCTTATGTAACTCTTTATTGAAATGATGTTTTGTTGCATGTATTTGCTCTCTCATATCATCCTTTCATTCACAGAACATTTTAATTATGTACATCCTGAACTCCTTCTCTGTCTTTTCTTCTGTTGTGCTGGCCATGGATTCTAATAATGTAGTATCTTTGTTTGTTTGGGGCACTTTCTTCCCCTATTTTTTCTTATTGTTCATGTGTCTTCATTTCTAGCACTGCAGATACAAGGTATTATGTTTTTACCCTATAGGCTTATAGTGACCCTGCAGGGTTCCAATACCTCTCCTTTAAGGGAGAGAACAATATTAACAGATCCCAATACAAACAATATACAGTCTTAAATTAAATAGCTGCTATTAAGACATTTATGGTTTCATCACAATATACAGAAATGGTGAGTTCAATTATTATCTACAATATAAACATTAAGCTTACATAAGGGTCTACAGTTTCTGATGTGGACAAAGAGAGAACTGGTGGTGAGGTGTTAGATGAGATGTTAAGTGGGTAGAAGGTGAGGATATAGAGTTATTAGATCTTAGGGAGTGTTAAAGAACAACCTAAAAAATTTCTTAGTAGCAGGGAAAAAGAGAGAAAGTGATTTGGAGGAGACAAATAAGTGGGAAGACAATAGAGAGAGTAAAAAAAGCAAACACAAATATTAAGAAAAATTAAAAAATGTAAAAGAATATACAATACAACAGTAATAGACTATTCAGACATCCCAGTCCTCAGTAGCCTAATTCATGAAAGTTACTTGGTTTCATATTTGTTATGGATATGAGGGCAGGAGGAGAGAGAAAGAAAAAAGAAAAAGAGAAAATCTGGACAGAAGATATAAAGATTGTTTTGGTTGGAGATCAATATGTTTCCTGCTTCCCTTCTCATCCAATAAGTGGAGTTGTCTGTTGTTTTCTGGTATCTCCACCCTCAGGATGCTGAAGGTTATTAGTATGGGAGGGTTGGTCTTATGGGTCGAGCTCCTGGAGGTGGGATACAGCACTTGCCGGTCCCCGATGGGAGACTGCACCGAAAGGATCTCCTTTAGGGCCCACTCATATGATGTGGGTACCTGGTCTTATCTCCTTATATCACCTGTAGACCTCGCAATTTCTGGTCTCTAATTAGTCTCTAAACTGTATCTTACCCTCTCCCTTTCTACTTCCCAATCAGGAACCTCTCTCTCTGGAGGTCTTATGGGCTGCTCTCTGGGGTCTGTGCACCTGTTGTGAAGAGCTGTTTTGAATTGGGCAGTTCAGGACCAGGTTTTGCAAAGTATGGACTGGCAGCATAGCTGCAACCACTGTGCTGGGTTAATGGTTGTGCTGGGAGAGCAGGGAGTTGGGGACTATTGGTCCCTTGATATTGCTGCTAAGCCCCAGCAGGTATCCTGAGCTGGGAGTTGCCCCAACTAAAGATGGTGACAAATTTGTCCCAAGATGGAGGTGGTTGCTTTCAGGGATGAGGTGTCAGGTTGGGTGGGGCCAGGTGGTGGCACTGGATGGTGTGTTCAGAGATTCAGCTCTGTGGTGTGAAGTATTGTGGCTGGCAGCTATCTCCAGACCCAGTGTGGTATTCCCAGGTGCAGACTACCACGTGTAGGGAACTATGGAAGTGGTTGCAATGTCCCAAAATGGAGGCCACCTGGGCAGCCCCATGTTGGTAGATGGAGGTCCACAAGGGAGTGATGGCCCGAGGTCCTATTCAAGGGCACTGGTCAGGTGTTCTGTGTGGGAGTGGCAGCTGGGATTCCTGCATGGGTGTGTGGCCAGGAGTCCTGGGTAGGTGCTAATGCCTATGGTCCTTCTCTGGCACTAAGGCCAGAGATCCTGCGTGGGCAAGTGGCCGGGAGTCCTGTGCTGACACTGAGTCCTGGAGACCTGCGTGGGCATGGCAGCCATGACTCCTGCGCGGGAGCAGCTGTCGGGGGTCCTCTAATCACTCGTGGAGATACTGTAGTCCCAGTACTTGAATCCCAGGTCCCCGAGCGACAAAGAATTCAGCCTCCCTTTAGTCTGCTATTTTGGATCCCTCTGGCTTTGGGGTTTTATAGGGGCTCAGAGTCAATAATTTGCCTTGATTCTCATAGGAGATTTTGGACCTGGACTTTTAGGAAGTACTGCAACCATTAAGATTATGGGACTCTTGGAGATAAACTAAATGTGCTCCAGTCAGCTGTGTTTTAGTTATGTGACCAAAAGGCCTCACAAGAACAACTAGAGGAGGAAAAGTTTATTTTTGCTCATGGTTTCAGAGGTTCAATCAATGGTTGACTGACTCTATAACTCTGAGTCTGAAGTGAGGCAGAGCATCATGGTCGAAGAGTAACATGGAGAAAAACAACTCAGGATATGACTGCCAGGAAGCAGAGAGAGAACACCACTCACCAAAAATATACTATCAGTCCCAAAGTGACCTAATTCCTCCAGCCACACTTTCCTACGTACAGTTACCACCCTGTTAATGCATATAAGTGAATTAACCCACCAATTTGGTTATAATTCTCAAAATCTAATGATTTCACCTCTAATAATTCTTCATTATCTCTCATACATGAATTTTGGGGGGACACATCATAGCAAAATACATTTTGCATTTTGAGATGGACATGACCTTTGGGCAACCAGGGTCAAATTGTTATGGTTTAGAAATAAGGTGTTCCCTCCTCAAATTCCAATGTTAATGCTGAAATATTTGAATGTAAAATGATTGGATCATAAGAACCCCAAATAAGCTTTATCTCCTCTAAGTTGTTCTTTGATATTTTGGATATAGCTACAAAAAGCTGACTAAAACAATTTCTTATTGTGAGAGTACTTATATAATTTGCAAATATTATCTCACATTCTCTGAGTGGTCCTTCCATTTTATTTTTTGATGTAACCCTTTGAAGCCCATTTTTTTTTAACTATGACAAAGTCCAGTTTGTGTATTTGTTTCTTTCATCATCTTCAAGAAAACTTCCTAACCAAAAGAAGGTCCAATCCTTAGCTTTCCTCTTAGAGCTTTACAATTTTGCTTCCTACATTTAAGTCCATGATCCATTCTGGGTTAATTTTTGAGCATGGCATTAAAAAATCTAACTTTATCATTTTACATGTGAATATCTAGATGTCCCAGAACTATCTGTTAAAAAGGCTTCATTCCTGTGGCAAATCCCTCTTACCTGTGATGTATAATTCTTTTTATATGTTGCTGGATTTGGTTTCTTAGTATTTTGTTGAGGAGGTTTCTGTGTCACTATTCATAATAATATAAAATTCTTCCTTTTTTCTTATTATTGTTGAGGGCCACAGCCAAGTCGGGACGACGCATGGCATTTTTGCCAGAAGTAGTGGTTGAGAGGTGACGCTAGCGAGACATTAAGATGATGACTTTTGAGTTCTGGCGGAGTTCCCGTTGAGTTCCACTTGAGCTCTCGCGGGGATTCCCGGAGAGTTCCCATTGGTTGGGGAAGTGCCAGAGGAGGGATTTTTTTTCCGGTTGCTGGTTCCTGGATGAGCGGCGTGGCATTCGGGGGAGTTCCCGGGAGCGTGTGTGGCGTGTGCTGGTGGAGTTCAGAAATAAAGTTTGTTCCTGCTTCAGTGGCTCGTGATTTGTGCCCAGCCAGACTGTGGCATATTATCTTATTTTTTGGAGCAATTTCAGATTCAGAGAATTGTTGAGAGGAAGGTAGAGAGGTTTCTCACATGCATAATCTCTCTCATTGTTAATATCCCCCATCGAGGGGTGCATTTGTTATGACTGATGATCCTACACTGACACATTGTCATCCCCCAACACCCATGGTTTGTTTACATTAGGGTTCACTCTGAGTGTTGTACATTCTATGGATTTGGACCAATGTAAAATTGCATGTGTGTGTGTGTGTGTGTGTGTGTGTGTGAGCATGTGTATGCATGCACACATGCTATTGGCTTTCGGCTTTTATAGGGGCTTACAGCCAAAAGTTTGCTGTTTTTTCATAATCAGTTTTTTTTTTCTTTTTGGAATAGTTGGAATCATGTTTTACTTTCTACTAAAAAGATCTTCCTTCTTGACCTAAATGAAATACACTATAATAGTCTCATTCAGAGTATTTTCACTGCTTTAAAAATCCTATGCTCAAAAAAATCATTTCACCCTACTCCCAACCCTGGCAATCACTGATCTCTTTGCTGACTTTGTAGTTTTGCCTTTTCCAGAATGTTATATAGTTAAAATCATACAGTATACAGTATTTACAGATTGAACTAGTTTTGGTAGTCTGTTTATTCCACTTATCTAATTTATTGATAAATCATTATTTATAGTACTCCCTTATTTTATTTTCTCCTCCATATATATTTAGTAATCATATCCTGTGTTTCTTTTGATTTTGATAATTTACCTGTTTTCTAGTTTTGTTTTGATTAATCTAACAAGGTTTTTTTTTTTAGTTGTATTGATCTTTTCAAAGCCAACTTTGTTTCTTTTCATTTTTTGTGTGTCTTCTGTGTCATTAATTTCTTCTCTAATCTTTTTCAACACCTTCATTCTATTTGCTTTTCACTTGATTTGCTCTACTTCAAGTGTCTCACTGAAATTTAGATTATTGATTAATGATGTTTCTTTGTAAACACAGGTACTCTGAGCCAAAAATTATCTTACTCTAAGACTTTGGCTATATTTCACAAATATGGGTATGTTATATATTTATTTTCATACAACCCTGTATTTATGTTAATTTTCTTTGTGATTTTTTTTCTTGACCAGTTGGTTATTTAGGAATTTGCTAATTTCTACTCTTTGAGGATTTCCCAAATTTTTATGTTCAATTTCTGATTTTATTGTATATTGGTTAGATAATAATCTATATATACTTTAAAACCATTTAAATACATTCAGACCCATTAAGGCCTACCATATGCAGTCCTGGTAAATTCTCCAAATGCACTTAAGAATGAGTTTTTTTTTTGCTGTTGAGTAGAATTTCCATGCATATTTTTCAGGTTATGGTTGGGTTTACAGTGTTGCTCAAGCATTGTTATATCCTTGTTTTATTCCCGCTGTACTTTTCAATTCATTTTTGAGATGGTATTTATATCTGAGATACTATTATTAATTTGTCTATTTTACCCTTCAGTTCTCTTATTTTTTGTTTTATGTATTTTCAGGCTTTATTATTAGGTAAGCATATGTTTAGAAATATTATGTTTTCTTAAAAGTTTGATGGTTTTATTATTATTAAATATTTCTCTTTTTCTCTAGAGAGTAGCTTTTTTGTTTTGTTTTAATGTTAATTTGCCTAATGTTAGTATAGCCATTTCAGCTTTTATGTGATTGCAGTTTGCATAGTATATATTTTTCATGTTTTACTATCTTTCTTTTTTTTTCAGAAATTAACTCACTTGGGCTGGGGATGTGGCTCAAGTGGTAGCGCGCTTGCCTGGCATGCATGCGGCCCGGGTTCGATCCTCAGCACCACATACAAACAAAGATGTTGTGTCCCCCGAAAACTAGAAAATAAATATTAAAAAATTCTCTCTCTCTCTCTTTCTCTCTCTCTCTCTCTCTAACTCTCTCTTTAAAAAAAGAAATTAACTCACTTTACATTTATTTTACATCTTAGTCACACTTTAAATGAAAACTTTGCAGATGGTAGTAAGTTACATTCCTCAGATTTTTAAGATGTTTACAGGAATAATAATTACTGAAATACTAAATATAGGAATATATCAAATATGAAAGCAAACAGTAATAAACCAAGTAAATTTTATTTCATGATCACTTATTTTCTTTGAAAGAGTTGGAATCACGTTTTACTTTGTACTAAAGACAACTTCTTTCTTAACCAAATCGGAATAATTTTCCTCTGTGCCACTTTCTCAATTAGGCCTAACTTTGATTTACTCCTGCCTTTGGATTTCTATTTTAGTGTTTTGTTTTTTTCTCCTTCTATAACAAAATGCCTGAGACCAGTAAGTTTATAAGAAGAGGTTTGTTCAGTTTATTGCACCAGTTACTACAAAGTCCATGATCATGGTATTGGCATTTGCTCAGCATTTAGGTAGAGGTCATCTTGTCGCACCATAACATGGACTAGGGCAACATACCACAAGACAGAGCAAGACTGCCAGAGAGAGTGTGCTTTTATAGTAAAGTCAATCTTTCAATAAACCATTAATCCATTGGCCCATTAATGGATTAATTCACTTAATATTTCTCATGACCCAATCATCTCTCAAAGGTCTTACCTCTGAATTTCAGTAATATATGTATTTGGATTTTGAATTGAAATTAACAGGAGTTTTTACTTGCATGTTTAAACCACAGCACTTTCCAAGTCCAGTTTTAGTAAAGAATCTTGCTAAGCAAGTTTATCAAGAATCTTTCTTCTCTTGGTATCTAATAAAGTCCCATTGATACTCCTTACTCTTCTCATAGGTTATAAATCCTCATCTGTTTGTGCTGTATTTAGAGTTCAGCTAAATTCTGTACTTAAGTCCCTCTCCCCTACTGCAATAGTCAAATAAAATCTATCATGCCATTTTAACAAGCATTCCATAAAAAAGATATTTTGCACACATATTTGTATCTTTAATTCAAAACTGTGATTCCTACTGAAAGCATATAGTTGGATCTTATTGTTTTTAATCCACTCTGATAATGTTAGTCTTTGACTGGATTGATACTATACTCACATTTAAAACTATGATTGATCTAGTTGAATTTACATGCCATTTTACTTTTTGATTTTTTTATTTGCTTATATAATTTTTGCTCTTCTATATCTCCTATACTGTTTTCTTTGGCATTAAATGAATATTTATCAGTATAATATTTTAATTTATTTAACAGCTAATTTTTTCATTTTATCTCCCAATTAGTTTTCTATTTTCTTAGTAGTTTCAAAGTATACTTTGGGTTTTGCATATACATCTTAATTTGCCAGAATCATTTTTAGATGTATATCAGTTTAATTCCATTGAGTGTGATATACATACATACACACACATGCACACATATATGAGAATACACAAATAATGACTGAGTATTATATATGTAGTATGCATATAGCTCAATTCCTTCTTTCCTCTTTTTGTTATTCTGCTTAAACATATCCATCATATTCAACAATATATTTTAACATAATTTTATGTCTTTTAAAAAACTTCATGAAATTAATAAAGCAAGTATATATTTACAAACACTTTCTGTTCTTCTATTTGCCATTTCTGCTTCTCTTCATTTGTTCTGAGGATTCAAGTTATCTGTTGTTATTGTCTTAACACCAATATTTTTTTGCCATCAACCAATGACATTATGTATGGTATTATCGTTATGTATTTCTATATAAGTCTAATAATACACCTTTATACATTATATTTTATACATTTTTAAATATTTTTTTTAGTTGTAGATGGACACAATATGTTTATTTTTATTCATTTATTTTAATGTGGTCCTGAGGATCGAACCTGAGGCCTCACATGTGCAAGGCAAGTGCTCTACCACTGAGCTACAATCCTAGCCGATTTTATACATTTTTTAAGTTAATTAAGAAATGGGGACAAATACATACTTATACTCCTTTTATATTCATATAATAACGCTTATTATTTTTCATGTAGAATCAGATTATTTATAGGCTCACTTGCTTTCAACCTAATTTCTTATGAGTTTAGCAATTTGTTTTGAGTGCTAAATTTCCTTGTTTTTTTTTTTTCTTTTTTCTTTTTTTTTAAATATTTATTTATTTATTTTAGTTTTTTTCAGCAGACACAACATCTTTGTTTGTATGTGGTGCTGAGGATCGAACCTGGGCCGCACGCATGCCAGGCGGGCGTGCTACTGCTTGAGCCACATCCCCAGCCCCTGTTATTTTTTTTTCTTAAGCTTGGAATATCCTTATTTGTCCTTCATTTCTGAAATTTGATTTTACTGGATATAAAATTTTGAGCTGAGAGGTATTCCTTTTTTTCAGTACTTTGAATATATCATCCAACTACCTTTTAGTTTTCATGGTCTTTAACATTAATCTTATCAATCTTTCTTTGAACATGATAAATTCCTTTTCTCTACCTTTAAGATTTTTATTCTTCATTTTTCAACATTTTTACTATGATATGCCTATGTGTAAATCTCTCTATTAATACTTTGCTTGCCATTTGCTGAACATCTTGGATGTGTGTATTCATGTTTTCCATCAAATTTGTGAGATTTTCAGCCATTATTTCTTCAACTGTCATCTGTCCTCCTTTCCTTCTGGCATGCCCACTAGGCATAATGGTGTCTCAGTTTTCTCTGAGACTGTGTTTATCTTTCTTTGTAATTTATTTTCTCTCTGTTCTACAGATAAATGACTCCACAGACAGATCCAATTAAATTCAGGCTCTTTGCAGAGGTGTATTCTGAAGTTGGTCTTTGGAGTTTTTATTTTATCATAGGTGGATTCTTCTGAGCTATCTCTTTCCCTGGTTATTTCTAGTAAGCCATCTGGCCTATGGGTTAGCTTCTTGCCCTTAGGGAGCTCCTGTTATCTTCTTAATTCCTTACTAACAAAATCTCAATTCTTTTGGAGACTGCCCTTAAGCTTGAACTTCACCAGTTTCCTAGATAAAGTTTTCATCTTTGATAAGAGCTTCAGAGCTTTCTTTTCTTATGAATTGCCTCTCCCTTTAGGCAAAAATCTTTGAGCCATTGCTCCTCAGCTACAATAGGAACAAAATTTAGAATTATATTTCTACTTTACAGTGTGGTACTAGGCAGTGGTGGAAGCCTCTGGTTGTCTTGATGATTTGCTCCCAGAATAAAATCTCTACTGTGTAAGCAACAATAACCAACCTGGCCTCAGTACCATTTTGAAAACACAAATAATTGGAATGAAAGCAGACCTCAAATAGATTGGCGAGCTCTCCTTTATTCTGCAGTGGAGTCAATCAGTCAGGCACTGGAAAGGCTCATTTTCTGGGTATGAAAATGCCGCCAAGTTACAGAAGGGGTCTGAGTTTTATAGTTTACAATTAGGTTGGTTTAATCATTGGAAACTTTGGACATGTTGGTTTGGATAGTCAGAAAAGAAGTTGTAAAAAGCTTGGATCCATTGTCACTGGGAAAAGCTCAGACAGAACTTGATGTTCACTTTTTCTCTTCTTTCTCTGGGATTCATTGTTACCCAGAGCTTTAATATTTGCTTTTCTCCTTCCAGGACTCATCAGGAATGGGAAAGGGTAAAAGTCCAGAGCTCACCATTTCAGTATCTGCCTTCCCCCTTCAAGACCCATTGTGATTGGGAAGGGATGAAGGTTAGTTTTTGGTGGAGAGGCTGGTGATGAACTCAGGAAGGCATGAAAGTTTGCTTTTTTCCCTCAGGGCCCAATGTTACTGGGAAAGGATTTACTGGGAGAGGTTTAAGGATTGGCTAATTTCCCTTTTTCATCCCAAACCAATTCATCTTTCCATTTTTCCTGGGGGCTTTCTTGTAGAAATATTAGTTTCCATAACCATTCATACTTTACAATTGAATGAGGAAGAAGTCAATCAGAGCTCCAGTATTCTGGAGATGACACACCTCATTTAGAGTCTTCACACTATGAAAAAAGATTGAATGGAACAAGGTGGCCCCAACCTCTAGAGCATACTTGCCTGGAATTTAGCCCTAGAAGATAGAGCTGAGGGTAGTTAGAGCTGAGAAATGCTCACTCCTGACTCTCCCAAGGAGACTTTGGAGGGTGAGGGTCAGTCCTGTCTTGTTGGCCACATAAAATGGAGCATCCATCATAAGCTAGGGGCGGGGTGAGAGTACTATGCTCATACAGTTCTAAAATCAGTAGACACTCCTGAATAAATATTTCTTCCTTTGCTATATGTCTTTAGGCCAATTTCCAAGAACTTTAAATTATTGGATTTCATTCTTTAATAGCTTTCACCAATAGCAGTGAGATTTGTGCATCTATGGAGCTCCTCATGATACCATTCTGGAATTGCATCTCCAATTTTATTTTAACACTGATCTTCAATAATGATGGCCTTGATATCAAATTAGTATTTTAAGCAACTTAAATATATTAGTTTATTTTTTAGGAATTATTACTTAATAATAATTAAAATTTAGTATTTGGAAATATTTTATTCATGTTAATATGCATTTATTTATATACAGAGAAATGCCTGTTTGAATGAGTGGATAGAATACAAAAGGAAAAATACGTACAGTTTTAAGTGGCCACTTTTTTTTTGCCTTTCCCTGTATTCAGGTGGTTTTACCAGCTAACTTTAGAATTTCCTCCCACTCTGATTTTGGGCTCAACTTTGTGACTTGCTGAAGTAAGTTGAAGGTAAGTATAAATGACACAGTAAAGACTTGAAGTGCTAGCTGATCCAGCTGTCTTGTTCTTGCTTCCCACAATAACCACCAGAGCACAATGGGTTAGGCTGCAAAAGAATGGGGCACATGGAATAAAATCATGTTCCCCACTCACATTAATTTGAGGCCATTCTATATTAGCAACAGTAAACCAGTCTCTAGACATATGAAGTCCAGCCAAAATCATCAGAGCTCTTAGCCCACAGCTGACTGTACAGAGAGCTACTAAGGCCACCTAAGCTCAGCCTGTATCAGCTGAACCCACAAGCTCATAAGCTAGGTAAATAATTTTTTTCTAGTGTTCCACTGAGATGTTTCAGGTATTTGTTACAATGATTAATGTTATGGTAGGTCATTTTTAGATGACTTTATTATGTACACTTTTTTCAGTTAAAACTCAATATTATTTTGGAAGCATGAAAACATGACCAAATTTGAATATAAAAGATGTCTTTAAAAATATCTTACTCATAGGAACATAAGCCATTAAAGATGCCTCTAAATTTCTATGTATGCTTATGAAAATATAGATAATATAGTTATTTAGGAATATATTTTCATTTAATCAGTTCTGATTGATAGATACTATGTCATAGAAAATGAGAAAACAATTATATCTAATTGTTCAATTTTGTTATTTATATTAGTATCATAAATTTGTTGTGTTCTGTTTTGTAAACACAATTTTCTTTGTTATCTAGACCTGCTTCTGTTTTTTTTAAAAAAAGCATCACTTAACTTTTAAACTTGCTAAATTGATTATTTTTCTTTCCTTAGTTCTTTATTTTCGCTTATCCTTTGGCTTCCTAATTTCTAAGTTCTTTCAGGTTTGAGAATGTCTGACTATGACGTTTATGTATGAAATAAAAATAAATAAAAAATAAATCCTCTACATTTGGGAAGTAGAGGATTCCAGTTACCTTCACGGTTTACTTATAATTTAATTTCATTATGATCTGAGAACATACTTTGCCTGATTTTTATTCTTCCAAATTTATTAAAGTATGCTTTGTGGAAATGAAGCTTATCTAGCTTGGTAAAGGTTTCATGTGAACTTGAGAAGAATGTGTGTTCTGCTAATGATGGAGAGCCACTCTATAAATGCCAATTAGATCAAATTATTTAATCATACTTGTTATGGTTTGTATCTGGAATATCCCCAAAAAGCTGATCGTTGAAAGTTTGGTTCCTAATGCAGCAATATTCAAAGGTAGGAGTCTTGGGAAATGATTGGATCATGAGGGCTATAACTGCATCAATGAATCAATCCATTGGTCTATTAATAATTTGATGGCATTATTGGCACATGGTAGAAAATGTAGGAAGTGGGGTCTAGTGGAGTAAGCATGTCACTGGGTGAATGAACTAGAGGGGTATATCTTGTCCCTGGCCCTTTTTCTTTTCTTTCTGACTTCAAGCTACCATAGGTGAGCAACTTTCCTCCTCCGTGTCCTCCCACCATGACGCTTTGCCTTCTCTAAAGCCCAAAGCAGTGGAGTTGGATGACCATGGACTAGAAACCTCTGAAACTATGAGCAAAAATAGATCTTTCTTCCTCTTATTTATTTTTCTCAAATATTTTGTCCCAGCTACGAAAAGCTAATGCATTATCATTACAACTGCATTCTCACTGATCTTCTGCCTCCTGAATCTGCCAATTACTGAAATAAAGGGAATGTCAAATTCCCCAATCATAATAGTGGATTTTTTCTGTTTCTCTTTGCAGTTCTATCAGTTCTTGCTTCATATATTTTGATGCTCCATGACAAGGCACATACACATTAAGGGTTACTATGTCTTCCTGAAGAACCAACACTTTTACCAGTGATTTCCTCTTTAGTCCTCATAAATTTCCTTGGTCTGAATTGTGCTTTATTTGATATCAGTATAACTACTCTATCTTTCTTTGGGTAAATGGTATGTAGTATATCTTCTTCACTTTAAATATAATTCATCTGTATCTTTATATACAAAGTGAGTTTCTTCTAGGCAACATAGAGGTGAATTTTTTTATTTATCCATTTGGATAATTTCTGTGCTTTTATTGGTGTATTTAGGTGATTCACATTTAAAGTGATTATTGGTATAGTTATTATATTATTTATCATATTTGGAACAGTTTTATATTTCTTGCCTTTTTTTTCCATTCCCCTTTTACTGACTTATTTGGTTTGAATTGAGTATCTTGTCCATATTCATTTTCTTTTCTATCTCAGCATACCAATTATACTTTTCTTAAAATAATAATAGCAGTTGCCCTAGAGTTTGCATATACATTTATAACTAATCTAAGTCTACTTTGGAATAGCACTTTACTACTTCATAATAATACAGGTACTTTATTACTGAATATTTAAGCAGCTCCTTCCCATCCTTTATAACATTGATGATACCCTGTTCAATTATCCTATAGTTAAAAATTAGTAAATACATCATTGCTAGTGTTATTTAGAACAAACTTTATCTGTTAGATTAATGAAGAGTAAAAATAAAAGACTCTTCATTACTTCCACTTACACATTCTAAAATTTTCTTCTTTGATTCCTGTCTACCTTTCTTTTATATATTATTCTGGTTCATCTGATTTTCTAACATACCACTTTACTTATCTCTGAAGAACTTTTTAAATATGTCTTATGAGGCAGATAATTCTTGTTTAATCAATCTTTCTTTTTCTCTTTTATTGAATATTTTTCTGAATACAGGACCTTAGATTAGTGTTGTGATTTTGTTTTACCTTTAATAATTTTAATATTTCACTGTGTTCTCTTATGGTTTTCATGGATTTAGAAGATACCTCCATTGTAATTTTTATCCTGGTTCCTCTCTAGGTAAGGTGTCTATGGATTCTTTTATTTTTTTTAAGTTTTGTTTTTTATTTTGAGAGTTTGAGTATAATACAATATGCCTACTGGATAAATAAATAAGTCTTTGCTGTTCCCTGAGCTTATATCATAACTTGTCTTTCCTGTCATTAATTTTGGAAAATTCTAGCCATTGTTACTTCAAATATTTCTTCTGCTCTCATTTCTCTTTTCTGTACACTGGGCAATTGTGTATATGTTATGCATTTGAAATTATCATGCAGATACTTTTTCTCTTTGTATTTTAATTTGTCAAGCTTATATCGACATATCTCTAAGCTCAATAATTCTTCTTTGGCTAGGTCCAGTTTGTTTGTAATCCCTCTAGGTGAATACTTCATTTTATAGTTTTGATTCCTACGTTTCTTTTGATACATTTTTAGAGGTTTCCATCTCTTTGCTTACATTTCTCATGTGTTTTTTAAATTTTGTTATTAGAGTTCTTAACACACTAATTATACTTGTTTTGATTTCCTATCAATTCTATAATGTGTGCAATTGTTCCCTCCACAGTCTGCCATATCTAGTTCTGATGCTTGTTTTACCTTTTCAGGATATTGGGTTTATCTTTCCCTGCCTTTTGTCTGACCACAGTTTTTCATGATGTATTAGGTTATAGGAATTGAGGTGCATAAATCTTTAGTGTGAGGTTTTATGTCATTCTGACCAAGAATTTAGCTATACTTAATGTTTAATATAGTATATTTGCCAAAAGCTTCAAATACATCTAGTTGTGTTTTGGGTTACTCTTAGAACTCCTCCATTAAATTGAATCTGTATCTTGCATCTTTTTTAGTTACAATACACTGCTATTATGCTGAAGTCCTATTGATAAGTTGGTAAGGGATGGGACAGGGAAAGCAACCTATAATCCATCAGTAGACCACAGTCTTCTAGTAACCTCTGCACCTTTAGAAGAGTTTTTAGCTTTTTAGTTTAATCTTTTCTTAGGTAAGACAAGAAGGATATAGAAACTGGAGTTTCTTAATTTTTCTTCCCTCAAATTCAGATAAGGCTGTGGTTCAGTCTTTCCCTACAGAGTATATCTTTGTCATGGAGAATGCTTCAGACATATTTCAAAATAGATATTTTTCCCTCTGGCTGTCAGAAACATGAAGGGATTATTCTTTGGCTTTTTACTCTGAGAACATGTGTGTGTGTGTGTGTGTGTGTGTGTGTGTGTGTGTGTGTGTGTTGAGGGGGTTTTCTCAGAAGTATAATCAGAAAAGTGAGTGGGGGTTCCCTGAAACTGGGACCTCCAGTTATGTTACTCCACACTTACCCTCCACCAATGTCTCAAATTACCATTTCAGTGTGCAAACAGCTTCAGTGGATTCTGCTCTAGCCATACTGACCTCAACTATGGTTTTCAGTATTCACCTGTCCCTAGATTTTGGAGGAGAATTTTGCCTTGCAACCTCAATTCTCTGATAATTCAACAAAGTCATTTATTTTCAGTTTATTCTGCTTTAACTTGTTGTAAGGACAAGGATGACAACGTCCAAAGTACTTACATAGGTGAGATGAAACTGGAAGTATCAATATCCTTTTCTTATCTGAGACCTTTGTCTTTCCTTTAGAGCCATAATTTTCTGTATACTGAGGCTTGGAAAAACAGAAGAAAGGGGAAAATAAGCTAGGAGAAGAATTTTGGCGAACCTGATTTTCCCTCTTCTCAGATTTTGTTGAACATTTTCTGCCATGAATTATTCTATTTCCCTGGGAGTAATTTATCTTCAACTTGAGTACCAAATGTAGTGTGAACCCTGGTATTTTTCACTTTGCTGTTGATGTCCTCAGAAGCAGCTATCAAGGGATTGAGTCAAGGTTAAGAGAAACTCTAAACTTCAAACTTCTACTTCCTTTCTATTTTCTTTCATTTCCCATTCATTCTTCTTTCTCTGAAATTTGGCCTGGAGTTGTTCCAGTTTGATTATTTAATTATTGCTAGTGACATTTCCCCCTGTTTTAAAAATTTTCGTAATTGATTTTGTACTGTCATTCAGAGATTCTGTGCATCTACTTTGAATTTGAGAAGAAATTGTAAAGTAGAACATTTTGCTAATATCTGCAAAAATATTTAGAACTTTTTGCATGGCAAGTAATAAAACATATATTTTTGTTTTTCCTTCAAATTAAAAATAAATAAATAACTGGATTGGAGGAAGTCAGGAGCATTCTTCTTGACCAGTGGTCGGTGGATACAGGGCTCATCCTGGCTGACCTGCTGGTATCACCACTGTGTGACTTTGAACAGTGCTACCAACATTTTTCAAATGTTGTTTGAGTGTCTACTCTATCGCCCTCATTGTATCACTGGGCTTCATTAATTAATAAAACAAATTCTTACCCTCAAGGAGCTTATGATAAAAAGAATTAACACTGTAAAATAAAAATTAAAATGCTGAATTTCATTCTCTTAATTTTCCCAGAACTTTGTGTCTTAAAACAAGAAGCTTGCCTATATGACTGAATCATAATAATGCTTATGACCGTAATATTCTTTAATTCTCAAGGACTAGAATCATAGAACTAGAAAGTCACCTGAAGAAAAAAGGAAAGGATTTCCATTATGAGAAACTGACCAGGGAAAAAAAACAGAGTTGATTTTCATTTAAAACATTTTAACATGAAAAGCCAATAGTCTATTATATGCCCACATTTTTAAAAAATGCTAGGTTCTTAAGTTACTGAATAGGACAATAGAAATGCCGGTGTCCTTTGGCTCTCTCATGTGTGATTTCTTGGCCATTTAGAGGAAGCAACTTTATATTCCTTTGTCCATGTAATAGACACTTGCAAAATTCTAAATTTGAAAATTAACAAGCCCAAAACCATAATACTCAGTTTTGTAACCATTGATAGAAAATATTACAGTGATTTAACATGACAGGTAGACAAATGGTAAAAGAGATTTCACTAAATCTCCTCCTAATTCAGGGACAGAAGAGCACAAAAGAACTCTTGTTCCCCAATTTTCTTCTGTCTAAATGGCTAAGCATTGAATTCAAGGGAAAAAAAAGAGGGAGGCGAGGTACAGGATGAATTACCTCCTCTTCTCCTTCCTCGGAAAAAGCTGCAGTTAGAAGAGCCAAGGATAAATGCAGTATTTAACACTCAGCAACAATACCAGGAACTTGTCCAAACTGTCTCTGAAGCTTCTTGACCTTCCAATGACTTATTTATTCCACACATGGTTCATTAGAACTCCACTTAAAGAAGAGAAACAATAAATAACAGTATCTTTCATCTATAACCAAAATACTCCAAGTCTTTTCAAGAGACATTACAAAAGGAATGAAGTATTAGCTTCATAGCCTTGTTAGCCTGTGTCTCATCCTACTCATACAAGTGAAACACTGATAAAAAAACAAAAAACACTACCAACCAACTTATTTTACATATCTGCAGTTTATTCTCCACAATATTGATAGAGACTGAAAATAACTCAAATGTTAAGAACAAGAAAGTTATTGAATTAGGTGAAATTTTTACAGTGAAATTCTGTACAGCTGACTAAAAGTTAAGAATGAACCTTCTAATTGGTATGTATGAGTGTATGTATGTGAGTGTGTTGTCAAGGCAGGTTTTGAGTTTAAATTTAAAGAATGTTCAACACATTTGCTATGACATAAGCAAAGAAAATGCTTTACAGATGTCATAACATAAGACAAACACTTACACTCTGACCCTATGCCCTTCATTAGCATCGGCATTTCCATCTCCTGGACATTCTTGATTTCTGTCTCCTAAACTTGTCTTTAGAGATATCTGGAGCAGAACAGTCACCAGAATAGGGATGTTCAGAGTTTCAGGAGGTGGCATCTATTCAAGTATAACTTAGGGGAGCAAAACAGATTTGTGTTTGATCCACTATTGAGAGTTTCTGGTTAGGCCCAGCTGATTCTATAAGCCCTGGTCCCAGACCAGGTTTGCTTATAATGTCTTCTATACCACTAGCTTCATATACCATGAGCATCTCTTCCTCTTCCTCCACTACCACCACCATCACCCCCACCATAATCAGTAGCATGTATTGTGTTCTTCTTCTGATCAGTTGCTTTATATTTGTTGATTTTCTTATTCCTCAAAACTCCACGAGATAAGAGCTGTTACTGCTCTCTTTTTACAAGCGGGATTTAGGAAAAGTAGGTGACTTATTCAGAACAACACAACTTGGGAGGGTTGAACCAGAACTGAAATCTAAGCAATCTGACTCTAGAGACCTTTCTTTTGTTTACTATCTTAGGGCTCTCTCCAAGGCTCAGTTTCATCCCAGGATGCAACAAACATTATGCAAAGCTGACTGTGCTTTAAACAAAGCTGAATTCATATTGGCCCAAATCCCAACCCCAACACAGTGTGGCAATGCAGTAAACTAGAACAGGATTTAGCTTGGAAATTCCTCTCAAAGTAGGTATGATTTTCTGGCTTCTATTAAATGATTTTGTGTCAGCCTATTTTGAAATGTTTTATGAAAGCATCATTAATAATATAACACAAAAAGTTGATCTCATGGATGTAGAAAGCAGAATACTGGTTATTAAATCCGGAAAATTAGGTGGGGGAGAAAGAGATAGATAGCAGATGGTTAATGGTGGGATGGGGGAGTTGGATAGGAGGAACAACTTCCAATGTTCTATAGCACAATGACATAACTATGCTTGACAGCAATTATTATATATTTTAAAACCACTAACAGACAGGGTTTTGAATGTTCCTAACAAAAAGAAATGACAAATATTTGAGGTGATAAATGTGCAATTACCACAACTTGGTCGTCACATATTCAATTTATGTATCGAAGTGAAGTGTCACATTGTACCCAATAAATATATATAAGTACTATGTGCCAATTACAATATAAATACACTTTTATAAGAAATGATGCCACATAGTCATATACTTCACTCCTAATAGTGACAAACATTCACCTGGAAACAACTCAGAAGACTTCGTTATTACTTCTCCAGAATCTTATTCATGGGACAAATAATTCCTTGGCTCCCACAAAAGAAAGCCATTCCTTGGCTTTCTACAAAACCTCATACCTGTGTTTGTCTAAATTTTACCAATTTTTCATGTCTCTAAAAGGTTTTTTTTGGAAGTACTTTGGATTGAACTGAGGAGCACTTGCTGACTGAGCTACATCCCCAGTCCTTTTTTTGTATTTTATTTAGAGATAGTGTGCCACTGAGTTCCTTAGCCTTGCTTTTGCTGAGGCTGGCTTTGAACTTGTGATCCTCCTGTCTCAGTCTCCTGAGCAGCTGGGATTACAGGCATGTACCACTGTCCCCGGCAGATAAGTTGTTTTTTTCCCCCCCAAGTGAAATAATAAAACCTTCTGTATATTTTTTTGTGACATGTGTCATTCATTATCCTTCTTGTCTCAAAGCCATATTATTCCTCCCTTATTTCTCTTGGCTGTAAGGTCATGTTTCATACCAAACTCAGTCTCCTGCAGTGACTTGTCCATAGTAGGAATTCAGTTAAACATTTTTTTAAATAAATGAAGAAAGAGGGGATAAGCTATGCTGGGGCAACCATGATTCAGAGCAAGTTTTCAGGAAGAGATTGCCAGTCTGAGGATATAGTCAGAAAGACACTGAACAATTTGGAATTGCTTCTGTACAAATAGTTACTCACAAAGCATAATGCTTATTTTCACGCAGCTTTGCCAAATGTGTGAGAAACTCTTCCAATGGATCCTTGTGGAGATCCACCCACAAATAAGGAAGTGTTTAAATGGAGGTATTAATTGTAACTAATAAAAGAAAACAAAGTCTCATGAGGTATGTGTGATAAAAGAACTGTCTTCATATGTTGATATATTTTGGGGGCTGCACAAGGAGACTAATGCTGAGCTATGAGATTTTTCACATACCTCACTTTCTATTCCAACAGCTAATTGCCAGATTTCCTCTCTTCTCAAAGATATAGGTAAATCCTGATTAGGTAGCATGTGGCGGAATAATTTCCCTGACTATTACTCAAAGAGTATCACAATATCACTATGTCTTCTTTGGATTTCTGCATGGTTGTGGGAGACAGACTGAGCTGTTATTTAAGAGAATAGTTTCCAGTGGTCATTCGTCACACTCCAGTATCTGGATCTCAGCTTCCATTTTCTGAAAACTTGAACATTGCACAACCACAGATTACAGATTCTCGGCATTGGCATCATGTAAGAATATGTGGCAATCAGAATATAAATATGTGCATGTATTATAGGGAATGTCCTCACTCCATTCAAAACATATGCTTCCTAATATTAAGATATCCATAAGACCCACACTATTTGTGAAACTGCTCATTGGCTTTTCATACCAAAGGACAAGTGAAGCATATGTCATCAAGGGGTTGGGAAATTTCACTCTGACATTCCTGTTCCACAGGGGGAAAAAAAATACTTCTTTATTGAGGCCTCTGGATTCACTTTCGCTTGGTCTGTGCTGGACTCTGACAAACATAACTTCTGCTTTTCTAGGCCGGCTGTTCTCCAGCTGACATAGTCTTTCAGGGAGTGTTGACACTATTTCCATGTCTCAGATCCTAGGGACCTGGAGAATGTCCTGTGTCTTCCCCTGATGGGCTGCTTTGGATAATCTATCCTTCATGACAAGAACACTAGTTCCTACTACATACTATGAATTTTACCCACAGTGGATTGTCCAGTTCTCTCTCATTCTTTCACCTTTCTAAATATCAGAGACAGGCAAGTCTATTTTTATGACTCTTAATTTTTTATTTTAAATTTCAACTTCATTCCTCCTTCCCTCCATATATGTCTGAAATTAATTATTATCCTTTTTTCACCAAGAACCATCATTTTTCTCTTTGGAGAGCTCTCATAATCTCTTGTCTTTCATAAGATTTTCCCAATTAAATAAAAGAGCAATTTATCTTTTCTTTCTTATCCTAGCAACCAATTCTCATATTGCAAATAAATGCCCAATTTGGAAACATACATACAAAACTTTTCTATCTAATAGCTGCCTTATTGGGAAGTCCATATTTCTATACTGACTGGATAAGACATAGTAAAAGATTCCAAATACATATTTGTTTGTGTAAAATTCTTGGTAGTATTTCTGCTGGAGACTGTGTTGGTTCAGTCAATCTCCCTAAAACCTTTTCTCCATTTGGGAAGGCAGGAAATATCAGAGTTATACTCTCCATACTCCTCTAATGCCGCAGTCTGGCTGGGCACAAATAACCGAGCCGCCACAAAGCCTTGTAGGTTCAAACAGCAACTCTTTATTCCCCAACTCTCACTGGCACTGCACACACTCTACTCGGGAACACACTCTTTCCACTGGGCTCCTCACGCCCAATCTCCCGAACCCCCAGAGAACTGCATGGGAACTCCAAAGTAGGGGCGCCCGAGGCAGATTCCCCGGAGCCACCCTATTCCCGAGCAGGGTCCATATACAACTCAATCAATCCAGCATCACAGCAATTATATACAGCTTAACTCAAATCATCATCTCAATGGTTCGCTGGGTCACCTTTCAATTATTCCCTCTGGCAATATGCCAGGCATCATTCTGACTCCGCTGTGGCTCTCAACACTCTAAAGGTAGAATTCTGGATTGATGCCTCATGAGAAATTTGCAAGGAAGGAGTGAGCAAAATCTGTCTTCTTGAAAGTTTTGGATGCTAACAATCAAGCTTATGGAAATATGAAACTCTCCAGTGGCCAACCAGAGTCCATCGTGGAGACTCCAGGTTCTGGAAGGGCAGTGTTGACAGGAGATCTAATTTTAGCTCCTTATTTCTTAATTTAGTTCCAATGTCATGGCCTCAGAGATTGTAATTCTATTATTCTGTTCAATGTTGTTTTGAGTGTAATTCTAAAAGATCAAACTTAGACCTACTTCTTAGAACTGGTATAGATCTTGAAAATGTCTAGTTCACCAGATGAAATGCTTTTCTGCTTTAAATACCTGGAGATGTTTCAGGTTCCTGTACAAATGCTGAGGGATGTTTTCCCTCGTTGCTTATGTATAAAATACGAATTATAGGGACTGCAATGACATATCTCTCTTGCCATCATTCCACCAGTTTCTGCAATCTTATGTCTCAGTATTCTTGCCAGTTATTTCTCATGACACTGTCTAGAATCCATCAAATTCTTCCATATATCTGTGCCTGGGATATGCCATTCACTCATTAATGCATTGCACCCCCTTCTTACCTCCTCCCTTACCTTCTTCTGCACCCAATTTAAGTCTTCGGCCTCAAGTCTTTAAAGCAAAGCTACTTCTACTGTGTGTAGCCAGCTGGCGGGGCTGCCAAGATGAGCTGGGTTCAAAAAAGTTGGATGCAGCAATAACTGAGAAAATGGAGAAGAAACCACACAAAACACGTGAGTTTCTAAGGTCAAGGGTCAACTCCATGCTGGTAGCGCTGGAAAGAGAGTTCAAACCTGAATTCTTTTTATTTTATAGGGGGGACACACAAGGGAGGTTCCATGGAATGTTCTTTACCAAATAAGGCAGGGAAAAGGGTTTCAAAGGTGGAGTCTTGCTTTGTGTTGTCTTGTGGTAAGCAGATTGATTGACATCTTGGCAAGTCACACCCATCTCAGGTGCTGTGTGGGATCACAGCCCAATCAGCGCACAATGCCAGACCAGTCCCCTCATATGCTCAAATGCACATAGTTCACGCACACAGCCCATGGATGGCTCCTGACAACTGTGTCTGTTGTACCCTTCTACTGATGATCATGTCACACCACATTGCAGGAGTGCATTCAGATTTCTATCTCCTTTTCTAGATGCTTATTCCTTTGAGCTCAGGAGCCCTGTGTACCATTTACCCTTAATATCTAAAAACATTAATGATAATTAGTTCATAAAATTTCAATGCATAAATAAAAATGATTCATGGCTGACAATTATATTATTCCTGTCTTCTTTCTATTTGACTTACTTTGTGTCTACTCAACAGTGGCCTGTTGGATGGAAATAGTGTTCAAAAATGAATGAAGTAAAGCATTAAAACTTTCCACCCTCATAAACATATTTACATGCTTCCCGGCTGTTTTCATGTTGAAGTACCCCACTTAAAGCATATACATTTGAATAGGGTCTGATTTCTAGCATGAATTCTCAGTGGGGAGAAATTGAATCTGGTTAGTTTGTTTGATATAGATATTATGCATGTGGGCCCTTCAAAAATATAACTGGAGGGCAATAATTAAAATACCCAAATGGGACTTTCTCGGCAGAGGCCTTTGTGCTTGAACAGAGACGTTGCTATATTTATTGTGTATGAAGAACAGACAGTCTAATATGTCTCCCACTTTGAGGGCCAAAGCTACAGCAGATGTCTATTGTACTGCTTTTGAAATTTGGTATTAATATTTGAATATGGCATAGTGAATTTTATTATAAGACTTCTGTTAAATACTTAAGTGAGCTGCATTTCTGTATAGAATTTTACTTTCTTCTAACCTTCTTATTCTGTCTGATCATTTAAAAAAACAAGTATGCATTTATGGAAATGTCAAACCAAGGAATGTATAAAAGTTTGTTTGTTTTTGCTTAATAGAACTTGGGAGAATTTTATTTTCCTAAAAGTAAGTACTTTTAACTTTTTTAAAGAAATCAATATGAACTTCTCGATAATTTCTTTTCACTAGGAGAGATGTTATGCCAATGTAACATTAAAGTAACTTTTTTAAACTGAAAATTGTAACCACCATTTCATGCTTTTATATTTTCTTTATATCACACCCAAAGTCAAAAGTTAGTAATGAATGCAAAATATTTATTAGGAATGAAGGTATAAAAATGGGGCCATAATAGAATACTGACAGACTTTATATTGTTTTCATAAGCATTTCTAGGCTCCCTAAAGAAATATATGTTCCCTCCAGGAAAAACACACCCCAAATGTGTTTTTATAAATGTGTTTTTCACAAGAAGAACATTCCAAGCCACTTTTACAAACCAGAAATCTTGTTTGAGAAGGAAAGCTGAAATTTGCCTAGTTACTGGATAATGTGGGAAATATTATTGTCAATGCACATGGTGAATTTTGGTGTGTTTATGTTAAGTAAATATTTATTAACTTTAGGTTCCATTTGAGAGGCAGGTTATTTTCTATGATTTTAATGTTAAATGAGTTGAAAATACTTTCTAAATACATTTATTGATATTTAAACATTTCAATGGTACATCATTGTTGTGCTCATCAAGAAGAAATACAGTGGACACCCTTGCAAAATTTGGTTTGAATGTCAAGACTGACAATACCACATACATCCATCAAAAGGTTGGAAGTTCTCCTTACACAATGAGACATGCTGTGGTGAGTAAGGAGAGTGAGGAGAATTCTCCAAGCAGATCCAAAATGAGGTGAGAAATCAAGGAAAGGAGACAGATATGAGGGGTTTTGTTTGTTGGTTTGTTTTTAGTTGTAGATGGACACAATATCTTTATTTCTTTATTTTTATGTGGTGTTGAGGATCGAACCCAGTGCCTCGCTTGTGTGAGGCAGGTGCTCTATCACTGAACCCCAGCCCCAACCCCAGATATGAGGTTTTTAATGGTATTTAGAAGGTGGGGCCAAGGTGAAGTTTCCCTGATGTGGTAGGAAATTACTGTTGGTGTCAAGAGTGACCATCCAGCTTCTTATCAGCTGGCCCAAACTTGGAGGGAAAGGGGAAGAGAATGAGATAGGTTTAAAAGCTGTCAGCAGCCAAATATCAAAAATTAAGTCAACTTTTGTTATTATCAGCCTTGGAATTTTCTCCATTTACTTCCTCACTGAGCTTCTTCAGGAACTAACTATGGCTGGTGTCATACAAATCACTCACTTAAGGATATCTGACAAGCACAGCAGACTCGCAGGACGACACATCATGCTGCACCTTGCTGGGTTCACATTCTGATTCATCATTCACTAGCCCCCTTCTACCAGGTTTCCAGATCTCTTTTATTGTTGTTGCTTTTTTTTTTTAAATAAAAACAAATGAATGCAAAATGGCTGGTGCCTAACAGATGGTCAACAAAGAGTAGTTGTTATTATATTTTGAGATTTTTCTTAGATGTTAAATCCTGTGACACTTGGAGCACATTTGAATACATAGTGACAGAGCATATAAAAATAAAATTAAAATTTTATCAAAAATAAACAAAGCCAGACCCTAGTAAAGTATCATAAATAGATTTTAATCAGTAATAAATACTGCTGTGCTGGGGGAAAAGTTAAATAAATTTAACTCAGATTTGTACTGGGTGTTTTTAAAGGTAAAATGAGGAGGTATGGGATGGCAACGACAGGCATTTGTGCAAAGTCAGGGAAGTGAAAATTTACAAAAAGCTGAAAAGGGCCATTGGTTCCTGGAAACACAGATGGTTTGTTAACTGGCACTTACTGAATTTAGGCTCCGATTCTCACACAGAGACTGAGAATCAGGGGCCCTGTCTTCACGTATTGGCTGGAACAAACAGTAAATTCTTTTGGCAGCTTCAGGTTTTCTTAGGAAGACAGTTTAAGGAGTATAAGGTCATGTTAAAGATGTGATCGTGAGCTGTTAGAAACTTTTAGTGTGCATTTGGGTCTTTACAGGTCAAGGTTGGAGTCTAGTCAAGAGAAAGCTCAGAGGAACCTGAATACAGCTTGCTCTAATATTCACCTTACAAAGGAATATTAGAGAGATGGTTCTTAGGACGTTTATACTAAATTTAAAAATTGCTAAGGTTGTTTACCAACATCAATGTAAATAGTCTTAATCTTTTTTAGAGGTAAAAACTTCAGCACATGGAATCATTCATATCAATGAAATTGAAAAATATGAGTTTTATTCATTTTGCGAGGAATTAGAAAGGTAAAAAAAAATTAAGGAGAAAAACCTTTTTTAATCATAATTATAGATGCACAGGAAGTTGCAAGGAATCATACAGGAGGACCTATGTACCAATTACACAACCTCCCACAAGGGTGACATGTGACCTAATTACACAATAATATCAAACCAGGAAATTAATATTGGTACAATCAACAGAGCTTATACCAATTTCATCAGTTTCACTGTTATGTAGGAAAGTTAGTAAATTCTATAGTCATATTCTACATCTAAAATACATAAAAGAAAGACCCATTCATCTTATTTTTCCATGCCAAGCTTGGACATGTACCCACAACATGAGACACATTCTTTCTGAAGCCTTTGATTTTTGCCATCATTACATCCCTGGTTCAAACCCTTCCCCATGCTTTGTTGTACTTTGTTTAATTTTTACTTTGACATAATTTCAGAGTGGTGTAAAAGTTGCAAGAATTATACAAATAATTCTCATAGAGCATTTACCCACACTGTTCCAATATTAACATTTTACACATTTCTTTATCAATCATCTCTTCTCCCTCTTTATTCATCTACATATATGCATGCACAAACACACACACACAGATGTATATACACACACAGAGAATGATAGTATAATATAATAAGAATACATATTTGGTTTTCATTCCTGTTTTCTGGCACAGAACTCCTAAAAAATCTTCTAATTACCAAACTCACAGAACACCAGGTGTTTTAATATTTGATTTTTGACTCTGGTGACTGATGCCGAGCTCCTAAATACCTTAGAATTTCCCAGGTGATAGGAATGTCTTTTATTCTAATGCAGCAATTCTTTGTGGGGCTCCTGGATGGAGGAAGCTTGAGGGGCTGGCTACCAGGAAGAGCAAGTCATGATTAGAAGTTTGGAACTTTCAGCCCCACCCTCATCCTCTAGGAAGGTGAAAGGATCGGGGATTGAAATAATGATTAACAGCACCTAAATGTTGAAACCTTCATAGAAATCCTGAACTACAGGATTCAGAGAGCTTCTGAATTGCTGACCATGCGGAGGTGCCTAGACATGGTGAGCCTGGGGAGGGCATGGGAGTTCCGTAATGGATATATTCTTCTCACCCTCTGTACCTTTTGATTCCGACTTCTCATCTGTATCCTGTATAGTAAGCAGATATACAGAAGCAAAAACTTCTTTGACTTCTATGAGTTCTCCTAGCAAATTATCAAACTTACAGAGGGAAATGGGAACCCAGATTAATAGATCGTCAGTCTAAAGCCCAGGTCACAATCTAGGAATTGGGATTTGTTTGTACGTAGGGGTAGCTGTCTTTTGGGACTGGGTCCCTGACCTGTGAGGTATATGCTGACTCCAGTTAATGACCAGAACTGAGTTAAATTATAGGACACCTGGTGAGTGTCTGCCTGAGTATTGGTTGTGGTTGGGCAGGAAGTGTACTATGTTAGATTGTCCAAGTAAGAAGAGAAAAAGTGTTTTTCTGATACACATTTTTACCCTTTTCCTCCAAAAACTTTAGAGTCTATTTCAGCAAGAGAATATTCTTCTTTCTAACCGGAGTATAAATGTTGAAAATCGAGAAATTAACATTTATACAACACTATTATGTATTCCACAGACTTTATATGGATTGCTAATTGTCACAAGAGTGTCCTATATAGCAAATATGTTTGGTTTCATGTTTTTAATCTCCTTTATCTGGAACAGTTCTTCAGTATTCCTTTGTCTTCTATGACATTGACAGTTTGAAAGAATATAGGCCAGTTATTTTGTAGAATCTCTGTCAATTTAAGTTTGTCTGCTACTTTCAGATGAGTATATTCAGGTTGTGCATTTTTAGCAAAAGATACTGCATAAATAATACTGCATTTTCAGAGCTTCCTATCAAAAAGTGGAAGAAGTTCATTTGCCCTAATAATTGGTTGTATTAACTTTGATCTCTGGGTTAAGATTGTTTAGACAAATTTAGCTAATATAAACTTATTATTTTACAGTTTGTATTTATTATGTATATAAGAATATGAACTTGTCTCTTTTTCCCTTCCCCTAAATCTTTAGGGCTCCATCAAATACTTTTTCCTCTATCTAACATATTTTCCACTGTATGCTTATACCAATAAGAGCTCACTTAACTTTATTATACTATTCATTATATTGAAAAGTAACAATTCTTTTTATATCTATTAGATTAAAAGACTCTGTCACCAGGGACTTTATATTATTCATCATTGTATGTTCTAGAATAATAGAAGATTCTCAATAGCTACTAATTGAATATGCCAATAAATGAACAAATGAGTTCCAAGAGGAATAATGAAGAGGTATTATCTTCTTCATTTTATAAAGAAGAATAGTGAAGATCAGCACCGTGTGATTAAATTATGATAGCAAGTTCCAAGCATAGCACATATTGAAAATTATTGAGCTCATTTTACTTGAGTCCAAGAAGCTACTTAAATTTACTCCACCCCCAAGAACAGAGAAACAAGAAAAGACTCTTTTTACACCTGAAATCAAAATCCAAGCCAGATTAGAGAATGTTTCATGACAGCTGATGGTATTCAGGGTATCAGCTAATGAAACAATAATGTGATAAAGCAAACAGCCCACAACATAGGGTCCTGAAACAGTAATTGGTACTCTCTCATGCACCTCTGGGGTCACCAGGGGTAAGCTGATACAGAGTGAGCTCTGCTGGGCTGGCTGGAGGTTTCACATTAGATTCAGTTATGCTCTACCGGTCAGTCACTCTGACTCAACTGAGTAGTGGCAGGCTATGACACACAGCACTTCCCAAGGCTGATGCTCAGAACTAGCACACCAGCTTCCAACTACTGCCTGTTCAAAATAAGTCTCAAAGCCTAGCCTAACAGTGGCAGGCAAATGGCACAGAGGGAAGATACAAGAGGAGTAAAGAATTGAGAAGAGTAATGGGAACCACGATGTATATCAGAGGAATACAAGCAGGAATAGACACATGCACAATTCAAGTTGAGGTGAGACGTGGTGAGGAAGCAAATCACCTGGGAGATGTCTCAGCTGTCTATGTGCCTGAGGCTCTGTGTGTATTTACATGGTGTCTTGTGTCTTCTCCTCTGTGTTTCCTGTCTGTAGTTGAGTCCACATTCTCAGTTAGACACAGAGGTCCTGGCTTTGCCAGGAACTACGTAGGTGTGCAACCACACCTTAAACATTTCTGTGTTAACCATGTGCCCTGCTGAATTCACTTGTGACCGAGTAAAGTCACACGTGCTCTATCAATGTCTCATTTGTAGTCATATTACCATTATTTTGCTTATCAAATCTAGAACCTAGAACTTATTCTCTAAAGAGTCACAACAAGATTTGTCTTAGCTTATATTGGGCAGAAATCAAACAATTCTATATTTTTTTGAATCTCTTAACAATAAACAACTTTATGTCAGGTAATTTTCTAACATAAACGAAAAGGAGAGAGAGAAATTTTTTGAAAAACAAAATGCTATGATGTAGCTCTTAAGTGTCTCCAAAGGTCCATGTATGAAAGTCTTGGCACTGTTGGGATCAGGTCATTGAGGGTGTGTGCCTAAAGGGGATACTGGGGCTCAGGTCCCTTCGACCTTCTCCTTTTCTCTTCTCTGCCATAAGAGGAGCAGCTTTACTCTACCACCTGCTACAACTATGATATACCTCTGCCCAACTCGAGACCTAAAAGCAGTGGATACGGCTACTCTTGGACTAAAAGCTCTGAAAATGTGAGCCCAAATTAAACTCTTCTCTTTATAAGTTGGTTATCTCAGGCATTTTTTTATAATGATGAAAAGCTGACTAGCCCACAAGCCATCCCTCCTTATAATACTTGTTTTCAAAAATAATCTAGAACCAAAATTTTGGCATTGATTTGCTGAGTACCATTGGAAATACAAATTGAAAATACAGTGCAATTGAGTAAGAAAAAAAAAGACAACATAATACATGTGGGCAAATTTCACTCAAGTCTCACCTGCTTTACAGAGAGCATATTAAAACAAAATCTTTCTCAGATATGTTCATATTCCTTCCATGATTAAAGCCTGCAGCGACAGGAGTCATGGTCTTCTCTTATGATCATGTGGGTGTTTTTGGCAACAGAAAACAAATTTTTAAGTCTTTACTATGAGAATGTGGAATGAATACTTTGTTTTGTTGTGTAGACATGACAAGTCTTTACATCAAAACGAAAAACACAACAGCACTATCATTTGACAGTTTTCTTTAATCAGGAAAAAACAAACCATAAAAAAGAAAAAAAGAAGCCATAAAGAAATTATTTACTCTAATATGAAAAAAAAAAAAGAAAATATAACATAGAGAGCTAAAGAGATGCTTCTGTAGATCACAAAGAAGGTGTTTATTACCACTAAGATTTTATTCACTATAATATAAAATGCGCATATTACAACTTTCAGATTAAAGATTTGCTTTCTGTAATGCCAACATTGTAGTCTACATATTATCAACCAGCTTCTCCTTAGTCATTTTGCCTTCGTCTCTTTCTTGATAAAATGGTATGTAACGAATAATAGTTTTAGGTTTCTAAGCAGTTCCTATAGACTATAGATTGGTCACTGTAGAACTAAATGTATCCAGATCTGTCATTCTGATACTCACAAATACTATTCTTACAGTAGCTCTCTTAAATTTACTCTCATTTTCAATCTAAAATGTTTTCTACAGGTACTATAAGCATATGTTCAAGATGGACTGGAAACATTCCCCACATTCCATTTTGGTGATTTACATTCTGCAACAAACATATCTCACACAAATAGAACATCACATATAACGCCTACAGTATGGGTAGCTTGCCAGTTCTTCCCCATTGCATCTCAAACTTCTTGCCTGTCTGAAAGACAACACTAATACCAATCATTTAAAAGATATAGTATAGTTCATCTCTGGACCCAAATAAATCTCTGGGGGAAAATGTGGCATGAATAAGAACAGTCTGGTTCTCATTTGTAGAGAATAAAATACAGGGGCTTCTAAGACTACACGTTAGGTCTCAAAAAGTTTGTTTCTTTGTCATTTTAAGTTCCATGTCATTTCAGTGTGGCTTTGTAGGAATAATGAGAATGTCATAAAGCTCTCTTCAAGAACTAGGTTTTGTATTGAGGTTTTTTTTTTTCCTCTACCTTTCTCTTTCTTCCCTCCCCTCCCCCTCTTTCTCTCTTTCTTTATTTTTCCCTTAAATACAATTATGAAATGTGACCTACTAAACATTTGTGACCTTGTTAAACATTTATTTTTGTTTATAAGTGGATTTCAAATTTGTTATCATAGAATGAATGAGAAAGAGGGGATCTTAAGAGTTATTCTAAGTCATTTCCAGGTCAGGATGAAATTATTATATTCTGTCTGTTTGCATGTCTTTTTTTTCCATATCGTTTTAAAATTGCACGACAAAATGTTGAGCCTATACTGCTTATTTGATAGTATAATTCTTCCAGAGTAAATCTACATATATTGTGGATTTCTCTAGTCAAGATTTCTGATATAATGATGTTTTAAAATGTAAAAGCAATAGATTGACTAGCTTTATGTTTTTAGCCTTTTTATTGGGGGAAAAACATGTATCCCAAAATTTACCATCTTAACTATTTTAAGGGTATATAGTTCAGTAGTGTTAAGAATATTTATATTATATTAAACAGATCCCCAGAACAATTTCATCTATGGATCTGAAGTTCTGTCCCCACACTACAACTCCCCTGTCCCCTTACTAAACTCTGCAACTATCCTTCTGCTTTCTGTTTTTATGGATATGACTACTGTAGATATTTCACATAAATGGAATCATATAATATTTGTCTCTTCATGATTGGCTTATTTCACTTAGCATAATGCCCTCAAATTTCATTCATATGGTAGGATGTGACAGAATTTCTTTCCTTTTTAAGGTTGAGTAATTCATTGTAGTCATATACCACATTTTATTTACTAATTTATCCACCAATGAATACTTGGTTTGCTTCCAACTCTTGTCCTTTAAGAACAAGGATGCTACAAACACAAGAGTGCATAGAGTTCTGTGTAAAGAACACCTCCTATGGTAGCACTTCAAAATGTTAAATCATCTGAACTGAATGTAGGGTGTACTTTCTCAATTGCTCTAATACACAGGGTAAAATATTTAGTATTAAGTACCCCACATTATAACTTGTAATGGAGAGTGGCATATCTATTTGATTAAACATTTATACATCAAAATTGTATTTTCCTTAGGCTTTACCTACCTGAATGAGGGCCATTCTGGAAATTAAGAAGGAAAATGTATATTGCTGAGGCACATGTCAGGGTTGCTCTGGTGACTTCTTTACCCCAGAGGCAAGAAGCTCACCTTTACTTTCTAGCTTCCACCTGCAAAAGGAATCTGCTTGTTCTCGGTGGTTTTCTGATAATGACTTTCAATTGACTATGATGCTCTTTTGATTTCAGAGTGTCCATTACCACTTTAGGAGCCTGGTTCTTTGCTGTGGCTCCTAAAATCATCCATTATAACTTTTCCCCCCCAATTATATCTGTCTTTCCCCCAATTGTATCTGTAAACATGTCTGAACTTAAGGAGTTCCCAATAAAATTTAAAAACTACATAGGAAAGTCTGGTTTGTTTAAAAGTTATCACACAGTACTGTAAGAAATGTTCACTGAGTGGTTATGCTAGTTACCATATGATATTGGGATGATCTACTTTCTTGTTGATTTCCTCTTTCAGACAACAAACTCATCAGGAATAGAGTCTATGCTTCATTCAACTATGTCCTACATGTAATCTTACTATGCCCTAGCCATAATTTGTATTAATAACAATAAGAAACAAAATCTGAATCACATTTCAAAACTATTGAATTTTACCCCAGTTTTCTAAGGGTAAAGACCTTTCTCATGTATCTATTTAATCATTTAGTGGTGACAAACCACTTACAGGGAGACTGACACAGAATCTGTTCAGAAAATAGCCACAAATTTCACTGTGAATGAATCTGACTTTGTGAGACCAACGAAGCAAATGCCAGGCACTGATGAAGAGAAAACTGTGCATCATTTGTAAAAACCAATGGCCTTTGGGCCCTTTAATTATAATTTTGACCTTCATAAGTAATATGCATGCCTATTCATAACAAATCATACAACTTTCAAGTCATTTGGCTGCTACAGAAAAGTGATTTTACAGGAAGCATTTCTTTTGATGTCTTATGATTAATAGTCTACATATTGAACTATAAATTGTACAAATTAATCCATTAATTGAGAATATTCATTGGAATGTGTGGCTAATAGGACAAAAAGGTTATTTCTTCGACACTGCCTTTAGTAATAACCCAAAACAATTTAGAATCTCATTTACTCTCCCAGGATAAAATCACCAGGGAGCCACATTTTCTGACAAGAGAAAATCCTGTCTTTACTGAGAATGGTACAACTACTGTATATAAATCAAGAAGTTCTAATGGGTTGGGGGAAGAGAAACTGCTATAAGGGAGCAAAATTAAACCACTCTTTGAAGGTAGCTTGTGAAGGTAACTAAATCCATTTATTCCTCCCATGAAATTCACTCTTATGTGTTTTTGTAAGGCTGTATCAGAAAACCAATTAGAGATGTAAGTTCTGCTGTTTCCTTGCTATCACTGAGGAACAGCTAATGTCCTGTAAACACTGCTCTGTTATCTCATTAATTGAAAAAAAAAAAAGGCAACTCAAAAGCAAACTGTGTTTACTTTTAAAGTAATTAAAAGAAATGTCTAAAAGAATGAGGACTTGATATCAACCTATCTGCCTTTCAGGAACTGAATGACCTGAAATTTCCATTTAGCAATCAGGTATAGAGACTCTCACCAGTAAGCTCCAAAAGGATTCAGTTAAATGAATTAGGTTTAAGATGAGTTTGTTAAACCTATATAATTTAAAGAATCATTGTCTCAAACAAAAAAAAAATATATTTTTATCTTTAGATAAAGGAACTTCAAATCAATAGTTAAGAAAAATACAAGCAGTCTTTCTTTTTTTCTTTCTTTTTTAGTTGGAAATAAATACTCCTGAGCAATTCAGGAACAACCACAGAAAGAGAAAAGGAAACTACTCCTTCTGCAATTAGCTGAGGAAAGCTTTGTGACTGGGTGCAATTTCAAGAGTGTTTTGGGTCATGAGGGTTTGAATTGGTGGCTTCAATACACTATATCATTTAGTCTATAAAAGTAGAGTGATACACAAATTTTAAACTATATGCAGAGAGGATTTTTTAGAAAACACAAGTTCAAAAACACTCAACCAGATTTTCTCAAAGAATAAATTGTTCTTTGAAGCAATGCAGCAATAATTTACCTGAATGGTCTGAAATAGTAAATGTGCTTTCCTATTCAACAGTGAGTGAATAGAAAATGGGATTACTTATACATCAAAGTACCTTTGGTATAAATTACCAACAGCCAAAATATAGTATATGATTTCAGCTAGCTTAGCCGTCTTTTCAGTATCTGCATTAGAACTCCAACTGTCTCCACATAAAAGACCTTCTGAATCAACTTACTTTGAATTCTTAATCTTATTAAGTACACTTTAAGTGCAAAAGTCTATCTTAACTTTCTTAAATAATTTTTAGTGAGATATTTAGAAAAATAAAGAACTATATATTTAACCTACCTCTCACATGATACACAAAACTATGAAAGAGCTAATAATAAATACTGGGAACTCATGAATGGAAAATTGGGGGTAGATGTTCACTCTATACTTTAAAAAAAGAGGTCTTTGTTGTTGTTTTTTTTTTAAATATATATATATATATATATATATATATATATATATATATATATATATATATATATATTTAGAGAATTTAGACAGTCCTCTTTGGGCAATCAAAGCACATGGTAAGTAACTAACAGGAATTGAAACACAAAGTCATGAAAATAAAAATGGTCACATAGTATTCTGATAGTTTTGGAAAAGGAATTTTATCAGGAATAAATCCTGGCTATAGCCAGTTTGCCAGCATAACTCAATCCAGCATGCAAGATTACCTTTTAGAATGTCATGACTTCACTGAATGGTATTGAGTTAATAATTCTCTACTCCTATGTAGAATCACTTTAGTCAAATTCTTGAGGTTTTGTAAAAATTAAGGAGGGTAGGCAATGATACGGGGATTTGTCTGATTTTCTTTTATTTAATCTGATTTTGTTGGCTTTTTTGCCTAAGAAAAATTTCATAGGAAATAAATTTTGTATTTCTTTTGATTGAATAGTTTTTAGACCTATTTGGTAGAAAATATTCCAAGAAATTGTATATTGACTTCTACAATGAATATTTCAAGTTATATAAGAAAAAATGCAATTTAGAGGGAAATCTAGTGTTTAGATGTTAAATGAGACAGGTATCTAGTTAGGTTTCTAACACAAGACCTCACCCTCTAAATTATTCCTCTGTTGTAAGTGCATTAGGCTGCCTCAAATTCTTCTTGGCTTTGGATGTATTATTACATGAAACCCTTTTATTCTGCACAGTATTTCTATGAAGAAGTTCTTACATCATTTCACAGATGAGGAGTTCTATACCCCTATTGAGTGTCCACATTTACATGCTTATCTTCTGACTCATAAGACTGGGCTTTGACCACTAAACCTTCCTTGATGTCTTAATGGGAATTATTTTAAGGAATGGGAATTTAAATGGAGAGATTGATGATATGATGGACTTGAACTTTCTGTTATCCTCAACTACAACCAAAACGAAAATGACAGTCCTACTCGATATAATCCAATTAGAATTTATAGGGCATTTCCTATGCTCAGGGCTGTGTTTTCAGTGCTAAAAGTTACACACAGATGAAAAGATTCAGTCCCTGTGTTCAAATAATCTCTATCTAATATGGAAAAATAAAAAGCCTGACTAAGTTTAACCAGTTGAAGATGTGAATGTGTAGGCCAAGTACAGAATCTTGTCTTGTATGATTCTCATTAGAGAAACATGAAATGCTGTGAGGCTGGGGACAAATAGGAAAAACAAAAAATTGCACATCCTAATGAAGGAGGCCATGGAAGATGGAGTCAGAAGGAGACACTATGCCTGAGAGAGGTAAGAAGTACAGAAGCAAAGGTGGAAGGGAATTGGAGTCGCCCACTTGACTTTCTTTGCTTCTATAACATTGCCTAAAGAAATAGAGCTCCCTTTTTTTTGCATATGTTTTCTTTGTAAGTAGGTTTAGTGTGGCACAGTCTTCTCAGCCCAAAGACAAGGTTAAAAGTTAGGACAAACAAAGAAAAGAATGTGGAGAGTGTGGGGCAGTTGAATGAAGTACTAAGTCATTAGAACTGGAAAAACAGGAGCCCGCAGGGTTTAGGGTGCACCGGCCCTGCTCCTCCCTCCCTGCCTTCATGCCCTGTGTGCTTCTGAAATCTCTCTGACAAATTTTCCCTTCTCCCCTGACTGCTTTCACAACACTCATAAACCTGAACTTCAACATATCTTAAAACTTAACTGTTTGGATAGAGAATGGAGTTTAGGGAAACAAAAGTAACCTTTGTTCTTTGACTACCTGAAATTCCAAGGTGTGTGGAAAGCGATCTCTGAAGCATGAGGAAAAATAACCCAGGACAGGAAAACAACCCAAGAGGAAAAGTGAGAGAAATGAGTCAAGAAAGGATTATGCGCCCTGGGGGAGAAGAGTGCAGAGTGAACTGGTTCAGAAAGGAAAAAAAAAGAGAAAGCTGGCAACCTAGGATAGCAGGAGGGATTTCCATTTGTGGTGTAAAAGAGTTTTTACTAGTTTGTGCGCTCTTCAAAACATACCTATCAGCTTCTACATGGGTCCCCAGGATTGCTTCTAACAGTCACCTATACATAAATATTCCAGATTAAAGTTTAGCTTATTTTGACAAGCTTTGCCATTCATTAACTCTGTTTTCTCTTCCTGGCTGTGCTTTGGAAATATTGGAGATTATAGTATCTCATGAGATCACATATGCTGCAGTGTCATGGTGTGTCTTTGAAATGTTGCATATGGAGTTGGAGCTAGTTCTACCATAAGCATAAAGTATAGGAAATTCACAAGAGATTATTCTCTCCTGAGGTTGAATCTCTAAGCTTTAAATTAACTCATGTAACTTCATAAAATAATAGAACAAGGGATACCCAAGGAGAAAAAGCAGAGAATTTGTGGTCAAGACAAAAGGAGAAGTGAGCTATTTGAATATATCTGGAGAGATGAACTAAATTTGTTCAGTACACTATAAAATTAAGAAGCAATTAAACTTTCTAAGTAAAGTACCACTTTGCATCTCACTCAATAATGAACATTTTCCACTGGTAATTCTGACATTTTATGAAAACCTACATGAATTGAACAATATTATTCTCATAGGATAAACGAAGAAGTGAGTCTCTGTGAAGCTACACAGATAGTAATTAGAAGGGTCAAACTTGGAATCGAAGATTTAAATTCTTAAATTTCTGGCTTTTCTCTTTCCAAAAGTGACTAACTCAAAGGCCTGAAGGTTTCAGTCATAAAAGGTGAGAAGTTCAAAAGTGTCCATTTGAGAGTGAATTGAACTTTCTGGTACTTTATCTAATAACAGTACCAAACTTTTTTTTTTTAACTTATATTTACCCAAAAAAGCAGCGTAGGGGACATATTGCCTTGAAGGTCACCAGATTATGACTGAATCACAATCTATTACTTCATTAATTTAACTGCTCTAATATAGACATGTATAGACATGACCTTGAAGTAATTTTCACATGGGTTTAAAATTTGTTCCTCGAATAAAAGTCTATGTTTACCTGCTTTCTGTAATTAAAATAAATGCTTTTATCCTTAGTAGAAAAGAAGTTTTACAAGCAGGCACGCATATCAGTGGTGTTCAGAGTCTTTCCCCATTATTGTCCTTGTTAATATCATAAGAAACAGTGGCTACATTTGAGTTTGGCAGGATGCCATAAGGAAATAAAGTATCAAATGCCTTAAGTTTAAAATTTCTGCATGGAACCTTTATTTGCAACCACCACAAGGATCTAGAAGCCAAGACAGACTATCCTAGGCATCCACATTTAAAACCTTATATGTGTTCTGACATAGTCATTACCCTGGGACACTATGTAGGCTTCAAATAGAGAATAAAAATTGTGAGCACATTAGAAATACATAAATGTTTGTTCAGAATTGAGGGATAGGAGAGATATGAATGGTAAGACAAATGTATGAGAAGAAAAGTGCACAGATTTTTTGCACTCTGAATCAGTTTTGAAGAATAGTTGTTCTTGAGAAAAAAACATGTCTTTTAAAGTAAGATTAACACATTCTTTAAATATGTTTGGCAAGACTATTAAATTTCCATAAATTCCAAACTTGGTAAATGTTAGACTAGTCAAAAACATACACTTGAATCAGATCTGCTTTTGTTCATATCATCTACCCACATTTGATTTGTTACTACTTCTAGCATCAAATACCATTTTAGTTTACGGAAGCAAGATTATGTAGAAACGTAATAATAAAGGAAATTTTCACACAATTTGCTATCTTAATTTCACAAAGAAAGAGAAGAAAATAAGTTTTCCTCCCCAACAAGAATATCCCAGAAAATAAAGGAAGAGCAGATTGAAGAAAATATGCTTATGTTCTTAAAAATAATTACTATAATTACTAAAACAACTTTTCTTTCTTTCTTAAAAAATTTCAATGATAACAGACCTTCACAAGCACCTCAAACTTAACATTTTTCCCCATGTTTTCCTCATTTTGCTTTCAGAATATGGTGGGAATCTCCCATGTGTCTTACTTAGGTCTTGTCACTTCCTTTGTCACCTTTAGAATCTGCTTTATGCTGTCTCCAAAGTGTTCTTTCTAAATTAGAAAGCCAATCCTGTCACTCCACTGTGGAAATCCAGGAAGTCTCCATATCCAATTTACCTCCTGCACATAGCAAACAGCATCCTTATTGCAGGCTCCCTCATGCTTTCCACTTGCTACCAATTTTCCTCGTGTCTCACAGCCCCTCCCATTTTTCTGGTTGAGTCCTATTACTCCAGAATGTGGAATAATATTTTTACACACTTTCATTTTCCTGGATTGCCTTGCTTTGTCTCCACACAACCTGAAACCAGGGAAATTTTGCCACCTGAGAAAGTCTACTCAAACCTCAACATGCAGTTCTTTAAAGCCTTCCCTGACCATTACTATTCCTTCCTCTTGGGTAGCTGTAGAACATTACTAGGGTAGTGATCCCCTAAGACATTTTCCTGTTTCTCCCTATGAAAGCGAGAGGACTAGAACACATTTATGTTTTATCCAGTGGTATGCTAAAGCTAGCTAATTACCAGCTTTGGGGAAGCAATCATTAATTATTCAAGAATTGTGCAAGCTGGTTACAAAACTGCTAGTAACTTGAAATCAACTTCAGTGGCAGTATTTATACAACAAATTTAACAAATGCCACATATAAAGATTGTAGTCCTCAAAGACGTGGTTTATAAGCGTAGCCAATATAATTTCCACAGCCTAGCAAAGTCCATAAGTATTCAAAAACATTGCTTGAATAATTAGTTTTCTTTCAATGAACTGAAAATTATTTGGGCTTAAATGAAACAAAGCTAACTATAGGAACAATGGAAGAATTTCATATGACACTATAATTTGAATTACAAGGAGATAGCAATAACAGGGTATGGATTTTTTAAGTTTATAAGTACTTGGAGATTTTATTATAAGATAGATGATTAGTATGGTCAGGTGATATGTGGCTCAAGTACAGGGATATTGTCTTATTTATCTTTATGTCATTATACATCACAGTATCTGGCATGTAGTCAATCCTCATTAAATTGTTATTAAGCAAATTTCCACATGAAAAACCATGGAGTATATTTCTGTATCCTAAGGGTGGCCTATTTTTATCCACTCATATAGTATCACTGCTGGATACTGGCAACACTCATATGGCAAATTTTTTGTTCAGAAAGAAAAAATTAAGCTAATTTAAAAACAAATAAGAAATTTTCCTGAAAAATAATTGTTGTTTTTCCAAAGCTGTTGATTTTTAAGAATAATTATATATTGAAATTTGATTATATTTTATCATAAACACATATTATAATATAGTAATTATAAACTATATATACTATGTATACATTTTCTTATGGTAACAATATATAATTTATGTAATTTCTTAGTCAATGTATAATTATATATAATATATAATCTCTAAATATACAAAATTAGAAATTAATGTATTATAAGTGTCTATAGTTACCTATAGTTAATTGGAAAAATATTTATGAATAGCCTATAACCAAAATTTTCTCTAATTTGTGTTTAGGTTTTATCCATTTCAAAAGTCATATATATCACTCATAAATTTTCCCATTAGTATCACCAGAGTATTTCCATCTGTAAAGTAACTGTCCAGAATACTTACATTACAGATGAAGAAGTAGTGCCCAAAGGGATTGATTTTATCTGTTCATCTTCGTACAGTTGACTAATGGCATAGTCAGGAATTTAATTTAGGTCATTGGCTTTTGGGTTGACATGTTTAATGGTATATAAATCCAGAATGCATGTGTGGAGAGGAATTATAGAGAGGCTAAAAATGTTGTTGAGAAATCATCAAAGACCAAAAAACTAAAGAAATAATATTTTGAACTTGAAGGATCTTATTAGTAATCCATCCATTAACTGGATATCCAGAGAGGGTTATCACTGATTGAATGACAATCCAATCAACAGATTCAAACCCACAGTTCTTACACTCGAAGTGTCTGAATATAAACTTTCTCAATTGGATGAGCCATTTAGGACTGGTTACCTTTTTGTGTTCTTTATGCTCATTTCACTATTGTTATATCCATACTTAATAAAATTTCCTTATCAATTTCAAACTTTCTGCTCTAATATTACAAAACCAATTTCTGTACTGTTTCCTTCTTTCTGAATTCATATTTAATCATTTTTGCAAAATAAAAGGAGCTTACTAACAAACAAGTTTACCAAACTACTTTACTACCAGTACACAGTGTTTGACAAATAGTTTTCAGCATATCACTTGACAATAAAATCTTGTCTATTACATTTCCTGCATTTCTAACAAAAGAAATTTTGGAAGTTCTCTTCAGCTAAATTTACCTGATAATTGAAAACTCTTAGACTATTATCTTTCTCAGATATTTTATTTTGAGTAAAAGATTTATCCAAATATTTATTCTTGTATTATTAGGAAGATTAAGGTATTTCTTAAACCTTAGGCTAAATATATCTCAAAGCTCAAATTTAATTTTCTGGCCAAAAAATTTAAAGTGACATCCATGGTTCATAATCAAGGATAGATAACCTGTTCCGAACATTCATAATACTGTGACTTATGTAAATGTTTTGTAACAATTTTCTCAGTGGGATTAATTTCATAATTCAGGAAGTAAACTTGTGATAATAAAGAGGAGTATTTTTATGTTCCTGTTGAGGGAAAAGACAAAAACATCTTTGTCTCTTTTGTACTGAATATAATGCCATGCATAAATAAGTCGTGTAACAAATATGTATCAAATTATATTAGATTTTTTTAAAAATGAGTTTTTCAAAATCAAATGCATCTCAGCTCTTTTATGGGATCCATATTTTTCAAAATGTCTTTCAGTTGATGCCCCATATTATTATAACATTTTTAGCTAGAAAAGTTTATTTATTAACTTATAAAACTCTTTAAGATAAAAATAAAAATAGGTTGAGGGAAGTAAATATTGCTGTTATTTTTTTTTAACCACGGGAATAACCTCTTTCTCAACTAATATTAATTGAAACCTAAATATATTTTTGTACTAAAAAAAATTCCAGTGCCTAAAATTCCCAGGAAAATAAATTAGAAAAAATTACAATTTATTACAAGTCTTAAATTGTCACCCACTGTTATTAAGAAACACATGTGTACTGTTGTTCATTATTAAGAGAGAGTGAAGGAATAATGAGATTCTGTCTTAATTAATTTACTTTCTTCTTCAACTGCTGCTTTCATGAGATACTTGTGAAATAATTAAGAGTAATAAGTTCCTACAAAAAGCCACTATGAAATACTTACATTTGCTTTAGTGGATTATGTTTATATGACTCAGTGAACAGGCAAATAAAAATTAGTAATAAAAAAGTAAAGATATAAAAGAAAATATTGAAGAAAAATTATCTTCAGTTCATTAGTTAAATAAAATTTTATTGATTACATTAAACTAGTAACCTTTGGCTCTTTAAAAAAGGCTTGAAGAATTTTTTATAATACTGTAAAATTATCATTTTCAATTATAGTTTGTTTTCCAACATCTTTGGTAATAATGAACATCTTAAAATTTGATTCTATAAGAGTTAATGCCTTGAAAAACTGATTATGCAAATGTGACGTATACTTTGAATCATATATATATATACATATATGTGTATATATATAATATGTAACATGTGGAATGAAAGATGATAGAGAATATTATTTTACAACTTTATTAAATTAGATATAGATATTTAGAAATTAATTTTTATTTCCTGCTTTCTGAAAATTGTTTTTGTTCTGTTTTGATTTGTATTTGTATGTATAGTAAGCCTTCATGATGTTACTACTAGTCAATTACATTTGGTTAAATAATACCACTTTCAACAAATATTTGTTGAGCATCAACCATAGTCAGACATTAAATTAGACTCTGAGATATAGTCATAAACAAAATAGATAAAGTGCTCTGCTCTCATAAAATTATTCGTATTAGTTTTTGAGGGGGAGGGAAGAGGTTGAGGGAAAGCAGGGCAGATAATAAAATAATTATCACATGGGAGTCATTTAGTGTTATAATAAATGTTATGAGTAATAAGGGAAATGAAGCTGGGAAGGAATGGCAACTTTAATTTTTGTGGTCATGGAAGACTTAAGAAGTTGAGATTTTGATACCAATACAAAGGTAAGAGTCTTATGGATGTGAATATATTGTAAAGGGCAGAAGTTAAAACAATATAGTGCCAAGGTACCAAGGTATGTTCCCTGCATGATCGAGGAACTGGTCTGGTATGATTGGAACTGGCATTAGTGGATGACATTGAAGAGGCAAACTAACCCGCAACCAGACAGTGGTCCCACTTTACTGTAAGATGATGAACCACTGTAAGGCTTTGAACAGAGAAGAGATATGACCTGTTGTTTTAATAGGGTCACTCTGGCTGTTGGTGTTGGAAACAGACCAGAGAAAGGCAAGGATGGGTAGAAGCAGGAGCATATTAAAATACCATAGATAAAAAATGATATTACCTTTAGGTCATACTCTGGGTGTGTTTTGGAAACAGAGCCAGCAATTTGCTAATGGATTAAATGTGTGAGAAGACGACATTTTTTTTCCCCACAAACAACTAGAAGGATGGAATTGTTATCAAATGAGATGGGAAAAATTGTGGATAGATCAGTTTATTTTTTTCTTGGAAAAAAAGGAAAAGAAAAAATAGGTTAGGACAACCTTAAAGCACAGTTTTAGACATGTTGAATTTGAGATGTCTATTAGTGGATACTTAAGTAACATAGTCATATAAGTCAATTTGAAATATTAGGAGAGGGTAAGTTTGAAGATTTAAATTTGGGAGTAGTTAGTTTGTACATGACTTTAAAGCTATAAATCTGTATAAAATTTTCACAAGGAAAAACATGGATAATAAAGAAATTCAAGGACCCAATTGGAGATACTCTAAAAGGCCTGAGAAATTTAGAGGAACCAGCAAAGGAAATTGAGGAAAAGAGTGGCCGTGGAAACAATAAGGTTTGGAAAAAGCTGAAGTCTCAGAAGCTGAGGGAGGAATTTTTTTTTTTAAGATGAAAAACAAGCTGCCAAATTTCATTGTCAAATGCTACCATTAATATGGAGACTGCAAACCTTAAGATGTATCAATGGCATGGTCATTGATGAGCTTGACAATAATGGTTTTTACAGAATTATACAAATAAATGCTTGGATAGATTTGGTGGAAGAGGAAAGGGAGTAGAGGAATTGGAAAGTATAAGATGACATATCTCTCAAGGATTGTTTCTAGAAAGATGGGTCAATTGGGACCAACGGAAGAAAGTGGCATCAAGAGAGGGTTTGTTGTTAGATGGAAGAAATAGTAACAGGTTTGCATGCTAATATGATGATCCTGGAGAGAAAAGGATGACCTTGGGGAGAATTGATTTCCCTATATTTTGGTGCTCCAGTGAAAGGGTTGGCCATAAAAAGTAGCCTGAGCATTTTGGGAATAGTTGGGAGAGCAGAGTGCTAGGAGTGGACATGTGTAATGGAAAGAGCTTGACCTTTTAGTATTAGCAGTGGAACAGGAAGCCAAGTCATGAATGTTAGGGTGTGGAGGGGCTACTGGAGGTTTGATGAGTGAAGGGAGGGTATAAAACAATCATTTAATTAACTATAAAGACGAATTACCAAGAAAATTTGTTATAATTTGCTGAAAGCCATAGCCAAGTAGGAATGACGCATCTCAATTTCTTTTTCAGCCTACTCCATGTTGCTTAGAGGAAGGACTCTCCATGGTGGACCCAGGTTTTGCAGTGACTTTGCATGAAAGGTGACCTTGCTCAAGGACCAGGGCGGATCCAGGTTTAGGCTAGATCAGGGTTTAGGGAGGATCAGGATTTAGGGAGTTCCGGGTTTAGGGCGGTTCCAGGTTTAAGGTGTACCCTGCTGGGAATAGGGCGTATCCTGCTGCCTCAGGATCGCTGGCTCCTTGAGTTCCCGTTGAGTTCTCGCGGGATTCAGAGAGTATTTGGGATTCAGAGCCCAGTGGAGTGGGTGGATTTTGCCCAGAACGTGGATTTGCCCAGAACGTGTGTGTAAAGTGCTGGTGAGTTCGAGAATAAAGAGTTGCTGTTTGAATCTACAAGGTGTGTGGTGGCTCGTGATTTTGTGCCCAGCCAGACTGCGGCAATAATTTCTGAGCAGCATTAAGAACCTGCTTGAAATTATCTGGTATAAATTAAAATGTAAATGTTAACATAGCAACCTGTGCAACAGATCTCTTGCTATTAGAGCATATGATGTGCTTATTTTATGGGACCCTATGAAGGAAGTCAATAAATAAATTGGTTTCAGGAATTCCTCAGGTCTAATGCTGATACAGTTTTCTTTCACTGTAAGAAAGACCACCAGAACTGAGGACATTTACATAATTGGGTTATGTGTGGTACTGACATATAGAAACATTAATTATCCTTGGTTTTGAGCAATTTGACTATGATGTCTCATTGTTCATTCATTTGTTTTTCTAATCTTGCTTGGAGTTTTCTGAGCTTTCTGGATCCATATATTTATTTTTTGAACTATTTTTCCTTTTTTTTTTTCTCTAAATATTCTTTGTTCCTTCTGGGACACAGATTACAAAGGACAACTTAATATTGTTCTAAAGATCACTAAGATGGTTCGTTTTTTTCTCTCTCTCTCTCTCTTTCAAATCAAATATAATTTTTGATCTACCTTCAAATTTACTGAACCTTTCTTCTGCAATCACAGATACATTAAGCCAATAGGTATTCTCTCAAATACTGTACTTTTCAGTTCCAGAATTTCTATTTAATTACAGTTTCTATGCTTTTACTAAGATAAATTATCTGATAATTTTTTTTCCTTCAAGTCCTTTAAGAAATTTCTAGTAGATGGTATAATATTTTTAGCTGCCAATTTCAATATCTTGGTCATCTTGAGGCCTGTTTATATAGTTGTTTTTTTCCTCTTAACTGTAGCTCTCATGTTCTTGTTCCTTTCAAATGTTATTAATTTTGGTTGTGTATTGGACATTCAAATAATAGATTTTAGTGATTTTGTGTCCTGTTATCTTTTTGACATGTTGATTTTTGTTCTGGAAAATAGTTAAGTAGACAGACAAGACTTGCCTCCCCTGTTCTACACTGCAACAGAAATCTCTACTCAATTGTTTCAGCCTCCTCTGGAGCTCCCAGAATTTCTGCCCATAAGCAAAGTTTAGAGATCAGCCAAAAATATGGATGGAATTCATATGTAAATGAAGACTTGGCTCACCCTTGTTGCTCCTCAATTTCAAGGTTAGGCCTCAAAAATTGCTCTTTGATTTTTCAAGGAAGTAAACTGTGGCTGTCTACTTAAACTTCTGTGGTCTCATTCTAGGTAAAAAAGCAAAGTAGTGTTCTCAGGAACAAAACAAAACAAAAAAACACATAAATGCAAACACTACTCAAAACTGTTATTTTTTAAAAATTGTTTCCCTCCATTATCTAATCAATATTAGTCACTCTCCAGTAACTTCAAATACTTTTAAATTATTTTAAATATTTCCAAAATATTTTTATGGGAGGTTATTCTCATAATAGCTGTTTTTCCATTGTTCCATTCTTCTAATCATGGAAATCATGGACACATATTAAGTGCTCAAAACTGATAAATGAATTAATAGATTTGTGATTGTTTAAGCAGTTTGGAATACAGAATTATATATCCTCATCCACCTTCACTACTTCTTACAAATGACAGACACATGACTGTCATTTTGAATTTTAGGATAAGATCATAGATTAAAATAGTCCTAGAAGTCAAACTAGAGCAATATTTTTGGAAAACTTTAAATCTAAAGTAGATTTTAATAGTAAAGCAGCTTGTTAGATGGAGGTGGCTGAGGAACAAAGCACCAAGCAACCCACAGGCGCAAAAGAACCACCAATCAGGTGCTGACAGAGCTGCCTGTCAATCACTGGGGTCTCCTGGCCAATCCTGGATCTTAGCCAGCTACCCTTGACCAACCCTAGTAGGACAAGGGACTCTAAAAACCCCTTTTCCAGTCTCAAGCCCTCCCTTCCTGCCCTAAGCCCCCCAAAAATGTCAGTCTGGTCGAGGCACCCACCCCCTTCCCACTTATTCTCAGACCCTGTTCTTACCAGCTTTGTTGGTCTGAGAGTTCTGCCCAGGAGCAAAATCTCAATAAAGCCTCATTCAGCAGCCTTTTAAATCTGCCTCCTTTTGGTCACCACTGCCTGACCTTACACAGCTTACCTTGCTTAAATAAATTAGCCAGGTAATAAAGATTTCAGAGTGTTGAGAAATAACTTTTATTCTAGGTGCACTTAAAATTCTGTCCAAAGAGAATTTAATAAAAACTGAGGGAGCAAGTTAATCTCCTTAACAACTGATGATTAAGCATAAAAACATTCTCAGGAAATAAAGTGAAGTGTAATAGAATGGACAATTTTAATATAAATTAGCGTAATATTCACTAGTAGGAGTTTGTATTTCACTTTGAAATTGTTTATGATTTTAGATTATTAAATTTATTTATGACTTCTATTTATAAACCCTAAGCTTTTCTGCCTATAATTTATGTCTTCTTTACACCTGTTCACTCAAACACTAAATTTCTTGTGATTCACTTTTTAAACCCTAAGAGTGAATAAAAATATTTATTTTTCTCTTAAAGATGATAAATGATTTTGGTGTTGTATAGATCAGAGAGTGGTGTTGAGGATTTCACAGTATTAAATTGTTGTTCCATTCATAAAGCATTGGACTACTTGGGTGGAAGTGTCAAGACTTAGAAAACAGATACCATTTATAAGACAAGCAGCTGATACTGAACCATTTCTGCCACTGCACTTAGCTAACTGGTACCCACGGACTGATTTCACCATATGATCTCAGCACACATATACTTTATAATCCCTTAATGGTCTAATAGTGATATTTATTTCTATTGTGTTTGGATATGAGGTGTCCTGCAAAGCTCCTGTGTTAATACAGGAATGTTCAGAGGTACAATGACCTAATCAAACCATCCTAGTTTGAATGGATTGGCTGGTGGTAAATGTAGGCAAGTGGGGGATGGCTGAGATGGCAGGTCACTGGGGGCATATCCTGGAGGGCCCTGTAACCCCTTCCTTTTTCTCTCTTTGCTTCCTGGTTTCCGTGAATGAAGCGGAACTACTTTACCAGCCTTTCTGCCATGTTGTTCTGCCCCATTGTGGGCCCAGGACATTGGAGTCAGCCTACCCTAGATTGAACTTCTGAAATTGTGAACAAGAAGAAACTTTTTCTTCTCTAAGCTGTTCTTGTCTGGCATTTTGAACACAGGAACACAAAGCTGACCAATGCAGTCCTTATATTGAGGTTTATATTGAGTTTACCAAAGCTGGTAAGAACAGGGTCTGAGAATTAGTTTATTTCAAACTAATTCTTAGTTTGAAATTGTGCCCAAGAATATGGAAGCCCTACCTAAAACCTAAATTACAGCCGGTCTTCTCAGATGCTACAAAATAGATGTCCTGCCATAGATGCCAGATGGTTTCTGTAACTTCACTTTGTAAAGGTAGCACAGGTTTTTCTCTTCAGGACAGATTTGCCCGTCTCAAAGACCATTACCACAACTCTGCTCTGGTAAGATATAAGGGCAGGGGCACCTTTCCTAGGGTGATATAAGAGCCAAATATAATGCTAAGTGCTTCTGATCTCAATCCTCAGGTTATTTGTCAGTGCTTATACAAGACTGAACAGAGACACAGACACCTGAGTATAGGAATAATAAAAAGAGCTTTCACAATGACAAAAATGAAATAAAATATTTCCCCGTGAAGGACAGTCAGCAACACAGCAGAGTGCTCCACTCTTGGAATAAAATTATTGAAATCTTATCATGTTATTTTTACCTGACTCATTCTGAAATCTCCTTGGATAGCCACAATCTGTCAGATCTATTCTTTTGTGCTTTGGTTGCATTGATTTTTCTGAAGGTTGGGGTTTTATTGTGGTGCTGTGGGGATAGAGGAGACTATTGATGGAATACTAAGAATAGTAAAGATACAGTTTAATCCATATTTCTTAACCAAAATCAAGACATATCATTTAATTAAAAAAAAAGTTATACTATTTCAAAGTACAAAAAATGAGTTTTTTTATGATGAGGCTTGAGCATCAAAATATTAGGATTTCCATGATTATATCACAATGGGGGGGGGCAATGGCATAAGAAAGTGCTTCAAAAAAATCCAGGATCATATCAGAATATTAAGAGTATCATGGTCACCATGGATATAATGCATAGCACAACAGTTTATTAGAGAATTGCTTTGGAATATTCCCTTTATGGCTTACAAAGAGCAGGGAGTTGAAGACTGTATAAGACATTGCTATGATGGTTACAATGGAAAAGGCCAACAGAAATTATTTTATACTCATGCTGTGTAAAATTACTTGTTGTGACTTGCTCAAGAAAATGGTGGTTCAAAATCAATGAAACAAAAATTCTTTTGTATTTTATTCTATGAAAATAAACTAAAATTAAAATGTACATTTAATTTGTTTTCTGTGTACACTCAGTGCTATCCCCAAGTTATGGGGTTAAATAGCATTGAAGAGAAAAATTCACAAGAGTCCCAAACTTCAAACAGTGTGCTTAGGAGTCAAAAGCAGTCTTAAATGATTGAAGTGCTTACTTCTTATCATATCCAGGGTGCCAAATGACACCTCTCAGGTAATAAATTTCTGAGTTTGATTTTAAGGTCCTTCAGGGCAGGATAATTCTCTTTGTATCATTCCTAGAACAGCACTATGCACATTTGAACATTTAATCAGCACTACTTGATAATGAATATAGGGTTTCATAGCATAGAATCAAATTGGTCCTGAGAGAAAAATATCTGACTCTCAGAGTTAAGTGCTTTCTTTTTAGTTGCTGAGTAGCACCTTCCTTAGCTCATCAGTGTGAGCTATTCTCTGGTTAAAAGCCACTTTCACTTACCTTGAACCTCCCCAAGGTTAGGCCCAGGGATGACTAAAAATAGAACACAGATTACATGGTCCACTTCACTGAAAAAACTGGAAAACTAGCCATGATTCTTGAAGGGTCACACATACTTAGAGCCATTGTGCAGGAAGGTCATGCTGCCCCCAGACTGCCACAAACTGAGAAGCACTCAAGGTACTGAGGTCTTTAAATGTCTTGAGAGACAATTGAAAAGATAATTCACCTCTAATATCCAGGACATAATTCCTTTGACTATGTGCAAGAATGAAATAAGCACTGCACATCCCCTCAAACTTGCTTCCAAGTACAGTCAAGGGTCCTGACCAAGTTGTCAAGAGTCTAAGGGCAGCAGTACATTGCTCAGGTCAGGGGAGGTCTTGGGCATGACTCCTAAGGCTGGTTCCAACTTATGCTTGGTCTCCTTGGTTCCTTTTCTGAATTGTTTCCACATTTCACTTGTTCTGTAAACTACCCAATTTCTTTCCAGTATTTTCCTTTTCTCTGTATATTAACCGTGGTCAAACCCTGCAATTTTCTTTAACTAGAGTAGTCGATTGCTTTATAAATGGCTTTATAAAGTGTACTGATATACAGGGAAAAAAACTGAAAAGATATTTGCTAAATGATATTGTTTCTGTTTGAAAGGTATACACCAATGCACAGAAAAAATGTAAAAATGCACACCAAACATTTAATAGGTTATATATGGTGCCTTACATATATCTTTGTTTTACCCTAGATATTACTGTTATTTGTCATTTTTTAATCAAAATATATTACTACAAAATAAGAAATAAAATATTTAATACAGAAAAGTTCATCAAAGCATCAATATTTTCATGATTTTCCTAAGCCACTCACTCTTTATTTGAAAAAATAAATTTATCTTTAAACTGACACATAAAGCACAAAAAAATATGAATGCAATACTTTGATACATGTATACATTGTGAATTGACACACTCTTGTAGCTATAAGTATCAGACATGGTTATGCTGATCTAGAAAGCAACAATGTATTAGATACTAATGCCCAGTGGTAAAGAAAGAGGTACAGGAGCAGAGCTCCTTATTATCAGGGATCACGGTTAAGACAAAATTGCATGGTTATTTACTAAAATAACTAAAAGTAGAATTTTAGCATGTTTTATATGTGTTTAAGAAAGAAAGAAAGAGCGAGAGGGGGGTGGGTTCTAAGGCTCTTTGCCAGTTTCACCTATAAAACTAACTAGCAAGAATTGAGCTCTAGAAATGCTCTCAGGTACTATAAGAGATTGCTTTACTCACTTTTTCAGAAGTTACCTTTTTGTTTAAAATTCTTTCGTTGGATAATGAAATATTTTGCCAATGAGGAAATATATAAAATTTCACCAACTCTTAAGTGGTGGAACTGTGAGACCCATGACCTCTAACTCCAAGTTCATTGTTTTTTTCCTATCAATCCACACATTTAAGGATCTATGCAAGGTCTGTACATGAAATTTACAAGGACACCCTAAAGTTTGAAATCAGATACAGAAAAATTCTCTAACATCTGGACCATTATGTCCACTAGAGACTTTGGCAGTAAATAATGTGGCAGCTGCCAGAGGACTGCCCATTTAAGCTAAGGAAAAACTTGCAGATCCCTGCTCACAGCCATTTTGCCTATCCAGCCCTGTGAGGTTTACAGCCTCTTCTATATTAGATAAACAAGTTCTCCCATTTTCCAAATACTTCATGAAAGAGAGGTTTATAGTGTTTGAAAGAAGGAGTTTCTAGTCAGATTTCTGTCTTTGTGAAAAATACCTGAGAGAAGCAACTTAAAGGAGGAAAGATTTACTTTTTGCTTATGGTTTCAGAGATTTCAGCCATGGACACTTGTCCCTGTTGCCTCTGGATCTATGGTGAGGCAGTATATCGTGGCAGAGGGCATGTGGCCGAGGAAACTGCTTACTTCATTATAGGTGGGAGAGAGGACAGCTGAGCTGAGAGAGGGAGAGGAACAGGCCCTGGTCCCAATACACCCTTCAGTGGTGTACCTCCAATGACCTACCTTTCTCTGAATAGGCCCCTGTTCTTAAAGTTTCCATTACCTCTGCATAGCACCATCAGCTGGGACGAGGCCTTGAACCCGTGAGCTTTGGGAGGACATTTAAGATCCAAACCATAATAGGAATTCAGACAGGGTTTCAAATACAGCCACAGAATTCAAGCTTAGGCTCTGGGATTCTGCCACTTTCTTGCTATCCTTCCACATCAGGTAGAAGCCCCAATATAAGGCAAATTACATTAGGACAGATAGTTGGTGATTGATTAAATAGCCCTATCATTAATAAGGAGCATGACTCAGGAATTTTGCACTTAGTATTTTATTCTTATGTGTGCACTTCTATTCCTACCTATACTCACTTACGGCCACCAGATACCATTTATAAGACAATCAGCTGATACTGAACCATTTCTGCCACTGCACTTAGCTAACTAGTATCCATGGAGTGATTTCACCATATGATCTCAGCACACATATACTTTATAATCCCTTAATGGTCTAATAGTGATATTTATTTCTATTGTTTTTCATAGACTAGTAGGAACTCCTTAAGCTGCAAGTCTTCCATTGCAGGTTCAGTATTCTCAGGAACATACCTTAGAAGGTGTTTAGGATGCAGGTTATTCATTTGTGAGTATCCTTGATATCAACACCATGAAAAGGAAGAAAAGGGAAGGAAGCAGAAAGAGGAAGGGACAGAAGTTGAGCTCCAGAGCAAAAACAACCCACCAGAATTGTCTTATGTTGGGTCAAAATGACCAAGCATTTATACTCTCCTCTTCATTATGCATCAGATGTTGCTCACACTGGGAAAGAGGTGACCTCGCATGCAATGGCTCTTTGAGGCTGAGGTAACATCTGAGAGAAGCAGCAAAAGGAGAGTGTCTTCTGATGGTTGTTAATATATGGGGCAACAAATCCTATCTTGAAGGGATATGTCTGCAGTGGAACTCCTTGTCCATCACAGTCAACCCTGGTGCCACTCAGATCTCTTTCTTCATCATGCACACCATCCAAGTTGCAGGTGGCCCTCCCTGCATAAAGGAAACGTAGGAAGAACAGTCAGTGCCCCTGCCACTGTATCTTACACCCATTGCCTCCCTCCTCTATTGCACATTCTAGATTCCCCTCAACTTTGCTGGCACCTCTAATGGTCTTATTGGCTTACCCAAGAGTAACATATTCTCATCTCCAGGGGACAAAATAAAACCCAGTGTATCACCTGGCTCCCACGCTTGTCGCTCCCTAACCTGTCGTGTAACAGCAGTCTCACCTACTCTTGATCACACCAATTACCTTTGCCAAGCTAGTGATTCTTCTTCTCAAGTGATAGTTTCTAGAAACAAGGAAGCCAAAGTGGTCAGGAAGCAGTCACAGCTTATAGTTGAACAAGACCCTTATTTCTTCAAGTCTTGACCTGTGGAGACTAAGATCTCTTACCCTATAAAGCCCAGACTTGTCCATATGTAAAGCCCAGTCTCCCAGCAAGTAACTGAGAATGATGGAAAGCAGGGCACAGCTGATTCCACTCCTTGCTCTTCTACCCCAAGTATTTCTCCTATTGTTTTTTTTTTTTTTTTTTTGGGTGGGGGGGGAGTGGTGAGGGGTTGAACTCAGGGACACTCAAGCACTGAGCCACTTCCCCAGCTCTGTTTTGTATTTTATGTAGGGTCTTACTGAGTTGCTTAGCACCTCACTGTTGCTGAGGCTGACTTTGAACTCAAATTCTCCTGCCTCAGCTTCCTGAGCCATTAGGATTACAGGCATGTGTCACTTTTTCAGGCCCAAGTATCTCTCTTATTTAAGAGATAATGCTATTAAAATCTTCAATGTAAGGTGAACTCTGCATCCCAAAAGACTGTGACACATCCTCATAAAGTGTCATTGCTAAACTGGTACAGTTAGTGGGCTATACATTCAGTGGGCTTTCTAATGCCTTGTAATATCTGTAGCTTCTGGGTGGCACAATATGTAATGTGACCAGTAGATCCTAGGGTATCCTACTTTCAAGTCTCCTTTGCTATACAGTGGATCTACTTATCTGACACTGTTGAAATCCTATGGAATATGGATTATATGTTTACTTACATGGAATATATGTTCACATCTGTGAAATAAATTGTTTGAAAAGGACTCCCTTTTCCAAGCAGCCAGTTGGTTTTCTTGAAAGACAATGCTATAGTTGGGACTCTGCATTGGTCTCTATTCCTGGTATGTTGGACATTTTGTGAAATAGCTTGACCAGACTTGGTATGTAGAAGCCAACACATAACCTCCATTCTTCCATTGTGACCACCTTGTACTTGAGCTCTTTGTGACAAGACTGCAGTGACTATTAATAGAAGCTGACTTATATTTACTAACCCAGCTTTTATACTACCTTGCTTAATATCTCTCCTATGGTAGATATTCTCTTATAGGTACTGTTGTGTGATACTTCAAAAATATGTTTACTCTGGGTCCACTCCTATATAACCATCTACATGCTTCTATCCTGTCTGCCTTGTCCCTGATAGCTCAGTCTTATTCCAGACTTGTGAACAACTTGGCCAGCCATTTTCCAAAGCTTATGCCTCTGTATATATCCTAACCTCCGTTTATTTATCTGCCTGCTGGAAGCTCTTCCAATTGTGGGAATATCTCCTTGCTGGTAATCTTCCGAGTCTGCTTCTGAATTAAAGATACATAGCAACTGTCAAATTTTGGATTATAATCATATTCCAATTCTACCCATTTGCGAAACAGCCATAGATTTTCTTTCCCTTCTTATCAGATTTTTCAAGACCCCATCACCACCCATAGGGTCATAGAGGTGACACGAGAGAAAGGTCCTGTTGCATGATGATGGATAATATGAGAAATTGAGCTACCTGCTTGTATAGTTTGCTTGTGTTCTCTGTCTCTGCTCATACTAGATCTTGAATATACCAATTCCATACTTTGACAGATTTTTTTCTGGGCCCATCTGATACAGTTCCAGACATGTGGGCACTTGATGGACCATGGTCAGCTTCTCATTTTTGTACCAGGGCCCAGTAATACATGACAAGTTTGTTTTTCAAAAGGTATATAGTTCCCCACTGCAGGTGGCTTGGCTATACTCCAGACTTCTGGGAACATGTATTATGATTTTTTTCACTGGAACTGGAACTTGTTTTATGTTACACATAGCATCTTTTTTCTACCACAGAAGTCTCTAGTATTATTGAGTCTGCTGGTTTATATGCCCAAAGAGCAAGACTGCTTATATCCAAAACTGGACATGATACAGAGCTCTTTCTTGCCCTGGGCTCCACTCTTAGTTGGCAGTTCTTCTCTTCAGTAATACATGGGCCAGATCAGTATCCCCAGGTGTGGATTTGTGGCTTCCAAGACCCAAAGTAGCTTATCTGGCATTGCATTTTCTTCATGGTGAAAGGTACAATAATATACAGTTTTATTTTTCTTGGCATGCCCATCTTGGTTCAATTATTGGCCATTTAATATTTTAGTGACATCAAAAGAATTCTGAATATATATGAGACTTGTCTCCCACCCTCTGAAGCCCACATGCCCAAACAAAGTCTCTAACATGCTACCTGCTTCTCATATATCTAGCTTGACTAGTGTGTAGTGTGACACATTGGCTCAATGTGAGTCTATGGGTATCAGACCGATTAGAAGGTAGCAAATTCTATTATGGCTCTGGGAGGGCTAATTAACAGCCCTAAGGAAAAATGGTGAATGTATACTTCTGTATGCTACATGTGAATGGAAGCTGTTTCTAATTTTCTCTTCCAATAGGGCAAAGGAAAAACTCTTTCACCAAATTGAGGCCATATACCAGGTACCTTAGCAAAAATACAAGATGAAACATGAAGGCTAAACTTGGGATCTTTGGGATCTTTCCAGTTTCTGTAGAAGCCAGATGATTGAGTTAAATGGAATTATGATGTGAATCATCCTTTATATGTTAAGGGTGGTACAAATTTATTTCACTATTTTGGCAGAATAGGGGACTACTTTTAGGGGATTTGTCTACTCTTCCCTCTGTAACAGCTATTAGTCTATAGACAAAGAACTATATCTATTATGAAGCAAGTTAGGTACAATGTAGGAACTATACCAAATACCAAGGATGTCTAGCCCAGTTATATATTGGAGGGACAGACAAATTACCCCTGGATAAGTTAACAGACCATGTAGACCCACGGAGAGTCTGGCTTTAGATACAACATCATTTGTTAGATACCCATCGCATTCCTCTACACTAGGAAAGGGACTACGCTGACTCTTCAGGTCTCCAGGTATCACCATTGATCTGAGTATTGATTCCAACATTCCTTAGTTTAAACGTTCTGCTTTCTATAGTGTGGAGTAAATGGCCATGGGTACTTCAGAAGGACTGAGAGAATCACTATTATAACCAATTGCTTTAGGTGGGCTACAAGGTCTTTCCTCAGAGAAACCCAATTTCTCTTCAATCACAGAGGTTTAGATCTAAAAATGTCCAGAAGTAGACATTTCATTTCATTATCCCAGCAGGTGAGGAACCGAGACCTTTCTTAAAGTGAAATCCGCTTGATGGATAACATAAATATGTTATCCATATTTATGTTATCCAACATAAATAACACATAAATATGTGTTATGTCTATTACACATATTTATGTTACTTTAACAACAAAATTCTCTTTAGGGAATACAAAAAACATCAATCAATACTACTTTTAGATAATTATAGGTGTCACCTGTCAAATTTAATGACAAAGGAGGCAGAGATTGAACACAGACTTAGTGATTATTTCTGAGGGTATGGCCTCACTCTTGCAAGTGTTAAATACATTATCAAAAGCCCCTTAAAGACCACCATTAAAAGCAATAACTAAAAGTGTTTAAATTGTAAGATCAGAATCCGGTTGTTGGCGGGTCTCTAGGCCTCTGCGGAGGCGAATCCAGCGGGAATCGGAGCCATCAGAACCGCCACCATGACTGTGGGCAAGAGCAGCACGATGCTGCAGCACATCGACTACAGGATCAGATGCATCCTGCAAGATGGCCGGATCTTCATTGGCACCTTCAAGGCTTTCGACAAGCATATGAATTTGATCCTCTGTGATTGTGATGAGTTCAGAAAGATCAAGCCAAAGAACTCCAAACAAGCAGAAAGGGAAGAGAAGCGAGTCCTTGGTCTGGTGCTGCTTCGAGGGGAGAACCTGGTCTCGATGACAGTAGAAGGACCCCCTCCCAAAGATACTGGCATTGCTCGAGGGCCACTTGCTGGAGCTGCTGGGGGCCCAGGAATTGGCAGGGCTGCTGGCAGAGGAATCCCAGCTGGTGTTCCTATGCCCCAGGCTCCTGCAGGTCTTGCTGGACCAGTCCGTGGGGTTGGTGGGCCATCCCAACAGGTGATGACCCCTCAAGGAAGAGGCACTGTTGCAGCAGCTGCTGCTGCTGCCACTGCCAGTATTGCAGGAGCTCCAACCCAGTACCCACCAGGCCGTGGGGGTCCTCCACCACCTATGGGCCGAGGGGCACCCCCTCCAGGCATGATGGGCCCACCTCCTGGTATGAGGCCTCCTATGGGTCCCCCAATGGGGATTCCCCCTGGACGAGGGACCCCGATGGGCATGCCCCCTCCAGGAATGCGGCCCCCTCCCCCAGGGATGCGCGGCCTTCTTTGACCCTTGGCCACAGAGTTATGGAAGTAGTTCCACAGAGGCATGGGCCCGATTCCCCAGGGCCACGTTACCACAGACCTGTTTGTTTGTTATGCTGTTGCTCGCGGAGTCTCACCGGATTGTCTGGTTTCCCTTACAGGGCCCCCTTCCCCAGGAATGCGCCCACCAAGGCCCTAGACTCATCTTGGTCCTCCTCAGCTCCTTGCCTGTTTCCTGTAAGGCTGTACATAGTCCTTTTATTTTCCTTGTGGCCTATGAGACTGATTTATAATAAACTCTCAAGAGAATATTGTAAATGCACCTGATGTATCCATTTGTAAGCATCCTTTGATATATTGGGTGCTTAATAATTAGAGTCAAAAGGGTTGCCTTGGAAAAATTAGCCCTAATCTTAGTTGCTTCCCTGTAAAATACTTTACTACACCATTGCATCTGATATATAATAGTCCCATAATAAGAGATTTGCAAAATTGGACCATATGAAACATTTTGTCTCATCAAAACTCAAAAAACTTCAGCTTGTTGAAATAAACATTCATATGCTGTTTAAAAAAAAATAAATTGTAAGATCAAAAGTAAACACATAAATAAATAAATAAATAAATAAATAAATAAATAAATAAATAAATAAAAGCCAACTCAATTTTAATATTATAAGAATTGGCAACCAAGGATTGTGACTGAATATTCAGTAGCTGCATCTTATACTGATTCAAAAACTTCTGTATTTTGAGCAATTTAAACATAGTGCTCTTGAACTTAGAAAAAGTCTGATATGATTCAAGAAGTGACATTAGTAATAGTTACAATAGACATTAGTAATTAGTGATGTTAAAGATGCTCATGAAGAAAATGGCTAGATGTTTTTTGTCTGTCTGTTCCTCTGTGCTAAGTCATGTGGTCAAGGACTCTCCTGACCATGTAATTCATGGAAAGTTTTCATGCAATTTTCCATAAGATATTCCCTTAATTTCAAAGTTTTCTTTGAAATAGCAAACTCCGTCTTTCACTGCAAATAATCCAATCTATGCAGAATCAAATTTTAACACAAAGAGTAACAATGGGGGGAAAATGGTATAGGAGAAATACCCAGAGACGTGCAGAAAACAAAGAGGAACAGCAGAAGAGAAGAAAATCTAAATTTAGCATAAAAGGAAAGATTGAAGAATAAAAATTTAATGTGTCTATAAATAATACTGCTGAAAGATGAATGAATCTTGTTATTTTAGGCATTTTATTTAATGCTTTGGGCTTTTGTGAACACCTTCAGAAAATCTCATTTGGTGGACAGTTGGCTTATTTCTTAAAGTTTATCAGAATCCTATTATATTTTAATCCTCTCCTAAAGAATTTATTCCTGGCTGTGGATTGTCCACAAATCCAATTAGCATACTCTCAACTCAATTTACGAAGTATTTAATAGCAAGACTGAGTAGAATGTGATTGAAAAGGGATTCCACTAACCCAAGTTTTGGTTAGTCTACTAAGAATAACTGTAATTCATATTCTAAAACTTCCCTTGAGATCAGGATAAAATCAGAACAGCTACTGTAACAGCAAGTAACAATCACTGACATTAGTACACTACCCTTATTTTTATAAAACTGGCTCACAGCCATCATTTTAGTTATTCTTTTCAATACCCTTTGAAGGCAGCTAAGCATTACCAAATAACTTCTTGATACAATATTGATCTGACTTGAGAAATAGCCTTTTATCTTTGTAATACTGATAAGAAGACCTAAAATGGCTTACATAGTTTGTAAGACACTAAAGTTCATACTTCTGTTTAAATTTTTAGCATTCTCTATTAACCCTGTCCCTTGATATCAATATGTCTCAACATATTCATCCTTGTCTCTCATCTGATAAAACTGACAATTCTCTTCACAAATATGAAGAGAATAAGGAATCATTGTTTAAATTTCCTGGTAGTCAACATCTATCCACAAAAGCAACAGAACTGCAGAGTCACCATGTCCAACATACATTGGCATCTGCCTTAGGGAGTTATTATTTCTCATCAGTTTATCAGATGGCTCCTCTATCCCAGTTCGCTGAGAGAATATTACTCAAAGTATCTCTGTTGACCACATCAAGGAAGAGGCTATTTGAAATTTTTTATTTGAGTTTACCTTGAATCTCTAGAATTCAGAACCATCAAACATTTTTTTTTAATTTGGAAAACTCAGAACATCACTATAATAACAAACCTTATTAAACTCTTAGCACAATTTAAATGCACTTCTAGTAGCAAAGAGTCACAAGAACTGTTTTATAAACCTTGGGTGTTAAATTCTCTAACTCTAATCTTAAGATGCCAACAAAAATGTATATTGTTTTGCCCAAAAGGAAAACCCTAGTATAAAGACACCAGTTAATGTCTCTAAATTCTAACCACTGGTTGCTGAGAAATCCAATGTGAACTCAGGGACGGCTCTTGCAGAAGACCAACCATAAGTCAATGGAGCAACTGATTTCTTTGGGATGCCTGGCTAAACCAATCCTCCAGCTTAGAATTATTTTTCTTGCCTTGTTTCTCTGTCTCCTTACTAGAAATCTCTTGACAGAGAACATGCAATGTTCCATATTTAGCAAATTTCTGAAATATCTCTGCATGTATGTTTCTGAAATATCTCTTGGATCTCTGTGTTCCAAGACCCCAGAGCAGCACTCTGGAGTTAGGGGTTACTATTCTACACCAGAATTTCTCACTTCTGAACTAAAAAGGTTGATTTATATGCAAATGAATTTATAATTTTAGAGGTTTTGTAAAAATATTTGATATTTTTAATGACACTGGGTTTTTATGAGAATATGATTTCTCAATTCTCTTTTTTCTCTTTCAAAACGTTTTGTGCTATCTTTTGTTTCTCTCTAAGGTGTTTTTATTTCTTGTTGCAATCAAGGATGGGCATGGTGCCAGGCAAATATTATAAATGTCTCCATGTATGTGGGAAGACATATTCAGTTTTAACATGACCCAGATAAGAAACTTTTCACTATGAATGGAAAGAGTTTAATTATCACAGCAAGTATACCATGTTACATTTTGCTATGCTTATTTTAATTTTCTTTGGCTATGGACCAAAGTGCAAAGTACAAAATAAATTTCATTATCATTATCTTAATTTGGGTCCCTATAAAGCAAAGGCAGTGGTAGCATATGCTATATTTTATTAGGGAGTACAATCTCAGAGATATAGAGTGGGTGGAAGAGAGTAGTGAGATAGGAAATGAAGGACAGAAAAGCGTGGGAAGTTACCCAGTTTTTATCACTCACTCTTGATTGTTCAGCCTCCCACATAGATCCATGTCCACAGCAATCGATGTTTATCTAATGCTAATTATCAATGAAAGGTTAGTAAGTATTTTCCAATGGGTACTCACAGTTAAATAAAAGCAAGAAGTTCTGCTGTGCTATCATACGGTTATGTGGTTGCAGGTAATAATAATGTACTGTACAGTCCAGAAAGTGAGAAGAAAGGATTTTAAAAGTTTTCACCATTCAGAAGTAAAGAGTATTTGAGGAAATGTATTTAATCTGATGAAACATCCCATGTTTACCCCAGGAATATGAGCAATCTTTGTTTTTAACGTATCACTTAAAATAAATTTCAATTAAAAATTCATATCACTTTGCAAATTCTATTCTGAATTAGATTTAATATTTAAGCAATGCAGTCATAATTTTGGTAATGATGCAGCATATCTATTTTGTTTATTGGGAACTTTGAAATGATTCATTTTCTTCAGCCTTGATGAAATTGATAGACTTAAATTAATGCAAGATTTAAAGCAAATATGTCACCTTCTCTCTCCTTCCTGCCTTCTCTCTGGGCCACAAACATGTACATACTAGAAGAGTGCTCTAGATAGTGGAGGTGAGATTAAAAAAAAAGAAGAAGAAGAAAGGAACAGGCAGTTACACATGCCAAGTTTATGGGGCAATGTAGGTTCTCTTGTTTGTAATAACTGTTATAAACTCTTAAAGGGGGAAAGAACACCTCATGACTTGTATGCAAACACAGAGGAAAATATTTAACTGATATGTTCAATACATTTCTGAACATAAAGTTTGAATTAGAATCAGGTAAAAGATTGCAAATAAATTCTGCAGGAATCCCAGGCTTTTCTCACACTACAAGTTTATCTCAGTTTAGAAGTTATGACTTGTTATTTTGTTGTTCAAACCTAACATGTAAAATACTCCTCCTGTATTTAAACTCAGTAGTTAACATTTGACCTCGTTTGTTTTTCAAATCATGAAGCACCTGGAGCTTCACAGTACATTATCACAGTTTTCCTGATTTGCAAAAATCACTTCTACCTTTTCAAACCTGAGATACCCTTAGGCTAGATCACATTGAATGAGATGAATTGTCTTGGATAATTCCCTTCAAAGATGTATAGAGAAATAATTTTTTACTACATTTATAATTAGAGATCAATTTTATAGAAATTTTATAGACAACATGCCTGGAAGAAAACCAACACAGATTGGTGTCTGTAATAAGAAATTATTCCTGCAATTTTGTCTTCTATCTGCTGATGGCAGTGGAAAACATTGACACTACGGAGTGTATTTTAAAACAGTAGCAACTGGATGAAGGGATCATTTGCTCAAAATGCAATAAAACAGTAACATGATCTTTGGTTTCACTGTAACAGGAGGGTGATGTGTCAAGTAGCTCAAGAAATCTTAATCTGGGCTATATGAGCATCTACAATCTCCGTGTACCCTTCCCTGCCTGCATTTATTCCAGGTGTATCTTCTTGTTACCTCTTCTCTGTTCGTTCCTCTATTGCTATCTTTCGTAAAGGGGGAGCTGTGGGTGAAGTTGAATGAGGGAAGATGGATATGTGGATGGTGACAAAGAACAAAACAAGATAGTATGGCAAAGTTCAAAGGCCATTAGCTTTGAATTGGATGGGACTTGCTTACAATGTGATCCACATGATGAACACAATGTTTCCTTATGTTCTGCCCTTTGTGCTTATGGGGGGATAGCCTGAAGGAGTGACCCTTGAAATTTCTGACTCACAAATTCAACATATCTATCTAAGAGCAATCTTGGGAGGGGGGAGGGGGGAAAATCAATACAAAATCAATGTGTAAAATACTTCAAAGAGAACAAAGTACTAGGTCATAAGCCGAATGCCTCATGAAGGTGGAGCAGAGTTAGTTCCTAAAAAACTGTTATAATCTTGTCTCACCCTATAACAGTGAAATCCTCCTTCAAAGGAACAGATGAAAGACAGTTGCATGTGGTTTTGAATATGATAAAGACTTTATATTTGATAGGATTTGCATGTTATTACGAGACATACCTCTAATATATCCACCCATATAGTTTTTCTTTTAAGAATTGTCAGAGGTAAAATATTACTATTAATTTTTGCATTAATGTAGACTATCTAATTTCTAGGTTCAACTGGATATGCTTTAAAAAGGGGTACCTTCTCTACATCTGTTAAAATTTAAATTGGGTTAGAAGGTTGATTCATTTGAGGATTATATTTTGATTCTGTACTTGTCACTCTATTTATTTTTCTCAGGAAGAATTTTTCTATATTAATAATCTAAGAATTTAAAAGTGATTAAATACCTAATTAAATTGAAGAATGAAAGTACAGTTAACAAAACTCAACAGTGTATGAAGGATAAACCTCTTGGAGGTTTTGATGTTTGACAATTTTTGTTTGTTTATATTTCACACATGATGCACTTTCTATATTTTAAGCACAGCATTATTTCTCAACCTTATTGACACTCTCTGGACAGTACTATGTTGCCAACAATGATTTCTATGCCAAAAAAACTAGGCTAAAGCCCCCCACAACCCATTAGAAGACAGAAGACCAGGCAGATTAAATGTATGTGTATAAATATTCATGCATGTATATTTTATGTATTTATGTTTATTTGAACACATATCACCTATGCTTTCACAGACCAGATGTCTAAGGAGGTTAAAAATGTCCCCATACATAGTTATAAAATAAAAATTTTCAGCTATGCTTCTATCTCAGTTGACTGTAGCAAAACTGATAAAGACGACAATATAGCCAAGAATATCTCCTTTAGAGATAGCAAAAGTGGCAAAAATAATATTTTTTTCTAATTTGTTTATGCTATGGCTGATGTGTCTCCTGTTCTAGATATTGGCTTTGTGGTTCCCTTGATCAAAGGTTTGGTTTTACTAGACCCAATCTCTAGATCACATTTTATTATAAACCCAATATTGGTTACCTGTAAATGCTGCCTTGAATCCCCAAACCCCAGAGTTTTAATGATTTAGTTGCTGACTCCCTAGACACAAGTCTGATGTGGGTAAGGCAGGAAGAAAATAGAGAAAGAAAATTACACAAGCCAATTCTTTCACACTGACTGCTGTTCTGGGACCTGAATTGTATACAGAAAAACTCTCCCTACACTTTCTTAAGTCTTTTGTATATGACCAAACCACATCTGAATCCTCTGGGGGACAAAGTTTATGCCCAAATCTTTTCCTAACACATGAAAATGAGAAAAGGAGATATAGGTACTGTATCAGCTTTGTGTCGCTGTGACCAAAGTATATGTCAAGAACAATTTAGAGGAAGAAAAGTTTATTTTGGCATATAGTTTTAGAGGTCTCAGTCCATGGTCTCCACACCATCACTTTGGGCCTGAGGCAAGGCAGAATATCACAGCAGAAGAGCATGTCAAAAGAAAACTGCTTAGCTCATGGCAGCTAGTTGAGCAGGGTTCAGGGGTGGGTCAAGGTATAGATAAATCCTTTCAGGTCATACCCACAATTATCTAATTCTTCCAACTAGGTCCCACCTATCAGTTGTCCAATCAGCTATTGATGGATTAATCCACTTGCTGGATTAATCTACTGATAAGGTCAGAGCCCTAATTATTGCCTGAAAACACTACCTCTAAACCTTGCTGCACTAGGGACAATGCTTTCAACACATGATCTTTTGACAGACATTCCATATTCAAACCATAACTTGTCCATTAATTCAAATTTTACAACCATCATAATGCATTCTACTCAAGATCCACATATAAATCATAATGAAAAAGCTTAACCCCAGGTAATTAAGGAAATTAGTGAACATGATGTAAAATCAATCTTTAATTTTTCTATAGTCATGCAATCAAGAGAGTTCACATTCCACTTTGTAAATATCTTCAATTTCTGTAGAAGTACTCTTTCATTACTTTATGCCTGTATATATATTTACTTAAGTTAAAAATAGCTGCCATATTGGGCCTTTTATGTTATGCTTTCAAATTCTAACACATGTTTACTCCATTTGTTATCTCTAACATTCAATTATAAAGTTGAATTGGCATATCTTAGATCTAAGCTATTTTTTTCCAAAACTACAAATGGTTACCACTGCATTATCATTGTTAGTATAGTGTAATTTGTCAATTTGTAGCCCTATTATAAAGAGCAGGGTCCTATGATAAGGAGTGGAGTTTTAATGTGACTGTTGGAAATAGAAAGCTGAAGTAGGATGCCAACTGGAGGATTTTATAGACCAAAAACTACCAGAAGAATATGAGAGTTGGTGAAAAAAGAAGGTAGCAAGGAGAAGAAGAAAGAAGGAGACAGAAAGGCATCCATAAGATAAACTGGCTAAAACTATAGCAGATGAGGCATGGTGTTGAATATTTTTAAATCCAGGCTAGGATGACCAAACATCTAGATAATTCTGCCATTTAAAGACTTCCTTTAACCCAGGACTTACAGTATTAAATCCAGGACAGTAGATCATCCTCTAATCCTAAACATATTGGAAATCACAGAATCCTAGTTGGGTTTTAACACCTGATCAGGACAGAGGAATTACATATTTCAAAGTAAGGATCAGAAGATTCTCTCTGAAAATTAATTTTATTTCTACTTTCTTATTAGGACACAATCAAAAAGTCACTCAGCTCTTAGAACTCTTTGTACTACTTGAAATAATTCATCACCTAGGTTTATTTGAAGCTTCTAAAAATTGGTAAAGAAAAATGTGGTTCATTAGCTCACAAAAGTAGTTGAAAGGGCTCTGGACACCTCTACAAAACAGGAAAATTTAATTTTTCTCAAATTATTGCCTTTTAGTTCAAATCAATAAATTTATGATTATGATTTATCAAAAAGCATTCAAATTGAGCTATTAAAATGGAATATTTTCTAAGACTACTCTTATTTACTTCTGCTCATTTATCACTCCAAGTATAAATACACCTAATGAACATTTATACAGGACCACTCACATACATATCAAAATAGGGTTTTAGTTGTTTTTCAGGAAAAAAAAAATTCTATTGTTGAAATAAATCTCACTGATTTTATAGTAACAAATAATTAGTAATTTAGCAACTAATTTAGTGAATTAAACATTACTAACTCTAGATATTGCTGACTTGTTTTAAAGATATCTGACAAATATGAGCAGTGCCTGAAGTCTGGGGTCAGGCAAAAGAGATGACATGCCAATGGCATAGTCATTGTGTTATCACAGGGCAGAAGACCACGCTTCCTGAGACCTTCAGCAGATAAGATTCCACCCAGTACATGAGATCTGCCTTTTCTACTATCTCTGCTCATACATGTCCAGTGTTAAAAAATGTTCCAACAATTCCCATGTGGAATATAAATTCATGGCTTTCTATGGTGATGAATGATTCATGATGGCTTAAAAACATGAGATTTACTTTAAAAATGCATTCTCTTTATATTACATCATTAATATTTGAGATTACCTAGTTTTTATATGAACCAAAATTCCAAATGGTAAGCCAAACTGATGTGCTAAATCGAAAAATGAAAATCCATCAAGTCTTTCAAAATTACTTTCACATTTTTGTTTGTACTTCTTATGTTTCAGGAACCTTTTAAGATGGAGAGAGAGAGTGTGTGTTTTAGATGTAATCATTTAACTTTCTGCAATAGGTAATTTAGTCTAAAGAAAGAAAGAAAGACCAACTTACTTGGTCAAAAGAAAGATAAAAAAATAAAGAAAAGAGGCACAACAGAATATTTGTTACCGTGTAAATTCATGTTGAATTTATCTTGTCAAAACAGAGTTTTGAAAAATAGAGTGAAAATAAGAAAAAACTTCCTGGACTGGGAAGAAGTGACCTATTAAATAACCTTAGATTAATTATTGAGAATATCAATTCCAAAGCCACTCTGTGAGGTTTTGAAAAATACATTTGCTAGTGCAGTTTTATCTACTCCAGGGGTTTTATTTTCTGGTTAAAAAACTTTTCTTTAAAAAAAAAAAAGAAGAAGAAGAAGAAGAAGACAGAACTATACCTAATATTTATTTTGAAATTCTCCTCTATTTATTGCATGATCTATCTTGTTTTATAACTCATTGTTGTGCCAATAGTATTTCATTTTAATAATTCATCTCATTTTGAGAAGTTTAGAAACCTAACCACAGCTCACATATTTTAGGAATAGAATCACAAATCAGAAAAACTAAGGAAGTTGAAGGAGACAATGTGTTTTGTTCATTCATGAATTTAATAAGTATTTACCTTGCACTGGGCACTGTTAAATTTCCAGGGAAAATAGTGGTGAACAAGAAGAATAAAGTCCCTGACCTACATGGGTGATAAACTTTAAAGCAGTGAACTTATAAGTGCTAAAGAAAAAAAGCAAACCAGGCATTAAGATAAAAAGTAGTAGGAAAAAGACATGTTAGATGAAATATTGGAATTAAGATAAACCCAGAGAAGGTAATACCTCAGAAAGACAAAGATACAAAAATACAGAGAATGGGGAGAAGACCATGCTTCCTCCTGAGCCTGTCAGCTTGCTGCTGTGAGCAGTGTGAGCCAGAAGTGTGATTGGTGAAGATAGAATCGCGGGAGTTTGCAGTGTACCACTCAATGCAGGCAGCAAAGTCAATAACTGCTTTCAGGCTCTCCTCAGCCTGGTGATCATTCATGATTTTCAGCCCCAAATAGCTGAGGTTATTTCTAAAGTCAGTCCTCCTGACAGTGAAGAGCGAAGATGCACAGAGCAGACAACTGAGGACAGCAGACCATCCCACAGTCAGAAAGAGGAAGATGTCACTTTTAAGGGAACCAGAAGCTATCATCTATATTTGCATAAGGGAGTAAAGATTTCCTCATGACACTTGACAGGTTATATTTGTAGTGGACACTAGAAATAGTAATAGATACATAGTTGATGGAGTATCTGTGTTTAAAGGGCTACATTTGAGTCCTTACAGATGAAGAGAGCTAAAATGCCATGCAGACATGATAAAGAAATTGAAATAAATATGAAGTCATATTTATACCCATAGAAATAGATGACCTTTTCCCTTTAATGTCCAAATAAAATGACTGGAGCTTCAAACTCCATAATAACAGAATATGTTTTTCTCTTGTTGGTGGATCATCTTTTTCTAACACTCTTAAAGAGGATGGGCTCTTTCTTCCCTGCTGGTGAGCCCACCCTCAGCCTGCTTTTCCTCCCTTGCTGGGCTGCTCTAAGCTCAGCCTTCTGCTTGCTTTACTGTGGATCACAGTCTGTATTCCAGGCTGTCTCCCTCTTGCCTTCCTCAAAGCACCAGCAACACAAGCTGAGTTCATTTATCACAGTTTTACTGAGAATATTTAGAAAGAATAGTGGAGGGTGACTCTTCCTAGAAATTTATCAGTCATTCCCTGCTAAAGGAAATGCCCCTGACCCTGTCTCCCAGAAGTCCAGGCAATTCTGCTGAGTTTCACCTTTCTCCAGTATTTTATCCCAAATTCACTTCTTCCACCATCCATCCACACCTCTCTAGGCATCATTGGCAAACTCCAAAACTTCTATTATTTTATTTGACAGCACAATATCATTCTTTATCTAAAATATTTAGGACAACCAAGGAAGTATTACACAGTAGCAAGGGATACATTGGGACTGTCCCACAATGCATGTTTTTAAGCCATTCGAAGACTAAAACATGTATCCATGAAATTTTCTCATTTTAAGAAATATTTTTTGGGCTGGGGATGTGGCTCAAGCGGTAGCGCGCTCGCCTGGCATGCGTGCGGCTGGGGTTCAATCCTCAGCACCACATACAAACAACAATGTTGTGTCCGCCGAAAACTAAAAAGTAAATATTAAAAAAATTCTCTCTCTCTCTCTCTCTCTCTCTCTCTCTCTCTCTCTCTCTCATCTCTCTTTAAAAAAAAAGAAATATTTCTCATAGGCTATGTTTGGTGGTCTAGGGCAAACTTGTTGTCTCCGGGGCCAACACTTAATGGAAGAATAAAAAAAAATGTAACATTTGTATAGTATTTTGATTTTGTTTATTTCCTTTTTTAATAAAAGATTTTCAAAACCATCATTCCATCAACTGTAGGAAGCACACTGTTTATTGTTCAGTGATTGAGGATACAGAGGATGCAAACTATTAAATTTTGGAAAATTGCCTGGGTTTCCCTCATGGAGTTAAAGACAAGAAGAAATGAATAGCCTAAGGTACACATGAATGCACTCAAAGTCAGCTAACTCATGACCAGCATACCCATTCCCCAAAGAAATTCTAGTCCCCAGATAAGCAAGGGTGAGAATTATGTGCTAGGGAGGGGGCTGGGGTGAGATCTACAAGGTGCATCTTATGTTCCCTGAAGGGCAGTTTGTCCCTGTGCACAAAAGCACACAGCATGGGGCTTCTTTCTGGGCTATCATTAGGTAACTATGTGCTCAAGGGAGATTCTCATGTCCAGCAGAGACAAAGCTGCCAGATAAGGCTCGTTTTGTCTGGGAGGCTGAATAGAAATGTCATTAAAGCCAGGAGCTTTGTAATCAGACTATCCTGGTGTAAAATTTGGATCTGCCATTACTATGATATTTGGCAATTTAAATTCATTCCTTTCCTCAGAAAATGGCAGTGATTGTGGTATTTACCTCATATGATTGCTGTGAAGATTAAATGAACTGATGCCTAAAGAATTTTACACAGTGAGAAGGTATTAATAATAGCTAGAAATTGTGTGTACGGTACCTTACCCATCACTCTTTAAATTTCTTAGGAAAATCTTAATGGTTTATGTTTCTCTCTATTAGAAAAGAAAAAAAATGAATTAACGGCATCAAACAAAAAACACAACCACTTTTTACAAAGTTCCAACAGTTGAAATTTTTCTGTCTTCAGAGCATAAAATTTAAAAAGGTAACTGGAGCAGTTTTCAGTACAGGATTCTGAGTTAGTCCCCACATTTTCTCTAAACACATAATTGTCCTTTAAGATTTTTAGTAATTCCACAGGAAAAGTTATGTCCATATGAAAAGATGAAGAGCTCTTCTCTCAGTCCCTTTTGTCTTTTGTAAAAAGTAAATGGTACTAAAAGTTAACTCTCATCAAAATGAAAGGAGAATTATTAATGAATTCTTGAAAATACACATAAGGAAAAATAAGCCCACGTTCATATTTCTCATCTGGCCTCAAAGAGAGATCATTTGGTCACAGCTTGCAGTGAGCCATCAGCTCCACCATGGAAAGAAATGACCTATTTCACTTTGGTGTTTCTCATGAAAGATAAAAATATATGAAAGTACAAAGGATGGTATTTGTTAGAATAGATCTAAGAAGTCTGTATAAATACACACACACACACATTTCCAGAAAGAAAGCATAATTTAAAAAAAAAAACTCTCTTAAATTCAGACACAGTGGCACACACCTGTAATCCTAGCTACTGGGGAGACTAAGGCAGGAGAATCACAAATTTGAGAACAACCTGGGCCACTCAGTGAGACCCAGTCTTGGAATAAAATAAAAATTTGCTTATAATCATTTCAGTTTTCTATTAATTCTAGCAATGGATATGACAAATTCAAATAAAAACAAAAATGGCAAAGTTAAATGGAACTTACAGGTCTTCCTTTATTTTTTATTTGAAATTATAACCCTGGTCCCCACCCCACCCCCACCCCCACTTTGATCAACATCTCCTCAACCCCTGGCAACTACATTCTATTCTTCATTTCTATGAGTTCAACTTTTTTACATTCCACATATAATGATAAAACCAATATCGTGAAGTATTTATCTCTTTGTGCTCCGCTTATTTTACTTGGCACAATGTCCTCAAGATTCATCCATGTTATCAAAAATGACAAGATTTCCTTCTTTTTTTTTTTACATCTGCATACTAGTTCATTGTATATATTCTTTACTGTTGTACTCATTGATAGATACTTAGGTTCATCCATTATCTTGGCTATAGGAAAATCATGCTACAATGAACATGAGAGAACAGATATCTCTTGAACATAATTATTTCATTTGCTTTGGATTTGTACCCAGTAGTAGAACAGCTAGATCGTATGGTAGTTCTATTTTTAATTTTCTGAGGAACATCCATACTGTTTTCCATAATAACTACACTAATTTGTATTACTACCAACAGTGTACAAGGGTTCTTTCTCATCACATCCTCTCCAACATTTATCTTTTGTCTTTTTGATAACAGCCATTCTAACAGGTGAAAGGTGAGAGCTTACTGTGGTTTTAATTTGCATTTCCCTAATATTGAGAATTTTTTAATACACCTGTTTCCACTCTCTGTGTCTAACCCTCATCTCACACCACATACAATAAGTCAACTCAAAATGGGTTAAAGATTTGAATATAAGACCTGAAGCCATAAAACTACAGGAAGAAAGCACAAGGGAAAAGTCCAATGACAATGATCTGGACAAGAGTTTTCTATATATGAACCTAAAAGCACAAGCAACAAAAGCAAATATATACAAATAGGATTACATGAAACTAAAAGGTTTCTGCACAAAGGGAACTGTCCACAGAGTGAAGAGGCAGTTTATTGAATGAGAGAAAATATTTGGACACCATGCATATGATAAGGGGTTAAGGTACAAAATATATAAGGCATTGAACTCACTAGTAGGAAAACAAATAATCTAACTGAAGAATGAACAAAGGGTCTAAATACACATTTCTTATAGGCATCCATATTCTTGAGGTCCTGAGACATACCATGTCATGAAATCTAACAGAGAGTACAATCTAAAGGAATCTAGTAGGAACCTTAGGAAAACTTGCCCTTCATAAGGTTGTGACAGGGCTCTGGCTCCTAAGTGGCAGATGCCTGGCACAGCATACACGAGGATACTGGGCAGAGTTCAGTGCTTCAAGAAACGGAAGAATATGAATCACTAAATTCCTGTGTGATCCAGGAACAAGAGATCATCACCTCATTGTGAAGTCAGCTCAGCCCTATATTTGCTAAAAGAGGATTCCAGCCAAAAATACAAAATGAGAAGTGGCTTTCTGGAAAACTTTTTTTATATTGAAATTACAACCTTTCTCAAGTTTTACAAAATGCTTAATAAATTAACATCTTTCTGAATGAATACTTTTAACAAGCTATAAAGATGGCATATCATAAGAGCATTGACATGCAGAATATGCATATATATATTTTAATTGACATTTTAATACAGTTGCCTAAGCTCAAGTTTTATAGTTTCGTTATTTCATAAGCGGGAGATTAACATTTCTTAAATCACTATAAATTCTAAAGGGCATCCTCTATTTATTACACTTTCTGTTAGTCTCATATTAGAGGGTACAACTGAAATTCAGTTCTCAATTTAAGGTAAAAATATCTTTGGAACATTCGTGATTATTTTGTACTTTAGTGCTCATTTAAAAAGGCATTGTAGATCATCTTTAAAAATTAAAGGCCACTGATTTGCAGAAGGATAATAAAATAGATGTTTCATTGTTAGTATGGAAAGTTTCTATAATTGGGTTTTAATTAAGTTATTTTAAATGGATATTTCAAAGCCTGAGTGGGTGTTTTAATAATGTGCTAATATATGCAAATGATAATGTCTTTTCTCCTATTGGATTGTCAGTCAATTAAACTTTTGTCAGAACTTTCCCCTGTCACTTCTTCCTTCACACCCTCCCCCCCTTTTTTTTTCTCCTGCATAGGCATTCTGGTGGCAACCTTGATAAGATGAATAACTAGGAAACAAAAATGTAAGGTCACATTATGTGGTCTCAAATCAAAATTTCCACTATTTCTCTTTTCTAGTTATGTCAACTTCACTGAGGATGCTACACATTACTTATGTTTCCAAATAGAAGCCTACAGGTACACCATTTGGCGCTTAGGCACCCAAAAGAAGGTGCTCTAAACTCAGACCCCCATTCCACATACAGTCTACTCTAACAAATCAGAGAAGAATGAGCTAATGGATACAGATTCCATTGCCTAGCAAACATCAAGGTCCTGAATTATCTCGTTATTATTACTGAGTTCTCAGTGGGATCCCCTCCAGCTGTCTGAAGGTGAGATTTAGACTAAGAAAGAAGACCACCCCCCCACCTGTCACTAAGGCAAGATTTGATAGTACTGCCCAGGTTGGTCTGCATGGCTGGCCCACAAACCAGATCCTTGGGCCTCTAAACCGCAGTTCATATAGCAGGCATGACAAACTTCAACTCTAATAACCTCCCACCCCAGATGTCTACCCTGACTTCTTGTTCTTGGTATACATCTCCCATGTATGTCAGCTGTTTTGGGCTTTCAGCCTCATTTCCTTATGGTTTTCCCACAGCATTGCTTAGCTTATACTCATTCTAGCCAAAGCCAAGGCCCTGGGGAACATTCAAGAAAGGTAAAACATCTGTGAGTTGGACATGTGCCAATGCTAAAATTCTCTTATGCCTTAAAGCATTGTGCGAGAGTGTCAGAAAGGAAAAAAAAAAAAAAGCAGCCATCCTTCTCTTCAACCCACTGGCCAAACTGGGGTGGTTCCAGGTAACACAGTCATTCTTCAGACCTAGATGCTATCCTGACTTTATGATACAAATACATAGATTTGTGACAATGAATTAGATGTAAATTTTTATAAGAAAAACTCATGTAGTTTCCTGAAGGTAAGCTTTAAAATCTAGAATACTGGTAATATTTTCTAATAGAACAAAGTATAGTGCTACTCAGTTTGATCAAGTGGTTAAGAGGAAGCGACCTGGAATCAATATACTCAGGTTTAGATCTTATTACTACTTTTATACTAGGTCAAGTTCCTAAACTTCTGTAAGCCTCAGTTTCCCCAGCTGTGAAATGACATTGTTGACTCTCTTGGTTTTGAGGAGTTAGTGAATTATTATTTGCTTGGAAAAATACTCAAGAAGCCCTGCCTGTTACTGTTATTGGATCAAATAATAAAGATTGGACACAACAGCATGAATTGCTGCTAGAAAAATAACTTCTCAATTAAAGGCAAGCAAAATACCTGCAATGAAGGTAAGCACATTCACTCTTTGTACAAGATAAAACAATCTGGCAAATATGTTCAGTATACAGATCATAAGTGGAAGAGGCACATTCAATGAATTCTAATTAAAATTTATTCAGCACCACCCAGAAAGTTGTGATCTATCCAGCTTCCATTGTCTGAATGTTTTAAACATTCCATTTTAAGCTTCTTCATGGATAAATTTATAAAACTGCTTTTACAAACTTGTTCTTTTGTTCTTCAGTCTCAAACTTCCCATATGTGCCAAGTCTACAATGTCTACCAACCCTTCTTTAATGGTTTTCTTGCTAGTCCCCGTTTTCTTCCTAGATCTTCACGAACAAGGGGGATGTGGAAACTAATATCTCCAACTTTTTATTCAAAACAAGTACTTTATTTTTCTCATTAAAAATGCCTATCTTACCTATATTAAAATGAGATCATGTTTGGCCACATCAAGCACATTAGAAATGTTCTTGGAATCAGCGCAGAACCCAGAATGAACAAAATAATTGAAAAGTTTAGCCCATGGTGGTGAAAGGCAGTAATCCCATCTTCTCGGAAGGCTGAGATAGGAGGATCACAAGTTCGAAGCCAGCCTCAGCAATTTGTCAAGGTCCTAGGTTACTTAATGAGAAACTGTCTCAAAAATATCAATTTTTAAAAAGAAGGTGACTTTTTAAATTTTTTTAAATTTTTAATGGGATGTGACCCAGTGGTTGAGTGTTCCTGGGTTCAATCCCCAGTACCAAAAAATAAAATAAAAATTTGTTACATAAGATGGACTTAGAATTCAACATCAAAGTACTATTTACAAATAACTACTATAAAATTAGATTGATTTCCCAATTTATTTGTCCTAAGATGTAGAGCAGACATGGTTTGCATCAGAAGGGGTCTTGTTAGATCTGAATATCTCAGTATCTTACTACTTAATGACCTTTTTACAGTGATTCAGGAAAAACAAACTTACACTTTTGTGAGCAGACATCAGTGCCTCTCTTGATTCTTGATCAAAACCAATAATCAAGAAGGTTATTCTTCATTTAAGAGGAAAACAAAGAGCTGTTAGCATGATATTCCTGTTCAATACTTCCACTTTTATAGCATCCATGTCTTCAACTCCTTAGCTTTCTCCCCTAATCTTCCTTTTTTTATTGACAATTTGATTCTGAAGATATCTGATCAAAATTTCAGTTACCCACAAATTATTACATCTATCCAAAAGGAAAATTAAGGTAGGTGGTATCTCATTTTTAGATATGAGCACTAAGTAGGATAATTTTTGTTCTATAAAGAAAAAATAAGTATATATGATACCTGTACATGATTACAAAATGGTTTTATGTATTAATCTTCTCAGGTTTCCAGATAAAGAATACTATGGCATTTATGACTGGTTTATTCAAATAACAGAACTTATTTTCTCACAGATCTGCAGCTTTGAAGTTCCAGATCAATGTCAGAAGGTGGATTTGTAGTGAGGGCTCTCATGGCTTATAGATGGATGCCCTCTTGCTGTGCCCTCACATATCTTTTCCTCTGTTCATGCATGAGAGGGAGGGATGTCTCTCTTTCTCATAAGGCTTCCAATCCTATCAGACTAATACCCACCTTATTACTTCATTTAACCTTAATTACCTCCTAAAAGTCCTATCTTCAAATACAGCCACACTGGGGTTTAGACTTCAATATATGTTTTTGGAAAGATAAAATTCAGCTCATAGCATTTACAACATTAAGATCATACTCTTATCTAAATACATCTCGATAATTAATAAAATTATTATAATCAATTGTAAGGTCATTCTATTTACTCTATTGCCCTTGCTGGGCATTCTCTCTTTGAATTCTAAACCTATTTCAATAACATGATAGTATTTTTAATCACATTTTTTCTTCAAGTTAGTTCAGTTGACACACACACTGTTATATCAGCTGTTGGCATATGAAATTGACAACCCTGCTTCTCCCTTGTCAATCAATTTCTTATCTTGTACATGACAATGCTATTTTATAAGATATTAACCTGATATGATTTTGCTATTTGAACTTCTCCAACACCTGAATTTCACACTGAAATTTCTACAGTTGTTTACATTTTCATCCTTCTGAGATCTGGAAGTGGAACCATAGATGCTGGCCACCTCTCATCCATGTGTTTTCATATTTTTCCATCCAAAATTCAAGCATTACACACTTCTGAAAGCTCCTTGATTTGTCAAGGGGAAGGAGAGCTTACTTCATTTAATTATGGTCATTGCATTTTTCTCTCTCTCCCTGGGACTTTTTGGTATCCAATGAGTATATTGCTTCTATTTGCCCTCCCTTCCCTTTAAGATTTCTGAAGACTTTTTTCTCTTTATCTCATGCCAATTAATATCTCCTTTACCACTACCACCTCACCTCCAAACACATCTAGACCCATTTTCCCTGAGGATAGTTTTCCATTAATGCCATGCAATGACTTCTTTAAAAAAAAAATTAAAAATAACTTCTCCCAAAGACCACCCACCAATAGATGATCAGAAAATGTTGCAGGCCTGTCAAGAAACTTCAGACTAAACTGAGAGTGTTATTCTAATTGCAGGCAATGTGGCTTAGTATTTTCTTAAAGATTTTCAATAAAAGTCATGCAAACTACATTCACTATTCTTATAGGCTCTTACTATGATACTAGAACACGAAAATTGATAGTCAAATCGTGATGTGGATCATAGGTGTCCAGAAAGTCTAAACCCAGCAACCATTTTAGATGTCTCTGAAGTTTTGGGGGAATGGTTTTAAAAAATTAAATGGTATCTTAATCAGCACTATTGGGAAGAGTTCAAAAATCTCTTATGAACCTTCAGCTCTTTGGCACTCTATTTAAAATAATTAAAAAACTGAGAATACCGTTTCTTCCTAGATCCCTAGTTGACTGATCACAACTCGAGACATTGTTGAAGGGACACATGATAGAGGCTTGACTTAAACTGGCTAATGAAATTGCTTTTCTCAAGAATTTCGAATTAAAATTGGGTGCAGTGACACTTGCCTGTAATTCCAGTGACTTGGAAGGCTAAGGCATCAGGATTCAAGGTTGAGGCTAGCTAGCCTCAGCAACTGAACAAGGCAATGTCTCAAAATAAAAAATAAAAATGGCTGGAGATATGGCTTACTGGTAGAGTGTCCCTGGGTTCAATTCCTCATACTGGAAAAAAAATTATATATATTTTCATTCAAGACTGAAAGATATTAGTCACTTCTATGTGCTCTTAAATTAAAGGCATATAAGTCTAAGATATTTCAGGATCATCTTTGACCATAAGGAGATCCAGCCTACAAAGAAGAATGATTTGAGCCTAACCTGACTTTCAAAGAGAAGCAAACTAAGGATCAATGCAGCCCAGAAGGAGACAGAGGATGATTGAGAGCTTCCTAATTGCTGTTCTGGTGGTTTCTGAGACCCAAGTGCTATTTCTTCTCTTGAGCTCCATGACCTTTCCTGAGTAGTGAGTTGAAGAGAAACCCCACCTCCCAAATTATCTTCACTTGGAACCTCAGAATATGACCTATTTTTTTTTAAAATTTAGTTTCTTTGCAGATATAGCGAAAGCAAAAATATGGAGACGGGACCATGAGGGATTACAGTGGTCCCTGAATCCAATGATGAGTATTTTTAACTGTAAAGGAAACCACAGAGAGGAGAAGGCAGAGGCAGAACTAGAGTGATGTTTAGACATGGTAAGAATTCCAGGATTGCTGGACACCCTAGGAGCTGGAGGAGAATGGAACAAGGATTATCCCTTACAGTTGCTGGAGGTAGTGTGGTCCTCTGGACACCTGGGGTTCAGACTTCTGAACTTCTGAACAGTGAGAGAATGACTTTCTGTTGTTTTAAGCCACCTAGTTTGTGGTAATTTGTTAAGTACCCCCCTTATGTTTTATAATCATTCTGTTCAAAACATCATGAGTAATATTTAGTTTTCTTAGTAAGAAAAATAATTTAACTAAAACAGAGATTATTTATAAATAATAGAGCGATTTCACTAGAATAATTTTTAAATTATTGTTATTATAAGCCTAAAATATTATTTTAAAAAATGTGAAGAATATCCATAATATATCAATATCAGTAATATATTGAACCTGAACAAAGAGATAATACATAACTGCTACATAACTTCCCCATAATTGCACATTTGGCTATCTGAAATGAGATCAATATCCAATTTGAATATCTTCCCTAATATTTCAAGATGTAAAGATGCTTGCATGAACTTAGTCTTTTAAAGCTTTGTTTTCTAATCATCTATAAGAGCTCCATCACTGTAACAAACTACCTGAGATAAACAAATTAAAAGGAAGAAAGATTTTTTTTGGCTCTTGGTTGCAGAGGTTTTAGTTCACGGTCACTTGATGCAGTTGTCTTTGGCCCCATGGTGAAGCAAAACATCATGGCAAGGAGCATGTGGTAAAGAAAGCAACTTACTTCATGGCAACCAGAAAGTAAAGAGAGAGGGAAGTGGGTCAGAGTCCCCATATCTCCTTCAAGGACACACTCCCAATAACCTCAATTTCCTTCACTAGGCACCAACTCCTAAAGGTCTATGGCTTCCCAATAGTGCCACAGGCTGGTGACCAAGCCTATAGCACATGGCTTTCAGGAGACATTTAAGATCCAAAGCATAACATCACCCATGAGAATGAAAATTGCTTTTTCTTTGTACATAAGACAAAGTGCAATTAAATCTATACAATGCTAAACTAAATATAGGAAACTGCTATTGGGTAGGAGAGAGGGAAAGAGGCACCATGTCTTTAGGAAGGTCAACACAGTCACCAGGCACGTAGTCTCTGTCTCCAACTGATGTGAATTCTGTCTTTGGCTACAACCCATTACCTAGCTGATGCACTAGTATTCTGAGCTATACTAAGAGATTCCACCTCCCCACAAGGGGACATCCAAATACTAAACTACATAAACCTAGAAAATCGACCAAACACTGTAACAGGAAATTATTTAGTCCAACTCTCTGTTTATAGAGACAAAACTAAGGCCCAGAGAGGTGATGTAAATTCCCTACAGCTGCTCAGCTAGTTAGTGCATCATTACTGCTCATAGTGCAGGAATAAGGAACAGCAGGACTTAGCTACTTAGAAATTCACAAGCCTGCCAAGGAAAAGGAAAAGAAAAAAAAATCAAAACATGCAGCAAAAACAAAACACTACAAGATCTTAAAATGCTATTTTTTGGTCACTGGAGGAAACTCTGAATTCTGCCTTCAATTCAATCTCTCTGTCCCTGAAGTGAATAAAAAAGAGAAGTTCATGTTTCTTTTGAAAGCTATGATATCTGTTCAATAAAGTCTGAATACTCAGAAAATGAGGTTCAGCCCTGCCCTTGTCTGTATTTTTTTTTAGCTAAGTATATATTCCCAAGCAATGTCTCACATCTACAAGTAAATTAATCCAAAAGAAAAGAATGCGGAGTTTATTTAAAGTTCAAGGTATTTCTTGAACATGAGCATTTGGTCTGATGGGTCACCGATTCCATTTCCAGTGCACTGATAACAAAAATCCATATATTTAAACATTAAAAAAAATAATAAGGAAAACCTTGTACTTGTTTCTTCTCGTCTATGGCATTTCTTGAGGGTTTAGGCATTTGGCCTCTAATTTTATTTTCACTTCACTGCTCTGACAGCCAAGCTGCAGAGCTTGGCATTAAAAAAAAAAATCAGTGTGAGTGGTTGAAATATATAATTTCCTTGGATTGGGAAGGCCTGCAGTGTCTGGTCACTCACTACCCAGCTATCTTTGTTGGTTGCACTGACAGGAAAGGTCATATAGCTTTGTGATAAAAGATAAATTTGAAAGAAAAGAAGGAATATAATTATCTGATCTCAGAGTCCAGTGGAGTGGAGATACACTGGAGAGCCTAGCACGAACTTGAATCTCTGCCCTCTTCCTCACACTACGACAGAAATGTCAATGGGCTGATGCTCCGGATTTAATCTTCTAGCATTAAACAGGGAAGTCATCTTCTTCCTTTTTGTTTTTATTTCCTTGTAAGCATTGTCACTGTATTTTCTGTAATTTTTATAATCGTTTCCATCTCATCACCTCTAGAATCTGAAATCAATGATCATATTTACGGATAATTTCTTCCTCCATATCTATAATGATTTTCTTCCGTTTTCCTGACTGCTATACTGTAGCTGCTAAGGTCTGAATGTTTGTGTCTGCCCCCAACACCCACAGCAAATTTGTATCTTAAAACCTGATCACAAATGGTGGTGTGAGGAGGTAAGGCCTCTGGGAATGGATTAAATCATGAAGGCTGAGACTTTAAGAATAGTATTAGTGTCCTAATAAAAGAGCCCCCAGATTGCTGCCTCTGGCCCAAGCACTATATGAGGACACAAGGAGATGTTACCTTCTATGAACTACAGAATGGGCCTTTTTGGACACAGAATCTGCCAGTGCCTCCATCTTGGACTTCCACCCTCTAGAACTGTGAAAAATAGATATCTGTTGTTTATAAACTGCTCGGTCTGTTTTGTTATAGCAACCCCAGTAGACTAAGATAGAGCAATGCTTCTTCAGGCCATTAGATTGGAATGTGAGCCATGACAGATCATTCCTCACACAGTATCCAGCCTCTTGCCAAATAGCTTTCAGGTTGAGATTGGATCCCAAGGAAAGTGAAAGCTCTATACTGCCTTTCTTTAGCTGGATCTGTTCTTGCTATTATTTCTGAAGGAGAAACAAGCACTTACACTCAGGTCACTCACTTCTTGAGATAAAATATTGAATATTCTCAAAATCCTTATACTGTTTCGGGACAGAGGAAGGACTCTGTTGACTTTAAAGGGACACAGAAGCTAATGTATGGTTATTTTCTTAACCATTTTTAAAAACAAAACATCAGGCATTGCCCAGTAGCATCTACACTTTCCTAGTTCACAAGTCATGAATGAATGGTGTATGCTTTGTATTGTCAAGGAAAAGAATAATCTAAATTCAAAAATAAGCAAGAAATAGGTAATCAGAAAATAAAAAGAATTAAAGTTGAAATAACTATTTTCTCTGTAAGTCCTTTCCAGGATCCACCCATAGCTGTTCAGGCTGTAATCCCATTGGTGTCATTCAAATATGAACAGACAATGATGTGAATGGTACTCCCTGGAGATTTTCCATGCAATGAACTTATCCTTGGAGCAGAACTTGGGGAAACAAAGGAGCCAGGTAGGAGATAGAAACTTTTCACCTGAAACATGCCTGAATGACAATTAGTGGAAGGGCCTTGCTAGAACATTCCAAAAGCATCCTTTTCCTCCTGGGATTAGAGATCTGGAGGCCCACTTGTATTTTTCTCTAGCCACTCAATGTATTCTGAGTTCTACTTGGTGTTGGTTTTACTCAACATTTAGTGCCCCCTTACCCCCATATACATATATGGATGTGTGTGTGTTATTTTTTTCTTTTTTTTTCCTATTATGTATACTTCTTTCCAGTTTATTGTCCTTATTTATAGCTCTACTAAAATTTCAATCTCTCTTCAGAAATGTCAAACATTCTATTGGAGAAATCAGAGGCAAAAGTTAGTTATAACCAACTCTGCAGTGATCTCTCCAATGTGTCAAATGTGAATTATTTTCTTATATGGAGTGTTTTTTATGGTAATATGAAAATGCCATTCTTTAAAATGTGCATGTGTATGCGCGCGCACACACACACACACACACACACACACACACACCCCACACATTAACTAATTTGAAACAAAGGTAAAAAGACCATTAGTGAGCTCTTGAATTGCTCATTAAGTCTATATTTAGTGCTACCTCGATTTCAAATTAAGGGAGTCTTGAATGCTCTTTTTAGAGACAATATTCAGTACAGTTCTATGTAAGCTCATTTTGATGGGCTATCTTTAAATCAAAAGGCAAAATCCTCAACATTATACTTCCACTGTCTGTGGGAAAAAGAAAATTAGAATAAACAACATCTAAATTCTTCTGGGACTCTAAAGATATGTACTTTTAAGTCATTTATAAAAATTTAAATTGAAGAAAAATCACAGAGGAGACAAGGATGATTGTGAAAAATCTAGTGTTTATTTTAATTGTATAAACATAAGAATTTTTTCAAAATTTATTATAATGTCTGTCTAATCTAACCACAGGATAGATGCATTTTATTGACTTTTTAGTGTGTAGAAACTGAGACACTGAAAATTAAAAGGCTAAAAAGTATAAGGTCCAAATTCAAAATCCAAATTTTCTTATTTAAATATTATATCTACAAAGGAATAAGAAACACAAATAGCTTTTAAAAGAAACACTATATGCATACATATAATGCTGTGATTTATTTAGGTACCCAAAACCCCCTGAACTCCGAAAAGTTCCAAATACTTCACACAGAAATATCTCTACTATGTAGAAGCTGGCGTGAGAACAAGCTATTATTAATGTTTATTATGAGTATGTGCTGCTCCATAGGTTAGTTCCCTGGAGACAGTCTCCTCATTGGAAGTTTGTGTGCTGGAGCTATATAGGGGATTGGTTTTAAGAGTTACACATATGAAAGAGTGGAAGAAGATCAACTGGAGGACAAAATCAAACTTCAATGTGGTTGCCATGCATACCTTAACTGATGCTGAGGGTGCTCAGGAGTTGAGATTCCCTAGAGTTTTTTTCTAATTGAGACAAAGGGTCAAGACCGGGCTTTGTATCGCCGTTCTGAACACCAGTGGATGCAGCACTTGCCCAGGAAGGACACATAACTTTGGTCAAGTGGCTTCTTAATGCCAAAGGCAATTTCCACAAAAGGACTCTGCTATGAGAAATCAGCATCCCAGAAGTCCCAACAGCAGTGTAGATAATGAGCTTTCTCCATTCCTATAGGGGGGACCTCGGTAGCACACCACAGCATCCACTACACAGTCTTTCACTTGGTTTTGTGTACTTCCTTTTTACCTAGTCTAAAATACATAAACTATAATATTATATCTATGACATATATATGTTTTCACAAACATATGAAAAAATGAAGAGAGAACACAATATCTTCTCATTATGCTTACTGATTTCCTAAATCCTCAAAAGAGATTCTCTTTATCCATACCATACAAATTGGAAATTTCTCTATTTGTAAAACATCAGGGACAAATGACCAGGTTTCTATTTAGAAAAATAGAGAAAAAAATAAGTGGAATCTGGTAGATGAATACTGACACTATTCAGTGGGAGTTAACGTTATATAGTATAGAAGACATAACTTTGAAGATAGATACATACAGTTTTGAATCTAATCCCATAAACCTCTTGGATCATTTTTTTCTTCACTCTTCTTATCAAAAATATTCTGTATGATAATCATTTAATTAACCAAGAAACATTTATTGATAACCCACCCTAATTTATTGAAAACTGTTTGTAAGATGGCCCTAGTATAGGTATTATATAGGAGAAAAAAGATACAAAAGACCCAATTTTGCCTTTTCCTTATATAATAAAGGGTATGTGTCACTAATCAGATGACTCAATATGATGGTCACAATGCAGAGAAATATATCAAGATAGGAATTATATGATATGATGGTTAATTTGGAGCATCAGCTTGATTGGATTAAGGAAATGCCTGGAAAATGGGTAAAGTTTACTGCTGAGTATGCCTGTGAGGGTATTTTCAGAGAAGACTGGTGTGGAGTTCCATAAAGAAAGTGGAACATACCCTCTTTAAACAGAGGGGGAGGTAGGCATGATTCAACAGGCTGGAGCCCAGATGCAAGGAAAAAGTAGAAGAAATGGGAAACTCACTTTATAGCTTTTGGTCTCTTTTCTTGAGTTTGTGTATTTTCTTTGGAAGTCAGACTCCAGGATCTTTAGTCCTTAAACACAGATTTGTACAGCAGCTCTCCAAAGCGTTTTAGCTCTTTAACCTTGGACAGGGGAGGCTTCATTGGTTCCTCTCATTCTGAGTCTTCTGGCTTCTTGGGCTGAGAACCTACTGGCTCTCTTGACTCTCCAGTTTGAGACAGCCATTGTGATCATGTGAGCCAATCTAATAAATGCCTTATAATTATGTACATACTATTGGCTTTATTTCTCTGGAGAACCCAACTAATACACACTATATAGAGGAAGAAAATAAAACTCATACAAATAGATTAGCCATACTATATAATATAGATATTGCATTGGAAAGGGTAAAAGACTTAGTCCTGTAAAAATGTAAATCATATCACAGAAGCAAGACACTTTAACTTTACTCAGTAAGACTAAGAGGCTTTGAGCGCCAAACTAATAAATACAAATTCTAATCAATATGCATTAAGAACGGGATTTAAGCAAATCAGTGTCCTAAGAGGCATGTCAGAAGCATACAAAATGGATTGAATTATTAGGAAAACTCAAGGGCTTGAAAATAATATTTGGCATTTAAGGGTAAGATGACTTTCTGACCCACCAACTTGCAGGTGTGAAAAATCAGGTCATTATGATAAGGGCATAGGAGATAAAATTCATCAAATAAATCAAAATATCTGTATTCCATTTATCTCCATATCATATTACTATTGTATTACTGATTTTAAAATCTTTGATCTATACTTTCAAAAATGGAGCAATTACTTTATGTCTAAATACACAATATTCATTAATTTTCCCCCAAAGTAATAACTCTTTCTTTATAGTTTTGATTAAAAATAAAGCAATTGGAGTGCATTTGCCTAGACTATTAAGGATTTTTCTAATATTTTCTAAGACATATTACTTTTGTTTCTCTGTGTGCTTAACTTCTATTCTGTCTGACAATTTTACATCTAGCTAGAAATCTAAACATTCTTTCCTCTCAAGAAATATGTTATACTGTAAAAACATGATATCCAGGTTTTGAACAAGACAAAACAAAACAAACTCAAAATATTCATGAACTTCAAATCATTTGAAATTCACAAATCTGTATACATTAGGCTGCTGAAATTCTAGCAATATGTGAAATGTGACATGCTGTCTGTTTTACATCTAGACAAAATAAATAAAAATGGTAATGGTTTTATGGAAATCTTAATACATATGGACATTATAAGATACATTAGCTGGGAAGTCTGTTACCAATGTTAAAATGGCATCAGAAATATGATTTTTGCATTAAAAGACCCAATTCAAATATCTGGTGCGTAGACATGAACATATCTCGGTATCCTCAAGCATCCACAATGAAGTCAGTTGCTAGAGAAGAGAAAATTTGGTTAATTTTAATGCAATTTTTTTCAGTCACCTCTAATTCCCACTTGATTATAGACTATACATGAACATCGCCCTCCACTTATCTTTTATAAATTAAATGTTTCACAGCTAGCCTCTGAACACTTTTTTCTTACTAAAAATATATGGTTTAACAGTGAATCTGATGCTTCCCCTTGAATGTAGATACTATCTATAATCTGATGTTAATTTTATCTTTAACCCAAACTTTCCTCCTAAATCCAGACTTATATCCAAATGCCTCTTTGAAATCCACATTAAATATTTCATAGGCATTTCAAATAGCTCAAGATATCCCAATATACTCCAATTACATCATTTAATTCTCCCATTTTCCTGATGTAACTTATTTCAGCACATGCTATCATCATTCACTTAGTTCCTAGATAAGAACCTGAGTATCATAATTCTAGTCAGCTTTTCATCACTGACCAAAATACCCAACAAGAACAATGTAGAGGTAGAAAAGTTCCTTTTAGATCACAGTTTCAGAAGTTCAGTCCACAATCAGTTGACTCCATAGCTCTGGGTCAGAAATGAGGCAGAACATCATGGCGGAAGGAGGTGGTGAAGGAAAACAGCTAAAAAAACATGGCAACCAGGAATCAGACAGAAGAGCTTTGCTGACCAAGAACAAAATATAACCAGAGATGACTTACCTCCTTCAGCCACACTCTACATACTTACAATTACCACCCAGTCAATCCATAACAGTCGATTAACCACTGATTAGGCATACGTCTTAGAATCTAATCATTTCATCACTGAAAACTTTTGCATTGTCTCACACACAAGCTTTTGGGGAACACCTTGTGTCTGAACCATAACATTACTCTTTCATGCCTTCCCCCCAACCATCCCTCTCATCCTCTCATCTGTTCTCTGTGGTGCTGCTCTATAAATCTCATATTTCTTTTCCTCCACCTCCATTCTCACTACCCTGTTGGAAGCCAAAGTCTTCCTTCACTTGGATCATTCACTAATCACTTTCCCTATTTCTACTTTTACTCTTTTCAATCTATTTTCCTATTGAGGAAATAAAAAGATCCTTTAAAAGCATAAGTTTTATCATAGGAGCAAGACTTTGCAATTTAACATCCTTCAGTAGCTTTTCATGGTGGAGGGGCCCTTGGCACAACCTGGCCTTTGCTTTCCTTCCAGTCACCCATATGCCAGCATCTGGCTCATTGCCCCAATCACACATCAAACTTACATTCAGGGTTCTTCAAATTTTCTCTTTCCTTGTCTTTTCATGTTACAGAATCTTACTAATCTTTTGAGTCTCAAGTTAAACATTACCTCTACAGAGGACTCTCTACAGGTATGTTAAAATATCTTCTTAGGATTTTTCTCTATTTTAAAGACCCAATTTCATTACATTAAGTCCTATAAATGCCATTTGTGTTGTTTACAACATTTTTTTTGCACTCTGGATTTTATTTTATTTATCTGATTACTTATTTGTCTTTTCACACACACACACACACACAATAGATAAATTGAAAGCCAGGATCTGGTCAAGTCATTTTCCTGTGCCCATCGGAGGAAGGTAAGTCACAAATATTCTGGTGTGAATGAATACATGGATCAATGAAATTTGGAATTTAAATTAAAAAATGTGAGCAGTTCTAAAATGATAAATTCCCTTCTAAGGTCCTTTATTGAGAGCTTAGTAGTTGAGTGCAACTGTAGAACTGTCAAATAAGCCACACTCTTGGAACAAAATTCTCCTCAAGTGGAAAAAAAAAAAAGGGATACAATTTCCATTGGGGGAAAAGAAAAACAGACCATTTGTAGTAAAGTTGCCACAGGTTTCTGGCTATTTCTGAGGGAATTGGCAGTCTCCACTTGAAGGTAGGCCAAGGACACTTAATAGGGCAGGGTAATATATCTCGGGAATCATATACATTGGCAAAGTTGGAGGAAGACAATTTTTCAACTGTTATTTCTACTATATTTGGGCATTAGATAGTATCATTAGTCTTTTTCTTCCTTTCAAGAGTGACACAATTTACAATTTTAGGAAAATTGGTTCTTTATTCCTAAAAATGAGCTCTAATTTCATAATCCTCACATTTAATAAAGTACGATTTAATAGTGCCTTCAAATGATGTCATAATTTGGAAATTTATGAAACACTCCAGTTTTATTAAAATTGCTACAAAATCACCATTGTATTTAAAATACTCAGACTTCACTTAACCTGGCATTGCAAAGGAAGACTAAACTAGTAAGACATATTTGGAACATTAAAATGAATGGAGACTCTTTAGTAGCTGATTTTATAATTTTGGAACTAAAACTAAGTTATTCTCAAAAGGAGGAATTTTCTTCTGATTTCTAATACTTATCCCTATTCTCTGGGATTTTAACTCCACTGCCAAACTCCAGACCCACTCATTTTGATGATGATGTGTTTTGCTTGCTGAGACAGAGACAAAGCTATGTGTTCACATAAGACATTTTCCCAGCTTCACTTACAGTCAGGGTCAGGCCACATGACTGAATTTGGGCCAATGTAAAGTATGTGGATGTGATATATGCTATTCCCAGGCCAGACCCCTGTGATTCTTTATCTGCTAGGGAAAGATGAACTCTTCCAAGGAAGAATTCCAGAGATTTCAGATTCACCCCATGGAGGGAGGGAACCTAAGTCCACAGGTAACTGTATAGACATCAGAGCCCCCCTTTCATCTTGACTCTGTTGATGATTACTGGGCTATGCAAGAACGAAGCATTTATTTTGTTAAATAATTGAGATTATGGGTGTGCTTTTATAACAAGTTAAGTGTAATACAGATTAATAAAGCTGTAAATCCCAGTTTTTCTAACTGTTTAAGTAAAAGTTGTGACCATTTTTTGTTTGTACTACATAATTATGTTATGTACCATATTGGGCACTTTATGTGAATTATTTTAATTACATAAGTGGGATAATTATTTCAGTATCTTTCTTCTCTGCCAGTTGTTTGTGTCATTTTTATTAAGTATTGAATTTGGAAGAATACAATTTTTGAAGTTAAACTGACATAGGTTAAATTTTGGTTCTGTAATCACTAATGGTTTTGTGAAGATTCAGGTAGTTGAAATGCCTCTCAACTTTGTTTGAATATTTGTAATATAGACCTGACAATTCCCAAAATACTTGATTCTTGCAAGACTTAAATAGAATTAAATGCAAAATGGTTAACATAGGACCTACATGGCAGCTATTTAATAAAAAGTGACTTAGAAATGTGTGGTAGCATGTATATGTTAAACAATAGTTTTATTCCTTAGAATATCTATAACTCATAATAAGAAAGATATAAAAATGAGACAAAAATATACCTGATGACTTTTTTAAAAGTTACTTTTGATTAGTTTATTGCTTTAACAGCAGAATCTGTTGCATCAAAAGAACTTTCTAGACTTTTTTAACATGAAGTACCTAATATGTTAAGTGGCATGATAATGTTTTAGATTTTGCCACAGTCTAGAGTTGTATGATAAATATATTAGAGCCAGCAACAGACAAATAAAGATCTTCTAGAAGTCCTTCTTTTTATTTTAGGGGAATTTTACTTTATGACTGTGTGCCCTAAAGGAAGAGCCAAAGATTTAATTATAAATTAGAAAAGAACAGATAAGGAACCAGATTAACAGTCAACTTCATGAATAAAATAATAGTTAATACACACTAAGAAAAATAGGTTCTGCTATTATTTAGAAATCATTGATATAATTTGGGGGTTTTAGGGGATTTTATAATGATTAAAGCTATCAAATTATAAGAAAATCCTATAAACATTCACAAAAGTATGAAATATTACTGTAATTTATAAAATCTTGTGCTATAAAAAGCAAACATTCTTGTACAGTAAAGAAATTATTTATTCCATAAATGCCTATAAATCACTGAGTATTTGCTTTTTTAATATAATTATATGAAATTTGATTCAGTAATTCCTTCACATGATCTTGTTAAAATTAGCAGTTTTTCCTTACGTCACTAATTCAATATCGTTAGCTTAGATTCATATGGGTATGTATTTCATATATATATATATATATATATATATATATATATATATATATATATTATATATATTCACACATATTTATATGAATTATATGTGTATATATATGTATATTACTCAATTAGTACAGAGCATTCACCTTATATACTTTCATTGAATTATTTTCTTTAGATAGGTTCATCTAATAGGCACTGAAGTTTTCCTTTTATCTCAAATAAAAGAACATGTAGATTTTCAAGTTCAATTTTAATCATATCATTAGTTTCCATAACATTCAGGGATTAAAAGAAAACTTCTCTCTCTCTTCTTCCCTTCCATTTCTCATTCTTTTTCCTATTAGATACTCTCAAGTTAATTTTAATTATATGTATAATCAAGGATAATTGTGTTTCTCACTAAGTTTTCACTAGACACTTTAGGAATTTTGAACCTGACAATAAGTAGACCTCCTTATCATTAATTGCATCTATTAACCAAATTTAAAATTCCTCATTCTATTGTGGTGAAGGATGGGGGTTAGCGATAAAAACCTTTTGGAAAAAAACACAACTCCAGAGAACCTGATCCATAGGTCAGTATTAATTTCTTCACCAGAAGCAGAAGGTGCCCCTCATTCAGTCACAATTACTATGAGCAGCTGCTCCAAGAATCCATGGAAGAAACCCCAGTTAAGGATTTAGGACTTATGCTGCAGATGGTACAAGTGCTTTTGTCTTGCCATGGAGACTTAAAAGTGTTTTCATCAGTTCCTGTCTCTGCAATGTCTTATGTAACGTCCTTTCTGATGCATCTTTTTTTCCAAAATAAAACTATTCCTTTAAAATGTATTCACTTTATGCCTCAATCCCCACATTATGAGGTTTCCTTTGAAAATTTCCCAAAGGAATATTACTGAATCATGTGAATCATATAACCTTTGAGGGGGGGAAAAAGAAAGAAAGAAAATTTTTTACATTTTAATTGAGGATGCACCTGAAATGAGGTTAGCAACCGTGGTGACAAAGACAAATCAACTTCAAAATTACAAGAAATTCTGGGAGATAGATACTACATTCATAGATAAATAATTAACAAAACAAATAACATCAAAACAAAGTTTTAACATGTAAAATTATGTTCACTACATTGATTCTCATTTAAAATTGAGAGGAAAATTCTTTTTTTTTTTAATTTTTTATTGTGGGTTGTTCAAAACATTACAAATTTCTTGACATATCATATTCCACACTTTGATTCAAGTGGGTTATGAACTCCCACCTTCACCCCATACACAGATTGCAGAATCACATCAGTTACACATCCATTGATTTACATATTGCCATACTAGTGTCTGTTGTGCTCCGCTGCCTTTCCCATCCTCCCCCCTCCCCCCTCCCCACCTCTCCCCTCCCCTCCCCTCCTCTCTCTCTACCCCCTCCACTGTATAACCCTGAGGGTCTCCTTCCATTACCATGCAATTTCCCTTCTCTCTCCCTTTCCCTCCCACCTCTCATCCCTGTTAAATGTTAATCTTCTTCTCCTGCTCTTCATCCCTACTCTGATCTTAGTTACTCTCCTTATATCAAAGAAGACATTTGGCATTTGTTTTTTAGGGATTGGCTAGCTTCACTTAGCATAATCTGCTCTAATGCCATCCATTTCCCTGTAAATTCTATGATTTTGTCATTTTTTAATGCAGAGTAATCAAAACAATTTTTACAGTGTCTTCACTAAAAGAATTAAAGATACTTGATATGTTTTAGAAATGGAAAGTTTCTTTAAAAGTTTTATGACAAAACGTGTGCCACCTACCAGAAAAAAAAAAAATTAGAAAAGTCTTTAGAGGATTTGCAGCTGAGCTCTCAAAACCACTGAGCTTACTGTAATAGCTTGAGTAGTTTAGAGATTACATATTGCAAAGGTTGTTTGAAATTTAAACTTTATAAGGTAAAATGGAAGCTAGATGTATGAATATGGGAACTGACAAAAAAAAAACACACAGGAGAATAAGATTCAGGAAGGAAAGTGTGTTACTGACATGAGGAGCTTTCTTAGACCCCTAAAAGTGCCTCTGATTGAAGTTCTTGTGAATGGTCTAATATCACTTTCCTCAAGTGCAAAATGAACTTCTATAAACCACAGCAAGGCGTACAAGGAGAAAGTAGTACCTACACAACAGGCCATCAGTAAATGAGGAAAGGGTAACTTAGCAGACAGCTAAAGAGTGAGTAAGCACCAAGTATTTGGGCAAAAATGCTTTCGATGAACCTGTTAAGTGTCTTGATCTTGGGATTCCCAGAATCTACAACTATAAGGTATAAATTTGTTGTTTTAAGCCAGCTACTCAGTCTGTAGTGTTTTGTTATACTAGTTTAATAAATTATAAATAAAACCATATAATTATGTCCATCCTCTTTTAAAATGCTTTCGCCAACTTATACGGAGATCAAGCTCTTTTAACACAGTCCACTGTTTTACTACTGTGCAGCAGGCCAATCCACACTTACTCTCACTTCTCATCCTTGCGAATTTGAGATGGGGATTCTTAAGCCTCTCCTACTGAGTTCCTAAACAATGCTCAAGTAGTGCAGTTGTCCCTCAATACCCAAGGGAAATTGGTTTCAGGATCCCTTGTGGATGCAAAAATCCTTCAATGTCAAGTCACTGATAAAAAAAAAAAAATAGCCTTGTATTTTTGCATAAAACCTATGCATATCCTTCCATATACTGTACTTTAAATCATATCTAGATTATTTATAATTATAATAAAGTACAAATGCTATATAAATTGTTATTATTGAGAGAATATTATCAAAAAAAGTTTGTAAATGTTCAGAAAGATGTGTTTTAGTCAGCTTTTTTGTAACTGTGACCAAAAGACCTGACAAGAAAAAGTTTAGAGGAGGAAAAGTTTATTTGGCACTAAGGGTTTCAGAGGTCTTAGTCCATAGATGGCTGACTTCATTGCCCTGGGCCCTACATGAGGCGGAACATCAAGGTGGAAAAGTGTGGAGAAGTTAAGCGGCTCAGGACATCACACCAGGAAGCAAAGAAAGACAGCTCCACTTTCCAGGAACAAAATTTGTACCTCAAAGGCGCATCCCCAGTGACCCATCTCTTCAGGCCACACCCTACCTATTTATAATTACCACCTAGTTAATCCCTATCAGGATTAATGTGTAAATTGGATTAAAGCTCTCATAACACAATCATTCCACCTCTAAACTTTTTTGCATTGTCTCGCACATAAGCTTTTGAGGGACACCTCGTATCTAAACCATAACAAAAAGCAACCATTGTAGGCCTAGCTACATGGTCCACAAACAAGAATCAAAAAGGGGCTGGAGAAAGACTGAAGATCTGCCCTATGGCAGGAGGCAATAGCGGGGTGTGCATACACACCACTTAATTCATATAAATTTCTCCTCATGTTCAGCAAATGACAAATTCCAGTTTGCTTTTGAAACTTTCTGGAATGTTCTTTCAAATATTTTCGATCTTGTGTTGGTTAAATCCACCATGGATTTAGAACCCATGAATAAGTAGGGCCAAATGCAATTTCAAAATAACATGTAGTGACTAGGCAACCTAATTTCTGAAACAACAACCTTAATTCAACTGTTTTGATTTAAAAGAAACACAAATTTACTTTTTAATGCTAACATTCACATGCTAGAAACTCTAATGGTTTATTCATAATTTATTTAGTGACTAAATATACTTGATAAGATTTCATTCATGGTATTTAGAATACAAGATTTCAGAAAGTATAAACATACTGTTATTATAAATACACTCATTGATTTAACTTTAAAAATTTAGATTTTGGAGAAAACCAAACATAAAATCTATGAGGAAAAAAAAATATTTTATAACTGAATTCAAGAATAGCTTGTCTTAGGTTATTACCATTTCTTTCATAAATATTTGTAACTCCCTAAGGACATGCAGTTAGTCTCATGTTGACAGTTTCCTTTAATGACCAACACTATACTTTTCAGCCTGCCTGGGCTCAGTGAATATTTTCTGACTTAATGAGTTTCCTAAGTATTATCACATTCTACCCGCGGAGAGCATTTTTTATTTAATAGTTAGGGTAATGTCCATGTACAAGATGTTTTATGCTTTGGAGAATGGAAATGTCTGAACTATTATGTTCCAGCTTTAGTATGATGAAAAGAATTTCCTGCTTAGTAAAAATTGTTTTCCCTGTGAAATAATTGACTCTTATTGAAATTCATATTCAATGAATTGAAGTAGAGAATTGGTCATGAGACTGGAATGGTTAAACAAAGGCTGTTGAAAGTACAATTTATAACTATGAACTCAAGGTACAAGTTTATGGACAGGCGTTGTTTCACCAGTGAGAGGCGTTTACAAAGTACCCAAGTGTTATTGAGCTAATGCCCCTATTGGGATATCCTGGTCTGCCAGGGAACTGTGATATGACCTGGAATGTGAGAACTTTAGAAGCTCTTCTCAGCTATCTTGGAAGCAGAAGTAAGTTTCAAGACAGTCTGTGCTTTTACTTTTGCTCAGGAATATGTAGTCTGAGAAGGAGTATCCTGAGTGTGCGCTGGTCTGGAACTCTGGTCAAGCAGAACCAGACCCCAGCAGGTTCAGGGAAAGGGTTGCAGTTCCAATTTGAGGGATGTCACTTTTAAACCACACCCAGAGAATTTCCAGAGTCAAGTATCCTTCAGAGGCTAAATAGTTTATAGTTTAAACTCCTAAAGACACACATTGAAGCAATTATAGACTTTTTCTTTTCTTTTCTTTTTTTTTTTTTTTTTACAGCTATCTATTTTGGTGTTTATGATGATGGAGTTTTCCTTAGAATCATTGATTTTCCCAAATTTGTTTTGATTTCTTTGAACTTCATTCACAGAAACAGACTACTTTTGAAGGAAAAAAAGCTAATGTATTTCTTATTGTCACCTGAGTGCTTGCTGGGGTTTTATGAATATAGATTTCTTTAAAATAAACTATTTTGTTATAATAATTTTTTAAAACTACATAAATAAAAAGTATACTAGAAAATGACCTATATATTCACAACTGATTGCTGGGATTCAACAATTCAACAGATTCAACAATTGTTACTATTTTGCTTTTTATGTTATGTAGGTCTATATTCCATAATGTATATCAATATCATTATTTATGCCTAATTTTTAGATAAATTATTTAAAATAATTTAGATATCACTATATTTCCCCCCCAAATTCTTCAGTATTAAAAGAAATACACTCCCATATGATTAATAATAGCATTATCATACCTACATATCAAATTTGGCAATAATTTCCTAATATGAACAGATACCCCATCCAAATTCACATTTTCCTAAATGTTATAACTTCTTTTCCTGGATGAGGATTCAATCAAAAGACATTCAATGAACTTTTTTTTGTTATGTCTTTGAGGACTTTTAAGTCAAGTACAGCTTCCACCTCCTTTTTTTCTTCTTAAGATAAGTTTCTAAAATACATCAGACCAGATGTTGTATAGAATGTCCTAGATTCTGCATTTGACTGATTTATTTTCATAAAATAATTTTTGTTTCCATATCTTCTGTACTTTCTATAAAACAAAGGCTAAAACTAAGATCATTATTAGATATAGATTAAATATTTTTGGCAAGCATATGTCATAATATAAATTGCTATTAAGTGCATTATATTAACAGACTGGCTTCTGTCACTTCTGAACTGGCATACTAGATTAATTTTGTAAATAAGACCTTCCCACTTCAAATTTATGTTTCTTCCTTTGCAAGTATCATGTAATTTGTGAAGGAATCAGCATTATGTGAATATTCTCTCAACATTTTACCAAAAAAAAAATGCTAGCATCTATCAGAGTTTCTTCCTTTAGTTGTTTCATTGGAATTAACAAACTATTCTACTTATTCATTTGTCTTCTTGTAAATAAAAACTGTCTATCAATTAGGGTCATTATTTTTAACTTTGAAACTACAGTTGTTATTTTTTTAAAACATCAAATATTCAAATATTTAATTCTCATCTTATAGTTAACAATTTTAAACTAAGGATATGTTATTATTATTCATCTCCAATGTTGTCAAATGAGTTTGGTTTTCTTTGTCTTTTCTTAATATTTATTATTGATTTAATGATATGTATTTTTGAAATGGATTGTAATGAGATTTAGTTATTGTTATCCATGCTTGAATTATCCCAATTTGGACTAAGGAAGTCCCGCAGGCTGGTTTCTGTGTCTTTTTTAATAACATTCCAGGAGTCCTTGACTATTTCCTATAAGACTCAGCTGTTCTCTCCTCCACTTCTATCTTCTTGCTTCATTATGTAGAATCAGCCATTTCCTAAGAGAGCCTGGTTCTTCAAGTGTGGAATGATAATAAAAAAAAAAAAATCTGGGTCTGAGGACTATTGATTCCTACCAAGAACATTATTGCCTCTGGGATTTTCCAGTGAAAGGGGCTAGAAAACTTCTCTCTTAAAATCATAATTTCATTTAGAACTTTCTACTTAATTTAATATTAAAGGGTGTGGATTTTTTTATTGTATACTTATATCCGTTTTCTATTTTTTTGCAACTCATTTCTTCAGCAAAACAATTATTGTTATTACAACAACTGAGATAATTTTTAGATTCCCCTTGCCTTTTAAAATCCTAGACTATTCATGCTTAAGAATGAGTAGAAAAGTTTGCTCTCAAGTCATTCTGATGTAAATATTAATATTCCTATAGGCTTGTAAGTATGGCACATTATATTGTGCTCCTCCAAGTAGCAACAATGGTGTATTATGGCTTTTGCTTTTCAAAGTCTTTTAGATTCATCCCTGCCTCTAGATTTGGACAGGGCTTGAATTGCTCCAGTATTTTTAATCTATTCTATCATTGGTATCTTTTATAATAATTTATCATAAAAAACAATCTCTTTAAATTTTCTTTTCATAGCTTTTCTTCCAGTAGTTTTGTTAACTTTAGTATGAAATCTGGCTGAATTTGGTTCTCCCAACCTTTTATTCCACACCTCTGTAAACCCCATGCTCCAAAGAAAGAAATATTTCATCCTGAGACGCAGCACCTGTTCCTTGGACTCCTTCCTCTCTTTTCAGGACTAACTCAAGGTCTTCCTGCAATATGAACATGGGCTTCCCTAATAATATCAGCAATTATATATTTTTGAAAGACACTTGATTATATTTTCATGCTGTTTTCCATATTTGTTTGGAATAGAGAGGAAAAAGTCAGTCTAAACAATCACAACATGACACCAAGATATTCAGAAAATGTTAGATGTTGGAAATCATCCAGTTGAACTGAGGAAGGAAAAGCTTTGAGCTGAAAAAAATTTTCTGACAATCCACAGGGGGGAAAGAACTTAGGCAAAGAAAGGCCCTACTATGGAAAAAGTAAAAAGTGAGGCATTTGCCTAAAATTATCCAAACTAACTGTTCAGTTTCTTCAGTTTGACCAAATCCTCACAATAATTGCTGGGCTTAAATTTCTTTCTACTTTACTCCAGGGGATTTTTTTTTCAACTTTTGGAGAGTTGTAGAATATAACTTCATAACATACTTGCTCACTATAAGATTTGTGGTGTTTTTTCTCCAGGGCTCTCAGTGTTTTCTTTGCCTAATAATATTTACTTCCTCTCCAATATTTACCATTTATTGGATGATATATTTGTCAGATGAATCATTTTGGAGGATTTTTTATGAAGCATAAATATTGGGGCACTTCAAATGAAATTCTGCCATTCTTTTTAAAAATATTCCTTCACTAATAGTCATCTTGTGATAAGGCTGGACTACACTTTACCTAATACTAAGAATTACAAGATAAAATGTTGTTTAAACGGATTTGTATTGACTTGAGAAAAAGTATGCTGGGTAACCAATACTTGCATTTACAAAAAAAAAAAAAAAGTGATTACATATTTTTGGCCCAAACATTTAATGAAATTTGTATAGGTCCTTCTGGACTTTGGAAAATATATTGTAAAATATTAAGGTACTATGTCCTATTGAGAGTTTTGAATACTCTGTTTTATTCATTTCAAAACATACTCTTTCAAGAGCTCTCGAATGGAATAGATAGTATTTACTAAGGGAAAAAGTAAATTATAGTAAATTTTAAAGAAAATATAGGCATATTTTTCAAATAAATAAGTTTTCAAATGGATTTCATTGTGTTTTAGCCTAGGCCACATTTCATTGTGCATATGAAATTAGCTTCACTGCGAAACATCTAATTTTAAAGAAATCAAACAGAACAACACAGATAATCCAGCAGAAATATTTACTGTCTGATATTTCAGAAGCCTGAACAATGACCTTGGAGCATTTGTTAATAATACTGAAGTGGATCAGCAACAGTTTGCAGGTTCACATCAGGATCACTAAAATATAGTAAGTTATGAAACACGAATCCATTCCTTAAAATCTTAAATTTAATTTTTCTTTTGGATAAATGTGAATGGTAGGCAGGAGAAGAGACAATGATCTATTATAGCATGTTTGAGAGATAACTGGACTTTAAAGCATACGGATGCAAAAAGGAGAAATGAATTAAATTTATAAAATAATATGATAATGTTCCTCAGCCACAGAAGAACATAAGCAATAACATTTTCAGCCGTAGACATCCTAAATAAGAGCATTTGGATATGTGACAGCTGTGGCAGTCAGATAAGAAAAGCACTATGAAACAGTGGAGAAGTAATTTTCCTTCAACTTACTTATATTTGCCAGGGCTATAAAGGCAGTGGGGGCGGGTGTGGGTGGCATAGAAAAATCAATCCCAGCATTCGAGAGAAAAACCTCAACACTTATTTGTAAACATTATACATTGAAACAGTGATACTGTTATTCCACCTCATTTCCCACACTTCTTAGATATAAATCGGCCAAGTGAAGAATTCTCATTGGTGCCAAGAAGCGTTTCTTATAGATGTCAAATGTTGTAAGACAGCTGTAAAGCTGCTAAGAGTAATTCAATTTTAGGAGATTCTAATGACGTTTGTGTTGACAGAATAATACTCATGGCATGTAGCCGGACCTGGACGAAATCTCCTGTGGAGATCTAATAACCTTCTGGCCTAAAGGGAATGCCTATTTGATCTCCCTAAAGAAGTCAACAAGAGTTATTTGAAACAATGTACCGAGACACACTGTCCCCTGTTCCTGAAATTTCCACTGGGCACTGAGCCAAGATGTTGGTTCAGTTACAACATACTACACACTTCAAATGGAGGAAAATAGATTTAACAATTGATTGGGAAATTTTTGAAACATCTTTAAACTCTTTTCCCTCCTCAGAACTCTCAGAACAACAAAAGTGAGAAGAGGGGAGAGAAAAGGAGATGCATCTTTTTCTTCTTTTCTATAGAGAGAGGCTATGAAATCACAGGAAAAAAATGTTCTGACAAAATATACTGCATAATCTCTTTAAAATGCCCCTTTGCCCTGAGCATTTCAACTGTGACAATAATATGCTTTAGAAATTGTAAAATGTATCTTTTAGGCATCATTCTTTTAAAATAGATTAGTTATAACATTGCAGTTATTATCCCTGCAGCATCCCCAAGGGGATTAACTCACTTTCTCACACACAAAAAAGAATGCTGTATATTGACAACTCCTAGAAAGAATTGAGCCTAATCTTGAAGTAGCCATGTAGTATACCCAAAATAAGAATTATCCCACTACGGGGATCCCTGGGTCAAAAATACAGCTACCAGGGATCACAGTCACATGCCCATTTATATACCCTATTGTCCTAGGGAAGCTGTTGCAAACACTGTTCTTGTGCAGAGATGACCCAGAGGCACTGAGTGGTGGATAGAACTAAGGGATTATTTCAGAAGGTCAGTAGGAATAGAAAGAATAGAGAATAAAATAAAAGTAAAGGTCAAAAGAAAACCCATTTATTTTAATACATATAGGATGGGATCAAATGTAGAAAATCTGGGGAAGCCTAGTTTCTCTATAGTTATTAATATGAAACCAAAACCACTGTTTTACTCATTCCTTTTAAAGGATCTGTTAAGTCATCTAACCTTAGAAGTCTCCCATTATTATTTATTTTTTTTCTCCTCCTATTATTATATTTTTCTCCCAAGGTATAATAGTTGCGATGTAACTTTAAGTAAAAATAGATTCTGTAAGACTCAGTCTCCCTTGCCTGAGGCACATACTTCATTTGCTTTGTACCTGGCTGGCAGTTGTCACACTCTGCCTGACTGCCTGATTTTATAGACTTATATATGTGTCTGTCTTATTTTCCTTAATAAGGTATAAAATTCTTCAGCAAAAGGACCTTGTCTTATTCAACTTGCCTCCTTCAAAGGACAATAGATCCTTAAGGAGAACCAAAGTTGGTAAGATAAATTGGATCCACAAAAGCACAGCCAGCATAAAACAAAACTTTGTCACAGAGGAACGTCCTTCATCTTCTCCTTTGCAGACACTAATGACTATTTATGCAGGGAGAACATGGAATACCGTGACAGAAAATTGAATGAAAGCGGCAATAATAATGGATTCTACTTTTTTAAAAAGACACATTTTAACATTTTAATATAATTCTTACTCTTCTTCCCCACAATAAATTGTGTATTTAACCTAAAAGTAGCAGGGTGCCAACTTTAGCATAATTATGCATACTTGCAAATAAAATGTTGTTGTTTCTTATTTTTTTTAATAGGTCCAAATCTTCATTCCAGCAGCAGGCAACTGGAGAGTAGATGAAAAGAATACTTTTATTGGTTCATTTTCATGGTGAATTTTCAATTTTAACCCAGTTAAGGTTTACCAAAAATCCCATTAAAAGATTACTTCTGTGGGTGTCTTTGAGGGCATTTCTGAAAGAGATTGGCACTTGAATTCGTAGATTGAACAAAAAATATCTCCTCTTCCCTAGTGGGCAGTATGAACCAAACCATTGAGGGCCCAGATGGGCACAGAGGTGAAGGCAGGGTGAATTTTCTCTCTTCTGGAGCTGGAACATTTACCTCCTACCCCTGCAAATCAGTGGTCTTAGATCTCAGCCTTTAGATTCCAGGACTTACACCAGCTGCTCCCCAGGTTCTCAGGCCTTTAGTCTGAGACTTAGAGTGACAGCTTGAGCTACCATTGGTTTATATGCCTCCAGACTCAGACCAAATTATACCACTGGATTTTCTGGGTCCCCAGTTTGCAGTTTTATTATGGGACTTCTCAGCCTCTATCATCATATGAGACACCTCTTAATAAACCCATCTTACCTATCTCTGTATGTCCTCTTGGTTCTGTTTCACTGGAAAACTCTGACTAATCTATGCATTAATAGTGTAGGTCATTTCTAGTATTTAAACAGTGATTGTCTGTGAACTTCATCTCTTTCAGATAAAGCCTCGTCTTGCCGTCCGTGCCACCCACCCTCCCCAAAACATATAAACAAATAGCCTGTGCCTTGCATGCACACACAAACTTTAAATTCACATGCACTCAACCCCTGCACAACCTAGTATTTAAGCAAATAAAGAAGGACTCTGAGGCCCTATTAGTAAGGGAGAAAACGAACCTAAGTCAATAAGCTTTTATTTTCGCTTTCACTTGTCTGTTCTCCAAAGTCCCTGGTGACATTGTTGCTTGTTCATTTTCTCAGTTAAGGATTGTAGCCTTTCCTGAGTGTTTGAACTCAAGATGCCTCTGAGTCCTCAGCTTTGTCTGCAGCATGGCACCCTGAGGACCATCCACCCAGCAGTGGGTCTCTCACTATTATGGTTCTACGACAGACTTGTGGCCCTTAGCTCAGGGATCTTTCCATGTTTCTTACAAATGATAACTCAGGCACCCTGAGTTCTCAGGCCTGATTATGCCACACCACTTCTGAGAACCCGGTTGTCCTGCTGTGACTGTGCCGTGGCCAACTTGCTCCTGGTGTTCTATGCAGTTCATCATGGTGATGGCATTTCAGTCATTACTAATGGTCCATGAGACTTTTCACAAAATTTCAGTTGTAAAAGGACATAAGCCCCACTGAGCTCAGTTTTCCCTTCAAACGTGTCTACCTATGTTTCTTTTCTTTTCCTTTCTGTTCTTTTCCGTTCCTTTCTCTTTTCTTCCTCATCATCGACAAAGTATAAAGGGCACATTTTTTTTTCTAGTCTAAAAGGATGTCTTATATCATATCATCCTTTCCTCAAAGTCCATTTGTCCTTCCGCCTTCCAGATGATGGATGCAGGGCATAGACTGGCTGGCTAACCAACAAAGAAGGTATTGCAAAAGTCCATTCCTTTAACGGCGAAATTGGGTCAAAAAGAAAGAGTACACTTGGTGAAACTGAATTGTCTTTTTAACCACAAGGATATCAGAAATCAGCAGAAACTTAGGCACCCAATACCAGTATTTCCCTGCAGGTTCATAACAAGATTCTCACCTCTGTGAAAAACTGCACCCTTGGGGTTGTTCCACGTCAGCTAGCTATACAGTCTGTTCTTAAGAGCATAGTGTATTAAACCACAAATATTTTTTCTTCAAAATATGATGATGGTTATAACCTTTCACTTGACACTACCTGGAATTCTCAAGAAAAATAATACAATGCAATGTTAACTAATAACAACAGACTAAATTTTAATAACAGTTTTTAGTTGATTTATGCTCACACTCAACTGAGAAATATTTGCACAGAAAAAAAATATAGAAAACACTATTCTAATCCACAGAACATACTACCTAATAAGCCTAACTAGTTTTTCTTTTAAAACATCAAAATAATTCCTCTTGATTTAAGACCTGGATATTCTTCAGAGAGAGAACAGATCATTCTAATTCTAGAACCAGTGCTAATTTCCTTAATTTTATATTTCATTCAGCTACTATAATGAGCATAATCTGTGTGCTTTCCACTGGGGTCTACCTCTAGTTCACCTCCATGATAATTGATCCTTGCAAGATTTACACACTATGATAGACATCAGAGATGCAGCAGTCTCTGCTCAGAGATCTTCTAATCTAGGAAGTGAGAGAATGATTAATGATCACTAGAAAAACGAAAAACCACATGCCACAAGAAGAACAACCAAAGATAGTGCTAGTTCCATGTTGATTTTTCTTTTCCAGTTCTATTTTAATAGAACTATAGGTGATATGGGTTGTTAGCAGAGTTGTATCTGGAATTCAAAAAGTTGAGGATATTACATTTTAAGAGTTCATTTACATACAAAGTCTCCTAGAATAATAGCTGGTTTGCTATTATTCTAAGAGAAAAAAAATGGACCCACTGATATGATAAAGGATTGATAAACATACATAAAAATATCAGCCCTAGGGGGAGTGGGGATATAGCTCAGTTAATTGAGTGCTTACCTAGCATGCAAAGGCCCTGGGTTTAGTCCCAGCACAACAGAAAAGAAAAAGAAAAAAGAATCAGCCTTAAATCCCCATATATTATCACAAAGGAACAATTAAAGATAGTTTTATCTTTTACCATAAAATCCCATTGGATGTGCTTCATCTATTATAACATGTATTTTTCCATCAAGCAAATCCCTTATCATTTACTCTAACCTGTTTTTATTTGTGTTGTTCCAAAGAGATGACTATATGCCTCAAATCATATATCCACACAACTTTTATGGCAATTACTGTAATCTGGTCAGATTGATCTACATAAATCCAGAAGGGAAATATACAAGTAACATTCTGCAACATGAAAACAAAAAGAAAAATGGGCTCATTGCCATTGTATTCTAAGAAAGAACTAAGTTACAGAGGTTTCATTTGCCTCTGATGTGCTTTCTTCCTGTTGAAGAATGAAGATTCAAATGACATCATTTTTGCAAAGCGTCAGCAACACATTTCTCCCTGCCCATGTGTAAAAATGACTACTCTTACTTTTGTGCTACCTCTGGGCCTGAATATATTTCATTTCTAAATACATACTGCCCGATTTTTAATAGAAAGTTTCTTGTAAGACTTTCTCCAAAGGGACTGTAAACAACTTGGTGGTAACAGTTCACCAATACTTAATATCATAGCTAGTATATTTTAATATTACTTATTTACCTTGTAAAGAGGAAATGAAGTAGTTTATACATACATACAATAGTCCTCCTTATCCATAGGAGAGACGTTCCAAGTCCCCTAGTGGATGGTTGAAGCTACAGATAGTACCAAATTATGCATAAACGTTTTCCCCTTATACATACATATCTATGATAAATATTGATTTATAAACTAGGCACAAGAGAGGTTAGCAATAACTAATAAGAAAATAGTTTAACAATGTACTGTAATAAAAGTTACTTGAATGTGGTCTCTCTCAAAATCTTATTGCGCTACACTCAGCCTTCCCCTTGTGATGATGTGAGATGATAACCAGGCCTATGTGATGAGATGAAGTGAAGTGAATGACTCAGGCATCCTAATGTAGCACTGAGCTACCAAGTGAGGTTTACTTGAACATAAGAACTACAATACCATGACACTTAGTCTGATAACCAAGACACAGCTACCAAGTAACAAGCAGGTGGGTAGTATACAATGTGGATACTCTGAAAAAAGTGGTGATTTATGTCTTGGGCAGGATGGGGCAGGATAATAAAAACTTTCAATACCTTACTCTGACTGGTACACAATTTACAATTTTTGACTTATTTTTTTGTGTGGAATTTTCCAATTAATATTTTTGGGGCCATAGTTGACAGGGGGTAACTGAAATTGGACAAAGTGAAACCACCTATGACTAATGAATATGTATATGTATATATACATATACATATTCATTATGCCTCTATATGTATGTGTGCCATGCATATAACACTACAGGGGGAAAAGTCAGAAAAAATATGGGTACATCAGAAAAAAGAGGAATAAATCTAAGGGTAAATTAACACAAGAAGTTGAAGACTATAATGGGAAGACCACCTCAGGAAAAGAGAAAAGAAGTTGCAAAGCCATAGAAACTTGGCACAGGAGTTCAAGGTGCTGAAATAGAATAAATTTTAATGTGGCGTTAGTATAGGATTTAGAGAAGAACAAATGAGGAAGGAAAGAATGGCAGACTGGGGAGGTAAGATCTACAACTTGGATTAAACTCATAGGTGACAAGACCCTATGAGGTCTTTATGCATCCCTAAGCCATTCTGCTCCAAACTTTGGCAACTTACTATTCTGCAATAGAATGATTTTGTGCAATTAAATGAGCTTCCCAGCAGTACCATCATATTCAGATCTCCATGGTGGACTGTGTGCATCTAGAAATCGAAAACAAGCAAAGTTACTAGGTATAACTTTAACAGAATCCAGTTCTGAAAAATATGTGATGAGTAACAAAACACAAACATTTAAAATAGTCAGTTCTTACCCAGGGAATCCTGGATGGACATGAATATTGGAAAAGAAAAATGGTATCCTATACTTGACTCTTAATGTTGCGGCCAAACAAGGAAAAAAGTGGCAACAGTAATTTGGAAAGAGTCAGAGGAAAGTCTCGATCATCAAAGAAGATTTTTCCAGCTCAAATGTATCTAATTCTATGAACATTGACAGATTTGTTTAAGGAAACACAACAATACAGGAAAGAAACTAGATGCAACTTGCCAATAAACAAAATATGTCGATTTCTGTGCCAAGTTATCTTGCAAATGCTTTTAAAAGATGAAAACCAGATTATTAGTAAGTGTTAATTAAAAGGAAAACATATGCTCAGGACTGGCTGGGTTTACTGGGAGAGGGTGAATCTTGAAAGCCTGGCACTTCATAAACACGTGAGTATTTCCACTTTATGGTGGACTGTACTTTTAATCGATTGAAAGAGTCAACATATGCATGATCAATTCATGATTTCTTTGGCCATAAATCTAATCAATAATTCATCATGAGTTGTGTAATAAAAAATTAAAACTTTTAAAACTTGACCATTATAAATCTATGTTTTGAGAGAAAACTAAATTGAGCAATGTGCCAGCAAACAAAACAAGAAAAGGAATCAATAGAGCTGTAAAAATGATCTCGCTGAAAAGTTTAAGCTGAACTATAATCATTGTGCAGAATTTTTACATAAAATTAATGCTCATAATGTTGTTATTAGTGCATTATATGTGGTTTACACATCTATGATAAACAGAAAATAACAGGAACGTCATCAACTCAGGCCATTCACTCTGGAAATACTCAAGCCCTACAATACTTCACCCACTTCTGGACACTTAAAACCAATCTACGTACCATTTTGCGACTCACAATATTCATAAAAGTGGTTCATACATACCATGATGCCTCTGTTCCTTAAGTTAATTGACTGTACTTTAAGATCTAGTCACCCTAACTATGAGGTCTAAGAGGGTCTAAGAGAGCAAACTCTAATTTCTGTCACCCATTTTACCACCACTCTACACCCAGGGCCACAAAGTAAAATGAAATGTCACTTTTTGCTCTGAGGAAACTCCAAAAACCTTCATTATGTAGGGAAAAGATAGTTCTAAGTTCTAAGATTTACAGTCTGCTTTACAAATCAAAGTTAATTCTATAAAAAACAACACAACTCAACTTGGACTTGTTAAAGAAAGTGCTGTACAGTTCACAAAGGCCTAAGAAATGTTGGTACAGAAACCAAAGGCCTGGAGTTATTTGCCTGAAAGGATCTAAAGAAATACAAAACAGTTTTTACAGAAATATTTCTAGAAATCAGACTGCTGTGATTCGGATGTGAAAATGAAAGGATTTGCTTTCTAATATTTCCCTTTCCATACTCCCTTCTGGGTCATGACAATTAATTGACCTACTTGGGGCTAACAGCAGATGGTTCTGTGATAATTGCTAGCAAACTATCTTGGAGTCAAAATAACTCCTTGGGAATTTCACTTTTCAGTTAATGAGAGACTCCAGGACATGCACTTATTCTCTGCCTGCCACTTTCTTCACAGTTACATTTACAGAACAACTAAGGATCCACAGATGAGCAGCTGCTTTGTCTAAGCTTATGCATGAACAATTGTAGGCAGTTTAAAAGTTATATCATTTAAATAGTAGAAGGGCAAAATCTTTTTAGTACTACAGTATTGAGTATTACTGACTTTCATCTAGTTTATCCATGACTGAAGTGATCCGCGTGGATTAAGGCAATAATTCAATCTGAATGTTTGCTTTGTATCTAAAAAACAAATGAAATGTTGAACAGTTGTCAGGTGTTAGCTTGATCTTTATTGTAACTCTTTGCTAAGATTATAAGGATTATGCTGAGCACTTGAAGTAAGATTTGGATAGTGACAAATACCAGGTTACCATTTTCTGGTTTCAGCATCAATCAAAGGAATATTAAATAATCAGATAATGTCTCTTAGCTCTCAAAATATATAAATCCCTTTATGCTAGTCCACACATGCTACCAATCAAAAGGCAACCACAGGAATTACACAAAAATCAGTGCATATAGTTTCATTCCCAGATCCTATACCTGACACTTGGACTTGTTAAAGAAAGTGCTGTACAGTCCACAAAGGCCTAAGAAATGTTGGTGCAGGAATCAAAGGCCTGCAGTTATTTGCCTGAAAAGATCTAGAGAAATACAAAACAGTTTTTATAGAAATCTTTCTAGAAATAAGACTGCTGTGATTCAGTTGTGAAAAATGAAAGGGTTTGCTTTCTAATATTTCCCTTTCCACACTTCCACATTAATGTATATTGAAACATTAAGAATTGGGGGATCCTGTTCTGATTCATCCACATGCCACATACCTTTTGACAATAATAAGTGAATAATAAAGTGAATAAAATTCACCATGGACCTCCATGCTTGCTTCTGGTGACTCCTTCATATTTATTCTGTATCTTGGGACTCATCTTCAAAATTCAAAATGTAATATAAAATCATGGCATTTTAGATCTAAATTAGATCTCCAAAAATTAGGTTCAATCTAATCCATCTTTGTTACACCAAATCCCTCTGTGCTTTGTCTGCCTTCTGCCTAAATCATCATTATTCATGATGATTCTAAGGAAGCACTTAGAACTTTTTAATATAATTCTAAAACTCTGTTTTTGTTTTCATGTGGTGATACAATTGCCTTTATAATGTATTTTGTTAAGAAACAAGGATTCCTAATGTAGTCTAACACTACTTCCACATAAACTGTTTGGTGATGATTGACCAGCTTCACTTTCCCCACTTCTACCATGGCAGATCTCTCTTACAGATGGTGACATTATTTCTTTGAACAGATGGTTTCTTCCTACTCACTACCAACTTTTTCCTGCAATTTGGTTTCCATCTTCCCCAAATTTACTGAAACCTGTGATCTTTCCAAGATCAAAGGTGACAGCTTTCCCCTGCCATCTCTACACCACACTAGACAGAAAGAAATGACCTTCTTTACATCTCAAGCCCATCCTCACTGTTAATGATCCTCCTGGAACTTACTGTTTGTGTGGCTGCTTCCCAAGATTAAAATGCTCCATCTCAAATTGTTAGCAAAAATCGATGCACTTGACAACAATTTCTGATGGGCTGAGAAATCTCACTGTAATACTATTCTAAGGGAAAGACCTGATATATCTATGGGCAAAATTAGGTCAATAGACGATATTGCATTCATTGCCTTCCTTCACACCACATTCAGGTTGGTAGGGCAACTCTCTCTGAAACCATCAAACTTACATGATAGAACTATTTTTCCCTTTTGGTGGCTATCTATTCTATTAAGTAAGTCCTTCAACATTGGGTTTTTATATATTACCCACCTTAAAAGTTCTCTTTATGCCAAATCTTGCTCCAATTACTATCTCATTGTTCTATTTTCTTTTGGAACAAAATGTTTCAAGCTTCACGTCTATACCTGGTACTTGCCATCTCTCTTCTCGTTATTCTTACGCCATTTCTGTTCTGTATCCTCCTGCTCTTTCCATGTCCTGAATCTAATGTGATCATTCATAATCCCCAGCAACACACATGCACACAAAAAAGATCATTCTTCATACCATCCACCATGGGCCCAGAGCATGCAGCAGGCTTTTTGGACTTTTGCCCTTCACAACTATTAAGATAAAACCTCTTTTATGTAAAGTTAGCTTATCTCAAGTATTTTGTATGGTAATGAAAATCTGACTAATACACATACACAATTCAAAAATCTGAAATTTGCTAGTCATTATGGGTAAAATAGTTAAAAAAAAAAAAAAAAAGGAACAATCCTATCACTCAAAAAGAACAGTTTCTCCAGGCTCACAGTAGGCCTGGGTCCATCCCTCCAATGGCAGACAACTACCAGAGCCCAGCCTCTAGCACAGGACCACCTCTTCTGACCAGCAGACTACTGAGGGAGCCCAGGCCGGGACCAGATCTAGCCATACCAACTTGTATAGAATCCAGGTCCAGGGTAGGTCTGAGTTAGCCGCCCCCCATCTAGGAGCCCAACCCTAACCCACTTCCATCTTGGGACACTGCAGTCATCGATATAGCCTTCCCCATGCAGCAGTAGCCCCTACTTTTTTGACAATAGACAGGGCCTAGAAGCAGCTGCATCTCAGAACAGCATTCTAAAGAGTGTAAAGCCCACACATTCAGCCCTATCTCTGTAAGATATTGCATCTATCTTGGGGCACCTCCACTATTACCTCAAGATACCTCTGCTATTGCTGACACCACCTTGAGATGCAGTAGCATACATTGAGGGACACCAGCAGGGTCTGGAAGCCCAACATCAAGGTGAGGTACAGACAATCTGCATGGGTACTACAAGAATATAGGGTAGAAACTGTAATATCTCAGATCCACACTGCATGAAAGGAAGACACACAGACAATGTGAAAAAACAAGGGAGGAAAGTGCCCCAAACAAGCCAGGATACTACAATAACAGAACCCATGGACAGTGAAGTTGATGAAAAGTAAGAAAAGGAGTTCAGAAGACTCATAATTAAAATGACCTGTGAATCAAAGAATGACCTAAATAAGCAAATACAGGCAAAAGTTGATCATTTGAACAGACAGCAAATACAGGTAGCAGAAGATTACTTCAAGAAAGAGAGAGAGAGATTCTGAAAAAAACTAATCAGAAACTCTTGAAATGAAGGAAACAATAAACCAAATAAAAAACTCAATAGAAAGCATAACCAACAGACTAGATCACTTTTAAAACAGAATGTCAGATAATGAAGACAAAGTATACAATCTGGAAAATAAAGTTGACCACACAGTGAAGATACTAAGAAACCATGAACAAATTATCCAAAAATTATGGGACAGCATCAAAAGACCAAATCTAAGAGTTATTGGGATAGAGGAAGGCACAGAGTTTCAAACCAAAGGAATGCACAATCTCTTCAATTAGATAATATCAGAAAATTTCCCAAGGATGAAAATCAAATACAAGAGGCTTATAGGACACCAAATGTACAAAATTACAAGAGATCTACACCAAGGCACATTATAATGAAAATGTCTAGCATACAGAATAAGGATAGGATCTTAAAAGCTGCAAGAGAGAGGAATCAGATCACATATAGCGGGAGACCAATTCATATCTCAGCAGATTTCTCAACCCAGACTCTCAAAGTCAAGAGGTCATGGAACAACATATACTATGCTCTAAAAGAAAATGGATGCCAACCAAGAATCTTATATCCAGCAAAATTAAGCTTTAGATTTGATGATGAAATAAAATCCTTCCATGATAAACAAAAGTTAAAACAATTTACAATTAGATTTCCTGCATTACAGAACATCCTTAGCAAAATATTCCACGAAGAGAAAATGAAAAACAATGATGAAAATCAGCAGAGGGAGGTGTTACACTAAGGGAAAATCTAATCAGAGGAGAAACCAAGTCACATTAAATACCAAAAACAAACAAAAATGGCTGGGACTACAAATCATGTCTCAATAATAACCCTAAATGTTAATGGCCTAAACTCATCAATCAAAAGATAAACACTAGCAGATTGGATTAAAAAAATCCAACAATATGCTGTCTCCAAGAGACTCATCTCACAGGAAAAGACAACCACAGACTGAAGGTGAAAGGTTGGGAAAAATCATACCACTCACATGGAATGCAGAAGCAAGCAGGGGTTTCTATCCTCATATCAAATTAAATAGACTTGTAACTAAAGTTAATCAAAAGGGATAAAGAAGGACACAATATACTGCTCAAGGGAGCCATACACCAACAAGACTTAACAATTATAAATATATATGCCCCAAATAATGGAACATCTATGTTCATCAAACAAACTCTTTGAAAGTTCAAGAGTCAAATAGACCACAACACAATAATTTTGGGTTACTTTAATACACTTCTTTCACCACTGGATACATCTTCCAAACAAGTGAATACACTTTCTTCTCAGCATCACATGAATCCTTCTCTAAAATAGACCAGAGATTGCACTCCTGGGTTTATACCCAAAGAACTTAAAAGAGCATACTAAAGAGACACAGCCACATCAATATTTATAGCAGCACAATTCACAATAGCTAAATTGTGGAACCAACCTAGATACACTTCAGTAGATGAATGAATAAAGAAAATGTGGTATATATACACAATGGAATATATTACTCAGCATTAAAAGAGAATAAAATCATGACATTTGCAGATAGATGGATGGAGTTGGGAAAATATAATGCTAAGTGAAGTAAGCCAATTCCAAAAAATCAAATGCTGAATGTTTTCTCTGATACAAGAATGCTGATTCAATAATGAGGATCAGGGGAGCATGGGAGGAACCTAACTTTAGATAGGGAAAAGGGGAGGGAAGGGAAGGGAACCTAACTTTAGATAGGGCAAAGGGGAGGGCATGAGAGTAGAAAAGACGGTGGAATGAGATGGACATCATTTTAAGTACATGTATGAAAACACTAATGGTGTGACTGTACTTTGTGTACAACCAGAGACATAAAACATTGTGCTCTATTTGTATAATATGAAATTAATTGCATTGTGCTTCATATATAATAAGTTAGAATATATAAATTTTTTTAAAAAGTCCAGTTCCACAGTTCCCTCATTTATACATACACATGTAGGTATGTGTGTATTTTTAATTCTTTTTACTCAAAGGAAAGATTACTGTACTCACTGCTTTTCTGTGTGCTTTGTTTTTGTTACATTTTTAAACTTTGTTTTCTTTTTATATACATTAGGGACAACTCTATATAACAATTCTATAAAATTATTTATAGATTTACCAAGACCTTTTTTAGCAGTTCCATGGTGTTTTGGGCTGTATTAATAGACTTTTTCTATACAAACAATAATCCAGTAAATATCCATATATATATCAATTTATACACACATATATAATAACACACAAATGTGTAATGACATTAATTCCCCAAGTAGAATATTTTGATAATTATTATCACAATTTTTGAAAGTTATTATAGCAATCTTATCTCTCATCAAAAGAATATGAATGCCTAATTTACCACATTACTTAACTAGTAAGCGTATATAAGTTTAATTTTAACAATCTGGTAAATTAAAAATAGAGTCTTCCTTTCATTTCATGAATGTTGATGAAAATTTCAGAACACTCTAATAGTCATTTATTTCCTGCCCATATTCTTTGACATTTATATACTTGGCTTGCATTGATTTGCAGTACATTTTTATTTTTATAATGAAATTCTATGTCAAGAAACTAATTATTTTAGATTATTTTTAAAAATCAATAATTTTCTTAAAAATGTAAAGTGCCAAAAATGACCTGTGAGAAAATGGAAATCTTAGTTGAGACCAATAACCATGAAATATCATGATTTAATCAAGTAAAAGAATGGCTAAAATCTATTTAAAAATTAAATGGGGTCCAGATCATTTTAGAGAAAGATTTGTATTGATACTCAACTAATAAACAGTGTTTACCTTTGAAAACTGTGCCAGAAAACTGAATGGAAAGAAGTTCATGTTAACTCTATTCAGCCTCAGAAGCTTGTAATCAAAGCATGAGAATTTCCAATTCTAATCATGACTCAGTAAACAGTACTATACTTGAATTTTTATTATAAATAACTGTAAATCTGGAAAAAAATATAAAGGGGCTCTTTTAAGCATTGGGCCACAAACAATGTAGGATTCATCCCTGAGTAAAGGGAGATTCACAAAATTAACCCGATGCTTTTCCAAGCTATCTGTGGGTACACTTTGTCTTTCTTCCTTCCTTCCTTTCTTTCCTTTCCTTTCTTTTTTTTTTGTGATGGTACTAGGAATTAAACCAAGAGTCTCATGCATACTAGCCAGGCACTCTACCACTGATCCATATCCCCAGAACACAATTTCTAAACCACAGTTCAGGGTGGACAAACAGCATGGTGATCCTGCTAAGCTGAGGAAGCACAAATGTAGCTCATTGAGACAGCGACAGATGGAATTTATCAGAAAACTCCAGAAAGAAAGCAGTTTGACACAGAAAAGACTTGGGTATCTAAATGGCGATTTTATGTAGGTTCATGTCTATGTGTCCTGCCGCCTCTGGCTGGGCACAATTCAGGAGCCACTTGTCAAAGGAAACGAACTTTATTTTTAGAACACACACATGGCACCACACAGCTCTTCAGGAAAACCCTCAGAGCCCAACTGCCACCACCGGCTTCCCACAAGCCACTCAACCTCCCCCACTCCTCCTGCTCTTGAGGCCTATTGGCTGGGTCTCCTGGGCAGAGCCAAAAAAAGTCCCCCAATGAGCAGCTCTGTGGTCTGAAAGGGCGGGGAAACAACACAATGAACATCACCGCAGAAGAGCCAATCAGTTGGCAGCTAGAAGTTTGCTGGGGCTGCTGTGAGCCAATCATCAGCTGGCAGCTGGAAGTTTGCTGGGGCCCCTTTGGCTGTGGCTCTCAACAGTGTCCTAAACAGAAGCTGTGTAGAACCAAGAGTTCAATGGAGATGGAGCAGTACTGTGAGACTTCAGAGCTCCAGCCCTTTCAGAGTGGGGAGGCCTGGCTGAGACCCTTGGCCATTCAATTGAGGCTCAGAAAGATGACACAACTCAGGAAAATAAATACAACTCAGAATAAAGCCCATATGCTATGACTTAGGACAAAAGAGACCAAATCTAACCAAGAATTACACTAACAAGTATCAATAGGATCTACTAGTAAGAAGGAAAAATCAATACGTTTTAAAGAAGACAATATTAGCCAGACTCTTATATCATACAAAATGTCTTAACAATGCCAACATTAGTTTTAAAAACAGAAAAATATTCCCATAAATCAGTAGAAGAACTAGTTAATGGAAATATATTTCAAAATAACTCACGTACAAGAATTAACAGAGATTGATTTTTTAACCAGTTATAATAAGTATGTCCAAAGATTTAAAAGAAAAGGTGATATAATAAGTAAACAGATGAAGAACATCAGTGTAGTAATTATATCTATTATTAAAAAAATCAAATAAAATGTCTAAAACTTAAAAGTGTATGATATAAAGTAAAATTTCATCAGATAAGCTTTACATTAGATTGGATATTGAAAGGACAATGAAATCAAAGTGTTAGAAATTATCCAATCTGAATAACAGATGACAGGATACTTAAAAAACAATTAAAAATGCAATCATATGTGCAACATTAGTTAAATATACATATATTTGTTGTGCCAGCAATAGTTTTAAAAATAATTGAAAAAAACAATAACTCATATCATCTTCTCAGATCTAAGAATTTCAGCAAACCCAGAGTAAAATAAAAGCAAGGATAGCTACATCTAGTCTCATCATAATACACTGATGAAAATCAAAGATAAAAAAAGTCTTAAAAGCAGCCAAACAAAGATATTTTGTACACAATGATTCAAATGACATCAATTGTTTAATCAAGAACAATTGTCTGAACATTGTCCAGAAGACAATGGAATGGCATCTTTGAAATGTTTTAAGGAAAAAAAAAATCTATCTGTCAGAATTTCTAGATTATATAGAATTGTATTATTCTTTTTTTTAAAATTGTGTTATTCTTTTTTTAAGAAAAAATTAAAAGGTAAAATAAATGTTCAAAATGTGGATGAAATGATAATTTCAGAAAAACACAATATGAGTGGATCCACTGCCAGTACTTCTTCACTGAGAAATGTTAAAGGGATTCTTCAGAAAGAAGGGAAGTTATATCAAACAAAAAATCAAAAATAATTACCCAATACATGAAATGTTAAATATGTGGCTAAATATAAAATGGTAAAGGAAAATTTGTATGTATATTTGGGGGCTTATGTCTGTGGTTTCCTCTGTCCTTCCCTCTCAGGTTTCAACAATTTGGTCACATCCCTTTGCCTTTATAGCACAGAGAAACTTGTCTGCTTGGGCTGTTTTCCGTGCAGGAACTGAAAAATCTGGGGGAATAAGTCAAAGTACTTATGTGATTTCTTTCTCTTAAGTACTTTCTAGCATTGTTTGTTCTCCATGGTATTCAGAATCACACACACACACACACACACACACACACACACACACACACAGAGTGAAGGTTTTACAATTGTTGTCAGCAGGATGGTTAATTTGCTATAACCTACTCCATCATAGCTGAAAGTGTGTCAGCCAATTAATCTTTAAGGGGAAAAATGAGAATTGAAGAACTTAATTCTGAATTTTAAGATTTATCATTTTTTTATTCTTTTTTTATTAGTAGTTGTTCAAAACATTACAAAGCTCTTGACATATCATATTTAAGATTTATCATTAAAAGTTATGACAATTCACAAAGTATAGATTGATGTGAGGAAAAAAATATGGTTTGAATATACGGTGTCCCTCAAAGCTCCTGTGTTAATGCAGGAATGTTCAGAGGTGAAATGATTAGATTATGAGTTGTGGTCTAATCAGTGGGTTAATCCATTAATGTAGATTAATGGGGTGGTAACTGTAGGCAGGTAGGTCATGGCTGGAGGAAGCAGGTCACTGGCTTTGGTGTTTATAGTTTGTCTTTAATGAACAGACAATCATTAAACGTCTGTTCCTGGTTGCCCTGTTCTGAGATCCCTTCCTCTGCCACATTCTTTCACCATGATGTTGTTCCTCACCTTGAGCATAGAGGTATGAACTGGGCAATCCGTGGACAGAATCTCAGAAACCATGAGCTAAAATAAACTTTTCCTCCTCTAGGTTGCTCTTATCAGCTCTTTTGATCACAGTGATGAAAAAGCTAACTAAAACAAAAATAGACACACGGAGGTGGCAGTAAATTTCAGGGGGAAGATAACAATTAAAAAATTAATGCAAAAGCTATTGGAAATATGAATTTTGGAAAATTCTCTCTATGTGTGCCTCATAGTACATGAGCAAAAAATTGATTTCTGATAAATTGTGAATCTCAATGTAAATTATGAAGAAAACATCTAGAAATTAAGCTAGGAGAATATCTTAGTGATCTTAATTCAAGTAAAATCTTCTTAAATAGAACACTAAAAATAAATTGTTTATGATTAAAAATTAAAATTACAAACCTCTGTTCAGCAAACACTACTAGTAAGAGAGTGAAAAGGCAAGCTTCTACAGAGTGGAAACTCTAGGGGGATGGAGTTTCCCCAATTATGGAGACCATAACACTGAATGGCAAATTATAATAGCAAGTGTTGGCAAGAATATAGTTATGAAAACTCTCATGCATTTTTTTGTCAGGAGGGTACTCTGAACACCATTTCGAGGAACCATGTGTTGCGATCTGTTGAAGTTAACATTAGCAAAACATCTTAAACTCAGTAACTCCACTTCTAATATAATTCTAAAAAAAAAAAAAAAAAACTTAGATTTACTAAAAGACATACACAAGAATGCATATAGAGGTATTATTTGTAATAGCCAACCACATAAACAACCCAAATGTATATCAACTATACAATAGATAAATGACATGTGATCATACAAAGGACATAATGCGGCCACCGCCCGCGCCTACAAGATAGGCAGACCCACGACCGACCGGGAGAAAAGGCCCAGTGGCCCGCCGGCGTGGTACACACATCACCCCAATTGGAGGAAGGGCCCAGCTGCCGCCTGCAAGGTAGGCAGACTGCGCGTCCCGGAGAAGGGGCCCAGTGGCCCGCCAGCCTAATTGAAAGATCACCCCAATTGGAGAAGGGGCACAGCCGCCGCCTGCGCCTGCAAGGTAAGCAGACCTGCAACCTGGAGAATAGGCCCAGCGGCCCGCCAGCGTGGTAGATAGATCACCCCTATTGGAGGAGGGGCCCAGCCACTGCCCGTAAGGTAGGCAGACCACACGACCTGGAGAAGAGGCCCAGCGGCCAGCCGGCGTGAAAGACAGATCACCCCAATTGGAGGAGGAGCACAGCCGCCGCCCATGCCTGCAAGGTAGGCAGACCTGCAACCTGGAGAACAGACCTAGCGCCCCCCCCCCCCGCACAGTAGACAGATCACCCCTTTTGGAAGAGGGGCCCAGCCACCGCCTGCAAGGTAGGCAGACCATGAGTTCCGGAGAAGGGGCCCAGCAGCCCGCCGGCGTGGTAGACAGATCACCCCAATTGGAGGAAGGGCCCAGCGGCCGCCGGCAAGGTAGAAAGGCTGCGTGTCCCGGAGAAAGGGCCCAGTGCCCCGCCGGCGTGGTAGACAGAGCACCCCAATTGGAGGAGGGGCCCAGCCGCAGCCTGCGCCTGCACGGTGGGCAGACCTGCGACCTGGAGAACAGGCCCAGTGACTCGCCTGAGCGGTAGACAGACCTCCCCAGTTGGAAGAGCCCAGCCTCCCGCCTGTGTGGTAGACAGACCACTCCAACTGGAGGAGGGGCCCTGCCGCCCGCCCGTGCAGTCACCTGACCGAGCTCTTGACAAACATAAGGTTTCCCCAACACCCCCACCTCATCAAACACCTTATAATAAAAACTGATGGAACTCATCTTGGAAAAGCCCACCAACCCTTAAAACCCACCAACCGGTTGACTGGCGTGGCTACCAGTGCGGTTCTGCAGCAGATCAGGCACCTGGTTTACATCTCAGAGAATAAGAGTAGAGAGGCCACAGGTGGAAGCTCAAGTCCTCTCACACTGACTACCACCACTATCCTGAACCCAGAGACTCAAGCTAGGAATAGACAACGCCACCAACTGGAAGAAATGAAAACAAAGTTCTGAGAGACATTTTTTTTTTCTTTTTTTCTTTCTTTTTCTCTCTTCTCTCTCTTTTCAGCCATTCACCCAGTCTCCTCTACCCTTCCCCTTCGGGTCTTCTCAACCTCAACGTATGTGAAACCAAAAATTGTACAAGAAAAAGGTCTTTAACAACTGAGCCACCAGAATAATATACTATAGAGGAATTGCATATGCCCCACCTCACTTTCCCCTTTTTATTCCTTTTCTTTTTTCTCGTATTTTCTTTTTCCCGCTCTCTTTTTTCTCTCCCTTTCCTTGTTATCTGTTTTCCTCCCTCTTACTCCCTCTATCCCACTTACAACCCCCTAAATTTTACTATTCATAAGTAGGGTAATCTTATAAATACAGATAGGAATTTGAATCTATACATTCTTCCATAAATTACCCATCTATTGGTTAGAGCTCTCCAAAGTTACTAAGTTAGATTAACCTCATACCCTCACTCCTTTCCCCATAAACATAACATCCTATACCTGAAATCCAGTTTTCTTCAAGCTACCAGAAATGGTATGCCTTTCATGAAACTAATGACTATATTTGTAAACGATAATCGTAACCAACATTTGTAGACATAGAGTCTAGCTATAAATGTAGTAATAAGGAAAACGTGTGCTTAGATGGTGTATTATTGATATTGAGAACTGCTAACATTGTCTTTCTCCAAAAAAGGGAGACTTTGCAACTATACAAGAGCAATATAAATATATAGGGGGAAAATTCAATAACACAACAGTTTCACCAAGCAGAAAGAAACACGAGCAGTATGAAAAGACAAGGAAAGAAAGGACCACAAGCAATGCAGATCAACTCAACTTTAGAAGAGGTAATATCTGCAGCAGATGGAATGTCAGATGAAGAATTCAGGATATACATGCTTCAGATGATCTGGAGTATCAAGGAAGACATTAAACAGCAAAATCAGACAATGAAAGATCACTTCAACAATGAATTACATAAACAAATCCAAGAAGCAAAAGATCAACTATACAGGGAGATAGAGGTTATAAAAAACAAACAAACAGAAATCCTAGAAATGCAGGAAGCAATAAACCAACTTAAAAACTCAATGGAGAATACTACCAGCAGAGTAGAACACTTAGAAGATAGAACATCAGACAATGAAGACAAAGTATTTCAACTTGAAAAGAACATAGACAGCTCAGCGAGACTGTTAAGAAACCATGAGCAGAACATCCAAGAAATATGGGATAACATAAAGAGAACAAACTTAAGAGTCATTGGGATACAGGAAGGTACAGAGGTCCAAACCAAAGGAATGAGCAAACTGTCCAACAAAATAATACGAGAAAACTTCCCAGACATGAAGAATGAGACAGAGTCCCAAATCCTAGAAGCCTACAGGATGCCAAATGTGCAAAATCATAAGAGATCCACACCTAGACACATTATAATGAAGATGCCCAACATACAGAATAAGGAGAGAATTTTAAAAGCTACAAGAGAAAGGAAACAGATTACATTTAGGGGTAAGAGAATCAGGATAACAGCTGATCTTTCAACACAGACTCTTAAAGCTAGAAGATCCTGGAATAACATATTTCAAACACTGAAAGAAAATGGGTTCCAACCAAGAATTGTATATCCAGGGAAATTAAGCTTCAGGATGGAAGATGAAATTAAAACCTTCCATGATAAACAAAAGTTTAAAGAATTCGCAGCTAGAAAACCATCTCTTCAAAACATCCTCGCCAAAACATTACAGGAAGAGGAAATGGAAAATAACAATGAAAACCAACAGTGGGAGGTAGGACAGTAAAGTGGGGGAAAATAATCAAAGAGGAAAACAAACTATGTTTAGTAACAGAAATAAACAAATATGGCTGGAAGAACAACCCATATCTCAATAATAACCCTAAATGTTAATGGCTTAAACTCACCAATTAAGAGACACAGGCTAGTAGAATGGATCACAAAACAAGACCCAACAATATGCTGCCTACAGGAGACGCATTTGATAGGAAAAGACATACATAGGCTGAAGGTGAAAGGTTGGGAAAAATCATATCACTCATATGGACTTCGGAAACAAGCAGGAGTGTCCATACTCATATCAAATAAAATAGATTTCAAGACAAAGTTAATCAAAAGGGATAAAGAGGGACACTACATACTGCTTAAGGGAACCATACACCAACAAGACATAACAATCATAAATATTTATGCCCCAAACAATGGTGCAGCTATGTTCGTCAAACAAACTCTTCTCAAGTTCAAGAGTCTAATAGACCACCATACCATAATCATGGGAGACTTCAACACACCTCTCTCGCCACTGGACAGATCTTCCAAACAAAAGTTGAATAAGGAAACTATAGAACTCAATAACACAATTAATAACCTAGACCTAATTGACATATATAGAGTATACCACCCAACATCAAGCAGTTACACTTTTTTCTCAGCAGCACATGGATCCTTCTCAAAAATAGATCATATATTATGTCACAGGGCAACTCTTAGACAATATAAAGGAGTAGAGATAATACCATGCATCTTATCTGATCATAATGGAATGAAACTGAAAATCAACGATAAAAGAAGGAAGGAAAAAGCATACATCACTTGGAGAATGAACAATAGGTTACTGAATGATCAATGGGTTATAGAAGACATCATGGAGGAAATTAAAAAATTCTTAGAGATTAATGAAAACACACACACAACATATCGGAATCTATGGGACACATTGAAAGCAGTTCTAAGAGGAAAATTCATTGCTTGGAGTTCATTCCTTAAAAAAAGAAAAAACCAACAAATAAATGATCTCATACTTCATCTCAAAATCAATGAAAAAGAAGAGCAAAACAACAGCAAAAGAAGTAGAAGGCAAGAAATAATTAAAATCAGAGCTGAAATTAATGAAATCGAAACAAAAGAAACAATTGAAAAAATTGACAAAACTAAAAGTTGGTTCTTTGAAAAAATAAACAAAATCGACAGACCCTTAGCGATGCTAGCGAAGAGAAGAAGAGAGAGAACTCAAATTACTAGCATACGGGATGAAAAAGGCAATATCACAACAGACACTTCAGAAATACAGAAGATAATCAAAAACTATTTTGAATCCTTATACTCCAATAAATTAGAAGATAGTGAAGGCATAGATAAATTTCTTAAGTCATATGATCTGCCCAGATTGAGTCAGGAGGATATAGAAAACCTAAACAGACCAATATCAATTGAGGAAATAGAAGAAACCATAAAAAGACTACCAACTAAGAAAAGCCCAGGACCAGATGGGTATACAGCAGAATTTTACAAAACCTTTAAAGAAGAACTAATACCAATACTTTTCAAGCTACTTCGGGAAATAGAAAAAGAGGGAGAACTTCCAAATTCATTCTATGAGGCCAACATCACCCTGATACCTAAACCAGACAAAGACACTTCAAAGAAAGAAAACTACAGACCAATATCTCTAGTAAACCTAGATGCAAAAATCCTCAACAAAATTCTGGCGAATCGGATACAAAAACATATCAAAAAGATTGTACACCATGATCAAGTAGGATTCATCCCTGGGATGCAAGGCTGGTTCAATATACGGAAATCAATAAATGTTATTCACCACATCAATAGACTTAAAAATAAGAACCATATGATCATCTCGAAAGATGCGGAAAAAGCATTCGACAAACTACAGCATCCCTTTATGTTCAAAACTCTAGAAAAACTAGGGATAACAGGAACATACCTCAATATTGTAAAAGCAATCTATGCTAAGCCTCAGGCTAGCATCATTCTGAATGGAGAAAAACTGAAGGCATTCCCTCTAAAATCTGGAACAAGACAGGGATGCCCTCTCTCTCCACTTCTGTTCAACCTAGTTCTCGAAACATTGGCCAGAGCAATTAGACAGACGAAAGAAATTAAAGGCATCAAAATAGGAAAAGAAGAACTTAAATTATCACTATTTGCAGATGATATGATTCTATACCTAGCAGACGCAAAAGACTCTACAAAGAAACTATTAGAGCTAATAAATGAATTCAGCAAAGTGGCAGGATATAAAATCAACACACATAAATCAAAGGCATTCCTGTATATCAGCGACAAATCCTCTGAAATGGAAATGAGGACAACCACTCCATTCAAAATATCTTCAAAAAAAATACAATACTTGGGAATCAACCTAACAAAAGAGGTGAAAGACTTATACAATGAAAACTACAGAACCCTAAAGAGAGAAATAGAAGAAGATCTTAGAAGATGGAAAAATATACCCTGTTCATGGATAGGCAGAACTAACATCATCAAAATGGCGATATTACCAAAAGTTCTCTATAGGTTTAATGCAATGCCAATCAAAATCCCAACGGCATTTCTTGTAGAAATAGAGAAAGCAATCATGAAATTCATATGGAAAAATAAAAGACCCAGAATAGCAAAAACAATGCTAAGCAGGAAATGTGAATCAGGCGGTATAGCGATACCAGACTTCAAACTATACTACAGAGCAATAGTAACAAAAACAGCATGGTACTGGTACCAAAACAGGCAGGTGGACCAATGGTACAGAATAGAGGACACAGAAACCAATCCACAAAACTACAACTATCTTATATTTGATAAAGGGGCTAAAAGCATGCAATGGAGGAAGGATAGCATCTTCAACAAATGGTGCTGGGAAAAATGGAAATCCATATGCAACAAAATGAAACTGAATCCCTTTCTCTCGCCATGCACAAAAGTGAATTCAAAATGGATCAAGGAGGTTGATATCAAATCAGAGACACGCCGTCTGATAGAAGAAAAAGTTGGCTACGATCTACATTCGGTGGGGTCGGGCTCCAAATTCCTCAATAGGACACCCATAGCACAAAAGTTAATAACTAGAATCAACAAATGGGACTTACTCAAACTAAAAAGTTTTTTCTCAGCAAAAGAAATAATAAGAGAGGTAAATAGGGAGCCTACATCCTGGGAACAAATCTTTACTCCTCACACTTCAGATAGAGCCCTAATATCCAGAGTATACAAAGAACTCAAAAAATTAGACAATAAGAGAACAAACAACCCAATCAACAAATGGGCCAAGGACCTGAACAGACACTTCTCAGAGGAGGACATACAGTCAATCAACAAGTACATGAAAAAATGCTCACCATCTCTAGCAGTCAGAGAAATGCAAATCAAAACCACCCTAAGATACCATCTCACTCCAGTAAGATTGGCAGCCATTATGAAGTCAAACAACAACAAGTGCTGGTGAGGATGTGGGGAAAGGGGTACACTTGTACATTGCTGGTGGGACTGCAAATTGGTGCAGCCAATTTGGAAAGCAGTATGGAGATTTCTTGGAAAGCTGGGAATGGAGCCACCATTTGACCCAGCTATTCCCCTTCTTGGTCTATTCCCTAAAGACCTAAAAAGAGCATGCTACAGGGACACTGCTACATCGATGTTCATAGCAGCACAGTTCACAATAGCAAGACTGTGGAACCAACCTAGATGCCCTTCAATAGACGAATGGATAAAAAAAAAATGTGGCATTTATACACAATGGAGTATTACTCTGCATTAAAAAATGACAAAATAATAGAATTTGCTGGGAAATGGATGGCATTAGAGCAGATTATGCTAAGTGAAGCTAGCCAATCCCTAAAAAACAAATGCCAAATGTCTTCTTTGATATAAGGAGAGTAACTAAGATCAGAGTAGGGACGAAGAGCAGGAGAAGAAGATTAACATTTAACAGGGATGAGAGGTGGGAGGGAAAGGGAGAGAGAAGGGAAATTGCATGGTAATGGAAGGAGACCCTCAGGGTTATACAGTGGAGGGGGTAGAGAGAGAGGAGGGGAGGGGAGGGGAGAGGTGGGGAGGGGGGAGGGTGGAGGATGAGAAAGGCAGCGAAGCACAACAGACACTAGTATGGCAATATGTAAATCAATGGATGTGTAACTGATGTGATTCTGCAATCTGTGTATGGGGTGAAGGTGGGAGTTCATAACCCACTTGAATCAAAGTGTGGAATATGATATGTCAAGAAATTTGTAATATTTTGAACAACCCACAATAAAAAATTTAAAAAAAAAAAGTTAACTCAAAATTGATCAAGGAGCTTGATATCAAATCAGAGACACGCCGTCTGATAGAAGAAAAAGTTGGCTACGATCTACATACTGTGGGGTCGGGCTCCAAATTCATCAATAGGACACCCATAGCACAAGAGTTTATAACTAGAATCAACAATTGGGACTTACTCAAACTAAAAAATTTTTTCTCAGCAAGAGAAACAATAAGAGAGGTGAACAGGGAGCCTACATCCTGGGAACAAATCTTTACTCCTCACACTTCAGATAGAGCCCTAATATCCAGAGTATACAAAGAACTCAAAAAATTAAACAATAAGAGAACAAATAACCCAATCAACAAATGGGCCAAGGACCTGAACAGACACTTCTCAGAGGAGGACATACAATCAATCAACAAGTACATGAAAAATGTAGCAGTCAGAGACTACTAGAAAAATCTAGCAGTCAGAGAAATGCAAATCAAAACCACCCTAAGATACCATCTCACTCCAGTAAGATTGGCAGCCATTATGAAGTCAAACAACAAAAAGTTCTGTTGAGGATGTGGGGAAAGGGGTACACTTGTACATTGCTGGTGGGACTGCAAATTGATGCGGCCAATTTGGAAAGCAGTATGGAAATTTCTCGGAAAGCTGGGAATGGAACCACCATTTGACCCAGCTATTCCCCTTCTCGGTCTATTCCCTAAAGACCTAAAAAGAGCATACTACAGGGACACTGCTACATCGATGTTCATAGCAGCACAATTCACAATAGCAAGACTGTGGAACCAACCTAGATGCCCTTCAATAGATGAATGGATAAAAAAAAATGTGGCAGTTATACACAATGGAGTATTACTCTGCATTAAAAAATGACAAAATCATGGAATTTGTAGGGAAATGGATGGCATTAGAGCAGATTATGCTCTAAAAAATAAATGCCAAATGTCTTCTTTGATAAAAGGAGAGTAACTAAGAACAGAGTAGGGACGAAGAGCATGAGAAGAAGATTAACATTAAACAGGGATGAGAGGTGGGAGGGAAAGGGAAAGAGAAGGGAAATTGCATGGAAATGGAAGGAGACCCTCATGGTTATACAAAATTACATACAAGAGGAAGTGAGGGGAAAGGGAAAAAAAACAAGGGGGAGAAATGAATTACAATAGATGGGGTAGAGAGAGAAGATGGGAGGGGCGGGGAGGGGAGGGAGGATAGTAGAGGATAGGAAAGGCAGCAGAATACAACAGATACTAGTATGGCAATATGTAAATCAAAGGATGTGTAACTGATGTGATTCTGCAATCTGTATACGGGGTAAAAATGGGAGTTCATAACCCACTTGAATCAAAGTGTGAAATGTGATATGTCAAGAACTATGTAATGTTTTGAACAACCAACAATAAAAATTAAAAAAAAAAAACAAAGGACATAATGCCACAATGAAAATGAATCAAACACTGCTGCAGACTATAATCTAGATGCATCTCATAAGCATAACACTGGGCAATGTTTACAGATATAAAATAAATTTTTTGTACCATATACACATACCTATATAAATTAAGTGTATGTAAATGTTTGTAAAGACCAACACAGGCACACATAATCAATGATGTTAGAAATCAGTGTAGTGATTGTTTGGGGAAACATTAGATACTGGGAAGAAGCAGGCAGGAAATTTTTGAAGCTTTAATGTTCTTGACCTGGATGACAGTTTCATGGAAGTGTTTAATGTGAAAATTCTTCTAGACTTTCCTTATGGTTTCTGCACTTTTAAGCATACATTCTATACTTTGGTACAAGAAGCAGCTTATTAAACTTGTAGTTTGGTAGAACACAGGGCATTGGCATAATGACAAAATCAAAGAGATAGCAACCACAGCCAGGTTACAAAGAGATTTATTAAAGTATTCAAATCAATTTATACTCAGAAGTCAAATATATAAAGTGGTTAATGGTGTTGCTTCTCTTGGTGATGGTAAGCTGAAACACTACACACACACACACACACACACACTCACATACACATCCCTTTTTATGGCTCCTGATTTACACATAGAAGGGCCTCTGAGATTCTTTCAAGGATCCTTATCTCTATGCCTCTCAAAACCTACAGCTCCCTCTCCCATGCTTTTTAATGTTTAATCACCTGGAGGTTGAACTATATTTAGGGTAGTTTTGCACTGGGCTTGTTGTTAACTGTTTTGGGGATAGTAATGGTGGGGGCTGGATTGCTGCCTGGGGCCTTTGTGTTAGCATCAACAGCAATAGTTAATAATAAGGTAGTGTTTATACATCAGGCACTCTCCTGTGTGTTTTACTCAGAGTAAACTACTGATTTTTACAGTAAACTTGTGAGATAGATTTTAGCATGACTCTTATTCTCAGATTTGAAAATTGAGACCCAGAGAGTAACTTGCCTAAGGTCACAGAGCTGCAAAGTGGCAGAGCCAACATTCAATGAAAGCACCTGATTTCTAGCATATGTCCACTTAACCACTAGACCACACTGCCTCTCTATGAGGGGAAGATAAGTGGTGAACATTTTAGGTGAGAATGGGCCTTCCAAGGAAGCATAGCTCACTTAGTGGGAGTATGGTAGCTATGATGATAACCTGAGTGCTTAAAAGAAATTTCACAGAGACTGAAAACAGTGGAACAGATACGTCTCACCAAAATCCAAACTGCGTTTTTTTGTGTCCTTAAAAATTTACTTAAAATATCTTATAATGAGTTCACACTCATGAAATTTTCACTTAGATGGTCAACAAAATGCTTCATAAATTTGTTAATATTGAGAAATAAGCTGCTGATTACTAAGGTTATTTCTATACAGAACTTTTCCTGTAAGAATAAATATTCCATGATCTAGTTTTCTACTCCTGTATTACTTTCTTTCTTCCTTTCTTTTTTACTATTAAAATGTAAATTGGAAATGCTGTAACAAATAATCTTGTTCACCTTACCCTGGACACATATATTAAATCAGACGTAAGCCAACTGTTTCTCTAAAGGTCCAGTTGTAAATATTTTTGCTTTTTTTGCGCTATGAGGGTCTCTGTAAGCATTACTCAACCCGCCATTGAGGCTCAAAGAAGCCACAGACAATACTTTAGTGCAGGAGTATACCTTCTTAGGAAACCAGGCAATGGACCTGTGCACTATGGTTGGCTGATTCCCGTACTAGTGTTTCTAAGGCAGTGGCTTTCAAAATTTTCTTGAAGCCAGCAAACCACGAGTGTGTTCTTGAGTGTGTATGTACACTCACACATGCCTGTCCAGGTATATAAAGAAAATTAAAAAAAAGCTTTATAAGCATGTTGAATGTTGTGGTGTATTCTGTTCTGGTTATTTTCGACTCTTTCCTCAATCTGAAAAGGCACATCTGAAATAAACAAACAAAAACCCCATTCATATTTATTTGAGAAAATCAGAAAACTTACTCCAAGAATCTGGGAATAAGAAAAAGGTGTTCCTTGATACCACTGCCAGTCAGGATTTTACCAGGAATTTTCTTCAAGTCACTTAATCAAGAAAAATGAAGTTGTGAAATTTGAAAAGGAGGAATATTCAACCATGATAGGATTGTGGATCTAAAAGCAACTGTAATAAGTTAGAATTATTAAGTGAATAAAATAAAGTTACTAGATACAAAACCAACACATAAAATGAAATTATATTTCTAGATACTAGCAATTGACAATTAGAAAATCAATGAATACACTATCATTTACAATGATTAAAAAGCAATAACGATCTTCATCTTGGGAATAATCTCATTAACAGTATAAATAGCTGCACAAATTTACAAAATAAGGAAGACATGATTAATGTAAAAAGATAAAAGAGAGAGAGAGTTTGGAAGAGACTACTGTCAATGCTTCAGACACCAAGTTGAGTAAAAGTATCCAGACATGAAAGAATATATTCTATATGATTTTCTTTGCATGAGATACAAGAACAAACAAACCTATACTGTGTTAATAGAAGTTTGAAGAACAGTTTATCTTTGTGTCAATGGTAAAACAGGGAAGAAGGAGGTTTTAATTGGGTAGGGATGGCATGAGGGAACCATTTTGAATTCTGAAAATATCCTATATCCTAAACATGGTGGTGCTTATATAGGTTTAAAAACCATTATACTTTACCCTTAGGGTTTTAGAATTATATGCAATTTTAACTTAAAATTGAATATTTACCAAGGTGAGGCGGCACACACCTATAATCCCAGCTGCTTGGGAGGCTAAAGCAGGAGGATCATAAGTTTAAGGCGAGCCTCAGAAATTTAGCGAGGCCGTAAGCAACTTAGTGAGACCCTGTCTCAAAACACAAAAAAGGTCTGGGGATGTAGTTTAGTGGTAAAGCGCCCCTAGGTTCCATCCCCACTACTGAAAAAAAAAAGGAAAAAGAAAAAAATTATCTTGGTTACAAATAGTATTTTACATTTCCATATAAATTTTAAAATCATTTTTCCAAAAATTATGAGAATTCTTCCATAATTTTGAGAGGGATTACATTCAAGACAGAGTCTACTGAGCAGTATTATCATCTTTATAACTCTCAATTGAGCAACATTGTGTTTAGAATCATTCTAACTCTTTTCAGTGTTATATAATTTTCAGTGCAGAGACATTTTAATCTATTATATAATTTATTCTTAGGTATTTGACATTTATCACATTATTTAGAAATATTTATAGTTTGAAGTACTCTTGCATACACATTTTCATCAGACACAAATCTAGCTACTTTGTGGCAGGTGAGGTTGGTTTTATCAATACTAAGTAAAAATTAGTTAAGTTACTCACTTAAGTTCACACTGTAGTTTAAGAACAATAGCAAGAATAGATTCTAGTTATGTAGCATCCCCTCAAGTATATAAATTATCAGTGGTCATAAAGAATGTGACAAAATAAATGAGGGATAAATAAAATTACATTAAACATTATTAATAATGCTAGATTAAAATGCAAATCTTATACCTCTGTATAGATTATAGTCACAGGAAATATCTATATTCCCTAGCTTCATACATATTAATGTTAAATCAAGCCTGTTATAAAATTCTTAACTATGACCCAACTACAAAAGTATCCCTATGTAGACAAAATAGTTTAGCTTTAAAAAGAATCTTTGGACAACTGTTGAACTTTCTCTTTGAATAAATAAATTCCTTGGCATAAAAACATCAATATTAAAAGAACTATTAAATAGAATGATATAAGTGCTCGGAGAATGCCCAACAAAGTTGGCTTTATTATGCTCAACATGAATGTACAAGTTATCAAATGTTAAGCATGGGCTGAAATATTTACAATAAAGTAGCTTCTTTCCAAAGCTTGGATTTCACTTTTAGTTCTGCCTCTTTTGCTCACATTACCAAGTGACACACGTGAGATACTTCTGTGTGTTTGTGTGTGAGGAATTGTGATTGTGTGCATGTGGTGTGGTGGGGGGGGGGGACTGCATGCATTCTGCAGGTGAGGCTGGCCATGCTCTTATCCCCAGTGCTCCCATGGCTAAGACACTTCTAAGGACAAGGGAATTGGATCTTTAGTTCTTGGTTGCCCCTCAGAATTACCCTGGATATAGGAATTTATCCAAAGTGCTTCTTGATCAGTGTCCATCTTAAGAGGGTGGTCACATTTCACAAATTTGAGTTTTCAGTCTTGTATATTTACTTTTTTATTTTGTAACACCACTGGGGCTTTACAAGACTTAAACTTATTACTTTATAAATATATTTGGTTAAGGGTATTTAGGTGTTCTCTTTCATGTACAGCTTAGAATTGTGGTCAGAATCACAGGGCAAGGGTATTATGTATGTCCTAATGCTTAAAGTTAATGACTTCTAATTAGCCCAGCAAGAAGCTAATGACTTATAATCACTTTTCAATTGATTCTGGGTATTTTCTTTGTAAAATTAGTCCAGGTGAAGTGAAAAGGCTCTGGTGGAGTGAAGGCAGAGGAGTACCAGCAATTGAGAAGTCACTCACAAGGTGAGTTCTGGAAGATAATTCAGGGTAATGGGAGGCATATTTGTGATCTTTAACCAATTATTTTAAAACCTATGGATAGTATCATTACAAAAAGCTACATGCATTGGATGTTTTTTAATTAAATTATTTATTTATTCTAATTTGCTATACATGATATCAGAATGCAACTCATTTCGTATTACCCATATAGAGCACAATTTTTTACGTCACTGATTGTACACAAAGTATTTTCACACCATTCATGTCTTCCTACATGTACTTAGGATTATGATGTCTAACTCACTCCACCATCGTTCCTACCCCCTTCTCCCCTCCCTTGCCTTCCCTCCCTTTGCCCTATCTAAAGTTCCTCCATTCTTCTCATGCTCCCCCCATTGCCATTATGAGTCAGCATCCTCATATCAAAGAAAACATTTGGCCTTTGGTTTTGTGGGATTGGCTAACTTCACTTGGCATGATCTTCTCCAAGTCCATCTATTTACCTGCAAATGCCATGATTTTATTCTCTTTTAATGCTGAGAATGTTCCATTGTGTATATATACCAAAGTTTTCATATCCATTCACCTATTGAAGGGCATCTAGGTTGGTTCCACAGTTTAGCTATTGTGAATTGTGCTGCTATAAATATTGATGTAGCTATTTTTAAGTATGCTGTCTTTAAGTGCTTTGGGTATAGTCCAAGGAGAGGGATAGCTGGGTCAAATGGTGGTTCCATTCCCAATTTTCCAAGTAATCTCCATAATGCTTTCCATATTGGCTACACACCAATTTGCAGTCCCACCAGCAATGTATGAGTGTGTCTTTTTCCCCACATCCTCACCAACACTTATTGTTGTTTGTATTCTTTTTTTTTTTTCTAAATTTATTTTAACACCTTCAGGGAGAAATGTAATACATTGATTTCAAATTAGTACAAATCAGAGAAAGATTGTTTAAATGGTCTAAAACTTTAAAACCTTAAATTTACATCAAATTCCTTAAAATTACCTCGACATTGGGAAGAGAGGGTGGTAGGGATAGGGAGGGAGAAAGGGAATTGCATGGATGGTAGAAGAAGATCCTCATTGTTATACAAAATACATGTATGAAGATGTGAGGAAAAAAAAAGAATAGCATTACCCTAGATTAGGTAGAGAGAAGTGAGGGGAGGGGAGGGGAGGGGATGGGGAGATAGGAAGGATAGTAGATGAAACAGACATTATTATTACTGTGTGTATATATGTGACTGCATGACCAATGTGATTCTGCAACCTGTATACTCAGAAGAATGAGAAATTATATCCCATCTGATTCAAATGTATGATATGTCAAGGTCATTATACTGTCATGTGTAACTAATTTAAAAAAAAAAAGAAGTATAATTGACCAAATAATTATTTAAATATGAAAACATGTATCCATTTTAAAGAACTTGTTTGTATTCTTAATAGCTGCCATTCTGACTGGAGTGAGATGAAATCTTAGAGAGTAGTTTTAATTTGCATTTTTCTAAATGCTAGAGATGTTGAAGGTTTATATATATATATATGTGTGTGTGTGTTTGTTGATTGATTATATATCCTCTTCTGAGAAGTGTCTGTTCAATTCTTTGGCCCAATTATTGACTGGGGTTATTTGGTTTTTTTTTTGTTGTTGTTGTTTGTTTGTTTTGTTTTGTTTTTGGTGTTAAGGTTTTTGAGTGTTTTATATATCCTAGAGATTAGTGCTCTATCTGATGTGCTTGTGGTAAAAATTCGCTCCTGTTCTGTAGGCTCTCTATTCACCTGACTGATTGTTTCTTTTACTGGGAAGCTTTTTAGTTTGAATTCATCCCATTTATTGATTCTTGGTTTCAATTCTTGCGCTATAGGAGTCTTATCAAGGAAGTTGGGGCCTAATCTGACATGATGGAGATTTGGTCCTACATTTTTTTCTATTAGGCGCAAGGTCTCTGGTTTAATTCCTAGGTCCTTGATCCATTTTGAGTTGAGTTTTGTGCATAGTGAGAGATAGAGGTTTAATTTCATTTTGTTACATGTGGATTTCCAGTTTTCCCAGCAGCATTTGTTGAAGAGGCTATCTTTTCTCCAATGTACATTTTTGATGCCTTTGTCTAATATAAGGTAACTATGTGGGTTAGTCTCTGTGTCCTCGATTCTGTACCATTGGTCCACAGGTCTATTTTGGTGCCATACCATGCTGTTTTTGTTACTCTTGCTCTCTAATATAGTTTAAGGTCTGGAATAGTAATACTACTAGCTTCACTCTTCTTGCTAAGAATTGCTTTGGCTATCCTGGGTCTTTTATTTTTCCAGAAGAATCTCATGATTGCTTTTTCTATTTCTATGAGGAATGTCATTGGGATTTTGATTGGGATTGCATTAAATCTGTATAGTGCTTTTGGTAGTATGGTCATTTTGACAATATTAATTCTGCCTATCCAAGAACAAGGGAGATCTTTCCATCTTCTAAGGTCTTCTTTAATTTCTTTCTTTAGTGTGCTGTAGTTTTCTTTCTATAGTGTGCTGTAGAGGTCTTTCACCTCTTTTGTAAAGTTTATTCACAAGTATTTTATTTTTTGAGGCTATTGTAAATGAAGGATTTGTCACTGATGTATAAAATGCCTTTGATTTATGGGTGTTGGTTTTATATTCAGCTAGTTTGCTGAATTCATTTATTAGTTCTAGGAGATTTATGGTGGAATGTTTTGGGTCTTCTAGATATAGAATCATATCATCTGCAAATAGTGGTAATTTGAGTTCTTATTTTCCTGTCCATATCCCTATAATTTCTTTCATCTGTCTGGTTGTTCTGACTAGAGTTTCAAGAACTATCCTAAATAGAAGTGGTGACAGAGGGCATTCCTGTCTTGTTCCAGTTTTTAGAGGGAATACTTTCAATTTTTCTCCATTTATAATGATGTTGGTCTGAGGCTTAGCATAGATAGCCTTTACAGTGTTGAGGCATATTCCTGATATCCTTAGTTTTTCTAGTATTTTAAACATAAAGGGATGCTGTATTTACTCAAATGCTTTCTCTGCATCTATTGAGATGATCATATGGTTCTTATCTTTAAGTCTATTGATGTGATGAATTACATTCATTGATTTCAGTATGTTGAACCAAACTTGCATTCCTGGGATAAACCCTACTTGATCATGGTGCACTATCTTTTTGATATGTTTTTGTATTCAATTTGCCAGAATTTTATTAAGAACTTTTGCATCTATATTCATTAGAGATATTGGTCTAAAGTTTTCTTAGATGTGTCTTTGTCTGGTTTTGGAAATCAGGGTGAATGTGTTTGGAAGTGCTCTCTCTTTTTCTATTTCCTGAAATAGTTTCTTGTAGAACTCAGCTGTGTAACCATCCATTCCTGGGCTTTTCTTGGTTGGTAGGCTTCTGATGGTGTCCTCTATATTCTTGCTTAAAATTGATCTCTTTAAATTGTGTATATCATCCTGATTCAGTTTGGGCATACCATATGGCTCTAGAAATATCTTATTCTATATTTCTGTAGTGTCTGGTGTCTTATTTGGTTTGAATCTCTGAACCTTCCTCTATCCCAATAAATCTTAAATTTGGTCTTTTGATGGTATCATATAATTCTTGGATATTATTTTTATGGTTTCTTACCATCTTCACTGTGAGGTCAAATTGATTTTCAAGATTGTATGTTTTGTTTTCATTGTCTGAGGTCCTGTCTTCCAAGTGATCTAGTCTGTTGTTGATGCTATCTATTGAATTTTTAATTGGCTTGTTGCTTCTTTCATTTCAAGAATTTCTGTTTGGGTTTTTTTTTTTTTTTTTTTAGTATCTATATTTCTTCCTCGAAGTATTCTCTGGCAACCTATATTTGTTCTCTTATCTCTTTGTTGGTGTGATCAATGGTCACCTGTATTTGTTCACTTATCTCTTTGTTGGAGTGATCAATTTTTGCCTGTATCTGCTCCCTTAGGTCATTCTTTAATTCCCAAATCATTTTAATTATGTATATTCTGAACTCCTTCTCTGATATTTCACCTACTGTGCTATCTATGGATTCTATTGTTGTAGTATCTTGGTTTGTTTGGGACACTTTCTTCCTTTGTTTTTTCATGATGTCTATGTGTCTTCTTCTCTTGAGTGTAGATCTGAGGTATTACAGCTTCTGCCCTATTGTCTTATAGTGTCCCTATAGATTACCAATACCTCACTTTTAAGGGAGAGATCAATGTTATAGCACTCAATGTACCCAACGTGCAGCCATTTATCAGTTAGCTTCTATTTTTACATTATAGTTTTGTCACTATAATCAGAAAGGATGAGTACGGTTATCTTCTACCATATAGTCAATAGGTTTGCATAATAGTTTACAGTTTCTAATGGTAGAAGGGGAGACTGAGGGGTTGGCTGAGGTATTAGATTATATGACTAGTGAGAGGATAATCATAAGAAGTTGGCTATTAGTAGGAGAGATAGGCAACCCCATGTAATACTCCCTGTTACCTCAGCAACAGGATAAATGTTAGCAACCCTAGTAGAGAAATTTCTGGTGTAGCCAGGCCCAGAGGGACCTTGGTGGCATCTTACCAGTTCCTTATTGTTGTCCTTTGATAGAAGCGGTGATATCCCAATTTCATGGCTGTGGCAGCCTCAAGCCTATACGTACCCTGATGTTGGGCTGTGGAGCCATGCTTGGTGAATAAGGAACCCCAGAAAGGGTTCAGGTAGCTCTTCAGGCTGGTGCAGGACAGGTGGGCCTCTCCTCGGGATCTCTGAGCCAGGGCGTGGCCAGCATTGGATATTATGTAACTGTAACAACATGAAAATCATTACCAGTTCAGTCAACTTAGTGTTTATCATTTGCAGCAATTTAGCTACTAAAAGAGGATTAAGCACAAGAAAGTATATATCAGATAAATGAACTTTTGAGATCCTTCATTTACAAAGGTGTATTTATTTCACTTGACCATAGTTGCTCCATTAGAAGACAGAACATATGTGATTAAAAATCAAACATTTATTAAGAATCTGCACTTGAGCCAACACTGAGCCTAGAGAGATGAATAATCTATAGCTTCTTTCTCCAACATTTCCAGTTTATGCCTGAGTTTTTACTCTCTGGATCAACAAATGATCACCTACAGTAAAGAGCTTTGTGACAAAGAAATATACTACAAGGATACTAAATTTGAAAATGCTCATGTAATCCTCCCAGGTCCTTCATATGAAACATACATGCTTCCTTCATTCTTAAAATTTCCCAGTGACTAATCACATTGGCATTCAGGAGGCTGACATAGTCATCTCACTATCTGGAAGATTCAAGGGGACAATAATGGGAGCTAACTTCATTTGAATTGCAAGCAATGTTTCAGGAAATATTTGAAAGCATGAAGTTCATGAAGTTCCTACAACTTCAGCTGTGGAATAAGATAATAGTTTAGGACTAAAACCACTTAAAAGCAGTAAGCATTAACAAGAGTGACTTCCAATTACGTACCATTGGTTAGAGTGATAAACAATGGGGAAATTGCCATTGTTAGCTACACACCTATGTTTCAGAGTGCTGTAGCAATGAGAAATTTTTAAAATAAAATAAAAGGAAAAAGTCCAATGCTTCAAACACTGTCCCTTTTTTCTTCTTATAAAATAACTAAAGAGCAATTGGGCCCTATAATTTTTTTCCAACAGAGCAATAAGAACATCAGAGTTATCAGCAACATTGGGTACTCACTAAGCTATGTCCCTCTCTACCATTAAACTTGTCAATAACTTATTTCTCTTCATCCTGCAACAGAACCACCCACAGACCATTTCATTTTTAACTGGCATTCCATATTTTTTTGAAGTGCCTGCTAAAATGTCCTATTTAACTTCTATGGCAAGAGAAATAATTAAGTAAGGATGGCAAAGAAAGAATAAAGCTATTCATTGTGTATGTAGGTACCATCTAGCAGGTCTATCATTTTCCCTTAGAGGGAGACCTGAACTGAATTAAAAGCCCTGAGATTTGGTTCTTTTCTCAGACCTACCACTATCACTCTGTGTAACCTCAAGCAAGTCTTTTGATCTCACAGGTCTCTCTCCAGTGGGAAGGCTGGTTGTGTGTGTGTGTGTGTGTGTGTTGTGTGTGTGTGTTGTATGTAGTTGTGTGTGAGTTTATGTGCAAGCATCTGGATAGAGTTGATCAGATAGGTAATACCTTAACTTCAATTTGTGGGGGGAAATTATTACCCTCATTGTGTGGTAAATTATTACCCTCATTTTGTGCTGTTTGGTTTGATGGTGCTAGTTGATTTCAGTAATTCTGATAAAAATGCAAAGAACATATGCATGTACATATCTAGTGAGCAAATGTGTATATAAAATATATATAGATAATCTATATATATATATCTATATATATAACTATTCTCTCTATGTAATCTATATGTAGCTAATCTATATACTATAATAAACTTTATATATCTATATAAGTCTTATAAATCAATGAACAATGCTTTATAATGAATACATTGTTTGTTGCACTTTTTCCAAGAATAGAGGTTAATTTGAGAATGTTTGGAAAAAATCAGGAATCTCTAAGAATTCATGCATCTGAATGCTTCTAAGGACCAGAATGAAAATGACAATTCAGCATATAAATTTAAAAAAAAAAACATATTGACTTGTCTTACAAAACACAAATGAAGATATGACAGGTTTTGTTGTTTTAGAACAGAAGTAGGTATTCTTCCTCTTTTTGTCCACAAAACCAGTATCTTCCTTTTTTCCTCACCACATGATGACTCTGCTCCACTATTCAAAAGACGGGATCTAGTTGTACATGTACAGGAATGTTCAACCTTAACTCCTACTTGTACCAGTAAAACATAATGCATGATCCCTACTGATACATATAGAGAAGGGTCAGCAATTGATCTTTCCAACAAATTACATAATCCTCTGAGTAGAACTGATTGGAATAGACACAATTATATCCCATTATCTTGGGGAAGTGTTCATATAAAGGATTCCTAGCAAAGTGGAAAATGTAAATGGTTACAAATCACAGGTACAGAATCTGAGCCTGGCTGTTTCCTCTGTTTGGAAGGTAATTTTCCAAGATCTTGTTATAGCTTCTCATTTCTCATTATTGAAGGTGCAGCTGAAATGACATCTACCAAAAATAACCATTCTTAATTATCCTATGTTATGAAGTGCACTGAACTGTTTTCCATATTACCTCAATTAGTTTTACAGCACTTTGATCTTTATTTATTGTTCTCTTGTTAATTGACTATTTCTTTCCCATTAGCCTGCTAACTACATGAGAGCTGAGAGCTTGCCTCCCTGATTCACCCAGTATTTTTACTGCCTAGAACAATGCTTGACATACAGTAGACTGTTATGAATATCAGTTCAGTTAATGAATGAATAAATGATATGCTCATTTTCTCACTGTAAAGGATTTCATAGAAGTAAAAGAGTTAACAATTACAAACCAAGATCAAGACTAATTTCAGATGGAAGTACTTGTGCTTTACCAGACAATGCTTATTGAACACTTGAATTTTCCAACCTCAGTATATTAATCTCCCTGAAGCTTTATGTATAATAGTCATCTTAGATAAATGTAGAGATTATGAAAAAAATACTTAAGAAATATTAACAAATGGAAGTGAAATTAAAATAAAAGACCTCAGACTTATTTAAATGATAAATGGCCTAAAGTTTAATTTGTAAATAATTGAATTAAAATCAAATTGTATTTTTAATGGATTTGCAGATTGAGACACACTGATTATATCAACATAACAATCTCATGAAACAGCGCTTATAAATTACTCAAAGTACATTGTAGTAATAAAATTCATAATCCTATGCCCTCATAGGTCACATTTCAAGAACCAATCAAATAATAAAATGCAAAGCAATAGGAATTGTTTATTTCAATATACGTTCTAACAGTATTAAGAACTGTTGCATTATTTTACTTTGAACTCTAATTAAAAGAAAAATAGTATTTTATTCTCCATAAATAAAAATATGATTGGCATGGCCTTTAAAGTGATATTTATGACTAATCTTTCTGCTATAAAAATGTGAGAAATTATTATATAGTTCAAAAACAGAATGCTCAAAGGAAATAACTGGAAGGATTTTGATCAAATCATGCTCAGTAATAATTTCACAAAACATTTTCTTTTTTTCCCTATGTTGAGTCAAATCTGCCATAAAGCAGAAATTTAAGTAATAGCTGAAAGCTAAAAAAAATCCAGTTGTAATCTCCTAATAGGCATTCTCATTATATTTAGAATAGAACAAAACCCTTTGTATGTATTCTATATCTTATTAATAGGAAAGAAATATTAAAAATATATAATTTTTAATTTATATACCCTTCTGTCTGTGGTTTTGCTATTTGAGAAAATTTTTATTTCAGGTTAAATGCCAATGATGACAATAAATGCAATTCATTCTAATATTTGTGCTCAAAATTGAAATGATCTCAGGGCACTGTTTTACTGTAGAAGGTATATATGATATTTGAATATACATATGTGGAAATGTGGATTTGCTAAGCTTGAATAACTTTTGCTTCTATAATTATGTTTTCTCTTTCTATAATTAAAAAATCTATATAATTTCTCTTGCTATAATTTATATGTTTTTTCTATATATAATTTATATCCTTCAGGATAGACCTCTTAGAAAAATTGCTTCTGAAAAGCTGGCAAAATCAATCTTGGAATTTCATAAGATAACATTGAAAGATTTACTCTCAAAAGCATATCTGCATAGGCTGAATATTTCAGGAAACATTAAATCTGTTCAGAAGATGTCAAACCTTTAAAAAACAATAACAAATTGTAAACTTATAAGAATTCCTTATAAAACAATATGGAGGCTTAGTATGATGAATTCAGTATAAGCCAACTAAAGGCTCCTAAAGAATACTTGGTAATCACAATGTACAAAACAATTTGAAATATTTTTTAATTATGAAGTTGTCATTTAAAACAATTTCAGGGCCTCTATCTCCCTGAACAAAAGAAAATTTTAGCCATTTCCCCAGAGATACTTGCAAAGCACAAATATCCTAAATCAATAAATGCTGATGATTGATTGACTGACATCTGAAATATGTCAGATAAATACCTCCACTCTGAACAAAAGAGCTAGCAAGACATTCATGTCACCTTACACAATGAGAATTGAAATATGAAAATGTATGTTACAGTCACTCCTCTGAACTTGAGTAAATTTGCAAAATCTATGTAAATAATGAAAAAAAAGGTATGGAAAGCAAACAAGGTCATGGCCAAATTTAAGATAGACTGTCCAAAAAATATTATGTAATAGCTTTTAATTGAGAAAAATATCACTAATCTTACCATCTAATTTTTTAATTTAAATAATTCTAAACTTTATTTATATTTTCTAATTTTCCTGTGTTTCTTTCTTACAACCATTGCTGAACACAATGAAACAACTGCTAAGAAAATGTTCATTTGAATTGCAGTATCACATTGTCACTGTACCTGGGTCATAATACTGAAAAATATTGATAAAGCTGTACTTTCAATGATTATGTATCAATAATTGTGGCAATTAGACCATATAACATGTTAAAGCCTATTACATTAAGAAGGTCAGAACAAAACACATCAAGGAAAACAATATAGAATTTCAGATTAATTTTACATTTCCCATCTATCAAGTTATAGCCACACTCGGTCTTCCTTTCCATGTCCATATTTTTATATATTTATATATTTATAAGATTCCTGATAATATAAAGATCAATGAAAAACAATTCACCATAGAATTCAGTTTCTATTATATGGGAGGAGAGAGAGAAACAGAAATAATAATAAGCATACAAGCTAGGCTGAGTAGAAATTGTAACTGTGTCACATTGCCAATGGGAAGGTGCATCAGTGCAGCCATTTTGGAAAAGCACTTGGCAGTTCCTCAAAATACTGAACACAGAATTTTTTCTTTATTCAGCAATTCAATTCCCAGCTAGTTCCCTAAGAGAAGTGAAAACTCACAGGTATATTCATAGGCGCCTTATTCATAATAACCAAAGATGAAAATAACCCAAATATCCATCCACTGATAAATGGATAGACAAAATATGTTCTCGCCAGACTATGAGACCATACCTTTTTTGCTGAATGATTGAACTGTGAAAAGAATGTTTATGGGTGGAAAGACAGTGAATGTTAAGAAATAAGACTAAAATGTCTGAATCCTGTTCAGCAAGAGAAGAAATAAAGCATGGATATGTGTGACTGCATGGTTAAACCTCAATAATCTACTAAGTGAAAGAAGGCAATCACAATGGTTCACATGTCATATTTATCTATTTCCATGAAATGCCAAGAACAGGCAAATCTATATAGAAGAGCACAGATTAGTGGTTGCCTAGAGCTAAAGACAGAGGAGTTATTAGAGATAGGGAGAGGAGCTCAGAATGATTGCTAAGCACAATGGTTTCAGAGTGATAAAATCATTCTAAAACTAGATAATATGGTCGAATAACTTTGTGAATATCCTCCAATGATTGAATTTGACATTTAAATAGGTAAACTTTATGGTAGATAGATTATATATCAGGGAAGCTATTAAAATCAAACATGGTATAATATAAAAATAACAATAAAAAATAAAGCCCTCCTAAAGGATGGAAAGTAGAATGAATAACTCCTTGTGTGTGGGGGGTGGGGGAGGTTAGGGAGAGAATAGACTGAATTTACCTGGAAAAGGAAACTTCTAAGCTGGATCTAAAGTAGAAGCCCTCTAAGTTGAGAGCATAAATCATCTTTGACAGAGCCAAAGCAAGAACACAGGAAAGACTGCAGCTTACTGGCCGTAGGAAAGGCAGCAGAACACAACAGACACTAGTATGGCAATATGTAAATCAATGGATGTGTAACTGATGTAATTCTGCAATCTGTATATGGGATAAAAATGGGAGCTCATAACCCACTTGAATCAAAGTGTGAAATATGATATATCAAGAACTATGTAATGTTTTGAACAGCCAACAATAAAAAATTTAAAAAAAATAAATTTAAAAAAAAAAAGAAAATGATTGTGGGAGGAACAGCAGTTGGTGTGGTAGAGGACCCTGGGAAACAGGACTACACAGGAAGAAAACATGACCTGGAAAAAGCTTTCTCTTTTTCTTTTCTTTTCTTTTTTTCTGGAGCATTATTATTATGCATAGTATTTGTATTCATTTTGACAAAATACTACATGCAAGAAATTGAAATCACATCCCAATTCCTTCTTTCTTTCCCTATTTTCTCTCTTCTCCTCCCCTCTATTGATCTTCCTTTAACTCCTGTGTGTATGATTGTATGTACATATTTTTAGTACTGAGGGATTGAACTCAGGGGCACTTTACCACTAAACCATGTCTCCAGCCCTTTTGTTTTTCTTTTCTTTCTTTTTTGAGACATGATCTCATTAAATTGTTGAGGCTAGCCTCCAACTTTTAATCCCCCTGTCTCAGTCTCCCAAGTTGCTGGGATGCACCAACTATGTATTTATTTTTGTCGGTATTTTCTACATATATATACAGGTGAAATTCTTTTGGGTACATTAATATATACAAGTAACATGCTATTATTAAATTCATTCCATATCTAAACCCCTTTCATTTCTTTCTTCCTCCCTCTTGTTCACTTTCTACTCCACTGGTCTACCTTACATATTTATGATAGTCTATATCATAAATATAGATTTATATTTATGATATAGACTCCCCTGCCATCTTCTTTCATTTATGTCGATCTAGCTTCCACATATGAATCCAGCTTCAGCTTTTGATTTTCTGAGTCCAGTTTATTTCATTTAGCCTGATTTTCTCCATTCCCATCCATTTATCAGCAAATGCCATTATCTCATTCTTCTCTATGGTTGAGTAAAACTGAATTGTGTATATAGCATATTTTCTTGATACATTAATCTGTTGATGGGTATCTTGGTTGATTTCATAGTTTGGCAGTTGAGATTTATGCTACTATAAATATTGAAGTGGTGGTATTGCTCTAGTATGCTGATTTTAGTTCTTTTGGATAAATTCTGAAGAGTGGGTTAGCTGGGTCATATGGTGATTCCATTTCCCATTTTATGAACAGTTTCTCTACACTGTTTTTCATAGTAGTTGTGCTAATTGGAAGTACTACTAGCAATGTACAACTCCACCTTTTACCCCATATTCTTGCCAGCATGTACTATTATTCTTGTTCTTGATAATTACCATTCTGACTGAAGTGGGATGAAATCTTAACCCACTACTTATTGATTCTTGGTTTTATTTCTTGAACCTCAGGGGTTGAGGAAGTCAGTACCTGTACCTATACAGAGTATTGACACTGTGTTTTCTTCTAACAGTTGCATGATTTCTGATCTAAGCCTTCAATCTATTTTAACTTGACTTTTTTGCAGAGTGAAAGATAGAAAATTGGGGTGTTAGAGGGGAAAGAGAGTGAAAAAGGAGAAATAAGAGGAATAAGACCCAAAATATGAATAAACTTATGTGAGATGAAAATAAGTCAAGCCCATCTATAATTAAACCATGCCTAATACCATTCAAGGCTAAACAATAAACAAGTGCAGAGGGAAGCAATTAATGTGAAAGTAAAATGTTAAGAATGAAAATATATATATAAATTATCTACACAGTGAATACACACACCTACACCCACACACCCGCATAGATGCACACAAAATTATGCATAATGGAAAAATGTGAACAATAATACAACACAATGAAATGATGTTTGAAAAGAAAATTTTTAGAAAGTTAAAATTTAGTAGAAGATGAATAAAAAAACGGTTAAAATGGAACAAAAGAAAGAAAACAAAAAAAACTCACTGAGAAATAAAAAGCTTATTTTTCTTGCAGAGATCAAAACTATTGGCAGGGATGGATTTTCATTCTTTATATTTGCTTTTGGGTTTGTAACCCTTGGGTGGAGGGTTGGAGATTGTAAAGCCCAACAACTTGGTGTTTCTCACTTAGCTGCCAGCCTTTGTGGCTAGGGAGAATAGAGAGTTGTAATAGATTTCAGTTTCCATTTACTCCAAATATGGTAGGTGTTCATGTCTACAGTTAGTCTCTCCCTTGCAGAGGCATCTAATAGGCTGTTTTTAGTATGTAGCCAAGGTCATGTACACTCTGATTCAGTATATGTACTCAAGGTCATAAGCATTTGCTTGGGAATATGCATGCACCCAATTTTGTAACCTGTTGGCAATGCACCTTCTTTGAAGATCCTGCAAAAAAAAAAAAAAAAATCTACATAAATGGCTCAGGAGTCTAAATGGTCAGGGCAAAATGAAGCAGAAGCTTGAGGTTGGGACTGCCACCTCTGAATAAAGAATGTTACTATCCCAACCGCATCTTCCATCTTCTCTCACCTGCTGGGATCCTGAATCTGTTTTCCTGGGTCTGAGCCTCCACTTTAACAGTGGGTTAGCATAATGTGGGTGTTGATAAATTGTGTATTTCTGTGGCAAGGGATGATGGAGTGATGTATTGTTTTAAATTGGAGAGTCCAGTAATTGGGGTTTAGACTTGAACCAAGTTTGGAATTTTGTGGGTGAGTGAGAAGGAATCATGTCCCTACATTGCTCAGGAGATGCCAGTCTCTAGATCCAGATGTCTAGATTTCTAAGGTCACTGGTAAGATTCACTTTTAGGGCATAGGGAAAAACTCTCCACAGGTTTCAGCTTCAACTTTATGAGTATAAAGTACAGAGTATTTAACTTGAGTACAGATGCTCCTATTTGACCCCTGTAGCACCAACAACAATGTGGGCTTTCCCCTTTGGGATCCAGAGTGCAAATGGTCCAGGTAAAATTTTCTTTATGCCTGTTTCAATTTCTTTGCTTCAGGCACTTTCTGAGGAATTTTTCTTTCTTTTATTTTCTTTTTTTTTTCAGTTGGCTGCAGGGGATCCTGCCTTTCCATTACCTCAGTAGCCCTATTCCACGTGAGGAGTGGAAACTTGGAGGCTGAGTTTACTCAGAGAGTTCTGGCTGCTCTTTCTATTGGGGAACTCAAATGTGCAGGTGGGGCTACCTGGGGCACAGAGTCCTGAGGTGGAGGCAACTTTTGTGGAGTGTGGCTGTGGAACCTGCTTTCCTGGGGAGCCCCAGAGTCTGGTAGCATGAGAACACTTTCCAGTGGAGGAGGGAGGCCATCTTGGATTTCTTTCAGTGGAGCTACTTCCCCCACCAACTCTGAGTCCATTGAAATCACTTCCTCACTAATACACAGGTTTATCCAAGTCAATATTTCTTCAATTTTTAAAATTTCTTTATCTGAAAGTTGTGCCTTCTCCTTTGTCTTTACTGCCTCTCCCCTTGACTCCACCACTGGAAGCCATGTTGGCACCCAAGCTGGTGCTTCTCCAACATGTCATTTCTTAGGTTCAAGTATCTGATTTTCTGTATCTAAAGAATTTGGTCTTTTTGTTTGTTTGTTCGTTTTTACATTTTATTATTAAGTTTCAGTGTGTTCCCTTGGCTATCCACCTCACCGAGAGGACGTCTTCCTGCTTTGAAAATCTGATGCTGATGAGCTGCTAGGTGATGCTTGTTTCCTCCCTCTGATATGGCATCTTTGGAATCTGGCAGAAAGTGTTTAAGTTTTTAAAAAGAAAATTGGTAAAATGATTTTTGTGTTTTATAAATAAAATTCAATTTCTTCAGACAAGATTTATATTTCTGACCAAAATTGTCCAGGAAACCTAAGAATATCTAATTAATGGGACACTTACTGGTTTGACAGCCCAGCATTTCTTTTTATTTTCTTTTTTTTTTTTTTTTTTCTTATTTGCTTGATAAGCAGAACTCTTCCATTTCCTGGAAAATGTTCCTCTTCCCAGGGAAGCTGATATACACTTCCAAGTACACCTTCCTGGCCACGGGAATATAAGGAAGGTCAATTATAGTAGACTATGATGCTGTTCAAAGCTTTTGGCCTGTCATCATCATTTTTTTTTCTCTAATTGGAGCTAAGACATAAGAGCCTCCTTTCTGTTTATTGGTAAGAGCAAAAAAGTGAGTTAACCCAAAAGCTATTAGGACCTTTGACGCTAGAGTCACAAAGAATGTTTGTCTAAGAAAATTCGAAATTAAGCAAAGAAGCAAAAAACCTAGCAGAGTAAAAACCAGGAGATCCAGATTCAAATCCATGGTTCTAGCAGTCTCCGAGATTACACTATGACCCTTCATGCAATTTGATAACACAAGCCATTAATTTCCTTTTCTGGTTTAGGTTGTTTAAATTTGGATTTCTGTCATGGCAAAATATTTCTAACAGTAGCAGAGTTAGCCAGTTAAAGCAGACAATCATAGATACTTGCTGGCTTATTTGATATACCAAATGTTGTCAGTCTCAATCTGATACCAATGGCGTTTGTAGGTCTACCAGAACCGTGATACTCAACTCAGAAGCAAAAAGAAATTGTGTATATACTGCAAGACGGGAAACTTCAAAGAGGATAAATGAAAATATTCTATTATTTTTTGTATCATTTCCTGGTCACTAAATGGTCACATTTACTTTTAGTAAGTTATTTGCATCTAATATTGTAAAACAGGCACCAAATATCTAGCATATGTGCCACAACTCTCCGTCAGTGCTCTTGACAGCCATGGTGAACTGACAGTGGAGCTATTTCAGTGAACCTGGATATGCTCTAGAATTCTTCCTGAGCAACCCCCTCTAGGAAACCACTGGCAATCAGGTAGAGTTTGCATGCAGGATAAAATCTGCTTGCCAGTGCCAGATTGGGGTAATGATAATTATCTGAAGTAACAAAATCATTCTGACCCATTTTCTCTCTTATATAAAGTTCTACCACCACCAGTTTAAGCTTGAAGACCATCTATCAGGAAAATTCATATTCATGTATACCATCATGTCCATTTAAGCAAGGAGTCACCTTTCCCTGTATATATGCATTTCAAACCTTTACTATAAACATTGCATGAAGGATTTTGATTTGGTGATAAAGAATTCCAGGTATCTGAGAGCAAGTAGCAAAGTTAATTTAGGAAGTCTTTCTCCCAGTGTCCCTGAAAGCCCACCATGTGTTTGGGGATAATCTACTTTTTTCAGAAGTCACACTGCCTGTATTCCATTCACGGACCCACTCTAAACAAAGAGAATTTGAGAAAGCCTGACCCGGTTCATTAAAGCATAACAAATAAAGGCAAAGACTATACACAGTTTCACTTTGTAAATCGGTTCAGAAGTCTATCAAATCTATTTCAATATCCCTCAATATTAAATAGACCTAATGTTAAAAACAATACCCATTTTTCTACCTAGTGTGATTTTTTTCATTGATCTTACCCAGAGTAAACACCAACCAGTTGTTTCTAAAATCTAAGCTCCTAAATCTTTGCAACAACTGTCAGAAGCCTGTTCTCTTATAAATTCAAACAGACATTTAGAAGATGATGATAAAACTAAAGAAATCATGTTAATTTAGTTTAATGGACATATACATATTTAAGCCATGGGCAGAAATTACTGTACATGGAGGCAAAATCTTCTGACCATCTCATCTCCCTCCTATAGTGGTCCCATCGTGCCTAGACTCTTGCCATGGTGTTGTCAAGAACACTGAAGAGTCTAAGCTTTTACTTCAAAGTTAGTCTGCCACCGTTTAATGGATTCTGTCAAAATTCAGGAGACTCAGAGGTCTGAGGCAAAGGACTATGAAGAAATAACAGTTGCCAAAATACTAGCATTTTCTTGCCCCTGTTCCACAGGACTGATTCCCAAAGGACAACTCGAAAGGAGTCAAATGACATTTGTATCTGCAATAATAATATTCCTGTATTATAGGAGAAGAATCATAAACTTAGGGAACCAAATATTTTACAATGGACAGTAAACCCGCCTGCCTGTCATTTGTTCTAGAAGAAGATATTATCTTGTTACTATTATTTAAGCAAACCTGCTCTTTGTTCTGAGAGACACTATCTGTATCTTCCAGGGCAATTTTTATAAAAGCCGTTAGACAATAGCCTAGAACAACAGCAGTCAGTGCCTCTAAGCACAAGATATGTGACAATGCAAGAGACACATGGAGAATTACCTAAAAGATTTGTTGAATGACTTCTTATTTGTTAGCAAATATAATTAATTCCTATAAGAGCAACCCAAATCCAATTAAACCAATACTGATCAATAGATTTCAGGATAGATGTTCTCATTAAGAATTTTCTTTGTGTAATATCAATTAATGACTATCATGTGACGTTTAGAAAAAATACTATCAAATTATAAATTGAGAAAGTATCAAAGGAAATATTTGCCATTTTATTCTAGTCTTATTCCAAGGTTGTATTTACACTACAAACAGGGAAAAATTTTTAGAGAGGCAACCACAGCCATCTAAAATCATTTAAAGATGGTGAGGTAATATTGGACACTGTTCGTCTTTGTGACAAATGTGTAAAAATAAAAAATTTAATTTACATGTGAAGCAGAAAACCATCTTTATTTAGATAAAAAAATATAATTGACTAAAATAAACATCATATTTTTATGCTCCAGAATGACAACTCACTTCATATTTTGTAATCTACATCTATAATCAAGCAGTACTTTAAAAGTATGGTATTGCCAGCTGGAATAAAATTTGACACATACTACCCTGTAATATTTAATCAAGTGATTGGAGTAACTCCAATATTTTGCTTGTGCATTTGTAAAGTTTGTAAAATGCCATTACCCATGCAAATGACATACTGAAGCTTTGCTCACAGTTCAGCCCAGGAAATGACCCCGCTTTCAAGTTTATTTCTGCTTATAAAGAAACCTCATCTCTCAAAGGACTGATCTAGAGCCCTGCCTTCCCTGACAGTGTCAGGGCTGCATCTTTTCTAGGTTGGTGCCTCATGTAGAGAACCCTAAACAAGCTGGGCAATTCTAGGTGTGTTCTCAAATTTAACAGAAATCTTTTGAGTAATATTGGACACTGGTTCATTAGAGTGGTACATCAATCCGTAATCCAGCATCAACTAAGATCCTACCTGGTGAGTTCTAGACCAGAGTGAATCCCTTGGGACACTTGAGATCTTGTGCTTTTGTCTATGAAATATCCATGCTATCAAAGCTTTAAGTACTCCCCATTCTAACAGCTTCCTTTGTCTCTGTGATCACAAACTATTCCTTTCTAAACATGAAGGGACAATATACCAAGCTGTAGTTCAATGGAAGATCTTTATAGAGGCAAAGCTGTGTTCCTTTGGAGCAGGTCTACATGAGCAGATGTTCAAATATTTCTTCTCTGCTGTGCCCCTTATTTGTATATTGCACTGTGTGCCTGTGTTTTAGCTCATGTTAATGTTTCACTTGTCATTACTCTGATGTGCCTTACACTAACAATCCCCTCATTCTTCCCTCACTACACATCATTTTTCACCTTGTCCAAATTAGCCCATTTTGACTTATTCTTCTTAAGTGGAGCTCCATGATCAGCACATTGCGGCTAGGTTCCAGACAGAAAGAAAACCAGCATGCCTTCCATTGTCACACGAGTTGATTCAATGACATTTTACCTTTTAAGAAAACTGCTACAACATACAGAAGAGCAACCATATTTTTAGTGGGGATTTCCCCATCCCCTATAATTTATGCCTGTCTGAGGAGCAAGATGGACCAGACTAAATAAAACCAGTAAACATGGTGCTCATTTGTATTTTTTCTCTGTATAGAACCATAATTTTTTTTGTTTCTTTTATAAAATGCAGAGTGAAAAAGATGGATTAGAGTGGTCGCTTTAGGTAATTATGTAATTAAGATGCATGTACACTTCTGAGTTCAAAATCTGTAGGAAATTCTTTTCACCTGTGACTAGTGTATAGTGAGCAATGTTTTAACTTTTAAAATTTCAATGAGTAATTATTTTTCCCTAACCTGTGTAGACTGTACAGACATATGAGCCTACATATTTTTCTGCTTATATTCAAATTTTAGTTGACATAGAAATGCTCTAGAAACATTTATAATCAAGTCTGAAAAGCTGAATTATGTAAAGTACACTTATTAAAAATTGCCTCAATGCACTTACTGAAACTAATAGTCATCAGCTTGGATTTTATGTACTTCTTCTTCCTTCTAAGAACTTGCTATGAGTTAAGTCTGTATGGCCTGTCGGTAAAACAGTATCTGAAACTCAAAATTAATTACATTGCTATGAATATTTTTTTCAGGGAACTAAATCAATATGATATCAAAACAGCACAATAAGCTTATCTGTTTCATAATAAACCCATTTACTTTTTTAAAATTGTAGCATTGTGATTTTTGAAGTTAGCCATCATTCCATCCAAATTTGCCTTGTACTGACACCTAACCATAATCAATCAGGAATGAATGAGAATTTGTTCATTTAACATTTATAACTGCCATTCAATAATTCATACCTAATGAACTAGAAAACATTCTCATTTGTATTGTAATTATTTCTGTACATGTTTTGTATTACCTCTAGACACTGTCTTGATGTCATCAGCCAAAGTGCCTAGTACAGTTAACACGGATATATGCATATTTACAGAAAGAGGAAGGGAGAACAGGTTTGGAAGTTTGTTATTGATTATTTTTAATATTTTTAGAAGTTAAATATAAGCTTAATTGTAACTAGGCAAGTCTACCATGAAAAGATTCTGATGAACAACAACAACAAAAACACTTCGATTTTTGCAGTGAGATAGTTAAAATTATTTTCACACTTTTTGGTAAAATTTACTTTGAGCAGAGGTTGGAACTATGAAGGTAACTACTTTACTCTAGGGAATATAGTAAGTTAATGGAACTATTTTCTGGTTTTAACTTTGTAATATAGTCATGCATCACTTAACAACAGGAATACCTTCTGAAAATTACATTGTGAGGCTATTTCATAGTTGTCTGAACACCAGAGTGTACTCACACAAACCAAGGTGGCACTAGGCAATACAATCTTATGGGGCCACCATCTGATATGTGATCTGTCATTGACTGAAATGTTGTTAAGTAGTGTATAATTATATTTTACAAAGGCATTTGATTTTCTCTAAATTATTTGCTTAAATATATTTATAGTTTATAAACACTATTTTAGTCAAATATAAAATCTTTCTACCTCTATTTTCAAATACTTTTACTGTTTTGACTTAAAAACAGCATAAACGCCAACTTTTTATTAATGATAATTAAGTTATGTAACAATTATAAATTTTCACATTTTTTTTTCTTTTTGACTGAAAATTTTGGGCCACTAAAATAAGGAGCATAGTCTTTCTCCTAACTTTGAGACTTTGCATCTTTCTTCTGTAACTTCACCTTTGGAAATGGCATCTGGTAGTTACTGTCAAAGAAAGTCACCATCTTTCTCCTAGCTTCAATTCAGATCAGCTTTATGTTAACCACTTTTAACGTTAATCTGAAAGACTTTTGTCTCCTCCAAGTACAAACTACATCCAACTGTCTATTTGACATTACAATTGAAAAGTAGTATTATTTTTACCTAAAACTGAACTCAAATTCCACTTTATTTTTTCATCTTTACATTCTGCTAGAATCATTGCCACCCATGTTCTCAGTGACACATGCCTGAAATAATTATTAACTTTCCTTACCCTTCTCTGCATGGTAACAACCACCTTGTTCTCTAAATCTGCTGTTATTTGACTTTTCTTGTGAAAGAATTCACAGAATGACAAACCTGTGATTCTTTAAGGTGTGAAAGTATTCACCCATGCATCATTGCTTCCTGTTTTAAGGAGTTTATATGTGGTCTCAGCAGCAAGAACATATAGGGGAAAAAAAAAAAAAAGCTTGAGAGTGACATCAGGAAGACAGCAGAAAGAAACAGTACCCATCCCTTTTCAAAAAATTCATCTAGAACAGCTATTGTGGAACCAAAAGACCCAGGTGAGACATTATGTCACCTGAGCCTGAACAGAGAAAAGAAATTTAAAAATATGGTTTTAAAAGGGTTGGAAGGCCAGTTTCCCATTGTACTCACAACTTTGTCCTATAAAGCCAGCAACACTGTACTAAAAGATAAATCCCACACAGGAAGGAAGGAGATGAAACAAGAACCTGACTTTGCCTACACCTTAGCACACAGGCTCCTCCAGGATCCCCTACACAAGGTAAGAACCTGCAGACCAGGCTTCAGGCTGGAAACAGTAGATTTGAACAACACTGTAGCCAAGCATACCTGACAGACATACGCAGGACTTTCTATCCAACACCAGAGGAGTGCACATTCATCTCAAAAGTACACAGAACATTCTCCAGGGTAGACTCTATGTTAGGCCACAAAATAAGTCTTACAAAATTTAAGAAGATTATTAACAACAGATTCTGAACCACCAGTGGGTCATAGAAGAAATTAAGAGAGAAATTTAAAATATCCTGAGAGACAAATATGAGAATACTCAAATGCCCAAACTTAGGGGATACTTCAAAAGCAATTCTAAGAAGGAAGTTTATAGCAGTAAACACCTGTCTACACCAAAAAGGAAGACAGATTTCAACAAAATCTGTTTTAATCACAAATGATTAAAACAACAACAACAACAAAAACCTAAACCCAAGTTTAGGAAAAGAAAGGACATAATTATCGGAGCTAGGCAAAACTAGTTTCATATTAAAGATAATCCTACATCTTGATGGAGGTAGTGATGACATGAGTGGTTGTATTTATCACAACTTATTCCCCCAAATGGCACAAAGATATGTGCATTTTTCTCTCTTTACAATTTTGCATTTTAAAATATTTTCTTACAAAGTTCAAGAACTGAAATGAAGTCTAAGACCTTGTACTTTAAGTAATATTGATTGGCTAAATCTAACATCAAGAAATTCTATCATATCAAGGGTCAGTACTAAGAGTCCACAAAGTCTTTATATATCTGCAGTATTTACAATTGTTCATGATGAAAGATGAAACTTGACAGCATTTGAGGTGCACCAAACACTAGTGAAGCTATCATTCATAATGTTGTGCTCTTCCAAGGTCTTTGTAAGTCTTCCTGATCTGCTCCTTTTTGCTGACCAAGGTGTTATAAGGGATCAAATATTTATCCCTAAACATAAACTATTCCAGATAGTTTGGATTTTATAATTTTTTTAGTATTTCATAGAAAGCTCAGATTTTTAGGATTCTGGACATGGCCAGTTCCATGATATCCTACAGTGAATAAACCTGGTTTGTGAGATACTTATCAGGAGCAATCTTCTTTGAATTCTTACTGTAAGTTTCCCTGGGACTTATTCTATTTCTGGGTTTTAAAAAAAAGTCAGATCAGATCCACTATTTTCAGAAATTTCTTGAGTAATACAAAGACCTATGGTGACTTTTAAAATACTAAATAAATACTTTAAAAAGAATGCTTAGCTCCATGAAATAATTAATATTTTGATCTTTATTAAAATATAATTGTCCTAGGTCATATCACCAGGAAAAACAAAATGATTGGTTTTTCTCTTCTCTTATTTCATTCTTTTTTTCAGTAACAGCTACTTCTAACTCTAACAGGATTGGGTCAAGAGGATCAAGGGTAGAAAGAGAGATTGGGAAATCGATGTACAAGGTACAATGGTCGACAGGTTTCATTATCTTGAGCCTGGCAATAGCTTAAGCGTACACCTTAGCAGGTTTCCTAAAACCTACCTCTCCTCTTCCTTCCCTCACCCTCCATTCATCAGTAGGAATTTCTGACTTGTAGTTCTCTGTTCTGGACATTTCTGTAGTTTGTCAGAATTCACAGTCAAGCTCCAGCAGGTCTCTTCATGGTAGCGACACAGGGCTGTGGGTGGTGGGGAATGAGTAGGAGGAAAGTAATTAAACCACCCACACTAGGATCCCTCTTTCCTACCTTGCTCTATTCATCTGCCAAGTCAGTTCATGGGCAGGGAGAGAAGAACAGTAAAAAGACCTGCTGAGATGAGATATTGAAGGAACGGGAAGTATAAAAGAAGGTTAGGCTGACTCCAGGAAGAGTTGCTTCCGCTCAGTATGTGAAAAAGGAAATAGCATGGTTTACATTTTAGATGAATAAATTAATTAAGCATTTATTGATCTTCTAAAAGCTTTGAGGGTTTGCGAATCTATTTAAAATAAACAAAGTGTACAATAATTTTCCCTCTAGCAAGAGGAAGGTAGAGTCTGCCTTTTTTCTTTCTTTCTTTGTTGTTTTCTTGGCAGTCTGTCTTGGAAAGTAATAAAGTAAAAAGCCAAATGTTTTGGCTTTATCCATATTCACCCATGGCTCTGTAGACCTGACCTAACTTGCTCACCGGCAGAATTGAATCTCAACCTCCATTTGGTCTGTTTCATGGCATTTTTAAGGGAAATTGCCTAAGACCTTTAATTTGACTTCCAAGCAACGGTGTGTAAAATCCTACAATGGCAAAAAAAAAAAAAAAAAAAAAAAAAATTGGCAGCCAGAATGGAAAAGTGAGCTTAGTCAGGACAAAAGGACAGAACTCGCCCCTAAAAGTAATCAGACACTCTTCACAGAATGGTTCTTAAAATCAAAGCATGTGCTGGCTGAGTAGAAACTCCACACCAGCGATTTCTCTTAGAAGGTTAAAATTACACCAATTCAATATCAGAGCTTTCAGCACAGTGTTGATATTGAAGTGCGATATTTAATTCTCTGGGATAGAATTGTCCAGTATAATTAAATCCAAAGCAATGGATAATGTGAAATATAAACACTTAGATAACCAAGTGTCCTATTCAGAGAATATGTTTGCTCATTTAAAGTGTTCAAGATATTCAGAAACAGATGGTAAGTAATTTGTCCAAAAAGGTAAAAAAGAAAGAAAAAGAAAGAGAAAGCAGTGGAAGAGTACTACCAAAGAACAAGAAGAGAATTAGAAGAAACCTGAAGTAGTCCTCAAGTTTTTCCTTAATTTTCTCATTGCTTTGTTATTGATATTTTTTTAAAAGCTTTTCAAAATGTGCTTATTCAGTGATTTGTCGGAAACAAATAAATGAAAAAGTAACAAACTATATCTTGCCTAGAACAGAAATCCAATTGATTTTTAATTATCTAACACCAAATTATCAATTCAGAAACAACTAGGAGAAAAAACAAATTAGATATTAATGGCCTATAGGCCTTGTGAAGCCACAATAAAGCCCTAGCTGAGCATAGGTCAACCAGGGCCAACATCCAGTCAATCAAGGCTACTGAGCAACATAGAGTAAGTCAAGAAAAAACGACAGTTTGGGTAGTAACATGTTTCTGGTGATGGTAGATATCATTTGACTGCAGCTATGAAATCTCTGTCTTTGCATTATCAATTTATTTATGCTCTACCTACTATAAATCTATTATAGTGTTTACTCATCCAAAGTCAGCCTTGAAATGAACATTTATCAATTAATTATTCAGTAATAATAATTGCTAATATGCATTTCATAATAATAACAACAAGAACTAATATCCTTGTTTTTTAGATGGCCAATTATGGTGCTCAGCTTGTTCAATTAACTTGTCCAATGGCTATTTACATGGCTACAATGTCAAAGTCAGTAGTTCAACATAGGTATTACTGATTCAGAGCCCATATTCAAAAACACCAGTGCTCTTCCTTTTTCCTCTCATGGGGTTAGCTTCTCATTTTCAATGCAACTCCAGCCCCACCTGTCAGAAGAAAAGTGCTCTTATAAACCAATTCTCACTAGAATATTGGTTTCTGAATATTCTGGCCAATTTTCATTGCCTACTTTTTAGTCAGTTTTTTTCATTACTGGAATGAAAAGACCTGACAAGAACAACTTAGAGGAGGAAAAGTTATTTTGGCCCACAGTTTCAGAGGTTCAGTCCATAGTGGGCTGACTACTTAAGTTCTGGGCCCAAGAAGAGGCAGAATATCATAGCAGAAGGGCTTAGTGGAGGAAAGCAACTCAGAACATGACATCCAGGAAGGAGAGAGAGAGAGAGAGAGAGAGAGAGAGAGAGAGAGAGAGAGAGAGAGAAATATAAACCCCCAAAACACATCCCTAGAGACCTATTTCCTCCAGCCACACCTTACCTGCCTACATTTACCACCCTGTTAGTCCATATCAGTAAATTAATTTGCTGATTGGGTCACAATTATCATAGTTTAACCACTTCACCTCTGAACATTCTTGCATTGCTGCATACATGAGCTTTTAGGGGATACCTCATATCTAAACCATAATCCTACCAATTGAATTGCATTTTTAAAGAAGCTACTCAAATATATAGAAGTGCAAGACTTAACTCTGCCAAATAACTTTCTGTCAGGATCTTTGGGGCTAGATGCACAGGTGAAATATTGAGTACCAGGTTTAGTCTCACATCACATTATGCAAGCAACTTCTAACTCCATCAAAATGGAAGGAAAAGGCCTGCTTCCCTTGTGATTTCCCTCCTGTTTTAGGACTATGCCTTACACAAAAATATATACACTTGGAGGAGGATCATGACAATGATAGACAACAAGATAGATTATAGAACTCTTCCTGCAGCATTGTTGAAGATATTTTCATTTAAAATCCCTATAAGCATGCAAAATACCATTAAAATATTTTAAATTAAATACAGAAATATATATATATAATCTTAAATCTCTGCTATAAGTAAATTTGATTTCCAGGAATCAAATAAGCCATCTTCCTCAGAACATCATCAAACAATCTAGTTGTCTCTCCTCAGTCATTTCATTAGTTTATGTGCACACATGAACTAACACTCTTGGAATTTTTAAGCATTTCATTTGCAACGTATGCTGTAATTGAGTCATTTTACCTTATGACCTAAGATAACTCAAGGGCCAGACTGTCTTTCTTCATATCATACTGACTCACCCTTCTGTCAAAACCAGAAGTCTTTTTATCCTGTGAAACCGTCTCACCTGCCCCTTGTTACCCAAAACCCCAGCCATCACAAATAGCAATGCAACTTCTCCTTGACATTGCCCTTTGTGGTAATGCACATTTCAACATCATCTGTCTTTAATTTCCCCACTTTGCTTTTCTCCCACTCCAGTTTCAGTAAAATATCACCTGCCATTCATATGACATTACCACGGTTGCAATACTATGACTGCCATCTTAAGAGTTTCCATATTTTGAAACGCCCCTGTGGATTAACTCCGCTCTCTGAGAAACACGACGGCTTTTCAGGACTAGTTCCTCATGTCACTTATCACTGACACTCATCACAGTTGAAGGAGTCAGACCTGACAGAGGAAAGAGACCCCATCTAGGGTGGAACAGAGTAATGTGACATGGGCAATTTTACCTAACACTTATTGAGTACTTACTGCATACCAGTGTGCTAAGCTCGTTTTGTCCAAATGAGAATATTATTATCCTGAGAAGTTTCAAAACTTAGGAACTCAAACACGAAGAACCTGAAGCATCCACTCAATGTTACGAAGCACAGTAGAGTGGAGATATTAATCGAGGCAGCCTGACTCCAGAGCCTGCTCCTAACAATAGTGCAAACAGCCAAGGGTAGTTTGGGATGTGTTAGGAGGAGAAAGCCGAGTGGAAGACAACAAGGCAAATGAGCATGGATAGGTGTTCTGAGTGAATGGTTTCAGTGCATCCCAGATTCTACAGTTGTGTGAAACGTATAAAAAGCAGCATGAAGGGTATATCAAGGAGGAATGCTTTGGAGATTGAAAATTTCTTTTATTCAATCTAAGTGCGTAAGAATACAGATGGCTGCATAATTTATGCCGATCTATGTAAATGATTGAAGAAATAACTAAAGTCCTTGGCTTTTGGGAAAACTGCCAGTGTGGTTGCAGATGCTTAGATTTGCTCCCTGGACTAAGCCAGGCAGGGACCCTAGGTGAATTAGTACCATTCTGTGAATCACATCCCCAACATGTCGGCTATGTACTGTATTTTTATTTATTAAGCAACCATGAAAGACAAAGCTGCAGAGAATTCCCAAAGCACCAATAAACAATGCAAGAAAGCCCAACTGTTGTTTTGTTCACATTTCAGTTTTCCCACATGCCCCTCTTCTTCTCAAACTGCAAAATTGCTATTCATCCCCATGTTGACTTTAACGAAATGTGATAATCTGTAGGGATCCTTTTCTTTTAGGAGCAAATAGCAATGAAGCTTGCTATTTAAATCTTCTTCCCATTGATACACTTGAGTATTTAAATTGCACAGTTAAAAGTAATGAGCACTTAGTACCATTTCTGACTGCCTCAAACTGCTCTCACCCATTATCTCACAGAAAGCATTTTATACCAAGCTTCTCAAATAAAATAGCAAAGAATTTTTTTTTTTTACCAGTTTTTTCTTTTTTTACTCTTATAATTCTTTGGTTCTTCCAAGCCTTGGTCTGACTGCTTTTTGATGTTTTCATATTTTCTTCAAATGATAAATAGCTCCTTGAGGCTGTCTCAGAAACTCAGTCTGCCTGTTATAAAAAGAAAAAAAGAGCTGTCAAAATCAGTAAATTCACAACATATGTGTTTCCCCTATCATACTTCCTCTGAATCAATGATATTAGCTTTTTCTGCCATGAAACTCTTTACAAAACAGTATCGATATGATTAGCATATTTCACTTGTAGCTCAACATGTCACTTGCTGCTCTGCCAAGTCAACAGTTGCCAGTTGGAGGTGTCACAGTGAAAAAGTAATGATCCCAGCCTAAGCTTGTTCATGCTGGGTGACCCAGGCTTTGGAATATAGGCTTCGCCTAACCATTAATTCTCATCACTGAGAAGGACTTAACCTTCAGAAATCTCAATGTAGATGTCATGTATGTTTTTCAAGGAGAAAGTCTTTTTTCCTTGGTCTGGAATAACTGAAACATAAGGCCATCTAATAGCCCATCCAGGGATGCGCCTGTCAATAGCCCAGTTTATACTGGACGGTGTCCATCTGACTGGCAGTCTGTTGGCCATTCTGCTCTGTTTCCTGGGGCATCCCCCAGCAGGTCTTCCTCGCCTCTGCAAGGAGCAACCAGAGGCAACAGGCCCGATGAACTTCCCCTGTGAAGGACAATTAGGTCCACACAGGACAGCCTGGATCCTCTCATATCCAATCACTCCCTGGGCACCCACTCAACGTGTCCCTCAGGACTCCATATTGAATTAGGAGTGTCTTTTAGTTCTTAAAGGGGAAGAAAAATCTAAATGTTATGGTAACTCAGTGCTTTTTGGGCTAAACTGGCTTATGGAAGTTGAAATAAGACATAAAACAGATATTTTTGTTGTTGTTGTCATTGTTGTTTTTATAATGAGCAATCAAGTGAGAATGGAATCTTGTTGAAAATAATTTTTAGTAATTTAACCAAAACAGCATGAGTCTATAATATCTTAAATATAAATGAGATGGCACTTTTAGAGAAACTTCCCAACTCTTTCCCTCTAACATGCACAAAGAGGAATTCGCATTTTAGCTTCATAAATTTTTTGTCATATTTTTTCATAGTCGTTTTAAAATATATGCCAAAAGTGCATAAATATATGAAGAATAAGATATCTACCAATTTGTAGCTACCACATTTTATTATCTATAATTTTTATAGTATATTATGTTGAATTTAATATTTTATATAACAATGTTAATATTCCTCAGTAATTATTACTTAGCGTACCTGATTTTGACACTTTTAATATTGAATTATACCATGTATTACGTAGAACTTTATGCAATGGATTTTCTTTTATTGTGTTTTTGAGTTGCCTGCATGTTTAAATGTGCAATTCTCATTTGTTCATCCTGGTCTTAAAATTTTGACACTGAATTGCTTCCAGTTTTTGTTTTTAAGAACATGCAGATATGAAAATTCTTGTACACATATACAATGCATGTAGGTAAGAATTTATTTACATTGTAATCTAAAGAGTGAACCTTTGCATTTATAAGTAATGTATGTGTTTGTCTCTACTAGGTAAAGCCAAATTGATCTCCAGAGGTCGCTGTCTGAATCCACTGAGTCCCAATTGTGTAAACACTTGTACTATCAGATTTTTAAATTTTTCCCACTTTGTTAGTGTCAAATAACAACTAATTGTGATTTTTACCTCCATTTTCCTTATATCTTAATATATTTAACATTTTTTTCATAGATATCTTAGCTATTGATTTTCTACTTTAACAAGATACCTGTTCACATTTTTACGCATTTCTCTACTTTGTTGTTTCTTGAATTCTCTTACATTCAACTTTATAAATTCTGGACAATGTAGCAAACATGATAGGTATGAATTTATTTATATTGTAATCTAAAGAGTTTAAATGGATACAAAGTGTTTTGAAAGCAAATCTACATTCAATTTTTTTTTTAACAATAGTCATTGAGGACCTTATATATGCAAGACATTGACCCATTAAAGAAAGTGTTAGTTTGGTCATCCCTGTGCTAGCAAAATTAGAAAGATAATAAGCTTAACTAATTTAAGCCATTAATCCTAGAAACAGAAGCAGCCCTCGCCCCTATCTTTTCTCCATAATAGGGTTTTCACTCTGATTTATTGGATAATTGCCTAATCCATCTTACATATGTAGACAAGACTTTGTCAACCTGAAAAGCTTAAAAGTCTTTGAAAGAAAACTCCAACTAGCTAACCATTATGTTGTAATTTATTAGCTATGGTCATCAACACTTTCTAGGGAAAATTCATACCAAGGATATACCTCGGGGAGTTTTTAATGAAAACTCTAATCTTTTCAACTTTTGTTGAAAACATGGAAACACTATGAGAGTTATTTGACCAAACCTGACCTAAATAGTTCTAGAGATATAATTCCTGGTTCTAGTTCTGTGAGACACAAATCCTTATAAGTAACCCCTGAACATGTCTTAGGTCTTCAGTAATTGTTACTGTCTCATTTTCTTTCTCCTTTCATTTCTGTAAAGAATAAAGCACTTTTCAGAGGAGGTAATATTTGAAGTCTCACTTAAATATCAGCTATTAAATATTCTTACATTTATTTATATATTTGAGTTACTTAAGCTTTATGTATTTGCATACCTAGTGGTAACACAGTAATATATTTATGTATAACAAATTTAGACAGTGTATTGGGTAAAAATACAAATTCTTTACTATTGCCATCTTATTGCATTTAATTCTCCAAAGAAAATGAACGCAATGTGCTTTGTAAACTTTTAGAAATTTTTTTGTGTACTTATATAAATATATACATAAATGGATACAGTTAGAACTATAAAATATATAATTTTGTCTTAATATAAAATGGCATAAGTATTATATAAATATTTCTGAAGAAAATACATTCTCATAATAGCAGGTCTTAAGGATGTTTCTATGTTGGTATGTTTAGGTCTTTTCATTCAACTGCCACACAGTAGTGGTTTATATGATTTGAGATATTATCTATTCATTCAACTATTGATGAAAATATATAATATGTATACATTATATTTTTTATCATCCTGGAGTGAATACTCTTATACAGTGTCTTTTTTTTTCACATGAATGAACAAATACCAGAGAAGATACTTGAAAGTTCTATTTTCCAAAAGAAAAAAACAAAAACAAAAACTCCTACTCGGACTTGCCCTGGTACACGTTCTTGCATTAAGAGAATCAAAAACACTCATGGTCCCAGAAATCACTAGCCTTCTCCCACAACCCACAGTACATATTCAGGAGATTCCTTTCATTCACTTATATGCATCTAATATGCTTCCTTAGCACATTCTCATGCCCAAGAACTCTCTTTTCTCACATCCATCACCTCTATCTTATCCTGAAACATTCTTTTTCTAGGTTAGCAGTGATTTCTAGCAGCTGTGGGTCATCTAATATATAGAAAAACTGCTTATTGGCTGCCTATAGGTTTGCTGAAATTTTCCGGTTAAACTCAACAATTGGAACAGATAGTTTTATTTTGTGTATGTGTGACCTGCAAGAATGTATAATTATGAGAAGAGGAAATTATAACTTGAAAGCATTTATAGGCCTCTTCCTGTGTGACTGAGTAAAATGCCTGGGCTGGACTTAATTAAGAATTGGAAAGCAAAAAATTTTGCCTCAAAGTTTCTGCACAGTCCTCAGACCTTCTGTGTTTACTTGTAATGTGACTTTGTAGAAACTGAGCCATGTGAGTACACAATTTATAATCTCCCATTCATGAGCCAAATAGGCTTTATCACTTTCTCACAAGTGAAATTGGAATAAAAAATGTTTTCCACCTGATGCCAAGCTCTAATACCAAGGGGCAAGCCTGTCCCTGCCATAATTTCGCTTCATCCACCCAACAGAAATTTGCACAATAGTCATCAGCAGCCCAACTACATTCCATCTCAAATTCCTCTTGACTCTACAATTAACTCATCTCTTATTCTACATTAATCCATTTCAGCCTAACCACATCACATCACATCCAGCATCCCACTTGAGAATGGAAAACAAATCTGTTATCTGAGCAATATCAAAGTCCTGCCATAACACGACTGGTTGCAGTACTGAAGGAAATGCTCAGTTCAGAGGAGAAAATCCGAGAAACCACAATCCAGCAATAAATAAATACCTCTATTCTTCATGATGTTCTTTTCCCCCTGCCACAAGAGGACCAGAACTCCCACTGGAGACAAAGGAAATGAGGTAAGGCTGGAAATCAATCACATGTTAAAAGTCAGATGCTAGGACAGTGACTTTGAGATTTTTGCAAACAACTTCAAAAGAAACCCCACCATAATAAAATATTATTCTCAATAATTCCCCTGAGTTTATAACTTTCCTTTTACTTTTCTTACCACTTTTGTTTGTTTTAACCTTGTATCTTCCTGTTTGCCTTTATTCAAGTTGTTGTTTCCTGCCTTATGAAGACTGTCCTCACTTCTAACTTTGTGTTTCTCAAAAGAAAACTATTTCTTGAAAATTAATCCTTTTTTTTTTTTTTTTGCAAATATTTTCCATTCCTTAGATTGTCTTTCACTCTTTGTTTCCTTGCAGTAGTTTGTTTGTTTTTGTTGTTGTTGTTTTAGTTTGAGATAGTCTTGCTTGCTATTTTTGTTTCTGTTGGCAAAAGTGAAATCAGGATTCCAAAGAGATACATTCATTAGAGCACAATTCAAAAAGCCAAGATGTATAAATGACATAAATGTCCATCAATAAATAAATGGATAAAGAAAATGTGTCACATATACACAATGGAAAATTATTTAGCCCTTAAAAAGAAAATTCTGTGAAATGCAGAGTTTTCTGGATGAATTTTGAGGACATTGTGCTAAATGTAATAAGCTCATCACAGAAAGATAAATGTTACAATTATATGAGGTATCTTAAAGAATCAAATTCATAGAATCAAAGTTAGTAGAATGGTGGTTTTGAGGGACTGAGCTGGGGAGAGGAAAATGAGGCATTACTTACTACTCAATGGGTATCAAAGTTTTAGTTCACCAGTGTGGAATAAATTTTAGAAATTTACTGTTTAACTTTGTACCTATAATCAACAATAATGTATTGTACACTTTAAAAAGTTATTAAATGTTCTTACCACGATAAAATTATTTTTTTAAATGGGAAACATAAAACTTTTGGAAAGTACAAAAAAATTAAGTTAAAATGTTTAGCTAAGAGCCAAGCGATATTTGCAATTGTTTACAATGCTCTAGGAGATGAAATCTATAAAGAAACCAACATTTAAAAAAATATATATTTTGTTTACTCACTCAATAATTATAATTATGTACCTGGCCATAGTCTAAGCATTAGATATAGAGGAATAAAAGAAATTAACTTTCTTTCTCTCAGAACATATTTAAAAGTTGGGAGGCAGCAAATAGACACATAGACACATATCAGAGTTTTTCATGTTAGCAATTGTTGCAATGCTATTAAAATTTGGTAACTGTATAGAGAGTTTATAAAGGAGTGTTCACTCTTGCTAAGGTGTTCAGGAAAGATTTTTCTGATATTTTAGTAGAGAACTAAAGGAAGCAAAGAGACTTGTGCAAACGTGGGTGGATCATTCCAAGCAAATAATAGAATAAGCTCAGAGGCCCAGAGGAGAGGTAATCTTGAGGGGTAATCAAGAGCATAATCTTGAGACAGCAGCCACTGAGAGGGGGGATGATAGAAGAACACCAAGAAGATAAAGACCACGTGGACTATGTAGGGAATTTTAAGCTTTAGTGAAGAACATTTTTGTTCTAATCTTACAAAAAAAAAATGTCATTACAAAGTTTTTAAGTAAAAAGTGCTAAGCTTTGTTTTATGCTTTTAAAGATCAGGGAGGTTGCTACTGAAAAGTTCAGTGGGCCTCATCAGTTTGCAGCAAAAGTCTAACCAGATGTTCTGAGACCCGTAACAAATATTCAGCTGCCTAGGAGTTATGATGAAAGAGAATAACTAATTTTAGGTAAGTTACACTTTTAAAACTCTTACCAAAAATCTCATATGAGAGAGAGAGGCAATTTAGTAGGAAAAAAAATCATAGCTTTAAACAGACACTTCACATAGTGGACATTCAGATGGCCAATAAATACATGAAAAGATGCCATGCATCATTAGTCATCAGCGAAATGCAAACTAAAAACCACAATAGAGCTCACCACATCCTCACCAGAACTGCTAAAAACAAAGCAACAACAACGGTAAAAATCCATGGCACACATGAAGCAACTAGAAAATTCTTTCTCACACATGCTGAAAGGGCGTCAAGCTTTTCGGGAATCTGCTTGGCAGTGCCTACTCGAAGTGTGCTGGAGCAGCTCATGAGATCCAACTTCTGTTGCCTGAAATTTGCAAAGATGCCAAAAGTTACAATACAAAAATTGACAAGTGCTGTAAATCAGAGTGTTTTGTTTTTGTTTTTGTTTATTTTCCCTTCAGAGAACCAATTGCTACACATTATGAGAACACCACTGACTAATGCTGAGCACACTCAAACTCAGCTGGGTCACCAACGACCCAGATGTTTCTACCCATGGTCATGAGCAGGACATCCATAAAATTAAATATTAGACAAACAGGAGAATAAAATTGTAGGTGAAGACAGCAGGGATGAATCTCAGGAATATAATATTGAGGAAAATAAGCCAGGAAATGAGACTCATATGTGTATATAACATTAAAAATTAGCCTAAACTAATCTTTAGTATTAGAGAAGTGTGGCATTATAAATTAGAATACAGATGCAGTGACCTGGGAAGATAGTGGTGATTACTAGTGGGGAGAAAGTTTCCAACAATGTTTTCTTCCTTCATGAGTACTATGATGATATTTGTACAGCTGTATTCTTAGTCTTTGGGCACTTCTATATGTGTGTATTATTATTCAATAAAATAGTAAATTTTATTCAATTGAAAAGAACAGATTTTAAAAATCAAATAATACATATCTAAAAATGTTTTCTGTATATTTTTATAAATAATAATCCAACTTCCTTTAATTCAAATATCTTGAGGGAATAGTTAATAATTTCCGGATTATTGATGCAAAAAAACTAATTTTTATTGTGCTATTAAATATTGATTATTTTGTAAATGTTCTCTAATTTGATCTACACAACTTTCATTATATTTGGCCTTCCTGATATTAGATTAGAAAAGGAAAACCCTTGGAGCTTTGGGGTATTTTTATTTTAGTGTGTTTAAAAATCAACTGAGGAACTTGTTATGAATTCAGATACCTGAGACTCTCCCACAGAAACGAATTCAATATATTTGTTAAAACCTAGGTTTCTACATTTTAATAATCACCTCATGTGATCTGAAGCAAGTGAATGTATAAAGGATAACTGTGGAATACAGTGATCAAGATACCAAAGAATTATTATAAGCTAGATGACAGAAAGAAGGAAAGAAAGGAAGGAAGAAGGGAGGAAAGAAGGAGAGAGGGAGGGAGGTAGATAGGTAGAAGATATATTATTCTACTGATTTTACTGAATGGTTCCAGCAAACGGTCATCCCAGTTGAAAGATTATATAGAGTCACTGTACTTGGAATTTTAACTATTAAAATGAATGAGGAAAAAATTATAAATTCTTAGACTTTAAAAGTTGTTCATTGAAATATTTGTACAATTTAAATGATATTGCTATAAAAAGACTTATTACAAAATATATTTTCAGGTAAATTTTGAAAGGTATATTATGATGAAAACAGAAAAGAATTACCAGGAATAGATACAAAAGGTGATGTATCCCTTGTAGGAAATCTATTTATAAGTTATTGAATTAAATAACTCTTACTCATTTCTAGCAGTCAAAATGCTCCTTAAACATGGAAAATTACTGCTGAACACTTAAGGAGTTTTTACTGCTATTGTGAGAAAATTTGTTACTTCCATTTACTTTTCCTATATAGATGGTTTTCTTAAGTCCCTGTGGAACTGAAGGAAATTCTTTTAGGAAGGCCTTGTTGATAGGGAAATAGGTACAGTATTAATAACAAAACTAATCATCAAAAGGGAATAATGAATGTTTAAGCATTATAAAAATGAGAATTTTTTTTTATAAATTATAACAATACATGTACATTACAGTGAAAAAAATCTGATTTCACACACGCAAGCAAATATGTTTCTAGGCACAAACTGCTAAGTAAATGGTCATTATCATAAAAAATAATTACCCCAAAAGAAATAAAAATAACAAGACATGCTGTAAAAAATGCACACAAACAAATACAAGCACTTTTGTTATCATTATATGTTGCAGTTAAGATTTCAAAAGTAAATTTCAGTAATTCATAATTTTGCCTAAACTTAAGGCATTATATACTGGCTGATTTCTACTCCAGAACATAGATCCATACCTTTGGGAATCAGACTATGTGGAAAATACTGTAAGCAAATAATATTTACAGTAAAGTCTTCTATAAAATTGTCAGTTATGTTAGTATATGGAAACAGAAATACTATTCAAATTGAAAAAAATCAAAATAAGAATATATGTTTCTTAAGAGGTACTAAGTTATAGTTCCATAGGAGAAAGGAATTTGAGTATATTCACCATAAAGAGATGATATGTGGGGTGAGAGGGAAAGGGAGGGAGAAAGGGAATTGCATGGAAGGTGGAAGGAGACCTTCATTGTTATACAAAATACATGTATGAAGATGTGAGAAAAAAAAAAAAAGAATAGCGTTACCCTAGATTAGGTAGAGAGAAGTGATGGGGGGGAGGGGTTGGGGAGATAGGAAGGATAGTAGAATGAAACAGATATTATTATTACTGTGTGTATATATGTGAATGCATGACCAATGTGATTCTGCAACCTGTATACTTAGAAAGATGAGATATTATATCCCATCTGATTCAAATGTAGGATATGTCAAGGTCACTATACTGTCATGTGTAACTAATTAAAACAAAACAAAACAAAGAGATGGTATGTATTTGAGTAGCCCAGAATCAGTAGTATGACCTTATTCATTGCTCTGTGGAGGACACAACTTCTGAGTTTAACTTATCTCTTGTTCCCCTGGTATCCCAAGCTAAAATTTAGGGGAATTAGATCATTATACACTTCTCAGCCTTTGTCTCAAAAGGAACTTTGTGTTAATCAAGACCAGGTTATCCTACCAACTGATGACACTTCCTATGTCCAGCTTTTTCTGGATCTCCCCATACCCACCCCATCCCTCTAGCTTCACCTGATGCTGCTGGACTTACACTCACATCCGCTTAGCTGTGGTTCATTCTTACATTGGAAGGATGGGATGCAGGATTCTCCCAAACAAATACCTCCAGCCATGCATGGGCTGTGTGTGTGAGCTATGAGCATTTGAGTGATATGAGGGGGCTGGTCTGGTGCTACAGGCTAATTGGACTGTGCCTTTCCTCTTGCTCTGCCTGTGATCCCACACAGCACCTGAAGTGGGTGTGACTTGCCAAGATGTCAATCAATCTGCTGACTACAAGACATCACAAAGCAAGACTCCACCTATCCCTTGCCTTATTTGGGCAGAATATTCTATCAAATGTGTGCACTCTCTCTTGCCCTGTTTACAGCACTGTCCAGTGTGGGGTTGACCCTTACCATCACAGAGCCATCCTGCCCTCGTTCTTAGAAACTCATATTCATTTTTTGCATGGTTTCTTCGCCATTTACTGTTTATTGCTGAAATCAGCTCCTTTGAACCCAGCTCATCTCACCAGCCCTGCCAGCTGGGGGGAAATAAATACAACTATTTGTTCCTAATTGCACTTCTTCCTCCAAATCCTGTTTGATCACTGTTAGTTAAATTGTTTAACTATGGAAGACTCAAGAAACTTAGAACTTGTCCTTTCTGATAAGCTTAAATCAGAACTAAGGCACCCTGGTCCTTGCTTCTTCTTAGTACCGACTTTCTAAATTCTCCAATAGACAAAAAGCATTTTTTAAAAAAGGGAGTAAAAAGTATCATTTCAGATATTTTGAATTTTTTCATTGTTTTCTGAAGACCTGGTACTGTCCAAATGCAGGGCTGAAATGGGCTTTTGTACAATGACCATTCTATATCACCTTTGCATTTCCAGAATGTCCCTGAGGTTGGATTTGTGGGAAGGTGAAATACAGTCAACATTGGCTAGTCCAACAATTACTTTTAATATTTGCACAATGATAGATATTGACTAGCCTAGTCGCATCTCTACTTTTTTTTTTTTTTTGCTTTTATGTACCTTACCTTCACCTTCTCTGGAATGCAAAAATTCAAGAGAATCTGTCATAAAGTTTTCATAGTTCCTTATTAGATTCCAATTTACTAAGACAGTTTTTGACTTAAATGAGGTCAGTAGGAAAAAAACAATTTGTGCAATATCTGATTGGGGAGAGCAGTGACAGAAAAACTTTAAATACTTGTGCAAATAACATTTATATGAAATTTGTAAAAGATTATCATTTCCTCACTATTATTTCTGTTCAGCTGTATAATTTTCTTGGAACATAAGGAACAAGATAAAGGAGAAGGAAAACTTAGAACTTGGAAAGTAAGTTATGACTTTGTACCGAGAGTTTCAAAAAGAAATTAATTATGTCTCTCTTATTAGAAGAATAATAAAGAAAAGTGGAAGGCTACAGAAGAGAGAGAAAAGGGCTATAAAATTTTTGATATTTCAAAAAGGGATTTTAATTCTCAGATGAGTAGCCAGTGACTAGTACCATAAAACCATCGATGACCCAATAAAGATTTGGAATGAGCTAGTTTTACTCAAGAATGGAGAAAACCAGCATGAATAATAATTGCAAATTAGGTGAAATGTCTTTAATCACACTTAACTCTAAAGAAAAAAAAACTTCTGCTCTAAATTATATATTATTCATTTAAATGCACATTATTTAAGTGAACTAGGTAGTAATTCTAGTAGACAATGAAATATACTTCTTTTAAGCACTCTTTGCATTTTAAAAGAATAGAAAATGAACATTCATTCAAATCTCTCAGTTAGTCATGCTTATAGGAAATCCACATGTTAATATGAAGATATAGCCCAGTTACCTTCAAATAGTCAGTGGAAAAATATGTATATTTGAACTGTAATTTTTAAAACATAAAATAAAAATTTTTTACTTGTAGTCTCCACAATATATAAAAATATTCTTTCAAAATGTCAGTGTAAATACCTCCAAACTTTTTAGATTTTTAGTAAGATCTGTTTATATCTTCATTTAAAAACAATAGAGTGTGTTATCTGAAATTCTATTGTAACTTCTGTATAAGTATTTTTTTAAAAAAATACTTTTTGAAGTTTGGAGCTGTTCTATACTGTTAACAAGTTAACAAGAATATGACCTGTTCTGAAAAGCAATCCTGCATTCAACTCTGTCCAGTTCTTAGCCAGTTGACAAATTTAGACAAGCAAAGTAAGCCCACCAATATTCACTACTACTTCACTTGTTATTGATTATGATCCTTTATCTTGGATGCATATTTTGGTGAATGATATTCTAAGTTCCATATGAGATTGGGTCAAGAAAGTTGATTAAATTCTTGAATTGTTCCTGGATATATTCAGATGTCATCATCTTCTTTTTTCTCTTCACTGGGACCAGAGATAAAGAGATCAGAAATATTCATTATGACAAGAAAAGAAACCTAATCTCTTGAATTTATGTTTTAAAAACCCTGATTATCATTGTCAAATAGTATTTGCTTTCATACATGGACATGAACTATTTTTACCCTTTACAGCAATTCTATATTTATATGTTACATTGTTTCTTTCAATACTTAATGTTTTTAGGGAGCTGTTATCTGGAGATCTTGTGTTAAAAACAGAGGTCCCTTTTTTTTTTCAGAGAATAGATAAGCGGCAAAAATTTTGTTTGCCTGGTGAGGTCCCAGTTTCTTACAGAAGAGTCTATATTCTCTTAGAAAGCATGTTCAATATGTCTAACAGTATCTCCTACTTAGGTAATCAGTATATGCATATATGTATATTTGTGTATATGTATATACTGATTATATACTGTATACTGTGTATAATATATGCATGTACATAGAAATTTATCTATCTCCTACTTAGCTAATTAGTATATATATAGTATATATACCTACTTAGCTAATTAGTATATATACTAATTAGCTTTTAGTGTATATATATATATATATATATATATATATATATATATACTAATTAGCTAAATAGGAGATAGATAGATTTCCACATATTTTTTCTATTCTTATATTCAGATAGTCTTCTCTGTGTTTTCATATTTATTGTTAACTGGTTTATAAAATTCCAGTTTCTGCCAAGAAAATACCAAAGACATGACTTGTACACTTTTAGAAGTTGAGAATCTCTTGAGAAATTATAACACTATTTTCAGGTTTATACTGAAATTTGGGTTTTATTGAAGCTTAGTATCAAAATTCTTTACCCTAATGGCATGAACAAATAATTTATTATTATTGTTATATTTTATTTTATATTTTTTTCAAAACATTACATAGCTCTTGATATATCATATTTCATACATTTGATTCAAGTGGGTTATGAACTCACATTTTTACCCCGTATACAGATTGCAGAGTCACATCGGTTATACATCCACATTTTTACATACTGCCATACTAGTGTCTGTTGTATTCTGCTGCCTTTCCTATCCTCTACTTATTGTTATATTTTATGACTTCTAGCTTTTTAAAAAAAATTAGATCTACTTACCTTGACAAAAAATGCATTTATTAATTTCTACAAGTAATAGTATTGAATGTCTTTAAAATCTTTCTTCTAGGTTATTTATTTTACAATATTTTTCTATTTGGAAAATTAAACAGTCTTTTAATGCAATTCCATCTCTTCTACTTACTAGCAGTCAAAACTTATGTGTATTACTTAAACTCTCTCACTTTCTTTTCTTAATCTATCTACTGAATATAATAATATCAAAAATAATACCGATGCCATAGAGCCATTACAATGATTCCATGAGAAGTTAGTATTAATAAATACTAGTCCTTCAATTTTAACTTGTATTTTACTTTTCTTTATAAATACACTTTTTTCAGATACTTGTAGATGCACAAAGAATACAGAATAAAACATAAATTTTCTCATACCCTGTAAATAATTTCCCTTAATGGGAACTTTTGGTAAAATGTTATAGTAGAATACCACATCCTGGATAAGACATTAAAACAATACACAGATCTTATTCAGATTTCTTCAGTTTTGTCTGCACTTTGTGTATCTACATTTTATCTTAGAATACCTTTAAAATTGTGAAAATTCAAAAGAATAATTCAAGAACTTTTTTTTCTTTTTAAAAATCATTTTAAATTAAGTTGCCAATTTAAGTACCATTGTCTCCTGGAAATGTTAGTATAAGTTTATTACAAAGAAGTAAAATGTTTCATATAAAATAACCACCAAAAATCAAAAAGTTAAGTGTATAGGTTACTATTATCTCATACACAGACTTTATTCACATTTCCCCATATTTTCCAGTAAAATCCTTTATAGAAAGGACCTAATTATATTTAGTTGTTTAGTCTCCTTCAAGTTGGATTCATTCCTTTTATATTTGACATGTGTGTAACCTTGACACTTGTGAAAATTACAGGTCAGTTGTTTGTAGTGTGTCTTTCAATTTAGTTTTGTTGATTTTTCATCATGATTGGACTCAAGTATTTTGAGCAGAAATATCAAGAGCAGTGACACTGTGATATTATTGCATTCCATCAAGTTGTAAAGAAACTCAGTTTGTCCTATAAGGCTTATATTAGCCAAAAGTACTTCATAAAAAGTTTCCAGCTTTCTTCATTGTATAGATACTTTTTTTATTTTTGTACTTTATAAGTATTTTGTGCCAAAAAGGTAATTTGATTATATAAATATTATGTAAATATTTGGGGCATTGTCTAACTTTCATTCATATGTTTTGCTTGCATTAAGGACTTGCTGAATTCTTTATTACTATGATGGTTGTAAAAGTATTCCTCTTGTACTTATTAATTGGCATTTCTCTGTGTGTATATATATGGATTTGGAAAATCTTCTACCTTTTCTTATTCATATATTCAGGTATGGTCTCATGGAGTCCTTTTTTATTCAACAAGTTGGAATGTGTTATTATCATTCCTTATTAAATGGAACCAGATTTGGTTAATGAGAGACTCTTCAAACTGGCTTGTGAGTTTTCTTAACATAGATCCATAATTTTTGGAGCATTTTATTGTTTACCTCTACAAAAAGATGTTCTGGCTCATCTGTACTTTCTTTTACCCAGCCGAGGAATCAGTAATTTCTCCAAGAAGGTATGATTCCTTTTAGTGGAAAATGGTATTTAGACACCAAAATCTGAGTCAATATGTGCTCATTACATTTGAGATATCACTGCTCCCAGACTGTCTCAAAGGAAAGAACTAGGAAATATATAATTATACTACCTTTTTAGCTAGCTATCTCTATAAAAACAAACAAACAAAAAAAAAAAAAAAAAAAAAAAAACAACTGTGAGTTCACATTGATACTTTCAAGTCTTCAACCTGCTTGGTCACTCTCAAACTTGTTCTGAGTAACTATTCCTGTCATTCCTTCTTGTAGATACCTCTTCACCCTACCAATATTCAAAATCTCATACTCTTCCCTCATCACCCTCTATCCCTGTCAGACATCTTCTCCAACTTTCTACTGCTCTAATAATCATCACAAAGCTGCTACCAATGCCCCTGCCCATAGTTCTTGCCTAACCAAGGTCCTGAAGGCTCTCTCCAGGCTGCTGCACCCACCACTGCCTGGATGAGACTCTTCACACCCTCACCCAGTGGCTTTTTTATTAAATTAGAAAGAAAAGAATGTATGGAGAGAAGAAAAGGAGAGGAGGAAGAAGGGAAGAAGTAGGGGAAGAAAGGGAGGATTCTGTTTTAAACCAAGAGATTTATTTACCACACCTCTCAACAGTGATACGACAGGGAATTTTTCCTTTTCTAGTTAACAGTCTGAGACTCATTAAAATATTGTAAATAAGCAAAAACCAGTGGCTTCTTAGATAAATCAGTTCCCAGAAACTTAGTATTTTTTATTTACTTCAAGTCTTTTTTTTTATTGTTCTCCCAGGCAGCCAGATAATTCCACCTCTTCTTGAAACTCTATGATACCTAGCCTTCAGTGCCTACTTAATTCTTGACCTGCACATCTTATATTATTATTCCTTCCTGTCTCCATTACTCTATGATCCTGCTCTAAATAATGTTCATAACTAGTTCTTGTCTTTTTTTTAAATATATTTTTTGGTACCAGGGATTAAACTCAAGGGCACTTTAACACTGAGCCACATCCCCAGCCCTTTTTTGTATTTTATTTAGAGATGGGGTCTCACTGACTTGCTTGAAGCCTCACTAAGTTGCTGAGGCTGGCTTTGAACTCTTGATCCTCCTGTCTCAGCCTCCTGATCCACTGGGATTACAGACATGTGCTACTGTGCCTGGCCTCTTGTCTTTTTAATAAATAAAAAGACTGAAAGCAATGAACTTTCGTTTGTGCACTAGAAAAACTAATTGTAGAGAGGTGGCTGAAGAATGAAAAACTGAATCAAAGATATGCCCCACTGTGTTCTTTCTTCTGACATGAAGGAGGTGGGTAGGATACAGAAGGCAAGTGCACATGGGAAAGAGTGGAAAACTATTAGAGGAACAAAAAGGTAGGAGAGCCTACACATAGAAACCAAGAGGTGACTCCAGAGAAGTGGTTGTTGGGGTCCTGAACATTTGTTCCTAATTGCCTTTCTGGGTCACTTGGTGATCAGACACTCAGAACGTCAGTCAGACTTTAGATTTTCTTTCACTTATGATTTCTATATGGTGAGGTGTTTTATTGAATGTCTGGAGTAGCAGCACAGGAAAGTGTCATAAAAACGGAGGAAATTAAATGAAACATGCCCAGTAGGAGTTGAGCACAAATACACCAGTTCCTGTTCTTCACTGCTGTTCTTTCCAGCTGTACAGAATTTTCTGGAAATGAAAAAAAAAAAAAAAGAGCTGTTAGTGGTATCTAAAAATATATAATTGGACTCAATGATTATTGTGCTAGAAAGGTGTTTTTCAGAAGTACTTCCTGGAAAGAAAAGCCATAGGAGAAATTATATTTTGGCTTTCCTGGCAACTCTATTTTCCACCCTGAGGATCATGACTGTTATATCTGGCTATCACCTTCTTTGCTTTACTGGGTATTAACCCTCTGAACATATATTAAGAACATCGTGCCAAGGTAGCTGTACAATGTCTCCACTTCAGCTTCTAGCTGGCTGACAGTTAGTGCACATATTAAAAAATAAGATATATTACTGTAGAATATATAGGAATATTTTCCTTGTAGATAGAGCCCAAAGGGAAAAGTGGAAAAGAGTCATTAGTACTTTAAAACTCTTCACTTTGTAGTTAAGTTGGTTGAAATCACCCTGCCTTTCTCACACACCATGTTGTTTATACACTTTACCTTTCCAAAGGTAACCTTTCTTCATCCTGATGTCTCTCACTATAAGGAACTTGACTTGGTATTTTTCCTCTTTCTAACCCCACTCACACATCACCTTCTGACAGGTAAGAACTGCATCTTGTTCAGGCCAAACATCTGAAGTAAAAGAGAAAAAAATGAGTAAGAAAAGGGGAAAAAATCCTACAGCAGGGAGGCAACATTGCCCTTTTCCTCTATTCAGAATGTTCTAGTCATTCATCCATCATTTAATATCTATCTGCTGAGATTTACTAGCTATAAAGCACAGTATTAGACATTTTAAGGAACATAAAAATCTATTAGACATGATCTCTGTTCTCAAAAATTTATTTTCTGGTAAGTGAAAGAAGACATTTCCAGAATAAAAGCAACAGGTAGGAGAACAAGCTAATGGCTATAAGAGAAGTACCTACTAAGTGCTACACAGAAAGATGAGAAACATGGGAAGCATGAATCAGAGAGTTATTTTTTTATAAGTCAGGGAATTATTTCAAGGGCAAGATTTTTTTTAATGTGGAACAAGAAAGCTAAATTTCCATAGATTAAAAAGATAGGGTGGGTGGGACAGCAATTCAAACAAGGAAGAATGATGTCAACAAATCTCTCACAAAGAAATGACAAAGCATCTTTTGGTTTGCTGATTCCACATTTGTTTTTATATGCAGGGAACTTGCAAGATTGCAAAAGTTTCCCACCCTGCAATGCTAGCCTCGGTTTTTGCATTACTGAGTCAGTTTCATTGATCATATTGTTCATCCTAGTTCTGTCCCTGACTCCTTTGGAGCCAAGTAAAACATAAAAACGTCTATTTGCCCTTCTCCAAAGTGGTCTGCTTGAGCTGAATTGTAAGTCCAAATTGTTGCCCCTTAAGTCCTGAGAATGACATATAGTGATTAAAGATATGTCCAGCTGTAACCCCAAAACGAACTTTCAGAAATGCAGATAGGAACCTGGGCCCTTTGGGTGCTTTCAAAGGTTTTCCACAGCTACCCACCCTGGGCTTAAATACCTCTGATCACATGGAACTTGCTATTTCTAGAAGGAGTCTATTATTCCTTTTAAAAACCGTCACTATTGGACACTTGCTCACATATGAAGGGAAAATTTCTTCTCTGAGGAAACGGTTCTCCAGAGCTGTGAGACAATGAGAAAATCCTCTTTTGCTATAGAGACAAGCTCTATTCCCTTGTAGAAACTGACTACAGGTACTGTGGATAGAATGTGTGCATCCTGCTCAAATTCCTAAGTTACAGTTCTAACCCTTAATGTAGTGGTAGTTGGAGGTGAGGTCTCTGGGGAGGTATTAGGGAGAGATTATAACCTGAGAGTGGGGCCCTTGGTATACGATTAGTGCACTTACTAAAAGCAAAGGAGACAGTATTTCACCAAGAGTTCAAACACATTTGGCACCATGATCTCAGACTTCCAGGCTCCAGAACTGTCATAAACAACAATTTGTTGCTTAAGCCACCAAGCGTATGGTACTCTGTCATAGTAAACCAATGTAAGACAACAGGTTTCTCTCCAAGGATGAAATACATACCATATACTCTGACTCGTGACTTGAAATAATGGGTGGATTTTTGTGTGTTATTACAAAATAATGAAAACCTCCAAGATACCTTCTAAAAATAAAATTTTTACCATTAAGAATGAATCACAAGGAGAGAAAATAACATTCAATTCTCTTAGCAAAAAAAAAAAAAAAAAAAAAAATGCCTTTATGAGATTCTTTCTGAACCATTCCCTTATGGAGCCAAAGAGCAGTTTACTGAATCTTCATTCCAGAACGTTTTCATTTGCTTAGACGGCAATGCAGTAATTGAGAAGACAAAAGTGACAGTGGTATTATACTTTCAGGAACTGTTTGCCACAGCCTGGGCTGTGAGAGCCTGTATTATAAAAGGAGATAATTTTAGTTAGGACATTGGGGAAACCCACAGATTGTTGGAGGGGAAGTACTACTGGCTCTTTCTTTACATAGAAAAATAAACCTAGCCTAGAGACCAGAAATCAAAAGATTCCAAGTTTTGCCTTGGCTGCAGGAGCATGTCTTCATCTCTAAATAAACAAAACTAAATAGTAAAATAATAGTTCTGTATTTCTCAATGTCTTAGTAAGAAATGCTTGTTGGTTGCCAAATGTTTCAGGGAACCCAGTTCTTCTACAGAACATCTCAAATGCTTTGGGATTTTTTTAAGATGATGCCCTCTCCTTCTCTCTCTAATGTTACAAATGAATTACAGGATGCCAAATCTAGTGGCTTCTTCTCAACACATTTTTATTTACAGGGTTGGGTACCCTGTCTTTGAAGTTCTTTCCTCCTTTTAAGATGTGAATATATCATGAAAAGTTGGAATACGTAAAATTCAGAGTTCAGGTATTTGGAAAACTCATTGGATGATGAAATTTCTAAGTCTTTAGAAAAATTAAAAGGTAACAAACAAGGTTTGCTGTTTGATTAAAGAAGATTGAAGAAGGTGAAGTTATATCTCTATTTGCTTGTCTATTCAATTAAACAGGGAAAGGATACATCATGTACCCAGGCTTTGTTTGCAGAAAGGACTCCTCAATGTAGCCTGGGGTCACAAAGTAATATATAGAGTTGGGGTGCAAGGTATGTGTCAACTTGATAGAAGAAAAACCACATTTATTGGAATTTTAAGGATGAGTTGTGCCACAGAGTCATCTACCACCATACCTAGGATGGGCTTCAGCATCTCACATGAGTACTTGGGAATGACATTGGTCTTGGCCATTTTCTAGGCAGCTTCATGAGCAAAAGACATCAAGAAGGATGGCCATGTCAGAAGAAGAACAAGAAAGATAGGGATACCAGTTTATAGGATGTCCACAAGTACTTGAGTAAAATTTTCAGGGAGCCAAGAGTCCTGTATAATCAAATGAGGCAAAAACAAAATTATGGTGAATGAGGTTAGGTGACTTGACTTAACTTCACAAACGATGAACACCTGAAGATGATCATATTACAGAAGACATTTTGTATCCATTTATTTATTTATGAATCACAGTATCCTTTAAATATGCAATTCATTAAAAATAATGTGACAGTTCATATCATGTTCTAGACACTATCATAGGAGCTGATATCCACTAGGGAAAAGATGGCATGGCCTTAGTGACTTCCCTCTAGTGGTAGAGAAAGAGAAAACATAAATAATAATAATAATTAAAAAGTTTGTAAATAACATTATGTTAATGTTTTGAATATTTGAGATCAATATATTTAACAAAATTTAAATACTTTATTATGTAATGAAACATCATGTTACCCAATAATCTATACAATTTTTATGTATCTGTTAAATATAAATTTAATTTAAAAAATCAGAACAAACAAAAACTCCCCATGGAAAAAATAATTGTGAATTTGAGATGCTTATCTGTTTGGACTAAAGATGCATAAATTAAAATACATTAATGATTTTCAAAAACAATAATAATTAAGTTCATATTGTTATGGGCCAGGCTATATGGGCAATGACCAAACAAACTCCATTTTACCCTGAGACTCCATGTCATGTAAGAAATGCTTCTATGGGGACACCCCACCTCCGAACTCATCAACAGTTGCTTAGCATAGCGTGTTTGGCAACACAAAATGGCAATTCTTATACAATGTAAAATTGTTCTCTTTTTGGTTCCCATTTTTCTTGGACAATGTACTCTGTCAGAGAATGATTGTCTAGATGTTAGTAACCATTCTTTAACTTGTACTCAGCTAGGGTCCTTTTGACCCACTCCCCCTTCTGCTTATGATTTTAGATCTCATGATGTTTGTTTATGGTTTTAAATCCTAACAACAGCCACTTATGATTAATGCACTGACATGATTTACTTATGGTATAAAAAGTATACTCTAACCTCTAGAGGGGGTCAAAGGATGTAGGTTTGCAGCCTGCTCCTTGGCCCACCAGCTGCTGGATCCAAACCACCAGTTGGTGAATAAATTTTCCATCTCCTGCTTTAAGATCAACTTGGTGATTTATTGCAACCTCGCCATAACAATGGAGTGATCAGAGCTGTAAGAAAAAAAAGAGAGAGAGAAATAAAATAGAGAATGACTGAAAGGGAGGTGAGTATGGTTTCCTATACTATTAGGTTATTTTATGTAGATATATGTATTTTAAAATAGACGTAACTGTTATTATGCCACAAATATAAATTATGTTTACATTTTTACTCAATACTCTTCTTCTGACATATTTATATTTTATATTCATTTTATATTTTGTAGGTTTTGTGTATTCCTTATGCTTACTGAATGGTATTCTATCATATGGGTATTTCACAATTTGCATAACATTTCCACTTTTAATGGGTACATAGATAGCTTCCAACATATTGCTGTGTTGAACATGTTCACACATATCTTAGCAAAGTTGTTCTTGGGTTTATTTTCAGAAATGGAATTGCTGAGTCATAATGAAAATGCATAATTTTTTCACCAATGAGGTCAATTTTTTTCTCAAAATGGTCATTCAAGATACACTATTAGAATATGAAGATACTGTCTACATATTCTTCACATTGGATATTAATCAAATTATAATGCTTGTCACTGTTGACTACAAACTAAAGTCTTAAACTTGTTTTAATTCTCATTTCTCTAATTACTCATAGAGAATCTTTTTATGAACTTATTTGCATTTTGAGTTTTACCGTATATGAGTAGACTATAATTTCTGCCCATTTTTTAATTGAGTTCCTATTTTTTCCTTGAAAGTTAAAAAAACCTAACACAAAACTCTTAAGTATGCAATCTATGTTTGTACTTTGTCAGTTCTATTGTCAGACAATTGCAATTGCTTCTGGGTCTCTCACATTTTTGCATTTCTTACAAGCAGTAATACTGACAGCTGTTTTTCTAGATCATCTTTTTAAAAGCATTTATACAGTGAACAGGCTTGTAAGACAGAGATACTGACTTCCTCTGGGGTAGAGGGTATATTTGATATCCAGTATAATAAGATAATGTCTCCCTGTGTGGTAAAAGATGGGCAGGATTGCTTGAAGCCTTTTATAAATGATTAGCCTTTCCTAAGCTTGATATTTTCTTGATTATGATGCAAACCCCACTGTTTGTGGAATATCTGTCTAGCACCCCTTGCATTGCTCCAGTGGAACTTAGTGGGCATGGGAGAACGAGTACAAACATGAAACTCCTGCTGCCTGCTGTGCCATGCATAACAAAATCTTTTGTCTTTGACCCAAGAGTCTCATGACTTTTTATAGCCTCCATGAAACTGTGGCACACCAACATATTAACATATAATAGGGTAAAATCTTTAAACTCTTCACAGTTCCTGACAGTTTCTTTTATTTAAAATATATCCATCATTTTTATGTAATAAAATGTGCTTTTAAATTATTTCATAAAATTTTCCCATATCCCATACACAGGATCCCAAGGGCATTTTCCTATCCTTTCTTTCATTAATATTGTAGATTTGCTTTTACATCTATAGACCAGTTTATTTTTAGCATGATGTTTGTGCTATAGAGATAAAAGTTATTTTCTCCACATAGTGAATCAATTTGCTTAACATCATGTAACAAATATTGGATCCTTTGTCATTGATTTTTGATGCTAGCTAAACTAATTACAAATTCCTATATAAAAAAGCATCTGCTGAACAGGCTTTTCTATTTAGTTGGTCTCTTTATCTTTTCCCATGCTACTGGCATAATCTTTTAGTTAATATACTTTTGTCATGTATCTTTGTACAGTAGAATGAGCCCTCCCGGACATGCGCTTTTCACTATGTGCTGTAGATTCAGTTTTTCATGTATCCCAGTAAATTCTAGTTAGAAATTTTAATTGGAAATATTGAATAGTCAATTCTACATAAATTGGAGAGAACAAGCATACAGTTGTGATGCTTACCACTTGTTTTGGCCTTCATTAAAGTTCTTTAACGGAGTTTTTAAAATGTGTAAGTGTACATGTGCATCATATGTACATATATGAGTATTTATGAAGGTCTTATGCTTTTTATGTTAACATGTATCCGAGATATTTATGTAAGCACTATTCAATTTTTTATTTTATATTGATATGTTATTACTGATGTCAAGTGGTGCAATGATCTTTTATATTGATTTACTTCTTGGTAAAGTGCTGAATTCTTATTGGCCTAAACAATTTTTTTGCGTGGATTTTTTTTTTTTTTTAGTTTTCCATGTAGACGAACAGGGCATCTTCTAACAAGGTTTTCATCTCTTCACTTTTAACCTCATCTCTCTACATTCTTTTTGAAAAATGAATAAATAAATGAGTTTTTGCATTGATCAGAACCATTAGTATACTCTCTTTTAAGTCTTAATTCAAATATTATCATCCAACTATTTATTTAAAATTTAACTCTCACCAAGTACTCTCTATCCTCATCTTTGTTTTCTTCTTTACATAGCACTCAATACTTACAAATATAGTACAATTTATATAATAATTTTACCTACTATCTGCTTCTTTTAGAATTTAAATTGTGAGGCCAGGATATCTTTGTTTTCTTCACAACTGCATTCCTAGGACCAAACAGAGTACTTAGCACATATTAACAAAAATTTGTTGAATAAATATTGGAAAGAAGACATGGTAGTAGGTGTTCTCTTTTTATTCTTGCAATTAAAGGGAATGGATCTAAAACATGAACAACTTTAATAACCATAGCTTTTATGGTATTAAAGATACTTTTATCTTTCACAATGGAGAAAATTAAAACATTTTAAATATTTGAAAAATCTTCTGAGGTTTTTTATTTTGCCATGATCTTTCTTAATTCTTTGAAGGTGAAGCCATTCTATTTTGCTTAGCTATTATTCAATGACTTTGTTTGTTTCTTTTTCTTTGCTTCAGTTATTAATTGATCCAGACTGAACAATTTTCATTTGTTATTGAGTTTGTTGTGATATGGACAGTTCTTTCATATAACTTTTATTGACTTCATAAAATAATGCATGTTTTATGGTATCCACTCTTTTACTATTGTTTTATTGCTGAATATTCACTAATTTACCAATAACTACCTTTCACAGTTGCTAGTATTCAACCTGGAAGGTGAAAACTAAAAGAGCAGTAATATATGTCTGTTTTGCTTAAAAAAATCCCTTTCAAAATAGTAATGCAAAAGTCTTGCTTTCTACCTTGAAGTTTGCTAGACCCTTATTCTATTTCCAATCATTCCACAATTTCCTCTTCTATTTACCTCCATCAAAATAATTCTAGTGCTTCTCAAAAATGTATAAATATAAATCCATGACTTTAATCCATGGTTAGAGAAAGATCTTTAATCCATGGTTAGAGAAAGGTCACTTTTACCTTGTAGAGTGTCAACCATCTCACAAAGTGACTTGTATCTATTAAGAGCGTGGGGAAAGTTTTAATACTTGATTTCCAAGTGCTTACTATTAAAATCAAGATATATACATGTATGTGTGTATATATATATGTACATATATAATTTTCATACTTGTAACTCTATAGAAAAAGGTAAATCAATTTAATAGGCATCTTGAAAACTAAGTTATTCTTATTTTCTCTTCAATCTTTAGTTTTTTACTTTCACATTTTCTGTCTTTTAATATCTGGCACAGTGCCTGGCACAAAATAGTGGGATTTTGTTTATTTGTTTGTTTGTTTGATTGACAACAGGGATTGAACCCAGGGATACTCAACTACTGAGCCAAATCTTCAGCATTTTTAAATTATTTTTATTAGAGACAGGGTCTCATTAAGTTGCTTAAGGCCTTCACTAAGTTGCTCAGGCTTGGCTTTGAACTTGCAACCCTCCTGCCTCAGCCTCCCAAGCTCCTGAGATTACAGACATGTACCACTGTGCTGGGTGAAATAGTGTCTTAATAAATAACTACTGACTAAAACAGTCAAAAGTTCCCAAGTATGGAATCAAGTAATAATTTTTATGTTTTAAAATACAGAATTAAGTATATCCACTTATAGTAATAAACTACAATAATTAACTTTCACGTCACCTGTAAAAATGCAAATTTAGGTGTAAAAACATGTCAGTGAAAAGGAGGATCCGGAAAAGTTTTGTACTTTTGTGTTGAAGGAAGTCAAGGTGACTTAATTTTATGGCTCTCCTTCACATTTAGCAGGCAAGTGACAGGCATACACATGAGATGAACTTTTTTTTTTTTTTAATATGGACGTGAATAGACATGATTTTCTGATGATCAAGTATGAGCAATGACAAGGCAATTTGATTACCACTTAAAATAATTGACTCTGGTTCTGAGAAAATCCAGAGCTTCCTGAACTTACAGTGTGCGGAGTTCATTAGTTTCGTTGATTAGAACACAGCGAGGCCTAAATCAGAATCTGAATTCCTGCAGAGATGAAATTATCTTCACTCCATACCATGGCCAATTCCTAAATCCAAATAGCAATTCTGAGTGGTTGGTCTCAAGATGATGCAAGTGAGAAGAGGGTGCAGTTTTAAATTAAGCCTGTCATTACAACTGGAGGAACAATCATAGCTGTGACGATCATCACACTCTGGGCTGTGAAGCTTTCTTTTCTGCTATTATAGCTAATCTAAAACAATGCAAAACATTAAACAATCTTTTGAGTAAGGTGCTAGGGTGGAATGTTTTTTTCTTTTTTTTTTTTTTTTGGTTACGGTTCAAGTGAAACTATAGTCATCATAATGAAGTTGCATCTTTATTAAAATCTAATTCTAACCCATTAGATTTAATTGAAATAATTTAAACTTCAGGTGTCATATGCAAAATTAAAATGACAAATAACATTCTTTAGTATATGGCAGAATAAAGAATTACAGAATATATATACAGAAAATTTCAAACCAGGAAGAATAACAGTAGAACGAATCTTATTCTCTTTGCCTCCATATATAATTGTAATAATAATGTAGTGTAATAATAATGTACTTTGTTTTTGTTACTATTGTTGCTGCTGTCTTTTCTTTGCTTTCTTTTAGTTTCTGCTCAACTACAAATGATATTTTTCTATCCAGTAATACAAAAATGAAAAATTCTGGTTGTTTTAGTAAGAAAGAGAGAAAAAGATCCCTTGTTGCCTTTGTAAGCTTAATACATTATAAATTTAGTGTCAGTAAGTCAAGAAAAAAGAAATAGTCTGGCCAATTACTTGCCATTGTCATACTATTGTAATTCTATCTTTTTCAGAAATATTGGCAGAGACTTAAAGATTATTAAACTTTCTAACAAACATGATAACCACAAAGCAACTTAATTCACCTCAAGAAATTTTTACTATAAAATATCATGAAGGCAAAAAAAAAAAACTGTAATAAAAATTTTAAATTAAGTTTTAAACAAACGTTTTCAAATTAAAACAGTAAATAAAATACTCTTTAAATTTAAATTTTTCTCTTTATACTGTCATGATTTATATATTGCATTTGGAAATTGAATTTTTACTATAAAAAATAAAAATTCTGATCATGTATTGAATTATTACCTACTTGAATGGTTTGTTGTAAGTGAACATAGGCCAAGATTTTGGTCACAGCTTTGATATTTTGAAGTGTTTTGTAGAAGGGCCCTCATCATGGGTGTGTCTAATCTTTCCTCATGACTAGAGTTAAATCATGCATTTTTGTCAGAAGTACTCACATAAGTGATGCTCTAGCCTCAATGCATGATATCAGGAGGAATACAAATGAAACTTTTTAAAGAAAATATTCAACAGCTTCCCTGCCATCTCATTGAATAAAATGGCTTCTATTTTTCTATAAAAACATTTTCATAATTTTAATACTTGTAATCATAATACTACTTTATATGTATTCAGCTTTTCTGGTATTTCAGCCTTCTATGTTTTTGTATCACTTCATAATTGCCATTTAATAATTGCTTAATATTCAACTAAGCTGATGCACCATAATTTATTTTACCACTTTCTATTATAATGCATTTAGCCATTTTAAATGCTTCATTATACTTGCTATTAAGTGAATAAAAACCATATATGTTGCATACTTTTGATGGAACTATTAGATTCAACTACACAATAAAAATTATAGTGAAACATTATGCTAATATAAGCTAACTTCTTCTGTATTCTTAAGTCTCATGGAAATATTCCCCTATGCTCAACCTACTGACCTACTAATGGAAATTTTTCAGCAAGCAGGATCTGGTAGGAAACATGAATGAGATCAACATGCATTCATTCTCAGTCCTGGAAAATAATTTTGTATGTAGTTCTTATTGACACAAACTCAAGTCTTGTCAGTTTTGTTGATGGGCCTCAGAGTGCTTTTGTATATAAGTCTGCTTAGATAAAATGTGATTTAAAGGCCTCAGATGTGTTTAAAATTATCATTTAAAAAGAAATGACTTATTATGGAGATTCTCTCTCTCTCTCTCTCTCTCTCTCTCTCTCACACACACACACACACACACACACACTAGGAGCTTTTCTTATGCTTTCTCCGATTCTTACACTAGAAAATACCTGTAAGAACTTTCTACATATTTATACAATTAAGGCAGTCATTCTGAATGTAACAGAACTATTGCAAGTGATCAGAAATAGTACATTGATGTTCTATAGCGAAGCCCTGCAGGTCCTTCATTACCATATGAAGTGTCCCATTTGTGCCAACTCTGGGCCTTGTGGGATTTTTCAGAAATAAAACCTTGAATCTGAAAAAACAACCAACATTAGGCTGGTTGTATTAATAATGCCAGATTCCCAAGACAGAAAAGATAGAAGAAAAGAAGAAAGGAAGAGTGATGAAGGACATCGTTGATCTTTTAAGCTAAGTAGTTACCTAGGCTCCCAGCAATTAATTATGACTGCATTTCTAAAACTTGTCCAACCACCATAATAAAGAGCCTATTAGAGAATCAATTGCTGAGTGGGAAGGAATTAGTGTGGTTCTAACTAGTTACATCAATGCTTAATTTGACTCTTCCCTGTATCTAGTCAACTCATAATTATCTTCTCTAATGGGTCTGAGGGAGGGGTGGGAACAGGTAGTTATGACACAGATAATACTGAACAGCTAAGAAAGCAAAATACTTTCTATTAGGATTTTGCATATATCATCTGATTCAGAAGGCATATGTTTATTTTTTTAGTTATGTTTTTCATAGACTAAATTTTTTGCAATTACCATGCTAATGAAAAATCATTTTATATTGCACTAATAGCTGGGAAAATATCCAAGGTTTTCAAATCTTCAAGGTAAAATTCAGGGGGCTGGGGTTGTGGCTCAGTTGTAGAACACACGCCTAGCAAGGCCCTGGGTTCATCTTCAGCACCACATAAAGATAAATAAAATATAGGTATTGTGCCCAACTACAACTAAAAGAAATTTTTTTTTAAAAAAAGATAAAATTCAGGAAATTGACTACTAGACTAAATGGCATGTATGCACGTATTTTCTGAAATGCTGTCTTTGCAATGTTCCCACTGCCTCAATTCAGGCCTCCATTACCACTTAAGCTGACTCCCATTACTCTCCTCTCCTGTATTCCTACTCTTCAACCCTGTAGACAAAAGGTAGCACAGTTATAGCTGTATGGGATGGTGCTGAGTTTCCATCACTGTCCCCTGACCCACCCATCATTCAGCAGCTGTGGGGGAAGATGCTTACTTCCACATTACCACAAACCCATCAAGGATTACATAGTCTGTATCAGAAGGCTCACCTACTGAAAGAACAAGTCCAGATAGTGATATGCCAATGGTAAATTCTTTGCTCTGTTGATCCACAGTTACATAGAACAGGTAATTGTCTTGCCAATCGACAGCCCTTCCAAATAGTCATGAAACCAGACAACAAGCCTTCCCCAGTACTACTAAACTGTGGTGCTCAGTCAATTTAGCTGATCTGAAGACTTCACCTTGACTTCCTGGAGCTGCAGAACAGCTGTTCTTGATCCTTCATAGGAGCTCCAGTAATTTGCATGTGGTCAACCTCCTACCATGCTTAACCATACTCAGCCCTACAACCATCCCATTCCCACTATTACTCTCTTTTCCTCTCCTCTTCCAGAAATACAGGTCTTCACTTTCATAATACTTTCTTTCAGCTGAAATACCACTTATTAGGAGCTTCTAACTCCTTCTTTCATTAAAGTATTAAAATAACATTTATGTGTTGCTTCATTCAGGTTGCAAAAATCTTACCTGCTTTCAGCTAAAACGTCTTTCAAAAAAGAAAATTGTTTTATCTTTCAAAAGTATTGATTTGGGGGCTGAGGTCGTGGCTCAGTGGTAACGTGCTTGCCTGGCATGCATGAGGCACTGGGTTCGATTCTCAGCACCACATACAAATAAATAAAATAAATGTTCATCAACAACTAAAAAAATAAACTTTTTTTAAAGTATTGATTTGGAGCCACATGTGATAGCACATGTTTGTAATCCCAGCTACTCAGAAGACTGAGTCAGGAGGATCACAAATTCAAAGTCAGCCTGGGTAACTTAGCAAGATTCTGTCCCAAAATTAAAAAAAAAAAAGGTTGGGGTGTAGCTCAGTGGTAGAGTATACCTGGATTCAATCCCCAGTACTACAAAAAAAAAAAAAAGTATTGATTTGGGAAGGGGTAGAGTTTCAAAGCCTATTTTTGAAGAAAATAGAAGAAAAAGACCAACTTTGTATTTCTGATACAGCGATCACAGTTCAAGTGTGGAAAGCAATGTAGCTACTCTGCTCTTCCAGGAAATAGGAGGTCACCTACAAAAAAGTTTAGTAAAGAAAAGCAAGGATATAAATATTTAATCTGTTATTTCAGGAGAGGGACTGTTACAAAACAGATTTCTCAGTTTTTTCCCAGCTCAGAACCCTTCAGTGACCTCATAGCATCCTTGGCATTAAGGCGACAGGCCCGAGAGTTCCATAACTTCCCACTGACCTTTCCAGTTCAGATTGTGTCACTTCCTCTGCAAGGCCAAACACAGCAAACTATTTTCCATTCTCCAAAAGCATTTTGAATTAAGTGGTTGTTAAATGGAAATGAACTCAGAAGCCTGACTAGAGACTCCAGGCCCATATTCACCAGTACAATACCTTGGTCAAGTTTTAAGTAGGAAACTTTATTTTCCTAAAAAAAAAAAAAAAGCAAAATAAAGTGTTACCTCTTACCTTGCCTTTTTAAGCTCACTCTTTAGAGATGCAAAGAAATCATATCATCTTTGCAATTTTCAAAATAATAAAGCACCACGCAAAAGTTTCCATGCCTATATAGTTCTCTAGGTGAGAATTAATATGGGGGTGAAGGATTATTTACTAAAATAATCGAAGGGTGATTTTTACCAGAAAAAAAATCACATTTTCCTTTTAATGTAACAAAATTATTGGATCATCCAAAATGGTATTCTGGGAGACAGGCTAGTCAGGTGCTTTCAATTTTTTTTTAGCATAATCCATTGTAGAATTCACATAATCCATAATTCATTCTTCCAGATCTACACATATGCAAATATTATTTCTTCACCTATATATTTAAATATATGCAAATACAAGTATGTATTTTCCTACTATGTGTGATGTTCTCAGATATTTGTATATTCTATTTCTCTTTGGCTCCTTTTTCTTTTCTTCATTATTATTTTGTCAATGCAGGCTGCAAACCACTAACTGGATTTCATGATCTGGTTTGTCTGCCTATAAAACACCATTGGATGTATCTTCTTCAACAGGGCCTCATCCAAGCTTTTCTGTCCTGTCCCAAATATCCAAAGTTTCTGGTACAGATAAAGAGATCCTGTTTCTAACATTATCACAGTACAACTTGAGGCAAAACTAACTTACACGTCTTTTTTCCTTTCATTGGAGAAAAGCCTTGTCTCCAGTTACATTTCTAATTGACCACGCCTTACCATCTCATGCTATCCCTGGGGTCTGAACTGCCAATCCACCTGGACCACAGTGAAGCCCCCTGAGCCCTCTCCTCTTTTGCCCACTGTTCCTGTTCTCTTCCTCACAAAGCAGCTGAGATGTTCTTGTTAAAGGCTAAGTTACATTATATCACTTTTTGGGAGATCCTCATGGATAGCTTCCTTCCCATGACATGTAAATCAGATCTGATCCCATACCATTTCTCACCCTACATTTGCCCCACCCATCTGTCCTGCTCACCTTTTCCTTCCCATCCCCCCCCTCCTCTTCTGCTGTTCACACCTGCTCACATCACTCCAACCCTGGACAAGCCACTTTATTTTCCCTCAGAACTCCAAGCCCTGCCACGAGCCACTTTCGAGGTCTGGAATCTTCCTCCCAAACTTCTGATACAGCATGATTTACTTACTTGCCATGCTGTTGCTGACTGCCCACTCCCCATCTGGAGAACATAAGCTCCGTGAAGGCAGAAAGCTGATTCACAGGTTTGCCCTAAGTAGCTATAAAAGTGCTCAGCATATTTTTTGGCACTGTATAAATACTGGTAGTTCAAGGAAAATATGTTAGCTGTCATTGTTGATATTATCAATAGCACAATAACACAAGATACTCTGGCCTCCACCTACCCATACAGAATTACACAGTTCTATTATTTTAGCATCAAGCAAAGTACACTAGCCATAGATGTAACACTTTCAATATAAACCTTACGCTGTAAGGGTGGGGGAGAAAAACATACTTAGTCTGTAAAGCTTAGGTAAATGTTTTTCCCCAAATTTCCCTTTCTAATAAACGATTAAGTCTCATATCTATGTTTCAGGTTTCACTGGGCCCTAGCTAAATATTTATAATAGGTATTTAGTGCATATTTTATAGAAAAGGAATTAAAAAATGTCTGCTTAGACACATTTCATTTAAATTACAGGCCCCTTGAAGAGTCAATGAAATAAATATCATTTTCCCTAACACGGGTCCAAAGATGGCTGGGTTGCTCTGTGAGATCCTTTTCATGCCCTCCTGAGGCACCCTGCTAAAGCAATGCTCATTCAGAACCTTCAGATGAGCCCATTCAAGACCACATAGGGTACATTTTTAATTATTAAACTGCAGACCATGTAATTATCAAACTGCAGACCGTGACAACGTAGGGATTCTTTAATGGCAATTCCCTACCTGTGTTAGCCACAGTTTCCCATCAGTGCCTCAATCTTCAACTGTGTAATCAGTTACAATTTCATTCAGTTGAGGATTAATCTCAAAGTCTGAGCCTGAGTATTTCTCTCATATAACACCACTGAGGATTAGCCAAAGCTGGATTCAAAGTCCAGAGATCAGGAGCAACAGAGGAGAGAAAGAATAGGGTAAGAAAGGACTGCCAAAATAAAGACTGGCTCACATGGATACGTCTGCTCTCTCCTCTTCACATCTATAAAGTTCTGGAAGACTGGTTTATTTTGGAAAATTAATCTTTCCTTTAGTACACATTACATTTTGCAAAAAAAAAGATGGTTTATATGAAAATGTCTACATAAAAATCACCATGTGTAGTTTATAAGTGCATACATATTACATAAAGCATAAGGAGAAAAATAAAATATGTTTCATATTTCTTCCCTTGGGCAGATTCCAACACTCGCCCCACCATTCAAATAGACCATTCAAACTCTGCCTTGTTTTGTTCCTTTTGGTGTGGGTGAGATTTATAGATAGCCTCAGGTAGTCATGTGGTAAAGCAATTTTAAGAACCACTATTTTACATTAGCTGTACCCATGGGTTCTATTTAATCAAGCAAGAAGCAGCCCTTCGTCCTAAAAGGGGGAGATCATCAACATAACCCCTCACCTGAGTTGGAATACTGTGTGCCTAAGTTAATAGCAAAAGTCCTCGTTCAGACTACCCAGGTACAAATCCCAACTCTGCTACTTACTAACTAAACAAGATTAGTATGTTAACTTAACCCTTCTCTGCCTCTAGATTTTGTTTGTAAGGATAGCAGCACCTTCCTTATAAGGCTATTTTAGAAATTAACTTAAACTGTACTATTTTAGTCTAGTTAGGTTTAGCTAACAATACCAGAGACTTGAACTATAAAAAATTTATTTTATTTTGCAAAGACACCAGTCCTTTTGGATTACGGCCCCACCTCTGTGGTCTCATTTAACCTTAGTTATCTCCCTAAAGACTCAAAGTCCAAATTTAGTCATGTCATGGGCTATGGCTTAACATGAATTTAAGGGATTACAATTCAGTACATAAAAGGTCTATACATATGATACCTGACATATAGTAACTTCACAATAAATACCAGCTCTCATATGATGTACTTTTACTATTCTACGAAACATATATATAAGTGTTAGGGTCAACATTTATCATTTTAGCTAGTTAAAATTCTAGTTTATAAGTAGAGGTAAATCTACACTAACAAATTCAAAGAATGTACTCATATAAAAAGACAAATGAGCATAGTTTCAATTCTAGGGTGATAACTAAAGAGCAGACATATACAACTTACCCATTAGTTCATGTAACACATTTTGAAAGACATTTGATTTTGTAATCTTGTACGATACACCAATTTTCAATGTTGTCAATCTAGAAACTATGAGCCAAATCCAGTGTGTGGCTTGCTTTGGTACAGCTTCAGTTAAGAATGTTCTAGAAATTGTTTAAGAGCAGCAAGAAAAAAACACACATAAGAAGATTGCTTCCGATTCCTTCGACAGCCCATATATTTGCTACATGCCTGTTTTCTGAAAAGGTTTTCAGACCCTGTTCTGTGTGAGTAATTGAGGCCTGGCCCTCCCAATGTATCCAGATCTTGTCATGTGAACACCTTCACATTCCTCTGAGCAATGCTTCATTTGTCACCCTAACATTTTCTTTTTATCTCTTTATATTTCTTACATTTTTTAAAATCCTTTTTATGTTTCTTTAGGGAGAAATAATTCTAAAGTTTCTGACACGTCTCACCATCTTCCAAGAAATAGGACCTTTTCTTGATGGCTGGTACCCAGCAATGGTCACAAAAGTTGGTAAGGGTCGTGGCATTTCTGAGTAATTGTGTCTGTTGTGATATTTCTTCTGGTGAGGCTGAGGCTGTTATTTCTTGTGACTGTTGGTCTACCCATTTTTGAAACCTCTTTTTTTTTTCCCTGCTTCAAATTTGCCCTGGGCTGGAGAAAGAACGAAAACACAAACTATGATTGAAGAACACTTTCTACCGCTCAAGTTTCACTGGATTATTTTCATTTGTTAGCCTCTTTAATTCTTGTAACTGTGTAGTTATTTTTGCTCTACAAATTAAGAAGCTGGGCCTCAGAAGAGTTAATCTGCTTGAATTCAAGCTCAAGTTCTTCTAGCTTCAAAATTCAAGTCCTTTCATCATAGAAACCAAAAAACCCAGTGGAATAAACTGTACATAATATGAGAGTAAATGGACTAAAACGACATTTCTCTGTATGAGGTGCCCAGTGTTGATGTGTTCTGAGACGTGTGTTTTGTTTTCTTCTCAGTTCTTAGCAGTATTCCAGATAGTTCAGTTGTCTGACAAACAACTTGTAAATTAGTGAGGTGCTGGAATAACACTTTCCTTGTTCAAATATAGCCTTGGACATCGTTCATTGGCTACAGCCACTCAAATGTAAACACTAAGAAACTGTACATTCTTCATGACAGAGAATGTCCAAAAAGGAGTATGGTTATGTGATTATGAGACTACATGTGTGTCTGTTGCGTATATGAACATATACAATGCATGCACTCACATACACTCCCACACACGGTTTATTCAGGTATCCACCTTGGAGGCTCTGAACTACAGTTTTCCATTCACTTGTGCTTTACAATTCCAGTCTTCCCCTGAGACAGATTTTAACTTAAATTCTTGAAATACATCTCACTTCCACTCTTCCTCAAAACATCCTGCACAAAAAGCAGGACCTTGTGCTAAATGATACCTATCTAAAACAAACAGGAGAAGGAGCTCAAAGAATAAGAGTTTATAAGCAGGAGTTCAAAGAATAAGAGTTTATAAGCAAATTGTTTTGGAGTATTTTTAAAAATTCCCTAATACCAAATTACCTAAATGGTGAATTATGTTAATTTCTATATATATCATCACTACATAGGTGCGATATATGATTGTGTTTACACAAATATTTCATAAAACTCTGGAGAGCACCATTAGTAGTAGCACCAAATTAATGGTGAGAATCAGTTCCAGGAATGTCTGAGTGTCTCACCACAGCAGGGAGGGCACTCTGGGATTAAACAGGGATTGGAGATATGGTATGGTTTGGATGTGGTTTGTCCCTCAGGGGTTCACATGTTTGAAGCTTGGTCCTCAGTGTGGTGGTGTGAGAAGTAAGAGGTGGGGCCTAGGGGGAGGCTCTTAGGTCTTTGGTGGCAAGTCCTCAGAAGGGATTAGGGTAATTCTCATGGAATTTTGAGTTTCTTCTCATGAGAGCAAATTGTTATAAAATCCTGTCATTGTACATTGTTATGACTCAGATCTTAAATGACCCCTAAAGGCCACATGCTGAGAACTTGGTTGCCAATCTATGGCACTCACTGTTGGGAAATGGGTGGAACTTTTACGAAGTGGGGTCTAGTAGGAAAAGACTAGGTCACCGGGGTGCATCATTAACCCTAGCTCCTGCTCTTTTTCTGCTCCCCAGCTACCATGTGGTGAGCGGCTTCCTCCTCAACACACACCACATCATGAACACCACATCATGATGTGCTGCAGGGGCACAGAGCCAAGTGACTATGGACTGAAACCTCTCAAATGTGAACCAAAACAAGTATTTTCTCCTTTTATTTATTTTCTCCTTTTATTTATCTCAGGCATTTTGTTACAGCAACAGAAAGTTAACACATATGCTACCTACATGATATCCTCACCACAGCTAAGTGGATACCCTTGAACTTTCAGAACTGAACTAAATAAAGTTATTCTATTTATTTATTGCTTATTACCCAGCATTGGGTATTTCATCATAGTGATAAAAACGAGAAAAGTACAAGGTACAAGGGCAAGAATGATGGGGAATACATATTTCTCCCTGGTATTTTTCACAAATGGTTCATAATGAAAGTATGTGAAAGCTCTTTGTATCAATGAAGTCTTATTTTAGTCCTTTTTGCATAGTATTTATTTCCCTGTGACAAAGCAAGTGGTTCTTATCATTGTCCCTTAAAATAGGAAAGGTTGATTTCAGTTTAAAGTAGAAGGTGGTTAAAGGGAATCCTTTCCTGGGTTTTGGGTTCCAAGACACTGAATGAGTTCTTTTAGGGTGTTTTGCTAGAGGCAACTAATGAGGCAGGGGTTAGGAATAGAACAGCTGAGAAGAAGAACTGATTCTTCTATACAGAGACATAGAAATTGCTGCTTTTCCAACAATAGTGACTTCTGCTTCCATCTAGGGGTACTTCCAAAGAGGAGGGAAGACTTGGAAGGAGGATACACAAAAGGAGCATAAGTGCTAGGCACTGTCCCTTGGCACTGAGAAAGTTCCAAAACAAGCTCCTTCAAAGACCCACTATTGAGGATGATGAGAACAATGGATTATGATCATGACATCCTAAATATAATGGAATCCTTCCCTCATTTTTCAGATACCATAATTTTCACATTCACGTCAAAACTAGAGAAGGGAAGAGGCCCCAGTAAAACAAATGGAGTTTCAAAGTCCAATTATTTTGATTTAAAATAATGAAGAAATATGGTGTGTCTTGAAGTGTTAGGTTGTAAACCAGAGTCCCATACACGTACATGGCTAATAAGGACTCTTTCCACATGTTCAAATCAAAGGGCTCTCACAACCTCTGCTGGGGCTTGTGCTGCTGAGAAACAAGCTCAGCATTATTATAGTCAGAGTGAGTGATGCTCACTGGAATGATGCAGTTCCAGGGCTCTCAAGGTGACCCAATTTGCAACAACCTCCTTGACTGCCCAGTGTAATAAACTACCACTCTCTCCTTCACGTTCTATAATTCTTCAATTATAACTTCAATATGATCACAAAGGGTCCTATTTTCAACCTTTAATTCTAACTTCACAAAAATAATTTTTTACTTTTTCCTAATCTTATAATTATCTGGCTCAGCAGGCAACCCCAAAATGTTCCCATACAGATAATTATGTCATTATCTGCTAAAATCTCATCTTTCTCTTAGAAAACACTTTCACGAAGTCACCTGGCTGCGTTGCAAAAATTTTGTTCTTGCAGGACCCCTTTGCCCTACCCAACGTGATGCAAATTAGAAAAATATAATTCTTTTTAGTGTTCTGGTCATCATTAATTTGTTTATGCATGGATGTGTGACCCAAATCAAGCCTAGAAGAATCATTCCTGAGGTTTTCTTTTTTTTTTTTTTTTTTGCTTGTTTTAGTTTTAGTGGGGAGTGTTTTACTGGAACTAAAACTTTTTAGTTTAGGAAACTACAACATGCTTGGGAGCTGATGGTGCTCAGAAGGCTATGCCAGTCATAAAAAAGAAGGTTGTTTTTGCCTGGTGAGTTGGCACACCCCTGCAATCTCAGCAACTCCGGAGGCTGAGGCAGGAGGATTGCAAGTTCAAGACCAGCATCAGGAACTTAGCAAGACCTCGTCTGTAATAATACAAAAGGCTGGGGAGACAGTTAAAAAAATAGAGTGCCTCTGAGTTCAATGCCATTAGAGAGAGAGAGAGAAGAAAAAGAAAGAAGCTGCTTTCCAGTAGGAGACAGAAGCAAAGGCAATAGGTAGAGAGATGCTCTAGTGTTTTTTTCCAGTTTAATCAAAATGTATCTACCTACTCAAATATTTATCATTTATTCATGATGAGAAGATTTAAAATTGTTCCTTCTAGCCTTTGACACCCAGAGTACGTTATTGTCACCTGTTACAGTCACCCTACTGTGCAATGGCGCACCAGAACTTCTTTCCTTACCTAACAGTAACTTCCTATCCACTGATCAGCCTCCCCCCATCCCTCCCCACCAGCTCTCCCCAGCCACTGGTAACCACCATTCTACCCTCAACTTCTCTAAGATCAACCTATTCAGATTTCACAGGTGAGTGATGTCATGCACTATTTGTCTTTCTATGCCTGGTTTATTTCATTTAACAAAATCATCTCCTCCTCAATCCATGTTGTTGTAAATGACAGGATTTCATCCTTATACAGCAGAATCAAATACCATTGTGTAAATGTAAGACATTTTTTTTTTAAATTCATTTATCAGTTGATGGACGAAAGTTCTTTTCCATTTTTCCACTACTGTGAATATTGCTGCAATAAACATGAGAGCACAGATGTCTCTTGGAAATACTGATTTCATCCCCTTTGGATATATATCCAGTAGTGGGATTGTTGGATCATAAAGTTGTCCAATTTGAAATTTTTTGAAGAATCCCCATCCTATTTTGCACAATGGCTGTACTAATTTACATTCCCACCAACAGCGTGCTAATGCACATGGTATTTTTTTTGTGGTTTTTGTTAGCAGCCATTCTTACTGGACTGAGATGATATCTCACTGTGGTTTTGAATTGCATTTCTTTGCTAATTAGTAGGTCCAGTATTTTCTCGTACACCCATTGGTCATTTGCATGAATCCTTTGAGAAATGTCTATTCAGGTCTGTTGCCCATTTTTAATCGGGTAATATTTTTCTTTTTCTACTGAGTTTTCTGAGTTCTTCTTAGTTTCTGAATATAGTTGTTCCATCTAGTTTTTCTTAGGCCTGGCCTTCTTCCCTCCCCTTCTTTTAATTTTTAATCAACCTATTCCCTAGATTTTATGAGGTATTTCCAGTTGTGTCCCTGGCCTTTGGAACTTTAAGATTGTTGACTACAGCACTGTCTTCCACATTTCACTTCTTGTTTATCTTTTTTTCCTAGGATAGAGCGCTCAAGGTACAGCAAAGTAAGTTGTTGGGAGAAGTGAGGAGCAGAGAAAACTCGGAGCAGAGATGAGGTACTGCCAGGAAAAGTAGCCAAGGCAGCATTATGGTCCCTGAGGGGCAGGGCAAGGAGAAGAGAAGGGGCCCTGAAAGAAATATCAAGGAGAGAAACAACAAGTCTCTTTCGGCATTCTGCCTAACGCGCTGCTGCTGGGCCGAAGGAAAGTGAGTTTTTAGTGTTTTTGTCTGCACATATAATTGAGCAGATCAGGAAAAGCTAGAATTTTATTTCTTTCTTTTATGAATTAGAGTTATGAGCTGACAACAATACTGAAGGTTCCTTTTGTGGTCATATTGAAGTTGTAACAGGGGATTTGGAAGGGACAAAGGAGATGGCAGTATTTTATTATGGCAGGCAGAGAAAGAGATGGTTGCAAATTGGGGCCACCTTGAGAGCCCTTGAACTGTACCACTCAAGTGGGCAGTTGCCTTCTCTGACTATAATAATGCTGACCCTGGTTCTCAGCAGCACCAGTCCCATCAGAGGTCAGGAGAGCCCTTTGATTTGAACATGTGGAGAGGGCCCTTATTAGCCATGTATGTGTATGGGGATTTTGGTTTACAACCTGACAGTTCAAGACACACCATATTTTTTCATTATTTTAAATCAAAATAATTAGATTTTGAAACTCTATTTGGATTATTATTGGAGGCCTCTATAAGTCAAAGATACATTATAAAGAACTATTAATGCTGAAGTACTCAGAGTCAATCATAATTGTAAGATTACTTCTAAAACTATTATTTTTGGTCTTTCTTTTTGCCATTTATAATGAAATTTTTAATCAAAGCAGAAGAGTTGGAAATCTGGAAGAGTGAAGACCATTAACACTTGTTACATGTATCCTCTTAGAAACTCTTGTCTACTACATATATTGACATGTATAACCATCTGCAAATTTCAGGCACAAATCAATCAGAACAGATGCTTGCTGATGGTGGAGAGAGGTCTTAAACAACAACACTAAGCTTCCCCAAACCAGCCCTCTATGCCAGGCTTTACCTTGTAGTTGCTTTATCCTGAGGCCCTTGAAGGTTGTCAGATTTGGGGGAGGCACTGTGACGATAGTGATGGCGGTAGAGTTGCAGTGACTATTTACCAACTAATAAAAGATGCCTTTCAATGTTTTCACAGCTAATAGGACCATTTATACCAATATGAACTGCAGCTCAGCCTGGAACATACTGTGATGCTTCCTTATCATTTTTCTATGGTGAAACATGTTCCAATATGTGAGAGCTTTCTAACTGGTCTTTGGTGATGGGCATGCCAAGATCCCCACAATTCTTGCAGTGAGTAGGTGAGCCTGTGCCTCCAGATTCCAGTCCCCTCTGGCCAACTTGACGAGTTACACTATTATGATAAATGAAAACAAAAATCAGAGAAGCATTGTCATCCTCTTCATGGGCCATGATGTGATAAAGTGGTGTGAAGAAGCATTTTACAACATGGTTTATTTCCTTTCTTCTTTTTGCAGCACCTGAGATTGAACCCAGGGGCATTTAGCCTTGAGTTACAACCCCAATCCTTTTTTTAATTTTTTTTTTTTTTTTATTTTGAGACAGGCTCTTGCTAAGTTGCACAGGCTGGCCTCAAACTTATGACCCTCCTGCCTCACCCTCCCAAGTATCTAGGATCACAGGTGTGTGCCACCATGCCCATCTATAACATAATATGATTAACCAAACACCTACTTGTTGACTTACCATTTGTTTCTCTTTTTTTCACAATATGGTATTTTATTTCTAATGTATAAATCCATATCATATCTGGTTATTTTCTTAAGTCAAGTTCCTAAAAGATAAATTTTACTAACTTGGGGCCTAGTGAAGGCTACATACACATTGAGTTTCTCTACCATTTTTTGAGTACCTGAGGATATGGAATCTGGATTTAAACTTCCAGTAGTTAGAACTCTGACCCTTCACTTCATTAGATGTTTGGCATGAGAAATGTGACTCCAGACTTCAGCACACAGTTTCCTTGTTGAATAAGAGGATAATCATGATATTTTACCTCACCTGATTGCCCTGAGGATCAAATAAATTTATATATATGGAATACTTATAACAATCCTGGCTCATTACTATCACTTATTAAATATTAGCTATTTTCGGTAGTATTAGTAGTATTTTCACTATCAAAACAAATACATGAAACTTTATTTTTTTCCCTTTCAATTCAAAAGTATGGGAATTCGAAGCTTTGTATTGCTGTGATATAACTGTGCATAAAGATTTTTCTTTTAGATAAATGCGCATCAGTTGCTTATGAGACTGAATTTATGAGCTTACAAACATATGCTAGACATGTATATTTCACCTTTTACTTATTTTCTGTTTGGCTGTCTGTCCAATTCACAGTTTTTCTTTTTTTTAAGAACTTTTTCTGAGAGTCCAAAGTAGGTTGTTTCTTCATACTGGGCAAAATGAAGACTAGAAGTGCCAAAGTAATTGGAACCTCTCCCACGTGCTCTAGATAGGGAATTGTGGTTTTACAACCCCGACTGCCCGTTGTAATCACCTGGGAAACTTTAAAAGCTTCCAATGATTGAGCCACACCCCCAGAGACTGTAATTTAATTGGTCTGATTTAATTATCTGGCATAGGGATTGTTAAAAGCTCCCCAGGTGATTCTAACATGCAGCCAAGACTGGGAACCATGGTGTAGGTGGATACTGATTAATTCAGGGTCAATTGGGTATGTCTTATGATGTCGAGTGCCAGTGACAATTACTTTCATAACCAGTCATCACTCCAGGCCAACTGAGTCAATTGCCATGGTAGAAACTGGCTACCAAATCTTCTGAGAAAGAAACCAAAACATCTGATCTAGCTGGATTTTGCAATATCTTGAGAATTCTGCTCTGGATAGTTTCTTTCACTTTCATTTTTTTTCTTTTTACAAATGAATGCAAAAGGTACACCTTTATTTTAATGGTAGAAAAGAACACTACACGGATATTTCATGTTCTTGACTATGTGTCTTCCACATTTTGCCACTACTGATGAAGCCATCAGTACAAACAAAATTAAAAATCACAACAAGATTAAAAATATACAAAACAGACTGAACAACTTTGATCTTTTATCTGCCTTGAGTGGAAGTGTCTTGAGATTCAGAATTTCAAGGAAAGAACAAAGAATTTGAGAAATTGTCCTTAAACTGGGAATATTCAACTGCGATGCAATTCAAGGGGAAGATATAAGAACAGCTTCAAAGAACTCAGAAATCAGGAAGATGCTGATGTGTTAAGAAAGCCTACGTTATTTGCTTCTGTGGTTTTGAAGATGTAAATAGAAACAGCTATAGCAGAGAAGTTCTATAATTAGCTTTCATCCTGATTCCAAAAGTTGCTTATTATAGAGCTTTTAATAGTATGTAAAAGCCACTGTTTAAAAACTCTTGGGTTGAGCTTTCTGGCACTTTAATGAAAAAATCATTATTTTCAAGCTTTGTGGTTTCTCTAAAGTCATGTGCTAAACAAGTAGCAGTCCTCTGTAGCCCAAAGGTTTTTGGAGGGAATGGTGGATGCCCTGGTAATTTTCTTTTCCTCAGGCCTGGCTTTTTTTTTTTTTCAAAGCCAGAACAGGAGTTTAAATTAGAAATTAAATGAATTACCGATCTAAACTGTGGGTGTGGTTATGAAAAGACACTGGTATTTAGACCAACAAATGTGCTTTTAAACACAGTAAGCTTACCCAGTTGTTTTCCAAAACCACAACAGAGCACAATCTTGCTCATTTAACCATACCTCCCTGAAGAAACCACAACCTAGAAGACTGTCTTTTCAGAATACATTCAGCAGCAGGATGGGGCAACCACATCCTACCCGGAAAAATAAACCCTCATTGTTTCCAGTCAGCCTGAATCCCCCTCCTGAACTCCCCATCTACAGTGCTTCATGACTTGGTTTCCAAATTGATGAATTTATCGTAGGTCTATATCCCCTGGGATATGAATCAGACATCTGAGGAAGGTTTGGGAAGGAAACTGTACCACTCCAAACCACATTTCTTCCAGGTGCCAAATAGACCAGGTGAGAGTAAGAGAAACAAATCATGTCTGCAAGTGAAAGAATAGAGTGTGACTGGTGAGCAGTCAGAGAAAATGTGTTGAATTTTTGAGTTTCCCTTTAACATTTGTGACTAAAGGATCTGACCAGAACAATTGTAGAGAAGGAAAAGTTTATTGGAGGGCTCACAGTTTCAAAGGTCTTAGTCCATAAAAGGCCAGCTCCAGTCTGCAGGGCTCTAGGTAAGGCAGGACATCAGGGCATAGGAGTGTGAGGGAGAGAAGGAAATGGCTCACATATTGAATAGGAAGCAGAGAGACAGAGATTCCACTTGCCAGATACAGATACATAGCCCATAGCCATGCCCAACTCCCACCTCCTCCAACCACACCCCACCCCTTCAGTTATCAGTTAATCCCAGTCACCAGTTTAGCACAGTTTTGTTACTTACATATCAGGAAAAAAAAAAAAAAAAAAGTCCTAGACTAGGCTGTTGGGTTCTAGATGGGAATATGTTTCCTGGTGTACCCTTCAATTTGCAAAGATGGCAAAGACTTGGGAGTATACATTATACAAATTAGTCAAATAAGATTAGTTCTCGGCCCCTTCTAGAATTCAGATTGCCATTCCATGAAACTCTGGAATTCCTTTCAGCTCACTTGAACCCATCTAATAAAAACTTAAAAACCTCCCAGCAGTAGTTCTCAGGATTTCCCAGTTAGCAAAATTATCTGTAGTGAATTTTTAAAATTAGCAATAGGTAAGACCCACTTTACAAGATAAGAATCAAAATCTATGGTGTTCCACACCTTGAAGAAATACCCATAAGTGCATAAGTTTCTTATGCACAACCAAGTTGAGCACCTCTGTATTTGGAAGGATAAAAAGGATCAGGATTGCCATAGGAAACTAGCTTTGGTAAGGGTCAAGGGACAAGAGATTTTTTAGGATTGCTCCAGATGACCTCAGAAGTCCCTGTAGAGGAGCCAAGATAAAATCATTTACTATGTTCTAAGGAACAAGATTGGTTACAAGAAGGACACTCCAATTGGAAAAGGTCTTCTAATGTCAAAGAAATGTGCCCTTGAAAGCATTATTCCATCCAACTTGATTCTGCAAGAGTTTAAACTGACTTTTGTTTTTTACTGTTTGTAAATTTGACCAAAAAAAAAAAAAAAGTAAGTCCTTCAACTAATTTAGAAATACTTGTACTTTCTATAGACTTTTCATGTAAATATCTTCATTTTTATATTTGTCCTATTATAAATTATTCCCAAGAATGATTCCATTCATAATTATTAGCCAAATTACTGTTCATAAATAAATTATATGCAGTTTGATGGAAAGGAATATACATGGGAAGGGAAGGTTGCATCATATTTATTTGAGTTTCTTATATGCATCTTTTAATGGATTATTTTTCTTTTCATTTTGCTGTTGAAGAAAACTGAGGTACAGATGGAAAAAAATCTATACAGTTAGTAATAGAATCAGGATTTAAACTCAAGTCTGGCTGATTCCCTAGTTCCCATGTGTGAAATTGCATTATACGAGGAAGCAAATGTCCTTAAAGGGATGTGATCCAATATGTTCTGTCTTAGAAAATAATTGTGTTTTCACAGAAGGATAAAGATGATAAAATTGGATGTCTAATAAGACATTTTCTTCTCTCTCCTCTTCCCATTATTCATGAAGTACTACTTTCATGATGACACTTTAAGAAAATTTTAAGGGAGTCCCTTTTTTTAAAAAAAAAAAATCTACCATCTTCTACAACTGCTTTTTAAACTAATTAAGAAAAAAACAAAAGAGTAAGAGCAGATGGGGCCAGATTATGGCCTTAATTGTGGAAAAAATTTAGGTTGAAGGATATGACTTACATGTGGAAAAATGTGGGCCTTCTAAAATTGAACCCAGCATTAAGCAGTTCTGTCCAGTCGGGCACACAGAAGCCCCTGTAAAACTTGAAGCTTGAGGGAACAGAGATTTATTTCTTCCGTGTCCAAGCTTAACTTTTAAAAGAAAATGAAGAGGAAAAGTCAAGGTGTCTAACTGATCAGTCGGATAAATCATCCCACCAGGAGCAGAGAGTCTAGGATAGGATAATATAGCCATGGATCTCCCTTTCCATGGGGAAAAAAAACCACTGGACAAGGGAAAAAGTGTTTCTCCTGGACAGAAACTGCCAGAAATTTTTTTTCATATGTTTGATAAAAATTTATAAGGAAACACCCGAACTTTAACTTTATTCACTGAGTTTCCAAAAAGCTAGCAAAACAGCTACTATATTCATATATTTACAGTCCTGTTCACTAAACCTAGGAAATGAAAAGGCTCATGTGGAAAATCATTTAATGTTAATGTTTCTGATATGCACTAATAAAACAAATATTCAATCTGAAGGTTTGAAATGACATGAAGTACTGTCATTCGGTGTCCAGAGTGAATAATTATTTAATTACACCTTTAAAAAATGATTGCTTTTTATTTCCTCCATCTCTGGTAAAAGTTGCTTTGAGTGAGGGTATGAAGCAACAGTATTCACAACAGAAATTTTCACTGATATGCTACATAAATGACAGCATTATTTACTTATCTTTTGGTTATTTTTTGGTTAAATACAATAGTTTTAGGTGTTGCTTAGGTTCAAGGAATATGTCCACTATTTGATATTTGTAAACATGGGAAGTCGTTGTTTGTTTGGTAGTCTGCTTACATCAATATTGCAGAATCACTTCAAATATGAATTTAATTTCTTAAATGATTTCCTACAATTTCTTTCTCTGCTTGAGTTTTTAGCTTGCATATAAACAATGATGTATAGTATCAATGCCAATTTTTTAAATAATTTACATCAACCTCCTTACCCTACCTTCATAATGTTTCTATATCAGATTCCCTAAATTTGAGCCAATATTTGTCCAATATAACATTTCAAAAATCAGAGAAATACTAGGGCTAGAAATACTAGGCACTGTGTCTAATACTCTCATTTCATAGATAAGGAAATCTGGCCCTAAAAGCATTAAGTGACAATGACAAAAATCACAAAATAAACTTATTTCCCAGAACTGGAAATGGAGCTAAATTCTTCTAACTCCTGAAAGGACTTTTCCATAACAGTTGTCTTATTTTATAGTTCACTTTGATAATACTGATTTCTAGTTTCAAAATTCTAACTCCTCGATATTTTTCAGTAGTAGTTCCAATTTTTGCAGTTCAATTTAATTAGTATTATTTTTATTTCTTAAAATCTAGTACAATTTTACAAAAGTAGGGGTTTAGTTTTTTACCATTTTTACAGTAGTATTTTTACTGCAAAAAAATAAAGATGTCAAAAATTTTACAAAGCATTTGCTTTTCCCTCTGTTCAGTTCTAATTTTAGCACAGAATTCTGTGTGAAGGATATGCAGAGGCACTTTCCATTCACTAAATGTTTCAGTGAGTGCGTTTGTGTTTCCAGACTAGCTGTTTCATTTGGATTTGACTCCCATTACTTGCTTTTTGCAAGGGTCTCTACTGCTTCCAATGTGACAGTCACATGGTAATGTTAGATTGGGAGTTTCAGCTCAGATTACACAGTTAGGAGCACTTGTGTTTACTTACTTTTCTTTGGTGAAAAGCTAAAATGTCCCTTTCTGTTTATTCCATTAGAAGATGGTTAAATGCACTTCCCAAATAAGAAGACCTTGTGTTCCACTTGGCTGAGAGCAACTTCAAAGTCTCTGGAGATGATCCTGTCTGTTCTCCAAGGTTCTCCTTGCAGTTTGATTGTATAAAACAAATCTGCTTCTTCTCCGGACACACTTGGAAGTCTCTCCCCTCTCTTTTGTTCCCACTTGATGTAAAAACCTGCTCAGCTGCTCCAGATCAAAAGAGAACATTCATTTCCTAGCCAAAGATTTTTTTTTTTGTATTGAGCAAGGTTAATTAGATGGTTCCATTTATCTTTCAAAATTTGAAATCCAGTTTTGTCTTTCTCATCAATTATTCTCACCAATATGATGTGGTCATTTTCCTTCCAAAGATAAACATAGAAAGAAGGGCTTTGCTGTTTAGAAATTTCTTGTTGGAAAATAAACTATAAAATGCAACATAACAGAGCATATGTCAACGCAGTGGGAAACAACCTGTTCCAAAAGGAATAAGCCTAATTTTCTAACCCATTGGTGTGTAGTGACTGGACTTGGATCAAGTGCAAAGGAAGGCAACTGAGCATGTCGACTGCCAGAGGAAGGGGACATTTTAATAATCCTGCCCTTCTCAGAAGCACATCTATTTGATCTGAGACCCGCTGAGAGGGGAGGACAACACAATGCTGTAGACGGACTACTTTCCTATCAGTTTCTTCTAACTCCTTTCATGTTGGCTTCAGCTGCAATGCCCTGTGTACACAAGCAGAGACTCCATCAGCAACTCCCAGAGTCTCAGGACTAGGGAAAGTTGGCATCATTGTCTTTGAATCGGGTTAAATTAACTCTGGTTAAAACAGTCATATAATTGCAGCAGGATTGCATTTTTAAAGTTGATTATTGGTTCACTTCTCCTTTCTTTTCTACCTGTGTAAACCCAGGCTAACAATCTGAATTGGCAATCTAAAACACACTTTCTAAATGTCCCTAAAATCCCCTGCCTCCATCTCCTTTTTGTCTTTCCACAAACTTCAGCCAAACAAAAAAAAAAGTAGAATAGAATTTCACAGGAACTGTTAGAAAGCCAAAAATGTGCTAGATGCATTAGGTTTATGTCAGATCTAGTATCCGTAAGAAATAAGACATTCAGGAAAAGTTTAAGAGTCACATTCATTCTAAGGGGATTCAGTCTTTGGAATGGCGCCTTAGTTGACAGCAAGAATGATGTAGGAAGGATTACAAGTCACTTGTTCCCCAATTAGATCTCATTTTCCCTGATAGCAAAATAAAACCAGGTCCCTACACAGCAATAAAATTCATATTCCACTGATCAGTCAGGTTCTCTATTGCTGATTAGGTTTCCTAATAAAGAAAGTTCAGTAGTATCCCTAATGAGAAACGCTTCAAATTTGATGGATGGAAAGAGTTTGAGCTTCTTTAATAGGACTATTTTAGTTCAGATCTTTAAGGCTCTTGGCAAATTGACGGTGCAGTAAGGTTTCAGCATGTCCAGTCTGGTGGTTTCCATGGTGGGGGTGCAAAGCCATTAGCCTGGAGCTCCACAACATGGCAGAGACAGATGTGGAAGGTCACAGGTAGCATGGCATATGGGAAAGTTTGGCAGAGCTGGATGGTGGCCCGCATCTGCACATGACTGTATGATCCTGAGTACTTAATTCCTTGAGACCCACTTTCCTTCTTTATAAAATGGAGAATGCTATACTAAAGATCTCATCCTGGTGAAACCACTATGGTTCTAGAAACAGGACAAATCAAAACTTTTAACCACACTGAAACTGGCTTCCCTCCTGAGGATACGTCAGCCAAAACACCACAATAACAATAGTGTGTGAGAAATGAGTGTGGGACGTACCACCCCTTACCAGGAATTGCTCCCCTTCCCACGACCAGCAGGTCCCTAGGTTTTTCTATTGCCATAGCTGGGAGGTGTGTAAGAAGAGAAACACGTGGACAAAGCTAAAGACCAGTTACCCTCTTCTTAGACCCATGGTAGAACTCTCTTAAAAACAAGAGTGGCAAAGGTGAAATGGTCACTAGAATTTAATGTCAGATTTCCTCCTTGTTCTTCTGCTTATTTTCATGGGAAAAGCTATTATTTGCAACCGAGATTCCAAAGCTTCAGACACTTGCTCATAATTTGTTCTTCCTAACCTGTATGTGTGACAGGTTTAGTAAGGAGAGGGGAAACTCAGCAGTTCTCTTTATATAAACTCCAAGAAAGCAGGGTTTCTTGTCATCTGGGTTCAATGCTTATCTCCACAGTTATAGCAATGGCTGACCCAGAACAGTATTTATTGAAGAGTGAATTAATACATTGAAAATAATCATGTTATTCAAAGCTCGTTAGCAATTGATTGCATGATACAAAGGAATTGTAAAATTATTAAAACATTTTAAAATGTTGTATGTTTTATTCCTTTGGAATAACCAAATGAAAAATAAAAGAAATGGCAAAAATGTGGAGCATTTTAGTCACATAATGAATGAAATCAGCTTTTAAAATGACATTTGAAGATTAGACTCCATTCGTAATACGTTTTTATCTGTGATAAAAATACAACTTTAGAAAAAATGAGTTGGAATCAAATTTCTAGAAGACAGTCTTCCTGGAAGATGGACTCTACTCAAAAATAAAGACCACTGGGCCATGAAGACTGCTCGGGAAATTCAGCGAGTTATCTGCTGTTATTCCCACAAGGAGATGTGGGAAGTTTATACTTTTCTTTTGTACTACAAAAGGAGAATTCCATCGTGTCTCCTGTGGACTTGGTATTATGGATGGGGCCCAGATAGTGAGCATGGAAAAGCAATATGGAAAAGAGGTCCTGGGACAGCAGGAAGTTGTATTTCTTTTTCTTCAAGAACAAGGATCTAATATGAACTTTGTTCTCTGTTCCTGTTTTCTCCCTTCATCCTGCCTCTTTCTCCATGTAGCACAAAAAAAGAGGGTGGGACAGATACTGACTTTCAGCAGGAAGTGTGGACAGCAGGTCCCTGAGCCACACTGTACCAAGGACAAGGTTGAAAGGGAGCAGCCACCTTCAAAGTCCTTCCATTCTACCAAGCACTGTTGCTCTGCAGAGAGGGCAGTCAAGGGCACGTGCTCCAGGGATAAGTTGGAGCCCAGACTTAGATAAACACAATGTAGACAGAGTACTCTCCTGGCCCTGCCCAGTTTCTTCAGTGAAGTCTCTCTCTCTATCTCCCCTCTTTCCCTCCTGGCCAACACAAAACAGACAGATGCCAATCCCAAGAAAATCAACTTCTACTAGCAACATGGTCTCAGGCTCCTTGTTTCCCTATTCTCTTTTTTTTTTATTATAAAAAATTCCATTCAAAGATCCTCTGTCAGTTATGTGTTCATGTGATTACAATAATTTTCCCATGAGAATATGACAATCAGTGAATGTTTGTATCCTTAGGAACATCTGGTGTTCAATTCAAGAGGCATTCTAATTCTTAATATGCAGAGGGGTGATACTTCTAAACAGAAGGTTTTATGATACCAGAGTCTTTCATTCATGCAACTTCTTCCAGAGAAGACAAGGCACAATGAAATAAATCAACCAAATTATCTCATTTGATTTCCATAAAATGATGAGGTAAGCCTTGTTATTTCTAAACTTTTTAATAAACTAAAATTCAGAAAGGTTATAAGCACCTTGCCCAGAGCTATGTAACTCCATATTCCAAATACTATATATTTTTTTGATTCACTGTACTGAAATTTTTAATGTGAATGTTAAGAAATATAGGCTTAAAAGATAATGAAGTCTTTACTGTGTGGAATATTAGAACATAGTACGACCATTTTGCCTAAAATAGCAGGTTCTTTTAAGCTAGAAAGACCTGAATTTGAATCCCATCTAACTATTTCCTAAACTAAATGAAGGGTCTTTATATTTCTGAGGATCCTTCCCCCTCTCTGTCCAGTGAGGGAACAATGAATTAATGTATTTAAATGCCTTGTGACAGTAGGCACAATCTTCATTTAATGTGTCATATTTTTGAGAAGTGGAAAAAATATCTTATTCTTTGGGAAACATATTTAGATTTTTAAAAAGAAAGAAATAAAAAAGAAAAAGAAAATGTGAGGGTAGGCCCAGGTCCATCCTGCCACCAGCAGACACCTGCCAGGACCATCTCCGCCAACCTGCTCTGGGTCCAGATGCAGGGTAGATCTGAGTCCGCCACCCCACTAACTACCTGGGAGCCTAGGTCTAACCCACTTCCATCTTGGGACACTGCAACATCACCATTGCCTTCCCCATGCAGTAGCCACTACCTTTTGACAACAGACAGGGCCTATAAGCAGCTGTATCTAAAAGCAGGCATCCCAAAGACAGTGTAAAGCCCACCCTTTCAGTCCCATCTCTGAAAGAGGTTGCATTCATCTTGGGGCACCTCCACTGCTATCTCAAGATACCTCCACTATTGCTGCCACAACCTTTAGTTACAGTAGCATACATCAAGGGGCACCTGCAGGGTCTGGAAGCCCAACATCAAGGTGAGGTACAGATAATCTGCATGAATACTACAAGATTATAGGATAGAAACTGTAATATCTCAGATCCACACTGCATGAAAGGAAAACCCATAGACAATGTGAAAAAACAAGGGAGGAAAGTGCACAAACAAACCAGGACACTACAATAACAGAACCCATGGACAGCTAAGTTGATGAAATGACAGAGAAGGAGTTAAGAAGTTTCATAATTAAAATGATCTGTGAATTAAAGAATGAACTAAATGAGCAAATACAGGCAAAAGTTGATCACTCGAACAAACAGATAAGAGAGCAAATACAGGTAGCAGAAGATTACTTCAAGAAAGAGAGACTCTAAAAAATTAATCAGAAATCATTGAAATGAAAGAAACAATAAACCAAATAAAAGTAGAAATAGAAAACATAACCAACAGACTAGATCACTTGGAAGACAGAATGTCAGATAATGAAGACAAAGTATACAATCTGGAAAATAAAGTTGACCACACAGTGAAGATACTAAGAAACCATGAACAGAATATCCAAGAATTATGTGACAGCATCAAAAGACCAAATCTAAGAGTTATTGGGATAGAGGAAGGCATAGAGTTTCAAACCAAAGGAATGCACAGTCTCTTCAATGAGATAATATCAGAAAATTTCCCAAGCATGAAAATCAAATACAACAGGCTTACAGGACACCAAATGTACAAAATTACAACAGATCTACACCAAGGCACATTATAATGAAAACGTCTAGCATACAGAATAAGGATAGAATCTTAAAAGCTGCAAGAGAGAGAAATCAGATCACATATAGGGAGAGACCAATTTGTACCTCAGCAGATTATTCAAACCAGACCCTCAAAGCCAGGAGATCGTGGAACAACATATATCAAGCTCTGAAAGAAAATGATGCCAACCAAGAATCTTATATCCAGCAAATTAAGCTTTAGATTTGATGATGAAATAAAAACTTTCCATGATAAACAAAAGTTAAAACAATTTACAACTAGAAAGCCTGCACTACAAACATCCTCAGCAAAATATTCCATGAAGAGGAAATGTAAAACAATAATGAAAATCAGCACAGTGAGGTATTATACTAAGGAAAAAACTAATCAAAGGAGAAACAAAGTCATGTTAATTACCAAAAATAAACAAAAATGCCTGGGAATACAAATCATGTCTCAATAATAATCCTAAATTTTAATGATCTAAACTCACCAATTAGGGCTGGGGATGTGGCTCAAGCAGTAGCGCGCTTGCCTGGCATGTGTGCGGCCTGGGTTCGATCCTCAGCACCACATACAAAACAAAGATGTTGTATCCGCCGATAACTAAAAAATAAATATTAAAATTCTCTTTCTCTCTCTCTCTCTCTCTCCTCTCTCACTCTCTCTTTAAAAATAAAATAAAATAAAATAAACTCACCAATTAAAAGACATAGACTAGCAGAATGGATTTTTTAAAAAATCCAAAAATATGCTGCTCATCTCATAGAAAAAGACATCCACAGACTGAAGGTGAAAGGGTGGGAAAAATCATACTACTCATGTGGACTGCAGAAGCAAGTAGAGGTTTCAATTCTCATATTAAATAAAGTAGACTTCAAGCTAAAGTTAATCAAAAGGGATAAAGAAGGATACTACATACTGCTCAAGGGAACCATATACCAACAAGACTCAACAATTATTAATATATATTCCCCAAACAATGGAGCAGCTATGTTCATCAAACAAACTCTTCTCAATTTCAAGAGTCAAATAGACCACAACACAATAATTCTGGATGACTTTAACATACCTCTCTCATCACTAGATAGATCTTCCAAACAAAAGCTGAACAAAGAAACTATAGAACTCAATAATACAATCAATAACTTAGACTTAACTGACATATATAGACTATTTCATCCTTCAACGAGAGAATATACTTTCTTCTCAGCAGCAAATGGATCCTTCTCTAAAATAGACCATATATTTTGCCACAAAACAACTCTTAGCAAGTATAAAAAAAAGTAGAGATACTACCTTGTATTCTAACAGATTATAATGGAATGAAACTACAAAACAATGATAAAATAAGAAATAAAAGCTATTCCAACACCTGGAGACTAAATAATATGCTACAGAATGAACAATGGGTTGCAGAAGACATCAGGAGGAAATTAAAAAATTATTAGAGGTAAATGAGAATACAGATACTACATTGAAATATCTGTGACTAGGCTATACAAAGAGGAAGGTTCATTGCATAGAGTTCATTCCTTATAAGAAGAAAAAAAATCAAATACTAAATGACCTAACATTACATCTCAAAGACCTAGAAAAAGAACAAATCAACACCAAAGCAGTTGAAGGCAGGAAATAATTAAAATCAGACCTGAAATCAATGAAATTGAAACAAATTGAAAAAGTTGACAGAACAAAAAGTTTGGTTCTTTGAAAAAAATAAATAAAATTGACAAACCCATAGCCATGCTAATGAAGAGAAGGAGAGAGAAAACTCAAATTACTAACATACATGATGAAAAAGGAAATATCACAACAGACACTACAGAAATACAGAACATAATTAGAAATTATTTTGAAAATTTGTACTCCAATAAAATAGAAAACATCAAAGGCATCAAAAAGTTTCTAGAGTCATATGATTTACCCAAATTGTATCAGGAGGACATACACAATTTAACGGATCAATTTCAAGTGATGAAATAGAAGATGCCATCAGAAGCCTACCAACCAAGAAAAGCCCAGGACTGGATGGATACGCATTCGAGTTCTACAAGACCTTTAAAGAAGAACTAATACCAATACTCCTCAATTATTTTGTGAAATAGAAAAAGAGGGAGCACTTCCAAACTCATTCTATGAGGCCAGTATCCACCCTGATTCCAAAACCAGGCAAAGACACATCAAAGGGAGAAAACATCAGACCAAATATCTCTAATGAATATAGATGTAAAAATTCTCAATAAAATTCTGGCAAATTGAGTACAAAACAATATCAAAAAGATAGTGCACCATGATCAAGTGAGATTCGTCCCAGGGATGCAAGGTTGATTTAACATATAAAAATCAATAAATGTAATTCATCACATCAATAGACTTAAAGATCAGAATCATATGCTCATCTCAATAGATGCAGAAAAAGTATTTGTTAAAATACAGCACCCCTGTATGTTCAAAACACTAGAAAAACTAGGGATAACAGGGACATATCTCAACATTGTAAAAGCTATCTATGCCAAACCCCAGGCCAACATCATTCTAAATGAAGAAAAATTGAAAGCATTCCCTCTAAAAACTGGAATGAGACAGGGATGGCCTCTTTCACCACTTCTATTTAACATAGTTCTTGAAACACTGGCCAGAGCAATTAGACAGATAAAAGAAATTAAAGGGATATGGATAGGAAAAGACGAAATGAAATCAGCAATATTACCAATGATATGATTCTATACCTACAAGACCCCAAAAATTCCACTAGAAAACTTCTGGAACTAGTAAATTCACTAGTAAATTCAGCAAAGTAACCAGATACAAAATCAACACCCATAAATCAAAGGCATTTCTGTTATCAGTGACTAACCTTCTGAATAGGAAACAAGGAAAACTACCCTATTTACAATAGCCTCAATAAAAATAAAATAAAATAAAATACTTGGGAATCAACAAGAGATGAATGATCCCTACAACAAAAACTACAGAACACTAAAGAAAGAAATTAAAGAAGACCTTGGAAGATGGAAAGATCTACCTTGTTCTTGGATAGGTAGAATTAATATTGTCAAAATGACCATACTACCAAAACCACTGTACAGATTTAATGCATTTCCAATCAAAATCCCAATGACATTTCTCATAGAAATAGAAAAAGCAGTTATGAAATTCATCTAGGAAAATAAGAGACCCAGAATAGCCAAAGCAATTCTTAGCAGGAAGAGTGAAGCAGGTGGCATCACCATACCAGACCTTAAACTATACCACAGAGCAATAGTAACAAAAACAGCATCGTATTTGCACCAAAATAGACCTGTAGACCAATAGTACAGAATAAAGGACACAGAGACAAACCCACATAAATACAGTTATCATATATTAGATAAAGGTGCCAAAAATGTACATTAGAGAAAAGATAGCCTCTTCAACAAATAGTGCTAGGAAAACTGGAAATCCATATGCAACAAAGTAAAATTAAACCCCTATCTCTCATCATGCACAAAACTCAACTCAAAGTGAATCAAGGACCTAGAATTAAACCAGAGACACTTTGCCTAATAGAAGAAAAAGTAGGCCCAAATCTCCATCAGGTCAGATTAGGCTCTAACTTCTTTAATAAGACTCCTATAGTGCAAGAATTAAAATCAAGAATCAATAAATGGGATGGATTCAAACAAAAAAGCTGCTTCTCAACAAAAGAAACAACCAGTCAGGTAAATAGAGGACCTACAGAAGGGGAGCAAATTTTTACCACATGCACATCAGATACAGCACTAATCTCTAGGATATATAAAGAACTCAAAAACCTCAACACCAATAAAATAAATAATCCAATTAATAAATGGGTCAAGAAACTGAACAGATACTTCTCAGAAGAAGATATACAATCAATCAACAAATATATGAAAAAAATTTTCATCATCTCCAGCAATTAGAGAAATGCAAATCAAAACTACTCTAAGATTTCATCTCACTCAAGGAAGAATTGCAACTATTAAGAATACAAACAACAATAAGTGTCAGCGAGGATGTGGGGGAAAAGGCACACTCATACATTGCTGGTGCAACCAATCTGGAAAACAATATGGAGATTCTTTGGAAAACTGGAAATGGAACCACCACTTGACCCAGCTATCTCACTCCATGGTCTATACTCAAAGGACTTAAAAACAGCATACTACAGGGTCACAGCCACATTAATGTTTAATGCAGCACAATTCACAATAGCTAATCTGTGGAACCAACCTAGATGCTCTTCAGTTGATGAATGGATAACGAAAATGTGGTATATATACACAATGGAATACTATTGAGCATTAAAAGAGAATAAAATCATGACATTTGCAGGTAAATGGATGGAGTTGAAGAATATAATGCTAAGTGAAGTTAACCAATCCCCAAAAACTAAATGCCGAATATTTTCTCTGATATAAGGATGCTGACTCAGAATGGGGTTGGTAGGGGGAGCATGGGTGGATTAGACGAACTCTAGATAGAGCAAAGGGAAGGGAGGGGGCACTGGGGTAGGAAAGATGGTGGAATGAGATGGACATCCTTACCCTAAGTACGTGTGTGAAGACACAAATGGTGTAACTCTACTTTGTGTACAACCAGAGATATGAAAAATTGTGCTCTATGTATGTAATATAAATTATATTGCATTCTGCTGTCATAGATAACAAACTAGAATAAAAAATTTAAGGTACTCACAATCATTACTATAAGGATCTGCTTATTTTATATACCAATAATAACAAGAAAATAGTTATTTTGTTGTTGTTGTTGTTGCAGAGATTGAACTCAGGGACACCCGATCACTGAGCCACATCCCCAGCCCTATTTTGTATTTTATTTAGAGCAGAGTGTCACTGAGTTGCTTAGTGCCTCACTTTTTGCTGAGGCTGTCTTTGAACTCGTGATCCTCCTGTCTCAGTCTCTCAAGCTGCTGTGATTATAAGCAGAGCCACCACACCTGGCAAGAAACTAATTTTCAGGGTTTGTCTTGGAAACCTATAACATATCAACCTGCTACTAAAAATTTATATTTTTTGTATAATCAAGAATTTTCTCAAAAATTAAAGAGATAACCTTTTAAGTATTCAAATATGATGCAAAGCCAAAGGTAATATGAAACAGATTTTTCAGGTTGACATGGAGTTTTATCTTTCAGTCTCTGGAAGGAATTAAAGTAGACACAAACTACCTCCGGCTTTGCTTCCTTCCATGATTCCCTATAAATAGCATCAACTTATGTAATTGTTTAATACCTGGAACTGTGGAACAATATGTAAAATTTATCACCTTAAGAGCTTAGCTACTTAAATGAAGAACATAATTTCTTCCCAAGGGCTTCAAGAATTTAAACATTCCCTCCACTTAAATATCGTTGAGTTTTTCCTATGTGCACAATTTTCCATGGATATTAGAAAAGATGCAGAAGGTGAGTTAAGGCAACTTCAGGGGATTAACTTGTGACGGGAAAGTTAGTCCAGTGTACCATGTAATCAGTCTGAAATGGGTGGTGGAAACAAACTGGTTTAGGAGGATTGTGAAAGGAGAGTTGAATTTGTCCAGGCACTTGAAAAAAACTCTTTAGATAAAAACGGCACTTGAGTTGAGACTTCAAGAATATACCCAGGAAGGGGAGGAAAATATAATTCAGACATGGAGAACATGAGGAAGATGGAAGTATCAATGTGAACTCTGCTTTGAGTGACCAGTTTTCTGGTTTGCCTTGCCAAACTAAGAGACAAATGGAAGCACACCAAACATGAGACCTAAGAGTTTATTCAAGCTCAGGTGAAGTGAGGATAGTGGGTGGAGGTAAAGTCTAGGTGCCCAGAAAAATGCTTCCAAAATGGCTTCTGATGGATCTCTCTCTCCTTCTCCAGTTTCTTCCCATTAGCAAATAAGATGAACTTAATAAGGTCAACTGAGACTTGCACCAAGAGAATAAACAAGAGAATAATTATGGCCCATCTTAATTTTTTTTAAGCAACAGTTTAAAAGTACCAGGTGGAGTCAATTATTAAAAAAAATAATAATAAAATAAAAAGAGAACTTGCAGCAGCAGACCCAAAATTTTAACAAATTTCTGGAAGTTTTCATAGAAAATTTAACATAGTATAGAAGGACAAAATGAGGTGTGGGTACACAAGCTTGAGTGCCTGGGAGAGGCTCTTGGTCTGTCACTCAGGGCTTCGAAACTCTGGAGAAAGCTGCAGTACAGAGAGGATTTGTTTCCACAGGTGAGCCCCCAGGTGTGAGTACTACAGAGAATTGGAAAGTGGTGAGTTCAGATTAGCTCCATCTCCATTCAAGGGATAATGGTTACATATGCCAACTAGACAAGCTATCTGTCTGGAAGTTGAACACTCCCAGAATGGGCATCAGTACCTGGGATACCTGTCGATACTGGGAAGCAGCCTGCCCCACTCACTAAAAGAAATCTGGAAGGTCAGAGGCTCTGTAAATAGGCACAGATGTGTGTTGACCATCTCCTTCAAAGAAGATTTGAAAAGAACAGGGAAACTCAGCCATGTTAGTCCACTAGAGCTTTCCAGATTTGAAGAGACAGCCACAGGCTAGCCGACATTTAGGAGTTAGCAATAACAAAAGAAGAGATTCAGAGCGGGTGGACAGAACAACCCACACTGAGGGAAACAGAGCTAGTGAGGAAAAGAAGGAGAATATCAGAATAATGCAATTGGTAGCCTCAAAGAGATTCAAGAAAAAAGATCAATTTCTCGCAGAGACAAGGAGACAATAATAGGCTTTTGTGGAAAAGCAGGTAAATAATCCTTTAATTATGGAAATTAAAGTTAAAAATTGTCATAAAGGTATATGAAATAAAAGGAAAGGAAATGTTCCAGAAGAAAGAAGAAAACACAAGGAAAAAAATTAGAATTTAAAATATCAGTCCAAGAGGACAAACATTTATCTAACAGGAATTACAGAGAAAGAAAACAAAGAGGAAAAACCATCAAGCTAATAATTGTAAAAAGATATGCATCGTAGATAAAATGGGCTCACCAGTCACTGAATAAGATGAAAAATTAATTCAACCTAGAGATAAAGAAGGTGAGATTAATTTCAGGACACAGTGTAAATGTCATTAATCTTCATAACTTAAAGGAAGAAGAGCAGAAACTAAAAGATAAAGAATAGGAGCCATAGGTTCCAAAAGTGACTCTCCTTACATATGGAGAGAAAAGACGTGTCCAAAAATCAGTATTACAGATCATATTATGCTATGAATACAGCTAACAAATAACCCTAAATTTTAAAATTGTCCTGCAAGAGACTACGAAGAGGAAAGGAGACTAATAAAATGAACTAAATTTTCCAACTGTTATAGTATATAGCTAATGTTGGATGTTGATCAACCAGGAAACAAATAAAAGCATAAATATTGCATGAAGACCATAACCACAAAAATTAAATGCTTTGTAAATGATGAAAATAATTACATCTAGAAAGAAAGTCTTGCAGATAGGAAAGGAAAAGAGAATTTAACATTGCAATGTGTAACTTTCATCATTATAGAAATATTTGATGGTCTCTGAAAGAAAGTCATTTCAGAATAAGTAAACAAACATACAGGTGTAAAAACAAATACTTCCGAAATGAATTAAAATGAGTTAGTTTTAAATTCCAGCTACAGGTGCAATTCTGGGATACAGGCACCAGCAATACTTTACCATGAAGTTCCAGAGAGTAAATAGTTTAGACTCTTCAGGTCACACTGTCTCTGTCAATACCACTCAGCTCTATTGAAGAGTGAAAACAGAGATAAAGAATTCTCCAGAAGTGGCCCCGGTTGTGTATCAATGACATTTTATATACAGATGCTGAAGCTTAAATTTTGTGTAATTTTCTCGTATCAAGAAATATTTCTTTTAGCCTGGTGCAGTGACTCACACCTATAATCCCAGCAGCTTGGGAGGCTGAGGCAGGAGGATCAAGACTTCAAAGTCAGCCTCAGCAACAGCAAGGAGCTAAGCAACTCAGTGAGACCCTGTATCTAAATAAACTACAAAATAGAGCTGGGGATGTGGCTCAGTGGTTAAGTGCCCTTGAGTTCAATCCCCAGTACCCCCTCCAAAAAAAAAATTTATATATATATATATATATATATATATATATATATATATATATATGCAATGATTGAAAAATGTAAAGCCCTATCATTGGGCTGGATTTCACTCATGTGCCACAGTTTGCTGTAAGAAATGCTGGGAAGTGATTTTCCATCTGCCCAGTGAGTTTTCCTGGAATGAGGCCCTTTTCAATGAGGAAAACATTCCCCAGGGTAATGACAGAGCTGAATGACCACTCCTCTCTTCCACAGCAATGGAAAAGTGAGAACAGTCTGCCCAGTCAGCTCCCAGGGCCTGATCTTGATTTAGACATCAGAGCCTGGTTGAACCAGGAACTCAGGTCAGACTGTCAGAAGAAAAGCCCTTCCTTTCCCTGAGACAACTAAACTATGCAAACCTAGAGCTGCCAGTCACCACCCTTGTGATTATAAAGGATGACCATCGAAAGAAGGACCAAGCACTGGTTAATTTCATGTACCAACTTGACTGGCTCATGGTATCCAGCTTTTGGTCAAACACCTGTCTAGTTGTTGTTGATAAGTATTTTTTAGATGTGACTGACATTTAATTCAATAGCCTTTATGTAGATTACCCTCCATTAGGTGGATGGGTGGGCCTCATCCAAACAAAGACCTTAAGAAAAAAAGACTGAGATGTCCTAAAGAAGAAGGTCTTATGTCTCCTCAAAGCTTTCAGATTCAAGCTACAACACTGACTGTACCTGGGCTTCCAGTCTACCAGCCTGCCCTCTGGAATCCAATCTTTCAGTTTCTCTTGGCAGATACATAGATAGATAGATAGATAGATAGATAGATAGATAGATAGACAGACAGACAGATCAACAAACAGAAGATAGTTCTATTGGTTCTATTTCTCAGGCCAGAATTAAGAATAGAGGGGGAAAAGGGAGCTCTTTTTTTATTGGTACATTTCTGTTATATATCATCATATATTCAGTGATAATTTTGAATCAGATCACACAAGGTCTAAAGCTATCACCTCTGAATGGAAAGTTGCAGTCAGAAAGCCCGTAGATTTCTTTCTTAAGAAAAAAAACAGCATTAGTTTATTTCTACTATGTACACTTGAGAGGTTTTTGATTAATACTTAAGCAATTCAAGCCAAAAAATAATTCCTAATAGTGTTCTATTTCTTCATGAATATTCTTAAAGTCACTAAAAGCGTGTAAGTCAGAAAGCCATTCATAAGGGCAAAAATAACATCATATACACACACACACCTATATAAACATGACTTCTATATTTGAAGCTGCCAAAAAATTCCAATGAGGTAGGACAGGTACCCTTAGGCTTTAATGCACTAGAATTGTTTCAATTCTTTACTTTTCATAAGAAAGATTTTATTTCCCCAGTTGATCAGAGAGCACACTTGGAGAAAAATCTGTTGGTATTTCCCTCGCTGAGTTTTAAATAGCCTGAGTATGTGTGATATATCTTTTGTAGTGAGTACTTTAGAGAAAAAGCATTGCTTTTAAATCTCATGCATGCCCCAAATGTAATGTGAAATAAATTCCACTGTGAATGAGCTCCTGCCATGTCTAAAAACTGAATTGTAATATGCAAGGTTTCTGTGAGACAGGCCATTTTTTTTTGTGATCTTAAAAGCAGAAAAGCTAAGAGGATTGATAAATTTTAAATCTCTCTAGCAGATTTCATGTACAGCAGTAAGCTTATATCTCCATGCAGTTTTAGCAGCAAAACTAGGGGTTATTCATTCTGAGGTTTCTCAGGAACTTGATTCAGTTTAATTAACAGGGTACATTTCACACAACATATGAAAGCTAAAAACAGTGATAATAATAATGACACCAATGACTTTGAGTTTTCCCTCCAAGAGCTTGTATTTAATCTCTGGGATGAACCCAGTTTCAGAGGGTGGTCTCTGGAATTTTCAATCTTGTTTTCAACTTGCCTCCAAAACTATCAAAGCTGTCACTAAAAGCTCCAAATCAACCAAGTCTGTTTGGCCGTGGACTGCTGTAGCAAGTAAAGATCAAATTTTCCTTTGTGATACTATTACCCTGCAACATTCACGGGTCTCTTTTGAGCCGTCTCTCCAAGAATAAAATTCAAAGAACAATATCAACTACTGTTTGTTGAGCACATACTGCATGCCAGGTACCTCACCAGTGCTTCATACATTATCTCCTTTATTTTTTTTTTATTTTTTTATTTTTTTTTTTTGGTTTTATTTTTTTTATTGGTTGTTCAAAACATTACAAAGCTCTTGACATATCATATTTCATACATTAGATTCAAGTGGGTTATGAACTCCCATTTTTACCCCAAATACAGATTGCAGAATCACATCGGTTACACATCCACATTTTTACATAATGCCATATTAGTAACTGTTGTATTCTGCTACCTTTCCTATCCTCTACTATCCCCCCTCCCCTCCCCTCCCATCTTCTCTCTCTACCCCATCTACTGTAATTCATTTCTCTCCTTGTTTTTTTCCCATTCCCCTCACAACCTCTTATAGGTAATTTTGTGTAACAATGAGGGTCTCCTTCCATTTCCATGCAATTTCCCTTTTTTCTCCCTTTCCCTCCCACCTCATGTCTCTGTTTAATGTTAATCTTTTCTTCCTGCTCTTCCTCCCTGCTCTGTTCTTAGTTGCTCTCATTATATCAAAGAAGACATTTGGCATTTGTTTTTTAGGGATTGGCTAGCTTCACTTAGCATAATCTGCTCTAGTACCATCCATTTCCCTGCAAATTCCATGATTTTGTCATTTTTTAGTGCAGAGTAATACTCCATTGTGTATAAATGCCACATTTTTTTATCCATTCATCTATTGAAGGGCATCTGGGTTGGTTCCACAGTCTAGCTACTGTGAATTGTGCTGCTATGAACATCAATGTGGCAGTATCACTATAGTACGCTCTTTTAAGGTCTTCAGGGAATAGTCCAAGAAGGGCAATAGCTGGGTCAAATGGTGGTTCCATTCCCAGCTTTCCCAGGAATCTCCATACTGCTTTCCAAATTGGCCACACCAATTTGCAGTCCCACCAGCAATGTACAAGAGTACCCTTTTCCCCACATCCTCGCCAGCACTTGTTGTTGTTTGACTTCAGAATGGCTGCCAATCTTACTGGAGTGAGATGGTATCTTAGGGTGGTTTTGATTTGCATTTCTCTGACTGCTAGAGATGGTGAGCATTTTTTCATGTACTTGTTGATTGATTGTATGTCCTCCTCTGAGAAGTGTCTGTTCAGGTCCTTGGCCCATTTGTTGATTGGGTTATTTGTTTTCTTATTGTTTAATTTTTTGAGTTCTTTTTATACTCTGGATATTAGGGCTCTATCTGAAGTGTGAGGAGTAAAAATTTGTTCCCATGATGTAGGCTCCCTATTTGCCTCTCTTATTGTTTCTCTTGCTGAGAAAAAACTTTTTTTAATTCACATCACAATCTCATGAGTGAAGGTTTATTATTTCCAAATTAAAGATCAAGAAGCTGCAGGTCAGAGAGATTAATTAACTAAACTAGATCACAAACCTCTTAAGCAAAGATGCCCAATTCAAACTCAGAGCATCTTTCCACTATGCCATGAAAAACTGCCTCCAGGGCCCGATATCCCAGATCTGAAGTGGTACATAAGGATAGTATAGTTTTAGGGACTTGCTTTCTTCTTCTATACCTCAGATTATTCCACAAAATACTAAAACTTAACTCTGAAACCTGAGAAAAAGTGTTCCCAGAGGCACTTCACCTGTAATCGACTAAAGAAAGCATTCCATACTCCACACCACTCCTAACCCACAGAGGCCACCTGTTCACCTTTAACAGGGTTTCGCGGCTAGGCTGAAAGGTAATCAGTGGACCAAAGGGACACTTGAGTTAACAGATAAGACTTGCAAATATTGGCCCTGAGTAACAGTCACGTACCATGAAAGGGCTGCTATGCATGCATTATTTGAACTGAAATATGCAAGATAAATGGCTGAACATACAAATTGTTTTTCAGGGAGGAAAAAAAAAGCCATTTGCAAATGTAAATGCAAATTGAGGCCATACAGGCATGAATTGTTCAAACAAAGCATCAGGACATTCACATTTCATCTCTTCAGTTTCAACAACTTTAGAGATGCTCTTAATGTGGGCATGAATATTTTATGTGTGTGTTTTGAAGAAGGTAGTGTGTTACCTTTCTTAAATTCTCTATCAATGGCAGATTGCAGCAGACATTTTTTTCTCTCTCTCTCAACTGCATAAGCTTTGCTGAAATTTTGAACCTTATCCTCAGCACCCAGTGAGAATGGAATTAGACAGTGAGGGAACTCAGAGACATTTCTTCTTAAAGAGTTTTTCTTTTTTTTTTTAAACTCTTTAAAACAATTTTATTGGCTTCCGAAAAACATTTATTGGAATCATTAGATTTTATAGGTTTTGCTATTTTCCTTTCCAAGGCCTTCCCAGTTAGATGCCATTGAAACTAACTGCAATTTTATTGGTTGAAATGACAGGAGAAAGAATGAATTATTATGTTAAATTCCACTTTGAGCCATGTGCCTTTTCTTTTTCATTGTGGCAATGTACCCATAGCATAGGATTTGCCATCTTAACTATTTTTAAGTGTAAGTTTCACATTCACGTTTTATTCACATTTTATTCACATTCATGTTGTCCTTGAATGTGAATAAAATGTGAATAAAACGTGAATGTGAAACTTACACTTAAAAATAGTTAAGATGGATCGTCCCCGGAACATTTTCATCTTCTAAGATGAAATTCCATGTCCATTACATAGAGCCTACATTTCACTTTCTGTCTCATCTGGGTGAATTCGACTACTCTAGAAACCTCTTGGAAGTGGAAGCATAGAACATCTTTTTTGTGACTGGCTTATGTCAGTCACCATAATGACCTCAGGGTTCGTGTGTGTGACATGTGTTGAAATTTCCTTTCTTTCTTAGGCTCAACATGGTTCTATTAATGTCCACACTGCATTGTCTTCATCCATTCTTTCACCCATGAACACGTGAGTTGCTTCCACTTTTTGGTATGGTGAATAATGTTGCTAGGAACGCTGGTGTACAAACATCTCCTTGAGAACTTCCTTTCAAATCTTTGGGATATACACCAAGAAGCAGAACTGCTGGATCTATGATATTTCTATTTTCAAGTTTTTTGAGGAAGGAATACATGATTTTCACACAGTTCCTGCAGCATCAACAATGTGCAAGTATTCAAGTTTCTCCACATCCTAGCCAAAACCTTGTTATTTTACCATTGTTGTTGTTTAATAGTAGCCATCTTAATGGTGGTACCTCACTGTGATTTGGATCTTCATTTCCCTAATTATGAGTGATGCTGAGCTGCTTCTTAAGTGCTTAATCACCAGTATATCTTCTCTGAAGATATGTCTATTCAAGTATTTGCCAATATTTTAATCAGATTGTTTGGATTTTTATTGTTGAGTTACAGGAGTTCTTTGAGAGTCCAACTCCATTATTTTCCATGTGGATGTGTGTGTGTGTGTGTGTGTGTGTGTGAGATGTGATTATCACATGATTTTCATTATTCATAGAGATTATTATTTTATTTAGTCATTGCAAACACTGAATTAGCGAATATAGAACCATTGCTCTGAGAAACTGAAGGCTTAGCTTCCTGTGAAATTCTGGTCACAACGTTTTTATCAACAGGTTGATACATTACTTTGTTCAGGGGTGTTTCTGTTTAAAGGTATTCTATTGAGTCTATATTGTCAATTCGTTAATACTGAGCTAACATCCAACAGCACTATATACTTACACCTAAATGAAGCTGGTCTAATACACATACTTTCTCCCAGAGGGAAATCACAGTCCTCTAGCACTTAGAAACACTAAACAGCAGTCAGCATGTGCTTGGGAGCCAATTTAAACAGCAAAACCACCACCAAAAAGCACAAAAATGTGAAAAATGTGGCACTAAATAGAATGTGAAAGGAACACATGTTTACAACTGGAAAGCAGAAACAGAAAGGCAAAGCACCGCTTTGTTTGACTTCAGTTGAGAACATGCACATCCATCCATCAACTTAAAAGATTTTACTGCTCAGCACATGTCCATAATGACCTTGAAAGTAGCACAACTATTATTTTGGGATTACAAAATTTGTATTTGTGTGTGTGTGTATACATACACAAACACGTATTTGTAACATATATATACACACACAAATACATATTTGTAACATATATATATACACACACAAATACATATTTGTAACATATATGTGTGTATATACACACACACACACATACACACACATCTATACATATATACACACAAACACATAGGTAGGTAGGTAGGTAGGTAGGTAGATAGATTCATTTTCTGGAAATGTTGCTGTTCACACAATGAGATCTTGTCTCTTCCAGTCCAGAGGATAATTTTTAATTGAATGTATCATAGAGATCATGTAAGTGATTTTCTCATGTTATGGATGCAGGTACAGATCACAGATATATAAAAAGGAAGTCTCAGGAAAAAAAACAGTCTCCTATTTTCCTTATGCTTTTTTTCAGGGAATATTCTTGCAAAAGAATTTAGAATGGATGATGTTTTAGAGAACAAGCAAATGCCTGATTCTTTATCATTCAAACTATAGTCCCTTTGACAGTCATAGATTTAGCTGCAATCTAGAAGCCTATTCAGAGCTACAAAACCTAGCAACTTACTGTTCTGAATGTAGCTTGTTTGGTTTCTGGTTGGTTCCATGAATGCTTTTTAAGCACAACCTATAATACTGTATTAGATTTTGTTCGTTTTTATAATAGTATGTGCAACTAGATTCAGATCTGCATCATAACTCATGACTAGCAAATGTGGTATTTTCTACTTTTCCCTTCCAAAATGTGTCCCCAACACGTGTATGTACACAGACATAAATGTTTAGACCTGGATCAGTCTCGTAGATGTAGGGGAAAAATATATATATATATATATTTATATATTCACCAGTGGGTGGAATCTCTTTTTCACCAAATTAAAATGTGTTCAATGTGCAAATATCTGTAATGGAAAGCATGAACAATGGGTAGGAAAAGTTACACTTAGTCATGGTGACAATCACCACACAGCATCACACCAAAGAGAAGAATTTCATAGCTTACATATCATTTATTTTTTTAATAAACAAAATCTCATTGCTCACAATGATGATTAGTGATAAATTTGAATTATCTTATTAATATTTTAATTAAAATTTACAGCTACCATAATCCACAGATTATTAAAGTTATGGAGCTATTACTCTTATTTACCTATTAATAATCACATAATAACTACCAGTGAGATATGTACTTTTGTTCAGGCCAGGGCATGACGTAGAATTGCCTTCAAAATTGCTTCTTTAATGTGTACTTCCTGCTGCTTTTGGATGAATTAGCCCTCATGAATTGTGGCTACTTTAAAAGAAATTCAATCAAATTTATTTTACATTGCCTTAGTTTTTAGTGACCAATATTCATTGAAATACTTTTGCTTTTTGGTACTGAATGAATAGTATGGACTTATCTTACCAATAATTACCTGTAACTATTTAAGCTTAGATGAATTAAAATTAAATTTTAAAAAATACATTTCCTCAGTCAGACTTGTCACATTTCTAGTGTTCAATAACCACGTGTGGCTAGTGGTTTACCCCATCAGACTGAGTACTATAGAGGATCACTCATTGCAGAAAGTTCTATTGGATCATGCTGATATATAACATTAAAAGTTTGAATTTGAAGTCAAATAAATTCTTCAATAAGCATATGAATGTGACCCATTTATCATTTCAAAGAGTAAAAGTTAAGACTCTCTATACCTGAGGTTGGGGGTGTAACTTAGTGATAGAAAACCTTCTCAGCATAAGCCAGGCTCTGGCTTAATCCCCAATACCAAGAAAATTAAAAAAAAAAAAAAAAACTCTATGACAAAAGGAAAAATAAAGGATCTCAATATTGTTTCATAAAACGCTAACTATCCAGATGTCTCATACCAAATTCCTTGTTTCTTTAGCTCTACTTTGCTAAATTCTCAATCAAGTTTGTATACACCCAGTAGTTATGTTGCCCATTACTGGTTGTACTTATTTCAAGAATTTTCATGGTTTCTTTCACATATCCAGCCTTTGTGCTGTATTGTGATAATCCTTAGTTACATTGCTCAGAGTGTTCATTTCAATTAGGGATTTAGCTAGCTTTCTGCAAACATCCAAATCTAATTCTAAATTGCATGGTACATAAAATAGTAACTTGTGAACATTACATATAGTCTTTTCATTCATGCTATAGGTAAATGTTGGATGCATATGTGGATAAAATATACATCATTTTATATGGTAGCATTACCTTTTAAAGACATTATATATGAAAATTTAAAATTAATGTTTTCCCTTTATTATATGTTAATTTGAAGTGTATATTAATTCTCATAAAAATTTGAATATGTACCTTGAACAGAGGAAGGATACGACTAAAATAATTCATGAAAAATAACACCTCTGCTAATGAAAACTAAATTATCACAACTGAGAGTAAAAAGAGGTAAATTTGGGTCCTAATTTAAATTTCCCCTTCCTGTCATTCATTATTTCTGGCTCTTAGTTGCAATATGACTGTTAGGCAAGAAAAATGACTAAAGCATACCTTTGGTCTTTAGTAATTCTTAAATACTGTGGCACACGTTTTGTTCAGGATGGATTCTCAAACATGGCAGGGAGGGTTGACAGCTGCCCAGGAGATCTGTAGAACAAACAAAATAATAGTTCCAAGATGCAGGCAGCCCCAGCCAACAAGAAGGATGTTTTTTTGTTTTGTTTTGTTTTGTTTTTTCGAATTTTTTTCCTACAGAGAATAGGTTGAAAAGTTGTATGGTCTTAGGGAAGAATTTGGCTTCTATAATGCAATGAGTCTGTCAAAACCTACAGCAACATCCTAAAGCATATGGCAGGAGAGACACGTTGTCCAGCAGTGGAGATGCTATTCGCATCTCTTTTTCCAAACGTTGAAACAAAGAGCCTATTTCACATTTTTCAGCAGACAGTTCTTTCTTATAAACATTAGAAACAGTACACAGAACATGTTCAAATTGTAAAGATCACTAAAATTATGTTAACTTAAGAGGGCATGCTATGAAATTGCCTAGATATTATAAGAATGCTCATTCAAATATCATTACCAACCTACCACTGAAGAATTCTTAATGCACAAGTAAAGATAATCACAATTTATAATACTAAAGAAGAGAAAAGGGATTATGAGTATTAGTTATCAAGAAGTTTTAAAAATTCTGTTCCTACTCTCTTTTGTTTCCTTGGTCAATTATTTCTTATGGATGATTCAAAAAAGAAATAGAAAAGATGGCTAGATAATTAATAAGAAAGCATGTGGGAGGGGTGAGAGAGAAGAGAAAATTGCAATGTAAATTCTATGCAATCAATAAATTGTACATTTCTACTAATATTACCCTGTCTCCAGTAACATGCTATGCCCTAAAAAAGACCGAAATTAGCAGATTAAATCTAATTGAAATAAGGATATATATGGTGTCTTTGCGTGTGGATTTAATTAATTAGAAGCCATGAATAATTACATAACAAAAAGTATACATAGTGCTAGATTTCAAGTAAAAACGTGCCTTTACCATGCAAGAGTTGTTCCATTATGGTTCAGAGATGAGAAAGCCATAATTAGCAAGATTCATCTTGATGAAGGAAACAGGTATTAATTTGGCCTTGATAGATTATCCAAATACATGGGGGAAGAAGGACAGGAGAATGTCCTCCAGGGCTACACAGAAGCGGATTCAAAGCTAAGGATCTGTGTTCAGAAGGCAGATTGGAGAATAGAACCTGCACATGTGTTACACTGTTAAAGAGAATCAGGGTACAAAAGTCAGGTAGAGTCTCCTACTCGGGATTCACACAGGCCATAGAAAGCAGGCAAAGCTCTCAAAGGTAAGTGGCAGATGAAGCAGACACATTTGCCCCCTGTTTACCCTAAAGCTTCCATGAAATAAAGGCCTACAAATACAATAAAGAATAAAGCGAAACTCCAAACGACAATAATGCAGATGAAGGGTCATCACCAACTAATGAGTGATTTAAAAAATGTCTCACCATCAGCAGTGGGCAGGTCCCTGTCTAGCCTGCTATACTGTTGCAAGTCAGTTCACCTGTGAGGTCCTGATGGGGCTGTGGGTCCAGTCAATCAGCAGGTACTTGTGAGGACTGAGTTTGAGACAGATGTGGAGCTGCAGAGAGAAATTAATAGAACCAGCACTTATATCCCTCAATCCTATCCAAAAGGGAAAGCAAATAAAAGCTAATATTACCCCGTGTCAAAGCCTAAAAGTTCTCTAAAGAAATTGAGGGCAATGTTTGGTGAAAGCAGATGCTCCTAACCTGGATATTGACATTACAAAAAATAAATCTTCCTTTGTTCTACTATTAGAGGGATTTGCATCTGACATCTCACTCCTTGTCTACTTGCTGTGAAGGAAATCTCCTAATCAGCCTCCCGTAAAATACCTTCATGCCATATTTTGTTAGTAGGGTAGAAGACTTACTCAGGAAAAAAAAAAGGCCATTTTAATAGGGCAGCAAATGAAATTTGCACTCAATTCCTGCCCTTTTATTTTGAAATTGAATTAATCAGAATTGTATCAATTGCCTATTAACATCTCAATGACATTTCTGCTTCTTTATGCATTTCCTAGACTGACTCAATGGGGGTGCTTGCACAAGCTGTGGAAGCCAAGAGAGAACAAGAAGTCATTCTTGCTCCTGCAACAGTGAGGAGCTCTGGCTCTGCAGACAGCCCAGGTCAGCTTTGCCAGCACTGTGTATGCACCCTATGAGTTGCTGACTGCTCAGGTTTTCACTTGCTGATTTTCCCAACTCCAGGAACAATCATCTCCCAGAACTAAAAGTACCACCAGTATCACCAATTGTTTTGTAAAGCCTCCAAGTCTGTGTTCAGTTATTTCTTGCAAAGAGATACTCAGAGTCATTTCTCTTTTCCTGAATAAAATTTGGCTTATTCAGCAGATACATTAAGAAACTTAACAAATGAATGTAACACATGTTTTTAAAAATCAATATGAAAGAACGCCTGACACTGGAGAAAAGATAAGCTATTGAGACAATAATTGGAAAAAGATAACTTACAAGCTGAATGAATTCACTGTGCTTCCACAAATAGTAAAAATACAGCGCATCCATGGAACACAAACGTGATGGAAAAGGGTCTCCCAAATAATTAAATACAATATCTAAAGTAAATGATTCAATTAAATAAATAAATAATGATAAAATCTAAAATAAAACATTAAGACAATGAGATTGGAAAACATAAAAAGATCAAAAAGTAGATATGTGAAATCATCAAAGAAATGATCTTAAAAACCTAAAAGCTAATATGTATGTGACTATTTTTGAATGCAAACTAATTTCCCAGCACAGTTAAAAAAGAAGACTCACTGCTGAATTGTTTAAAATTTATTTTTATCTAGTTGCAGGCAAGATAGACATAAAGCACTAACACGTGAAAATAGGACATGAAGCACAATATTTGTTTTATAAAAGAGAGTTTGGAGAAGCTATAAATAGACTGTTATACAATGAACCATCAAAATATTTAAGCAAAATCAAGTTACACAGGATTCAGAATTATTTTCTGTATTGTTCATTAAAACATGGACCAGATTCAATGCTTTCAAAAACTCAATATGTACTCTTAATGGAAGAAAAAAGATTTATAATTAAGGCTTAGGCAAAAATTCAATCCATTGCTTTTTACCTGTTGGTAAAAGGGTATTTTTAGAACAATGACAGTGAACCAAAGGTAAAAGAAGTGCATGTTCTCCACCATGAGAGCCAAGAGAAGAAGGAGGACACTCAGTTGATGACGGAGTACAAGTTTCATCCCACATGCCAACTGCAGACTATTAGCTGTGACAGTTTGGAATGCTTTGCTAAAAAGAATTTTAAAGTTTAGTCTTGGCTCAGTAGGAATGTGTCATTATCAGTTAGCAATTTCTCCTTTGCATTACAGAATGGGAAATAGCTGTTGCACCTTTCCCTAAACCATCTTCATATAATCTGTCCTCAGAATTCCTTTTATATTCTTATGTCAATCTTATTGCTATAAATGATAGGAAAGCATTAGAAACATACATGTATATATTGTCTCTATGTCATCTTTTCTGAATAATTTAGATCTTTGGAGATGAGTTTATAGGCAACTTGGACTTTAATCCATTAAGCAAAACAAAAGCATTCAGGACTGGGGTGACCAATGAAGACTCTTGTAAGAAAAAAACATAGTCCTTGTCCTCAAGGAGGTGGCAATCTAGAAATAGAAATAAATAATAAAAACTAAGAAGGTAATAGGAGAATTATTTCCATTTATGTTGCACAAAATGCTATATTATCACAGTGAAAGAGCAACTAACCTTTGTGAAGGAAGCGGGGATTTCTATGATATGGTAAACTTCAGAAAGGGGGCTTGAAGAAAAAGTCAATACATGCCAGGTAGCCAAGATGATGGGTGGTAGAAGAAGACATTCTACCTATAACCAAGACCATGACCAAATGAGTGAAAGTGCAGAGGTACTAATAAATAAGAGCTGTTCTTCTCTAGCAGAGAAGTTGGATGTGAAGGTGAATGAAAAGTGTAGGGAAGTGTGAAAAATGAGCCAGAAAAACCAGTTGGTTACAGTTTGTGAAAAGCTTTTTCTCCAGTAGACAATTGGGACTCTCTCAAATGGGTGTGGGGTTTGGGAATCACAGTCCCTTTAATACCTAGATATGGGTGTGGTTTCTGGGGCAACCAGGACACTGTCATCTATAAGGTCTTTAGTACAGCACTTGGAGCTATCATCTTGAGCAGCCATTGATCTAGCCTCTCTACATTGCTTCTAATAGATGGCAACATCTCTAGGAGACTTGTAAGGGTTCTTATATTTTCCTGCTTGATCATGGTCACCTAAAGGTGAACTTCTATTCTTTCTATAATCTCTTCCCACAACCCATGACAGCATATAAGAATGATGGTTAATATGCATTATTGCCAGCATATGTGTTCTTTACGTTCATCAAGACTTCCATCTCTGGACATTATTACCTTATACACATGAGCAATTACACAAATGGTGTGACTCTGCATTGTGTACAGCCAGAGAAATAAGAAGTTGTGATCCATTTGTGTACAATGAATTGAAATACATTCTGCTGTCCTGTATAACTAATTAGAATTTAAAAAAAACAAGATGCCAACCAACACAACATCATATGAGATACCTGAAGTGCTATTTAGTGCACTTATCCACAGAAGAAATATTGAGTTTAAAAATGAAGGAGAAGAAGAGTAATTGTCTTGTTTTGTGGATGGAATGCATTATATGAAAGAACAAAAGAGTATCCATTGAAAAAAATATCAGAAATAGTGAGCAGAGCAATTGGGTGCCTGGTTACAAATTCAACTTGCAAAAATATCATTTACCTTGCTCTTTGAAAACTGAAAATAGTCAGGAAATGTAATGGAAATGATAATGACAAATATAATGTCAATGACAGCAATTTTTTAAAAGAAGATTTTTTTAAAATCAAAATATAAAAACAAATAAAGAACATGTTCCTTGTGACAAAAATCTTAAAGCGCCAAAGAGGGAGGAAAAAAAGACTGTGACTATATGGAAAGACACTCTGTTCTGGGGTTGAAAACATAACATTATAGCATTTGAAACTCTTTGCAAGTTAATCTGCACATTTATGGTTGTCAAAATGAGAGCAGTTTGGTTCTAAAAACAGACATTCCTGTATTTGAAAAAAAAAAAAAACCAGACTTCAGTCTCTCAATACCTCTACAATGTCTACCCTATCTGGATTGATGTAATCACATCAAATACTATCTTGGTAATACTCTTATTTTGTCCCTTATTTCTGCCATACCATTGACCAGGCCAAATCATAACCTCAGACCAACCCAAGAATTTCCCTCTGCTCCTACACTATACTGTGGAAGAAATCACACAAGCAGATGTAGTATAGTGATGAACTAATCTGATCATTTTTTCCCCTAAGAATCAATGATTAAGTATTGGATAGATTCAGCTTAACATGACTGCACCACCTTGAATTGTAACTGCCATGATTACCCCAGGGGAACCCCAGTCAGTTTTCCTTGCACACATTCCCAGCATACTATAAACAGACAAATTCATTAAAGTGGTATGTGGAACTGTAGAAGAGGACCCTGGCTCCAACCACATGCCCTGACTCTTTGATATTGAATTAAGATAAACCGGGCACATTCTGGCTTAGATGAAGTCAATTTTGTCCTAACCAACATATTTACTCTTCCTGACCCAGATTACAGGGATTCACCTGGTCTTCCTGCTGCCCAAAACTATTGAAACCAGAGTTTTGAGATGAAACTTGATTCCTAGCTTCTGCTGGCAGGTGGAGTCAGTCTGCAAAAGTGACAAGCCTCTGTAGCCAAGAAATGTTGCAACTCTTAATGACTGGCCTTGCCCTCCAGTGATGCAGGAGACCCCAGCAGTCACTATCAATTTCTTCTTCTTTTAGGATTCTTGTCTGATAAATTTGAAGAATGAATTCCATGGACCAGGAGGGGTGAGTATAAGAATAGGATTTTTTTTTGAAGACTAGAAACAGGAACAGGACTCTTGCATTGCAAGAGGGGACCTGATAGCAGGGTTTTTTTGTTTTTGTTTTTGTTTTTTTTCTGTCAGAGTGTAGGGGTTTACATAACATTTGCTATTGGTCCAAACTAATGCTAATTAGGATTTGGAAACATCTTATTGGTCAATTGTTGAGTTCCAACTTTCATTTAAGTCTGCCCCACTTTCATTTTCTTGTGGTAGGTCAGGAAGCAGGAGGCTGAAGTTGCTGGCTGGGGCAAGCAGCAGTGTGTGAAGGAAGCCTCTGCAGCAGGCATCAATCAGTACCAGGCCCAGGCCTGGCCACCGAAGAATGACAGGTTGGCCGGCCTTGGCTCACCTTGGCTCCCCATGCCTACATGGCAGGCTTCTCCCCATAGCTGTGAGCTTTGCCTGCTGCCAGTGCTGCAATCCACCTGGGTCGCCATCCACTGCACTGCTTGGCAACCGGAGAACCATGTCACTATGCTTTTATAAGTAAATCTCCCAATAAATGGCACTCTGTGAAACCCTAGACCTGTCTGCTTCTTTCTTTGGTCTCATGGCACCTTGTGGCCAGTTCTCACACAATGGGGCTAGATTATTCTACAACAAAAATTCAGTCATCTTTCAAGTCATTTGTTAAATCATTGGTAACTTGGGATGGCCTAGCCATGTGGGGACTGTTTGCACCAACAAAATTGGAAACCACTCTAAATTAGGGCATTTGACTCCCCCCACACACACACAAACCATCAATTTATCAGCATACCACTGATTTATTTCTGTCTCCAAGCCCACCTGGGTTCTCAGCTGTACCAGGAAATCCTTATTTTCACTTCTTTCTGTTCTCTATGGTCCTTATTTTTCAAAACTTCCTTCTTTGCTCGCCTCTCCAATCAACAGTGAACATAAATTCTCTGAGCATTCGGTCGTTCCTCTGACTCAACAATTTCCCCACATTCATCAATTCTTATCCTTTCCTCCTTCTTTCTTGTGGCATTGTTGTGCCCTCTCATCAGGATTTCATGTACTTATCTCTTTTGAGAGAATTTTGTTAAACTCTTCTCTATCTGCATGTATCAGTTTCTTGTGATTCAATTGGAAAAAACTCTCAAATCTCTCCAATTTAAAAAAATGTCCCTTTTCCCCCAGTATCCCTTCAACCACTACCCTGCCTTTCTGAATCACATCTCTCTCCCCCACTGTCTCCTCTGCTCTCCTGGCATAGCTCCCGTGTGACTGCTGCGTTTGGGACCTAGTATCTATCACTGGCTATCTCTGTGACTTTACATGAATGCATCTAACCCTCTTTGCCTCACTTTCCTCATCTGGCATCTGGGGAATATACTGACGCTTAATAGAGAAGATAATGCATCTAAAGCACTTAGATAAGAGCCTGGTACATGGCAAACAGCCATTATTAGTTATCAACTATGACCTCTTATTTCTATCACTTCTTCCCCTACTGCCCTCCATTCAGCTAGGTCCTCAGCAATCCTCATATTGCTAAAACCAATGTGCATATTTCAGTCTTTACATCACCAAACTTTTGTAGCACTTGGCATTCTCTCCCACCTGCCCTATGTCCCTGTAAAGTCCATTTATGTAGCTTCCACTCTACCTCAATCTCATTTTCTCTTAACCTCGTATGCTAGGTGCATACCCTCTTCTGGACTGATGGCATACCTGATTATGTCATGGTCTTCCTTGGCTTTGGGCTCATTGAAACATCCTAAGTCAACTGGTCACTCATACACATTAGGATTTTTTTTTATTAATAGCAATTATTTCCAAAAGATAAGAGATAGGTAAGTGAGAGTTTGAATAACAGATTCAAAAAACAAATCTTTACTCTATGTTGTACAAGCTAATGCAAAGTCCCAGATTCCTGTTCTGATTGGTGTTACCATATTGCTTGAAAGCTCACGGTAGGCAAAACCACTGCATGTTGTAATCAGAATCCAATAGTACATTAATATTCTCTGAAATAATAATTGGATACAGGATCATTAATGGTCCAGACATCAGGCAACCTCCCAAAGGATCAAGTTGTATGGATTACATTATATTTTTCTATGTTCTTATAAGGATGGGAATGTCTCCAAAATATTTTCACTAATCCACATTTCCTGAACACCTCTGATTTCATCCACACAAACCTATTTCTAACACACACTATGTTAACCTGAAAACCTCTATTTTCACTAGTTGCTATCATCTGGATATTTATGTTCCCACTCCCCTCCAAATTTCTGAGTCCTAACATAATGGTATTAGGGAGGTGAGTAGGTCATGTGGGCAGTGCCTCTTGGATAGAATATAAAAGAATCTCCTCTTCATATACAAGAATGAGCAGCTAATCAAGAGTACTGCCTTGACCCTAACATCACAGGAGGACATAATGAGAAAGCACCACCTCTAGTGGACCCTCACCAGACACCAAATCTGTCAGCCCATTGATATTGGACTTTCCAGCCTCCAGACAGTGAGGAACAAATTTCTTTTGTTTGTAAGCTACCCAGCCTATGGTATTTTGTTATAGCATCCAAATAAACTAAGATATTAGTTCAAGGAACACTCATTTCTAAGATTAATTCTGCTAATAATAGGCTTTTCTGATATTGGTGCAAAATATAAAAGCTGAATCACTAGGAGGAGCTGCTTCTGCAGACTTAACTTCCTTTTGTACACTTGCTGAATGCTTCTTAGGGATGTGTTCCTGGTGAGAGCAACTGACTATTTCAATCCAATATATACAATATTGCACTGTATGCAGTGAGGTTTTGCAAAGTATATTATAGGCATCTCAACTCTCTAAAGCAAACCATTCTTCCTGCCCTTTTCCTCTACTGTCTTGTCTTAGCAAATCCGCATAAACCTAGCAGATCCATGGAGATGTCAACTTCTTCTGAGATACTTCTTCACCTCCAAAGCACACAGTAAATCCCTCGACTGTGAGCCCCTGCAGTACTCTGCAGTAGTTTGTCACATATTATTGAATTGTTTATATATTTTCCTTTATTCTTCTTATAAGGCTGCAAGTCCCTTAAGACCAAGGACTGGTTGTCATTCACTTATTCCCAGGGGTCTGTCCTACATCTGGTGTAAAGCAGGTGTTAGAAGAGTAGTTTAGGAATTGGTGAAAGGGAGCAAACCAAAAAGCAGCTTATATTGGAAAGCAGCTATATCATTTATATTGAGCAAACATTTTGAGTGTCTATGATGAAGGGATACATACTCCAATCTGAAAATATAGAATGAAGTCACAGTTCCTACTTCTGTAAATTCATATTCTAATTAGGTAGTTAGTTACCTGAGGTAGGCAATTATCATAGAACATGGACGCACCCCATTTTAACAGGTAAAAACCAATAGGCCAAGTCAATCTGGAGAAAACCATCCTCTTGTTCTTAGAATTGTTTCAGTTACCAAGGCTTAACTCAATGTTTTGTTGAGCCTGTTTTCTATTACTTATATTTGCAAGCAATTAATTATAAGTGTGAAAACAGGATACACAGTACAAATTTCAAGACTTGCATTTCATTTATTCCTCTATATGCACTGGCTAATTAAGCTACTGCTTTGACCAGTCACTAGGAGTAATTGTGACAAATATATTCATTCTAGAGAGTGTTTGGTGGAATTAATCAAACCACTATCAGTTTTGGTTAACAGGTAAAACCTCTATGTGGTTTAAAGCACCAGGCATTTCCTTGTAGGGTATTTAGTTAGAGAAGAAGAAAGAATCCACGGAGTGGGGATGGGGGTAGGAATAATACTGAATGAGCCTTGATTGCAATAGATTCCAACCCCCAGAAGTAACAGTTGCCTTCTGTTTTAAAAAGAAAGAAAGAAAAAGAAAAAAAAAATCATGCAATTCTTAGACTAGATAAGAAAAATTTAAAGAATGACTACAAATTCTCTGCAAGATGATTAAAAGCCAACTCTTTCAAAGGCAAGATTCAAACATATCTGCTACAGTGACCTGTCCTGGAGCTCACAAGCCATAGCTGAACTCCTTATATGACTTGGAGTCAAATGAGATAGATTTTTCAAGCACTTGAAAGTTGTTTGAGCACATATTTTCATTTGCTTGTTTGGAAAGTGTAACACTGTAGCTGCATTCAGAGGTAAATCCCAGCCCTACAACCTGCACAGAAAGAAGAAATAAACTGAATCTCATTATTTCTGCTACTTCTGTTTCTTACCCAGTCCAAGATATCTGAAAATAAATTTAATTCCTACAGATAATTCATTTATTTCAAAACCTTTTCAGAATATTTTCTGTCATCATTTTAGAAAATTGGGGTTTGGCAATTACTCCACCCATAGAGATGGCTGATTTTACTACCTCAGTTCAAAATTTGAAGGGATTACCTGCAGTTTTATGTTCTTATATTCCATTGCCAATCACGCTTAACCTGTTACACTAGCAGGTGGTGGGGATGCTTTGTGAAATAAGACAGCATCACTGTGAAGAGGGAAGGAGGGAGGGAGGGAGGAGGGAAGGGTATAAAAGGAACTGAGAATAGTTTTAAAGCAGGGTATCTTCATCTCTACACTGTTAACATTTTGGAAGTGGTAATTTGTTGCAGGGGCTATCCTGTGCACTATAGGCATTTTAGCAGCTCCCAGGCATTTAGTTAATGCTGTAGCAGATACCCCCTCACCAGGTAGCCATTTGTGAAAATTAAAAATGTTTCCAGGATTTGCCGAATGTCCCTTATCCTGGTTGAGAACAATTAGTTTAAAGTGAAATAATTTTCAAATGAAATAATCATTTCATAATGGTGCTTTATGAATATTAACTAATTTTACATTGCCTTGCAAAGTGGATATTATTACTTCATCTTAAAGGGACACAGAATTAAGAAATCCGAAACAATGGCCCAGGCCCAAAGATAGAACTGGATTCAAATGCTGAGTATATCTGGCACTATGCTCAATCATAGGCATTTGACAACTCCCCAAGTGTGTTGGTCCTCAAGAAACTTCTAGACTGGAGAGGCAATGGTATTTGTTTGACAAAAAACTAAATTATTCTCTCAACTATGGATTTAAAATTGGATAATTATAAAAATACTGAGGTGAGGTCATTTTAAACTGTTGAAATAGGAAATAGAAAGTGCTCAGTAAGTTTTAATATGTCACCTTATTTTATTAAACCCACCCTGAAGCTGTCTTTTGTAGGCTTTTGAGCATAATTGGTATCATGTCATTACTTATCTCCACATAGCTCTGTTTTTTTATAGAATATTCCTATTCAAAAATATTGTGAAAAAACCACTCTCATCAAATCACTCAGGCTATCTTGAATTCTGTTGCTCACATTATTGAACAAAAGGCTCAAGGTGTCTTGAGGGTTTAATCCAGAGCCTGAGCCATCTGGAAGCTTCTGTCCTCAAGGACTGGTTAGGCAAACCATACTGAGAAGGCAGTTATTTACAGAGCCCTTCAGCGCATGTTCAATTCACAAGCACACTAAAATAACTGCCTTTAGATGAGAGCAAAGAAAATGTTCAACTGGACCTCAAGATGAAAAGGAGCCAAACCTTATCTTTGATGTTTTCTATCTTCAAGTTGTACTTTCAAAATATGGACTTTAAGAGATTAGGAATTCGTAGTTTGTTTGTTTGTTTGTTTTTTTAATCTAGGTCTCTTTGACACTTTATAAACAGCAAGATTGACATCATATTGCTACAGATAAGTCACATGAATTGATTGGCATTTGTCCTGACAATCTCACCAAGTTGTCTTGGGAATAAAATTAATAAATTCACATAAAAGCACTTTAACAATGAGATGAAGAACAACATCTGTGAGAAAAATATTTGTACTTTATGGCTTCCAAAATGTTAGCACCTACATTTTAAAACAGTTTGAAGTTTCCCTTTGCTTTCTTGAAAGAAAAAGAAGGGACCATAGGAATAAGGTTTTCAATGGAAACCCATTCTCTTCTTGATTACTCCGGATTCTTTCCCTCACCTCCTTCTCAGCAACCAGCCACCATTTTACTAATGCCCCCCCACCCTCAGCCAACCTCCTTCCTCTCCACAAGATCAAAGTCTTCATAATTTCAATAATTATAATTTCTCCAATATTTACCAAAAAAAACCAACTTTCTTTATTTCCATTTTCTCTTCAATTTACAAACCTATGCTTTTCCTTCTTTATGGCCAAATACCTCTTAATTTATTTTATAAACATTGTCTCTGTTTCCTCTTTTCCTATTAATTTTCAACACATTCCAAGCTGCAATGGCTGCCCCTAGCTTTAATAACACCCATGTTGCTACATACTGAGAGCTTGTATCTTCCACTCCTCAACTCCTCCCTGAGTGGGGGCTTGACCTAGTCACTGACTGCTAGCAGACAGAAAAGAGCAAAAGAAATGGGAATATCACTTCTGAGATTTGGTGACTAAGCAACCATGGCTTCTGTCCTGCACACCATCTCCTGTGCTCCTGACTACTCACTCATGGGGAAGTCAGTTGGCATGTGAGCTGCCCTATGAAAACACCTACATGGCAGGAGCTGAGGGAGGCCTTGGGCTAACAAGCAGCAAAAACTCTCTTCTGCCAACAACAGTATGGGAGAACATGGAAATGAATTCTCCACCTGTCGAGCCTTCAGCTGAGAACACAGGTAAGCCCAGCTGTGCTTGCAACCTGTGAACAACCTTGAGGGTATAACACGTGATGCCTGGATTCCTGGCCCACAAAAACTGTGAGATCATAGATGTGTGTTCATGTAAAATGACTTCCACATTTTGAGGTAAGTTGTTATGCAGTTTTTATTTATGGGCAGTCTCAAATGTTGGAGTGTGTAGAGAGTCTTTACAAAGATAACCCTTTTCTTTTTTACCAATTTTTTTAATATTTATTTTTTTAAGTGTAGATGAACACAACACAATGCCTTTATTTCTATGTGGTGCTGAGGATCGAACCCGGGTCCCGCCCGTGCTAGACAAGCACTCTACTGCTGAGCCATGATCCCAGCCCCTCACCAATTGTTTTTTAAAAGAAATATAAAATAGGACTGGGAGATGGGAAACCAATAGACTGCCTTTATTGATAAAAAGTTAAGCCAGAGAATGAGATACAGCAATAGCCAAATAATTGTCCTGACTAAACCTTAAACAGAGATGGACTTAGAACCCTGTATTGGGCAGGGATAGATGGAGCAGGGAAGAAAGAACATGCTCTGGAGAAAGATTCTGTCACCAACGAGAAGCAGACAACAGAAGCACCCTGTAAGCAATCGATTCCTATAGGAGAAAGGATAGAACAAATCGCATCCACTGTCCATCCCAAATTTACCACTCACAGGAGGGGCAGCATGAGTCTGAGGTCAGGATGCCACACCCTTGGACTTCTTGGCACCTGGAGGGAAGGTAATCAGTAACGATTAAGCAAGGCTCCCAGTTTATGAGTCATTATAAACTACTTATCAATTCCCCTGTAATAGTTAGGAGATCCACCATGTGATTGCATTCCAATTTACTGAAGTAATTTCCTATTGTCAAAAATTTTAATTTCAAAATTGTATCATTATCAATATCATTCCATGAATATTTCTCTTTCTTTCCTTACCAAAGCTCCCTAAAAAGTGTTAGCAACTCGAAGGTCTTAAGCATTTATATCTTTTCTCTGAATATTGCTAAATTGCTTTCAGAAAATTTGACTAATTTCCTTATACACTATCAGCAATGTGTAACAATGTACTTCTGACACCCCACCCCCCACCCCCCACCCCCCGCTTTTTTTAGCTTTTGTTTTGCAATCTTTGTTCATTTGTAAGTGAACCATATCATGTCCTTATTTTAATTTGCAATTCTTTGATTACTAGTAAGGTTGAAAACTTTTCATTGTTAACTGGCCATATGTATTTCCATTCCTCTAAATTACCTTTTGTGTCCAGGGCTCATGGATCTGCTGGCCCTGTCAACCTCGATTCACAGGGCAAAGTTCAGTTTCACTCTTGTCTGCAGCAGTGTAATCTCACAAAGAAAGAGGAACTGGGGAAAATACCACTGGGTATTTCAAGCTAGTTTTAATATCTATATAATCCCATCTTTCGAATTTAATTTCTGTAGAATGTTTTCTAGTGCATAGCTTGTAGTAACTTACACCTAATGCAGCCTTACAGGGTGCTCACAATGTACCACTCATGACTATAGGACAACCGTATGCGGGAGATAGTATTTTTATTACCATTTGCAGAAGAGGAAACCAAGCAGAGAAGAAAATGCGTCATTTGCCCAAGTTAAAAAAGGTCACAAGCTGCTACAGAGCTGGGACTGAACTCAAGTACTCGTACACACCAGAGTCTATGAGTTTGACCCCTAACCCTCCAGTACAATCCTGTGGTCAACCTTCAAGGACTATGGAATTAATTTGTCCAAGTCATCTTTAATGAATAACATGTCTACAATTCTAAACAAGATAAGGATTCTTTTTCACTCTGATAAGCTTTCAATAACAAGATAATAGTTTTCAGAACAACACAGCATTTTTTTATTATAAATGATATGTATATTTTGATATTTTAACTGCTCAGAGCAGAAAGTGCAGGTATAGTTCAGTGATAGAGCTTGTAGCATTCATGAGACCCCGGGCTCAATCCTAGGCACCAATTAATCAGTCAAACAATGTGCAAAACACAGATAATCACAACAGAGTGTAAGAAATTGAGAGTAAGCTGAAGCCCTTTTATCACTAAATCCTATGAGATGAGGAAATGATTAAAAGCATAAAATTTTAATTCCTTTAATAGATCTTGGGCCACACTTTCACATATACATCCCAATAAGACATGGAGATATTACCAAAGAAACATAAGTATTGGGGGAAATTGAACTATTCTGGTACAACCATTTGAATTTAATTACACAAAGGAGATTTAACATAATTAAGGAGAAGAAGCAAAGTATTCAAAAATGGCCCAGGTTGTGCCAGGCACAGTGGCACACACCTGTAATCCCAGTGGCTGGGGAGGCTGACGTAGGAGGATCAAGAGTTCAAAGCCAGCCTCAGCAAAGAGAGAATTGCTAAGCAACTCAGTGAGACTCTGTCTCTAAATAAAATACAAAATAGGGCTGGGGATGTGGTTCAGTGGTTTAGTGTCCCTGAGTTCAATCCCCTGTACCAAATAAATAGGCCCTGATAAATCCAGGATATTTGTATTGCTTCCTCTATTTCTCCTATTTAGATCACTAATTTGTTCCCTTTATATTAACATAAAAGAGCTTATTATGCATTTAATTTAATCATGTGTATGTAATAAATCACAAGTGAATACAATTGAGGTATATGCTACATCCTCTGCAAAGCTATGCTATTAAAAATAGCTGATTTATAATTTACTGAACATTCTTAAAATCATGGAAAATATTTAAAAATAAATTAATACTTTTTGTTGGTTGGGATATTTCAAAACCAATGCAATCTAAAAACCAGAAGAAAAATCATATTATTTTAAATAGCATACTTATTTAATTTTTAAAATGTAAACAATAATAATTTTAAAGCCTAAAATAGTCTTTATTTGAAAACCCTTTTAAACTAAACATTGATTATTTCTCTACAGTCATTAATTAACTTATACCTTAATTGTCAGTGTTACAAAGTAAGAATTGATCTCAAATATATATTTTCTGTTCTTAATACCTATTTCACCTGTTTCAAAACACTGTGAAAATTATACTTTGCAACATATGGACATAACACATTTAAATAAAGTCAAGTGCCATATCTTTATCCTCAGGTATAACAACATACCTGGTTCATAGTAAACATGCAAACGATAATTGTTGTGTATATTGCTTTTGTTTATTTCAAGACAAATTGAAAGGGGAATATTTTGCTTTCATGCCAATGTATCATCAAATTTCTCTTAAGTATTCAAAATAAAAAAGCTTTAAGAAAAGCAAAAAACTATGATTAATTATTTTGACAACAATAAAATGCCACCTTTGTATTTATGTTTTTTGACCACCTTTGACTAAAACCAAAATCGGATATTTGATTTTTTTTTTTTTTATTGGTACCAGGGATTGAACTGAGGGGCACTTGGACACTGAGCCATATCCCCAGCCCTATTTTGCATTTTATTTAGAGCCAGGGTCTCACTGAATTGCTTAGCACCTTGCTTTTGTTGAGGCTGGCTTTTGAACTTTCAATCCTTTTTTAAACTTTTTCTGTTTTTATTCTTTACCCCTCACTCAGTATGGTAAGCAGAAATCTATAATTCAATCGCATGATTTAGGAAAAAAGGAATAATGATCTTGGGAAAAGGAAGAATTAAATTATTTCTAATTACCTCCCTAATTCATATGTAATTTTGAGCAAATCACTTATTTGCAAAATAACAGGATTTAAGGCTGTTACCCCATAAACCTGCCTAACAAACTCATAATACTTTTCTAACATCATAATATTTTATGTTACTGTCCTTGTCTATTCTTGGGTAAGCCACAATCTCTTTTCCAAAATTATTTTCTAATTATTAAAGGTAATCAAAGATATTCTTTCCAAAAATAGACTTCTGCCAAAAAAAAAAAATGATGGAAATAATTCTAAAAAAACTGATTCAAAAGCTCTAGAACAATACACATTTTGGAAAAAGTTGAAAAAAAGTTAAAATGTTCCCAGAGGAATGACGTAATAATGAGATAGCTCTTGTGAGTGAGCAAGTCTCACCTTTTCTGTTCCTTGCTTTGTTCCTTCCCAACCAGGGAATGAATATAAGAGGATAACATTTCATGTGATATCATAGTTTCTAGCTCTCTTCCTGGGTCTAAAGGTTCTTTGATGATGTCTTTGATGTTTCTTATTACTTACAGAAATTTGGTGTACCCTTAACCATCTTAGGATAGGCTCTAACATGGTGTGCAGAGGAATGGTTCTCACACAGGGGTGCTCTGGGTTGTACTCTCAACTCTGGCCCTTGGAGGACATTGTGTTGAAGATAGGCCAGGGTGCATGGGGAACAGCCCTGGCTAGCCAGCTACTGTGGGATGATGAGGATGGAGACTGATGCCTACAGCCCACTGCTCGGCCCAGAAGTTTATTTATGCCCTGTGGTGCTGTCAAAATCAAATAGTAAAAGCTCTAAGAATAGTTGGTTTTTAAAAACTGTTTGTGCTGGGATTGGGGTTGTGGCTCAGCGGCAGAGCACTTGCCTAGCAAGTGTGAGGCCCTGGGTTTGATCCTCAGCACCACATAAAAATACATAAAAAATAAAGGTACAATACCTTTGGGTCCAACTACAACTAAAAGATAAATATTTAAAAAACTGCCCTTGCACATTGAAATAAATCATAAATCATAATATTTCAGAGACAAAGCCACATCAATGTTTATAGCAGCACAATTCACAACAGCTAAACCGTGGAACCAACCTACATGCCCTTCAATAGATAAATGGATTAAGAAATGTGCTGTATATACACAACGGAATATTTTTCAGCATTTGCAGGTAAATGGATGGAGTTAGAGAATATAATGCTAAGTGAAATTAGCCAATCCCAAAAAACCAAATGCCAAATGATTTCTCTGATTTAAGGATGCTGATCCATAATATGCTATGGGGTGGGGGTGGGGAATGGGAGGATTAAATGAACTCTAGATAGGGCAAAGGGGAAAAGGGGAGGGAGGATAAGGAAGGGGGTGTAGGAGTAGGAAAGACTGTGGAATGTGATGGTCATCATTACCCTAAGTACATGTATATATGAAGACACAGAGGATATGACTCGATTTTGTGTACAACCAGAGATATGAAAAAATTGTGCTGTATATGTGTAATATGAATTGTAATGCATTCTGTTGTCATATATAACAAAAATTTCAAAAATTTTTTAAATAAATAAATAAACCCTGTTCACTATATATATTTTATCACTTTTGGAACTAAATTAATGTACTTTTTTCTTACAAAATAATATACTCAGAAAGTAATTACGACACAAGCAAGTCTATATCTGTTCTAAAACTACTAGTTAGTTATCAAATATTCTTCAAAATGAAGCCAGACTAAACTTGTTTCAAGTCCCAGATAATCCATAATATAGTAGGAAAAACTTTATAAGAGAAGACCGGCTTGCAGTTTGGAATGAGAAGCTCCAATTTTTCATAGATCTCATTTGTTGACCTCATTACATTGAGCAGGGAACTGTTGCTTGCACCTGCAAGGAAGAATCTGCTCTCTCAATATGGAATTCTGCCAGATGCCCTTTCCAGTCATGTCGGGGTTAAAGACTGAAAGAGATCAAGGTCCCTTAGGATTGATCTTGCCTCCATGAAGTCTTCCATGATTTTCTGAATTGAAATTCTCCCTCCAATCCAGGAATTTATTAGAACATCAATACTGCCTGTTACACACTTCATACTGTATTTAAGCAACATTAACAACACTTATACATGCCTGAATCTCTTCTGTTTGAATCAGTTTTCTCATTACTGTAACCAGAAGACCTGACAAGAACGATTTTAGAGAAGGAAGAGTTTATTTGTCACTCACAGTTTCAGAGGTCTCAGTCTTTGGATAGTTACGTGCATTGTTCTAGGCCAGAGGTGAGGCAGAACATCATGGCAGAAGGGTGTGGCAGAGGAAAGCAGCTAAGGACAGGGATTAGGAAGTAGAGAAGGACTTCTCTCATCAAGGACAAAATATACTCCCCCAAAGCATTTTGTCACTTTTTGAACAATGGCCCGCCCCCTCCAGCCACACCCTATTTGCCTATAGTTAATACCCAGTTAATTCTTATCAGGGGATTAATTCCCTGATTAGGTTAAGGCTTTCATAACCCAATCATTTCACCTCTAAACTTTCTTGCATTTCTTACACATAAGCTTTCAGGGGACTAATGTCTAAATCATAATACCTACTAAAATCAGAATCAGCTGTAAATACCAGAATGCTCTACCCACAGACCTGAAACAAGAGGGGTCTTCCCAGCCCCAAACTGTCCTTCTAGAAGAAGGCAATTGTTGGTACCTGTAATGTTGCCTCTCAATCACTAGAGACATGGAGCAATCCCAAGCTCATCAAGGTGTCAGGCAACAGTGTTTAAAGGCAGGAAGCCTGAAAAGGGCATTTTTTTCACCCTCTCCTCACTTAAAAGGAGGCAAAACCTCTCAAATGCCCTAGAAGAGCTTCCCTTATATCTCATTGCCCAATGAAGATCACACTTGTCTCCAGAACATACTCTGGAACAAGAACTGGGCCACTTACCTGAAGTTCAAAGTACTTGGACCAAATCAGAAATACAGTGGGAAAGAACAGGGCCAGAGGTAAGATGCTTGAGGATAGGCAATACACTCTGTCATAGTTAGTCTAGCCTATGTGTTTTAGTCTGCTTTTTTACTGCTGTGACTTAAAGATCCAACCAGAACAACTGTAGAGGAGGAAATGTTTATTTAAGGGCTCACGGTATCAGAGGTCTCAATCCATAGGCAGCAGGCTCCATTCCTTGAGGCTCAAGGTGATGCAGGACATCATGGCGGAAGATTATGACAGAGGGAACCAGCTCACATGATGATCAGAGAGCAGAGAGAGGTCTTCACTTGCTAGATACAAACAAATACCCCAAAGCCACACCCGAAATCCTGCCTCCTCCAGCCACACCCTATCACTTCAGTTATCACTCAGTTAATGGCTATCAGGGGATTAATTCGCTGATTGGATTAAGATTCTCACAACACAATAATTTCTCCTCTGAATCTTCTTGTATTGTCTCACAAATGAGCTTTTGGGGGAAACCTCACATTCAAACCATAACACTATGGTACTCACAACAAATTTGTGAGGTAGACTGTGATTTTAATCTTTTGTTAAAGAAAATACTCAAACTCAATCAGTTTCATATACAATAAGCAACTTTCCCTAGACCTTGAATCCAGTTAGGAAGAGAGCAAGATTGCAATCCAGATTTCTCTAACTTTAAGTAACTGCCTTCTTATACTAAGTTCTTGTAGTGGTTCCCATTTTGACAACTAAATAATTTAAATGAATTAAGAATGTTTGCCTCATCTTTATGTATGTACATATTTATTGTATAAATAAAAAACAACTCCTTTGACTCTTTTCAGTATGACATTAATTTCCATAATGACATTGAAAAGCTTAAATAGAGTTTACAGTAGAAAAAGGAATGGAACATCAGGAAATAGGAGAATCATGTATGGGGTGGATAGGGAGCAGTGAGACATTATATTTTAAAATACCAGGCTAGCTACTAGTTACATGGCAAGAAAATTATGACTATTAATAATGCATGACAATAATGCACAACATTAGTTACTTCGATTCCCGCAAATAGTCTTTTTCCTTTAGTCTAGTGATGTAGAAAACAAGATATTGTTGATTTTCCTTTGCTATTGACTTCCACACCTCACGATTGATGCGTCTAACAGGTTTGCTGATCACCTGTGGTAACTGAAAACACCAACAAATACTAAAACAGTGGGTGACTCAGAACTTTTAGGATAGAATTTTTTGAGAAAGATTTGTTTTGCTTATGCTAATGTTAAAATGTGTTTGCTTTCCTTTGAGCACATTCCAGCTGGTCTAAATACAAGGGAGAGCTCCTGAAGGAAGACAGCATTAACTTTTTTTTTCCCCCTGTCAGAAAAGCCACAGATGTGATCATCTCCTGGTGGAAAATTGACTCTCCTTTGTGCAGTTTTAAATTTTCACAATGACTGTTTGATTTCTATATTTTTTTTCTCTCTGTTTGGTGAAGACAAGTAATTCTGTGCACTAAAATATTACATTCAAAATTGGTGCTAATATTAACAATTGCAAGCATTTACCCAACAATTATTGGTGCAATGATTTATATTTTGAAGTTGTAAGTGAGCACTTAACAACTTAGACTTCCATCACTAAAATTATTTAAACATCAAGAAAAACCAGTGTGCATTCAGGAATAATCAGGGTCTTTTTTGACTTACATCAAATCTCATGTTCAAAGCCAGGACTTATATAGAATCTCATTTAGAATATATAACTATAATCACTGTTTTTCTACCTTCAAACTGAGCATAAGGCTGCAGACTTCAATATCTTACACCCACACATTATAGCTGCGTTAGTTTCCCCATCTCCTTTTTATTCTCTTCTTACCTTTAATTAAAACGCATTAAAGAAAGAAAAAAGAAACAAATGGTTGTAGAAAGTAGCATTTAAATGGAAATGATTGCTCTAAATGTTGCTGCCTAGGAAATATATGGCATGGTATGCTGTTCCACAAGGCTTCAGAGGGTACCCAGGAGGTAACATAAGTATTATTTATAATGCCCTTGACTGGAGTATTCTGTGATCCAGTTTTCACCTGGAACTCCTCAGACTCTTATTTCAAGCATCTCCTGAATTTTTCGGTTTTTGAAATTATTTTTCTTTTCAGACAATTGGAAAATACATAGAATATCCTATTCATTTTCTATTGCCATCATAAAAAATTACCACAAACAGTGGTTTAAGTGATACAAATATATTATCTTATAGTTCTAGAAGTCTGGAACAGGTGGCACTGGGCTTCAATCAAAGTGTCAGCAGGACTTCATTCCTTTCTGAAGATTTTGAGGGACAGAAAACCCATTTTTCAGCTTCCAGCAGCTGCTGCTTATTCTTTGGCCCTTGGCCTCCTTCCATCTTTAAAGCCAGCGATAGCTAATCATGTGTTACACACATCACATGGTTTTGACTCTGAATCCTCTGTATTATTCATTTGAGGAAATTTTAATACACTGGACTCACCTAGATAGTCTAAGACAATCTCCTTATATAAATCAGCAGGTTAATACATTTAATTTCATCTACAACTTTCATTTCCATCTGACATATAACCTAACATAATCACAAGTTGCAAGGAAGAGGACATGGACATTTTGGGGAATTTGTTGTTCTGCCAACCACAAGCATATATTCCTCACTCTGATACAATTTAAAGATGAAACTATTTAGTGGTAAACCTCTTCACTCACACATGCAAGCACATCTTTAAAGATCTGTAACTGACACATATTTGAGAACCCATATGACCTATGGTAAGCAAATGAGTCTTGCTTTTTATAATGGATATATGGGAATATTGAGCTTTTAGTCATGCATTATATACCCAAGAATAAAACAAAACAAAACAAAAACTCTTCCCTCTTCACTGCCCTCTTTTTTTGCTCTATTCATAGAGCTGGACAAGCAAATTCTCTTCCCAAAAAATACAGAGTTCAGTATATCATCACATTAGTGCATATACAAACCCCATTACAGCCACACACCCTTGCATCTAATCAGGTTTCTGAATCAATCCTATCTAAAGGAAGGAAAGTTTTTCCATGCTGATTTCCAGGGATTTCGTTTGTGGTTGCTATAGTTAAATCCACTCTCATATGGTTTCCTGGGCTGAAGATTTGCTAATCTCATTGATGCCTCCTTCTGATAAAAGGTTATGGCCTTACCTGCATTTCAAAGTCTAAGAACCCTATCTCCCTCCAACAGTGCATATACCATATATTCCTGCTCAAATCCCATCATGGCCTCACATTCTGGGGATCTCATACTTCCAATCAGCCTCTGTGGATTGAATTGCATGGGCCATTGTGGGCTTGAAGTCTTGTTGCCTTCTTCTGAGAACTAGATTCATGCCCTTTGCTCCTAAACTCAGAAAGTGAGGAGGGCCTGTCCCCCATGAACACAATTCTCTATTTGAGCAATAAAATAAAATATCACTGACTAGACACCCAATCAATTCTTCTGACCTCCTGGCTGTGAACATCACTTGGGATTTTTACTTTTGAGGAAACAAAGTGAGGACCAAAGGAGGCTTAGGGACTGACTTAATGTTGCACTAACAAGCACTTTGTTGTCATTTAGATTATTTCCAGTGGCTTGGGAAAGAAGCCAAAGGATGCTAAACTCCCAGGGCTAGTAATTGGTCTACACTGTGTTTTGTCTCTTTGTTCAATTGAAAATTCATGATGAACACCTTATCTTAATTCTCAGTTTTCTGGACATTCTATTGCTAATGGGAATCATGATGACAATAACAATATTTTAATATAATAACTACTTTACAGGTGCTAAGAAGTTATTCTATGATATCTTGCTTCATCTTCACAAAAAAAATGAAATATGTCTTGTTTATGGAGATTATTTTTATCTCTGTGTTTATAGATAGTAAACTGAGACTTAGGGAGATCAAACAATTTGCCCAAATTGCCCAATAGATTTTTGCAACTGGAAAATGATGAGTTAATTATTTAAGACCTGATTGTAAGATTATAGAACCCATGTTCTAAATTGCTATGGAATATGGCCTTCAGTGCCATCTAAATTACAGTCCCATTGGAAATGATCAGCCAAATTCCCGTGCTCTATAATAGTTGTTATGGTTTAGGTAAGAGTTGTCTTCCAAAAGCTCAGGTGTAAGATAATACAAGAAATTTCAGAGGTGAATTGATTGGGTTATGAAAGCCTTAACCTAATCCACTTAACTGGATTAACTGGTTAACTGAGTCCTAACTATAGGCAGGTTGGGTGTAGCTGGACAAGGTAGGTCATTGGAGCCATGAATTTGAGATGTATATTTGTCCCTGATCCTGTTCTCTCTCTCTCTCTCTCTCTCTCTCTCTCTCTCTCTCTCTCTCTCTCTCTCTCTCCTGGTTCTATGTCCTAAGCTGTTTTCCTCCTCCATTCTTTTTTGCCATGATGTTCTGCTTGTCCTCAGTCCTAGAGCAATGGCGTCAGTCCTCTATGGACTGAGACTTCTTAAGCTGTGAGCCCCAAATAAACTTTTCCTTCTCTAAAATTGTTCTCTTCCGGTCTTTTGGTCACAGAAGCAAAAGTTGACTGAAATAATAGGTGACAGTATCTAGATTATTAAAAGAAACATATGCATAAAAGAAAAAGCACTGAAAGGGTTCATTTTAAGGTTGAGCATGAGCACTCAGGCTAGTGTGTCTGAGACAATTAATTCACCTGTCTAAGTTTCTCTTTGGTGACCAGGGATTGAATTCCTGTATTTGAAGTTCTCATTAGTATTAACATTTTATAATATAATGAATGCTTGCAATCAACAATTAATGACTGTTTGATTTCTCCCTCCCATAATTTTAGAATTGACATTCTGCAACCATGAGTTTTAAAAACGACTCGCATATGCTCCCAAACATGACCACAGGGTCATGAAGTGTTAAACTTCTAATCTTCTCATAATTGGACTGTATATGCTCCCTTGTAGCCACCACAGATCATGGGTAGAATTGAACAGATGAAGCATACTGTTTTTATGTACATGTAGATGATGAGACTGATTGTTCTTTGGTTCATGGACATCTGTTTGGGGATCTCATAACCATACCTCAAATTTTGATTTTAGGAGGAGTCTTTATTGTTTTTTAGTACATTGGTTTGGGGATGTAAGATCTTACATACATAAATGAATTTCTAGAATGACTGTTGAGAAGAAAATCATGTTTATTACAAGTGTTGTTCTATTGATATTAGAAAACAAATTACACCGGCATAATTTTCTCTATCTTAAGTAACATGCCCATCTTAAAACAACTGAGCAATGCTGAACATTTTAGGCAGCTAAATCCACTAAAAAATCTCATTCTCCTGAGAATTTAAGCCAATGCAATAAATGTTTACTACATGCAGATTTTGTTCCAGGTTGAACTCCAGGCATGTGGGACACATGAGGGTACAAAAGAGAAAAATGATCCTTGTCACAAAGTTTCATCTCTCAGGACAGAGCACTGCATTCAGGCACCTCATATAAGGATGCATTGTGCTGGAAGGAAGCAAGAGTTGAATGTCTTTCTCATGGTTTTGCTCTTCCCTGTATGTACTTCTCCTTCAGTTTCCATTATATTTCAGACTTTTCCTGTGTTATCAATCAACCTTCATTAGATTGTAAGCTCCAAAGAGGCAGTGAATTCTGTTTGTGTTGGTTACGGATGTATCTTTATAGCCCTGCACAATGACTGGCACATAGTACATGCTCAAGAATTATTTGTTAAGAAATGAATGAATGAACTCTTCTTATCCACTAATGACTGCAATCCTCCTTGATTCTTGTGCCCTGCTTTATGTATCCTCTGTAGTCTAAACCCTCCCTGGTAGGTGCCCAATAAAGGGAAGCCATTCATATTTTGCACCTGTATCTCTCATAAATTTTATTTCTTCCTCTATAAAATGAGGGTAATATAAGATTTAGAATAACCATCTATTCACATGTAACAAATGGTCCAAAATATAGTGGCTTAAAATAATACTGATTTATTATTCTGCTTAGTTTCTAGGAGTCAGGAATCTGGCAGTGGTTTGGTTGGATGGTCCTGGATCAACTAGAACTAGGTCTACCAGTCAGGTCTCTTTGACCTTGTAGTAAGGACACTGACTAGAGATGAAATCATCTGAGTGTTAATTGGCACCAGATGGCTTGCTTTCAGGTGTATTATTCGCATGTTTAAAAAGTTAGTGCAGTTTTTCTAATAGAAGGCCTTGGTTCTTCACATGTGGTTCTCTTCATTGAATTGTTGGAATTTCCTAAGGACAGAGCAACTAGCTTCTTTTTGATAGAGTTAGCCAAAAAAAAAAAAAAAAAAAAAAAAGCAAAGTGAAAGGCATAATTGCTTTTATGATCAGAGGCCATACCTCATCATTTCCACAATATCCTACTTGTTCCACAAGTCAGCCCTATTCACTGTGAAAGGGATTACAAAAAGTTACAGATACCAGCTGGTGGAGATCACTGGGAGCCATTTCTGAGGCTACCACAAAATAGGGTAGGATGGTCGATGGTATTTAAATATAGAATACATGCATCACTTAACAACAGAAATACATTCTAAGAAGGGTATCCTTGGTAGATTCTGTCCTTGTGCAAACATTGTAGAGTGGACTCACCCAAGCCTAGTTGGTATAATGCGACCACTCATTGGGGCATTTTGATACAATCAAGAGATACTGTAAAGATGAGATATATTAGACTACTGCCATTGTGACATGGCATATTCTTTCACAGTAAACTTTTCTTTTTAATAGAGTACACTCAGTAATAAAAATTGTAGTAGAGTAAATATATAAGCTAGTACATAGTTGTTTATTATCATTTACAAATATTATGTACTGTGCATAACTGCATGTTATACTTTTATATGACCAGCAACACAATAGATTTGTTTATACCAGTATCACCACCAACAGGTAAGTGAAGCATTGTGCTATGACATTGCAATAGCTACAATGTCACTAAGTCATAGAAATTTTTCAGCTCCATTTTAAGATTATGGGACCACTGTCATATATGAAGTCTGCCCTTGACCAAAACTTGGCCATGCAGTGCATAGTGTAAGTAGTACATGCAAAGTACCTGGCATGGTACCAGGCACACAGTAGGCACTTAGGAAATGTCTGTTCTTCTTTATTGCTCTGGTTTCTTGAGCTTTCTTTTGCAATAATTAGGATTCTCCCTCAGTGCTATCTGTAGAAGCATGCATTTATGTGTGGAATTGATACAGCTTTCTCATTCATTCATTCACCCAACAAGCCTGCAGTCCTCAGATACTGTGTAACTATGACAACCTTATCCACTTAAAATGTAAATTCTTAGCACTAAACACATGCAAAATAATGATGGGGAAATTTTCTAGCCTACCTTTGTGTGTCAGAAGGCCCTATTTCTTCACACCTGTGCAACGACATTATCTGCTGGCTTTTCAGACCACTTCCAGGGCCACCTTCTCCAATTCACTCCAACAACTTTGACCCTTTCAACATTACTTTCATTACTTTCTATGCCTCCAATCTTCCTACACACAGAGAGAAATCTATCACAGCCTTGGCCTGGGTATAGTGAAAGCAATGTGCTACAGAACAGGCAGGTGGCACACGGCGAAACTACTTTTTGGCATGACGAATACAGACCTGTGCAGAAATAAAAGCAATAAAAAGGGGGATGAGAATAAGTCTGTAAAAGAGGACTGACGAGTAAGCTGGGGCATAGGGGAAAAAATTAAAACACTTTGTAAAGAGATTTTTCTTCAAGTCTGAAATTAATGAGCAAGGAGAGAAAATATTTTATAAACTTCATTCAACTTGATTTTTTTTTCAAATCTTAGGCATTTTAAGAGACTATTTTTCTCATTTGAAGAGAATAATCATTAAGTTTCCCCTGAAGCCAGCACCTGTTCAATTCTGCAGTGCCAGCAAGGGCTGCCACAGGAGTACAGGTCTGACACCAGGGAGGGAGCACAAGGTGAAACTTCAGCCTGAATCTTGGGAGACACCAATATGCTATCTCAACACCTAGCACCAGCATGACCTTGGTCTTTTCCACACATGACCAAAATCGTGGTTTGTCCTAATCATAGAGCTCTTACCTCCTCTGCTTTCTCTTACCGGTTCCGTACAGACTGCGTGTTATGCCTTGATATTTGAAATTGATAGCATGGTCCACTTTCAAGGGTGATAATAAACCAGGTGAAAAAGTTGGGCTTAGTGAAGGTTAACTATTAACCTTTCTTTTAATATGGTTGATTTATTTTTCTTCATGGCACAAACCGATTCCCTGTATGATAGGGTGACAACTTCAATTTAAATAGAGCTGTCGATGAAGAATATGAAAGTGGAAGGAAATTTTGGTCTGAGTCCTTGCTAGGAGCTATCCTTCATTATATCTTGTCTATGAATACAGCACTTTCTATTAAATAATGTAGAGGGAAGTAAGTAAATACCTTTCATTATTTACACACAGGGATTAACACATGCAGAATATCACACTTCTTGTTTACTTAGGAAGGTAAGCAACAATATGCTGAAAAATCTGAAATGATTTTAAAATCAGAAGGGTTCTTGCCATGGTATGGCAAAAAGAATTTAAGCTTTGGAATTAGATTTACCATACTATGCAAAAGAAAAAGAAAAAAAAAATTAACTTCAGCCTCTGTACCTGTATCTACATAGAGAAGTGGGAATTCTTTCCATTTAGTTCAGCGTAAGACTGAATTAAGTAATATCTGCAGTATCTAGAGTAGTGGATGGATGTTTAAATAAAATGAGAGTTCTCTTATTTCTTTATCTGTGGGCTTCTTACAATCTTCAGTTTTGTTGTTTTTAATTTTTTCAGTTCTGTCTAAAGAAGCCAGATTTTATTCTCATTTGTTACAACACACTTCCTTCAAATGATGCATCAGCAAGGTGATAGGTGAATGGTCTGTTTGGAAAACTTGTCTCTGAACTTATTGTCACTTAAAATGTGGTTACTGTTGGTTTGACATTGATGAAAACAATGATTATAACTGTTTCTAACGTGGAAGTTTTTACTAAGTGCCTATGACCTGTTCACTACACCTCAAGTTGAAGTCCAGGCACATATCAGCATTATACTAAAACAAGTCAGTTTTTGTTTTTGTTTTTGTTTTTGTTTTCAAAATAATTGGTGAGCCAGTAAAACTATAAACTATCTAATGCAAGATTTTGGAAAGAAAGAGATTTGATGCTTTTAATAAATTCCACATTGCATAAAAACACAGAACTTATTTGATGTATGAATCCCATCCCTGTATTACACACTGTTAGTCATTATATACTTATGTATAAGTCTCAAAAATCAGGATTAAAAATGTACTCAATAGAAACCAAATGAGAGCATAGTCATTAAAGCATCTTGTCCTGAAAGTTACCTAGAGATCACTATCTCAAAGAAACTGGATTTCATGGATGGAGAATAAGTATACATCCAGAAAGCTTGGAGCAATGTTGCAAAAGTGGACAAGTGCTCTATCAGTATATGTGTTCAACGAGATAACCACACCTCTCTTTTCTTCATATTATGTTCCTTGGAAGGGCAGGTAAATAATTCAACTGAGGATTTTTTAAAATGTTGGCAGTAACTCCAACTCCAGAAAGCTCTGGATGTGGCAGTAATGGTTCCTCCAGAATAAGGGAACAAAAGCATTATTTTCTCCTGAAAACACTGGGGTGAGTGACCACTAGGAGAAGATCTGAACTTCTGAACACTTAATTAGCCTAAAATCCTGAAGGATACACCCAATGTGGCTTGGATTGAACTTTTTCTTATTTGTTCAAGACAATACAGCAGATCCCCCTCCACCATTTTGCTTTCCATGGTTTCAGTTACCCCCAATCAACTGTGGACCAAAAAATATTAAATGGAAAACTCCAGAAATAAATAATTTGTAAGTTTTAAATTATGAGCCATACTGAGTAGTAGTAGATAGCCTTGGCATTTCACTTAGAAACTATCTTGGTTATCAGGTAGACACCGCAGGGTAGCAGGACTTAAGCTCAAGTAACCCTCACATAGCAGCCCAGAACTGTCATGATACCTGTGTCACTCACCCCACTTCATCTCATCATATAGACATTTTTACCATCTCACATCTCACAAGAAGGAGAAGTACAGTACAATAAGATATTTGGGGTGAGAGAGAAACCATATTCACATAATTTTCTTTATAGTATAGTGTTCGAATTGTTCTGTTTTAATATTAGTTATTGTCATTGATCTCTTTCTGCACCTAAATCATAAATCAAACATTATCCTACACATGAGTGCATAGGAAACAATAGGTTTCTGCAGGGTTCAGTAATATCTGTGCTTTCAGGAATCTGTTGGTGGTCTTGGAACAGACCCCTCATGGCTAAGTGGTGACTTATGGTGACTTATGGCATATGTTTGATCTGTATTTGGAACTGTCTTGAGGCATGTAATGCAAATTCTTACAGTAATGTATTCGAAGTACTGTATATATCTCATCAATAGTACATATTTGAATTCAGAAATAAAAAAAGAAAGCCTGCGATGGAAATGAAACTTAGTTTTAACAATAAATGAGTAACAATTTATGATAAACTAAACTCAATAAGACATCCTTTCACAATAATCCTTGGTCGTCCGTCTCTCTAAATTTTCCATGTAGGTGTACTCTGGAAAAGAGATGGACCAGAGCTCTGGCATGGAAAACTGACACAGATTTGACTTCCAACACTATCCCCTTACTCATTTGATTCCATAATATTCCCTTCTCCTCACACTTTCTGTCTTCCTTTGTCTCCAAAATATTTTTTCTACATATAGAATTTTATGAGTTAGAAATAACTTGAAAGTACAAATATAGTATTTTTGTTGAAGGAATGGCTTAAGGGGCTGAAGGAAGATTTAGTAAAATGTTTAAAAAATATGTTTTATTGGAAACTGGTCTGACAACTCAAAGTCTGTGCATACACAGGCAGATTTTATAAACTCAAGGTTGAGACTGTGAGAGAGAATAATTTGACTGCCTTGGCCTCAATTCCAGTAATAACTTCTTTACGTTTATTATTGCATGAAAATTTCATATTTCTCTCAGTTAAGAACTTTAGACTCACTGATTTTATAGCAGATAGACCCGACACCAACTCCTGGTTCTGTCATTTAGTGTGTGATTTTGGACATCCTCATCTCTAAGCCTTAGTTTCTTCATCTGGAAAATAAAGTCATAATAGTACCTATTCCTCATGTTGTGAGGACTAACTTAGATTTGCTTGTTCAGCACAAAACACAGCGACTGGTGCATACTAAATGGGCACAACTTTTTAGATCATTTAGTATTTATGTTAGTCCATTCTGCCTGATGTAACAAAGCCCATAGACTTAGAAACAACGAAAATACTACAAATAGAATTTTATGAGTTGTCATTGTGTTATGGAGGTTCTGGAGGCTGGGAAGACCAAGTTCAAGTTGCCAATATCTGGTCTCTGGTAAGGGCCCATTTCTCATAGATCATACCTTCTATGTGTCCTCACTAGGTGGGGAGCAAACAAGATCCCTCAGGCATCTTTTATAAAGAAACTAATTTCATTCACAAAGGCTCCCTGCTCATGGCTTAGTCACCTCCCAGAAGTCATGCTTCTTAATACCAACATATTGGATATGAGATCACAACATGTGAATTTTGTGGGGACACAAATATTCGCATGGTTATTCTCAGTAGATGTGGGGTTCTTCTCTGAAGAATTCTTGAGTGGTACTCTTGCCTTTTCATCAATGTCTTTACTTCATGAACTGCTCTTCCACGCAATTGTGGAAACTCAGCAAATGAGATCTATGACTTTCTAGAGCTTCCTCTCTAGTAGGGGTAGATATGCCACAAAAAAAAAAAAACAACAAAAAAAAAACATCAAAACAATAGTGTAGATAATAAGTACTAGGGCATAGATACAAAATTGATAATTTTAGTCCTGGGAAATGGTCTAACTATATAGTTTACAGATATAGTACAAATTGAAAACGCTGGGCCCTTATTAGTATTTCAGGACAGTAGCATTAGCATTATACCAAGTGGGGCCTTTCTGAGCACGGACCCCAAGTCACTGCACAGGTCATACAGCTATGTGGTCAGTCCTGATGCCATAAGCATAATAATTTCCTGCAAGATTATGAGAGAAGTGTAGGACTCAGAAGATGTAGGAATTGAGTTAGACCTTGAGGACTGAAAGAACTTTGAAAGACTGGACAGAGCTTCCCAGGCAAATGATAAAACTTATGTCAAGCTCTCGTGAATCTTTTTTTAATATTCTAAGTGAGATTTGTTGGAGCAAATCAATTTAACAAAGAGGAAGGAAAGTGAGAAAAATAGTAGTACTGAATTTGAATGACCTGTTAACAAGAATCAATCCAAAGAATTTTGAGAATAGCACTAATATTAGAGCAATTTGGGGAAGATGTATGTGGTTCTAGAAAGACGAATTGACTTCTACGAAGGAGCAGGCAGCAGGGACTATTGTAAAGGAAGTGATTCATTTCTCACTCAGGGAGTGACAATGATCTTTGCTATTTCTCTGCAGTCTCTGTATGCCACACCCCATAACGCTATGATCTGTTTCTGTTCTGAAGTCATTTTTGATTATACAATATGGGCCAAAGAAAGACATAGGGAATTTTAACCATATTTCTTTTTTTCCCCCCACCTATAGCAGCTTTTCAGGAACATCTCAGTTTCAGTTAGAGAAGGAGAACTTGAAGGCACCCAAATGTGCATTAAAAACCTATCACTTTTTCTTGGCCTTTCAAACAGAATTCTATTCCAGAAAAACCATGTCATTTTGCATTCTGGGCAATGCTTTGAAGACAACATGGATGGAGGGCTTGCCCTCTTCATCCCCTAATGGAAGTGCAAGTCTGTACATGTTCTTTGTGTCTGTCTCTCATCCTGACAAACTGTCTTCAGCACTGGGAAATTAAAACCTCTTTCCTTCCATTTCTATTGTTCTTATAACTCAGCCTTGAGTCGGAGGTACATGTTCAGCCTCTCAAAAGTACTACTGTCGTGAAGAGGAAATTCTTTTTGTTCCCCAATTTATCATGTCTTAAAGAAAGCTAAAAACTTTAGGATGACAAGGATAGAATCAGCCATTCCCTCGAAGTGGAGCGCACACACAGGGAACTGTATTTCAATACCTGTAAGCTACAGAGGTAGAATTTTATCCACGTGGCAGATTCTGACAAAACAGGAGAAAAAGGATCAATAGATTTTGTTGTCAACCAAAAGCAGAAAAAGTTATTAACATTTTTTAAGGAACAGCTCTTCTTAACACAAAAATTCAGAACTTTGTTTCTTTTGCCCTTCCATTAAAGCTTTACTATTAACCAGGTGTGGTGGCGCGTGCCTATAATCCCAGTGGCTCAAGAGGCCGAGGCAGGGGGATTGTGAGTTCAAAGCCAGCCTCAGCAATTTAGTGAGGCTTTGAGCAACTCAATGAGACCCTGTCTCTAAATAATATACCCCCCCCCCCCAAAAAAAAAGGCTAGGGATGTAGCTCAGTTGTTGAGTGCCTCTGGGTTCAGTCCCCAGTCCCCCCCCCACCTCAAAAAATAAACTTTTACTATCTGTGATAAACTAGGTTTATGAGTTAGGCCTTTTCAAGCCCAGACTCCTTACCTGGGAGAAGAATGGATGCTTGCTAAATTCACTTCTGCACAAAGGCATGAATCAACCTTAGCGCACTCTGGGTTCAGGGAATCTATGTTTCAATTGCCCATTTAGGGATAAGATGGGAGGATCCACATTCCTGTCCAAATAGGTGCCCACAAAATGCCCATACTTGTGAGCGCAGCACTTATGTCTCTAAATGTGTCTACATTTCTCAAATGAGAGTAGTTACCTTTGTTATTTTTCCCAGGATGCTGTGAAGATTGCAGCCAATAATTAACATTCCTCTAACCATGTGCAACCAGCACAGGACTGAGTCAGCAATGCCAGGTCAAGTGCAATCAAAGTGGCGTGTCCGGAACCATTAGAGAATGCATGCATGTCCAGGGACCTAGGAATGAGCAGCTTTTTAAGAATTTCCTCGGTAGTCTTGTTTAATAAGACTAATCTGACTTTAATATTCTTTTATTGTAGTTGCTTTCTTTAAAAAAAATGACCATTCACTTATGTTTTTATGTGCTACACACACACATCAAAAGAATGTGTCTCATGTTTGTACTAAAATAATTTCGCTATCTGAAATACAAACAGCGACTAAGTGGGATGCCCATGGGAAATCTCTGACATTTGGAGTCTGGATTGTGGAAAAGAACTTGCATCAAAATTTCATATTATGCCAAATAGTGGAGTGAATAATGCAGCAGGATCTCTCCAGTGGTCCAAAAAGCAAAGCCCTCTTAGGGGACCACAGGCCATGCAGGCACAGTTGTGGGCGTGAGAGCACGTGCAAGAGAACTGTAGCCATTTGCTGCCTTCCTGGCACAGCATTCAAGGGTGGGCAGTTTTCTTTGAACTCTTCTCACCTGGGGACTTTTGGGACTCGCTTGTTCGAAAGTGCCAAGAAAAACCTCCAACTTCTCTTACTGAGTTATATAAAAGGAGCAAGAAGTTGCATTATTAAGAAACAATGGAGTATTACTCTGCATTAAAAAATGACAAAATCATAGAATTTACAGGGAAATGGATGGCATTAGAGCAGATTATGCTAAGTGAAGCTAGCCAATCCCTAAAAAACAAATGTCAAATGTCTTCTTTGATATAAGGAGAGTAGCTAAGAACAGAGTAGGGTCGAAGAGCATGAGAAGAAGATTAACATTAAACAGGGATGAGAGGTGGGAGGGAAAGGGAGAGAGAAGGGAAAATGCATGGAAATGGAAGGAGACCCTCAGAGGTATACAAAAGTACATACAAGAGGAAGTGAGGGGAAGGGGAAAAATAATACAAGGGGGACAAACGAATGTCAGTAAAGGGGGCAGAGAGAGAAGAGGGGAGGGGAGGGGAGGGGAGGGGAGGGGGGATAGTAGAGGATAGGAAAGACAGCAGAATACAACAGACACTAGTATGGCAATATGTAAATCAATGGATGTGTAACTGATGTGATTCTGCAATCTGTATATGGGGTAAAAATGGGAGCTCATAACCCACTTGAATCAAATTGTGAAATATGATATATCAAGAACTATGTAATGTTTTGAACAGCCAACAATAAAAAATTAAAAAAAAAAAAAAAAAAGAAACAAGAATACTATTGCTAGTTGTCAAGATGTTAAAAATCTTGTTGACAGTGGACCTTTTTCTGTAGCGTTTCTGGTCATTGGCATTTGGAAGTCAAAATATCTATTGATAAAGAATAATAATAGAACCAAGCAAAAGTATTCATCTCCCACTCTCAACTCTCAATGTACTACCTGCCTAAGGCTCAAAGAGGTTGACTTGCCAAGTCCCTGAGATAGAAAGAGGCAGAGCTAATGGGCCTCATGGTTTCGACTAGCAGAGAGTTTCTGCTTAGGTTTTCTCTTTTGAGAGAAGAGTATTGTTTTCATAGAGGACACAGCTTTTCATTTTCTTCACCACTTACCTTGTTTCTATATTATTCTTAAAAATGGTAGCTGTAATGTTTTTATTTGAATATTGTGCACAAATATGAATATGACAGAGAGAAAATCTCCTTTTTACTTCTACTCTTGGAAAAACCCTTGAAAATAATAATGCATTTGGATTTGTAAATCATTTTTATTTTCTTTCATTTTGTCTCTTATTATTTCAAATATTTAAAAAGAGAAAAATTTTAAAGGGCTAGAACTTTTGTAATATAAGAATGTGTAGCAGAAGGGATAAGATGGTTGAATCCAAAGAGTCACTGATGTTTGATGAACTATGCAAAATGCACAAAACTGTAGTCATTAGTTTTAATCCTATTCCATGACCAATTCAATATGTTAATATATTTTACTAGAACCTTTATGTAAGGTCAAACTTAAAAACCATAAAGATTTCTTGTTTTATTTTATTTTGTGTTTTATTGTTATATACCTGTGCATTCCCAGTTTTTAAACATATAAGCATCTTTTTTTTTAATTGAAATTTGCATTTATTTTGAGAGCATGAGCTGCTAGTATACTTCTCTCCTCCTTACCTTTATCCTCTAGCTGTTGAGGGTCACACTTCTCACAGTTTGCATCTGACACAATTTGCTCCCAATTTGAGTGGCAGGGTTGGGCCTAGCTTGGTGTGTCCAACAAACCTCCCAAAGTGTGAAAGGCTGCAGACGTGGCAGAGTCTGAAATGCATGGACTCCTCTTTACTGGCAAGCATCCCCTCAATAATCCCATCAATCTCATGAGCTACTTGGGCTCACTTAGTGAGGATGTGGTGAAAGTTTAGAAACCTACAGATAATCCACAATCAAACCCAAGGAGAAAGTCTTAGGCTAAACTGTTGTGAATCAATCTGTGTCTTTTTTATGTTCACTGTGGCTCTGCTACATCAAAGAGAAAAAGACACTAAATGATTAATAAATTTCAAACTAAAAAAGATGTGAAAAGAGCTCCCTCAGTCCTGGGTCTGTTTACTAACACTGACAAAGATCAAATGCCAAAGCCTCTCTGAGTCACAGTTTTCTCCTATGTAAAATGAAGAGTGTCAAGAATTCCCAGCAACATTATATAAAAATTTCATGAAATAACCCATAAAGTTTCTGGAAAAGATGAAAATAATGCACCAGGATCTCTCCAATGGTCCAAAAAGCATTAAAATAAGAACCACTTTTTAAGTAACCACATTATTTTTTTATCAGATTTAACTATGGCAGCTTTGACATCTGAACACTTTCAAAATGATACCGTAAGAAAAGGCATGCTTTATTTAAAAAATGAATTCATGGCAAGTTTTTCTTCTAAATACCATTTCTTTCCCTTTTAGATGATTTATTTTCTCTGTTTTCTAAATGATTTCAGATACCTTTTGATGACAATCATAGAACCAAGGTCAATTTTTCTCATCTAACTTCAATATACAAAAGCAAAAAATATATAAAAACAAGCTAATGTTAGCTGATTTGATCGCACTGATCATTTACAATATATGCATACATCAAAAACATCACAGCTACCCATTAAATAGACACTATTTTTATTTGGCAATTATATATCAATAAAGCTGATAAAAATAATTCAAAAAGGAAAAAGTAATAATAAAGTAAAATACACAAAACCAGTGCAAAATACTTCCTTTTTTCTTTTTCTTTTCTTTTTGATCAGTCAGGTGTGTTTAAAAGCACAGTATTAGTTTTTTGATCTCCGCTGTAACCAGAAAAATTCATAACAGATATATAGCCCCAGGGATAGATATTCAAATTGATCTGTTTGTGTAATTCCTATTAGTGATCTGAAGTATATAAAATATGTATTAAAAGATTTCTTATGCTCCACTCACTCCTTCAGGACTTTACTCAAGCAACGCACCAACAGCTGGATGCCCTGGGGGCCAAGCAGTTAAGCAACATAAAGAAAGCATTTTCTGAAAAGGGTAAAACAGGTTTGGGGACTCAGGCTCTCAGTGATCTTCCATCTTATGCCAAGACCGCAGCATTCAGGAAGTGGACAAAACACAGCCCTCCCTCTCTTCTTGGCTTAATAGGCACTAATGATGATAACTTAACCAGAAGTAGCTTTTTATCACCAACAAATACTGCAGTGGTTCAGTAAAGTCAGAAGTCAGGGGATCAGCCTGGGTTCCAGAACAGTTCTCTGTTATATGTTCTTTATATTTTCATTCAGCATCAGCTGTTTCCTCCTTTGTATTGCAAAGATCTGAGGGAGAACAAATAGAACAACATCAGAAAAGGCAGAAAAAAAGGTTCATTTTACTACTATGGCTTGTTAAAATTAGCAAAAGAGCTAATCAAACCATTATACTACTGTCTAAGAAAAAAGGCAAAGAATAAAATCCAGTAGGTAGAGTTATTTTTTGATATTAATATGATGTTTTCACCGACACACATCCAAATAGAATTGATTAGTGATTTTTGATTTTTATACATCTTAAATAACTTTTGCCTAACCCTTAGAAGTTCAATGTATTGTCTAAGCACAACATTAGGAGCTTTGTAATCTGCACATGCCTAGATGACTCACTTACTGCTCTTGCCAATATTAAAATAAAAATTTTTTTAAAAGATGGAGGAAAAAGAGAATCAGAGGAACAGAGAGGGAAGAGAGGAAGAAGAAACAAGAAAAGGAATTTTTGGAATCAAAACCATTAATGTCAGGTAGAGTTTAAGCTACTTTGGGATGATCACAGGTTGTAAAAATGTAAGTGGAAAGAAACAAGAAAAACAGAGTCCATAAGAATATTAGATTGTGATTTTTCAAACTGAGTAATACAATAGTATTTAAAAGTTAACAACAGGTCGTCATATTAGACTACAGTCAAAATTTTTATAGAGCTTTCCATAAACCCACTAAACTTTGACATATAGAGAACAACAATGTAGAAAAATGAGGGTCCTCACTACAAACTATTGTTTCTGTTAAAACCTCACTTTTGGAGATTTCTAAGACAACAAATATATAAACATCTGGAATTGAGTGATTAAAGGAATATGTCTTCTATTAATCTAAATGCACAGCCTCCTGTGGCCATTCAAAAGCATATATTGGCAAATGTTCTGAAGCACAAAAAGCATATTTCATTTTGAAAGGTATGTTATCCTGCTCTTTATTTCTAGACACCCACTTTGCAAAATCTTGTGTACAATCAGGACTTGGAAAAGTTCTTCGAGATAGAAATGCTACTACACCCAGGTCTGACACAAAACCATGATGTGGAGACTGCACCTTATGATTAATAAGATTTGCCCGACGTTATAGGACTAAAAAAACAAATTTGGGTATACATCCCTGAGGTCTGGAACAGTAACAGCAATCCAAGTTGGGCACAGGATATCTGGTAAGGACCTAGAGAGGCTGAGCAGAGACTTGAGAGGACTTTGCTCTGAATGTTCTCCAGGTACGACACCCGTACACACACGGGGCCTGAGATTCTACTAGGAACTTTAAACAATGTGTGCATCTTCCTAAGTACCTAATTTACTATTGAGGAATGACTTGGCTTCTGGAAGTCATTTAGTTCAGTGAACAAAGGATGATGACTGAGACAAAGGCCAGATGTGATTTGGGGTTAGACTCTGTGACCCAATATAGTAATTTCTAGATAATTTATCATTTTTGCTTCCAAACTTGAACTGGACAGAGTACAAGTGTAAGAAAACAAATGATCTTTTTTTTTTTTATCTTCTAACATTCTAAATATTTCATCTGGATTTGAGTGGATTTTTAAATTTCACTGTGTTAAGGAAAGAGAATTCTCTTAAATCACATATCTGTTTTTAATGTCATCATCATCAGATTGACACAAAGAGTTTTCAAATCAGTTTTATAAATGTATTATTTGTATGAATTATTGAGCAGTAAGATTAACTATTGTAATATATCTACAGTTTAAAAGCTTTAAATTTGGGCAATATTTCATTAAATATGAGAAAGATAACTCCCCCATTAATGAATAGTGCTACATTTTTTTGCCAAAGAGAATATAGGAAAAGTCTAGAAAATCTTCAATAACTTTAAGTGTTTTATTTATGCACACAATGTGACTTCATTAAATCAACCAAAGTTCAGAGAGCAAAAGGCTGTGTTATTGCTACTTATCTTCTTACCTCACACACTGAAAATGTTTTATCATTGCATTAAGTATCTACACAGTTATAAAAGAACAAATCTTCAGAAAACAGTGTTGCAAAATAATAGTGATTCAAGAAATCATATATTATTTTAGGTTTAAAATTGAAATGAAACATATAATTTGTAACAGCTACCCGAAAATTTGCCAAGCCACCACACCATCATAAAATGTGATTAACTATCTGAAAAGAACCAATTTCAAAGACTTCAGGCAAAACCAAAGCTTTTCCAAGAAAACAAAAATAATACTGAAGCTGCTTTATGTATATGTATTATAGATTTGTACCTCTTATTTACACACACACACACACACACAGAGACACACACTTTTGTCTGTGAGAAATGCATGAGGCTATATGGCTTTTTCTTTTTTTTATTGGTTGTTCAAAACATTACAAAACTCTTGACATATCATATTTCATACATTAGATTCAAGTGGGTTATGAACTCCCATTTTTACCCCAAATACAGATTGCAGAATCACATCGGTTACACATCCACATTTTTACATAATGCCATATTAGTTAACTGTTGTATTCTACTACCTTTCCTATCCCCTACTATCCCCCCTCCCCTCCCCTCCCATCTTCTCTCTCTACCCCATCTACTGTAATTCATTTCTCTCCTTGTTTTTTTCTCCCATTCCCCTCATAACCTCTTATATGTAATTTTGTATAACAATGAAGGTCTCCTTCCATTTCCATGCAATTTCCCTTTTCTCTCCCTTTCACTCCCACCTCATGTCTCTGTTTAATGTTAATCTTTTCCTCCTGCTCTTCCTCCCTGCTCTGTTCTTAGTTGCTCTCATTATATCAAAGAAGACATTTGGCATTTGTTTTTTAGGGATTGGCTAGCTTCACTTAGCATAATCTGCTCTAGTACCATCCATTTCCCTGCAAATTCCATGATTTTGTCATTTTTCAGTGCTGCGTAATACTCCATTGTATATAAATGCCACATTTTTTTATCCATTCATCTATTGAAGGGCATCTTGGTTGGTTCCACAGTCTAGCTATTGTGAATTGTGCTGCTATGAACATCGATGTGGCAGTATCACTATAGTACGCTCTTTTAAGGTCTTCAGGGAATAGTCCAAGAAGGGCAATAGCTGGGTCAAATGGTGGTTCCATTCCCAGCTTTCCCAGGAATCTCCATACTGCTTTCCAAATTGGCCACACCAATTTGCAGTCCCACCAGCAATGTACAAGTGTACCCTTTTCCCCACATCCTCGCCAGCACTTGTTGTTGTTTGACTTCAGAATGGCTGCCAATCTTACTGGAGTGAGATGGTATCTTAGGGTGGTTTTGATTTGCATTTCTCTGACTGCTAGAGATGGTGAGCATTTTTTCATGTACTTGTTGATTGATTGTATGTCCTCCTCTGAGAAGTGTCTGTTCAGGTCCTTGGCCCATTTGTTGATTGGGTTATTTGTTATCTTATTGTTTAATTTTTTGAGTTCTTTGTATACTCTGGATATTAGGGCTCTATCTGAAGTGTGAGGAGTAAAAATTTGTTCCCATGATGTAGGCTCCCTATTTACCTCCCTTATTGTTTCTCTTGCTAAGAAAAAACTTTTTAGTTTAAGTAAGTCCCATTTGTTGATTCTTGTTATTAACTCTTGGGCTATGGGCGTCCTATTAAGGAATTTGGAGCCCCACCCCACAATATGTAGATCAGAGCCAACTTTTTCTTCTATCAGACGGCGTGTCTCTGATTTGATATCAAGCTCCTTGATCCATTTTGAGTTAACTTTTGTGCATGGCGAGAGGAGGGGATTCAGTTTCATTTTGTTGCATATGGATTTCCAGTTTTCCCAGCACCATTTGTTGAAGATGCTATCCTTCCTCCATTGCATGCTTTTAGCCCCTTTATCAAATATAAGATACTTGTAGTTTTGTGGATTGGTCTCTGTGTCCTCTATTCTGTACCATTGGTCCACCTGCCTGTTTTGGTACCAGTACCATGCTGTTTTTGTTACTATTGCTCTGTAGTATAGTTTGAAGTCTGGTATCGCTATACCGCCTGATTCACATTTCCTGCTTAGCATTGTTTTTGCTATTCTGGGTCTTTTATTTTTCCATATGAATTTCATGATTGCTTTCTCTATTTCTACAAGAAATGCCGTTGGGATTTTGATTGGCATTGCATTAAACCTATAGAGAACTTTTGGTAATATCGCCATTTTGATGATGTTAGTTCTGCCTATCCATGAACAGGGTATATTTTTCCATCTTCTAAGATCTTCTTCTATTTCTCTCTTTAGGGTTCTGTAGTTTTCATTGTATAAGTCTTTCACCTCTTTTGTTAGGTTGATTCCCAAGTATTTTATTTTTTTTGAAGATATTGTGAATGGAGTGGTTGTCCTCATTTCCATTTCAGAGGATTTGTCGCTGATATACAGGAATGCCTTTGATTTATGCGTGTTGATTTTATATCCTGCCACTTTGCTGAATTCATTTATTAGCTCTAATAGTTTCTTTGTAGAGTCTTTTGCGTCTGCTAGGTATAGAATCATATCATCTGCAAATAGTGATAATTTAAGTTCTTCTTTTCCTATTTTTATGCCTTTAATTTCTTTCGTCTGTCTAATTGCTCTGGCCAGTGTTTCGAGAACTATATTGAATAGAAATGGTGATAGAGGGCATCCCTGTCTTGTTCCAGATTTTAGAGGGAATGCCTTCAGTTTTTCTCCATTCAGAATGATGCTGGCCTGAGGCTTAGCATAGATAGCTTTTACAATGTTGAGGTAAGTTCCTGTTATCCCTAGTTTTTCTAATGTTTTGAACATAAAGAGATGCTGTACTTTGTCGAATGCTTTTTCTGCGTCTATTGAGATGATCATATGGTTCTTATCTTTAAGTCTATTGATGTGGTGAATAACATTTATTGATTTCTGTATATTGAACCATCCTTGCATCCCAGGGATGAATCCTACTTGATCATGATGCACAATTTTTTTGATGTGTTTTTGTATCCGATTCGCCAGAATTTTATTGAGGATTTTTGCATCTAGGTTCATTAGAGATATTGGTCTGCAGTTTTCTTTCTTTGAGGTGTCTTTGTCTGGTTTCGGAATCAGGGTGATGTTGGCCTCATAGAATGAATTTGGAAGAGCTCCCTCTTTTTCTATTTCCTGAAACAACTTGAAAAGTATTGGTATTAATTCTTCTTTAAAGGTTTTGTAAAACTCCGCTGTATACCCATCTGGTCCTGGGCTTTTCTTGGTTGGTAGTCTTTTGATTGCTTCTTCTATTTCATCCATTGATATTGGTCTGTTCAAATTGTGTGTATCCTCCTGACTTAGTCTGGGCAAATCATATGACTTAAGAAATTTATCGATGTCTTCACTATCTTCTATTTTATTGGAATATAGGTTTTCAAAATAATTCCTAATTATCTTCTGTATTTCTGAAGTGTCTGTTGTGATGTTGCCTTTTTCATCCCGTATGTTAGTAATTTGAGTTCTCTCTCTTCTTCTCTTCGTCAGCATGGCTAAGGGTCTGTCGATCTTATTTAATTTTTCGAAGAACCAACTTTAAGTTCTGTCAATTTTTTCAATAGTTTCTTTTGTTCCCATTTCGTTGATTTCCGTTCTGATTTTAATTGTTTCTTGCCTTCTGCTACATTTGCTGTTGTTTTGCTCTTCCTTTTCTAGGGCTTTGAGGTGAAGTGTGAGCTCATTTATTTGTTGGTTTTTCCTTTTTTTGAGGAATGACCTCCAGGCGATGAATTAACCTCTTAAAACCGCTTTCATTGTGTCCCATAGATTCCTATATGTTGTGTCTGTATTTTCATTTATCTATAAGAATTTTTTGATTTCCTCCTTTATGTCTTCTGTAACCCATTGATCATTCAGTAACATATTGTTCATTTTCCATGTGATGTAGGATTTTTCCTTCCTTCTTTTATCATTGATTTCCAGTTTCATTCCATTATGATCAGATAAAATGCATGGTATTATCTCCACCCCTTTATATTTACTGAGGGTTGCCCTATGGCATAATATATGGTCTATTTTTGAGAAGGATCCATGCGCTGCTGAGAAAAAGGTATATCCACTTGATGATGGTTGATATATTCTCTATATGTCAGTTAAGTCTAGGTTATTGATTGTGATATTGAGTTTTATAATTTCTTTATTCAACTTTTGTTTGGAGGATCTGTCCAATGGTGAGAGAGGTGTGTTGAAGTCACCCATAATTATTGTGTTGTGGTCTATTTGATTCTGGAACTTGAGGAGAATTTGTTTTATGAACGTCACAGCACCATTATTTGGTGCATAAATATTGATAATTATTATGTCTTGTTGGTGAATGGTTCCCTTTAACAGTATATAATGTCCTTCCTTATCCCTTTTGATTAACTTAGTCTTGAAGTCGATTTTATTCGATATGAGGATGGCCACCCCTGCTTGCTTACGAGGACCGTGTGCGTGGTATATTTTTTCCCAACCTTTCACCTTCAGCCTGTGTATGTCTTTTCCAATCAGATGTGTCTCCTGGAGGCAGCATATTGTTGGATTTGTTTTTTTAATCCATGTTACCAGCCTATGTCACTTTATTGGAGAGTTTAGGCCATTAACGTTTAGAGTTACTATTGATAGATGGTTTGTACTTCCAGCCATGTTTGATTATTTATCTTTTTTTTTTTTAATTTAGTTTGTTTCTCCATGATTAGCTTTCCCCCCGCCCTCTGTCTTTACTGAGGCACTTCCCACTGATGGTTTTGGTTATTGTTTTTCATTTCTTCCTCGTGTAGTGTTTTGCTCAAGATGCTTTGCAATGCTGGTTTTCTGGCTGCAAATTCTTTTAACTTTTGTTTATCATGAAAGATTTTTATTTTGTTATACCTGAAGCTTAATTTTGCTGGATACAGAATTCTTGGTTGGCATCCATTGTCTTTCAGTGTTTGAAATACATTGTTCCAGGATCTTCTTGCTTTCAGTGTCTGTGATGAAAAATCTGTTGTTAACCTTATTGGTTTACCCCTGAATGTTATCTGCCTCCTTTCTCTTGTAGCTTTTAATATTTTCTCTTTGTTCTGTATATTGGATATCTTCATAACAATGTGTCTTGGCATTGGTCTACTGTGATTTTGTATGTTCGTTGTCCTGTATGCATCTACAATTTGTATATCCGTTTCCTTTTTTATTTCTGGAATGTTTTCTATAATTATCTCATTCAGCAGGTTGCTCATTCCCTTGGTTTGAACCTCTATACCTTCCTCTATCCTGATGACTCTTAAGTTGGTTTTTTTATGTTATCCCATATCTCTTGGATGTTTTTCTCGTGATTTTTTACCAGCCTTTCTGAGTTGGCTAGACTCTTTTCAAGATGATATATTTTGTCTTCATTATCTGACGTTCTGGTTTCTACTTGCTCCACTCTGTTAGTGATACTCTCATTTGAGTTTTTAATTTGGTTTACAGTTTCCTTCATTTCTAGAATTATTGTTTGATTTTTTTTATAATCTCTATCTCCTGATAAAGATGCTTAATTTCTTCTTTTATCTGTTTATTTAATTCATTTTTAATGTGTTCTTTCACTGTTTGAATTTGCTGTCTCATATCCTCTTTAAGGTTCCATTCCATCTGTCTAAGGTAATCCTTGAGTTCTTTATTTGACCATTTTTCTGATGCCTCTATGTCCTCCTGAATATTTAGGCTGTTCTGCATTGTTTGTACTCCTTTTCTTCCTTGCTTTTTCATGCTGCTCATGTTACTTCTTGTTCTGTTTGACTGCTGAGTTACTGTTTACTCCTATAAATTTATTTTATGCTTGGGAGGAAAGGTATTAGAAGGGAAGGGAAGAAGTCACTAAAGAGAATGAGAATAAGCAGGTAGAATTCAAGGAAGGGGGAATAAGGAAATTGAAAAGAAATGAAAAGAAAAAAGAAAAAAATAGAAAATAAAAAAGAAATAATTAATTAAAATTAAAATTAAAAAAATAATTAAAAAAATTTTTAAAAAAAAAAACTAAAAACTGAAAATAAAAAAACCCAAATTTAAAAAAAATTAATAAATGCAGTCTTAGAGTTTAATTAACTTCTCTTCCAGTAGGTGGAGCTGTTCCCACCGGGCCAAGCTTGTCCTCTCAATACGCAGGAACCAATCACTGTGCAGCAGCTCCTCCTCCTAGACTGGGCGGGTCTCCAATCCTGAGTGCCTAGGGCCTTCTCTTGTGTCTAGTCACTTCCCCACTTTTCCTCAAGCCAGGCCCCGCTCACCGGTGATGCTCACCACAATACTGGCTACACGCCAGTTCTGCTGCTCCCGGGAGCCCTATTTTCATGAACGACTGGGCACACTCTCCCTGTTTGCCATTCCCTCAGACCCTAAGTTTGTTGAGCTTGGGGCTGAGAATCCTCGGCTAATTTTGCTTGCCCTCCGGTAGCCACGCCCCCGGTAGCTGGTGCAAGAGACCTCAGTTATCAGCACTGGTGGGAGCGGTAGCCGGGAGTTCCACGCCGCGGGTCCCGCGCCACTCCTGATTCCCTAGGTCTGGCTATCGCGCTCACGGGAGAACTGGGAGGGGCCCTTATGGGAGAGCTGGGAGGGGCCCTTGAGGTTTCCCCACTGTGTGGAGAGGGAAGGCTAGGGGGTTACACACCTGTCGCCGCCGGTTTCAATGGAGTTATCTCCTCCGCTGCATTCTGGTGACGTCAGTTCTCTGCCATGGTGGTATCCCATGCAAATGGCGACAGTTCGTTCCCTTTGCTGGGTGACCAATGCAATGGGTGGGTCCTGACTGGCTCTCCCAAGCCCCGTTTCAAACCTGTGGCCACTGCCTATGAAGGCTCGGTTGGTTTTAACCTCCGTAGATTCAGAAGGGCCAACCAGTTGTTTCAGCGGGATCATTTAGTGCTGAGTCACAGCAGTTTGTCTGTGAGAAGCAGGCGAACGGGAGCTTGAATTCAGCCGATCCGGGCTCGGTGTGTCTTCTGAGAGGCCCAGACTGTTTGCCCCAGATCCACGTCAGCTCAGCATTGCCTAGTGATCCTGAGCAAACAGCATTTAGACGGTTTACGACTCCCTATGCCCACACAGCTGAAGAGGTCAGAGACTTGATCTCTCTGTGCCTGCCGCCATGTTGGATCTACCTTTGGATTTTTCTTAATTGATGTGGAGAAGCTAAAACATCTAGAATCTGCACTCCCTTTCCGTTCACTTAGAAACCTTTACATTTTATGAAGCTAGCAGTTCTGTTGATCAAGTCTTCAGCAAAATTAAACAGTTGGTTTATTGAACACTTTGGATAATGGAATCATCATTAACTGTACCAGAGAAGAAAAACATAGATTACAGATTCCCGTATTGTATATATTTGAGAAAAACAAGTTTTTTAACCATAATTTTTTCACGGTAAATGTAGTATCAAATGCAATCATAAAAGTATTAATGTGGCATAGTTTTATGGTATTGGAAAGAAACACAAAATTTATAAAAGTTATACTGTTTGTTTCACAATGAATTTGGTCTAACCAAGATAATTTCTATACATCTGTAATGAAGGACATTTTCCATGATAATTATTCCTAAATTCTAACAATAGCTCTATCCAAGAGATCTTATAATGTGTAATAAAAAGGGGGTCCAATTTTCAACAGTTTCTCCCAGAGGAGAAATAATTGATTCCCATTTGTTGAATGACTTAAAAGCTTTCAAGTAATTTTTTTTTTTTTTTTTTTTTTTTGAGTGTGAGGGTAGTCTGAGGCCAAGGTCTGTTTTCTGAGTAGGGTCTCAGCTCAAAAACATCATGTTTGTTTATCTCTTGCTGTGGAGAATGGAGAATAATCCATATACACTACTAATCATCATTAAATCTGTCACATGTAACATGAAAAATGTTGACAGATTAAAAAAATCAGTGAATTATGTATCAGTTGTGTGATTTTCATTCTATAAATATATTAATGTATATAGAACTATAACAAGTGTATTTTTGTGGCTGGCACCATTGATGGAGAGTATTTAAAGCTTTAGAAAGTAGCTTCAAAGGCAATAAAACATTATTTCATCCATATTTCTAAGAGACAACTGAATCTTCTCTCAGCATTGCCACCCCTTCTCTGATGGAATGCCCAAGGAGTATGAATGGAAGGAAAATCCAAAAACCATTTAATTCTTAATTGTGCTAGGTCCTAAATTCTATTTATTCCATACACTAAATTGGAACAGTTTTGTTTCGACTAGACCTTAGTAGCAGCCATTTCTTCCCCCAAGAATGAATCTAATCATCAGGTAATTTTTTTTATCTTTTATTGATTTTATTTTTTTATAAATGCATGACAACAGTGGAATGCATTACAATTCTTATTACACATACAGAGCACAATTTTTCATATCTGTGTATATAAAGTATGTTCACACCAATTTATGCCTTTATACATGTACTTTTTTGCATTACAATTCTTAATACACATACATACCACAATTTTTCATATCTCTGTTTGTATATAAGGTGTGTTGACATCCAATTCAAGTCTTCATACATGTACTTTGTATAATGATGTTCATCACATTCCACCATCCTTGCTAATCCCCTGCTCCCTCCCTTTCCCTCCCACCCCTCTTCCCTATATAGAATTAATCTAATCCTCCCATGTTCTCCCTCCCTACCCCACTATGAGTCAACCTCCTTATATCAGAGAAAACATTCAGCATTTGTTTTTATACACAATGGAATTTTACTCAGCATTAAAAAAGAACAAATTCATGGCATTTGCAGGTAAATGGATGCATTGGAGAAGATAATGCTAAGTGAAGTTAGCCAATACCAGGTAATCATAAGAAACAGAAGCATCCAGCTTTCATATGTAAAGAGAAGAAAGTAAAGGTAGATTTTTTTCTGATTTTCTTATCCAGTCAGTTCCATGAATAGGAAGCCAATGAGACTCACTTATTTTATAAAGTAAATGTAGCCTATTGTGTACTAAATCAGACGCAATCATGTTAGTATTGCATCCATTTGATTAGAAAGACAGGAACCTTACCTTATCCCTTGCAGAAGAGTTGAGTGTTGAAAAATTCTCTTACTTTGCATATAGAACACTCTACAGATAATCTGCCATCTTACATGTCTCCTTCACTAAAATTAGAGAAAGATTAGGAAACTCCACATGAGGAGCCCCAACCATCTGGGGATGATCTCCAACAAAGAAATTCCAAGACAATGATCTATAAATGAAATCCATTTTTCTCTAAATAAAAGGTTCTAATAAAGCAAAAGGTTTTCTACATTTATTTCCTATTGCATTCTCTGAAATGAAGATCTATTTTTACTGATACCTATATGCCTGGTAATAAATGTTTGATGAATGAATGAAGCAGTCAATGTAGATACACAATTAATTTTCTCAGTAAGGGTCATGATGGGGAGAGACATTTGAAGAAAATTGCACAACCACACACATTAAATAAAACAATTATTCATTCTGATTTCTAAGCTGAAGTATAATGACATGAAATATTTGCATATTTTACTAATTACACATCCATGGCTGCTATTCAACTCAATATCACAAAGTAATATGAGAAAATGCAAAACAGGAGCATCCATCAAGTAGAACTCCAAGGGATTCTGAATATTATTAAGAATTTTTTTAAGTTCCCAAACTGAAGAATGTATCTATATAATTAGAGGAATCATTTTAAAAGGAGACATCATCCATATTTAACATGGAAGTTACAGGTGTTCATCCAACAAAATATAAAAAGTTCCATGTTCTAGGCAACTGTACCAGACATTAAGAGTTTAGAAATACAGTATGATTCTTAGCCTCATTCAGATCTCATTCCAACCAAGTATACAGGCATGGGAAAGAATAGTAAACAAATTTATGAGAATGGAGGAAAAGAAGTATTGATTTTTCACATGCATCTGGATGATTAATTGGAGAAGACATTTTTATAAGACCTGGAGGATGATTAGAATATTTCCGCATGTGAACTTTGGGTAGGAGGATAGGTATGAGATGAAGGAGTGGGCTGTGCTATCAGTATTGGTAACCCCTAAAATTCATATGCTTGAACCTAACATCCAATATGACAGTATTAGGAAGTGAGGGTTTTGGGGTGTGATTAGGTCGTGAGGTTTCATCTTCATGAGTTGGTTAATTTCCATTATAAAATAGTCTCAAGGGCTCCATTGCCTCTTCCACCACATGAGACACATAGAAGCTGCTGTCTATAAGGAAAAAAATTTTCTCAGTCTGTTGGTGCTTTGATCTTCAACCCCAGTCTCTAGAACTTTCAGCAATACATTTCTGTTATCCATAAATTATCCAGCTAAGATATCCTGTTATAGCAGCTACTAGACCTAAAACTTAGGGTAAGAGTATTGATTTGGGGTGATGGACAGTTAAAGAGAAAGGTAAAAAAGATTGCATAATGGAAGCATGAAAGTACATGGTGTTTTCTGAAGACTTAGTCCCCTGGAGATTAAAGCAGAATGTGAAGAATGTGTGTAAGAGGGGAAGAATTTGTGGGGAAAAAAGTGGTGGAAGTGAGACTTCGTGATTTATTGGAGACAAATTACAAATATTCTTGGCTGCCAAGTTGAGGATTTTGATTTGTTAACCCCTCAATGCTACGACATTATTGTGTGTACTTCCAGATCATTGTTCTTTGGTATTTTCCCCAGGGACCCTAACCCTAATTTCTTGCTTCTTCTCTGAGGCCATTCTTAATTAATTTTCTCCTTTATCATTAATCTCTCCTTTTTTCTTAAAATTTTCCTTTTTAAAAAAAAAAAGTCTGAATTGTCTTACATAATTAAAAAAAAAAAAGACAGAACATTTGGGTGACCCAACAGTTACCAACTTTTCTCTTTCCTACCCATTTGTTCATGAAGATTGATCTGTAGAATTGCTTCATTTCCTCTCCTCACTCCTGATTCTACTGCAGTCCAGATTCATAACGCCTTCTCTGTTCCAACAATCATCATCCTTAACCCTGCTAAGACTCATCCTAAGGAACTTTTTAAGATTTTTACTGCAGGGGAGTCATCTGTTGCATTTGTTAGTGTCCTACATGTATTCCTCCTTTCTATGTTCCACTATCTTGCTATCACTCATATTTTTTTTTCATTCTTAGTCTTAAAAGGAGGGTACTCCTCTATCCACTATTCAACATTGATGTTCTTCAGGATTCATTTCTCATTCTGTTTTTCTTCTCACCCTATAAATTGTTCACGAGTAGTTTCACATTAGCTCATGGCTTAAACTGACAAATATATATATATATATATATATATATATATATATATATATATATATATATATAGAGAGAGAGAGAGAGAGAGAGAGAGAGAGAGAGAGAGAGAGATATCATGGCTATCTAATATATCCACTTAGATAGCCATGATATCTCAGACTCCAGAAAGAAAAGAAATGGTGTAATGTTCCCTTCTAAATCTGTCTTTACTCTTTATTCTCTAAATTAGCTCATGATGATACCTCTCACCATGTCATAATGAAACCTATTGGAATCCTAAACTGCTTGATCTCCATTGTTACATCCTGCCTCAGATAATCACAAAATTCCAGTAATTTTAATCCTGAGTATTTCTTTATTTTATTCCTTTCTTTATAAAAATACCAGCCTCATCATTTGTTACCACCATAACAACTTCCCGATCAATATATTTTCCCACTTCCTACATTCACATTTACTCTACTCTTCAGCCTCTAGAGTAAGTCAGCATAAATACGACTGTGAACTTCACTGATTGAAAGTTATTATTCAAGAGATATGGATTCCATATCATGGTGTGCATTTGCTTGTTTAAAACCATGGGAAGCGTTTTTATTTGACTTGAAATAAAATCTACATAATTCATCATGATCTCCGAAGACCCCCTAAGAAAATTTCCTTATTATCTCATAGATTTCATTTTTAGCCTATCCCTTCCCTATTTGCCGTAGCCATAGTGGTCTTTTTTCTTCAAAGAAGTTAAACTCTTACCTACAACAGGGTCTTTATAATGGGACCCTGTACAACTATGTACATGCTCATTTATTCTCATCTTTAAATGGGACCTGTTTGGGGAAGGCATCCCTAATCATCAAAGCTGAAGTATGTCCATCCCAGTTTTAATATCAATATTCGTGTTTTCCTTCATAGTATTCTCAGAACCTACACTCAATATCTATTTGACTCTTAACTTATAGTTTGCTTACCCCCTGGGAAAGTTTTCATTCTGGACTGTTCTGTGTCCTCAGCAGAGTTCCAGGCAAACAGTAAGGCCCCAATCAGAAGGTGTTGAATGGCTGTGTGGCATACACCATCCTCATGATCCCTCACTCCTTCCCCCTGCTCCATCTTTCTGAGCCTCCACTGCCTACAATATAATTTATGCTCTCCTCCTACTATGGAATTGCTTGCAGTTACTGAGACATACTATGCTTTACCCTTGGATATCCTTTCTCTTGCTCCTATATCTGCCTAGAAAATCATCTAATTTTTCTTCTTTCTGAGTCAGAATGACTTTTTAAGCTTCACCTCAGGCATCATCTCGCAAGAAATCCCACCTGACAACATAGACTCTGCTAACTCTTCTAGTTTTATTATGTGCTGGGTGCCTTTCTATAATAACCCTTTCCATGTTATATTAAATGATCTGCTTTGTGCTTCTCCTCACCTTCATAACCACATGTTTCTATTCAACTTCCTTAAGGAGAAGGCCTCTTTCTCATTTCTCTTTGTATTCCCATTTCCAAGTATATAGCCTAACATGTAAATACTTCTTGAATGACTCTGCATTTGAACTTCATCATTCAGGTAAAAAGGAGAGTTCAAGAATATTAAGCATTAAAATAGCAGGCTCAAATTTGAAGTTTTTCTTGTTGTTCTGTGGTGCCAGAAAGAGAACCTGGCACCTTCATGCATGCAGGGCAGGTACTTTACTGCTGAGATACACTCCCAACTTAGAACTGTTTTTAAATAATTACTTAGACATTCTATGGAGGCTGGATTAAAATAGGCAAAACCTAATGCTGGCAGATGAGACATTGCAACTGAGCACCAAGTCATGTTGAACTAGGCCAGTATCCATACAGGTCACTTAAAGGAACATAGAGTAGATAAGGCAGTATACTCAATTCAAAATGGTAAGGGCAGAAAATATGAACCAAAAGGGAGGGGATCCAAATTGACCATGTTTTCTGATTCAGTTAACTGAGGGGAGAGCATAACCATCTGTAAAAAGCAAAACAATATGCAGTGTTGTCCACAATCTTTGAATTCTATCAACCTCTCCTATCAACAAATATTTTAGTGTGTTCATCCTCATTCCTGTATTAGCTAATTTTCATTTTGCTTCTTTGTACATTTTGGAATACTTATAACATTGTAAAATGGAAATTTAAGTACCTTTCAGATTTGAAATCCATTAGTCTTCCATGTCATCCTATGTAATTTGGAAAGCAACCAACATAGGGGAAAATAATTTTTATATTTTACTTTCCTAGAAGATAATACACCCTCTTGGTAAAGCAACAAATTTTGCATGTATACTTCAATTGTGAATATCAACTTCAAATTTCATTAACTCTAATCTTGACTGCTATATAATTTTGCAGTATTTTCAATTACTTGCAATTCTGTCTTTCAGATGAATTTCATTCCAGTAGTGAAATAATGGGTTTTGAGAAAATCAGAATAAAGAGTAAAAATAAAATCCAAGGCATTATGCTAATGTAATATTTTTTTTCCTGTGTGGAATATTCTATAAACATTGAAAAAAAAATCTAATAAAATATTTTATTTCAAGTTGGGAAAATATTTTTTTTAAAAAATCATCAAAACAATTGAAACTGGTCTTATAAGACCTAGTCTATTTACCCATTATTCAATTTTGAAGAAAAGTATTTTGTGAATATGAAATTTCAGGGTTTTTTTTTTTTAAGATTTCCTGAGTATATAGATATATCAAAAATATATAAGAATGATATCAGAAGTCAGAGAGGCTTGCTCCAACATTGCCTTTCTAGAAAGCTTCTAAACTTCACTGAGCTTCATCTTTCCCCACTGTAAAATGAGAATAATTGAATTAGTCAAGACTTTATGGAATGCAAGCTTCATAAATCCAATTCAAATTAGCTCAGGTATAAAAAGGAACTTGTTACCACAGCTTAGTGAAATGTCACGGACAGTAAGTGCTAACTTTACTCAAGTGGCACCAGGTGCTCAATCTGGTTCTCTCTCTCCATCACTCATGGTATGTCTCCATTTGGCTTCATTTCCACAATGGGAAAGAATCTCTCTCTCTCTCTCTCTCTCTCTCTCTCTCTCTCTCTCTCTCTCTCTCTCTCTTTCTCTCGATCTGAGGTCCTATATAATTCTGGTTAGATTTTCTTGTATCATGCAAACATCCCTGGTTCAATAGCAGTTTCCAGGGAGAGGAACTCTGTTAATTCAGACCTTGGGGCTTGCATTTGGTTCAGGGAAACAGATCAATTCCACAAGACCATGAGCTTCCAGAGAATTACTGAAGAATCAGGAGGATGGCTTCTGTATGTTTTGCCAATAACATACAGGCAGAAAACATATTCTGTTATAATGACACACATTTCAAGGTGTTTGAATGGGTAAAATAGAAGGTGTGCAAAAACACATCATAAAACAATAAATTGTGGTTCTATCAGCAATTATTGAAATGAAATATTAATACAATCATAAGCTTTTCTTTTGTCTAAAGAGGAGAATTCTCTTTCTGCATGACTAGCTCTGAGGCCTTTGTTTTACAGGTTAAAAATAAATATAAGAAATGTTGGAAATCTAGAAAAGCAATACTAGTCATATATATTGAGTAAATATTTTTTGCATTCTTATATTGTTCTAGACATGGTTTAGCTGTAGATTCTACTGGGGAAGCTAAACAGAAGCAGTCTCCATTTGGATGTAAAAAAAAAAAGTAACTTCAGATGTGATTAATGGATTCTGGAATAGTATTACAGAATAATAATATTAAAACTTAACTAAAAATGAATTACTTTAATTTGAGAGGTCTGTAGAGGCCTTTGTAAGGTGACAAGGTCATGATACAAGACAGCTAGTGCCTATTAGCTAGAAAGTAGTGACTGAGGGAGAAAAGTAGAGATAAAGACAAGGAAAAAAAAGAGCAATCTTGTAGGTCATGCTAAAGGATTTCAATTTAATTCATTACAATCTAATAACAGTTGAAGCCATTGAAAATTTTTGAGCAGGGACATGATGTAATGCAATCTTCTTTTGGCTATTAAAAGAATTATGTTAGCTTGTAAAAAAAATAAAAATTCGACATATTAATTGGTGCAAGAGTGAAAACAAGGCGCTCATTAGAAAGCTGCTTTTGCATTCCATGTGATGATTATAGCGTCGTGAAATATTAAAATTGCAAGAGATAAAAAGAGAAGTGAATAGCAAAGGCATCTTGGTAATAGAGTTAACAAAACCTGGCATTGGATTGGCTATGGAGAATGAGGATGAAAAGAAGTCAAGGTGGTTCCTAGATTTTAGTCCTAAGCAACTAGATGGATAGAAAAATGGGAGAAAAAATAAATTGGGGGATAAAAGAATCAACAAGTTTCCTTTTGACCAAATGAATATTAAGCTATTAGACATCTAAATGATAATGTTAAGTAGGCAGGTGATCACATGAGTCTGCAAAGGTTAAGATGAAGATATCAATACTTCATTTATTAACATATGGATCATATTAAAATATCAATATTGGATGTGATAACCTACAGAAAACATTTGAGTACTAAGGACTACAGGATTTTGAACTAAATTCTAAGACCTCAATACTAAGGAAGTCAGCACAAAAAGAAGAGATAATTCAGGCTTAGAAGGATGCAGTGATCAATAAAATAAGGAAAAGAAAGGCATGAAATTGTAGTGCGATGGAGACGAGACCTTAAAAAAAGAAAGGATTTGTCATTGATGTCAATCATGTCTGAGAGGTTAAGTATGTTCAGGACAGAGAAATGATCACTGAAATGGCCAACATGAAATCCACCTTTGACACTTTTGATATGTTTAGTGACCTGGACAAGAACAGCTTCAGGGATGAAGTGCTGATAGAAGCCTGAATAGAACAGACTATAAAGAAAAGGTGGATTAAAGGATTGGAGAAATGGGGCAATAGTTAGCACATGGTTTACAAATTCAGCTATTGACCTGGCCAAACATTTAACCAATAGCATCAAATCTATCTAGATGCCTCTATCTTTATCCACACAATTTATCTTCCCTTTGCAGAGTGGATGAAGATTTCCGGCTTCCATTAAAGGCAATTCTTCTCAGAACTCTAGATCTCGCCATTCTCTACATCTTAAGACTTTTACCCAATAAGTATACATTAAGTTTTTATCCAATAAGTAGGACATTGTGGGTCAGTGTACTCAAAGGAGGACTTTTGTAAGGTTTGAGTTATTAAAATAAGCTGATGATAATAATTCAGAAGAGAATTGGAAAGTGAGATGCAGGAAAAAGAGCACTACTTATTGGGTATTCAACAGAGATATTCAAGAGAGGAAAGGGTGACAAATTGTTTCAAAAAGTGCACAAGCATCCAAGCTCCATAGCGCATGCCTGTAATCCCAGCAGCTCGGCCAGCTGAGACAGGAGGATGGCGAGTTCAAAGCCAGCCTCAGCAAAAGCGAGGCACTAAGCAACTCGGTGTGACCCTGTCTCTAAAGAAAATACAAAATAGGGCAGTGATGTGGCTCAGTGGTCAAGTGTCGCTGGGTTCAATCCCCAGTAACCTCTCCCCCTCCCCCCACCAAAAAAAAATGTGCACAAGCAAACTGTGTAGGCAAAAGTGTTAAAATGTTGCAATCTAGGATTGAAACTTGTGGGCACAGTTTTAGAGCTCAGGCAATCAGTATGTGTTGTTCTTTGGCCACTTTCAGTACATAGATAATAAGATTTTACCAAGTTGGAGATATTGCTGGTCATGAAAAAAAAAAGAAAAAAAACACTGAGAAACAGTGGCAAGGGAGTTAAAGGTGTACACAAGGAATTATATTTACAGTTCATGTAATCGGAAACAGGGAAGGAAGAAAAGTAGACATGTTCATGATTACAGATAATTAAAAAAGCAGTGAGGTCAATGGATGCTGAGAAGTCCTGGCACAAAGGAAATAACAGATTCTGAGAATTTAGTGGGGGTAAAATGATTAGTCAGCATGGGCTTGATTTGGTGAGTTTGGAGAAGTTTGGAGAGGGGAAACAGGATTTAGGGGACAGCTAGATGTGAGATACTCTTTAAAAAAAAAATAACCAGTATTTGGAGGAGGTCTTGTTTATCAGGAAGGAGAATTGTCCATTACATTTTTGCACCTCTTTAAAGACTTACAAATGCTTTACCAGGGTATTTGGGTGTAGGATTGGTGTTTCTTTGGACATGACCCCATCCTGAGAGTACACCTGCCCGAACTGCACAGGAGATTCTGATATTTATTGATCATCGTGTCATTGTTTCCTGTCCATAACCATCACCGTAATTTCTTAGAAGAAGTTTAATAACAAAATTCCTACTTTATTGTTCCAATAAATAGAGTCGTGTTGAAACACTTTGAGGCCCATTCATTTACATATTGCCTACGAGTTTGTTCACACAACAGCTGATGAACTGAAGAGTCACAGAAGAGACCACATGAGCCACAGGCCAAAAATATCTACTATCTGGCCAGTTACCAACAAAGTTTTCCTACCTCTAAGCTAGGATATATATCAATATGTTACCCCCTCTTTAAAAATCTCCTGGGGCTTCTGATCCCAATAAATGCCAGCCCCTCTCTATGCATCTTCTCCACTCTTCTTTGAGCTGGCTCATAGTTTCACAGCCAGAGGCTTACTCTCAGCTCCTTAAATGCAATGTGTGCCTTTCTGTCACAGTGCCTTTGCCTATCACAGTGTTCTTGTGCCAAGAACACTCTGGCCCTGGAACTTCTTGAGGCCAACTTGTCTCATCATGCAATCTTAAACCTCCACATTTCCTCCCAAAGAACAGTTCTCTGGCGCTATTACCACAGCGCCAATAACAAATACTTCCCCTCAGAGCACCATACTAGTTTGTCCTTGTTTGGGTGCTTCCGGTCTGCTTCTCTCCATGTTGGGATGGGGGTCCATGCCTATTTTTCATTCACTGCTTATAGCACCAGAACCTAGATCCTGGCACAGAGATAGTCAGCATAAACTTGCCAAATGGATGCAAGAGGAGGAATAAAAGCACTAACCACTTCAGGATATTTCGTATTTTTCTTCATGATACCCTCGAGGTCTCATGTTGCAGTTCAACTTTAAGGAATTTGCTGTCTAGTTGAAGCCGCAGAGAAATGGACTTGAATAACTGTAATGGCTCACACTTCAAAAGCAGCACAGAGGATTAATGGCACAGCATGCTGCAACTTTTGTAAGTTGTAAATGCTTGACATGCGCTTTAGACAGACACATATTGTGGAGACCAACTTCTGTGGTTGCCATTGCTCTTCATGAATCACAAGGGTTTGGCTGCATATAGAATATTAGTAATAAATGCACATGTGAAGAGAATTCCATAATTATCCAAACCCTATATTTAAATTGAAAATAAGATTTGTTTTAAAAGAATAGTAAGAATTTTTATATAACTTCAGTTCAAGCTTAATTTTGACTGCTCATCAGTCACTGTGTACATATTTTCCAGTTGGCTTCACCTTTTAGAATGAGGGCTAATTTGTATTTGCATAACACTCTTACCAGTGGCTTATAAGAAAGCAACAGGAGACTCAGAATCAAAAGACTGGGATTATTTTCCAAAACTATTATTTCAATGGAACACTCATGCAATTTATTTAATGATTATCAAGTTTTAATTTTTTATAAATTATTATTTTCTCACACATTAAAAATACCCTTATGTGATTTGGGAGAGGATAAATCAAGATCACTTAGACACACACACACACACACACACACACTCACACACACGCACACACAAGGTAAAGTGCATTGAACTTCAGGAAGATATTAATCATTATTATTATTAGTGCATAATTAATGTTTAAATATATATATTTGATCACCATTTTATTATGAATGTTTGCTGGTGTCAATTCTCTCTCTCCTACATCTTGTCAACTCAACAGAGGAGATATTTTTTAAAACATTTATCTCTTATACTATTTTGAATCACTCAGGGATGATTTTGTTTAACTATCAATAAAAGATTTCTGTGCAGTCATTCTTGGGTTATATGGAGATAATTTGACATGGAGCTACATGCTGAGTTTTAATGTCAAACAGAACCAAGTTCTACTTTTGACAATTACAGAGGGTATTAACCATATATCTATCTGTGGGCAAGTCTCATTTTACAAAAGAGAAAACTAAAGCACTTTTCTATGCTTTAGTTTTCTCTTTTGTAAAATGAGAACTGAATCTAGCACCTACTGCATCTGATTATCATTAGGATTAGAAATAAAATAAAAAACATTTTCCCCATACCTATCTCATCATGAGAGCTCAGCAGGAATTAGCTATTAGTTCTATTTTTTAAAAAAATTAAGCAATTCCCTTTGATTTGCACACAGAAAGAGAAAGGAGGACAATTGAATTGACTAAAACCTTTGCAGTGGATAGCAGATATACAAATTCAGAGTCAGGTCTTCACACCATGATATTCACTCCATAGAGATCTCTATTCCTCTCATGTTACCTTCATTCTCTCAAACTTTCTCAGCTCTGCAGGAAATATGGCCTATTGCAACTGTGGCCAACAGAAGAAGTTTTTGTTGTTTTTTCCATATACTATTTGAAAAATTCCAGGACACAGCTCCTAAAGGTTTGGATTGTTTCATGTTCCCAAATATAAGCCAACAAGTATATCGTGATTGCACAAATTTAATGCCTACAGAATACTGCTCTGGACTAGATAAGACCCTAGAGACACATTGCCCTGTCCCTTAGAAGATGTGTGACCTTTGATAAAGTGCTAATCTCTCTAATTCCATTTCTTTATGAGGAAATGGAGATAATTTCAGTAGTATCCCAAAGCACTATTGTGTATGAACTCATACACACTCAGGTCTTCAAAGAGTGCATGGCTTATTATAAGCACTCAACAAGTATTGACTGTCTTAATTATGATCATATCATCATCATCATCAACATCATCATCATCATCAATGTCACTACAACAATTATCTTCTGCCAGGGAGGCAGGTCTTATGAGAATATGAAAGCTTCTACCACGATACACCCCAAATCCTAAGGTTGGAGTAGGATTTATTCGGAGAAGAGAAGATGCGTGACTGTGATTTTCAATCATATTTAAAGCTAAAAAAGAATAAATCAGCAGGGAAACAACTTTCCACAAAGTACCTTTTAACTATCTTGGTGGATTTGGAAATCAATTATTTCTAAGGTCTTTTTAATTGTAAAGTTTGACTCTTTTATAACCACAGATCTTCATGAAATGAAAACAAATAGAAGTTGAACCCAAAATATTAATTTCCTACTCAATTTTTAAGAAATTCTAACTTTTTAAGGTGTAAAACATGAGCTAGTTTTTATATCAGGTTTTCGAAGCTGTTCCTCATTTCACTGAGTTACCTTTCCCTCTTTCCTTAGCACCCAGAACACAGGTAATTTAGTAGCATTCTCTTTTTAAGAAATGTAACCCTGAGTGAAAAAATTATATATCACCTGAAAGATGACAAAGTACCAAGAGCACTTTCTAGATTATTTATCCCTAGTAGAATTTATTTCATATAAACCACAAAATAGATTCAAATTAAATAATAATGAGCCAAAAATTTATTTCACACTAGGAATCAGACAGGTGTCAAAGGGGAATAATAAAACACAAATATTGCAGAAGACTCTTCCTTTGCTTTGGGTAACTGTTGCCTCTCATGCAATTCATCATATACATAATAACTTAAAAGACTGCAAACACTTGTCTTGAGATAATAGCCTTAAATATGTTTTTTGTTTATTTTCTCCCTTAAAACTCAATCAGCATCAAGAAAACAGAGATACAAAAATAGCTAGTGAAAGATTATTTTCATGTGCCAGAAACCACATGTATAAAAGCAGTATTTATCAAATATATTTATGCTGCATTTTAAAAAGTACATAAAAAGCAGGGAAAAAAATCTAACTTTTGTTGATTTGTTTTCAACCATTAAAAAGAGAAGCACTTAGATGAAGGGAACAAACTTTTTACTTACAAGATGAATACATTCTTGAGACGTACTGCACAGCATGGTTATTGCAGTTAATAATACATTATAGACTTGAAATCTGCTAAGAGAATAAAACCTATGTGTTTTCACTACAAAAAAATAAAATAAAAGGTAACTATGCAAAGTGATGGATATGTTAATTAGGTTGAATGTGGTTATCATTTCACAGTATATACATATATCAAAATATCACATTATTCACCTGAAATATATCCACTTTTCATTTGCCAATCATGCCTCAATAAAGCTAAAAGACCTAATATGAATTTTTTTAAAAGGACTAAGCTAACAGTTATACATAGATGTGATTATCTTTTTATCTGGCATCATTTTTATGATGAGGTTGATGATGAACAGCATCAATAGTGGATTATATTCATGAACTTTTCTCTTTTTATTGAGAATGAGAATACAAGTTATAGTGGAATTTATTATTACTATTTTCTTGGTTTGGTGATTTTTGTCCCTGAAGAAGGAGGAAAACAGAATAAATCCTCCTTGGAATGTGTGTGTCACTCTTGTGTCAGGGATGCCAATAGTCTTAGGGTTCAAATGGTATATGGAACATCACACTTGGCGTGACAACCACTAATCCCCAAGGAAATCCATAGATTATTTCTTTTTGGAAAACCAAGTCAAATAAAAATAAAAGCCACCCTTTTCAAGAGTGCAGTCAGATGTATCAAAGGGACATTTTCTTAGAAGAAGAAAAGATCGATAGACATATATTCTGCAGTGTGTGAACCACAAAGCATCGAATTTCCACAGTTTTCCACCATCACTCAATGTTCTGCAAGGATTATTTGTCACTGTCACAGATGCAAGGCATGTTCCAGGATCCTCCAGGAGATATATTTCAGCTGCACTTTGGGCAATTCACCAACCCATCCAGCCAGGGAAGAGCCATCATCTTCCTGGGGGTGACTGAAGGAAAGGGGCTTCCTGGGTCTTTCTCTAGCCTCAGACTAAACTTCTACATTTTTCAGGAGTGGATAACACCCTGCAGATCTTTCTGTTCCTATGACATTCTGCTCTCCTCTTTCTCTGTTCTTTTCCAACTCATCTTTGCAGTTTCTTTCTGCATTTTATGTCTCCCCTTTCATCTTGCAGCAGAGGATATTTTTCAAGAAGGTGAATACAAATTGTCAAGAAAATACCATTCCAATGTCTTTCATTTTTCCAGTTTATACGTGGATCACCTCTCTGAGAAAGGCCTAAAGAAGTTGTATGGCTGACACACTGTACTCATAAGAAAGTTTTTCTGGGCGTAATGACACATGCCTGTAATCCCAACAACACGGGAGGCTGAGACAGGAGGATCTCAAGTTCAAAGCCAGCCTCAGCAAAAGTGAGGCACTAAGCAACTCAGTGAAACCCTGTCTCTAAATAAAATACAAAATAGGGCCAGGGATGTGGCTCAGTGGCTGAGCGCCTCTGGGTTCAATCCCTGGTACCTCCCCACCACCAAAAAAAAGAAGAAAGTTTTCACTTCAATCTAGTTTATATTATAGTTTGGGGATTTTAAAAATAATAAGTTCATATCATATTGGTAACTTTTCTAGAAAAAAACCACAGCTTTCCTAAAATGGTATAATTAAGACTAAAATGGACAAATTATAACTTTTGTATTTAAGCTATGTATATAAACTATATCAGCTATTTGTGGGTTTTTTAAATATTTTGTTTTAGTTGTAGTTGGACACAAACCCTTTATTTTATTTTTATGTGCTGCTGAGGATTGAACCCATCACCCATATGTGCTAGGTGAGCGCTCTACCACTGAGCCACAACCCCAGTCCCTATATCAGCTATTTATAAAGACAAATTTTGGATTAAGCAGTGGTCCCCATTTTGGAATCTAAAATCCCAAGAAGAGGAAGGAGTCACAAAAGAGTCTAATAGGAATGCAAGAATATATTTTAATTTATAACTTTCATTTTCTATTTTGTATGTGATCGATAAGATGAATAAAATGCATAACTATAGGTATAAATGGGAATAATGCAATTGAAGTTTTCAAAGATAACTAAATAAGAATGTCTTCTGTATCTTCATTTTTTAGTGATTAAATGAGTTCTTTTAAAACACTATCTTTTTCAACATTTTGAATGCTAATTGGCAATTTGGAGTAAGCCTTGACTGTTCAGAACCTTGACATCGTTAATACTTGAGATATTATACTGTTCATACTGTAGATAGATCACCATATGTGTAGTTGATAATTGTGAGTTTAATAGTCTAAACACAAAACAAATGATATTTTCTCTTTTTTTAATCTAAGTTCACTCATTCTCCTCAGAACTGGTTGAAGGGCACCTACAACCTTCTAGACTGTGGGATCTATGGTGGACACAGCGCTACTCAAAAAGTTTCTGAACAATACTTGTGTGAAAACCCAAGGAAGATTCCCTCAAGGTTTTCAGTGAGATCCACATGAGGAATGGCAGATTATTAAGCATAAAGATCTTTTTTTCCCTTTTTATAAATAAGAAGACTAAGATCTTCCTTACTTTAACTTCTTTTTTTTTTTAAATATTTTTTTAGTTGTAGATGAACCCAATACCTTTATTTTATTTATTTTTATGTGGTGCTGAGGTTTGAACCCAGTGCCTCACACGTGTTAGGCAAGCGCTCCACTGCTGAGCCACAACCACAGCCCATTTTAACTTCTTGGCAAGATGTTTGATTAAAATTTGGAGATTTTCAAACACTTCTTTGTACAAAGCATAACTCCTGATTGCAAAATCCTTTCAGCAGTCACCATCATGACTCTTGATAAACCAAACAGAAAACTTAAGGCAACCATTTGAACACGTCAATATGAGTTTAAACATTTTACATAACTAATATCCCCCCCAAAAAAACAAAAATGGTAACCAATAATGGGCAAGTTTTAAAATATTAATTTAACCTTCTCCTTACTAGTTATCAGCCCTTGGGTAAATTCTTTAACCATGTCATACCATATTTTTCTCATTTGAAAACAATCATAATCTACCTAGAACCCATTTCAGTGTGGATGAAAGCCTAGAGCATATTTCAAAATGAGTAAAGCATCACTTTCACTATTATTGTCATCATTATCATTTTGTTGGCAACATAGATATTTAACTGAAAACAAGTAATTTCCTCAATTATTAGAATGATTTAGGTGCAGGCACACTATAGGGATATTTTAACTTACATTTCAGATGTTCTACCTGTCCTGAAAATATTCATTGGTACTGAAGTTAAGAAAAAAAGTTTCAGTTCCCATAGAATCTTCAAAATCTTCCAGAGTAAAAGGTGTGCAAACTGGAATAGCTCTGATCTTCCATGCCAAGGTAAAGACAGAAAAACCATTAGCCATTATGGGACAAGCAATACTGATTAAAAGCTGAAGAAGTGACTTCAGTTAAACATGATTTTTTTCTTGCAAAACATATTCCCTTCTATCTGTTTTTGAAAGGTGTAGAAGAAGCACCAAAGACACAAAAGAAGAAGGCTAAGTTATTTATGGTTATTTGTTTGTTTGTTTTACCTTTTTCTCATAGAAATGTGTGTGAATTACTCTGCAAGTATATAAATAACACATTTCAAAAAAGTGAAGTGGAAATACAAACAGTGAAAATGAGCAATTGTGCCTGGGGGATAGGTCTATTTAGCAAAAGACTTCTCAATAATTAGGGAGGAAATTAAAATTCCATATTTAGCTAATAGACATTAAATGAAAATAAAGGTAGTATTGAGCAGCCTTCAGAAAGTGTTGTCTTTTCCTTATTTCCTTCTCACACTAATTACTAAGGACAACAGAAGCATTTTGTTAATTCACACTAATGATAAAGAGACCCACTGCAAATTACTGAATATCCCAGATTAGTTACTAAATTAATAGAATCATTTTTAAAAAAAGAAAGAAAGAAACATAACAGTGATAAATATAGGAGGCAGAGCATTCATTCTCCAAGTTCAGCTAAATTTTAGTCAGTTTATTCCATATGTTTGAATGTTTGTCAACACATTTTAGGTATCAGAAGAGTGAGCATTTCCATATTTGATGGGCATCCTTACCTAATTACTGAAAAAATCAACTAAAGAATTAAGATGATTGATTTCCATTTACAAATGCCAGATTTATAACTTAACTACAATTTTGTGTTTTTCCTTGACATTTTGGTGATTTCTCAAACATCAAAATTCCACAGTCACCAATGAGTAAGGTCACATGGAGTTCATCAAACAATGAAGTGGCCATGACATTTCAGCCTTGTCTTCTAGCCTGTATTTTCAATTACTAATGATCCCAAAAGCTGTGGCAATCACGTGATAATCTGCTGGTTGTTAAAATGGCTGTAATAGGTAGTTCCGTGGTCCTCAGGTCATTTGGTTTTATGTGAAATGACTTTCACTATCCAGTAGATCAAGGATGTTCTAATAAGCTAGTTAAAAATAGAAGCCAAGTTTACACACAAAAAAATCAAACCATTATCCTAGAACTCAGAGCACTCTCTTACACCTAACATGGCTCTAATAGAAACACCTTATCCATGTCTGATCCATGAACATGAACTTATCTGATAGCAAAATAACTTATTCCTGAAGAAACAGCTTCAAATTCAATTTATATCTCACAGTACAAGTAAATAAGCAAGAATGACAAATCTCCCTCCATAAATCCCTATGATTTCATATTCCCTTTGGTTACATGGAAAAGACAGTAGACTTTATAAAACTATTTTTAAATGAAAAACTGTTACCTAGTCATTAGTAGTACATGGAATAAGATTATTTGGGCTTGCAGAAAGTAAAAACTGTCCTTCTAAGAACATTCAGTTATCCCTAGGCATCTATAGGGAATTAGTTCTAGGAACCCTCTTAGATACTAAAATCCATAAATGCTCAAATCTCCTGTACAGAATGGCACAATAATTGTATAGATCCTACTCACATTCTCCTGTATACTTTTAATTATCTTTGGATTACTTGTAATACCAAATGCAATATAAATGCTTTATAAATGGTGGTTGTTAAATATTATTTAAGGAAAAACAAGAAAAAAAGTCTGTATAAGTTCTCTACAGATGCAACAATTCTTTTGATCCACAGCTAGTTGAATTCAAAGATGGGGAGCTGATTGCGTACACTTATGGTGGGTTAAGGAAAACTGATACTATTCATTTCTGAACGCCTTATACGGTTATTTCCCAGTTCAGGGTAAAATGAGCAGCTGCAAGGAGAGGAGCTCATACAATTGAAACTATACAGCTTTGGCAGGCAACTGTGGGCCTATTATATTTCACAGACAAGATTAGCCGTCCTTACGGGTTGTTGACATTGGCTGGAACAGTTGCTGAAGGATGAGGACTGCTCACCTTTTCCCCACTTTCTAAAACTACTTCCTAATGAGGTACCTGGTCTAAACCAGTGAGGCAAGACAAGCAGAAAATACTGTGCTTCACTTTAATAAGCAGGGCTTGATTCTACTCCTTTCCCGTTTTTTTTTTTTTTTTTTTTTTTAAATTCACACACCTCTTTTCAAATTGCAACAAAATATCTTTACTTTTATTTCTTGTCTTTGATTACAAGCTTGAAGATTATGCTCTCCAATTCTTATGAAGAATAGGGCTAGTATGTATCCTTTCATCCATAGATCTAATATTTTATACAATTTACCCTAAGGTTAACCTTGATCATCAGAATGAGGGGTGTTTACTTGGTTTCTGTAGCCTGTTAAAAGAAACAAAGTTCTAGCACTCTGCCCTTGTCCTTTCTGAAGAGATAGATATTGAGAGTAAGCCCATGCACTACTTCTTCATTGTTACAGTGGTATTAAACTCATCCCCCAGTTCATCACATTAAGAGGACTAATGGGAAACATTTCTTCCAGCTCTAAAATGAAGAAAAGCTCTGATTCTCCCCTACAATTCAATTGTATGTATCTTACAGACCCTGGGGTTTCTTGCAATTAGCCCTGTGTCTCTCTTTGCTTTGTCTCTTCCATTAACTTACAGACAGAATTTGGCTTGCTTCTTGCAACTGTGTTATCAAACACCTGAAACCAACATGTATTCAATGTGTTAATTTCATTCCTGACTCTATTAGTTATCTTTTGTTGCATAGCAAATACTCAAACATTAGGACTCAAACGCAATAAACATTTGTTATCTCATAATGATGGGTGCAGCATACCTGGGTGTCCCTGAGACAAGCTCTTACTAGATTGTAAACAGATCTTGGTCATGTGTGTGTTCTCATCTGAAGGCTTGACAAAGGGAGGATCCACTTTCTAATCCACCCCTGTGATGGTTGAGTAGATCAATGTCTTGCGTGATGCCGGGTTGATGACTTCATTTTCTGATTATTGGTTAAAGGCCTCCCCCAGTTCCTTGCCAAAGGGGCCTTTCTCTTGGGAAGCTCACAACATGGCAGATTGAAACCAAGAATGAAAAAGCATTGGAAATGAGATTGAAAATCACTCTCTTTTTATAACCTAATCCTAAGTGACATGACATCATCATTTTTTATGTATCCTATTCGTTAGGAGAAAGTTGCCAGATTCAGCTAACATGGAAGGAGAGGGATCTGCACACTGGCCTTAGTACCAAGAGGTAGGGTCACTGGAGCCTGTCTTTTCGATTTATACATACGTCCTTTTTGCAGAGTGCTCAATTAGTTTTATTTTTTGTATTTATGTTCTTAACTTTACTTAAAATGCATACATAAATTATATGACAGCATTTAGTTGTATTTATTAACTGTCCTTTTTGTTTTGAACAATCCTTGTTATTTACTTAAACAACGATAATGTTAAATGCAATAATTATTTTATTAATTCAACCACTGTGGGCACAGAACAGTTTTGAGCCTATTAATAGAGACTCCACAATTTGAAAAAGGGAAGACAGGGTTGAGAATGTAGTTCAGTGATAGAATGCTTGCCTATCAGGCACTGGTCCCTGGGGTTGATTCCCATCACTGCAAAAAAAGTAAATAAACAAAAATTTTAAAAATAATAAAATGTTGCATAAAAAAGAAAGTCCTGCCTTCAAGAATGAGCACAAGAAATGGGCATAGAATATAAGATTCTGATGATCACTCATTAAAAAATCCTTTGACTCAGTGCTCATAAATTGTCAGGAGTTTTTCTAATTTTGATCCTGGGAGATAGAGTTGGCTTCTGGGACAAATGAGTTCAAGTTGCAGGTAAAAATCAGAGGCCCAAGGGGGCTTATTTTGCACACAGAAATTGGTGATATTCTTAAAAGGTTTAATGTGTGTTATTTATTTTTAATCATGGAATTGATGTGAATTTCAAAATATGAACTTCATCAGAAAAGCACTGTTCCAATACCCTTATGTCAAAACACATTTTTCAAGATATTCACAAGACAATGGCCATGTCAAAGTATCCCATGTTCAGATTAGGATGCTTTTCAGTATCACTTTGAATTTTGGATCATGGTTGTTATTAGGTTTCAATTGTTAAGATCATATTGTGTTGAACAACTGATTCCAAACAATTTACCAAAATGGTCAAAAGTCTTTCATTTGATAAATTCATTAAAATACAGCACACAGAAATCATACATAAATCACAAATGTAAAAAAAAAATACTATATTTCTCTAACCCAAAGAATATCAAAACTCTACAAAGGTAAAATGAATCATAAAAATTATATGATTTAACTTCTTCATTCTCTTAAAAAGCAATGATGCAAATAAGTCTAAAGATCACTTAGCTTGTTAGCAGTAATACAAGGGCAAAATTCATACCTCAGGGGACCTATCCCAAGGTCACTCCCAATGCATCACACTGCATTATCCTAAAAGAGAAATTTAAAATATTGAATCTGTCCTAAAAGACTCAAAAATTCTGTGTATTGCCTTTATTTTTAAATGTTTAATAAAAGTAATTATTTAAGTAATTCTTAGAGATCAGGCTAATAATAGCTGCAGGATTCTAGTATATCTTGGAAAAATTTAAGTTGAACAAGTTTGAATATTTTTACAGTCAGATTTCTCTTGAGTTTTCAATAAACTAGTGCTAGATATTGATTTTATTCACTGTCTATATATTTATTAATATGAATTACATTTATTTTTTAATATTAAGTCATCTTGGATATCTAGGATAAACTCAGTTTTGTCTTGAATTTTTTGTCTTGATTTTTCTGGTTTGCACTTGGGGTTTAGAACTTTTGCATGAGAGAAATTGACCAGTAATTTCTTCTTTTACATGTCAGTGTGCTTTTTTATATCAGAGTCAGATTTCCTTGTAAAATTAACTATATACTTCCTCTTTTCTATTTGTTAAAAGTATTTGTAAAAAAAAGTAAAAAAAAAAAAAAAACCCACATTTTAAATACTTCCTAGAAATCCCTATAAAACAATCTGATCCTGATGTTTCACTCAAAGAAAGATTTGAGCCATTAATTTAATTTGTTTCATGGTTAAAGAACAGTTTGTACTTTTTATTTCTCTTTAAATCATTTCTACACATTCCATTTTCCCAGAAATTTGTCCATTTCAACAACATGGTTGCTAATAGTGTTTTTATTATCTTCTTAATCTCTAGGCATAGTCTGATTCCTTTTTCATTCAGAATATTTTATATTTGAGTCTTCTTTTTCTTGGTCAGAATTGTCAGGGATTCATCAGTTTTCTAGGATTTTTATTTTTATGCCTTTCTCTTCTGGGTTCTTGGATTCCCCACCTGACTTCTGCAGCTCTGCAGTGCATCCTTTGTATGTAATAATCCCGGGTCTTCCCCGGGGTTGTGAGCTCTGGGATCCTGCATGGCTCCCAGCCCCACTTTCTCCCTGAGTCCTGATTTTCCTTATTATCCTTTAGTGAGATATTTCCCTCAATTGTAGTATTGTCCCCCACATTTAATTCCAACTTCCCTTGTGCTAAGAGAAGACTGGATGTTATTTGTCTAAATATAACAAAATTTCTAGTCCACTCTGATCTGGCCCTTAGGACAATCCTGTCTCAGTCAGAAAACATACTCTGGAGAGGAAAAAAAGCAAGTCCCAGTCCCTGAAACTCCTTCCCATCTCTCTTTCCCTGAATTCTCTGTACCTTGGGTCCTAACTCTCCCTGTAGAGTTTCAGATTCTGTGTGATGCCATCCTTTGCACCTGGCTGCTATAGTTTGGGTCATATGGGGCATGACCTTGAAGGAACTATAGGATCCTGGACTCTCCTGTGTTTTTCTTTTTGCTTCCTGGCTCTTGTGTCAGGAGAAGCTTCCTCTACCACAGGCTCCTGCCCTGCTATACTACTTCACCACAGGCCCAAAAGTAATAGGGCCAATGGACCATAAACAAAAACCTCCAAATCTAACACAAATTAGCCAAAATTTGTGTTTCTTCTTTTTAAATTGATTATCTCAGATATTTTGTTATAGTAACACAAAGTTGACTAATCTATTACCTAATAGTCAGAGCCTTCTGCCTTCCTCTCTGACTTTTATCCACTAAGTTATGTCTAGCCCTGGCCATCACTGTCCACTTAGAATGTAATCTACTTCATTTGTTTCTTCCATTTTGTTGCCCCAGTTATTTGTGTCTTCAGGGATTGTGAGCCACTGAGAAAAAGGACAGACCCAAGGGGAAATGGATAATCATTGGACGAAGATGCAAAGGAAAGAGTTCTGACTGAAAACCAATGTCTGCAGCTCTGAGGCCAATCGTTCTTTGGAAAATATAGCAGCTATCATGTCTGCACTTAGCTAGGCTAAGTAATTTGAGATAGATATACGTGTGTGTGTGTGTGTGTGTGTGTAATTAAGTAATCATTTGAAATTTTATTAAATATTAAGCTGATTTTTCTTTCTTTATCATACAATCAAATCTATGACAGATCTCTCATTCATATTTTAGAAATATGTAATACTATACAACCTCGTGAGTGGATAAACTGTTCCACGTCCCTGTTTGCCCAATATTTTCTTAGAATTTCCTAATATCTGCACTTCATCTTGATGCAGCTTAGTACCCATGTGACAACAAAAATCAGGTTGTTTATTCTCTTGCCCTTGATGTTATTTTGTCAAATGTTAGTAGCAGACCTAACATAGGAAAATCCTATAACTAAAGTGACAATGATAATTTATTCTATAATTTTTCCATATTTCCCTTCCATTAATGGCAAAGAATCTCATCAGTTAAAGTCTAAGAAAGGAAATTTGCTAATTTTTTAAAAAACTGGTTAACAAAGGCGGTGTCATTTTTTATCTCACACACAGGGATCAATGCTAGAAGGAATAAACAGACGCTCTCCCTGAAGGAAATTGGTATCAAATGAACCTAAAAAAAAAAAATCATCTTTAGTTTGGTATCAATCATTTGCTTAATTATTCCCATCTTCAGTGCTCTTTGAGTTTTTCTGAGACAAGACCACAGTGCCTAAGAATACAGAAGGCATTCTTTGTTCCTGAAATGAAGGGCTCTCATTGCCTGTATGTCTCCCTCTCATTTTTTACATCTAACAATCTGAAAGTGAATGTGCTTAATAGGCTTTGTCTGTGAAGAGCTTCATTTCTTTAAGGAAGCAACAGCCTTGGAATTGTCTCTTCATGCACTCCACCTTTTGACAGCACGGAGCCCTTATTTATGAAAGAAGTTTAATTAATGCCCTTGGATAAACTGTTAACCTTTGAAATGCTTTCCTGATGCATGGAGGCCCTTTCTCTTCTGCCAGGAATTGATTTTGGAAATGGCCCTGCCTCCTCATAACTTATAATTCAGAGAGAGGAAGAGACCAAGCAGAGTGGAGCATGGAGAAAAGACAGTGAAGTGTATTGATGAAGGGCTTGCATCAGGACCTGGGAAATGTAGATCATTGAAAATGTGCGGCATCGACCTCAAAGAAAGATGATGATTTCACAAAGGCATTATGATACCATATCATTGAAACCGAACTAGAACACTAAAAGCAGAAGACTATTTTCAAATAAACTAAAGCTAGGCTCTAAAATTTCTAGTAAGAAAATGAAGAGGAAGAAGAAGAATAGCATAGATGATGGATATGCAGAGAGGGGAAGAAAGTATACAACTTTTAGGCTAGTAAGTCTTATAATATTTTCCTGTAATAGCTCCTATAGATGACGATGACAATAACAATAATGATGCCAAAGAGTTGTTTTGCAGAACTCAAATTGTATCAATGCAGATATTGTTCAATGTGTACCGAGACACACGTTTTTAATTAAATGTTATTTTAGAAAAGCATTTTTATTTATGTTATTTTAGAAAGTGATTTTTCCAAAGCAAATCATGTGAGGAATGTGTCACAGAGGTTTCCTCAAGTATGTGTTTGCATGTACCAGTAGTAACTGTTGGTAAAATTGGATTATTGTGGCCCCCAAACTGTTACTAGTTGTGCAATCAATGGACACCAGGATTTTGTTATTTCAATCATGTTCTTCAGAAAAAGATAATATTGGGTTTTTTGCACAGAAGTTATAGAAAATATCGTCTGTGATGGAGAAAAAATAAATAAAACTGTATTTTTTGTTGTGTTATTAGAAATTCACATTTTAGATCTTTACTTATAAAATCTATTTGTCTCTATACTAGGGACACAGATCACTTATTAAATTAAGACATGTCTAGTAATAAAGATATGAGTAAAGTAACAATTTGGAGCCCATTGGAATAAAAATAGGTCCATTTTTCTCAATAAAATTGTGAGTGTTAAGCTGCGAGTAACCCAAAGAAAAATACCACAGCATTTCCCTTCTACAATCCTGGGATTTGCAAATTAGAGTCATGTGGGTGTCTTTGAGATCACATTTGCTCTTGATCTCTTTACCAATATGGCCATAACTGGTTTAAAAGTTTGCCCTGTGGAAAGCACTGAGGATTTGCTAGTAGTTATAGAGCACTGTTTTGACCAGGTCAGTGCTTACAGTTACCTCACACCTCACTACTCAGGAATTTCAGCAGGGACATTCTGAAGATCCTGCCACTCCTCCAAATGAGAAGTTTAATGTCATCTTCTCTCAGCCCTTAACATTTCATAACCCTCTGATCCTTTAGACTTAAAGTCAAGAATTAGTTTGCCATAATCATTTTGGAAACAAACAATGATTCCAGGAACCACTTTTAGTTAATTTATTGAACACCTAAATAAATAACTGATACTTATTATGTTATATATTTGGTTCAATGACTTCTAATTTCCTTTCCTGTAATATACATGGTAACCTCATTCAAAGAGAATAGATTATATAATATTTGAGCAATCAAAAACAAAGTATGTTTAGTTTATAATAAATGTACTATCAAGTATTTCTTGTTTTGGTAAAATCAATATTCTAATTTATGTTTTTCTAGAAGATCATCTATTTCACCCATTTTTTAATTAAAAAATTGAACCAAGAATGTTCCAATAATTGTTTTGTTTTCTCAAACCTTTTATTATTTCTGCTATTATTGATATACATGATAAGGTTCTCATTTCTTTTGATTTTGGTTATATATTTTATTCATTTTCTTTATGATCAGAAAAAAGTTTACACCATTTTTATTGAAGTAAATTATTAAAGTTTTCCTTGTGCTTGAATGTATGGCAAAAGTTTATAAATATTTCTTGGATATTGGCAGGTTGTGATTTTTTGTAAAGTTTTATATATATGTATTAGAATTATCACATTAATTATATCATTAAGACTCCCTTATGCTTTTGCAAATTTTGTTTAATCTAAACTGATAACTTATAATGATTTGAGAGGTTTTTTTTTTTTTTCTTTTTAGGCTTCTAACCAAAGAAATAAATAATATAATAAGCAAATAAACATAGTATGCTTCTTGTTAAAGAAAAATGTTTACTCTTCCACACGATTCTCTTTTCTATAACTTCAAGCTCCTTTAAATAAAATAATGGAATAGAACAGTTAATACCACCCAGAATAAAGACAACGATAAAGAGATGATAGCAGACGGGAAGTTCAAACTGGAAGACAGAGAACAGATGGAGAATTGAGAAATGACTAAGTAGAGCAGACTTGTTTACAACCCAGTTACCTGGAGTGGTGCACCCAATGAAAGATGAGTGGGCCATGGTGCTCCATGGAGCCCATGAGATGGTAAGGAACCAGTGGTCCTGGGAACAGCAAGAGGTGGGGCTGAGATGCAAAACTTCATCTGCAAGATCTGCTACAAAGTCTGCGTTCAGAGTAGGCCCCACACCAGCAAATCAATGACTTTCCCCTCACCACACCACCCCTGCCTCTCAAGAGCCTGGAGACAATTTGGGGAATGCTCTAGATTTAAGAGACACGAAGCATGGTAGAGAACTGGGCTGAGGAATGGTTAGAAAACAGAGGATGAAGTGAAATCCAGATAGAAAACTGTGAGATTCACAACTTCTTTTTCTTTTCCTACTTCAGAATACTAGTAGCCAAGCTCATACTTTCCTCATGAGCCTTCCTGCCCACCAGGGCAGGAGATTGGGAGATACTAGATAGATGGACCTTTAGATTTCAGTGTCTGAAGGTACAAAAGCTAAATGAACCTAACAGTGCTACAGAAATCCCAAATATTCTCCTCATAAGCAAATTTTTCACCACCTTTTCATGCCTTGATCCTGGACAATAAGTTTATAGTCACAATCATGAAGCACTGAAAGAAAATGTGGGAGGTAAAGGAGATATATAAAGCAAAACAAAACAAACGAATACATAGAGTTAAGTGTGCATACACAGAGAAAGATTAAACTGTGCAATCAATCAGAGACATTAGAGGAGATATCCTTTCCATCAAATTATGAAAACAGATGTTTTTAAGCAGACATAATTAGAGATCAACGAATATTATTATTTTTTTATTATTACATAACACTAATAAGTAAAATAGCTTGAAAGATATTCTTGAAAAGGATAGTTACAAGAATGTAATAAAATATAGAATAATAAAAATATTGAAGGAAAAATGTTCTATGAAATCAGGGACTTAATCTATAAAAGGCATTCCAAAAACAGAAAATGTAGAAGAAAATCATGTATTAAAAATGTAAGAAATTTAGTCTATATATATAATAAAGTACCCTCACCCATAAAGAATGAAATAATGCAACTTGCAGGAAAATGGGTAGAACTGGAGAGCATCATGTTAAACAGTATAAACCAGACATAGAAAGACAAGTTTTGCATGTTTTCTTTCATTCGTGGAAACTAAAGAGAAAAAATGCCCTGAAAGTAGAAGAGAGACTATTAGAGAAAGGGAAGGGGCCTAGGGGGAGTGGGGAGAGAGGGGAGAAGAAAAGAGGGTAGAAGGGAGAGGGTAGACATGATCAAAGCATAAAATATGCAGTGTGTGGAAATGTCACAATGAAATTCATCAATTTTTACAATTAATATACATTAATAAATACAATTTAAAATATAAAATATGCATCAAATAGGACATTTTTTAGTTCGATAACATTATATTTGCTTACTTTGACAAATTTATGAAATAATTATATTCATGCCATATACCTTATAAAAAGATAAAATATCAGCAATTAAAAAGTTAACAGAATAATAGGCATATTATCTAATGAACCAACTGATTTAATAAACTAAGGAAGTGAATGTGTTTAACTCGTTCAGAAAAAAAATAATGGGGAAAGATGGAACTGAGATGGTAGACATTTCCTATTATACATACTTTAGTTTTTCTTATTGAAGTTCTTACTATTTGCATGGACTATTTAAATGAAAATAGAAATTTATTTAAAAGAAAAACCATAAAAATAAACTTGCATCTTTCAGAGATGAACAAAAGAATATCTAACCAATATTGGGGAAGCCATGATTGATAATTAATAGTAGAACATCCCAAACATAATAAATTTTACAAAATACATTGATCATTTTATATAAAAAATTTAAGTTGTGGAAATATTTCAATCCTAAATCTTCTTATATTCATGTGAAAGGTGTTTAACAAATGACTGCATCCTGTTACTTGGCAGATAGGGTTGCAAAGTAATGAAGCACACAGTCTTGAAGTTAGTCAAACCCACCCAGTGTTAAGAATTACCTGTGATGGGACCTTGGAAATTTTTCACCTACCACTTTTCACCTATAAAATGGGAATAATGATAGTGATCACCTCTGAAGGTTATTAAGCATATTCAATGAGATAATCCTTGTGAAATATTTAGTTCAGTGCTTGGGTTTATCTGGGAAGCAGTAAATAAATTTTAAGTAATAGAATTAAGCAAAAGCCATAATATACTCATAAAGAAATTAGGCTAAGCTGAGCGCAGGGGCACAGGCCTGTAATTCCAGTGGCTCAGGAGGCTGAGGCAGGAGGATCACGAATTCAAAGCTAGCCCCAGCAATCGTGAGACACTGTCTCTAAACAAAATACAAAATAGGGCTGGGGATATGGCTCAGTAATTGAGTGACCCTGAGTTCAATCCTCAGTATCCAACACCCCCAGAAAAGAAAGTAGGCTAGTAAGAATATGAAGAAAATTTACAACTAAGTGAAATAGTTCCCAAATCTGGTTTGTTTGTTTTTTTCAGTGCTTAATAATATTTTTATTGGGTCTAATTATTATCCTTCAGATTTTTCCAGGGATGGAGAAGGTATACAAAGCTGGTTATTATTGTAATAATAATGATAATATTAACTATTATTGAACAGTTATTTTTACAAGTGAAGGTTTTAGTCTTCATAAAAATAAGGACTAAAAATGTATTTACCTCCTATAAAATGTTCTAATCTATGAGCAACACTTGAGATTGACTAATTTATCTTTAACATCTTTATTTTTTTAGTGTTGACCAGTCTCTTAGATTGGAAACACTAGGTGGAAAATTAGAAGAAGAAAATGGTCAGATATTTTTAAAAATTACAAATCTAATAATTAACCAGGAGTTCTTGCAAATCCTCACTTTCTATACATTAAGCAGCAGCTACAGAGAAAAGGGTGGTCTCCTGACTTGGTTGTAAGAACATGGGCGAGGCAGGCTAATAACATCTGAACTCTTGCTTCTTTGATCAGGCTTATTGAATAAAGATGTCCTAAAAGATATATATTATGCATAAAAAGATTCAGTTCTCAGAAAAAAAATTACATTTTGTTCTTCCCTAAAATTTCCCAGGTTTTATTTCTACTAGAAACTAAAGAGCAGGTACTTTAAAATAGGTAGATTGAAACTCTTAGACATTATCAATTCAGGCTGAGTCAGCAAATCCATTGCAGGCTGACCTTTAGGCAACAGAGCAGGCTCATCCATTCAGAAAGACATGAAGGTACATGATGGGAGGCGGAGCTGTCCCTTGGGCTCTCTGCATAGGAAGGGAGTTTTTCATCGTGAAGGTATCATTTGTTAATAATGCAAACTTACTTCAATATGAGCAAGGCTCATTATATGGAAATCGAAAAATAAATGACTTATAAGACGCCGGGGATAAAAATATTATGCCCTTTTTAACTGACAAGTGAAATGAAGCAAGGAAAGATGGAGCACATTCCCATAAGCCCCACAGTGAGCAGCAGAAACATACTTCAAAAGTCATGGCCTGACGGGACCCGTCAGCATTCACCCTCCACATCCAGCTCGGCTTTTCCTTGTCTTGGCTTCAATGTTGAGCTCATTCATCTCTTCTGAGAAAGAACTTCTATAAAGATGGGAGTATCAGGTTGTCTTTCAAAAGTCATGTAATTTAAAAATAATTGAAAGCCTGGAAGGGAATGAAACAGGAATAATTAAGCATGTAAACTAACCAGAGATGCAGAACGATTTTAATACTGTGATAAAAACTGTGATAACCATAAGTGCCAATTCATGAAGCTGCAGCATTTGCATCATGGAGTAACAAATGTGGAAAGAAGAATTACCTCTTATGAACTGATATGTGGCATTTTAAAAACAGGCTGCAAAATAATTTAGACTTTATCTAACATATATTCAGAATAACTAAAAGATGATTTTATTAAAGAATTATCTAAATAGGCATGGAAAATGAATGTTTTCTCTCTTAAAAAAAAGAAAAGAAAAAACACATAATATTTACATATTCCAAAATATACCTCCCCAAAAGTCTCACTAAGAACATTGTTCAGAGGAGATTATTTGTGTATATACATAACAGATTCTTGGTTCAAGTGCCCTGAAATTAGAGACTACTGAATCTTCACCAAAAAAATTAGCCTCTTTTCTATGTAAAGCTGGTACATTTTGAAGGATAGGCTATTATTTGTAAGATATTTGATTGCATCTAACAGATTTCAACCTGTAGAATTTGTTTAGAACACCTAGCTTCCCAACATGCTAAGACCTAAGTTATGGTTTATCTCTACATACAATTTCACCTTCCCATCTCTTGGTCCTTTGCCTAAATATTGTACAGAATAATGAATTGTTCACAAGAGACTACAGGAAGGTATTTGAGAGTCAGATGAGGAGAAGAGGTATTGAACTGATATGACAGAGTTTGTCTAAAAACTTTTAGAAGCCACTCACTAAACGAACGTATATCCAGCTTTAGATTAATGAGCTGTATTAGGAAATGCCTCATAAGGAAAGGATGCAGAAAGGTCAGGACAAAAATGGCATCATACTTTTCTCTGCCACTGAGACAGTGACAGTGACAGAGATCCACAGAGAGTCAACCAGAAATCTCTGCACAAGTACGAAAGCTAAAAAATTAAAATTAAAAAAAAAAACCTGCACATAGACCATCCCTCAAAAAATTTGCCTTAAACATTCAAGACCAAATTATAGTCAGAAAAATTTCCACAGAACCCCTAAAAAAAAGTAGAACTCAAGAACAATTCTGAATGATGATGTCTAATAATAGTGTCATTCCTCCTTCCTACTTTATGTTGGGGTCCTATTCTCATACCTATTCTCTGTCAGTGTCCCCTCCACATTCTATAAGCACAATTGCCTTCAGATTCCTTGATTCTATCTAATTTTGAGGGGAGGGGAAAGGATAGAAAGCAGAAGGTGAGAGAAACAAAGATAAACAACATGTAACGGAGGGGCCACATTTCATTTAAGTTGAAATGCTCACCCAAGCTGCAAACTTCCATCTTACTTAGACTCTGTGGCTAGAAAACCATCTGGGCCTTCTAAAGTCTGTGGGTGACATCAGTTTCAATTGTTATGGACCCATCCAACCCCCAAATCTCTTAATTTTATTCACTAAACTGATAACATGGTTATCATCTCTTATAAAAATGTTCATGTTTAGATGAAGTTGAGTTCTGGGGATATTTTTTGTTCTTAAATCTTCTGGCCTTATAACAAATAGGTGTCTATTTTCACCAAATGTTCAAGCTTTGAGTGTCGATTTCCTCCACTGCGTAAGTATCTTGTATCGGAGCAGGCTGACATCCTTTCCCTTCTTCTAAAATATGTTTTTGATGTACACGAATCTCAGAATTCTAGCTGCAAGTGAGTAGCAAAAGGAATCTTGTATGGATAAATACTTGAAGTCAGGCCCTGTACTATGACATTGTCTCTTGAAATTTACTTGTGCATAATCACTAAACTACAAAGTAAGGTTAGGAAGGTAGGACCGATTGTTGGAAAAAAAGATTTATTATGTATTCATTTAGTTCTAGCTACATACATACATTTTTAATGTGCAAATAATATTACTCTTATGATTTAAAAATATTAACAAATGGTAAATAATATATTATAAGCATTTGAGAAATTAAAAAGATTCAAGTAGATAATAATTCTTTGAAAGTTCAATTTAATGCATCTAGAGCATTTATGGTTGGATTAATCAGACGATTTTAATCAGTGTTTTAATATATGTTGCTTATTAACCCATAATTCTTGAGGATTAACATGCACACTTCCCCATTCATACATACGACTTCAGCACTTACAATCCTTCTTGTACCCTGCTATTATTTGTATGTATAAACTTTCCTCATAACTTTTTGTCTCATATCAAAGTGCTCATCTGTTCCTGGTAGAAATTTGGCAGATGAGAATCTAGAAAGTGATAGGTAACACTCTGCATAAATCTGTACCACAGTTCTTTCACATCACACTGAAATTACAAATTGACATACTATGCATTATAAAAATGTAAATTGTAAGTTGACAAGTCTCTTCCCTCACAGCATATTAAACAACAAGCTCCTGAGAGGTACTACTATGTTTGAGCTGACACAGAAACTAGTACTGTGACTGGCTCATAAGGGAAAAAGCAATAATACTTTTGTTGGACTGACTTAAACTAGTGGTTAGAGGTTATATATCAATATTCTAAGGAGAAGCAGTCTAAAATATTATAAATACTGTTCAGCCAAATTGGCTTTAAATTGGCTAAACTACACTAACAATTGAAGGACTCTTCTTTGGTACACAAACTCTAAAACTTAAAATACATTGAAGTGACAGTTTAGAAAACACCAATATAATACTTCAAGCTCACGGATTGAAACTGAAGAACAGTTGTAATGTTATGAGTAGAAAAAAGGTGTGATCTGCCGGGGGCAGTGGTGTATGGCCAGTAATCCCAGCGGCTCCAGAGGCTGAGGCAGGAGGATCGTGAGTTCAAAGCCAGCCTCAGCAAAGGCGAAGCGCTAAGCAACTCAGTGAGACCCTGTCTCTAAATAAAATACAAAATAGGGCTGGGGATATGTCTCAGTGGTTGAGTTCAATCCCCAGTAACCACCCCCCCACAAAGAAAAAGAAAAAAGGTGTGATCTTTTTTAATAGAGAGTTTTTAATAGGTGAAAATCTAGCAATAGAATTTTAAATTTTGTTTTATAAATGTATTATTTGAAATTCCAATTAATAATTATCTTAATGTTTTAATAAAAGATACCTTCATTTTTCTGTTACTAAATGATCAAAATAATTCAGTTCTAAAATTTGAATTCCATTAGTTTGGAATTTGTTCTACCACACATAAATGAAGATTATAGAAGTAAATGGTAAAATTTTCAGACAAGACAGCTACACAGTTAAGAACTTTGATGCAGCAATAGTGCATTCAGCATGAACATTTTTCTTTTTCCATCATAAGTCAAAGTGATTTTTTTCCATTCTGTCTAAGAGGGCCTACAAGGCAGGCTGTGTATGAGTGTATTAGGGGAGGCAGCCAAATAAATCACCTACCCAGAGTATTACAATGCTGCATAGAACACAAGTCCTGCTCATTCATCCCTACTGGAGAACCTGCAAAACAATTGTCACCAGAATCCAGATTTCTTCCCAACGGTCTTGAATATGAAAGAAAAGGAAAATGACTCTTTTATGTAATAGTCCCTCATTTTATTTCTAATAGCTCATTTTATGTAACAATCTTAAGAAAAACCCATCAAATTGCAAAAAAAAATTCAAATGCAAATTAGTAAAACTATAAGATATATACATAATAGAAGAAAATCAGTACTTAAACACTGAACTTTTCAGGCAGGAAATAAAGGTTCTATAAGTAACTTAGCACCCGTGACACATCAGTCCAGCAATTTAAATGCAAACTGGTATAGGACAGAGATAAGAGGACAAACTCATATATGGTCAAGTCAACAAAGAGGACCAGAATCACAATACTTCCCCTAGTTAACAGGCTTAAGGTTTCACCAAACCTTTGCAGAAATTACACAAAATGAACAGAATGCCTAGGTCACTCCCTATCTATTATCTCTCCACCCATATGCACATCATCTTTAGAACACTGAACATAAAGTCCTTAACTATACCCCCTGATGAGTCAGCAGTTGCTTAAAATGCTTTTCTCCCATCCGCATATATCCAGTACACTGGCGCATAATTGGTGTCCAATAAATACATGCTATCATAAGATGAACTGCTGTATTTCTGTTTCCCAAAGTCCCACTTTCAGTCCATCAATACTTTTGGTCCATCCCCTGCTTTTGAGTGACAATGCAATTTCTACAACTTTTGGGGGTCACTTTCAGAGAGCAAAAAGGCCTGTAACTCTTCCAGTAACAAATATGATCTCAAATAGTATAAAATGTCCTCTTTCAGATAATTTTTTGATGTCTTCACTTGATTGAAAGTTAAGTCTGATTTCCTCCCCTCAGCTGAAGTCTGTGGCCTTCAATGGGAGGAAATATTTCCTTCTGCATCCACCAACTGGAGGTTGGTATTAAAGTGACAAGAATATTTGTACTTCTTACATGACCACTGTTGTTATGAGCAGATGCTGTGTTTCTTAGACCTTGCAGATGTTTTAAAGCTGACATCCTTGTGCGGGTGCTTTTGCAAGTCTTTGAAGTTTCTTGCCCCCGGGTCCCATCAATTCTAACACCTGCCCCCTGGGCAGTGGTTCTTCTGGACTCTGTAGATTCCAATCTCAACTCAGTTTCTGTCCTGGTGATCCTTTCAGCTTGCTTTCACTGGGGTCCCCTCACCTGGAAAGAAAATCTTTGGAAAGATTCATTGGAAAATACTGGTCCCAGTCAGTATTCATACCCCCATTGACTTACAATGGTAACGATGTATTTTTCCCCCACATACACAGTTCTCTTGTACACAAGCCACTTCAACATTCTCAAGTATGATTGTGGCACCAGTGCCCTGTGGCATTTTGATTGCATACTTGCCAAGTCTCCCATGAAAGAATCCCTCAATAGCTTTGGGTGGAAAGAAGATGACTCCATAAAGAGAGTCTTAATGCTATCTCTACAAAATACTTGGCCAACCTTGATCCACTTTTTTATCTTTATTTTTTCATCTTGACACAGGGCCTCTGGAAAAAGACCCCCAAAAATCACGCAACCCATTCCCAAATAAAAAATTCAAAGTTGACTTAATTAAGAAGTCTATGTTGAAATTTACTTTGATTCTTGTTATCAACTGTACTTGTTATCAACTGGGTATCTCGGTTGAAATATCCAATTTAAATGGCATGTTACCTACACCTTGAAATACACCTAGGATGGCAAATTGTTTTTAGTTCCCATGCCAGTGTTGATTCATTCACAGTAACTGATAAAGAGGACAAAGTTGAGGAGCTCCAAGCTCTGAGAATGTCTTTGTTGATTAGTGATGCCTGCCAGGAGAGCAGGAGCAGGAGTTAGCAGTGATCCTCATGCTATACAGGATCTACAAGGGCAGGTGCCATGCTTATTTTGATTCTATTATATTTCCTGTCCTAACAATGTGCCTGGAGTCAAGTAGATGCTCAATAAATATGTATTGAATACATGAACAGGAGTATGTATATGTAAACAAATGGCTATCTACATATATAGTTGAAGTAATCATATTTGTAACCTTTTAAAACTAATGAATTTCATATCCATAAGTTAACTATTTAATAAGCTAAACAATTTTCAAGACTCATAGTGTAAGTTCACTTATTTTAAACTAACTTTTCTTATGAGAATAACTTATAAAACCTTAAGGCAAGAGATTCCTTTAGGCATTTTTAAAGCAATAACTTGAACTCACCTCGAATGACAATTGTGACAATTTTAACATTCCTCTCAGAGAGATGCCTACACAGGGCCAATTTCTGGTTGTGATGTCCTACAAAATATGATTTTAAATAAAGCTAATCTGAGTTTTCAGATATTTGAGTATGTTAATATAATATGTATCTATAAAGGAAAATGACAGATAATCAGAGATAATTTAAATTTATAACATTGTGGTCCTAGGTACATATTAATGGATAATATTTAGTAATTATTCATCTTCTATTTGCTGGTATTAAATTAATAATGGACTTAATGGTTGTGTTAAGTAATCAATGATGTAAATCTGAAGACACCATTGAGAATACTCTGCTCATACACACGTAAATGTGATTGCATTGTAAGAGATGAGACAGTAAGAAAGATCCATTTTAATAAATTTAATCTAATAAAAACAATTAAATCAGTATTTCTGGACAGCATCATTAGTCTTTTGATTTTTTTAATTTAAAATAACATGGGAAAAGTTTTTAAAAAGCTTCTCATTGGAAGCTGCCTTCCAATGATGGTTAAGCCTTTCAGGCACTAATCTGAAAATTTCTCCACAGAATTCTACAGATGTACAGATTTAGGAAACATCTGGAAATTTGGCTAATATTCTTTAAATTTGTCATTTGAGTATTTAATTTCATAAAAACTTACCTTCTTGACAGTATTCGGATATCTTCATCACTGTTATGGAATTGACAGTGGATTTAATTGAATAATAGTACATTGGTAAAAAGAATAACAGGAAAAAGTGGCCATCAAACAAATCTAATCATTAGAGACAGAGGTTTAAAAAAAGTCAAAAAAGCACTTTTTCAATAGTTTGCAAATCAGTAGTATGTATATAAAATATAAAAGTTTTATAAAAAATAGATATAGTTTGAAAAATAGGATTTTAGGATTCATGTAATAGCAACTGACCTCAGGCAATATTATTTCAGATCTCTGAGTCTTGGTTTTCATGTAGGTCATGGTGTGGGGGGAGGTGATTGCACTTAGTAATTACTAGGAAATTTTCTGAAAGTAAAAATTTTATAAAGAAAACTCTGACTCACAAAGCCCATACGCAAGGGGAAAAAATGAAATTCAAAAAATATATATATATATATGCTTGGTTACACTGAACTGTGAATTGTCGCAAGTGGGCAAGTGGAAAGAAACTTGCTATCTAATGGCAAAATTCACCACTAACTGCAAATACAGTCAGCATCCATAAGATGAGTTGAGCAGATGTGAATGATGGAACAAATCTTCTCTACAAATGCTCAAAGGGGACTTCTTCCCATAGCTTCAATAACATCATGTGTATATGTGAAAAATATCTCATTTTTAATCATGAGAGCAAGCAGTGTCTGACTCTGAACTCAGCAGGAAGACAGCCTCAGGGGGGTAAATGTTTCAATGTGGTGAACCTTACTACTGTTGCATTCTTGCTAGCCAAAGGACTGGTGTAAAGCAATAAGTAGGGTTTACTTCAGTTTTAAAGAAGGTGAATGTTACTATTTAAGTATAGTTAATGGGGTACTAAAAGGAAATATTTTAAAAGGTCACTTTCAAAAGTAGGAAAATAAATAAAATTTTTAGTCTAAATACATCCTAAAGCCATTCTCAATAGCCAAGATGGGGATTCTGGACATCCATTTACACTATTAACTCAGGTATACTTAGGGGATCATATTGGATGAATCACAACTGTCAAATCAATACCTACTCTGAGCATGTACACTATACCATTGCAATACTAAGATCTGGAAGCTGGCATAGAAATAGTAGTCTATCAACCATCAGGTCCTACCTCTTGATGCTTGGTTCAGTCCCAATGATTATCTGAAAATTTAGTCTAACCGAATACCTGAATTAATCCTAACTGAAAATGAACCCCAGGACTACCAGCAGAGGAGAATACAATTTACAATTCAGCATCCACCTAGGCTTATGATAAAACTTGCCCAACACTGCTCTTCATCCCAAGAACTGGCCTTTTCCTTTTATTCCTGAGAGAACCTACAATCCTGCCAATGGGACTGGAGTCCTGCCCTAAAATTTGGCCTATTTGGATGGAGCTTGAAGCCAGTAAGAATTTACCAGCTTTCCAGCCCCAAACTGCATGCCAGATCCTTAAAGACAGGACTTCCTTTATTTCTCTGAAATTAAAATGATACCATCCACCAACTGCATCTTTACCCCTGTCTGGTGACTTTATGTCCTATTCAAGAGAGTAAACCTCTAGGACAGCAACCTTATCACACATCACTGTCCCCAGAGTTACCATTGCTCCCTGGACACTGCTCTATTAAACACTACCTTTCGCCACATGGAGCCAGTCCTCCCAAAGGTGAACCTCAACACCTGGATTTGTCTTTGGCATCCTTAGCATGCCTCACAACTAAGGGATACAATACTTCCATTCAAAAATAAAAATTAGAAAATCAACTAATCATTATCTAAAAATTATAGATTCCATGTAATCAAAGAGTGAATTCAAGGGCTATAGCCTATATTTATCACAGGAGAATATCCAAAGTATATTAAATATAAATAGTTAACTTCATGACTTTTCAATACACTAATGTGCTCAAGATTTTTGATTGGGATAATGCACAATTATGCTTTTATCTGGCACACATACACACACACACAAAAAAAAAAACAATAATACTTCTCAGAAGAAATGTTTTGGATTACCATTTAAATCATTTAGATCCTGGAAATTTTTCACATTTTAATTCCTTCTCTCAAAATACTTTCCATTAAACTTCATGATGAACATAATAAAACCCAGAAATAAAAACTAAAGGCAACATTATTCAAAACTACTTCAAGTTTAAGTTATTTGTGAAATGCTCTTCTATATGGCTCATTTAAGATCTCTGCAGCAGCTTGGTTGAGATGAATGAGCACAGAGAACAGGCGTGAGCTCAGAGATTCGTTGCTATTATTCAACTGAAGACAGTTTCCCAGAAGGCTAGATTAACAGAGCACAACCTGTCAGGTTCTGCTCTGAAGGTTGAATCTTCGCAGTGAAAAGAAACAAATATCAGTGGAATAAAATGCAAGACTGCTTTACCCCACATTGCAGAAGGCAGAAGATTACCACTACTTTCAGTTTAAAGTCTCACCTCTCTCCTCGTCCGTCATCTTTTCTTTTTCTAATAATCTTAAGGGAGAATTTTTCTAAAGGCACTTTAGTGTTTGCAATTTTCTATCAAATAGATCTTCATCTAAGTGACTGCCCCTTGTCTTTCTTATGAACCTTAAAGGAAAATATCCACGATTTTACATTTGACTATCTTCTCAAACACTTATATTTTCCTAAAGTTAAAATAAGCAGTTTTGCCGTACCTCAAGGGGATCTGATATCATTCTGGTGACACTGCTCCTGAGATGAACAGCTTGGATGAAGACTTGGAGAAGGTTTGTTCAATACCATCTTTTTGTTTTTTTAATCTCAGTCCTCCTAACCATGAATTGAATAGTTTTTGTTTCAAGATATATGCATAGATTTGATATGCATTAAAATATATCCTGTTTTACCATTTTGAACAATTCAAATTGCAGCAGAGTAGATCCGATTGCACTGAAAGTCTTCAAAAATCAGTGACCAGACAAAGCATTTACAGTCATTTATGATCATGATGAAGGAAAAATCAGAATAATTAGCACTACAGAAGTAATCAGATCAGCAGTTTCAATTTGGCTATTTCAATAATCATCTAACCATAATTGGATTCCTTTGGATGCTTTAAATAAAACTTGAAAAAGTAGATGGAAAAATGTCTTAAATGAAATATCTAAACTCAATTCAACACAAGATTATTGGAGGAAGTACAAGAGTACTTAAGTAGAGACTGAATGGCAAAAGTGTGATTTTTGACCTTTTGACTCAGCTACTTGCTGTGTGACCTGAGGTGAGTTATATAACCACACTGTGCCTCAAAATAATCCTGCTTTTCTCCTGGGGGTTGAGAGAGGTTAATAAACTGGGCCTGGTCTAAATTGCCTCTTACCTTGTTCTGCGGAATTGTGTGATTAGTGCCACTTTCAGAATTCTCAGGCTCTTGTCACCAATACATTTTTCTTCTGGGCTTCAAACTTATAAAATTAAATAACTTGAAACTTTGTTTCACTAGACTAGCTATTATAATTATCTCAAACATAATTGTCTTTCATCCCTGTAGCACTACATACACATGGCTATCCCACTTAACTATTTTTTTTTTCTATTTTCGTTTGAATAGCTTCAAACCTTCAAAAAGTTATAAAAATCATAAAGGAATACCCATGTATTACTTTCACCAATTGTAAACATTCTGATATAACTGCTTTTTCTTTCTCTCTTACTCTTGTTCACATACACACACACACACACACACACACACACACATCCTTTTTGTTTTTTTAACCATTTGAAAATGAGTTGTAGATATCATGACCCCAAAACCTCTGCATGTCTCCTAGGATCAAGGGTAATCTAAATAACCACAGTATTATTATCACAGTCAGTAAATTTAATATCAGTACAATTTTCCAATGTTCTTTATAGCAGTATTTTCCCTGACTCAACATTAGCTCTAGGACCCAGCATTACATTTTGTTATATTATGGCATTACGATAGGTTTGCTTTAGTAATTTTATCACTAGTCTGTCTCCCAGTATTAGGCTAGATCATCAACTCCTGATTACACAAGCTGTCAAAGGGCTTTGGTAACTATTTGATAAAAGACTAGTGGGAGAATATTGGTGAGTCTTTCCCTTTATTAACCAAAGTCCTAAACACAAAATTTGACATAGGGGTATTTCAGCTTCCCAAAAGCTAGAACTCAGCAACTTCTTTGTTTTGTAAATCCTTACTTCCAAGATGGGACCCATGGAGTGCTAAAGCCAGAAACTCCCAGAGCCACATGCTCTCTATACACTCCACGGGCTTTCTCAGCCACCCGCAGAATCTTAGAACATTTGTAATTTCCTTGCTCAGCATCTGTTAGTTTGGGCGAGTTCGGTAATGAAAAGAATAAGCATAATGTAAAATCTTGCACTGCCCTTCTCTGGTCGGAGCTATTCACATCTAGAAAAACAACCGTGGCACTGAAACAACCTTTCATAATTGAGATAGATGTGGATCTGCTATCACAGCGCATCAAACAACAAGCTATTTTCCAACACCACATGGTACATTGTGCAGTGTTTAACTGGACTGTTAGAACCTGAATATCATAATCAATTTAACAATTAGCATTTTCCAAGACAATAGACACATTATTGGTTGGAACAGTAGAGAGTACTTTAAAACAGAGAGCCTTTGAGCCACTGCTTAATGGCCGCTTCAGTCCTTTCTATGTAGGCTTAATGATGAACAAGGATGGACGTTATGAAAAAATTTATTTGGAAATTCATAAAAAAAAAATTTATTCAAGCACTATAATTTTCCATGACTCTTCGAAAGCTATCCAAAAAGAAAACACCATGGATTTTAAAGGATTTAAAATTATTTTAAGAATGCCTTACTGATTTTCACTGGCATATATACATCCTTGAGGTTAGAATAAAATGTTATATAAATAGACGTTATCATTTTACCAGCTTAAAAGGATAATTTATACCCTTAAGAAGAACCCAATTCATATTGTATTTCCTAATTTTACTTTATAAAATTATCCACTTCACACATAAATTGTTAAATTGTAGCTTTCCCCTGTGAGAGGAAAGGGAAAGCAGGATTTCTTTGAGGCTTAAAAAATCGAAAGAGATGAATTCCATGTTTTTCCCAGTCATCAGCAGATAAAGTCTCTAGAGTCCTGCTAACTTGACTAATTTACAGCTATCAATGAAAACAAGAGCACATGTCACCTGTCTATAAAAGAATCACATAAGCGGGAAGAAATGGGTTGGCGTCGGAAGGAGCACACTGTTGATCAAGAGGCTGAATCAATTGTCACCCTCAGAGTGGCCGAGGCAGAATACCAAATGGTTGAAGTGCAGTGAAGTTGAAGCAGCTTTTGTCTTTGTGTTGTGGTCTTTCCTCTTCCAGTAGACTGTGATCGCACTCCCTGGTGTTTCACCAAGTGCCTTGAATGTGAAAAATGCTCCAGAAATATTTTTCAAGATAAAGGGAGAAAAGTGGGGAGGGAGGGAAGAAAAGAAGAAAGAAGGAAAATGGTTTCTTGCTGAACAAGAAATAACCCCCCCAAAAAATAAAAATTCTCTTGTCTCCTGCTGTTGTATGAACTTCCTCCAATTCTTTGGTTGTACCATTTTTGTTTCTTGTACTCCCTTGTCCCCTGCCTGGCACTGCAGGAGTTCCAGTTCTCATAAAATGCAACCACAAGACTTCCTCTTCTGGAAAGCTTTTACCACTTACCCCATTCTTGCCTAACCCCTAAGTACAAGGTTTTGATTGACATCTGAGAACACCAAGCCATTAGATCTAGGAGGGGATATAAGGTAATTTAGTCCAACTACCTCATTAAGAAAAGAAAAAAATGGAGAAATAAAGAGACGAAATGGTTTTCCTTCTCTCAAATAGCCAGCTCATAGCAGAGCCAGCATTACAGAAAAAAAAAAAAAAAAAAAACAGATTTTCAGATTTTTTTTTTCTGTTTTGAAATATTCTCAAACTTTCCATAGTTTTGCTGTCTTGCTGCTCCATTATCCCCCAAATATTTTATAATGTATTTCCTATAACTAATATCTTTTCCTACAGAGCCTCAATATGAAAATCACAATATGAAGAACTTGGATTTTATATATTCTTACCCTCTAATCCACACATAGCATTCAAGTTTCACCAGTTGAACAAGAACGTACATTTTAGTAAAAACATCCTACTTGGTCTCTTTCATGGCTTTCAGTGTCCAGTCATTCCTCAGGGTTTGTTTGGATTTCATGACAGGGACACGTCCTTTTGAAGATGACAGGCCAGTTACTCAGAAGAATGTCCTTCACTCTGGCTTTGTCTGTCTCTGTCTCCTTAGGAATGCATTCAGGTTACATACTGTGGGCAGATGCTGTGTTCTCATGGCACCCTGAAGAATGTCATAAAATTTCAACATGTCCCCATTGTTAGTGGAGTGGTTACCTTGATCACTTGATTAAGTTGGAGTCCATCAGTTTTCTTCAATGTAAGGTTACTCTGTCCCTGTGCTGAGTATTTTAAGACAACATGGCATTCCTTATCAAACTTTCTACACTACCTGAGCATCCATTGTCATTTCTAATCTCAGTTATTATTATGATGGCTAACAAATTATTCTCTTCTTCCTTATACATTAATCAGCTAGCACCCTACTATAAGGAAGAGGTTTTCTGTCATTTGTCTTGATGCTAAAATTGTCCCCAATTTAGCTACCTGACTTCTATGTCCTTTTGAAATGTACTCATAATTTTTGGGGAACTTTCTTTTTAGCATAATGAGATGAACTATGTTTATTTTATGTTTCTGATCCATCCCTGGAATAGCCATGTCTCCTAAGACTCCTAGTTCTTCTGTTAAAAAATGGATTTCAGATAACCAATATCTGGATTCAAGATGGACTCAGTGGTGCTAGAGTGCCACAGTCTGGCTGGGCACAATTCAGGAGCCACTTGTCAAAAGAAACGAACTTTATTTTTAGAACCACACACCCCAAACAAAACAGCTCCTCAGGAAAACCTTCAGAGCCCAACTGCCACCACCGGCTTCCCACAAGCCTCCCAACCTCCCCCACTCCTGCTCTTGAGGCCGATTGGCTGGGTCGCGTGGGCGGAGCCAAAAAAGTCCCCCAATGAGCAGCTCCGTGGTCTGAAAGGGCAGGGAAACAGCCCAAAGAGCATCACCGCAGAGGAGCCAATCAGCTAGAAGTTGCTGGGGCCGCTGTGACCCAATCATCAGCTGGCAGTCTGAAAGTTTGCTGGGGCCCCTTTCAGCTGTGGCTCTCAACACTAGAGGGTCACTGCACTCAGGCCCTTCCATTGACAGAGCTAGTGAATATTGGCATGTGTGTGCATGCACATGCTACACATATAAATGTATGTACACCTGCATCCCTGCTAATATTTATTTACCTATGTGTAGCCCTGTCTATATCTACATATTCAAAACCTTGAGTTTAAAGCAATACCCACAATTCCAGTCTCACACCACAGGGTTCATTGCAGTTTCCACTTCTTCCCTATTTCCAACGGTGCAAAACCTGATCTCCTTTTTCTTCTCTGTACTTATTTACTCAATATGTCCCCCAAGGAGTACCAATTCCCCACCAAACCACCATCCATCATCCGTCTTCGAGTGGATGCTATCTTTCTCCCAGTGTTGTTCTGCAACACTCCTTGTACAAATGTCCACCTCATACCACTTGGGCTCCAGTATCCATGCTGCTGCTGCCACTACCTAGGTCCTGCAGGGATTCTCCCTCACCCACTTCTCAGGTTTATGATCCATGCTGGGTCACATCACCAGTAGCCCTCCCACAGCCACCCTTCTGCTATTCTTGGGCTTCAGGACTTCTTGCAAAATCATACACATGCTCTCTGTACCCAACTAGAGGTCCAAATACAGGGGTGGGGGAGGCCCCACTCCTCCCCTCTCCACAGGTGGGCTTTCTCCTCCACCTCAGTCATCCATCCCCACCTATCACTAGGCCAGCCAAACTCCTGCTTCCTTGTAAGAAGGACCTCTTCCCCCACACTGACTCTATGAACCTCTGTTAGCATCCCATGTGCCCCTCCCTGCACAAAAGCCCCACTCATCCTGAGTAGGCTATGACACTCCACCCAGTCGGCACAGATGCCATCTCAACTTGCTCAAGCAACTGCAACTGCACTGTGCCATGGCCTTCCCCACTTCCAGGTGCCTGTCTTACTCACCCTACTCAATTTCTTTTCACAGAGAAGTGGAGGAAGAGAGGAAGAAAGAACAGACTGTGAGCTTACAGGAAGTTGCAATATTTTACCAAGTTATTGTTGGCTTCTTTAAGTCTCCGTATTGATCACACATTATCAATATGTCTCTTAAAAATCTAAGAAAAACAATTAGCCTACCTATTCACTGGAGTATATATACTCCTTGAAAATGATACCAAACACACAAGGCATAATAATGATCTTCTGATGTTCTCAACCACTATTCATTGCCTGAAGTATATGTAAATGTATATATATATATATATATATATATATATATATATATATATATATATATATATATGTAAATATATATACAAAAGATAAAAGTCAATACACACATACACACACATATATTTCTGTTACCATATACATGGCAGCTAATTGAAATTGAACTTCACATAATGTTTCATGATGGCCATGAATTATATGTTGTGATTTATAATTAATGAATTAGATACATATAAAGAATTAAATGAATAAATTCAATCCAAGTGTATTTCAGCAATTGTTCACTCCATCTTTTTATGTTCTAGCTTGAAGCACAAGAAAAAACTCTTTTCTCTTAGTATTTTTAATGAAAAATCTATACTGAATAATGCTTTATTTTGAACTAAATCATTTCAATAGGCTGGCTGACACAATTGCGGCTGAAATCTATGCCATCAAGTTGACAATAAAATGTCCATTTTTTAAAATGATTTGATTTGAAACAGCCATAACTTTCATCATAATACTGATCACTTAAAGTGAATTTCTTCTAATGTCTTGGCATTTGCAAAAGTGAAGGGAAATCCATTTTTGCAATAAGTCCACACCAAAGGAATAAAAATTTGAAATAGTCAATGCCAATGGTTGGAAGCCTAAGTCAGTATAGGCTCCAACAATTTTATTTAATTTATAATTGAGTGTCTTCTAAAAGCTTTGGTTATGATTTGGTTTAATAGGGAAGTTTTGTGATGGTTTCTGTTGGTTTCTGATTACCTAAATACAACTAAATTCTCATAAATGATGCTCTGTATACACACATAGAAAATGACAAAAGACTGATTGCCTGTTATACCATTCAGCCTTTGAGGTGATTGCAAATTTTACACACCAGGAAATGGGGAAGGCAGGAGAACTAATGGAAAAACAATAGACTGTTTCCGCCTATCTACATCTTAAGCTAAAAGTAATTCTAGTGAGACTGAGGAACCATGCATTGGAGAAGATTTACATGATAATTTAGGGATGTGAATTGCACTGCCTTGAATTTGATAAAATAGGATTTCTCTCAACACATATTAGCATATCCTTTGCCTGCCTGTCTCAAATGGACATTGCTTAAATTGTGTGGGTCAGGAGGAGGAGAGTGCAGTCATTTTACAATCCTTCTACTTTGTAGGCTCTCTATGAATTTGAAACTTGGAGAGGCAGGGTCCTACTGCCTAAAATCTTGCTGTATTTGTGAAAGCACTAGAATCAGGTTTAGCTCCCTCTACCATGAGAAGTTATGGTTTTTAACACCTTCCTGGCTCTTCTCCATTCATTGATGATCCATAATTTTAATGGTATTTCTCGAGCACAATCTCCCCACACTGACAATCCAATAGCAGCTCCAGGTGTGCGTACCTTTATCAGCCATCTTTTCTGAAAAGATGGTCTCTGCATCTTTCCAGCCGTAGTCTGGTGATTTTCTACTATCCAGTAGCCTATAACAACGCACATTGTGATTCTAATCAGATTAGCACGCTTTAATCGTTATCTTTATTTCTGTGGCTTATTTTACACTAATTAAAGCTAGTAAAATATCCACTGCTAATTTAATTAACGCAGCAACTCATCCTTGTCAGGCATCATCTTTCTTGCTTCATGTACAAATTTAAACAAAACCTCATGCTCACAGGTGACTCGCTTAAATCATCATTCTAGAAGGCAACAACTATGCTTAACTCCGACCAAAGAAAACCTTTCACTTTCTCAGAAGTTTCTTCCTATAATGGCAGCCATGACAATCATCACTAAGAAACTAGACTCTCATTCAACATGTAAAGTGATGTGGACTTGGAATAACTTCAATCTGGTGGGTCCAATTTCATATCAACCATCCCACCATAATGCAACAAAATAATCATTTCAATGAACAAGCTTGTCGGATCAGGAGACAAACAAGGAGACTAATTCCACTGTATGCACGGAATTGAATTAATCTGTTAGTTTCGCTAAGAAGTCTGCCATAGTTTTCATATAAGTCCAGATTTTTATCTATATATTCTAAAATAAATAAACTTATATTAACCTCATCATAAAAATGGATTTTATTTGTAAAAATTTTTTGCTCAGTTATTTTTTTTTCCAATTTATACGTAAAGGTTGATAGGTTCTCCTAGTTGATTCAGAGTATATTCAACTTATAAATGCTGGTCTAGTGTAATAAACTGGCTCACCGAAGCTATACCTCTTGCAGTATTTCAACTCTAATTCCAGGGCTGTGCCCAGGCTTCTTAACTTCCTCTTTTCTATCTTCTTTCAAGTCCATCCATCTGTTAAATATTTCAAATGTTTTCATAATAGCAATATCAGCAAGGAGTAACCCACATTACGCTGAGAAAAAGACAATAATAAAATAATTATGGGCGGGGTCAGCAGGGGACAGTGGCTCACGTTCCATCTTTGTCCTCCCTTCTTCAGGGTGTGGACTAGAGCTCTTGTCTCAGGAAAAACCGCGAGCGTGGTGGGTCAACCACCAGGGAGCGGCAGACCGGCCTCCGGGATACACGCAGCTTGAGGATCATGAACATTTTAAGTAAATCCAGAATTTGTTAAAAGTCAGTTAACACTCGAGGTGATGATGGTGGCAGCGCTGCCCTCGGTGGGAGTCATCTGAATCTTGATTTCCCCTGGTAAGAAAGCTCAAGGCCCAGATGGTGGAGTGAATTGTCCAAGAATTGACAGACAGAACTGGGACTGGAATCCACACATTTTGGTTCCTGGGACCCTGTTTTATCCAAGAACCTTGCACATAAAATGGCCTGACTTTGTGCTCTCTACTTCCTGCTCCTCTCAAACTAGAAATGGCTTGCAGGAGCTCCAAAGTAAAAGATCAGAGCGACTAGTCTAAGCCACCGCAGGGTGGCTTCTGTCCTGGGATTGAACTCAGGAGCACTCAACCACTGAGCCACATACCCAGCCCTATTTTATATTCTATTTAGAGACAGGGTCTCTCTGAGTTGCTTAGCGCCATTGCTGAGGCTAGCTTTGAACTCATGATTCTCCTGCCTTGGCCTCCCAAGCTGCTGGGATTCCAGATGCATAAATGGAGACTTAAAGAGGCTGAATAATTTGCCCAATATCATAGAGCTAGTAACTCTTGGGGCTGGAATTTGAACCCAGGCCGTCCTGCTCTAGCATTGGAGCTACCACTTGGTCACACCAGCATATCAGGTGTGTGTGTACCTCTGGCCAATTAGCCTTTCTGGCTGGCAAAATCTCACCTCTACCTGAACTCCAGGGAGAGAAGGCTATCTTTAAAGGTTCCCGGAAACTGCTTCTTGGTCCGGGTCCTGCTGAGGGCCGGTCAGGTCTCACCCGTTGCTTTGGTTGCCCGGCAAGGGGAACAAAATGCTGACATTCGCATAGGATACCAACATGGCAGAGATCTGATGTCAGCAGAAAGCGGCGGAGGAGAGAACTTCATCAATACCAGCGGTGACATAAGCAGTTGGTCTCCTGGTAGGGGGGGTGAGGCACAGTCACCCGAGTCTCCTCAATTTGTCGTCGAGCCAGAGGGAAGGAGCCGGGCCGCCGCCAGCGCCCAGAGCAGGCCCAGCGGCTCGCCAGCGTGGTGACCGCGTGACCCCAATTGGAGAGGGGGCGGAGCGGAGCTGCCACCCGCACCCGCAAGGTGGGCAGACCCGAGACCCAGTGGTACATGGGCGTGGTAGGAGGGGCAGGGCAGAGCCGCCGTTCGCGCTTGCAAGGTAAACAGACCTGTGACAGCCTGGCGGGTCAGGCCCAGTGGCCTGCCAGTGTGGTACACACGTCACCCCAACTGGAGTAGGGGCAGAGCAGATCCTTCTCCCACCCCCGGATCAGGCCCTGCCAGTGTGGTGGTCACGTGACCCCAATTGGAGTGGGGGCAGAGCGGAACCGCCACCCGTGCCCGCAGGGTGAGCAGACCAGTGATCAACCTGCAGATCAGGCCCAGGGGTCCGCAGGCGTGGTAGGAGGGGCAGGGCAGATCCGCCGCCCGCGCCTCCAAGGTAGGCAGACCTACAACAGACCGGCGGATCAGGCCCAGGAGCCTGCCGGCGTGGTACAAACACCACCCTAATTGGAGTAGTGGCAGAGCAGAGTCGCCGCCCATGCCAGGAACAGGCCCAGCGTCCTGCAGGCGGGGTAGTCACAACACCCCAATTGGAGTAGGGGCAGAGCAGAGCCTCCACCCGTGCCCGAAAGGTAAGCAGATCTGCGACCAACCAGCGGGACAGGCCCAGTGGCCTGCCGGTACGACAGACACGTCACCCCATTTGGAGTAGGGGCAGAGTAGAGCCGCCGCCCGCGCCTGCAGGGTAGGCAAACCTGCAACCGACCGGCGGATCAGGCCCGGTGGCCTGCCGGCGTGGTACACTCGTCACCCCAATTGGAGTAGGGGCAGAACAGAGCCGCCGCCAGCTCCCAGAACAGGCCCAGTGACCTGCCGGCGTGGTAGCCACGACACCCCAATTGGAATAAGGAGAGAGCAGAGCCGCCGCCCGCACCTGCAGGAAAGATACGCAAGCAGTATGAAAAGACAAGGAAAGAAAGGACCACAAGCAATGCAGGTCAACGCAACTTTAGAAGAGGTAACAGCTGCAGCAGATGGAATGTCAGATAAAGAATTCAGGATATACATGCTTCAGATGATCTGGAGTATCAAGGAAGACGTTAAACAGCAAAATCAGACAATGAAAGATCACTTCGACAACGAATTACGCAAACAAATCCAGGAAGCAAAGGATCAACTATACAGGGAGATAGAGGTTATAAAAAACAAACAAACAGAAATCCTAGAAATGCAGGAAGCAATAAACCAACTTAAAAACTCAATGGAGAATACTACCAGCAGAGTAGAACACTTAGAAGATAGAACATCAGACAATGAAGACAAAGTATTTCAACTGGAAAAGAACATAGACAGCTCAGCAAGACTGTTAAGAAACCATGAGCAGAACATCCAAGAAATATGGGATAACATTAAGAGACCAAACTTAAGAGTCATTGGGATACAGGAAGGTACAGAGCTCCAAACCAAAGGAATGAGCAGTCTATTCAATGAAATAATACGAGAAAACTTCCCAGACTTGAAGAATGAGACAGAATCCCAAATCCTAGAAGCCTACAGGACGCCGAATGTGCAAAATCATAAGAGATCCACACCTAGACACATTATAATGAAGATGCCCAACATACAGAATAAGGAGAGAATTTTAAAAGCTACAAGAGAAAGGAAGCAGATTACATTTAGGGGTAAGCCAATCAGGATAACAGCTGATCTTTCAACACAGACTCTGAAAGCTAGAAGATCCTGGAATAACATATTTTAAACACTGAAAGAAAATGGGTTCCAACCAAGAATTGTGTATCCAGCGAAATTAAGCTTCAGGATGGAGGATGAAATTAAAACCTTCCACGATAAACAAAAGTTTAAAGAATTCGCAGCTAGAAAACCATCTCTTCAAAACATCCTCGCCAAAGCATTACAGGAAGAGGAAATGGAAAATAACAATGAAAACCAACAGTGGGAGGTAGGACAGTAAAGGGGGGGGGGAATAATCAAAGAGGAAAACAAACCATGTTTAGTAACAGAAATAAACAAATATGGCTGGAAGAACAACCCATATCTCAATAATAACCCTAAATGTTAATGGCTTAAACTCACCAATTAAGAGACACAGGCTAGTAGAATGGATCACAAAACAAGACCCAACAATATGCTGCCTACAGGAGACGCATTTGATAACAAATAACCCAATCAACAAATGGGCCAAGGACCTGAACAGACACATCTCAGAGGAGGACATACAATCAATCAACAAGTACATGAAAAAATGCTCACCATCTCTAGCAGTCAGAGAAATGCAAATCAAAACCACCCTAAGATACCATCTCACTCCAGTTAGATTGGCAGCCATTATGAAGTCAAACAACAACAAGTGCTGGCGAGGATGTGGGGAAAAGGGTACACTTGTACATTGCTGGTGGGACTGCAAATTGGTGCAGCCAATTTGGAAAGCAGTATGGAGATTTCTTGGAAAGCTGGGAATGGAGCCACCATTTGACCCAGCTATTCCCCTTCTCGGTCTATTCCCTAAAGACCTAAAAAGAGCATGCTACAGGGACACTGCTACATCGATGTTCATAGCAGCACAATTCACAATAGCTAGACTGTGGAACCAACCTAGATGCCCTTCAATGGATGAATGGATTAAAAAAATGTGGCATTTATACACAATGGAGTATTACTCTGCATTAAAAAATGACAAAATCATAGAATTTACAGGGAAATGGATGGCATTAGAGCAGATTATGCTAAGTGAAGCTAGCCAATCCCTAAAAAACAAATGTCAAATGTCTTCTTTGATATAAGGAGAGTAGCTAAGAACAGAGTAGGGTCGAAGAGAATGAGAAGAAGATTAACATTAAACAGGGATGAGAGGTGGGAGGGAAAGGGAGAGAGAAGGGAAAATGCATGGAAATGGAAGGAGACCCTCAGAGGTATACAAAAGTACATACAAGAGGAAGTGAGGGGAAGGGGAAAAATAATACAAGGGGAACAAATGAATGTCAGTAAAGGGGGCAGAGAGAGAAGAGGGGAGGGGAGGGGAGGGGAGGGGAGGGGGGATAGTAGAGGATAGGAAAGATAGCAGAATACAACAGACACTAGTATGGCAATATGTAAATCAATGGATGTGTAACTGATGTGATTCTGCAATCTGTATATGGGGTAAAAATGGGAGCTCATAACCCACTTGAATCAAATTGTGAAATATGATATATCAAGAACTATGTAATGTTTTGAACAGCCAACAATAAAAAATTAAAAAAAAAAAAAAAAAAAAAAGAGTCTAATAGACCACCATACCATAATCATGGGAGACTTCAACACACCTCTCTCGCCACTGGACAGATCTTCCAAACAAAAGTTGAATAAGGAAACTATAGAACTCAATAACACTATTAATAACCTAGACCTAATTGACATATATAGAGTATACCACCCAACATCAAGCAGTTACACTTTTTTCTCAGCAGCACATGGATCCTTCTCAAAAATAGATCATATATTATGTCACAGGGCAACTCTTAGACAATATAAAGGAGTAGAGATAATACCGTGCATCTTATCTGATCATAATGGAATGAAACTGAAAATCAACGATAAAAGAAGGAAGGAAAAAGCATACATCACTTGGAGAATGAACAATAGGTTACTGAATGATCAATGGGTTATAGAAGACATCAAGGAGGAAATTAAAAAATTCTTAGAGATTAATGAAAACACAGACACAACATATCGGAATCTATGGGACACATTGAAAGCAGTTCTAAGAGGAAAATTCATTGCTTGGAGGTCATTCCTTAAAAAAAGAAAAAACCAACAAATAAATGATCTCATACTTCATCTCAAAATCCTAGAAAAAGAAGAGCAAAACAACAGCAAAAGAAGTAGAAGGCAAGAAATAATTAAAATCAGAGCTGAAATTAATGAAATTGAAACAAAAGAAACAATTGAAAAAATTGACAAAACTAAAAGTTGGTTCTTTGAAAAAATAAACAAAATCGACAGACCCTTAGCCATGCTAGCGAAGAGAAGAAGAGAGAGAACTCAAATTACTAGCATACGGGATGAAAAAGGCAATATCACAACAGACACTTCAGAAATACAGAAGATAATCAAAAACTATTTTGAATCCTTATACTCCAACAAATTAGAAGATAGTGAAGGCATAGATAAATTTCTTAAGTCATATGATCTGCCCAGATTGAGTCAGGAGGATATAGAAAACCTAAACAGACCAATATCAATTGAGGAAATAGAAGAAACCATAAAAAGACTACCAACTAAGAAAAGCCCAGGTCTAGATGGGTATACAGCAGAATTTTACAAAACCTTTAAAGAAGAACTAATACCAATACTTTTCAAGCTACTTCAGGAAATAGAAAAGGAGGGAGAACTTCCAAATTCATTCTATGAGGCCAACATCACCCTGATACCTAAACCAGACAAAGACACTTCAAAGAAAGAAAACTACAGACCAATATCTCTAATGAACCTAGATGCAAAAATCCTCAATAAAATTCTGGCGAATCGGATACAAAAACATATCAAAAAAATTGTACACCATGATCAAGTAGGATTCATCCCTGGGATGCAAGGCTGGTTCAATATACGGAAATCAATAAATGTTATTCACCACATCAATAGACTTAAAAATAAGAACCATATGATCATCTCGATAGATGCGGAAAAAGCATTCGACAAAGTACAGCATCCCTTTATGTTCAAAACTCTAGAAAAACTAGGGATAACAGGAACATACCTCAATATTGTAAAAGCAATCTATGCTAAGCCTCAGGCTAGCATCATTCTGAATGGAGAAAAACTGAAGGCATTCCCTCTAAAATCTGGAACAAGACAGGGATGCCCTCTCTCTCCACTTCTGTTCAACATAGTTCTCGAAACATTGGCCAGAGCAATTAGACAGACGAAAGAAATTAAAGGCATAAAAATAGGAAAAGAAGAACTTAAATTATCACTATTTGCAGATGATATGATTCTATACCTAGCAGACCCAAAAGGCTCTACAAAGAAACTATTAGAGCTAATAAATGAATTCAGCAAAGTGGCAGGATATAAAATCAACACGCATAAATCAAAGGCATTCCTGTATATCAGCGACAAATCCTCTGAAATGGAAATGAGGACAACCACTCCATTCAAAATGTCTTCAAAAAAAATAAAATACTTGGGAATCAACCTAACAAAAGAGGTGAAAGACTTATACAATGAAAACTACAGAACCCTAAAGAGAGAACTAGAAGAAGATCTTAGAAGATGGAAAAATATACCCTGTTCATGGATAGGCAGAACTAACATCATCAAAATGGCGATATTACCAAAAGTTCTCTATAGGTTTAATGCAATGCCAATCAAAATCCCAACAGCATCTCTTGTAGAAATAGAGAAAGCAATCATGAAATTCATATGGAAAAATAAAAGACCCAGAATAGCAAAAACAATGCTAAGCAGGAAGTGTGAATCAGGCGGTATAGCGATACCAGACTTCAAACTATACGACAGAGCAATAGTAACAAAAACAGCATGGTATTGGTACCAAAACAGGCGGGTGGACCAATGGTACAGAATAGAGGACACAGAAACCAATCCACAAAACTACAACTTTCTTATATTTGATAAAGGGGCTAAAAACATGCAATGGAGGAAGGATAGCATCTTCAACAAATGGTGCTGGGAAAACTGGAAATCCATATGCAACAAAATGAAACTGAATCCCTTTCTCTCGCCATGCACAAAAGTGAATTCAAAATGGATCAAGGAGCTTGATATCAAATCAGAGATGCGCCGTCTCATAGAAGAAAAAGTTGGCTACGATCTACAGTCGGTGGGGTCGGGCTCCAAATTCCTCAATAGGACACCCATAGCACAAAAGTTAATAACTAGAATCAACAAATGGGATTTAATCAAACTAAAAAGTTTTTTCTCAGCAAAAGAAACAATAAGAGAGGTAAATAGGGAGCCTACACCCTGGGAACAAATCTTTACTCCTCACACTTCAGATAGAGCCCTAATATCCAGAGTTTACAAAGAACTCAAAAAATTAGACAATAAGAGAACAAACAACCCAATCAACAAATGGGCCAAGGACCTGAACAGACACTTCTCAGAGGAGGACATACAGTCAATCAACAAGTACATGAAAAAATGCTCAACATCTCTAGCTGTCAGAGAAATGCAAATCAAAACCACCCTAAGATACCATCTCACTCCAGTAAGATTGGCAGCCATTAAGAAGTCAAACAACAACAAGTGCTGGAGAGGATGTGGGGAAAAGGGTACACTTGTACATTGCTGGTGGGACTGCAGATTGGTGCAGCCAATTTGGAAAGCAGTATGGAGATTTCTTGGAAAGCTGGGAATGGAGCCACCATTTGACCCAGCTATTCCCCTTCTTGGTCTATTCCCTAAAGAACTAAAAAGAGCATGCTACAGGGACACTGCTACATCGATGTTCATAGCAGCACAGTTCACAATAGCAAGACTGTGGAACCAACCTAGATGCCCTTCAATGGACGAATGGATTAAAAAAATGTGGCATTTATACACAATGGAGTATTACTCTGCATTAAAAAATGACAAAATCATAGAATTTACAGGGAAATGGATGGCATTAGAGCAGATTATGCTAAGTGAAGCTAGCCAATCCCTAAAAAACAAATGCCAAATGTCTTCTTTGATATAAGGAGAGTAACTAAGAACAGAGTAGGGACGAAGAGCAGGAGAAGAAGATTAACATTTAACAGGGATGAGAGGTGGGAAGGAAAGGGAGAGAGAAGGGAAATTGCATGGTAATGGAAGGAGACCCTCAGGGTTATACAGTGGAGGAGGTAGAGAGAGAGGAGGGGAGGGGAGGGGAGAGGTGGGGAGGGGGGAGGGGGGAGGATGGGAAAGGCAGCGGAGCACAACAGACACTAGTATGGCAATTTGTAAATCAATGGATGTGTAACTGATGTGATTCTGCAATCTGTGTATGGGGTGAAGGTGGGAGTTCATAACCCACTTGAATCAAAGTGTGGAATATGATATGTCAAGAAATTTGTAATGTTTTGAACAACCCACAATAAAAAATTAAAAATAAAAATTTTAAAAAAAAAATAATAATTATGGATATCATCAATTTGAAAATAAAGCTTTGTCTCCAACTACAAACCTTGTAGCAGCTTATATTGTTTTTTCTTTTCAGAAAAAAGTAAGTTTGTGTGGTTTGATTATTTATATATGATTAGTGTATGCTAACATCAAGATACCCTGGTAACTAGACTTAGTCATGCAAGGAGTAGTATCCCTTCAGTCTTGCTCTCAAGAACAACCTTTACATTTGCTCTATATGAACTACTAACCTACCCAAGACTTTAACTCTTTAAAGGTAAATTGTGTTAAGTTGGCAAAAGATGGAATTAGGGGTTCCCTAATTGGTTTTTTGAGAATATGTTTTGATGCTTTTGGTTTCCTTAAAGTTTTATGGTCCTAAGGAAAATGGTAAGGGACTACTGTATTTGGAACCATTTTACTTCCCTGTTCTTAGAAACTGAAGTTTACTGCCAGATCAGACATGGAGTCATGAGCTATAAAAGAAAAATAGATAAATTGGACTTCATCAAAATTTTAAAATTTGTTTTTCAAGAGACACTATTAAAGTTAAAAGACAAATCAGACTGATAGAAAATATTTTCAGATATAGATCTCAAAAAGAATCTGTATCCAGAATATGTCAAGATGTCCTACAATTCTAAAAACAAACAACCCCCTTTAAAAATTAATAAACAATTTATACAAATATCCAACAAGCATGTGAAAAGATATTTAATATCTAAATTCACAATAAAATACTACTTCATACTCTCTTAGGTTACAATAATCAAAATCTAGCAATAATAAGTGTTGACAAGGATATGGAGAAATTGGAACCTATATATATCATTTTGGAAAAAGTTTCTGGGTTTTTTTTTTTTTTAAAGAGAGAGTGAAAGAGGGAGAGAGAGAGAGAATTTTAATATTTATTTTCCAGTTATCGGCGGACACAACATCTTTGTTCTGCTCGTTGTGCTGAGGATAGAACCTGGGCGGCACACATGCCAGGCGAGCGCGCTACCGCTTGAGCCACATCCCCAGCCCATTTTTTCTGGGTTTTTTTAAGTTAAATGTAAAGTTAGCCTATGACTCAGAAATTCCACACTTAGTTATCTAACCAAGAGAAATGAGAACCTATGTTTATTTAAAGACTTGTACATGAATCTTCACAATAGCATATTCTAATGCCAAAAGTTGGAAACAAGCCAAGTGTCTGTCAAATGGAGAATTAACTTTAAAATTGCAGTGTACTCAAACATGGGAATATTATTCAGCAATAAAAAGGTGCAAACTACTGATATACAACAAGACAAATAAACCTAAATATCATGCAAAATGAAAGACACATTCAAAAAAGATAACTTTTCCGTGGCTTAATTTATATGAATTTTTTAGAAAAAACAAATATATAGCATAGGAAGCAGTTATTGCTTGTCTAGGACTGGAGATAGGAGAAGTGGGCACAGAGAACTCGGTGGAGGGATGAAAATATTCTAAAACTGGATTGTATTCTAAAAATGTGAGTGCTACACAATTCTACAGATTTACTAAAAAACATTTATTTGATTTGAATGTATACAATGGGTATATTTTCAGATAAACAATACTTCAATAAACCTTACCTGTTAAAAAACAACTTTGGAGTCTCTCTTGACAAATAAAAAGAATTGGGAAATGCGTCCTTAACTATGATTTAACAGTGTTAAGTTTATCAGTTAAATGTGAATTTGACTACAACTGAAATATTTAAACCTGGCCCATTGTCATGAGCATGTGGGTATGTGGGGACATGCATGCATTTTAAGGATCCATGTGCTAAAATGATAACACTTTTCTTTCCTTTGACATTTCTGTGGAAATTGAAAACTTTCATAATATAATCACTCCAAGCAGGGAGGATTAAATAGCAGGGGACTTATAGTCGCCCAGGGCGAATCTGGGAAAAGGACAGAATGATGCATGCATAACAGCCTATGCCGACACAGTTGCAACCATATCTGTCCAATCATTCTCCCCACTCCCTCCCAGAGCCCATCCTGTCTATGCCCATCAGCATCCCAGTGTGGTCAGTGCTCTCCATCTGTCCAGATGTTCTGCTTCAGATTCATGAGAGGAACATGAAGGTGGTCCTGATGAGGCATATGGTTCGGCTTTGCTGATTTGGTCCAATTGTTTGAAAAGATACTGTTTTACATTGCATGCTGTTCATCACATTTCACTATCTGTGGTACAAATTTGAGGAAGGGGAAAACATCGTATCTGTTCCTGATTCGATTTTACTTTCTCGAATTTGAGAATAAACCATTCTATTACTTTACCATGGAAAAGAAGATTGCACCTGATTTTTGTTTTACTACATCCATAAAAACATGTATTGTTGTGATAAATTAAATCTGGCACTGATTAAAGGAAAATTCCCCCATTTAAGTGATTGTGCAGCTTACAGCAACATCAAGAGGTCAGTTAAACCATCCCTCTGCCAAAGACGAACTGTGCTTAAACCACACCCAGACGAATGAATAAAAGTTTATTCTATTTTTAAAGATTTCCAGAGAAGAGGATTATAGGAATTTTTGTCCCTGAAGGCATTTTGCCTGTCTGAGAAATCCATTTTACAAAGGAACCTCCTAGAAACAATGGAGGCAGGATTGTCTGGCCTGCCAACCCCTAGAAATTTTTATTATTATTATCATTCTGAAATACAAAGGACAAAGTGGAAGATAAAATTCATGCACTGTGTCTAGTGTGTTTCTGATTAATGAAACAGAGCCTTATATTTTATTAAGGTTAAGCAAGCAAACCCAGCCAAGAAGTTAAGCTTTTGCATTTTAATTTGGAGAATTTCAACGAAAATAAAACCGCTAAACATAACGCAAAGAAACCAGGAACAGTTTTCCCTAAAATTCTACTATCCTTTTCCTATACTGAAAGAATTGTAGTTAGCTAGTCTCGTAAATTCAAAGTATTTGAATGGAGTAGTCTCAATTATTATTCCAGGATATAGAATATCCTCCAGTGTTTTGAAATGAGAAAGAAGACTAGGTGACAAAAACGTCATGTGAATATATATAAAATACAAATAAGCTTTCAGGCATATTTTGGTTTAAACCAATCAATGCTTCTCTAAATAATTTTAATTACTCAAATTGCCCATTGTCATCATCATTCCTTGTTTTTATAATTAAGCGTGATCCTTAGCTGAGATTGTCCTCCTCTCAGTGGGTAATGGTCACAAACCCAACTTGTGAAAAGAGCTGACTCACCCCAAAAATAATTATTTCTCATTACTTAAGTTTGTGATTTTAATAAAAATAAAAAGTGAGGTTGTAATGGTGCACTTGAGACTAACCAACTTTCTAAATGTCCATTGGCAGCAAGAGAAAATGCTTAATCTATCCACATCTGATTCAAGTGCCAGAGGAAAGAACTGCCCAGGGGAAGCCTGTGTGTGAATGAAGAGATAGTCACTTCCCAATGCAGTTCCAAATGGGGCCTCCAGGCTCTAGAGGAAAAGAGTCTGCAAGAATCCCTCACTTCATTCTCTTCACTACCACCTCCTCCCTTCGTTTTCCCTTACCCATGGCCAAGTGTATAGGAACTAATAAATAAAGGTCTCAAACAAGCAAAGTCAAGTTCCATCTAAGGTAAATATTTAAGCTTTGTCTCCTCCCTTTGTGCCACCTCACCTGAAAGGTATCAGCATCCATATCACTTACTTTCTTATATACCATATATGGTACCTTGAAAGAAGAAAAAGTACATGCTGGGAATGGAAGACATGTGTTAGTCTACAGTGATGACAATCATGGGCAGAAGGGGTGGTCCTGCATGGTGGGTGGAGAGGATGCCAAACATTCCAAGGGAGGAAGTTACCCAGACAAACATTTTTCAAATAGAATGGGAATGTGGTCTTGAAGGAAAAAGAAGGTGACTATGACCACAATCAACTCACACCCCAAAGAAAAGAGAAAGCAGTGTTGCCATCAGCTCACTTGGAATCCAAGGGACTTTGTTCGCTACAGGTACACTGGAGAGAAGAGACCATGAAACGATGGGCATTGGAATAGGCAATCCTATGCCTTTTGCAAGGGCACAGAAACTATGCGCCTGAGACAGTCTTAAGATACCACAAAGGACATTCTGGAGTTCTGAGAAGGTGTGGGTATAAACCGGCATGGATGTCTCTGATTGCTCCAAAAGCAACACAACATTCAGATCATGGGGAAACCAGATAATTGCTGGTGTTTGTTCTGGTTTGAAAACATGTGCTCCTCCAAAAAACCATGTTGGAAGTTAAACTTGAAGGTGATGGTATCAAGAGGTGGGAACTTTTTGGAGGTTTTCTATAATTGTGACAAAGTACTTGAGAAAAATAATCCAAAGAAGAAAAGATTTACTTTGTCTCACAGTTTCAGAGCTTTCAGTCCAGGGCCAGGTGTCCATTTTTTCTGGCTTATAGGGAGGCAGAGCTTCATGGCAGCAGGAGCATGTGCTGGAGGAGGCTGCTCGCCTTAGGACAACCAGGAAGCCAAGAGAGAGGAAGAAAGAGACAGGGGACAAGATATAGTCAGTCCCCAATCGCATGCCCCCAAGGACCTACTCGCTTCAACTAGTCTCACCTCCTATAGTTTGCACCACCTCCCAATAGTCCAATCAGCTGTAACTCCATGAAGAGGTTAATCCATTGATCATGTTAAAGCCGTTATGATCAATGCACCACCATCAATGCTTCCCCAAAACACCACCCCTGAACATTGCTGCATTGGGGACCAAGTCTTCAATACATGAGTCTTTGGGAAACATTCAGATCCAGACCATACCAGGAGGTAATCAGGCCAAAGAACACTACAGTCGTGAATGGGATTAGTGTCCTTTTTGAGGGTTCAAGGAAATGCCTTTTGCCTTATGGCATGTGAGAACACAAATTCTACCTCCTCTACCATGTCCGGTACCACCTTGGAAGTAGAGAGAAGTCCTCATCAGACACTGAATCTGTCAGTCCCTCCATCTTGAATGTTCCAGCATCTAAACATGATTTGGGGTAAGTAATAGACTTCAGTTATTTCTATCTTACCCAACCTGTGGTATTTTTTCACATCAGCCTGAACAGACTAAGGCAATCTTTATAAGTTTAATCATGATTTTTTTTTTTCCTAAATCAAGATAACCCATTGAACAGAAATAAAATATCCTCTTCAGAGTTTGGTCAATTCAGTGAATATTTTGCTCCCTCTTCATAACTATTGGTAAAAGAAAGTGTTCAATAAGCTGGAAGAAAGTTCATACAAAGAATGGGGACAGCAATAAAGGAGGAATGGCCAGAAACCACTACAGAAGATTTTGGGTTATCCAAATGAAAACTTTTCTATGATAAAATCTTCTTAAACTTAACTAATTTGAGAGGGGATTTTTAGGTAAACCTGCCTTATAAAGTCATTGAGCAAAGGGTAAGTGGTGCATACATCCCTTAGTATCAAAACCTATGTTCCCTTATATAAAATGATGTATAATTCACATAAAAGTTATGCATATCCTCCTGGACACTTCAGATAATTTCTAGATCACTTATAATACCTAATACAATGTAAATGTTACATAAATAATTATTATAATCTTTGTTCAGGGAATGATAACATGAAAAAAATCTGTATATCCAGTACAGATACATTTTTTTTAATATTTTTTTTTAATCAGTGGTTGGTTGAGCCTGCAGACATGGAAGGTCAATAGTGTCTTTAAACAGGTATTATAATCTCTTAATTTAAAAAGTCCTATGTGCTCTTATATACTTAGGTATTTTGACATAAATTTTGCATAGACCTTCTATCTTAGACTCACAAGAGTTATTTGAGGTGAGTGATAAGATATTAAAAATTAGACAGTGATTCTTAAAAAATCATAATGATGAAATAAAGGACTTAGTATCATGGATCTTATAATTATGAAGAATTCGAATACTAAGTTTACCCGCAGTTAGAAAGTTTTGATTTTCTTTTCTTTCTTATTTCTGAAGATCTAAAAATTCTGCAATTCTGGAAGATCTGGGTTTCTATGAAGATTTTATGGGCCTTTGTTAAGAAAGTTCCCTGTTGTCATGAATAAATGACTTTAGCCTACAGGAGAGTAGGACTTAGGCTAAAGCTGATGTCAGAGTCCTGCCCTCCATTTAAGACTGGAAGGTTCAGTGTCCCTAGAATAAACTTGTGCCTGCAGAACTAGCTGCCAAAAATCTGGAGGATATCAATCTCATTCCTTCCCTCCTTCCCTTCTTCATTTATTAAGTTTAGGTACACAAATGTGTTAGAGTTGTTGCTACCTGTTTTGAAATGTTTTAGTCAGAGTTCTCTAGAGGAACAAAACTAATAGGACATGTATATGTAATGCTTATAAAAGGAGATTTATTCGATTGGCTTACACCATTAGAAACTGGGTAGTCCCACAATGGCCATCTGCACACCAGAGAGCTAATGGGACCAGCAACTGCTCAGTCCAAGAAATCAGGAGCGTCAGAACAATAGGGACCAATTATGCAGCCCCCGTCAGAGACTGAAGGCCTGGGAACTCCCTGGAGAATCACTGTTCAGAGTTCACATTGGAAGACTGAAGGAGTTGGAGACCAATGTCCTTGGGCGATGGCAGTGACAAAATACATATGCCCTGAAGAAAAATCAAGCTTCCATAAGCTTCTGCTTTCTCCTTCTTCCACCTTTTATTACATCTGGGTCCCCAACCTATTGGACTGTACCACACATATTCAGAGAGGATCTCTCCACTCAGTTTGCTGTCCTACTTGCCAGTCATCTCTGGAAACGCCCTCATAGACATACCCTGAAGTCTCTTAATTCTAGGTATCTCTCAACCCAATCAAGTTGACAACCTACGTCCCCCATCACAAGTGGTTCCTCCTCCTTCCTCCTCCTCCTTCTTCTTCTTCCTCTTCCTCTTCTTCCTTTTCTTCTAATATTTTTAGTTGTAGATGGACACAATACCTCTATTTTATCTATTTATTTTTATGTGGTGCTAAGGATTGAACCCAGTACCTCACACATGCTAGGCAAGCACTCTATCACTGAGCTACAATCCCAGCCCACAACTGGGCTTTTCGGAAACAGATTCAAGATGGAGATTTTCATGCAGGAATTTTAATGGGAGGTCCCTTATAAATCAATACCCAGGGAGAATTAAAAGAAATGGAATTGGGTGGCTGAAAGAGTTGAATTGTGAAGCACTTGTCTAAGAGCCTGGCCAACAAACACTTTGGCTGCCAACCTTCTAGAAGCTGGGAAAATAAGTGTCTCTGTCCTAAGGAGACACACATGATCCCCACAGCTTCCAATACACCTATGCCTTCCATTTGTTTGCCTAGACCAAGTTGACTCAGGAGAGCAGAGTCTGGGCTCACTCAGTAAGCTGTAGACTCTCCCTGGGCAGGCACTTTGCCAGCAGTAGCCACCAGCAATCCTGTCTTACACTGAGTCATATCTCCAAGAAGCAATGCAACTCCTGAAGTACTGCATTTCTTAAAGATCTAGGCGTGGAAACAGAGATTCAGAAAGATACCATCATGTGCTTAATGGAACAGATTATAGAAATCAAGGGATGGTGATCTGTGCTCAAATTAGAGGTGGTCCTTGGCAGTGCAACCCTGCACCCTACACCTATAACAGGCACCCAGGGGAAAGGTGGGAAAGGATGAAATGAAGAAAAAACTATCTGATATCAACCCAGAGTGAGCCAGGCCACCACATCCCCATCTAAATTTTGGATATAACACACACCTCCATATCACACTAATGAATTAAAATCTCCTCTATCAAAGAATGTCAGTTGCTATACTCCATTATGGTTGGAGAGTTTTCACCATTTTCCAAAAGATGGGTTGTTCATATGATTATACCCATGGCAATCACTAGCAGTCTTTGTCTGCTAGTGATTGCCATGGCCTGAAGAGCTTTCATTCATTCGACAGAAATTTATTGAATTCCTACTATGTACTCAGCACTATTCTAGTCACTGGAGACAAAAAAAATAATTACTGAAATAGTATTCCTTGTCGTCAAAAATTATATGCATTGAAGACACACAAACAGCTAGTTACAAAGCAATTTGATAAATTCTACAATACTGTTATGTACAAATTGCTATGGGAGCTCAAAGGAAGAAGTAATCAGAGGCATGACAATACACACTTAGAAACAGTGGCAGGTGTTGAATTGAACACGGCGAGCAAGGTTTGAACTCTAAGGGCCCTGTTGTCTAGCGGCCCTGCTTGCCTTATTAGTTTAAGCTAACATCACTGCCATTGACGCTGTCATCCTTGCAGGGCAGAAGGGGTAATTCTAATTTATTGGTAATTGAAGGAGAGAGGAAGAAATATTCAAGTAAGGCTGGTCTTCTGAAACGCTTTTCTACAAAACCTAAATAGAATGATATTTTCCTTTGAAGAATGCGGATATTTTTAAAAAAGAACAGAAGCACAGTTTAACCATCAAATTCTTTACATCTTTTCTAAGTCAGATTCACACATATCTTATCATCAACAAACATTGACCTTGATTTCAAAACAACAAATTAAGAGTTCATCTCACCACCACCAGCACACACACACCTTTCTGAAAACACCTTCCTTTTTGAAAGGAGAGCTAGTTCTTGCCTAAACATGCTTGCATGCATCAACAGCTTAATTTTATTTCAGAGTTTTAAAAATATCAGCGATAATAAATTGCTCACCTCTTTGAAAAGTGATGTAATGTCAGACTAAATGTTTATTCTGTCACCTGGGAAGATTATTGCAGACGGTCTATTGTGGATTGCTCAGATGTTCTTACCTCTGTCCCACTCATGGGCAAAGCATTCCTTGCCTGGGGCAAAAGATGGAAGGTGGAGAACTGTGACATATGACATTAGAGGCAGTGAGCACCTTTCTTCCTTCCACGCTGATTTCCCGTTATCACTAGGCATTTAGCAGTGGGTGTTTACAGACACCCTTTCCCATGAGGGATAGGAGCAAAACTGGAGACTTTAAAATGGAAATCGAATATGATTACTTTAACCCAAAAGAAAATTTGACATAGAGAAGGAAGGAGGTAGAGGATAGAAAAACACATCTATGAGCTAAAAACTTTGCATAACACTTTGAATGTTGCCAGCTCCTAAAAATTGAAAACAACTTTCATAAAGTTTTAGATAAATTGTTAGTGTCACAATTAAATACGTGATAGTGGTACAAGAAAACCCCTTTTTTTTTTCACCCTGTATTATTGTGTTATTTGATTTCTATGAAACAAGGTTGTCAAAAGAGTGAAAATCTGCCAAGAGAATGATGAATAGATACATGAATATATTCTCATGTGGAATACCCACTATGTAGAATAACATCTGTCCTGCGGCATCTCTACCACAACAATTATGCCCTCTGTTTTCAGTATGTGGTGAACGATCATCCCGTCCTCCTGAGGTTAGAATGACCTTGGCTACGGTCTGAAGGCAAAAAGGAGACCAAGCATATACAGAAATATAAATTAGAGGAAAGAAATTAGAATTCCAAGGCAATTTGGCAAGACCAATGGAATGGCCACAGTGCTGCCTCCTGCCCTGTGTAATGCAGTGGGCTGCCTCTGACCAGTACATCCCACATTCCTGTTTAAACAGAGGCACACATTGCAGTAGTTCAGCCACACTCCCCCCCATGTGTGCTGAAAGGCCAAGGAGAAAGTAACTATTGGCAAACATGTTGGGTAGAATCCTGTGGGAACTGTAACAATGATAATATTACTATTTCCATTGGCTGGGATTCTAAAACATGTCAGACACTACATAGGGGACTTATGTCTTAAAGACATTATCTTTAAAGGGGACTTGAAAGACATTATCTTTAGCTACAATTCTGTAAAATAAAGAACTTCTTTCTTAGAAAATGAAATTCTGAGAAGTGAAATGGCAACTATGTTTACATAGCCAGCAAGTACCACAGGTTCTCTTTCAACCTAGTTTTATTCACATCACTCTGGATACTTTAAATAATACACTTGGGTATCATTTATTGAGCACTTATTGTATACCTAGTATCATGCATTATACATCTCTCTATCTCTCTCAGTGTGTGTGTGTGTGTGTGTGTGTATATATATATATATATATATATATATATATATATATATATACTTATACTCAACACAGTCTTTAATATCAAATAATATTATTTTCACTTTACAAATTTCATATGAAAGTAAAGTGCTTGCTAACCTAGGTATAGTTTTCAGATAGTTATCACTATCTCTGTTACAATAGGCAAGCTGGGTGTTGGCTACCAATCTTGTTCAGGGAGCAGATGGAACTTATTGCTGTCTGCATCTTGACAATCCCACAAGGTTCTCTAGAAATATTAGCTTACTCTGTGCTCCTTGTGCATTTTATAAATCATGTGTGAGTCAAGAACACCATCTTTTACCCACAGGGAATACTGAAAGCATTAAATTGATGATAGTGATTGAGAGAACAAATTTTGGAGTCATCCCAACCTGCTTTGGAATCCAGGCTCTATCATTTAAGACCTATCTGATCTTTTTGGTGCTACATACTCTTTCTAAGCCTCCATTTCTTCATTGTTAAATATAGATAATAATACCTAGTTTGTAAGTATTTTTATTGTGCACATTAAATAAAAAGATGTACATAAAACATCACAGTGGCATCTATTAAATACAAGGTAGTTGGTAGCTGTAATTGTGTTAAGTCCACAAGTAATCACATTTTATAGATTGCACCAGTTCAGACCTGATAAAGCTGTGTTTAACAGGAAAAAAATAATTAGCAGTGGCCCAAAGAAGATAGAAAAGTATTTTTCTCTCATGTGACGGTAGCATGAAGCAAACACACTGGGACATATCTGATGTCTCTGCAGCATCATTAGGGAGACCAGATCTGTTGTCCTGGTTCCATCATCTACACAATGACTTCTATTCTCAAGGTCAACTCCAAGGTAGTGCCTCAAGGAGAAAAAGCAAGACAAAAAAATACATCCCTTGAAGACAAATCAGGTCCCTTTAAACCACCTTCTCCAAAGTCCCATGCAAAAAAATTGGTCTGCTTCCAACTATAGTTAATGAACATACGATGCTACAGGAGAACTGAGAAGTGTCATCTTTTTTTCTAGGAAAAATTATGCTAAAATTATCAGGATTTGTTTCTAAGGCAGAATGGGAAGATGGATGTTGGAGAAGGCAATAGGTAGTCTCTGCCACACTGAACAGGAAGGCAATACCCTGATCAAAGCTCATCATAATAAAATAACAGTGATTGCTTCGTTCCATCATTTTATTATAAACACAAGTAAACTCTCATTCGGGAAGTTACACAATGTAAGCAGGGTGGCATAGGGGTCAGTGGAAGTGCCTACATAGAACTCAGACCTTCTGACTCCCAAATAGTCCAGTGTACTGTCCATCAAATTCACTGCCTTCCTAAAAAAAAATGACTTTGGTCCTTTAAAAATTCCCCCTTTTTTTAAAGAGAGAGAGAGAGAGAGAATTTTCATATTCATTTTTTAGTTTTTGGCAGACACAACATCTTTGTTTGTATGTGGTGCTGAGGATCAAACCCAGGCCACACGCATGCCAGGCGAATGCGCTACCGCTTGAGCCACATCCCCAGCCCTAAAAATTCCCCTTTTGAGGATACTAGCTATACGTTTCTTATAAGACTTTCAGTTCATTTTTGTCCACAGTTTAACATCTAATCACTATCCAACATGGAATGCATTTGCTGTTGAGTCGCTGCTTTTAATCACTCACCTCCAGTTACCAAAGGCAATGAATACAGTTCTGTCAATTGCTCTGCAGATACTATTTTTTAAGTCTTTAATTATTTGGCTATCATCTTCTGAGTCTTTTTTATTGTTATATCAGCCTAAAATTATCATATGAAAATGTAGTTTGCCTTCCTTGGGGGTATAAGCATAAAAACATTATTTTTTAATTTGTAAGCTTATGTTTTTATTAAAATAGATTTAGTTCACATGGTTCTACCTCATTTAAACAAAACTCTGCAAGCTACCAGAGTGCTATTTGATGTCTGTTCACTCTTTAGGGTCTTTTAAAATAAGATCATAAAGAACTTCTTTTTTCTTAGAAATAGGAAGCTACACATTGCTAAAGACACCCATTACATAAACACAAGCAGCAAAACATGAGAATTGTTAAGTCTAGGGCAGAGAATTTTAACTGAATCTTAAATTAGAGTGAATTCTGTAGCTCTTGAGAGGTTAAATCTTAAACTTGAGAGGTTTAATCCCAGACAATGAATAAAAGACAAAGAAGAACATGTGACACAAGAAAATAAATCATATTATTTAGAAGGGAGGAAGCCGAGTGGGAAAAAATCTGTGTAGTTGCATTAGCTGAGCTTACTCCCCAGGATGGTTTTCAAATGGAAACCTAAGAGCTTACTTCTGTTCTCTAGAAACCTGCATTTGCCTCAATCAGGGATTCCTTTGATAGTGACTCAGTACAGAATTCCAAACTTTAACATGTCTTCTCATGGATAGATGACAATCCTAAATTGGTAAGTAGAAAAGACAATAGGTTATAAACAAGGCCCAAGATAAGATCTTGTTTGTTTGTTTTTTTTAAATAGTATATATATATATATATATATATATATATATATCACAATGTTTATTTTAAAAATTCTTTTACAATATACACATAGATATTAATAGCAAATATCTTCAATGATAGAATTGTGAGGTTTATTTTTTCTTTTACATATATATGCATATATACACATATATACATGCAACATTTGTATTAAATATGTACCATTTTCCAAAAATTGCAGATTTATATTTTAATTTTAAAAAACACACCTTTTTGATAATGAACAAGTACCCTTCAAAGCAACAAAATGAACTAATTTCTAGTGCACATTTTCATGAATGAATCAAATGCATATAATCACAAGTTTATATTCTTCAGATTGATTATTTATTATATCTGGGAAAGTGACGGTTCATTTATTCAGCAAAACTTTTACCCCTTCAAAGACATCACAATTATTTAAATTCTATTTTTACAGAATTTGAAGGGGAAAAAAAAAAAAGCTTCATCTTTTTCTCTCGATGTCCACATGATAATACTAGTACTTTAATGATGGCATCCTGAGAAACAAAGGACAAACAGAAGAGTAGCATGTTCATACGATCTTTGTGAATTTATATTCTGTCATATTGGAAAAACAGTAGCACAAATCATCTGGCATATTACTTATTCAATCTATAAATAACTGTAATGTTTGTATCATACTGATTGATAACCACTCGTGATAATTGCAAACTCCCAGGGATCTGAGACCCACTGACTGTGTATATGCACTTAAGTCTTTGCCATCTCAACTGCATATACAAGCCAACGTATCTGCACCTATTACAATAAAAGGAACTTTCCTCAGAAGTCAGTCTTGCTCTTGTAACTTTATTCCCATTCTCACGTGCTTTCTGTCACCTGCCAAAGAACTAGAAGACAGTGATAGGAGACGGAGATCCACCAAGAGCTGAGGAGCAGGCACTGATTTAAAACAAAACAAAACAAATAAACAAGGAAAGATCCAAGATGGCAGACTGGAGGGAAGCTGCATTCTGTGTTGCTCCATGATCTGGGATTTAAGTAATGGGAATCGTGTTTCTCTGTGAGTTATTAGAGGACCCCTGCTTCTGTGCAGGAATCACAGCTTCCATGGCTGCATAAGTCTCTAGGCCTCAGCATCATCACAGGACTCCCGGCCACTTGCCCATGCAGGAATCCCAGCTGACCAGTCAGAGCAGGACCACCAGTATCAGCACAGGCACAAGACTCCTGGCCACCCACCTGCTGCAGGAATGCTGGCTGCAACTCCCATGAAGGATATCTGGCCACGGCACACAAGCAGGACTTCCAGGCTCCACTCCCAAGTGGACACCCATGTACCAATGTGTGGCTCCCTGAGTTGCTTCCATCTTGGGAAAATGCAACCACTGCCATGGCTCCCTGAATGTGGTAGCCTGAACCTGGGGTCACCTCAGAGGTTGTGGTCGCCAGCCACAACATTGCATGCCACAAGTTACATGTCTGAACAAGCTGCCAAACACCACTGTCCAGCCCCACCCAACCCAATACCCCATCCCGGAAAGCAGCCGCCTCCATCTTGGGACACTTTCGTCACCATCTTTAGCTGGGGCAACTCCCATCTTGGGGCACCAACTGGGGCCTTGAAGCAATATCAAGGTACCTATAGTCTCCAACTCCCTTCTCTCCCCAGCAGACACTAACCTGGCACAGTGCTTGCATCTACTTGGCCAGTCCATTGCTAACAAAACCGGGTCCTGAACTGCCCAATATAAGACAGATGACAGGTGCACAGCCCCCAGAGTGCAGCCCACAAGACCTCCAGAGAGAGAGTTTCCTGATTGGGAAGTAGAAAGGGAGAGGGTGAGTGAGATACAATTTACAGACTAAATTAGAGAACAGGAATTGTGAGGTCTACAGGTGATATAAGGAAATAAGGAGATCCTTAGGTGCAGTCTCCCATTGGAGACCAGCAAGTGCTAAATCCCACCTCCAGGAGCTTGACACCCAAGATTAGCCCTCCCACCCTAATAACTTTCACCATCCTGAGGGTGGATATACCAGCAAACTACAGACAACCCCACCTATTGGAGGAGAAGGGACGCTGGAAAGATACTGATCTCCAACAAAAACAATCCTGTTATCTTCCTTCCTTCGAAGTTCTCTCTCTCTCTTCTCTTCTCTTCTCTCTCTCTCCTCTCCTATCCCCAACATTTGCAACATTTGTGAAATCAAGTAATTTTTCACAAATTAGGTTACTGAGGACTGGGATGTCTGAATAGTATATTAAAGTTGTGTTGCATATTCTTTTATCTTCTGCTTTTACATTTTTTATTTTTTTCTTAATATTTATTTTTGTTTGTTTCTCTCTATTACCTTCCCACTTACTTGTCGCCCAAAATCACTTTCTCTCTCTTTCCCTGCTACTAACCAACTTCTTTAGATTCTTCTGTCATGCTTCCTAAGATCTAATGACTCTATATTTCTCATTTCCTACCAGCTTAACATCTAATCCTACACCTCACCCCAGTTCTCTTTTTTCCACCATCAGAAACCGTAGACCCTTATGAAAACCTACTGTTTATACTATAGATAATAATTGAACTCACCATTTCTGTATATTGTACAAAACCATAAATTTCCTAATAGCAGTTACTTGGTTTAAGGCTGTATATTGTTTGAATTGGAATATATTAATATTGTTCTCCCCCTTAAAGGAGAGGTATTGGAACCCTGCAGGGACACTAAGCTATACGGTAAAAACTGTAATGCCTCAGATCCACAGTGATATAAGGGAAGACACATGAACAACATGAAAAAACAAGGGAAGGAAGTGCCCCCAAAAAACCAAGATAACACAATTTTAGAATCCATGGTCAGCACAACAGAAGAAATGATAGAGGAAAAGTTCGGGATGTACATAATTAAATGTTCTATGAATTAAAGAATAATATAAGACAGCAAATACAGGCGGCTAAAGATCATTTCAATAAAGAGTTACATAAGCAAATACAAGAAGCAAAAGATTATTTCAATAAGGAGATAGAGATTCTGGGGAAAAAAACAGAAATCCTTGAAATGAAAGAAACAATAAACCAAATTAAAAACTCAATAGAAAATAGCACCAACAGATTAGAAGACAGAACTTCAGACGATGAAGACAATGCATTTAATCTTGAAAAGAAAGTTGTCCACACAGTGAAAATGGTAAGAAACCATGAGCAGCACATCCAAGAATTATGGGATAACATAAAAAGACCAAATTTAAGAATTACTATGATAGAGGAAGGCATAGAGTTCTAAACCAAAGAAATGAACAATCTATTCAATGAAATAATATCAGAAACTTTCCCAAACATGAAGAATGAATTGGAAAATCAAATTGAAGAGGATTATAGGATGCAAAATGTACAAAATCACGACAGATCCACACCAAGTTACATTATAATGAAAATGCCTAGTATGCAGAATAAGGAGAGAATTTTAAAAGCCACAAGAGAAAGAAATCAGATTACATATAGGGGGAGAACCAATTAGGATCTTTGCAGATTTTTCAAACCAGACTGTGACAGCTATAGAAGATCCTGAAACAACATATACCAAGCTCTGAAAGAAAATGGATGCCAACCAAGAATCTTATATCCAGCAAAATTAAGCTTCAGATTTGATAATGAAATAAAAACCTTCCATGATAAACTAAAGTTAAAAGAATTTACAAATAGAAAGCTTACACTACAGAACATCCTTCGCAAAATAATCCATGAGGAGGAAATGAAAATCAGCAAAGGGAGATATTACACTAAAGGAAAAACCAATCAAAGGAGAAACTAAGTCAAGCTAAATACCAAAACTAAACAAAAATGACTGGGAATACAAATCACATATCAATAATAACCCTAAATGTTAATAGCTTAACTCATCAATCAAAAGATATAGACTGGCAGATTGACTAAAAAACAAAACAAACAAACAAACAAACAAAAAACAATATGCTGCCTTCAACAGACTCATCTCATAGGAAAAGACATCCACAGACTGAAGGTGAAAGGTTGGGATAAAATATACCACTCACATAGACTGAGGAAACAAGCAGAAGTTTCCATCCTCATATCAAATAAAGTAGACTTTAAGCCAAAGTTAATCAAAAGGGATAAAAAAGGACATTTTATATTGCTCATAGGAAACGTACACCAAAAAGACATAACAAATATATATATATATATATATATATATATATATATATATGCCCCAAACAACGGAGCATCTAGGTTCATAAAACTCTTCTCAACTTTAAGAGTCAAATAGACCATAACCCAATAATTATGGGTGACTTTAACACACCTCTTTCACCACTGGAGTAATCTTCCAAACAAAAGCTGAACAAAGAAGCCATAGAACCCAATAATACAATCAATAACTTAGACTTAACAGACATATATAGAATATTTCACCTATCAACGAGTGAATAACTTTCTTCTCAGCAGCATATGGATCCTTCTCTAAAATACACTATGTATTATGTCACAAAGCAACTCCTAGAAAATGCAAAACAGTAGAGATACTACTCTGAATTCTATCAGATCATGATGGAATGAAATTAGAAATCAATGATAAAATAAGAAATAAAATCCACTCCAACACCTGGAGACTAAATAATATGCTACTAAATGAACAATGAGTAACAGAGGACATAAAACAGGAGATTAAAAATTTCTTAGAGGTAAATTAGAACACAGATACAACATATCAAAATCTCTAGGACACTATGAAGATAGTACAAAGAGGAAAGTTCATTTCATGGAGTTCATTCCTTAAAAGAAGAAAAAGTCAACAAATAAATGACCTAACATTACATCTCAAAGAGAAGAACAAATCAACACCAAAAGCAGTAGAAGACAGGAAATAATCAAAATCAGAGTTGAAATCAATGAAATTGAAACAAGTGAAAAAATTTACAAAACAAAAAGTTGGTTCTTTGAAAAAATTGATAAACCCTTAGCCATGTTAATGAAGAGAAGGGGAGAGAAAACTCAAATTACTAACATATCTGATGAAAAAGGAAATATTATGACAGACACTACAGAAATGCAGAAGATAATTAGAAATTATTTTAAAAATTTGTACTCCAAAAAAATAGAAAATATCAAAAGCATAAACAAATTTCTAGAGTCATATGATATGCCCAAACTGAATCAGGATGACATACACAAGTTAAAAAGATAAATTTCAAGCAATAAAATAGAAGACGCCATCAGAAGCCTACCAACCAAGTAAAGCCCAAGACTAGATGGATATAGAGCTGAGTTCTACCAGACCTTCAAAGAAGAACTAATACCAATACTCCTCAAATTATTTCATGAAATAGAAAAAGAAGAAACACTTCCAAAATCATTCTATGGGGCCAACATCGCCCTGATTCCAAAACCAGACAAAGACACATCAAAGAAAGAAAACTTCAGACAAATATCTCTAATAGACATAGACATAAAAGTGCTCAATAAAATTCTGGCAAATTGAATACAAAAACCTATCAAAAAGATCATACACCACAATCAAGTGGGGTTCATCCCAGGGATGCAAGTTTGGTTCAATATATAAAATCAATAAATATAATTCATCACATCAATAGTCTTAGAGATAAGAATCATATGATCATGTCAATAGATGTGGAAAACACATTTGACAAAATACAGCACCCCTTTATGTTCAAAACACTAGAAAAACTAGGGATGACAGGAACATATCTTAACATTTTAAAAGCTATCTATGCTAAGCTCCAGGCCAATATCATTCAAAATGGAGAAACACTGAAGGCATTCCCTCTAAAAACCGGAACAAGACAGGGATGCCCTCTTTCACCACTTCTATTTAACATGGTTCCTGAAACTCTAGCTAGAGAAATTAGACAGATGAAAGAAATTAAATGGATATGGATAGGAAAAGAAGAACTCAAACTGTCACTATTTGCCAACAACATGTTCTATACATACAGAATCCAAACAATTTCATCAGAAAACTTCTAGAACTAATACATGAATTCAGCAAAGTAGCAGGATATAAAATTAACATTCATAAATCAAAGGTATTTCAGTACATCAGTGACAAATACTCTGAAAGAGAAACTAGAGAAACTACCCCATTTACAATAGCCTCAAAAAAAGAAAAAAATCAAATGCTTGGAAATCAACTTACGGAAAGAGGTGAAAGCCCTCCACAATGACAACTACAGAATGCTAAAGAAAGAAATTAAAGATGAAAAGATGACTTTATAAGATGGAAAGATCTCCCTTGTTCTTAGATAGGCAGAATTAATATTGTCAAAATGACGATACTACCAAAAACACTATACAGATTTAATGCAATTTCAATCAAAATCCTAATGACATTCCTCATAAAAATAGAAAAAGCAATCATGAAATTTATCTGGAAAAATGAGAGACCCAGAATAGCCAAAGCAATCCATAGCAAGAAGAGTAAAGCAGGTGCTATCACTATACCAGACCTTAAACTATGCTATAGAGCAATAGTAACAAAAACAGCATGGTATTGGCACCAAAAAAACGTGTAGACCAATGTTATAGAATAGAAAACATAGAGGCAAACTCACATACATACATATCGCATATTAGAAAAAGATGCCAAAAACATATTGGAGAAAAAATAGCCTCTTCAACAAATGGTGCTGGGAAAACTGGAAATCCATATGCAGCAAAATGAAATTAAGTCCCTATCTCTCACCATGCACAAAACTCAACTCAAAGTGGATCAAGGACCTAGGAATTAAACCAGACACCCTGTGCCTAATAGAAGAAAAAGTACTCCCAAATCTTCACCATGTTGGATTAAGCTCCAATTTCCTTAGTAAGACTCCTAAAGCACAATAAATAAAACCAAGAATCAATAAATTGGATGGATTCAAACTACAAAACTTCTTCTCAGCAAAAGAAACAGAGAGGTGAATAGAGAGCCTAGAAGATAGAAGGAAATTTTTACCACAGGCACATCAGAGCACTAATCTCTAGGGTATATAAAGAACTCAAAAAACTTAACACAAAAAACTCAAATAGCCCAATCAATAAATGGGCCAAGGAACTGAACAGACACTTCTCAAAAGATGATATACAATCAATTAACAAACACATGAAAAAATGTTCAGCAATCTCTAGCAATTAGAGAAATGCAAATCAAAACTACTCTAAGATTTCATCTCACTTCAGTCAGAATGGCAGCTACTAAGAATAGAAAGAACAATAAGTGGGGCTAGGGATGTGGCTCAAGCGGTAGCGCAGTCACCTGGCATGCGCGAGGTGGTGGGTTCGATCCTCAGCACCACATAAAAATAAAATAAAGATGAAAGATGTTGTGTCCACCAAAAACTAAAAAAATAAATATTAAAAAATTCTCTCTCTCTCTCTCTCTCTCTCTCTCTCTCTCTCAAAAAAAAAAAAAAAAAAGAAAGAAAAGAAAAGAAAAAGAAACAACAATAAGTGTTGCCAAGAATGTGGGGTAAAGGCACATACCATACATTGCTGGTGGGACTGCAAATTGGTGCAACCAATCTGGAAAGTACTATGGAGATTATTTATAAAACCTGGGATAGAACCTCTATTTGACCTAGGTATCCCACCCCTCAATTTATACAAAGGATTTAAAAATAGCATACTACAGTAATACAGCCACATCAATGTTTATAGCAGCACAATTCACAAATCAGTTTGGTGGAACCAAACTGATGCCCTTCAGTAGATGAATGTATAAGAAACTGTGGTATATATACACAATGGAATATTATTCAGCATTAAAAGAGAATAAAATCATGGCATTTGCAAGTAAATGGATGGAGTTGAAAAATATTATGCTAGGTAAAGTAAGCCAATCTCACACACACACACACACACACACACACACACACACACACATAAATGCCAAATGTTTTCTCTGATATGTGGATGCTGATCCACAATGGGGAATAGGTGGGGCATAGGAAAAATGAAGGATCTTTAGATAGGGCAAAGGGGAAGGAGGGAAAGGGAGGGTGAATGGGGGTAGGAAAGATGGTAGAATGAGATGGACCTCATTACCCCAAGTACATGTATGAAGACGTAAATGATGTGACTCTACTTTGTGTACAACCAAAGACATGAAAAATTGTGCTCTATATATGTACTATAAATTGAAATGCATTCTGCTGTCATGTATAACAAAATAAATAAATGTAAAATTTAAAAGCAAACAAACTTAGAGCGTTGAGTGATGTCAACATAGATCAAAGAGGAGTGTTCACCTTGTGCTTCAAAGCCTCCACCATTAACTCATGTCCTTGAGCAGGTTTGATAATGGACTAAAACCAGCACCCATGGCAGGCACTGCTGGTTCAAATCTTTTTTGAGCATTGTCCTTGTTTATACATGTTAAAGGATACTGTGTCAATCATTGACGATGTCCTCTCTGTGTTCATTTCTAGAGCTTATGTATTTTTGGTCAAACCTGGTAAACCCATAGCAGAGCCCAATACAGCTCTATATCCATTAAGCTGAGACTCTTCTTGGGAAATTATTCAACTAAATTGGGTTCACACACTTTGCTGTAGATGTGAAAGATGCACAGAACTGCCTTGTAGACGTTTGTTTGAATAAAGAGCCAAGGAGACTTTCAAGAAAGAACAAAACCCAAAGCTTTATGAGCTGCCTGATTGCCGCAGTCCGGCTGCAGCAAAATAACCGGGGGGGGTGAGGAACAACTTGTGTACATTGATACAGCAGGAGTGGAAGCCGTTTATTGCAGGACAGGAGCAGTATTTATACATTCCACACAGCTTATCTAATTAGCATAAACTAGATACATCAGTCAACCAATAAGGAATCTCCACACTTAATGGCTCGCTTTTGTTACTTCTCAAACCACTCCCTCTGGCATTTTGCCAGGCACCATCCAGACTTGTTTACGAACTCTAACATTTTCCTGGCAAAATGCCAGGCGCCATCCTGACTTGTTTACAACTCTAACACCTGATCACAATGTTTAAGAGATTCATAAAGGAGTTATGCTTGAGTGTTATGTCTGACAAATTTGTTCTCAGCCTGTTTTCCAAAGAAAAAAAGACAGCTATGAGTCAAAGTTGAAAACTCTGCATTCTGAAATTTCTATGAATCCTGGGGTACAGCAAGGTCACCGCGGGAGTCCCTTAAGTAAATTTTGACTCCAAGGAGAGAAAAACACAAGGAATCAGTTATATCAAGCAAAGACCAGAGTGCCCAGGGGTAAGTGGATTATTACCTGGAATATACTTTCTGCTTACAATTTAGGTTTTGGGGGGATATAGACCAAGTTACCAAGTCATAAGCCACCAAAAGGGAACTGAGAGTTTCCATTTCCACCTTGATAAGATCAAGCCTCTTCGTAGCCAGCCGGCTTGCTAACAGAGTGGCTGCTCATGGCCAGAATTCTCTTGTCATTCTTGACTTTTGAAAAGCCTTAGAGAATGCTTTACAGGGGAAATAAAGCACAGGTTTCCAAACTTCGGGTGTTACACTAACTATCCTCTTAACTACTTGTCTTTTAAAATTCACTAAAGAACTCATTTTTAAATTATGCTACATTTCTTCCCTGTGTAATTTCTGGGATTCAGAATATCTATATCCTTTGACCAAATGATTGCAGGGATCTACTGCATTTTGTAAGAATACTTCCCCTGAAATGTGAATTTTCTTCTTGGTTTATCTGTCTATCCACTGTATACACTCATTAGTGAGTGAGCAGGGGAAAACAAGGTTCTGAGCACCAGCCTAGTCATTCCCTCCTGGAGTCCAGCCACTGACCACCATGTACTCCCAGAGGAATGCCCCTCTCTGCCTTGCCCAGAGCCAAATTCAATGCACAAAGCTTTGTTTTCTCTCCCTTGAAAACCTTAAGGAAACTTTGAGTGAGTTTCTGTGTTAAAGATATGTTTACTGGAAAATATACTTATTTTTAAGAGAGAAGTTTTAGATTTACAGCAAAACTGACCAGAATGTACAAAGATTTCCCATGTACCTCTTCCCCATACACACACAGCCTTTTCCTGAACATCACAGAGTTGAAATTATACAATATGAAGCCTTCTCAAATTGACTCAAAATATTTTACTTAGTAATAAGCCTTTAAGATATTTCCATGTCATCTCATGATCTGTAACTAATTTATTTTTAGTGTTAAGTAATATTTCTTTGCATGATGTAACAGTTTATTTTTTTATTCACCTACTGAAGGTCCTTGGTTACTTCCAATTTTTGAAAATTATGAATTAAACTGTTATAAGAATTACTCTGCAGGTTTTAGTAGGGGCATATATTTGACAAACATCAAAGTGAATTATTGCTGTATTATATAATAAAATGAAATACAATTTTATTAAAAACCTGCCTATCTTCCAAAGTGACTGGACCATTTTGCATTCCCACTAGCCATGAATGCAAGTTCCTGTTATAGCACATTTTCACAAGATTTGGCATTGACAGTATTCTAAATTTTCACCATTCTCATAGGTGAAATAGTGGTAACTCATTATTGTTTTAGGTGAGTAAGATTTTCATTGAAGTCCAGGACTCCTGCCTAACACCTATTCTGTATGACTCCTCTAAGAATTGTGGGGCTGGGATGTCTAGAAATGAATCCATCATATGGAAACCTCTAACAGCCACAGAGCATAGGGATTTTTATCAGGAAAAAAAATAGATCTAAGTATATAACGGGCTCCATCTCTGTATAATTTTGTATTTCTGTTGTAATAAATTGCCACCAATTTCATAGCTTAAAAAATGAAAATCCATTGTCCTACAGTTCTCAAGATGAATAGTTCGATATCAATCTCAAAAGGCTGAAATCGAGGCATAGCAGGGCTGGTCCCTTCAGGATGCTCTAAGAGACAATCCATTTCCCTGTCTTTTCCATCTTCCAGGGGCCACATACATTCCTTGATAAGTGCCCCTCTGCCACCTTCAAGACCTGCAGAGAAGCATATTACTATTGTCACTTTTTTGTCTTTTAATTATGTAGTCAAATCTCCCTCTCCCTCTGTCTTATAACCCTTGTAATTACATTTAAGAACCAGCAAGATAACCCAGGTATTGTGATTTGAATTTTCAATACCCCCCAACCCCCAGCCCCACTTCCACCCCCATCAGAGACGAGTGTGCTGAATGCTGGGTTGCCTACTTCTTTCCTATTTTGCCATGTAAAAGATTTGTCCCACTCTACATACAGAAGATTAGTCCTGAATTATTAAAATCTAAATGAACACGTAGCCATTGACTTGTATTACACAAAAATCTATAATTCAGTAGGCACCTGCTTGTGTTGGTTGGAGTGTGATTAGGGTTATTGTATACACAAACCCAATGGGCTATCAAATACATAGAAGTATTTGTGCCACACCACAAAATTAAGATTTGTTGATTAAAATAAGAGTTAAAGTGGAAGAATTAGAACGTATAGTACATTTATGTCAATAGAGACTATGACTTAATATTATAGAACCTAACTAATCAACATTAATATAATCGAGGTTTTTAATTACATTTTTAAAGGCAAACTGTATTAACATTTTAAAAATTGATAAAGGCCATTCAAACATTATGTACTTTAAAAACCAAATACTTTGGTCAATACTGTCTTTTTTTTAAAAAAAAAAAAAAAAAAGCAAACTAGTAGAGTAATACATAGAAAAAAAACAAACATTGTAGCAGAAAAATCACAGAATTTTAATTCAGATCATACTATTGATAAACTGTGTATGTTAAGAAAAACTGACTTCTCTGGGCCTCAGATATCTTATTTATACAATATAAATTGTATTACTTTCTTCAAAAGACTGTTGAAATAGGTCAATAAAATACTGCAATATGAGAATTGCTTTCTATACAAAAAGATGTTATTATGGAGAGCCTAGCATGAACTATACCTTGCTTATAAATACACACATCACTAATTATATATATATATATATATATATATATATATATATATATATATATATATATATATATATATAGTTGGTTTAAAGTTACTTTTAAAAGTTTGGGTTGTTTTTAAAGTTAAAAGTTGTAACAAACTCATTTGCGGCCCCAGAGGACATCTCTGAACCCACCATGCTGTTAAAGTATCTCTGTCATCTAAAGAAACACCAACTCCTGGAAATAATATCAGATTCAGAAAAAATAAAAGGTCTATAATGATGGTGGCAAGATAGATGGAATGAAAGATATCTCATCCAGCTATTTCATTTGCTGTAAAAGTGCTCTCAAGAGAAATTGCAAAGATATTCCCATGACTAGGAGTTACAGTGGCAAACCTGAAAAGAAACAGCAATTTGAATAATAAAAACTGAAAAATGCTGTCTTTAATATACAGTCTTTTAATTTAAAACATAATTAGTAAATAAATTGTCCCATAACATTTTCTAAAATATGAAGAATTCATAACAATAAATACTACAAATATTGACCCTAGAAAAGAGTATTCACCTCCTCGATTTGATGTAAGAATTTAGATCATAGCTCACTGAACATCCCCAAAATCAGGCCTTTGCCTTGTGATATCCCCACCCCTAGCTCACTTCTACCCAGCGACCAGAGGGTTAGAATTGCCATCAGTGGACTCCCCAGGACTCTAGTACCACAGTGTGTCCCTTCTGATTGGTCAATGCCTACACAATACATATTTTAAATATCACCCTAGTTTGCATGTAAGCTAATTACTAGTCCAACTGTATCCAGAAGTCTGTTTTCCAGATCATGGACAAATTCTAACATCTAAATTCACACCTTGCATCTTTTATAGTTTACCATAAATCCAGGGATTCTGTTCATTACCATTCCAGTGGCACATTATACATAGTAGAGACTCTGCCAATATTTATTGCAGAATCATTCCCATATGCCCTACTTTAAATAAGAAACCTAAGCTTCTTTCTCTTCTCAGTCAGGTAGTTTGTGTTATGGTTTAGATATGAGGTGTCCCTCCAAAAGCTCATGTAGGAGACAATACTAGAACATTCAAGACGAACTGATTGGGTTATGCTAGCCTTAACCTAATTCAGGTATTAACCCATTGATAGGGGTTAACTGGGTATAGTAGGTAGGATGTGACTGGAGGTGGTGGGTCAGTGGGGGCTTGCCTTTGGGTATGTATTTTGTCCCTGTTGAGGAACTCTATCTCTCTGCTTTCAGTGGCCATGTTCTGAGCTGCTTTCCTTCTCCACATCCTTCCCCCATGATGTTCTGCCTCATTTTAGGCCCAAAGCAACAGAATCAGCCATCTATAGACTGAGACTCTGAAAAGGTGAGCCCCCAATAAAGTTTTCCTCCTCTAAAATTGTTCTTGTCAGGTCTTTTGGTCATAGTTGTCAAAAAAGCTGACCAAAACAGTGTGCTTTATTTGTTAATAATGTAGCCATAACTTTTTAATTTTGGAATCTCCAAATTCAGTCTTAATTCTCTTTAAATAAGCAAATTAAACCCATTAACAATTCCTAATAGTCACAGAACCTAACCTGAATATACCATGGATTATTATGTTCTGGCAAAGCAAGCAAACTACAGTTTTGTTTTGTTTTGTTTACTTTTTTGTTAAAAATTAATACAGGCTATAAAAATTTCATATGTACCATTTATTAAACTTTTCATATGCCTCATCATATTTTTCAATATGGGAAATGAAGGGTTTATTATTTATGTTGCTCTATACCTGGCCTTTTCTCCTTTAGTAGGTTTTTGGGCACCTCTTGTCATATTCATAGGTCCAAAATCTTATTGATGATCAGTTACTTATCCAATTACAAACAACATTTTAGGAGTGTCCCTAAATAACTTCTAAAGAAAAATTGACAAGGATGCTAAAATATTAACAATATCTATATTTAAATTTTTCTCTATTCGTGCTTTAGTAATTGGGTGTAATATTTATTTTGTGACCTGATAAGTGTTCTTTATATAAAGCAGCAATACTATAGAAAGTTATGTAATACATAAGTGACCCAGCCAACATTTGTTGAAAGCCAGTCTTGTGTTGGGTACTTTCCTATTATATTCAAATAAAATCTGAGTCATGAGGATTTCACAGTTTAATCAAGGACACAATAAATTGGACAATCTCTGGTAGAGAGGAAGATATTATTTTAGAGCTGTGTTTAAGAACCAAGAACCAAGAACCAAGGGATGACCAGGAAAGATGCCTTAGACGATGAGAGAGTAGGAGGAAGCCAGAGCCAGGAGGGAGAAGAGAGCCAGGAGAACAGGTAACTGCCCAAAGTCCCAGAGGTACCAGCAACCATGGTATATTCAAGACCCTGTGAGCAATTAGTAAGAGAAAGTCAGTGTATTTAAGAGAAAAACCAGGGATGATACCATAAAGGAAGAGATGCACTCCTCATTTCCTGATGAACATATTTCCCTACAGATTAGAAATATAAATATGACTTTGGAGGAAAAAGGCTTATTAAAATAAGACTTGCACAATATAATATTATTAGTAAATTTGTTCTCCCATAGAAATGCATGGATTATAAAATGATAAATTACCAAAATTGATTAATGTGCAGGAAAGAGATTATCCTAAGATGATCATGTGAGTAAGCACTGGAACAAATTTTATGAAGAAAATTTTTAGACTATTTGGCTAGAGTATTTAACAGTTCTTCTAGTTTCTTATCCAAGCTCTGTTCTTAGGAATTTGACACGATTTATAATCATATTACATATTACATTTGCTTAAATATTTTTATAATTAAAAAAGAGCTAGCAAGACTTAAGTGCACAAATGTTCATCAAAGAATCACTTATAATAGAAACCACAAGGAAACTACATAAATATCTAACTCTAGAGAGCTAGAGAAATAAATTTTGTTACATATGATTTATACTTCTATTAAATAAATGCGATATAAATGTTAAATTAGACATCTGTGTGTACTGTTTAATTTTAATCTTATAATAATAAGATTTAAATAAACAAAATAAATACATATAAATACATTTTTATCTAAAATTATCTAAACCAAAAATGTTTTCAACTTTATATTTTCTTCTTATTTTCTAATTATTTTACAGTGAACATGTATTGATTTCATAATCAGAACAAAACCTCTCTAAAATTGAAGTAAAAAAAAAGAGGAAAATAACTAAATATCCAATGTACCAAAATCTAATTCCATCTCACTATAATAAATTCTCTCTTAGTCAATGCTTTTATTGTATACGAGCCTCTGTGGATTGCACAAGGTCATTACCTATGTACCATTTATCAAAATGAATGTTTAAAATATCTTTCTATTTAATGCAGTCTCAAAGGAATTTGGCAAAATGCCTGCTTGAATGCATTATTAAAGCTGTCCAGGAAGATACTGTTTTGATTTTAAAAGTCAACTTTAGAAGACAACGAATATGGGCACCACAACATTCTTAAGTAAATTATAGCCAGTTTGCTTCTAGTCAATGGTAACTTTATGGTTCTTGTACATAAACTGCGTCAATACGATCACTCGCAAAGATCTCCATCATTTGAATTTGACTCATGGGAAAAATATTGTATAAATATTTTCAAATCATATCACCACTTTATTTGTTTGGCTAGAGATTTCTCAACCTCTGAGGAAAGATTTTACCTTCCAGCACTCAATGGCCACTAATGCTTTTATTACCATTTAGAAAGTTTTAACAAATTAGAAAAAAAAATAGTGTGCTTGCTTCAGCTAAAGATACCTTGAGAAAAATAAACAGTGACTATGAATTGGGTGGTGCAGAATTCCAAGGATTTATTAGGCACAGTCCCTTCTCAAGATGAACTCACATGTAAATATTTATTTCAGGTCCAGCGGGAACTTAAATGCAACAGATGGCTCTTAGGAAGGGTAAGGAGTTGTAAATTCCTTGGAGAACCATGAGGAGCCAAGGCTGGTTTAACATGATACCAGGAAAACAAGGAATCCATTGAACAGGAAATGAAATTGAACATTCTGATAGAATTTTGAGAAACTCACATATTATTGCATTTTATTCATGAAAACATAGAGTAAATTTTCTTATCTTTGATTCCCTCTTCCTTGTCCATTCAAAGCATTTTTTTTCAGCTTTCAACTAATTTCATCAGTGCTCTAGAATCTCACGATTTTAGAAACTGCTGTGTCTACCTAATTGTATTTTATTGCAAAATATTCCCTTATGTGGAAAGTAGTTTTGTAGGATTATTAAAATGTGAAAGGTTTTCTAGGTTGTTACAATAATTTCATGACTAGAGTCTAAAATGCACCTGGGATTGTCATATATCAAGAATGCTTGTACCAATGGTTAAATGGAATAGATGTGCTGCTCAAATAAAGTATCCCTGCCAGCAGCACTACCTCATTTGATTGTGTTTTCATTTTATAGAATATTGCAAGCTTCTGAATTGGGTACAAAATGACAAATTGTTCCATGACTACTTTTTATCTACAAGACAAGGGAGTGGAACAAAATTATTTCTAAGTTCCCTTCCATTTTAAAAATACTATGATTCTACCTTTCTCCTCACAACATGACAGTAATGGCTGCCCAATGTTATAGCAGCATTTCAAGAATGCTTTTTAATGACCATCAACTGCCAACTATCATTTTCCGTGTCACTGGCCCAGAAAAAGGCTTGAGGTCCATTTGGAATTTATAGAAAAGCAAGGCTTCAGAGGCACAGAATAAAGTGAAGTTACATTTCCTGTGTTGCTTCAAAAATGCGTTTGTATCAAATAGCTAGAGAAAGCATTTCTTAATAGAGACTCAATATTTTGGCCTAACCACACAACTCTTCATTATCCTTTCAAACAGAAGTGATTAATTAGAGTAAGGATAACCAATGTTTCGCGCCAATTCTCAGAAAGTAAAACGCATCTCAAAATATTCCTAAGCGGTTATCTTGGCTGGGCAAAGATGGAGCATGAGTGTTTTTTCAGAGGTGGCAGATGAACAACACTTTCTTCCTCTGCAAGTTATCCATTTTCCCTAGAGTATTTTCTAGAAAGGAGAATGCTTTGAGAGACTAAAACAGAGGAGAAATAAAAGGTAGGAAAATGAAAAGCCATTAGATAGCATCTGAACACGGCACCTCAAAGATTCCATGAAAGGATATGAACAAGCAATGGTACTGTGAGCCCAGGAAGCACTCTGCCCATGCCCAAGTAACCACACAGAGAGTAGCCACAATCTCCTTCTTTTCCACATACCAGACAGCAGCCTCTTGAAGCAACACCTGAAGGGTGAGAGGCAATATAATGTCAGAATAATTTGGGGGGGGGGGGGTAAGGACATTAAGACTGTGTTTCTAAATAAGTCATTATCACTTTGGAAAGTCCAGAGATCCCTTGGAAGAGAATTGTCCAGATGTTCTGCCTGGGAATTTGGGTAGGAATTTGGAGATAAGCAGTTTTATGGTTTGGATATGAAGTGTTGAAAGCTTGGTCTCCACTGCATCTATATTCCAAGGTAGAGCTTTTTGGAAGTGATTGGATTAGGAGGAATCTGACTTCCTCAGAGGATTAACTATTGATAGCTGAATGGATTCATGGGAGGTGGTGGGAATTGTAGATAGTGGGATAGGGTTGGAGGAAGTTAGTCCCTGGGTGTATGGTTTAGACAAGGTGGGCCCCAAAAGCTATGTGTGAGACAAGGCAAGAAGGTTTGGAGGAGAAATGATTGGGCCATAGCATTAAACTAATCAGTGAATTAATCCCCGATGGAATTTACTGAGTGGTAATTAGTGACAGGTGAAATGTGGCTAGAGGAAGTAATTCACTTCGGGGGGGGGGGGGGGTGGCTATGGGGTTATATATTTGTGTCTGGCAAGTGGAGATGACTCTCTCTGTTTCCTGACCACCATATAAGCCACTTCCCTATGCCACACTCTTCCACCATGATGTTCTACTTTACCTGGAGCTCCGAGGAATGAAGCCAGCCTTCTGTGGACTGAGACCTCTGAAACCATGAGCCCCCAAATGAACTTTTCCTCCTCTAAAATTGTTCTGATCAGGTCCTTTAGTCACAGCAACAAATAAAGCTGGGGATGTGCCCTGGAAAGCCTGTCCCCTTTCTGTCTTTCCTGGCTGCCGTGAGATGAACTGCTTTCCCCAGGATGTTCTACCTCACCTTACCGCAGGCCCAGAGCAAGGTCAACCATGAACTGAAACTTCCAAAACAGTGAGTCAAAATAAACATCCTCCCTTAGGTTGTTTTTTTTTTTTTTTTCCGGGTATTTGTCACAGCAAAAAAAGCTAATTTACAAAGGAAAGTGGATTTGGATGCCAGTGTCAGTATGATCACATTCTTACCTGAGAGATAACAAGGGCAAAATGTTTGTACTAGCAGGTGAATGAATTTCAAAAGTAATTGAGATCACCTCCGTGGTGATGCTGATAACGTCTATGTTAGTAAATAAGATTAAATTAGAGGCTAAACTGAAATTCTTATTACAGAGTGAATTAAAGTTACATATGAAATTTTAAAGTAGAGATATAGAAAGATTATTACTTATGTGCCAATGTAATTAGTATACTTTAAGGAAAAGTTATTCCCAACTAATAACTATGAAGCCCGGGCAAATCAATTCATCACTCTGGCCTTAGACTTTTAATTGCAAATTAGGGGGATAAATAATGTGATCCATAAGCCTTTTAAAAATTCTAATAGTCTACTATTCTCTGACTCTGTCAACTACTTGTAAGGAAATATATATATATATATATATATATATATATATATATATATATATATATCATATAAATAATATTCATAAATAGTTGTATCAAAGAGGTTTGGTAATTTGATTGTTGGGGGCTTAAATTATTTGATGACTTTTTATCTTTAATGTTTTACATAGCAGTTTTTTTTTATCAACAGCCCTATTGCAGTTCATAAATTCCTATTACAGTTTGTCTGACTTTCTGAGCTATTAAAAAAGGATATGAATCAAAAGATATCAATCAAAACTCTTAGCTACAGACATATTAGAAATCAGTACGTTAACATTCTGGGTTTTGTCTTTAATTTTAATTGGTGCCTCCATATGAACCTATTGAAGTATGAGAAATTTCCTATGTTTACCCTATTATACTTCCTACCATGACCTTTTTATTGTAGTCCAGATTAAGATGAAACAAAGTGTTCGCCTTCTCTCTGCCAACCAACTAAAAGAGGCCACTAACCCAAGCACTGGGCTCTTCCAGGAATCACAGGCCCCAGAGTGGATTCAGATGATCTTTCTCTGTTTTGTCACTCATTCAATACAAATCACTTCAATAGACTTATTGTTCCTTGCCTATGCTGGTTTATGTAGCAATCAAGCATATTGAGTCACACTGAAAATGAAATCTTAATTTGCTTCACTAACAGAACTCATTTTGTTTCCTTCAAGCTCTGTCTTTGATTATTACCTTATGACACAGGAAGAGCAGTGATAAAGCACTGTAATTGATGATAGCCCCATGATATCGGTTACACCTGCTATAAAGTAATTAGTTATTCAACTATAATAACTGCTTATTAAAAGGAAATGCCATAAATACCAGAAAAATCTGTAAGCCAATTTAGCTACTTATGAAAGCTATGGTCCGTTAAGCTACCAAAAGCAAAGATCTCTGAGTGTGTATATGTGTGACCAGCAGTACATTCCTGTGCTATTTTTTTTTAATGCCCTGTGTTGCAGTACCTCCAGTTCAGTTATTAGTGAACAGGTGTCCTCGTTATACAAAAAGTATAAATGGCCATAAACAACTCTCCTGAGAGTAGAGAAACCAAAGACTCCATTCTCATGGAGAATCATTCCACATCATGGAGGTGATCTTTGAGCTCCAGCCTGAGCAGAAAGGGCTTTTCTGCTGTGCATAATGCCTGTCTGGGGAATCAACTTGACTTTGGAGACATCCTTAGGCATTAAATTTTGTCTAGAATGAATAAGCTGAAGGTTCATACTGGAGGCATCCTCTGGCTGACTCTGCTGATGTTTGCTTTACTAGCTGCAGGCAAAGAGTTCAATAAACATGGGAGGGATGATTCTGTAGTTAGCTACAGTACTCGTGGAGGGAGAACAATGGATCTTCATAAATAAGCAATGTAGCAGACAAACATTTTGTCTCCAGGTTTCAAAGGAAATTGGCTTCTAAAAGGAGAAAAGGAAAACCTACTTTTGAAAAATTTTTGGACCATCTAGAAAGAGATTTAATCACAAACAAGAGACAGTATAAAAGGGATGCAAGAAAACTCTCTTTTCTTTCTGTCTTCATTTTCTGAAGACACATCACCTGCCAAGCTCACTTACACTATGGTTCCCATATTTTCTAATTGTTTTCTGTTTATGATTTTAATAATAATATTGCAAGTTCCACTAGAACTTGATGCACTTGATAGAAGACCTTGATGAAAGCTTATTACACAGGTGCGTGCACACACACACACACACAATTTCACTGATTGGCCATTCATCTCTTTAGCCTGAGCATCACTTGATAATATTTTAACAAAATCTATACAACATTTGTGCATCGCTGGCCATTCAAATATGTAATATGCTCATTAGATGATAATGTAAACACTCAACTGCAGACCATCTGTTCCTTCGTAAACATTCTGAGGTTGATTTTTATAATTTGTCTTTACGGAAGAGACTAGGTGGAATCGCTGATGTAGTCAAGCACACAGTATTTCCACCCTGAAATTCTTTATGAAAATTCTGTGGGAGACTTGAAATTCCAACAAAAGTAGACCTTTTTATTTCCTTCATTAATAAAACTTCTTCAGTATATTCACAGGAGATGAATAGATGAGGGACCCTACTTGATTTACTTGGTAGAGGGACAGAGATTTTGCCCTGTTCAGTTGAAAAACAGGAGGAACAGAGTAAGCTTTCGGGTAAATAATTTGGATTAAAACTTTATGCTTTCTAAATAAATTTGGCCTTCTAGAATTGATAATCATAAGTTTGTAATTTATCATGTGTTGATACAATGGGAAAATTGAGGCTTTGACCCCTCATTTTTTAAACAATTAACTAGATGCCCTTTTGGAGAGGCACCTTTAACCAGCATTTGCAAATATACCCCAAACCTTGGTACCCCCGAAATCCAGCAACACCACTAGGGTGAGAGAGGCAGACAGAATCCATGGGTGATCTTAAAAGGGCTCATTAAAACACTGAAATGATAGGCTGAATTTTTTTCTACTTTTACATGTATTAGGTTTTCTATTTGCAAACAACAGAAACTAATACTGGTGAACTCATGTAGGAAAGGAAAATTCCTAGACTATTGGATAATTCACTGAATTTACTGGAAAGATGGAGATCCCAGATATCAGTTACAAAACCAAGAAAATCTAGGGACCCAATACAATACCACAAACCACACCACAGCAAGAGGCTGGTTAAGATCCCACCGCTGGCTGACACAGTCTTTTACCACTGAAAATATGGCTATTGTGAGCCTGGAATGCTGAATGCTGCTACCACTGATGGCTCCAGAATAAATCTAGGCTGACCCTGTTACCTTGCAAAGACAACTGTGTTCAAAGTCCTGAGATGAAGCAAAAGGTTTCAACTGGTTACGATTAAGCCGTGTGCTGGCATTCCATCTGTGCAGGCTCACAGAGGGCAGATGCCCCTTTCCAGATTCTAGATTTCATGCTGGTAGTGGGGCTTAACCACCATGAAAACTTGCACAATAGCCAAGTCCTCCACAGAAGACAGAGGGCAGCTTGTGGGGGTGGGGATATATACATATATACATATGTGTTATGTGTATGTGTGTGTATACACATGCATGAAATTTGATATAAGTAATATAGCAATATAAATGTAATTATATATACATATTTTTTAGGGAACTGCTTTTTACTAGGAAGATAGTTCACAACTTTTATCAGACTCCTATCAATGTCAGTTACCAGCCAGGCTAAGAACTACACAGACCTTTTTACTTCCAGAGGGAACCAGAGAACCAAGGAGATTAAGAGGTCACATACACGCTGCCACTCGTTAGCAAAATCAACACAAGGGCTGGAACAGAAGGACATAGGAAGGTGAAGCTGTTTTTTGCTTTAACAAATTTCACCTCACTTCTAGGCTTTCCATTTGAAATGTATGTTTCATTTTGTATTTCCCCAAAACTTTTCAATTTATGAAAAGTAGCAAATTCCTTTGCTGGTCTTCAGATATGGAAAACTTACTGATAAGACACAGAAAAGATCTTGATCTTGTGAAAAGAAAAAACGAGATTATTAAAAACTGGGTGTCATTACTTGGTGGCAAGTTGCTCTTCTTCTCATGACCTCTTTCAAAAGACAGATAACATTAATCATATCCACTCATCATTAGTGCTGAAGAAAACAATTAGGTTTCTGGGGGGTCTATATGGTTATTATGAAATATTCTATTTTCAGATCAATACTCAAGTAAATGAGCCCCAAGAAAATTTGCTAGCAGATTCATTTTTAGAGGATGGCTAATAGGGACTAGTAGAGCTGTGCTCTACTATTAAGCAACATGCCCTGCCTTATTTATTTATTTATTTATTTATTTATTTATTTATTTATTTATTTATTTATTTTGGCACAGTGTCACACTAAGTTGCTCAAGCTAGCTTCCATCTTGAGATCTTCTTGCCTGAGCTTCCTGAGTAGCTGGGAACACAGGTGTGCACCACAGCACCCACCTTCTAACAGATTCTCTATCATTTGCTTTGTAGAATTTCTTTGCTTCCCTTTTTAACTTTTTTCTTTCCTTCTTTACTTGACAAACATGACTGCACACATGAATTTGAGTTTGAAGTGATAAAGAGCATTAATTTATTTAGTAGCAGGATGCAGCTCAGAATGAAACTATGACCTAGAGATCGAGATTTCAGGGAAAGTTAGATGAACTGAATTTTGAGAGATGACATCAGTTCTTGCAGTGAGTAGCTTTACGGGTGGCTTACTGGGGGAAGGAGACAGAGTCACAATTCACAAAAATCTGGAACTTTTTTGAACTTTTAAACCTGTGCAACAACAGAGAGGTTTAATCAAGAGATGACATTGGGTTTTCTTCCAGAATTGGCATAGTGACCACACGAAGGTGGAGGGATAAAGAAGTCAATGGTATTGGTGAGAATTCCACTAAATGTCTAGCTAAGGAAGCCTCACCTGGAGGGGAAGCCCTAAGAAGCCTAGCCCATTGAGAGAAGTGAAAAGAAATGAAGATCCAGAAGGGTGAGTGGCAAGAGCCTATACCAGGTAAGGTAGACAGAGAACAGCTTGACCAGGTGGTCAGCCATTCATTAATGGCTAACCCAAATGCTGAATGGAGCTACATTGGTATGACCACTTGATTCTGGAAGAGGAATTCTCCAGCACCATCACTGAGCTTCAGAGAACACTGGAACTCCCAGCTATTTAGTGATACCTCCTTTGTAGCCTGTTGGTCCAGCAGCTGGCCACTGGCATCAAATCTGAACACTGTTTTTGCTAGCTCTGGGTCACGTAAACCCTAGATGAATCATATGCACCCCAGAATCTAGAGTCCAAATCTTCAAATAGTTTTAAATCAAAAGTTTAGCCTCAGGGGACATAAGGTTAACTGAAAGTCAGCTTTGCAAAATCCATATAACAGAATGAATAAAATAAAATGAGAGGCAAGAAAATACCAGTCACTGGGAAAAAGAATTTATGTTCTCTATGATACATAGCCCAGATGCCAAAATGAAAAACAAAGACTTGACCAAAAAAAAATTTATTTTCTTTGAAGAAAAGTTTTTAGCAGCCATGATGCTTGGTCCTGGTTCCCAGTTTTGCAATCCTATTTAAAAAAAAAAAAAAATTAGTAAGGCTGTGGGAGAATTGATGGGGAATTTCCAAATAGCTTCCTCCTTTTTCTTTTCTTTTTTTTTTTTTTGAATGCTTGGGATTTAACCCAGGGGCACTTTCACTGAGCTACACCCCTCAGCCCTTTTTATTTTTTAATTTGAGACAGGGTCTCACTAAATTGCTGAGGTTGACCTCCAACTTGCAATCCTCCTCCCCCCATCCTCCTGAGTTGCAAGGATTACAGGAGCGTGTCATTGGGCCTGGCTCCAAATAGCATTCTTAATATAATTGTTAAGGCCCAGTAGAGATGGTGAGCAAAGAAGGAGGAAAGGAGTGAGGAGGGAAGGTGGGCAGACAGGCCAGGAAGAGAGGAAGGGAGGGAGGAAGTAAGTCCCATTCACCAAGAATATACCTGGAAGTTCTCTCAGCAACAGTCATTTGAAATATAATTGGTCAGGGTAAAGCCATGCAGGGAGCCACAGTCAGGTTCTCCTAAAACCTTACCTCAGGGCTTATCTAATTAACTTAATATTTCCTTTAATTATGACCACCCCCATTAAAAGGTATTCAGTTTTTGGACAGTGGGATGATAAATGATTATTATTTTGTCCATATGTGTAATACCAACTGAAGAGCTGCCATGCTTAAGTTCTTCATATGCACAGTTCATAAGTTCAAAAGTAAATTTTCCTCCTCTCCCACCCATCCAAACCTCAGGCCTTTACCCAGCAAGCATTAGACAGGAGCAAAAAAGCATAAAGGCAGCAGGAGCTCTAGAATACTCTAATGTGGAGCAGAATCTTTGGAAGGGAGACCTGCACCTGGACTTGTGTACCACTTGTCTGCCCTTTCACTCCGGTGACACATGTGTCAAGTAGCTTCTGTCAGGGACCCTACAGGAGCTCTGATGGATCAAGGAAGTCATGCTTTTGCTTTCTGATGAAGTACACATGCCTATGCAGGTGCATGTACACACACATGCACACACAGGCACACAGGCACATACATTGCTTTTCTTTTTAAAACAAAAAGGAGATACATAGAAAAGTGAACCTGTTTCTAGAGAAATGTTCACAAACTTAAAATGAAGAACAAGTCAGAAAATGGTTAAGAACAAGAAGGGATTTTAAATGGAAAATTAGAAGATGAAACAACTTATATGGTAGTATTTTTTGTTTGGTTGGTTTGTTTTTTTTTCACTAATTTAGTGATATGATTAATGAATATACAGTTGTCTGTGGATATAATCACATTTTTGTTTTTATATTTAGTCTACAGTTTAGAACTCTATTTTATTTGAATTTCTGAGTTCTCATAACCCTAGTAAGTTATTTCATACTACTTCCTGTGCAGATAAATGAGAAGCAGAATATTATTAAATAGGTCAACATTGTTGCCTGCTAATTAGTTTCAAAGGAGTTTGCTAATGATAAAAGACAAGGTTCCATCTCATTAATGAACTGAGAGCATACTATGAAACTGATCATATAAAAATTACAGTGTGATACATGCCACAGTAGAAGTATGTAACATGTACTCAAAAGAGAAAATGGTTTTTAATTCTGTCTGCAAGGGCATCAGGTCAGGTTTGGCAGACTGAGATATGAGAGCTGGGTAATATAGATGGTGAAGGGCATGGTGAAATCCAGACTAAGGAAGACTATATTCATAAAGTTGTACAGTGGAGACCCCAGGTGTGGTACCCATGGAGGATCTTTACATCTAGAGTGGACATCCATCAAGAAGCACCTACAAGGCTATAGCCACTACAGCAAATTATTACAACTTACTATTTTTTAGCTGTAGGCCAAATATCAGCCCTCGTGTTGATATATGATAGAAGAAAAATATTTTGTGCTCATTATAGTTCCATTTTCAAAAGAAAACACAACTGAATTTGATTTAAAAAGAAGGACATGGAGGTTAAATTTTCATTTTCTGACCAAGAAGCAAGAGTACCATGTATATACAGAGAAAGATGGGAATTTTAAAAAATTTCTATAACAAAGTACAAGAATAACTAGACTAAAAACTGTGTTCTCCATTCATTAGGTTCAAGAGACAAAAATATATATAACATATATTTTTCAATCTATATTTCGGTGTTATATAATTTAATGGCATTCCGTGAAAAGCTCAGATTTTCTTCAGATTAGTCTCAGAAAGTCTTCCTTGAATCAAAAGAAACAAACCCAATTACTTGGTATGTCATATCAAATTTAACCAACTCAGTACATAATGTTTTCTAGGTTTTTCGCAAACTCCAATATTCTAGAAATGTGTCTGGAATGCTTAAATATATCCTTACTTCAACAAGGTCTTGTCTAGATTCATAAATAAATTATGAATGCCCCCCATGATCACTTTATTTGTTTAGAATTACTTTGCGTGATCGATATTTCTATAGCATAATTATATAGTATAGATGAATTGCAAACATATTTGCATGTGGGGGAGATACTGATTTCCATCTCTTCAGAATTATCTACCAGCTTCTTTGACTCCAGTTGTTTTCTCATACAAATGTTTGCTTTTCCTGAACTCAACTGAACCATGAAATATAGCCTATATTTGAGGTGTTTTTTGAATTATAAGTAAACAGTGTATCAAACCCTCTGACTATGGCTTTTATTGAAAATCCTAACTTGTTTGTTGAAAGCATGACTGAATTATACTCTTGAGCAATTAAATGTTTGCTTTTTCCTGCCTATCCCTCTGGAAGGATAAGTTTTCTGAATATCTTACAAACAAGTAGTGTACCAGTGCGGATGGAAGCATAACAAATATCATAGACTCACTGACCAAAAGGTATGAGTTCTATTACTGAGCTGACTAAACACAAGAGACATTACCTTAAGCAAAATTTTTACTTTGAGTCGTAGCTATGTAATTGGTTCAATATTAAGTATGACTTTCTTCCAAAATTAACCTTTACAATTTCACAAAAAGCAGGATTCCATAGGTAATGAAGAGCTTTTTTCTGCCTATTCTCCACATAGTCAAAAAAATCTTCATAATTTAAAAAAAGGAAAATTCCATGAATAATCAAATCTATTAAGATATAAACTATGTGTGAGAGAATCTGAGATATTCATCCCTTAGTCAAAGTCCTTTGAAAATGAACTTTTTTCTACTTGGTTTGCAAAATATTAGTTCTATTATTAAGATCAACTCATTTGCTACTTTAATCCAGTCATGGATATATTTCCCACCAAAAAAAAAGTGAGTTTCTAGCTGGGTACAGTGGCACACACCTATAATCCCAGCAGCTCAAGAGTCTGAGGTATGAGGATCGCCAGTTCAGAGCCAGCATCAGCAAAAGCAAGGTGCTAAGCAATTCACTGAGACCCTGTCTCTAAATAAAATATAAAATAGGGCTGGAGATGTGGCTCAGTAATTGAGTGCCTCTGAGTTCAGTCTACACACACACACACACACACACACACACAAATGGGTTTCTACTGATTCTGCCCATCAGAAAAACTCAAATCAAAGATTCTATAGGGCTCTATAGAAAAAAAAAGATGAAAAAAACTGGTAGCATTGGGAAATGAATGGTGTGTGGTAGCATCTTTTGAAATACAATGTCACCTACAAACTAACAAATTACCACATTACTTGACTTTGATTAAGTTTTAAGTGCCACTAGCCAACTTATATCCAGCATTATATAATTCCTGAAATTTTGTACCCATTCAAGTAAGCATATATTCTTTATAGGACTAGCTTTTTAAAAAGGTAACCAAATTCAGCTGAAATCAACTATTTTTATCTAAAAACAAAAATTAAGTGGGCTTTTTGTCTATGTTCTGAAGACTCAATATGGGAAACAATTTTGCAGTTTATTCAAGCTAAAGCACGTTTTCCTAAAGGCTTAATCATTATTCTGTCATTTCCAGGGATTGCTAATATCTCTGAGCTTTATCCAAGGGCTATAGTTGCATTTACAAGCTTAGTTTTAAATTTTCATAGGCATGGCTAACATACTGGATTTCAGAATTCTCTCTGGGTCCTCAGTATTTTGGATCTCTGAACCTTTGCAGAATCTTGACAAATACCTTGATTAGAAGTCTTACCTTCTTTTTGTGATTCTCTGCCCCTTCATTTGCATGTATCATAAGCTAATTTGTAATATCATTAACTACCTGTATTTGCTTCTAGACGTTTTTTTTCCTTACAAAACCAAGCTGGTGCAATGGTCTAGCACACAGCCTGGCATCTAACAGAAACTCATTAAATTACTTTGTCAATTCAGTCAGCATCTTTGGTGTAAATTATTTATCATAGTTATCTTTCATTTTATGAAATGCCAGTAATCCTAAAAAATACCTTTTCTAAAGTATTTCTATAAAACAGCATTTTTCTCCATTGAAAAAGTCAAATCTTTCACTAAGATAAAATCTAAAATTGATTTTGTTGAAATTTTTCAGACACATCAACTCACTCCATCTCGAGTGCTATATTCCAAATGTTCTGCCTCTGTTTCAAAATTCATGGTCTAAACAATATTATCAACTCCAAGAAACTTTCCTTTGCCCACACCTTCCTCTAAAATCTTATTCCATTTAGAGTAAGAAATTTGGGATAATAACTTATAAAAATTGTCTGCTCCATATGACACAGTATTTTGTTTTGTTTTCTGGTACTGGGAATTTAACCCAGGGCCTAACACACTGCTTTGCCACTGAGCTAATCCCCAGCCCTACACAATATTTTCATAAATGATAATTATTTAATATATATTAATGGGTGGATTGGCTGTGAAATCATGACTTCCACAGAGGGAAGCCAATATGCCAGATTCTTCCAGAAGATGCAACTATATCAAGATAAATTCTGAGCAAATGCAACAATTTTAATTATTACCTGATATAATGGTAGTCTACTTTGTTCATTCTGCCTTTCTCCAAAGCAATATTCATATGTCTATATTTGAAAATAGGTGCTAGTCCTAAAGCCGACTGTGAGTTCCTGTTCTTTAGAGTCTAAACTCAGGTAAGAGAAGCAGTTTCAGCTCATTTAATGACTCCTGCCAACTGTCTTGTTGCCTACAGAGCTGTGAAGAGCAGGGTTGTAAAAACTACACCAAGATTCTGCAGGAAATGTCACCATAATCAATGAGGAATATCTGCCAAGAGAGGTGCACCTATCTCTCTTGTGCATGATCCAGCTTGGGTCATTCACAACTCGTATAAGAGATGGTAATACATCAGTGTAGATTTCTCCATGGAGCAACTGCTGTGCTCCAACTGACTCATTTGAAAGTCCAAGACCAGAGTTAAAAATACAGGGAATCTCTGAGGTTTAGAGAAATCACAAATTTAATCTCAGGCAAATGAAAAATCAAAACCAGAATTTTAATCTGGTCCTTTTCAAGATGCAACTATTTAACACATCTTTCAAAGATTAAAAAAAAAAAAGCAAATTTTCTCAATACCAAAGGTCAAAAGCTTTACAAAGATGAAACAATTATAATTTTCTAAAGCAGCCTTTCAGTTTTCTCTATGAGGTTTTTGTTTTGTTTTGTTTTGTTTTGTTTTCTCTGAGTCAGATACATCAAGAAACTTTGAAAAGGTTAGAAAGGCAACAGAATGGAAATGGAAGAATTTCATTCTATTGAATTCTTGTTTCAGAATAATAAGTCCAGTGTTACGGAACATCTCAGCTCAGATTCTATCAAGCCAATGGATAAGAATATGCTTCATGAAATCAGAGTAAACAGCAGAATGAGATATTTATGTCGCCTTCCTCCAAATTATGAAATATGCTCAAAATTTAACTAGACATTATATACATATGTTTTTAACATTTAAAATTTCTAAATTTCAAAATATTACCATGACCTCACAATTGAGAAAAATGTATTATTTTAACCATGATTGCTCTGTTGGAGCTGGGAAGCATTAGTTGAAAGTACCTAAGCAAATTTGCTTAATATAGCACTACCAAAGTAGTAAAAGTAACCCTTTGTGTTTTCATCCAAAGATTTTAAAGAACTCGGAAAACATCAATTCAGTAATTTTTACAAATCCCTCCAATTTAGATTAAGATAAATCTACCCTAATGTGACCTCTTTTCCCCATTGCACATTTTCACTCATAAGAAGAAAACAAAAAGAGGCTAATTTCAGCCCACACATTGCAAATATTGACAGCCTAGACCTTTACACTCTGGCTGGGAAAATAAGCCAAAGGTCTTAAGGAAGAAGTCTGGCAATTTTCAGATGCAGGAGATGCACTGGAGAAGTGGAGAGAAAATGACAGTGAGTAGTTTTCTAAAGCATCATTTGTTTTGTTCCCTAAGAAAGTACTGAACTGATGATCTAAGAGAGACTGACAAATGGTTGTGTTGCTCAAATCTCAATGAATTCTTTCTCTGGGCTAATAGTCCGGGTGGGAGGTAGAAACTTTTCTTCAATAAGACAGTGGGTAGTTTCAGAAAGTCAGCCTTTGCCCACCAAGGGGGGTGCTGTATTCTTATCTGTTTCTATATAGCAGGTTCCTACAGTTTATCAAAAATCAGAGAATTAACCCCAGCAGCTGGTGAATCTGATGTGACCATTAATTTAGGGATAATCTATATAAGTGGCATGAGAACACGTTCAAGGAAATACAGTGGCCTGATTGTGTTTACTGTATTGGAGGAAGATTCACAAAGGCCAATCAGAGTCCAACTATGGAGAGCCACACCCAAAAGGATCAGGATTTGACACTTCCACTGTGTGCTCACCTCTCAGTCTCCCAAATCAGAAGCTGGTTCAGATTAACCACATGTGAAAGCTTGTGACTTTAAGGAAAATAAATTGAGATAAAGGTAGTAGAACCACCATTATCCAATGAGTAGTTCACTGAGAGTTACATGATACATACTTGCACAAATTCATCCACATAAAACAAAGTACAAAGAATCAGACAACTAGCATTTAGGCTATTTATTTCTCTATTTATTTTCTTAAAAGTGCTCTTTAAATCCTTGGTTTGGAGTAGACTAGAAAATAACCTTGCCTAGATTTAAATTCATTTCATGCTTTGTCTCATTTAATTTCTCTGCCACTTCCTTTACTAAGGTAGTTGTATAACTTCCTGCATCCCATTCCAGGGTAGTTTAATAATAGACAGCTTTTGTACCAGCCAACCCCGCCCCCTTGCCTTTAAGCTTTGAAAGGTTATTGTAGAGAATTCCTAACCAATCTAAGCTTTTCTAAATGTTCAGACTCCTTAATCACAAGCCACTAGCTCATGATTCTTTTTTCCCAATAGCACTATCAGAATCCATTCCATGGTGGATACATAAGGGGAAGAGTTTCCCCCCAGTGCCTTCTGCATTTGTCTTCTCTCCCTGAAAGATGCTACAGTATTCTAGACTTTAGAAATAAAGGGAAAACCTTCAGGTTGAGGTTTACCTGAAAGAATCTCCCCCACTGTTCAAAAAAGTTTTACGTCTGCAAAACATGTATTAAAATTAAATCCTCTTGTGGCACCAATAAAAGTTGAATAGATCTATCTTTTCTTCCCTTAAATTTTGTTCCACGTAAGTTTTACGGAACATATCATCCCTGATTTATCTTTCTGTGTATTGCCTTATATTAAAACAGTAGATTTACAGAATGAATTTAAGTTTGCGTATGAATCTATTTCAAAAACCAATGCTTGAGATGTGTTTTTTACTTTACACATTGACCATTTTATATATGTTGATATATTGCTGACTTTTGTATTAATGCTTTATCTCTTTGTGTTTATGTGTCCACTTTTGTGCTATCTCCTTTGTTAGAGGCTACCAAACAAGAAGTATTTAGGTATTCGTAGTTAATACCTGAAACAAACAAAAAAATGAAGTACTGAAAAAATTACTTAGAAATGAAGAAGTTTACTACCTGTAAATTAGATTTGGTAGTAGTCAAACTCCTGGTGCTGGGAGCAGGGTGAAATTGTCCACCTCAATTGTTCACCTCAAGGGGTACTATGTCACTTAATAGTAAGTATTCAAAAAAGTGTCTTTAATTTGTTATGTATTTTCAAATTCAAAGAGTGTTTGCACTGCCTTCTTGTTTCACCACATCATTATCATGCCATATCAGTAAGTCTTACTGCTTTTGCATTTGCAATTACTATTTGCCCCAAAGATCTCTCAGCTTTTTCCCTCATTTTAATCAAAGTTTATTCTCTTATATCTCTTCTTTCCTAGAGAAGCTACCCTAACCCATCTGAGATATTGCTGTTAGCTTTGCTATAGATAATCCCTCTGACATCAGGTCCCTGTGGTAACAACTGCCTGAGTTCCTTTTCAGGAACTTAGAGACTACCCTTAGCTATCTCTCAAACTTCTTGAAACCACCCTCCTACCATTTGGACGTGTGCAGGTATCCCAGCAATGAAGTTTTGACATCAAGGGATGAAACCTCCACCCTCAGATCATGCCTTAATACCACCAATTTTCTCAACATGTGTCCTATGAACAGCCAGGAAGTTTGATCATGCTTGTGAGGGCCTCCTTACCTCCAAACACCTTTTCTCACACTTCGGATCACCTGCTGCTTTATCCCACAAATAAAACCTAAACCACATCTTGAGGGGAGTAGATTTGAAACCTTTTTTTTTTTCCCAGACAAAAGGAAAATATTCCTCAAAGATAGATTTCTTTTTATGAATGTTAATTATATGTGGGTGTATATAGTTAATTATATTTTTACAAATTTACACCCACACACAACCTATTGGTTCTGTTTCTATGGAGAACCTTGACTAACACACTCCTCTTAGCCAAATACCCCTTATCATTTTTAATGAATGCTTTTCCAGACTCTTCTTAACTTGGATTCAAAATAATTTCTGTGTGGCGCATGCCTGTAATCCCAGCAGCTCGGGAGGCTGAGGCAGGACATCACAAGTTCAAAACCAGCCTCAGCAAAAGCGAGGCACTAAGCAACTCTTTGAGAACCTGTCTCTAAATAAAATACAAAATAAGGCTGGGGATGTGGCTCAGTGGTTGAGTGCCCCTGAGTTCAATCCTCAGTACCAAAATAATAATAATAATTTCTGCATCCAGACCAAACCAAGGTCAACTTGTTCCATTAACATAAAGAGCCAACAAAAAAACTGAAGCATTCATGTTTGGGGGCCACAGCCTCTGAAGTTAATATATTATGTACCAATCAGGTTTATTTATAAAGAGGGCTGAGGATAAGGAAGGAGAATAGGAAAAGAAAAGTAACTAGAGAGATTTTCACAAACAGTTTAAATCACCCACTTCAAATTTCAGGCACAGGGAGATTACTTGCCTGCTTTGGAGAGAAGACTCTCATATTGATCATGTAGCAAAAATCCTATCTACTAAAGGAAGTAATGCCAAACAAGTAATATTATGGAACATATTTGATAAATGTGTGTCTCCTAGCAATTTTACATTGTGAAATGAGATTGAAATGCACAGGAAATGGGATTAATAGCCCCGCTTCAAACGTGGCATCTTGAAAAATGGCTGATGACCATATCAAGTATGACTGCAATTCTTAATAAGCAGCCTTCCATAGAAAACACTTGTAATTTTTTTTTATTAACTATGGCTAGTTGATGGCACTGGGCTCTTTTATTATGGTGGTTGTTGTCATCATTTGCATTTTATTATCAAACATTATAGATTGGAAAAACTGCTTAGGAATCTCATGTGGGAGACATTCTGTGATTTCAAATGTAACTACAAAACATTTATGAGCCCACTCTTTCTTGAAGAAACCTAGGTAATAAACTTAGTAATCTCACTAGACTGATATAAATTATTTCTCCCTAGCGTCAAGCTTCGTAAGAACCTCTATTTCTTTTTTGTCTGTAAAAATATCTACATCGAGAATTATGATGAAAACTAAACTGTGTGTTGCATATAAGGAACACAGTATCATGTTTAGCACTTATGTATGCAACAAATGGTAGCTATTATTATTATGACTCCCACCTACCTGTGAGTTCTGTCAGTGCTGGTGATTGACAGAACTCTGCAGATGCCGCCGCAGTCTGGCTGGGCACAAAATAACCGAGCCACCACAAAGCCTTGTAGATTCAAACAGCAACTCTTTATTCCCGAACTCTCACCGACACTCTACTCGCACTTCCCGTGAATCACACTGCCTCCACCTGGCTCCGCGCACCACTTCTCCCAGAACCCCGCGAGAACTCAAAAGGAACTCCAAAGGAGCGGGGCGCCTGAGGCAGCAGGATACGCCCCAATCCCAGCAGGATCCGCCCTAATCCTGGAGCCGCCCTATTCCCAGCAGGATCCACCCTAAACCCGGGGCCACCCTAATCCCTGAGCAGGGTCACCTTTCAACCCAAAAATGCCATGCGTCATTCCTAGTTGGCTATGGCTCTCAGCATGCAGCTTTTATAAGATTGACACCCCCCACTTGGGCCTGTTCTGGACATTAGAGCTGCATTTAATTCTGGGAATGGCTGTTCTTCCACGTGAGTCATAAATTTGTGTCTGTTCATCTTACTTTGTCCTGGACTCTCCACAGAACTTCAGTTCTCACTGTTCCCCTACATTCCAACGCACCTGAACTTCTCACTAACCATCAAACATGCTCCAGGATTTTCCCAGCTGTTATCATTTGTCTCACTGTCATAGATACATACCTAACTAAACATCATACACCCCAAATAATTCTCTGTCAAAAGTCTGTTCTTTCTTTGAACCCAAATCAAAGGCTACCTCCCCCATGAAGCTGGTGTGCTCCATTCTTTTAAATAGCTGCAAGATGACTTTGCCCCTACTCTCCGTCTTTGTTAAAGTTTACTAACATACATCAAAAGCTCTTTGAAGACAGGAGTTTTGTCCCATACATCTTTCGATCCCCACTATCATTTGGCATAACATTTTATTTACATGAAGTACCAAATATTTGTTGAATTCAAATTCCAGGAATAAGACAAGATTTTACAATCAGGATATTGTCTTATATCATCCAACTTGGACTTCAATTCATAGCATCTGGTTCACAGTTGGTGATTATTAATGTTAAATAACATTAGCAATTGTCTCTAAGTAGAAGGTCTCATTCACCAAGTACTGGTCACCATAACTTAAAATATTTTATTTCTGACATGCCATGCTATATATTTTTTTCTTAACAAAATTAATATTTTAAAGCTACCTATTTCATAGCCTGAATTTCTGTTGCAGCTCTATGTGAACTTCAACTATGTTAAATCTCATTCAGTTCCCAGTTCTCCTACCTTTATTATCTTTCCTTCTGCTACTCTCATAAAGTCAAATGAATTGATTTATCATTGGAAAAATAATTGTCCATGGATGAAAAAGAAATAGGAAGAGAATTCCAACAGTACATTTTCCTCTTTGACTCAGCTTCAGGTAGAGAATTTACTGTATGTGGACTCAATAACTTGGAAAATCTGATTATGAGTAGTTCTGGAACTTTTATCAGTCTCTGAGTCACTTAGCCCACAAATTGTCTCTTCAAATTTAACATCTGACAAAACCTTTGAGACAATAACAAGGATGTTTTTACCAACCTCCCAATAGGTAAGCATAGTGTCTTCTTCACATGAGCAAAGCCCCTTGGTTGATAAGAGTGTCACCCTAGAGTCATTCCTTTTCCATTCTCCTTTAACTCTTTAACTCTGAATTCTTCAAAGAAGCAGTCTCCATTGGGAACAATACCTTTCTAAATAAACTCTCTAACTATGCTAAACTTCCACTTAATAAAAAAGATGAGCAAGCCTCCGGTGTGGAAGTTTTAGGTAAACAACAGAAGACAGGAAGAATATATTAGGATTGTTTTGTTTGCATTAGACTTATTTTTATAATAGCCATCCTATATTTAAGGATTGGGGTTTTCCATTCAAATTTCTAAAATATATTTGTTTAAGTAAAAATAATTAAAGGAAATCATTAAGTGCAGAGGAAAACATTAAGTACATGGGGGGGGGAGATTTAAGATAAATATCATGGATATTATTCACTATGACTATAAATGACCAAAGTGTGGGTAAGACTTTTCTAAAGGCTGTTCCACATGGTATCTGGAGGAACCTTAGGGGAAAAAAATAAAGTCTTAGGATTTAGAAATAGTGAATGTGCTTTAAAAACAGAATTCTACCACACACTGTGGCTAATCCGAGCTACTCAGGAAGCTGAGGCAGGAGGATTGCAAGTTTGCCAGTCTGGTTAACTTAGTCTGAAAATAAAAAGGTCTGGGGAATGTAGCTGAGTGGTACATAATCCCTAGGTACCATAAACCAAAAGCACAAGATTCCTGATTCTTCTCCAGAATGGTTTCTTCTTTTCTAAAACTCTTGCTATTTCCGTTTTCATAGTAGCATATTGTTATTTCAAGTCTCAACTATATCTAGACTCCCATGAAAGAAATTATGAAACAATTTTCAACTCATCCTAAAATCCCTATGTTGATTGTGTTGTTTTGTATATATCTTTTTATGCATTAGATTACAAGTTCCTTAAAGGTAGAGACCACATATTATACTTCAAAAATATCTGGTTTTGTGGGTATATTCATAGGTGCTGATTGATTTCAACTATGCTTACAACTATTCAGGTAAAAATATATGTAGCCATATCAAAGTGATGTAATTTCATTCAACAACTAGCTATTACATGACATGACACAAGACACTGAGAATGGAGTTCAGTCCTCACAGGTCTAAACCTGAACATAAGCTGTATCATTCAGAAGCTAGAATGGGCTGGAAAGATACACCAGCCAAATTTATAATAAAAAAAATTGAAGTCTAAGTAAGTTAAGATTGCAGATCATAGTTCCTGAAATGATCCTAATCTTTTAGAAATAGAAGAGAAAATAATTCACAGTTCAAACTATTTCTTCACTATAGGGTTATTTATTCAATAAATATTTATTGAATACTTGCTGAACGAACCAGGCATTCAAACTAATTACATGAATTCTGCCTATAAGCTGCTTAAAGTCCACAGGCTAATACATGCTACTATTAGGTAACACCATGAACAGAATGCTCAAAAGACTTTTAGAGTTGTTTTAATAACAGAAAGCCATATGAAATGTCAAAGTGAGTCAAGTCTTCTGATACAAATCCCTTATCTTGAGAAAAGCTGGTATGATTCTCCCAGAAGGTGTCTATAAACTTTCTTCGAAAGGTCTGCCAATAACCCAAACACTATGCCAATTCAGGGTATTTATGTTTCTGAAATTTCAAGCAGCAAAATAGTTCTTTGTGTGTGGTGTACTTATTTCAAGAGGTAGCAAATTTAAACAACCTCCTGCCTCTGAAGTTGGGTCTGCTATTATCTGTCTTTTTAATGTTGACAGGAACCATCTAAACATTAACATTATTTCTACTCAAAAACGAATTGATATTCAGTTCAGTTATTCTCATGCCTCTTTTATCACCATCACTCAACGGTTCATCAGACGTTACTTTCAATCTGTCTTTCTGAACACCTTTTCTGATCTACACCATCTAGAACTAATGTATTCATGATTATGATGTCGATATTTGTATATAGGAGATTTATATGTGATATGTAAGCTGTGCCTTTCTATTTTCAAATCTAGTTAGTTGTATATCTGAATGATCTGTTATGTGCATGTTAGTGTGCATGCATATTAGAGAAAAACCTTAACTAGAGTTTTGAAAAGTTTTTTTATTAACATAAACTCAACAACTTGGAAAAATGATGAGTCTAAGTAGGAGAATAAAATCATAGAATTATTTATCGATATTTTCTCTTTCTAGTTTAAACAAAATTCCAACAGATTATTGTATGTATTGTATTACTTACATCTAAAATTTTATACTTTAAGATTATTTGTCAGTATCTGCCAATTTTTAAAAGTGAAGTCCTAAAGATGGTTTCCCTGGTGGATACCAAGAAATACTTAAAGAATTAATATCAATACTTATCAAACTCTTCCAAAAGGAAAAAAGGAAAGAATACTTCCTAAATCAGTCTATAAGGCCAGAATTGCAGACATCAGTACTAGAGAAAAGTATCTCTCTCTCTCTCTCTCTCTCTCACACACACACACACACACACACACACACACACTACAGAGAAATATCCCTGATGAATATAGGTAGATGCAGGAATCCAGAGCCTAACACTAGTAAACTGAATCCACTAGTGTTTCAAAGAATTATACATCATGAACCAGTGGGAATTATTCTAGGAAAAAAGGGTTGGTTCAACATACAAAAAATCAATTACCATAATACCTCACATTAATAAAGGGAAAAATAGACATGGTAATCTCAGCTGATACAGAAACAGCTTTTGAAAAAAACTAAATCCTTTCCATGATAAAAAAAAAATACATCATAAAATAGGAATCAAAGGAAACTTCCTCAAAAAGGATAATGAGCATTTATGAAAAACCCACAGCTAACATCATAGTCAGTAGTAAAAGACTGAAAGCTTTTCCTCTAAGATTAATAACAAGATAAAAGTACTGCTTTCACCACATCTCTAGCACTGTACTGGAAGTTCTAGCCGAGACAATTAGGCAAGAAAAATAAATAAAAGACAAACAAATAGAAAGCAACAACTAAAACTGTTCAAAGAAGATGTCATATATGTATAAAAATTAAAGAAAATACAACCTATTAGAGCTAATAATTTTAACAAAGTTGCAGAATATAAGATCAACACACAGAATAAGTTGTTTTTATAAACTAGTAATGAATAATTCAAAGTAAAACTAAGAAAACCATTTCATTTACAATAGCATAAAATATAGTAAAATATTTATAAATAAATTTAACCAAGGAGGTGTAAGACTATGCTGAAGGCTACAAAACATTACTTAAAGAATTAAAGATATAAATAGTGATAAGACAACCCCTGCTCATGGATTGGAAGATTTAATGTCATTAATATGACATATTCCCCAAAAGATCTACAGATCTAATTCCTGTCAAAATCCCAATAGCCTTTTTGGCAGACATGGGAAAGCTGATTCTAATATTCATATGGAATAGCAAGGGACCATGAAGAGTCAAATAATACTGCAAACTAAAATAAAGTAGTAGGAGTAGCCCATTGAAAAACCTACAACAGTAGTTTGCAGGAATCAAACAGTACTGGCATAAGGATAGATATTTTATGGGATAAAATAAAGTTACAAGAAATAAACAGTCACATATATTGTCAAGAAATTTTAATAAGGGCACAGAAAATCCTCAATGAGGAAACAATGTGTCCTCAACAATAATTCCGAAACTGGATATACATAAGCAAAAATATGAAGCTGGATCCTTACTGCACACCATATATACAAAATAACTCAAAGCGTATCAAATAAATAAATATAAGAAAAAAACTCTAAAAGAGAAGAAAATATAGGAATAAATAGTGATGACCTTGGATTTGACAATGGATTTTTGGATATGACACTAAAAGTATAAGCAACAAAAGAAAAGACAAAACTTCATCAGAATTAAAACTTTCGTGTGTTAAAAGACAATAACAAGAAAGTGGAAAGACAACCTACAGAGAAAATACTTGCAAATCATGTATCTGATTAGGTTTCATATTCTGTGTATGTGTGCATTATTTATATATACAAATATATATGTATATATGTATATAAAAATCACAATTCAACAGCAAAAAAACAAACAAACTGATTTAAAAATGGGAAAATAACTTGAATACACATTTATCCAAAGAGGATATATAAATGGACAACAAGCACAAGAAAAGCTATTCAAAATTATTAGTCTTTAAGGAAATGCAAATAAGAACTACCATGAGATACTACTTTATACCCACTAGAATAACTAGAACAAAAAAAATCTAAAATAACAGGTATTGGCAAAAATGTTGAGAAATTGGAACCCTGTTTATTACTAATATGTAAAATGATGCAACCACTGTGAAAAATGCTTTGGCTTTATCAAAAAAATTAAACATAGAATTATCATAATACTTATACCTTTCATTCCTATGTAAATACCTCAAAAGAATTGGAAACAAGCATTCAAGTGCTTGTACATTAATGTCTAAGTGACTTAAATATCCATTTTATTTATCCATTTGTCTTTTGAATAAAACACACATTTTCATCAATAGACAAATGGATAAATAAAATGTCATGCATTTGGAATATTATTCAACTATAAAAAGGAATGAAGTACTAAAACATGCTAATACATGGAGGAATCCTGAAAACATTATGTGAAGTGAAATGAACCAGACAAATATTACATGATTATTTATATGAAATAGGTAAATCCATAGGGACAGAAACACGGATTAGTGATCACTAGGTCTATGAAGTAAGGGAACAGAGAAGGCATGCATTCAATGGATACAAGGTCTCCTTTGGGCTGATGAAAATGTTTTAGAACTACATAGAAGCTATGGTGGCATTTAATACATTGCAGATGTATTAAACTGTACACATTACAATTATTAATTTTATATAATGTGGATTGTAACTCAATTTTTAAATCTGCTCTTGAGAATTTTTAATTTAATTTTTATTTTTTCATATTTTTATTAGTGCATTATAATTATACATAATAGTGATATTTTTGTTATATATTCACACATGCACACAATATAATGAAATATGGTTTTCATTAATTTAAATTCAGTTGCATATCAAAAAACTCTCAATTTCTAAAAATGCTCCACAATCGTTTATCCAAACTCTGCTTCTCCTATGTCTTTGTTGATTTTTCTGTTTCTTGTCTTACTTTTATTTAATTTTTAAGTCAAGATGCACCAGGTAGTGAGTTGACCAAACCCAAAGTGATCTTCTAGGAGACAGGTAACAAAATAGGGCTACCAATCTGAGCTATGCTTTAAAACCCCATCATTTGACTATTTACTCATCTAATAGCTTTGCATACTATTCTAATTTTACCAATTAAATCCCAGTTTATGTGAATAAAAGCACAGTACCTTTTACTTCTCTTAGGTTTCCTTATCCTACTCTAGACATACAGCAGGTATTTTAAAATCTGTTTTGTTTGATAACCTAACTTGCTTCTATTTTTAAAATAGCTAAATTTAAACTGGAACCTCTCAGATCCATGGAAAAAGTTTTGGCATGATTTTTAAACTTTTGTTCAGAAAAATTTTAAAAATAGGAATAGATCTACATTACTGTGACCTGAATTTGCCAGAACTCTTACTTAGACAATGGAAATTTTTAAGGTCATTTCTCATATACAGTATTACTAAAGAATTATTGACTTAGATATTTAACCTTTAAAATCATGCCCTTCAGAAGCTCTAAAATCACTTAAGCAAAACTAGAGACACCCTTTATGTAATCAGCAGATTTATTTACACATTCACCTTCTTAATTCTTCAACAAGTTTTGAAACACTAAACTTGACAGTTTTTGAAAAGGCACCTTGTTTCAACATAAAACTATGAGAACACCCATAACGTGACTGTTTCCTTTCAAAAGAAGGAATGCAGGGGAATTTTTTTTTCTGTTTAAACAAATGCTATTGTTTTATTGCCAATTTTTCTTTAAAGGTACCCATTAATGAATCCAGCAAACTTTTTAGGTATTTTTAATCAGTGAACAACACTGTCAGAACTTGTTACAAATTCTTATGCCCTATGCAAAAGCTCCTTCATCTCTAGTCATTCTTTGAACCTGACAATTTATTTTCAGAAAATTGCTTTCATGTTGTGTAGTTCATTATGTCATGATAGAATTTTCTTAAAACAGAAAAATAAAGTTTCTTCAGCTTCATTTTATTAAATTGGTGATAGATTCACCCTACATCATCTCAGTACTTTTCCAACTTTGAAGTGTGTACGTCTGTTAAATGGCACATTAAATATTAACTCTTCTCAGTTGTGAACACTTGGAAATAGTATATTCCTCTTACAGCCCTCATACAAAAGAGATTCTTCCCAGAAACTAATCATTCTGAAGTTTATTTAAACACTAACAAATGACATTCCATTCATTTGGGACATTGTAGTACGTTTGTACCATTTTGGCTTTCAAAAGTTTTAGCTCAGTTACTTGAAACATATTATCCAAAAATGTTTGATTTTTTTAATGCTCAATTAATTTGTTATTGTAAGAAACATAAAACTAAAATGTGACCTGAAAGTCACCAAATAGAAATTTAAACTGCTAGGTGTGCAAACTAGAATCTAATAAAACTGTTATATACGTGTATCCCCCCAAATATTACCTATTCCTTCAGCCTGTGTACATATATTTTCTATTTTTTGCTGCTTTGGCTTATAATCATCACCTACGGTATAATCATGGTTTAAATAAAAACAAAATTGAGAGTCTGAAACTAATATTTCAACAAAATGCTTGATGCCCTTTCTCATTTTTTCAAAACAGAAAACTAGAAAATGAGTTTGACAAATTAGAATTTAGGTAATTCATTGCCATTCACTTAGCCCCCAAATACTTAGGTGGTACATTCTTTCCATGTAATCAATTTATATTAACTGTTCTGGGGAATATAAATAAAGTAGAAGATGTGGTCTCTGCCTCAACCGTGCCAGTTGTAAAATTATTTTCCCTTCTATAAACACTGGTTTGAGGTTGATACTAATGAATGATGGAAAAAGAAGTAATCTTGTTCCTATATACAAATACTGCATAGATATTTTCAGCAAGTACACCATAATTTAAAAAGATGAAAATACTAACAATCATCAAAATTGTATGAAAATTACCCCACCTAATCTTGGCTCCACAAGACGTCAACCTTCCCTAGCATATGTAGCCATCTCCACTTTGGGGAGGCCATTAACCTTCCCAATAGAAGTAAATTTCCACATTGCATACTGCTTAAAAGACTTTACCTTGAGTGTTATAGCCTAGCAGTCCTTCAATGCCAGGTAAATAACATACCATCAATCAACACGAGTGATAAAAGTCAAGTATGAAAAGGCGCTAAGACACGCTGCATTTATAAGAAGCTGAGCAACCATTCATCACTTGTCTTTGACAGATGTAGCAACTAGTAGCAACAACATCAAACTGAGGGGTGGAGGAAGAAGAGAAAGAACTTCAAAATAAGCAATATGAATCTTTGCACATGAAATTGATTTTTTACTATAAATTATAAAAGACAGGAGAGCACACAATCAGCAAAAAAAAAAAAAAAACAGAGACTATCTCTTAAATTTTTTTATCTCATCATATCTGTAAATTTTACTTGAATTCTGTTTAGGTCGGCTTTTCGTTGCTGTGACAAATATCTGAGGAAAACAACTTAGAGGAGGAAAGATTTGTTTTGGCTCACAGCTTCAGAGGTCTCTGTCCATGGTTGGCTGGTTCCATTGCTTTGGACCTGAGGTGACCAGAAAAACATGGGGGGAGGGGATGGCAGAAGAAAGCTGCTGAGCTCATGGCCACCAGGAAGTAGAGAGAGAGAGAGACCAGAAGATAGGTTCAGGGACAAAATATACCCCTCAAATAGTGATCTGCTTCCTCCAACCTGTGCTATCACCTATAGTTTCTTCCAACTTCTAGTAATCCATTCAGGTACCAATGGAATAATTCACTCATGAGGTCAGAGCTCTCATGGTGAAGTCACTTCCCAGAAGCCCCACCTCTGAACACCACAGCATTAGGGACAAGGCCTTCAACACATGAGACTTTGGGGGGTCATTCCAGATCCAAACCATAACAATTTCTAATGTAGTTTGCCAATGATTCTGGTAACAACCTATGTCAGAATTAGAAAATCTCAGATTTTCTAATCTCAGAAACCTCATTCTAACTCTAGCAAACGCTGATAAGGTATTGCTGGGAGCCCTTAGCCAAGTAGGTATGACAATTTCCTTGCCAGCGTACCCCATGTTGCTTAGTGGAAGGACTCGTGGAAATAGGACATTTTGCAGTGACATTGAATGTAGGTGACCTTGCTCAAGGACCAGGGCGGATTAGGGTGTTCCCGGTTTAGGATAATCGGGTTTAGGGCGTTCCCAGTTTAGGTTCCAGGTTTAAGGTTTAAGATTATTCCTGCTGGGAATAGGGCGTATCCTGCTGCCTGAGTTCCCTTTGAGTTCTCACGGGATTCAGACAGTATATTTTGGGAGACAGAAGCCCAGTGGATGTGGATTTGGGCAGAGAACGTGGATTTCCCCAGAACGTGATTGTAGACGGCTGGTGTGAGTTCGGGAATAAAGAGTTGCTGTTTGAATCTACAAGCTGTGTGGTGGCTCATGATTGTGTGCCCAGCCAGACTGCAGCATTTGTGCCCAGCCAGACTGCGGCAAGGTATCATTACACAAACCATGGTTAGAGTGTGGTCATTATAGACAAAGTTTGTATTGCCAAGCATATATTTTAAATAATACAGGAAAAGTAATTGTCAGCAATCCAGTTTATGAAGTTTGAATTAGAAAAGAACTAGAAATATTCATTCCTTTTAGACACCAAAGAAGCAGCATTAGATTATCAGCATTTCAAGGTATAAATCTGTGTTTAAAAAAAAAATTCAAAGCAGTTAAATAGAATATGACTCCCTCTGTATTTGTTGTGCTTACCTTTCAAATTCACTAAAAGAACATGACTGAGAAATTTCTTGTAATTTATGTGAGGGCAAAAAAATAAGGCAACCACCATTCAATTCTCACAAAGTCTATTTCCCTTCTAAATGCTTGATATATATTCATGTTTTCTCCATTACTTAAACACTTGGACTATGGGGTTCACCATAAATTAGAAAACTTGAAGATGAGCCTTTTTTAAGAACAGTATCAAAGACATTCATATAGCAAATTCTATATTTCTGCTGAGAATGTTGACTTAGTACCAAACACCTAGAGTTCCTACCTGCAAAGACAGAACATGCCACAGATGTAGATGCTAAAGGAGACGTTTGAACTTGAGCCAGGAGAGAAAATAGAGCCAGGGAACAAAAGACGAACTCTTGATCCAAAAGGCCTAGTGCCAATTACTCTTTAACAGCACAAATGAGACAGTTCATATATAAACACATTCATGAACACAAAAAGCTAAAAGGAATTTTTGCTTCCAGGGTTTGGGATAGTATGGAATAAAGACGGAGATGAAGAAGGAAATTTATAGAGAAGAAAACTAAACCTCCTTCTTTACAAAAAATCTGCCAATGTCTTCAGTTAAAAAAAAAAGTAGATAACATGCTATGGACAAATCACTGCAACAGGAAGTATTTACAGATTTATATATATATATAAATTCAACAGAAGTCCCACTAACGCTTATATGAGATGCAAAGCCTACAATCTTCGAATGAGTACATGCGTTCAGTCATGAGTCATTCAAGGTCAAAGTCAAAGACTAATTTAAATTAATAGATTTGTAGTAATGTTTCATACTTTGAAGATTAAGCACATTGTGACATTCCCAAGTACTAGTTTTTATTTAAATCAGAACAAAATGGTCTTTAACACAATTATTTCACAAGCTACTCATGAGCCTAATTGCTATTGTGCTAAAAGGTGTGACTATGCCAAGGGCTGAGAACTGGGCCCATACTTTCCAGGACTAAAAGCTATTGCTACCCACTTCTCAACATTTCTTTTGTGCTGTGTCTTAAATGAAAATGTGAGGATATGGGGCGGGGGAGAACTTGTCCTAGTCATTTTATTCAAATTTATTTGGTGTAAGCCAGAACTGTGAAATTAATACAAACAATTCTGCTTTCATTACTCTTACAAAATTCTGGGGAAAATCAATGAAATGGATTATTTTCTACCATGAAGTTGTTTTTTGTTTTGTTTTGTCTCTCTCTCTATTTTTTTCTCTTATAAAATGTGCCAAGAAGAAAACAAACAATCATTTCATCTCCTAAGGAGGACAAATGTAAATTTTCATTTATGTAACTTGAGTTGTATAATTTTGGGCTAAAGAATACAATCCATTCATGGAAACGTTTTACCATCCATCAGATTCCCCATGCTCAGCACTATTGTTTGTTAGATGAATCTGTTTTGGGGGGCTGCTCTGTACACTGCGGAGTATTTATCAGCTTTCTGGCTTCTACCCATGACAGTCAGTGATATCCTTCTCCTGTTTGTGAAAATTGAAAATTGCCAAATGTCCTCTGGGGGACCAAATCATGCCAGTTTAGAACCATTGTTTCAAGGAAACTTTTTCAAAAGTCTTTACTTTTATACTGAATTCCTTAGGCTTATCACTTGATTCAAAACAGAAATTAGGTTATATAAGTAAAGAGGTAAAAGGGAAGAGCAAAGTAACGGGCATACGTTCACTTCATTGTCCCCAAATGGTCCATCTGCTCCTCCTACTCCTTCATCCCCAAAGACAAATGGAATTACCTGTAAGGTAAGATTCTATCTAAGATGGGATATCTAAGACAAAGCCTCTTGTCTCCGGCTTGTAAAAATTATTACTGAGGGATTGCCCCAAGAGGAACCTGAAAGAAAGGGAAGGAACAGAATAGAGAAAGGTAAAGAGCCAGACAGGATGTGGTTTTAGTTGTCATCTAGCTTTAGCCCGCCCTAGCTGAGCTCTGGAACATGAATATTGCACCACAGATTTTGACCTTTTAGAATATATCACTCCTGGAGACAAGGAGCTGGGCTTTCGTGTCTCCATGAGTCAGCCACTGGCTGCAAGCCATGAGGAAAGGCACTCTCACCTCCTGGGCAAGGCAGAACTCACGGCCAAGGGCTGATCTTCAAAATTTGTCTCTGCTGGCCCATAGCAGTCAACACAGCACTTGGAAGATGGAAGCTTGAATCCATACAGGAATCTGGGGCACCGACAGTGTCCACTACAGATGACTTTCTGTAACAGCAAACAAACATGCATTACTATAATAGAACTTTCCACAGGCCGAGGATTAGAGGGACAACCTGCTAGGTGTTCTTTACTACTGAACACCTCACTGGAATTAAAGAGTCACAGTTCATAATGTAAGATGTTGTCATGCTCTTATAAAGGAAAAATCATAGACAAAAAAAAAAAAAAATTCTGTGAAGATTTTTGAGAAAAGACAATTTGACTAGCTTATTGATTATAATAGTTTCTTATTACCATTTATCTAATTATATATTCTCTCTATCCTAAGTATAGGAATCCTTTGAAACTAAACAAGAACTTGTGGCAAATAATTTACAAGATGTTAACTATGAAAAAAGGTAATAAAAATACTACAAAATTGTTTTTTGCTATTAGATTTGATAACTGAAAATGAAAATTGAATTCCAAAGTTTGTTTTCTTTGTTGTTGTTGTTGTTGTTGTTGTTTTAATATTTTTAGTTGTAGATGGACACAATAGCTTTATTTTGTCTATTTATTTTTATGGGGTGCTGAGGATCGCATGCAGTGCCTCACACATGCTAGGCAAGTGCTCTATCACTGAACTACTATCCCAGCCCCCTTTTTTTTCTTTTCCTAACATTCTATAGAATTGTTTGGGGATTTTTTTGGTTTTGTTTGTTTCTTTGTTTTTCCCAAAAGCATTTGGAGAGAACAGCAGGTCTTAAATTGTGTCAGCTCAGGGCTCTTCCCCTTTAAATCTTAAAAATAATTGAAGACTACAAAAGCTTTGTTAATGGGGATTATATCTAACAATATTTACTGGGCTAGAAATTAATAGTGAGACTCCTTAAAATATTTCTTATTGTTTATATAAAACAACTATAATAACTCTGCATGTTAATATATATATATATATTCATTTAAATGAACATATTTTTTAAATATAAGAACAGTGACATTGTTTTACATGTTTGCAAATCTCTTTAGTATCTAGTTTATTAGAAGAGTTGAAGTGTTGTTTTGATTAAAATATATCAACAACATCATCCTCACACCGATATGTATGAAAAGGAAAAGAATGTTTTGATTGCTTTTTTCAGATAATTGTGGATATTTTTCTTTACTACACCAAAACTTGCCGATTAGTAGTTTTAAAGAATAGCTGCAGTGTGGAATTCTGAAACAATATTGATGGATTTTTTTTTTTTTTTTTTTGCATGCTCCCTTATACTAAAATCCATTGCTCTATCTTACAACTTGAATAGGTCGGTTTTTTCTTCTGGTGTGATTTTGCCGTATCATGCATTGACATGTGGAAAAGAGTGTTTGAGATATGTAGATCTTCCAAATATTGACACATTCCATTAATCAGTAGTCATAAGAAATTCACAAAAGTCTGTATTACAAAAAGTTCACAGGGCAGAAACTTGTTTCCAAAACTTCAATTTTTTTTTTCTGGCTAAAAGCAACAATAAAATTTGATGTCTTTCCTTGAGATCACAAGCTTTCTCTATTTTCAAGAAGATGTCTACCAAATATGCAAGTGTGAATAGCCCAATGTCTGAATACCACAATTTGTCCTCAAACAATTGCCTGAGGACTTTTCTTTAGGACACTTGCCATATTCAGTAAGTAGAAGGGCTTTGTTTGTACTTACCAATTCTTCCCATAGAAATATTTAAAAGAGGTGTACTAATTAACTGAGATTAATAAAATTAATACTGGTCACTGCTAATCAAGAATAGCCTTAAGTGAAATTAGGGGCTTGCTTTTGGGTTTTGTTTTGTTTTGCTTTGCTGTTTTGCCTTGTTTTAATGCACATGGATAGTGAAGACGACTACATTAACTACCACTAAGGTTTCATACTACTGCCTTGATCCAAGTTCAGGTGTCAGCAGTTTTACAGATCACTGCTTTTGCAGCATCAATATAAAATCATAGTATAAAGGCAAACAATGTTTTATTATTACTATAACAACTTGGTTTGACTTCACAGATCTAGTGAAAGCTACTTAGAAACCCTCAAAGGACCACAGATCACACTTTTAGAACTTCTGTGATAGATAAACCTTCAGCGACCTTCTCCTCTGATTGTCACTGTGCCCCAATACACTGGCTTTCTACCTAAGGAAAATTCCAACACGCAACTGGACAACAGAATTAAGAAAATTCGAGCTTGGTAACAGTTTGTCTTTGTCCAGCCGTCAGAACCAAAATCTCAAAGACGAGCTGCCTTCCAGACTTTTTTTTTTTTTTTAAATCTCAAATGAGTTAATGGAGAACTGATTTCAAATGGTACAGATCGAGGGATGAGGTAGGAAGAGAAAGGATGAGAAACAGAGTATTTGGAAGGGATATGCAGGAGGGGATATGCAGGAGGGATGGAGATATTGAAATCAGGACTATGTAAAGCTTTTTACTTAATATCTCAAATATTTGACTTAGTAAAAAAAAGTTAATCAATTAAATTACTTTTGTGGTCATATCCAACTCTAGTATTCTCGGATTACAAAAAGTGGAAACATTTATACAATTACCTTTTTTATAAGAAAGATCCATTCCAATTAAGATTTGAGTGCATAAGAGATAGATGAATATGGCAAAATCCTTTTGCATCCTTGTAGTCAAGCATAGGACATAATACTGCTATCTCCACAGGACAGAAAGGCTCCAAGGAAATGTCTTCATTTTACATTTAGGAATGATTAATCCCCCAAAAATTACTTGATACTCTATATACTGCCAATACAGTCTTTCCAGAAATGTTCATTAAATTTTAACTATGTATAGAAGGAAATAAACTATCTTGTATGGAATTTATCCTTATTAAAATACAGTGAGTTTCTCTTTGACCCAGTCTGAAGGCTTTCTATGCCCTAGTAAGTAGGTATTTGGGTTGATTTCCTTGCCAAATCCATACACAGTATTTCAGCTATCTTTGCTTCATTGCACACTGGAAAAAAGTGTGCAGAATCTTAGGTGAACTGTTATAGCAGGATTTGTAACATTTATGATGTGGATTATATTTTAAAGTGGTTCTACAGACAGCGTGTTGGGGGAATTACTGCAAAGCCAAGAAATAAGACTTATGAATCTACAGTCCATAAATTCTATGTAAAATTAAATTGAAGAATAAAAAGTTATAATAATGTAGTAAATGGTTTACAAATTGTACACAGAAAATATAATCAGTGAAGGAAAGCATTTTGTGTATTCAAGTATAAGCTGAAGTTGTAAAACTCAGAAATTATGCTTTCTGATATTAAAATAACCTCTTATATCTAAATGGCAATGTATTTAAGAACATAAAGAGATATTTTTCCTTAATACATGATGTTAAGTAGCACTCAACATTTTGTCCTTGAAATTCCTATATTTATCTGTCTTAGATATCCAGGCAAAGCTGATCTTGCTTTGTGATCTGTTTTTCAACCCTCCGGTCTCTCTGTTTAATATCAGGAAAGGGAGAGGGAAAGTTCTTCTTTCCATGATTTCAAATAAAATTTCAACTTTCTTAAATAGCGATGTATTTCAGAAAATTTTAAACTAGAATTGTTTTATTTCTTCATTTCTATTTGCAAAGGCAAATGAAGACTAGATGTCTCTGATATAACTTGTGAAACTACATATAGAACTTCATTTATATTTAGCTTATTAAAAATACATATATACTTAACATATTCATCAAAGTTTCAATTTTTACTTACACTTAGCAGCATTATTATTCTAAATTAGGTACTAGCAATCTCATTTGAATCTTTTGATATTGTGTGTCTTGGCAATCTCTCTGTAGAAAAAAAAAAAAAAACTTTCTCCTAACAGAACATTTCTTCAACTATTCTCTAAGGGTCTCACATTGAAATTGATTCAACAAGGACTATTACAAGTTTGTAGATAGATGGCTGATCATAATGGTCTCTGGAGCATTCTTCAAAAGAAGACCCAAACACAGTTCCTGAAAACTTCTCATTTTCCCAAGAGAGTGTACTTTGCTGGTTCCATGTGAATACAATTTAAAGAAAAGAATCTCTACTGAGTTAACCATAACATTATTAAAATAACTGAGTTAGTGGTTAAATAAATAGAAATCCCTTTTGTGAAGGATATTAATGGTTTATGTTATATCTCTGGGCTCTATATATGTTGGAAAGCTTGATAAAATAGTATTTCTTCTGGTAGATCAATATTTCCAGGGTGATATCTTGTCACAAGAAGGAAGTGCAGAAAAATATTATCTATCACTCTTCTTCCATATCATAAAAATCTAATAAATTGGGAAATTAGCAATTTCATCTTTTTATTTTCAAAATGCAATGTGACTAAATCACAATTTCTGCTTTATTGAGATCGTTTTCACCCTGTTATCAATACATGAAACAAAAGAACTTTCTTTATAAACAGTAAATTTAAGGTGAATTATTCCTATTCAAAGGGCCACTAAAGTGGAATCTCAAAAATAAAAGAAAGATATATGGTCCAAGCACAAGCTATTCACTGCTATTCCAAAGCAGAGTCCTAATTCATTTGGGGACATTAATTGGAATGATATAAACACCATGAGATAATATTCTGAAGGGCATCAACAGAATAACTAACTTGACCCCAATTATACAATATAATTAAATTAGAACACCATTTAATAAATCAAAATTAAAAAATTGTCTCAAGAAAATTAAAAGAGAAGGAAAAGAAGGTCACAACAAATGATCATTGAACAATGACAGGTTATAAAGGACACATCTTCGTGTTGAAAGTCAGAAGAATGAGCCCTCCACCTCAATAGAACCTGTAGAGCAACACAAAATCATATCACTCAATTTTTATCTGAAAAAAAAAAACTAGACAAACAGGAATCAGTTTATGTAGTTAATCTCATGTCTATTCTTTATGAATTTAAGAAATGTCTTAGGCAATTTAAACTAACACGATCTCTCCTGGTACTCTCATTCTGTGTATTTGAGCATTCTCCTGGATGAAGTCATTCATGACCATGTGCATTTCTTTGTTATGAATTTTTGGAGGAAGAGTTTCTCAACTGTATTAAAAAGTCCTATAGAAATGTGTCACAATAATTATTAAATAGTATTTCTTAGGAGTAGATTATTTTTTTCTTGATGTTTATGGCTACAGTAAAGTATATAGAAAACACATTTTGCCCCTGTATTCAAAATTTGGCCAACAATCACATAGGTGTTTCAATGTTCCTTACAAATGCCAATTTCTGTTAAAATGATAAGTGACAACACTTTTTACTGTTCTAGTATTTTTAGTTATACTTTTAATGCAAGTCTATTTTGGTTTCAGGCTATCAATTTCATTTTTTGTGTGAAGGACTATGAAATAAATAAATTAATAAATATATATATATATATATATATATATATATATTTGTGTGTGCACATGTGTGCTTATCCTATCATTAATGTATTCTGTAAGAATATTCTATTGTAAAGGTCTGGCGAAGCGTCGGAGGAAGAGACCACCAAGAGACTGACTCATGCAATTGCAGAAGGGGATTTATTTATTGGGGATCCATTCCAGCGTGCTGGGGCTCTGTGCTCACTCAAGAAGGGAGAGCAGCCCAGAGCCCAGAGCAGGGGCTGAGCACTGCTTAAGTACACTTCTTGGGGAGGGCGGGGACTTTACATACATCACAGTCTCCTTTAACAAATCATCATACATCGCGGGAAAATCAAACAACAATTCCTAAACATGATTAGTTCATTCATTGGCGGGAACAGGTCGGGCGGGGGTGATTGTTTACTCCTAAGCGGGGTACACATTCAAACTGATTGGTTTAGGCCCTGCGATGCCTATGTGCAAGATCGCACAGGGCCCTAGGCTATTAATCAACTAAATGGCCAGTAGGGCGTTGTCTTAACTGCCTCAGGAATTTCAGGTTCTGGGTGTAACTCAGGCTTTGCAGTTTAGAAGCAGCTTAGAAACTTTACCCTTTCACTATAAAATAAGGAATAAAGTATAAATAGTAGAAAAAAAGAGTCAAAAATTTCATCATTTTAGACATTATTTGTCTAGATATTCAATCCAAGAAAAGACATCTTATACAAACTATTAGGATTCATCAATATGATTATATACCCAATATGAGATAAAAATCATGTTTTCCAACAATACAGTAACTTTAATAAGAAAACAAAGTGCTAAGAGCCACAGCCAAGTAATATGATGCATGGCATTTTTGGTTGAAAGGTGACTCCAGCAAGCCATTGAGATGAGATGATCATGTTAAGATCTGCATTCATATGGATATTGGACTCCTGCTGTCCACCTAGTCCTGCTACGGGACTCCTGGAGAGTTCCCATTGGTTGGGGAAGTACGGTAGGAGGGAATTCCAGAGGAGGGACTTCCTGTTGGGTTCCGGGAGAACGCCGCGTGGGTCAGTTGGCAATCTTCCTGGGAGCATACGGGGCATTGGAGGCAGTTTCAAAAATAAAGTTTGTTCCTGCTTGAGTGGCTCGTGATTTTGTGCCCAGCCAGACTGCGGCAACAAAGAAATTTTATTCACAAAAGCAACAAAATCAACCAGAAAATGACAAATAATTTTAATGAGGAGAATAAAAGTTTTAATTTTTACGTAGTGAAAAATAGAAATGGGTAAAAATGTCTTGACTGACAAAACTTAATATTATATGAAACTCAATTTTTCTACTTAAATTGTAAGTTCTATGAAAACTTTAACTCCACACAAGATTTTCTTAAGTGGACTGGCAAGTTATACTTAGATTTATTTGAAAGAGAAAAACAAATATAGTGAAAGAATATTGACAATAAACACCATGAATGAGGACATGACCTACCTCATATCAATACAAAGTTCTGAGAATTAAACAATAGATATATCAAAATCCCCTGGAGAGAGACCAACAATAAACCAGATGTACATATGGTTTTGGATTAGATAGATAGATAGATAGATAGATAGATAGATAGATAGATAGATGTCAAATGAGTAGGAAAAAGTCTGTACTCACTGTATGAATTAAAACTGTCCATTTGCAAAACAAAGAATGTCACTAATTCACATCATACCCACAAAAAGACCTAAGTGTTTTAAAAGTTAGATGAACTCCTTCTAGACACCTGTACAACATAATGTCCATAGTTAACAACAGGGTATTGTGCACTTCAAAAATGCTTAAGAGAAAGATCTCACATTAAGTGTTCTTACTATAAAAATAAGGATGAGGAACACAAGGAAACTTGGGAAATGTTGTGTGTGTCTGTTAACTTGGTCATGATGATGATATCACAGATATTTTATTATGCCCAAATTCATCAAATGATGCAGATCACATATATGCATTTCTTTATATATAAGACCTTAATAAGCCTACTTTAAAAATTAAGGCATATATGAATAATGACACCATTCAAAAGTTTTAAGTAACAAACAAAAGATCAGCAAAAAATTTTTGAAATAAACATAATAGACAAAAAAATATTAAAAAATAAAAGCTTCTGCAAAAAAATAACCCAATAACTAAGCATTGTTACGCAAAAAAATACCTCAATGGAGCAGCATAGTAAAAATACAAAGTGAAACTGTATAAAAAGAAGTAAACTCTACCATAAACAATGTTTAGCCTTGGTAATAATCAGAAATGCAAGTTAAAACAATGAGATGTAGTTAGATTTTTTTTTAACTCTTCAACTTGACAAAACTTGAAGATTTATAATATCTGATGATACTGGGAGTTAAAAGCAAAAACTCTTATAATAGCAGTTGGCTCAAATAGAATTTGGAACATTAACTTAAAAGGCTAATTTAAGAATATCTATCAAAATTAAGAATATGTCATCTCTTTATCTCAATAATTCCACTTCTAGGAATTTATCTAACAGAAATACTTGTATGGGTGCTCAACCAAGGTCTGGGCAACACCAAGACACACAATGAAGCACTGTTTGTGATTACAAAAATTGAGAACAGCATAGTTTACCCATTTTCAAAAGAGGTTTTATTAAACTGTTGATCTTTCCACACAGTGCAATATTTATAGACATCATTGAGAGAATCTCCTTATATGAAAAGATCACTATGATTTACTGTATTATAGACAATGGTGTAAAATAGATGAGGCAAACCCACACATCCAAAGTCATTTGATCTTTGACAAAGGTGCCAAAAATATACATGGGAGAAAAGACAGCCTTTTTAACAAATTATGCTAGGGATACACATGGTTCAAGATTCTAGCCCAGTGACTGAAATGTTTCATCTGACTTTCTGATGGTGTAAAGAAAAAGTGAGTTAAACTTTTAGTACTTTCTTGAGGGCCCCGAAATGATATCTTCTTTATGTTAGAAATAGCATACTTTCTATGGATGAAATATTCCCTTTCTGTTAAAAGGAAAATAGAAACATGACTGGGATATGACTATCTAATTTATTTAATAAGCACGTCTTGGTTTTTGTTTTCAGAGTGGTACATTATCTGTAGAGTCTGTGGTATCCCCTTTTTGTTCAAAGGAATAATAATAAAGGTAGAAATTTATATTAATATTGAAGGATAGCAAGAACAAGTAATAAAATTCCAGAACTATGAGTGACTTTAGAGATACCTTCAACACTTCCCTTTTAGAGATGAAAACTATATCTTGAAGGGATGAAGTAACTTGCCCAAAGTTATATAGCTATCTATGGACCAGTCAAGAACTAAGCCCAGATGTTCTGAATTAATACTGAGTCTTGTTTCTGACGTATAAAGATACGTCTCCATGTCCAATGTAGCTTGTGGTACAAAGAATCAACATGAAGAACTCAGTTTTTCAAGTGCAGAAAAGAAAGATGTATGGTTTTACATATTTTTAAGCATAAATTAAAGGTTCTGAGAGAACAATCCTAAATTCTGAGGGCACCCACCACCACTTTCTTGCAGAGATGGTGGGGCCCCTTAGCCCCACCCCACCTGGTGATCTTCTGAGACAGAATGCAGAATTGAGGGTAACACACTATTAGACTTCATTTGTTCTCCATCCAAATCTATGGCCAAATTCGAGAGCAGGCAAAGAGTACAGAATCAATGATGCTGCATTCAGTTGCACTGATGTGGTGGTAGCAGATGGAGGAGCATGATGGGTGGAGGAGTCCCAATGGTGGACAGCCAGAGGAAAAGGTTTGACAATGAGACACAACTCACCGGCACACAGAGTTTGGAAAACAACATACAAGCTGAAATCTATGCATCTTTAGTGGAAAGATTTTAGTTGAAATGCTGTGTCATGGTCTGCAGTGGTTTTATAAGGCTTATGTATGTGACACACACCCATAGCAAAGGTGATAGGACCATAGCAGCAAGCAAATAGTTACACACACAATCCGTCTCAGAAGCTGAGATAAGAACATCATTTCTCATATTTTGCCTTTCCCAGCTCTACCAAAACTGTTAAAAAGCGAGCTAGCATGAACATAGGCATAATCAGAAATGTATTCTAGGCCACATGTTCATTCATTCATTCTTTATCCAACAAAGAGATAACATCAACCAACCATATGGCAGGTATTGGGTAAGAACTGGGAATATAGGATAAGTGAGTCTTTGCATGGTTTATGTAAGGTCTAGAAGGGAATGCAGAAAATCAAGCATGCAAGAATAGATGTGTGCAAAGCATCAATATGAGAAAGTATGTAATATATGTGTATGTATATATGTAAATATACAGAGTAGTTGGGTTTTTATTTATTAATTTTTGCAGGGGGGATGGAGTGGGAGAAGTAAAAGAGTTGTGGTGAAGAGGAGAATAATAAGAAAATTTTTGAACAAAATAGAGAGTAAACACAAAAGCCTGGAAGCTTGAAAAAATAATGGCATAGTCAAAAATGATAAATAGTATTGCAATATAATGCTTTAGAAATATTTCGAAATCAGTGACAATAATCATGCAACTGAACTTTGTAGGCAATATGCAAAATTTACAACCTTAGCGCTCAATTAGTATATTTAAAGAATGCTTCCATATTCTTCTTGGAAAAACTGGGTCATCCTAGAGCAGTCAAAAGAGGTTTGACCTAGCTTCATAAGTGTGCACATGAACACACACACACTCACACATACACACACACATGCATTATGTTAGAACCAATAAGGTATATGTTAGAACCAATTCTAGGCCTAACATCTGTTCAGGATAACCTCAGATTCCATAGTCAACTAGATTCATACCAAACCCAGCTGAAAAAATTGTAGCCAAGACCCCCAGATCAGTCAAAAATGAACAATATCCAAGAAATAAATATTTATGAACAGTCTTTTGTACATAGGATTAGTTCTTTCCAAGGATTTGCAGGGGACAATGACAAATCAGACTTAGAATCTTGGAAATGAGTCAAAACTAGCAAGAGCCTCAAAGAGTCAAGAAATGAGACTGGGGAGAAAAAATGAGACTGATTCAAGTAGAATATTTACCCCCTGCCTTCTATTCCACACAGATATCTTCAAAATGAAATGTTCTACATATAATTCACTTACTTCCATGCTCCTGTTTGCCAGCTGAGCAACAAATAATGAAGGACTTACCATGTGCCAAGTCCACATGTTGCTAGCGAGGGGAATGAGAGAGTGCATGGTGGACCCAGTTCATCCCCTCTGAAACTTACAAACTGGAGGGGAAGACAATGAAGAAATTAAATGTATGATCAGCACAATGAAGAAAGACTGCAGGAACATGTATCCACAGAACCTGATCTGGTCATTTGGAAAAGGAAACAATCCTGGTTTCAATCAAAATCAAATTCCCCCCAAACATTTAATAGTATTAACACAAACAATGACCACACTATAGTTAGTTCTTTGTCTGTGCGTAATTCTCAGAAATTGGCTGTTTCCAATTTTCTTCTAAATGTCATCATTTTGCATAAAAATGCTGAAGGATGAGGATTTCTTTGTCTTGTCTTTTAGACTCTCCTATTCAAGAACGGAAGTCAGAAAATTCCTGTGATGCCATTTTGACCACCTAGTTTTGAAAATACCTTCCCTTGACTGATGAGAGTTCAGATGTGATACCAAAAATCTTCCAGGCCATCTATCTTCCTCGGTTCTTCTGAAAGAACTTTAAATCAAGTCTTGGTGTTCTTTCTTACCAGCTCCTACAATTTGTGGATCTTCCTCATGAATAATACAAACTTGTTGAAGCGTCGGCTCCAGTAAGGACACTTATAATTCTCCAACACAAATAGGCTGCTTCCAATGACAATTACAACAGTAAAGTCATTACTCAACACACCGTGTGAACTTCGTAAAGTGAGGGGATGGAAACAAAGAGAAATAAATCAAAAATAACAAAGAAACGGAAAATGTTTGGAGGAATGAAACCACAATCACAAGTAATGCTCCCAAAACTCTACATTGTATAAACAACCATGGAAATGTGTTAGTCTAAGGTAAACAGTTTTCTGAATTGTTCAATTGTACATTGTTAAACTTAGAGCTTAGATGCCCAATCACCATGAGATATTTAAAGACTTATTTGATTGAATTTCCTGAGACCAAGTAGAGGGAAAGTTAACATGCTTATTTTCTTTTCCTGCATTGGCACTACAGTCAGAGCCAAATGAATCCATTATATGCAACAGAGTCACATTTTAGTTTCTTGAGATAGATAGATATAGATATAGATATAGATATGTAATATATTAAAATCTTGTACATTGTTTAATTTTTTTTATTTCATTATTCCATCAAACTCATTTTCACATTTTGTTTTTCCCATTCTTATCTCATTCTTTTTTTCCTAAAATATTCAGAGATGTAAGAATAAATTGAAAATCATTTAGGACCTAAGTAGAAAATTGTGCCACTTTTCTATTGCTTCAAATTTTTACTTATTGTCATTGCTGAAATAACTGTTAACTGATAGTTCATGTTGCTCATGACTTTTAAATGTGTATCAAGTGAGCAAAGAAACTGGGTCAGAGAATTCTGTGCCAGAATCAGTGGTAATACCTTTCTCCATCTAGCTCAGTAGAACTAGAGGTGGTAATGAGGGCCTGTGATTAATGCAATATCCAGAACCAGCATTGGCCTCCATCTCCATGACAAGAGAATGTCCCTGCCAGACCGTCCCAGATAAAAAAAGTTTAGCTTTGGTCAGCTTCTATCTCATTCCATTATGCCTGCCCATTTTTAGTGTCTGATCTCCCAGGTATTCTGGCAATTATATCAAATACCCAAGATTCTCTCTGTAAAGTCCCCTTCTGATAGACCAGCCAGAGTTGGTTTCTATGGCTGGCCACAAAGTACCCCAAGTAAAATGGAGAATTATTGAACTCTTACACCATTAATGTACTATTTGCTGGATGGTGGCTGAAATGGGGCTCTAAATTTATAATTTACATATATATCTTAGAGGCCAAAAGTAAGAAGTAAAATAGAGTTGGACTCATTATACTGAATAACTCAATCTCATTCTAACACCAGATTTTAGGTTGTCATAGAAATTCCATTTAATAACCCTGGAAAAATCTCCAAATTTAAACACTGCAATAAAAAGGTGGTTGGGGATGGGCGGGGCATTTTGAGCTATTACATTCCTGGGTGAGTTTGAAACTTATCGAAATCAGGTACAATTCAGCCCACAGTCCTAGATTTTCATCAAATGAACACCAAAGGAAGATTTAGGTCTTTTGTGCTCTTTGACTAATTTTGCATAGTTTTTTTTCCATTAAATTTTTTGCTAATGCAAAAATAGTTCCTGCAATGGACATTCATAAATTTCTCCTAAGTTTGCTTGTTCTTAACTGAGATACCCTACAAAAATTTACACCTCTCCCAAAGTACTCAATTTAAATTAGGCTTATGCAGCATAGCAAATTTATACACAAAAAACAAAAATTATTTCATTGGTTTCAGTTAGAAATATATTCAGCTAGGAATAGCAGAAAATGTACCACATGGTTTTAAAATGTAATATTTGACACAATAAAAAAGGAGCCTAGACTAGTCCTTACCTCAGCAAGGTTATCAGGAACCCAGGATCCTTCCAGATTCCAATCTTACATTTTTTAGCATAGCAGGACACTCTTGGGCTAATCGTAGATGACAGTTCCAACAGTAAAGTAATGATTCAGAACGCCATATGAGTTCAGTTATGGACAGAATAGAAACTAAATGAAGTGAATCAAGATTAACAAAAAGGAAGGGAAATGTTGGTGAAACTAAAGGCACAAGTAAGTCACCAACAACCTTGTGAAGGTGTTAGTCAAAGATGAATGCAGGAAGCCTAGGTGCTTGGGCTATGACTGCCAAATCCCTGGCGTTCCACCTTCTGGGGGCAGGGAGGAATCATCTAGGGTTCAGTTGCAAGAGTTAGCACGTGGAGACTCAGTGCCTGAGGCGTAAGATTAATCTGTTTCCTGATCCTCAATCCATTTTGCCCAGAAGTGGAAAATTGAAGAAATGAGGCATACATGGAAGAATATATGAAATGGCCCTGGTGAGGAAAAAAAGAAAAGAAAGAAAGAGAGAGAGAAAGGAAGGAAGGAAGGAAGGAAGGAAGGAAGGAAGGAAGGAAGGAAGGAAGGAAGGAAGGAAGGAAAGAAGGAAAGAAGGGAAGAAAGAAAAAGAAAGGGGAGAGAAATCATGGAACACAGGGTCTCACCAAGTTTCCTAGACTGGCCTTGAACTTGCATCCTCCCACCTCAACCTCCAGAGTTGTTGAGAATGCAAATGTGGTTGCCAACTGATTATTGACAAAGAAGGCAGCAATTCAACAGAAGAGTCGTCTAACAAATGATATTACAACTGATATTCATATGCAAATAAAATGAACCTCAGTTGAAACCTCAAAAAAAAAAAAGATGAATACAGGTTTCTACATTTTTTATTTTAATTGTACATTTTAAAAATCAGGGCCTTGATGCCCGGTCACAATGAGATATTTAAAAATTCGTGGTTGCAAGCTGTCTTACACTTCTAAATATCACTCTCACATTCAAAGCAGAAAGAATACACAGGCCATGAAGGTGAATCACCTTTCCCTGGAGAATTTATTTTTTAATATAAAAAGAAAAAAACAACAACTCCTGCTTGGGGACTTTTGCCTTGATCTTCTCATCCAGACTGTGTCCCTGATCACTGTCAATTATGGGAAGGCTGACAACTGAAGTGTTTGCTTTCCACCTTCCCTGTGCAGGGAGACAAGGAACAGAGGAGTTAAAATGAGTCAATGTACAGTCCCTGTCATGCCTCATGACAAGTTTCTAGGGTTTTTGTTTTGTTTTGGGGGGAGGAGGGAGGATCAGGGATTGAACCCAGGGGCACTCAGCCACTGAGCCACATCCCCCGCCCTATTTTGTATTTTATTTAGAGACAGGGTCTCAGTGATGCTGAGGCTGGCTTTGAACTCTCAATCTTCCTGTCTCAGCCTCCCGAGCTGCTGGGATTACAGGCATGCACCCATCATGCCTGGCTAAGTTTCTCAGTTTTAATTAAGTGAGCCCAGTGATTCCAAGCCCTTAATAGAAACATGACCAGAATTTTGGTTTTCTTTTCTTGTTATTTATTTGGCTGTAAGTTAATCATAGTTCTCATTTTGAGACACATAATCAACATTCCCCTTTAGCTCATTGTTTATCTTATTTTAAATAATTGTATTAGTTAGCTAATACAACATATTGCAACATAACAAATGGCTTCAAAAAATTAGAAGCTTAAATAAGAGTAAACATTAATCTCTGTGAGCTGGGAATCTATCTAGAGGTGGCATAGTTGGTGGTCTCTGCCTCAAGGTCTCTCTCAGGGCTGCAATCAAAATCTCCTTTAAAGGATCAACTGGGGCAAGATTCTTTGTAGGATCATTCACATGATCCTTGTTCAGTTTCTCACTGACTATTGGTCATTTCCTTACCATGTGGACCTCTGCATAGCAAGACTCAAAACCAGGAAGCTGGCTCTCCTCAGAAGAACCTAGGGAGAGAATGGGGATGGGATGGGGGGGGCGGGTAGAGAGAACAAGATGGGAAACAGCTGGGTGCAATGGCCCATGACTGTAATTCCAGCAGTTTGGGAGGCTAAGGCAGGAGGATTAAAGCCAACATCAGCAACAATGAGGTGCTAAACCACTCAGTGAGACACTGTCTACACAAAATGCAAAATAAGGCTGGAATGTGGCTCAGTGTTCAAGTGCCCCAAGTTCAATACCCAGTACCCAAACAAAACAAACAAACAAACAAAAAAAGATGGAAAACACAAACTGCTTTTAATGTCATCTCTGAAATGACATCCTACCACCTTTGCTGTTTTCTATGTGTTAGAAGACAGGCACTAGGTCCAGCCCAGGCCAGGAAGAGGGGAGTCACAAAAGTGTGAATACCAAGAGGCAAGGCTCATAGGGAAGCCATGTTGCCTCCCACATTATCTGTATAATTTGGCCTCAATTAGGTATCATTATGAAAATTATGCTTGGGCTGTACCCTGAATAACTCATATATTGCCTGACTATAACCTGTATATGCTGAGAAAAATCTGGTATTATAGTTGGAAACTGGCTTACAAAAAGACTTTTATTTTTCTTTTTTTATTGGTGCATCTTTCTAATACAAAATGATGAATTTTATTGTGGCATATTCATGTATGCATAAAAACATAATTTGTTTTCTTTAATTTTAAGTGCAATTAAACTTTGCTTAAATACTTCTTTGAAAAGTTACCAACTACCTAGACCCTGTTCCAATCTCTAAATTATAGAATGATAGAAATTATTAAAATCTTTGTAATTATAATTCCTGAGTAGTTTCAGAAATGTTACTGTGAATAATGTTTTAATTTTCATTATATTTTCAAGTTTGGCATTACAAAATGCTAGTGACTTCAAGTGCCTATCCTGTGTCAAACAACCTTGCTTACTTCTATCACTACTATATTTTTCTATGGATTTTGTTTGGTTTTCTATTCAGAGGATTCTATCACCTGCAAATAAATGAAACTGTTATTACCTTTCCAATTTTTGTGCATTTTTTCCTATTATCTTGCATTAACTAAGACCTTCCACATGATATTAAACATTTGCAGTAATATGTGGCATATTTTTGTCTCTTTCCCATTTTAAAGGCTTTACAACTATAGCTTTCCTAGTATATATGTTCATTACTTTAACAGAGTATCTGATATTAAAATGCCATTGTGTACCTTGGGAAAAAATACATTTGGTTATTATATACTTTAACATTAGATTTAACTGAGTTTTTGTAATATGTCTCTTTTATAAAATAGATTATCTGCCCCCTGAAAGTTTGATAAAACTCACACTTAAAGCTACATGGCAGCAGGGCTGGGGCTGTCTCTTGGTGGGGAGGAACATGTGCTTAGCATGTGTGAGGGCTGGATTCAGTCCCCATAGCTAGAGAAATAAACAAACAAAGCTATCTGGTATTGGAGCTCTTTGGAGAAGAGAGGTATTTGATTACATTTTAACTTCTTCCATGATGCTTATCTCATGCAAGTTTTTTTATTTAATTCTAGAGCAGTTTTGGTATTTTATATATATACAACTCTAGAAATCTATCCATTTCACCTAAGTTTTCAAACTTTTAGCCATTCTATTGTTCATGATATACTATTATCATATTTGGATCTGTGTAATATAAGGTTACCTGTAGGTGTTTTAAAACTATCTTTTTGCTATTGAGCTCTAATTTCTTGTGATCTTAATTGCATAGAGTTTAAGAGTTGATTTGTAAATATTCACTATGTGCAGAAACAACTCGTGTTCTATATTTTGGAGAATAAACTTCTATATACATCTATTGGTTTGAGTTTATTGATGGAAAGTTTTTTTTTAACCTAATAAATTCCTATTTTTTGTCTTCTTGATTAGTTTGCCTTCTTGAAAATGTTAACAACTCTAACTGCAATTGTTGGTATAACTACTTTTCCTCCATAATTTATCTTTCTTCATCATACAGGGAGATGTATATTTTTCTGGTTATCTTCTTTTTACCTCTCTTTTTTAGTAATTTAATATTCATATATTTACTTACATTGTTTAACAGCTTAACTCGCATTTTCTGTTATCAAAATTAATAAAAAATTGATGATACTTTCATGTATTTTTAACTTACTCGTTTATCTTTTTTTCCTTTTGTCTTAAATCTCTCTTGTAGACAATGTATTACAACATATTATTTCCTATCTGCATGTTTAACTATTTACCTTTACTTTAATTACTGTCATACTATAACTTATAACTGTTATTCTATTTCATCTATTTTATGAGTCATACTTTCTTATTTTTTCTCCCATCTGCTTTCTGTTAATAAGATCAGTTTTTTTCCTTCTATCCTGAAAGCTAAAATTCAATGTCTATTTTTCAGTTGGTTTCAGTGAATATATTAAATCTAAGACTGTGTTTTAGAGCACATTATTATTTCTTTTCTCTGAACACGGCAAGAACCTCCTTATGTTTTCAAAATCCTCTACTCATTCCTTATCTTTAAGCAGAGCTTGATACAACATTACATCTGGATTACTACAGAGCTACTCTGTATAATATAGTAGCCACTAACCACATGTGGTCATTCAAATTTAAGTTCGATGAAATTCAATTAAATTCAAAAGTCAGTTTCTTGGTCATGCTAGCCATACTTGACATTCTTAATAGCTGAACATGGTTTAGGTCAGTACAGATTATCTTTATCAAAACAGAAAGAACTATGGGACATCACTATGATACACATACACAAATTTTTTCCTTACCAGTACTTATTTTGTATACTTTAAACTATTCTTTCATATCTTCATTTTCTCTGTACTTTCTATAAAATGTCTTCTGTAAGGTTTTATGTATCTTTACCTTTTATATGTGTCTTAGAAAGTCTTTGTTTCATTGACCCTAATGTTTATATGCTGCACAATTCTAGGCCTGAGGTAATTTTCCTTCAGTGTTTTAAAAATATTACTTTAATATTCTAGTGTTTAAAAGTTTGATGCTGATCATTCTTGTCTCATGCAAGTTCCGTATTTAATCCTGTAACAGTTTACAGTGAAATGATATGATTTGGATGCTTTTAGAATTTCGTCTTTGGTATTTTAAACTACATATCGTGTGTCAAGATTTGTGATTCCCTTTGTTGATGCTGTCTGGTGCTCTATAAAGCCCTTTGATCTGACTCTTCCAAATTTCTTGAATTCTCAACCATTATTTTAACAAAAACAAAAACAAAAATTCTCTACTCCGTTTAGCTTTCTCTAATAGATCAAAGTTGACCACTCTACTTGTATCCTCTCTATTTTAGATCTTCTTAGCCATTTTCCATCTTTTATCCCTTTATTGAGCCTCCAGGGAAAATTTCTTAACCACATACTTCATCTCACTGGAATTTTATGTCTTCTTCCTATCTCTATTTGTTTCTTCTTCACCAACTATTACTGCTTCATATTTGTAATAACTTCTCTTCCTCTGGATATTTATCTTATTATTTCAAATCATTTTTCTGGGACAGTAGCTCATTTTCTTCTGAGAGAGCCTTCAGCACCTGGCTTTCTTTTAAGGGGCTAGTGCTGTTCCTCGGATACCTTTGTCCTCTCTTCCTAGGAACTCAAATTCCCTTAGGACTAGCAACCAACTTAGCTAGTGATACTGACTTATGAAGAGGGATGAAAGCATAGGGCAAACATGTGCTTTCCTCCTGGTATGTATAGGAGTCTTGGAAATGGCTGAGAAGAGCCTCTGTTATTGCAAATTTGGAATTCTCTATCCCCACCCAGGTCCCAACACCATCACTCACTCACTCACTCCCCATCTCTTCTGCTCGGCAGCTGTTCTTTCTGGAATCTGCTTTCCTCTTCTGTATTTATCTTGTACATTAACCAAGAAGGGAGAGCCAGCCTCTCACCTGAGATGGTGGTGGTTAATAGTGCTCTTCTCCAGCATCCAAGTGACCTTCCTCATCCAGTGAAAAACCAGCCTCTACCTCTGAGCAAAACCTGTCCAAGGAAGGGGGTGTGACCCTAGTCCTTGGAAAGACCCACAGAGCACTCCTAGGCACATACCCACCCTGCTGAGTTGTTTATCTACAAATAACAGGAGAGATCTGCTGAGCCAGTGTCCCTGACTCAGTCAGGCTAGGTGGGGATCCATAGCATCCCCCTAGCAGCCACCAATCAGCATGAGACAAGGAAATACCTGGGATGCCAGATGACCCTCCCAGTAGTTTATGGTGGTTGATAACATGTTGGGAAACCATGTAGTTCAGCACGTACTCCCCTCGTGACTTAAACCAATCAGTTCAAACAAATCCCCCTCTTGTACTAACCAATTACCCCTACCCAACCTGTTCCTGCCAGTGAATGTGCTAATCATGTCGGTGTGTGATGATTTGCTAAGAGATGCTATGATGTATGTGGGGTCCCTGCCTTCCCCAGAAAGTGTATAAAACTGCTGCAAACCCTGGGCTCGGGGGCCACTCAGCTGTGTGCATGTGGAGGACCGAGCTAGCTCACAATAAACACCTCTTTGCTGTTTACATCGATCTTGGTCTCTGGTGGTCTTTTCGGGGTCCCGAATTCGAGCATAACACCAGTGCTGGCCTGGGGCTGCAGGACCCCCACCTACAGGGCACTGGTGAAAACAGTGATCCACCCAAGGTAATATAGGATGAAAAGATGAAGACAACTAGAATGCTCCTTCCCACAGCATCTCTACCTAGTGCTGTCTGCTTCTCTTCAAGTTTGAGATACTGTTCTCCTCCCAGAAAATGACCCTGACAACCTTTGTTATAACAACAGTTGCTGTGCTGATTTAGTTACCAGTCACCACATTTTTGCTCACTTAATATTTTCTGGTTGAGTTTAGGAAAAAGAGTCAGCCTCCAATGCTAACTTGATGTCTTGTCCAGAATTCTCAGTGTGTGAGTCAAAGGTTACAGTGACCCCGATCCACATATAGCCATAGGCCCAAGAAAACAAAGAACAACCAATGACTTAATGTGAAAAGTTTCCAGGAAATAAAACATTCTACAACTTGGAGAGAAAGTTAAATATCCCCATATCTATTGAAAACTAGACCAGGGAAAATCTCCATTGGAAATAGCCTAAAATTACCCATGGAGTCCTAGCGTCTGTTATTCCAGATTTTTGAAAGCAAAGTATTTGAGATTTTTTCCAAAATTTTATTAGAGAATTCTATGTTAGTCCCTCAAAAAATAAAAATAAAAAAAAAACCATACCCTTATCCTTAAAATCAATAGAATTAAATTGCTAGCATTCAAAGACATAATTAGTAATCACTAAATCATTAGCAAGGCTTTATACTTTTACCAGTTTCAACTGACTTTTAAGTACCAGACATTTCCAAGTACATTATCTCATCTGTATTTGACAGTCACCTTGAGAAGCATGCTATAAAGAAACTTGAAGAGCAGTCATGACCTATCCAAGGTCACCAGGTAGTAAATGTTGGAGAAGTTGAAATCCAGGTGGAATTCTCTTATACTGCCTTCCTTGCATTTATGCTGTTTAAATGACTTTATGATATACAACTTAAGATAAGCTTAATTGCTTAGGAAATATTTACTTGTCAAACTGTCTTGGATACACACCTGGAACCCATGTGCTTTGGCTTAATATTTTATTCATATTTTTCCTTAAAGTTTTTTTTTTAAACCTACAAATTATTTCAGAAACATATTGCTACCTCTCCAGCAGTAAATGTGGTACTTTTAGGATGAAGTCATACAAACAGAGCACCTGGGCTCTGGCTTGTCCCATGGGGTTATTATTCAGAAAGCCTTTATTTAAGCAATAAGTAAATCTTTTCTACACTTTAGGGATTGGAACAGGAACTAGTGTGAAGCAAGTGAGTACAGTTTCAAAGAAGTAGTGAAGCATAATTTAATTGAACTTAAAATTTAAAGAAATCTCTTCTTAAACCAGCTTCCAACTATAACATCAGATTCTTTTCAGTGTATCCAAGTTATAGTCAGGTAACAAATGAATTATAGTATAGCCAAAGTGTTGTAATAATACCTAATGAACCAAAAGCAATAAATATAGTTACTTTGTATGCTCAAATAGTGAGGTGAGAATTTTTCCCCCTAGAAAAATAATGGTACCTGAGAAAAGAAAAAAATGCTTTTTCTTTGTGACCGTACAGAATCAGTTACTTTCAAGGATGCTATCTCAGTTACTTTATTATGAACAACAAAATATGACTTATGAAAGACAAATTCTACTGATAGCACCTCAATCACTGCAAACTTATTGTTGCTTATAGAAATAACCCTTCATAATTTGTTTAAAAAGAATTTCTCTTCCTGGAAACACATGAACTCAAAACTACCAGTGAATATTGTAAACATTTTTGTAAAAAGATGAATTAAAAATGTAATTATTATCTAATAGGTAACTACAACATGGGATAAATTTTCCAGTGAAAATTATCTACAATTATAAAACTATCATGTCTCAAAAGTAGATGGAATATAATATGAAAAATAAGAGAGGCAAGATCAAAAAATAGCTATGGTTATGAAAATACACTATTTAAAGAAGGATTAATGGGCTAAACTTAACTGTTTTGCAAAGTTAGAAGTGGAAAAAATACAGCTCAATTATTGTATTGTATAATCATGGGATTTAAAATGTATGAATATAACTAATTGATTAAATATTTTAGTTAGGTGTTTGATTATCTTCATCTTCAAATATTCATATGTTAAAAATGAAATTCAGGATTGTTTCATTGATAGTGACTTAGATTCAAGGTCACCTAACATTTGGGCATCTGCACTAAGTCTCCAAATCTCTGCCATATCTCAAGTTATGGAGGACAGCCCAGCAAAATGAGCCATCACACCATCTGCCCTAGAAGCATCAGTTAACCTGTGTGATCACATAGGAAGACTAACCACAGTCAGGTGTAGGACATTCTACCTGTTTGAAGTCTAATTTTTTTTTTTCTATTTACTCTTTTGAAGTAAGTGGAAATATATTTACAATGCTCACATAGAATAGTTTACTTACTTTATTGAAGTGAACAGAAATATGTTCACAATATTAATATAATAATGAAGCTATGAATAAAATTTATTTTAATTAAATTTATATAAAATGATGAAGAATAAATATCCAATCAATGGCAATGCAAAATATATTGTTTCTCAGTCAGCACAGAATTTTCTCAGGAGCAAAAGAGATCATTACACAATGAGATTCTTCCCACTTACCAAAAAGGAGACTCTGGAATCCACCTCGAAGTCAGCAACTGACAGAACAAAGGTGAGATTCCCATGTGCGATCTGCAGCTTTTTATAAGAAGATTGATGAACAGGGTTATGAGAACATGGGTGCAAAATCATCATTAAAACTTTTAGCTAATATTTAATGGCCAATAAAATCTAAAATCGACCTTACAAAATTAGGTCCCCCAACACAATTTGATTGAACTCCAGATTCAACCTTTCCAACTTTTCTCAGCAAAAATCAAATCATAACTTAGACCAGGATTTTTCAACCTTGAAAAGATTGACATTCTTGGCCCAGTAATTGGTATATGTCTGTGCATCATAGGATACCTAGTTGCATGGGGGTTGTCCCCTTTCATGACAACCCCAAATGTTTTCAGATACAGCCAAATGTCCCCTGAGGGTTATAATCATGCCGGTTGAGAACAACTGGCCTATGTATTGTATGTCCTATACATTAAAATATAATTAATAACTGATACTATACTTTCTGGCTAATTGATTCTGAATAACACAAGTTTGGGATGAGGGAGAAGGTCTACATGAATGGAAGGAGTTAGGGGTGGAAACGAAGAGGTTTGAGGTCACTATAGACTGCCCATCCTCCCCACTACAGTCTTACAAAGCCTTCTGCAAAAGAGAACCTGAATCAACCTTAGTTCTAGGCAACAAATTAGTTTGCCCCCAACCTTGTGTACACCTGGACCCTGGCATGGTTCCTGCATCTGGCCTCATGATGTTTCTGGATGGCTGCGTTCTAAATGTTAACCAAGAGTGCTGGAGTCAAGTGCAGAAGGAGGGCCATTTTTAACATATGAATATCTGAGCTGCCCTTCAGTCCATCTGTTCCACTAACCATGAAGCTGTGTTCCCCCTCTCAGGTGTTCTGTCAAACATCCCTAAATAGAAAATATTACTGGTGCATCTGCCCTTTCTTCAGACATGTGCCAAAAATTATTAAGACCTCCTTTTACCATTCTATGCTTTTCAAACTCTTCATATTCCTTCCCAGCAACAAGAACACACCCTTGCCGGGGTAAGGAAATTGCAACATAGGTCCCGCACGTAGCGCTAATAGACTTTGCTCTTGTTATTTATCTAGGTGTTAAGGAAATAGAGTCAATGTCACATGGACTTTATCAGTTCTGCTTGCCTGTTCTTTTCCAAGTTCACAAAAATGAAAGGAGTTTAATTAAAATCAAGTGGTCTGAGCTAACCTCCCACTTCCCTCTCCATCTGTAGAGTATTTGCTTCCAGATATGTTCAGCCTGTTCCAATTTTCCTGGGCTGACGTTGGTCCAGTTCACCCCACTGCAGCATTGCTTTTCCAAAGATAGTTAACTCTTCTATATGAGAGGCCTGACTTCCCAGCTCTCCATTTTTTAGAGAGGATTTTTAGTTCACACCTTTTCTCTCTTTCACTAGCCAAATGCATCCAAGGAAGGACCAGTTCCATAGTTCACACTGCCAATCTTTTTCTGCAAATGCCTGTTGTTAGATTTATAAACAATAATTTGGCAAACAAGTTAGAGCAAAGAATTAGTTTAGCCTGACCAGAGAAATGTAACTTTTTTCTTCTTGCCTCTCTTCCCTTTTCAAGCAAAGAACCTGTCTGCCTGCAAGCTCCTTGAAGCAAGTGCCACATCTTTCTTCTTTTCTGTCTCCCATTGATGCCTAGTTCACAGCTATGAACATCATAGAAATGCAAGGTGGATTTGTTGTATTGAACTGAACTTTATTTCTAAAGGGAAGTTAGGTGACTTCTACTCTTTCTTACAGATATCCTCCTGCATTTGACTCAGATGCTGATACTCATTCCTTGATTGGCTTTATCATAAAGGGCAGCTGAGAGGGTTGATGGTTTTCTGAAGTGGACACCTGTCCCTCAAAGCCAGCACTGAATCACCACATAATTTCACCGATTGGTGCAAGACATTGAGATATGAAGTCTGAGACATGATCAAAGTGAACAGGATTCTTTCTGGCAATTTAGTAGTAAAGAAATAAATCCCAGGTAGCTCTTCCTAGTGTCTCCCAGTGCCCTTGGGCTATCTGAGTTCTCCACATCCTTCAATGATTCCTTGAAGTCTTCTAAACCTTCCTGCAGAACAAGTTTATCTCATTTTTTAGATGGTTAAAAAGTGACAGGAACAGCAAGAGCTGCCTTTCCCAGTGACCTAAATTTGCTACCACTGTAGATTGGTTAAGGACCTGCACCTGCTAAGCTCGGCAGTCACAGCTGTTCTGCATCCTGGCTCACCCTAAATAATTACATATCTGAAACTTTACTGTACTTAAAAGCATTCAAAGATTTTTTTTTTTTTTGCATTTAAGATTTCTCTCATTAACTCAGACTCTGAGCATCTCTCTGCTTTTGTTTTGATGTAACAACATCATTATTTATATGAATATTACATTGTGCTTTTTGGCCATTAAGACCATTATTATAAATCCACACAAAAGTCCGACATGATAGATTGAAGTTATGCCTATTTCAGAGCAGATATGATGCATACAAGATTTTGAAAGATTTTAAAAGTATACAAACCAAGTGGAAAGGCAATTCATGAACTAGAATTTTATAACCTAATAAATATGAATATATTAGAAAACCTCTAAGTGCCAGCATTCTGCAGGCATTTTAATGCAAGAAAAAAAAAGATAAACCAAGCTACATCCTGAAGATCCCTGACACAGATACCATGATGTTCCATTTATTTAACTCCCTATCACACCCCAAATTGACTCACAAGGGATTTATTCACTCATGGAAAGGCAGAAGGAGCAAACTTCTGTGAGCATAGTACCCAATGTAGCAGCAGTCATTTATGCTACTGTTGAGAGTGTAAACTAACCCAGATTTGGAGAAAACAATTTACCATTACCTAATAAACTTGAAGATGCACATATACTGTGACCCACATATTTCTTTCTTGGGTATATTTTCTTGAGAAAGTACGCCATGGGTACATGTCCAAAATTTTTGTAGCCACATTGTTTTTATTAGGAAAGAAAAAAAAACCTAGAAATGCATAGTGTTCATTGACAAGTAGGTAATAGGTAATTTGTGCATTAAAAGAAATTGCTGCCCAACCTTGGTGTTTTAGTTAGCTTTTTCAGTGCTGTGACTAAAGGACCCCACCAGAACAACTGTAAAGGAGGAAAGGTTTATTTAGGGGCTTACAGTTTCAGAAGTCTTAGTCCATAGAAGGCTGGCTCCATTCCTCAGGGCTCGAGGTAAGGCTGAACATTATGACAGAAGAGTGTGGAGGAGGGAAGCAGCTGACATGATGATCAGAAAGCAGAGAGAGTCTCCACTCTCTAGATACAAAATATACAGCCCATTGCCACACTCCCAATGAACCACTTCCTGCAGCCACATCCCACCTGCCTCCAGTTACCATTCAGTTAATCCCATCAGGGCTTAATTCATTGATTAGGTCAATGCTATGACCCAATCATTTCTCCTCCAAATCTTCTTGCATTGTCTCACACGTGAGTTTTGGGGGACACCACATCTAAACCATAACACTTGGGCATATGCAAACAGACTTGACTACTGCCTGAGTCTGAGTCTTCATGAGGCTCCACTACTCATCCCAGACCTTGTAGAGAACTGGGCCAGGTGTAAGGCCTGCCCAAAAGACATCATGCTGCCATTACACCCCCACCCCACGTGCCAGGAGATGCTTCTCAATTCCCTTCTGTGATCCATTAAAAAATATCTTTCACAATCTTTTTGAAGGAGCTTTCAGAGATACTCACTGAACTTACTTCATAGTAATACTGCTCTAATCTAGACTCAACATATGTTATATAGTTGGTCCTGGGTTATTCTTCAACAGGTACATCAATGCCCATGATATACATGTCAATAACTGTTGAAGAATAACCCAGGACCAACTACATATATAATATTCAATATAAAATATTCAGTTGAAAATTTTATAGCACTGCAAATAAATAAATACATAATATAGTACTGCTTAGTTTATATATATATATATATATATATATATATATATATATATATATATGTAATAATTAACATAAAACAAAGAATGAGCAATACTTATGAGAATTTGGATTTTCTAGCCATCTCAGCGCATGGATCAGATTTGTGAATAAAGATAACTGAGACATTCCAGTTTCAGTTTCCACAGGATAAAATCAAGGAACTATTGTTGTAACAGAGAACTATTACAAACACCAAATAATATGTGTGCACAATCAGCTTTCAATCAGTATAATGAATAGCTGAGATAAATCAACTTATAAAGAGAAAAGATGTACTCTGAGTCACAGTTTCGGAGATTTCAGTCCATGGTGCCTGTGTTGGCCCTATGGCTCTGGGTCTGTGGAGAGACAGTACAACACAGCAGAAGTGTGTGGCAGAGAAAATCCAGTCACCTCACAGCCAGAAAGTGAAGGAGAAGAGAAGGGACTGGGGTCCCACAGTCCCCTTCAAGGGCACACCCCCAGTGGCCCGAAACATCTCACTAATGCCCACTTCTTAAAGTTTCACCACCTCCCAATAGCACTACCCTGGAGACCAAGCCTTTAACACGTGGGCCTTTGGGAACATTCCAGATCCTACTACAGCAGTGGGAAAAGGTCTATAGATCAAGGCCTTGCACATAGTTGGCAACTCAATAAACAACAGGTATCAGCATGACGAGAAAAAAAACCCAAAGACTCAGGTAGATGCAGAGTATTTCTGGGACCAGTCATTTTCAGGTAGATGCAGGATATTTTCTACCTGGGGTCTTACCTTTCTTTCAAACTTTGATCAGTCTGACTATCTGGGCCTAAAACACTGGGGATGCTTCTTAACACGGCAATTCTGGGCCTTACGGCAAACCTAGAGTTAGAGCCTGGTGGGGCCAGTGAACCTGCATTTTAACCCACTTTCCAGGTGATTCTTCAACATAAAAGTTAAACACCATAAGCTTATAGATTCACATGAAAGGGCCTATAAAGGATATTAAAAAATGGGAGCTGGGGCCACTCAAGCTGCCTTGGTAATAATTAACAGGAACATACAAGAGTTCTAAGATTTTGATTAATAGTAATTAATTATGCATACTACTTGTTGAATCCCCGCTATGTGGTAGCATAGCTGCCTATTCCACTATCTCTAACACATTCTGTGGATAATGTTACTTCCCCTTTTTTTACAGGTGGGGACACTGAGGAAAAGAGATGTTAAATGACTATTCAGGTACAGTTAGCTAGTAAAAGCTGATCAGTTCTTTCTATAAAGACACAAACCATAAGACCATATGGTTGCTATTACAGGTGAAACAAGACTATATTTACAATTATGAATGTCCTAAGGAGCCACAAATTAGCACTAATACACCTAAGCCAAGAGTCAGCAGGGAATGCTTTCCTTCCTACAAAGATTCTCCTTAGAGCTATAATAATTGAACAGCCATATTCTTATCTTCTGTAGGCTACAACCACAGGGGACTGAAAGCAAACTAATGTGACATTTACATAAAAAATAGACACTAACATTTAATCACAGCACTCCCCACCTCTCCCAGAAAATAACTTTAAATGGTCCCAGAAAATGACTTTGAATGGCTCTTCTGGTTGTCTGACCAGCAGGGCAGGTGGTTGGTCAGTAATAGAACTCACTGAATGTCTCAGTCTATCACCCTAGCCCTGCAATCACACTATTTTCTGACACTTGTAATACCTTGTGCTAAGACTCAGAGGGAGCCCTGACTCCTATCAAGTCCTGTCTGAATAGGAAAGGGTCTGAAAGGAAAAGAGAATAATTCTGAAGTTTCAGATGGAGACAGCTGAGGCAGAAGGAGCTATTGGCTTGCTCGCCCCCATCTCCTCCCACTTAACACTGAGCTCCACCGCCCACCCGTGGCCTGAGATGGGAGGACAAGAAGGTTCGGGCAATCCTCTCCCTGCCTGGGGTCTACCCCACTCCCAGCTCCTGCCTAGCCTGACCTCCATCTCAGACACAATGGGATCTTACTGATTACAGACAGAAAGATGACATCAATTTGGAGGGGAAGGGCTACAGGAACATGGTAACAGCCAAAGAGCAATTAACCTCAAAATAATTTCTAAGCCAGACACTTCCCATTCTAAAATACACAAGACATAAGCAATTCCAGGGATTAAACAGGAGACAGGAAAAGGAGAAAGTATATTCCGAGCTCTTTCAAAAATACTCGCATCCTCCACTTGATGAACACTGACTCCTGCAGCTGTGGGTTTGTTTTTTTTTTTCCCCCACTGGCCTCCAGTGACCTCACGCAGTCGGGCCTCACAGCCAGGCATTTGAAAGGCTAATGAAGTTCCTAATCTGATTTTTCCACAAATTGAGCTCCAACTGTGCTGCGAGGAAATGCTGCCTGCCCTGCCACCAACACAGCCGGTTGTGTACTCGTTCTCTTTAGTGTACAAACATGTTTTTATCCTCTGTAAGCAGTCCCAAAATAAGTACCTCTGGGGACCGCATGGGAGTCTGATGTCTCCTTCCAGGCCCCAGTATACTTTGAAATCTTCTTATCGCAGAATGCAAATCACAGGGCTCTAGTTTTTTTCCCAGGCTCATGATGTCTCTTTGGTGACTTCACATTCTAAGGGCTATTTTTAGCAGTTAAATACTTTTCTTCTGAAGAAGAGCCAAGCTGCCTCTGTCCATTTGTGGTCTGGGAATAAAAAGAATCTTAATATATTGACAAAGTGTTCAGCCCTGTTCTATTGATCTTCTCTGGCCAGAAATCACCTAAATATTTCATCAAAGTAGAAAAGATAAGTGGCACCTTAAAATATGGGTATATCAGTAGTTGTATCAAAGCTGGCTTTATAGAAAGAAGGATGTTTTTAAATCCATTAATATTTTTTAAATATCCTAAAACATTTCCAAACTGGAAGTGAGATCTTTATTTTAAAAAGAAATACTAATTTTTAAATATTAAAAAAGGTTTGAATATTTAAACCAAAAATATTCCTAAGGCCAATTAAGCAGTGAATCAACTTAGATTTTCTTAAGGCTGGAGAGAGGAATGCAGTGTAAAATTGTATCCAGGCTGGTATTAATCTTGGACTTTTGTTACAATAATAAAACCACATTTTAAAAACCCATAGTTCTTTTTTTTTTTTAATTTTATTCTTTTACCATAACATAGTCCCTTACAATATTTCTAATCTCTGGTAAAAATATAACTTCATAAGACAATAAATTTGTCTTTCATTAACTCAGCATGGCTCTTTTTTAAAATTAATTAATTTATTCATTTGTTCTGATTTGTTATACATGACAGCAGAATGTGCCCTTTTTTTTTTTTTACAATAGGAAAAATGCCAAATTTTGTTTTAGAAAAGAAAATGTATGGGCAGAATTATTTGTCAACCAAATTACAACAGCATACCAATCATATCTGAGGTTTTCCACAGTTCTTAAAACAGTAGTTCAGACTCTTAATCTTCAAGCAAGAATTTCAGGGCCATTCCTTATTGTCCCTTGCTCACTGTGAAGAAGCACATCTCTGCTCAAAGTGGTCTCACCCCTTCCTTTGCACATGCCTGTCAGTGACAAAACACGGGAGATTGGAGCAGTTTTTCAAGCAAAGCTAGCCACTGCTTGAGGTTGAATGGGATACTTCATTCCTTCTATTTAACTTCGACTTTGTCTTTGGAAAAGTACAGACACAAATTAAATGCTTTTTCTGTGAAAGTAGCCATTTACTTGTGATTAAACATCATGAACTTTGAATGAATGAGGGCCAGCAGGCTGAGCCCTTGGAACACAGCCAAACAGGGAGGTGGAGGTGGCTGGAGGGAAACTGTGGGAAACTCATGCTGCCTAGTGCTGAGGAGCCAGAGAGAGTGGGCAATTAGGGCTTACTCCAGGTCTGGCTCAAGGTAATGTCAGAGATGAAGGAGCTCTTACCAAATAGCATGGAGATGCAGCAGGAATGCAGATGGCAAGTGACCTTTTAAGTATAGTTAGGAAAAGAAAGCAAAATCCACTGAAGACAGACACTTAAGGATGTGGGTGCCAGAAAATCCCAGGACCACCTGCAGCAGGCTGAGACACAGCCAGACTGAATCCAGAGCCCCTGGGCCACAAACCTCACCAGCTCACCTACTCTTGGGTGTAGTTCTATCAGGTCTAATAAAGTTACGTCTGCAAATCCCGGTACCAGTGACTTCAGCTGGGAGGGGCATGGGAATATTACGCAAAATTGCTTATTTGCATTCATGACTCTTCCCAATTCTTTAAATGATCTTACTTAGCCATTCAATTATTTTGGTGAGACAGTAATTGTATTCTCTCATTAGCAAAGTGGGAGGTTTCATAAGCCTGGAAAAATGCAGTTCTTAAATGTTCTTAGATAGTTAGGTCATTAAAATTCAGAATAAAGGAAGCTTACAGTTAAAAAAAAAAAAAAAAAAAAACTCCCAGTCTCGCAAGTATGTATGGTGTTTCACAAATCCTTATCAGCCTTCCCTGGAATATAACCTGAGTCTGATCCAGACCTGTGGATCTCAGCTCACTCAACAGCCAGCCTCTGCCCATTGGCTCCTAAATCCAAAGTCTATGCCCAGCCTGTCAATCTGTTCTTTGGGATTCAGCATGCTTTGGGCTGGAATCCACCATTACCCTTAAAATGTCTAAATGCAAGTCTTATATTCATTGACTTTACTGCATAATTTGATGCTTTAAAAAAAAAATATATATATATATATATATATATATATATATATATATATATATATATATAATTTTGGGTTTTTTTGCTCTCTGGTCAGTCTTTTGGCTTTTCTTCTATCTCTTACTCATTCTTTCTTGGTCTTTTTTTTCAGTTTATTATTCTGCTCATCTCCTGAGTGTTGCTGTTTGTTCAAGCTCCGCTTTAGATCTTTGTGCTCCTCATTCCATTTACTCCCATTGGAAATCACTTTCATACACATTTTTTTCAAGTACCATCTTTATGTGAAAACACAGAACCTTCCTTGGAGCCTATAACCCTGTAGACATATCCTATATTTTCTTCAATGTCTCAAAAACTAATCTCATTTTCTTTTCACTTGCAAAATCTATCTCCTAAATTCTTTACCGTGATTACCAACATGATATTCACACAGACTAACTCATGACCTATTCTTCTATCCCTTACCCTTGAAAACACTTCCACATTGTTTGTGCCTTGTAAATATCTTTTAGATCTAGATTCTCTTAACCAATGCCCTTTCCTTAGTTCAGGCATTTGTTAGCCCTTGTCTAGATGATTCCAAAGGCTTTCTAGCATTTTTCTCTCTTGATTTTGATCTTCTCAGAATTATTCTCCATGTTCCAGTTAAGTTAACTTATAAGACAATAGAACAAATCTGATTGTGTTAACACTGTAAATACCTTTCTTAGATTCCTCATATTTACAGGAAAAAATCCAAAGTCTTTAAAATGGCTTGTAAATTAAGACTCCCCCCAAAGAGATGTTTAATAGATGTTTAATAAATGTTTAATGGCAGGGTATCCCATGACATACCTAGATGGGAAGTATGCCACAATACCTCTCATGAGTCACATGGGCTCTCTGATCACCTACTACGATCTCTTGTTTCCTTCTGTATACATTCTAATTCTAATGCAGGAGGTATATGGTAAAATAGGGCTGCCTCAGACTCAGTGCTATGTGATCTCTACTCACATATCCCTCACACCCTAGTATGATTTTTTGTTCGTATTTTTAAAGAGAATCATTTGGTTCAGTGAAGCCTATGTTTTGCTTGCTCCAGGGATCATATAAACCCATCACCATGAAGAGTCAGAGGCAAACATGTTAACGTGGCCCATACCCTCAGCAAGGTTGTACATAGACCAGGCAGGTGGACAGGTCCCATAAAAAGGCATAGCCAGAGCAGGTGCCCCAATTTAAGCATATTTACTTAATAAATACTGCAATAAATTAAATTGTTAATTATCTGTCTCCTGTCTTTTCATCCTGATCCCTTCCTCTAGCTCTAGTTTTCTATACAATAGTCCTCAGGTGTTCTGAACATTTTATAAGTATTCATACTTCCTAACATTGACATACACTATTTATCTGTCTACAATATTTTTTTCCCTGAGTCTAAATCTATACCTAAAGTTCTGGAACCACGTGCAGTTCTTGGCTGCCGCAGTCTGGCTGGGCACAAATCACGAGCCACTGAAGCAGGAACAAACTTTATTTTTAAACTGCAGGAAAACACTTCACACAGCTCCCGGGGAATCCTCCCGAACGCGCCACGAGGCTTGTCCAGGAACCCCCAGCCGGAAAATCTCTCTCCCGGAAATCCCTCCTCCTGCACTTCCCCAACCAATGGGAACTCTTAGGGAATCCCCGGAAATCCCCACGAGAACTCCAAAATAGTGCGAGAACTCAAAAGTTGCGGCAGAGGCGGATAGTAATGCCTCGCCTGTCAATCAATACTGTTGGCAAAATGCCAGGGGCCATACAGACTCAGCCGTGGCTCTCAGCATCTCCCCCTTTTTGTTTAATTAAACAACAAGCAATGTGGCTTAGGGACCGTGCCTGTTAGGCAGTCCAATTCAACATATGGTCCTTACCCGTCATCGGATGAACTGACCTCTAGGCGTCAGCCTCCTGTCTTAGGTTGGTACCACTGCAATTGGATCATACCCGTCACTGACTACCGGTCCAGCATACAGCCATACTTGTGGAGAGGCCTTTGCACCAGTGGGGGGGTGAGGTTCTTCGCCTCACCTCTGTTGGCCCCCAAATTTTAGACCATCACTAGTAGAAGGGAGGAGGATGCAAAATGCCATGACACTAAGCCAATTGAGGGCTCCTTTGATAAATTGTACCACCAGTGACACCATCAGCAAAAATACTCCAGCACTACCACAATTCGCTGTACCAACAGATAGTTCACAATGCATACAAGTGATACATAGTCCAGGCAAGGTCTGCAAGCAATTCAAAGCAGAGGAATCTGTCAATATGTCCATTTCCTCCCAAAGTAAATCGACTCCTTAATTGAGCATTACTTGTGGAGTTATTATTCATTGATGCATCAGTTTTTACAGTTTGTTGTGATAACTATCGAAGAAGCTGTAGTTTGGTTTTATCTTTGTCTTCACCGGCACTGGGATGAAGATAGGAATTCTGGCAATGATGCTAAGAAAAAAATTATGTAACATTCCAACAGGCACTAAGAAAACAATTTTTTGAACAATTTACATTATCCTGAACAGAATTATTAAATATAATGAGAAGGAAAGGTGAAAGTAAACAAACAGATCTGTTAACCTCCTTATTTGTTCACATATGAAAACAATTTTCAACAGCTGTTTACCCAATCTAAATTAAACCATTAAAATCACGTGAATAAAAAAATTCGGATCCATTTATTCATGAGCGCTCCTCATATATGATATATGGACATACGCACATACAGACATACAACACAAAACAGAAGTGTGCACACATAACATACAACACTTAAGACAATAGTAAAGGCCTTGAAGCTTTACCTAGGTGAAATCTCCATTGCAATGCTTAAAAACTCCACAGTCAAAAAATAAAACTGATCAGAAAAACATTAACCTAGGTCTGTATGAGCTCAAAAATAAAATAGAACTTTATGATGTGGGAAAAGGCAAATAATAAAATAAATATTGAAAAAAGCATCCTGGTTAATCACTGTCGCAGATGTAAGAATAGCCAAACTGGAGTTCTGGATATCAGCTGTTATGGATTTGAGTCAAATCATCTTCCTTTTGGCCTGTAGAAATTGTTTTAGTTAATCTCTCTGGAATCCAAATCGGCTGCTGTTCTCCCTGTGGAAAAACACAAACAGAACCCCGACTCCAGACAATCACTGGGTCAGGACCTTTCCATTGTCCTGTTAGAATATCCTTCCAAAGTACCTTAGGCTTATGTACATTTTTTGGACACATATGCCTTTCCGCAGCACTAAGCCCTGAGGAATCCAAATTTAAAAAGTTTAGAGTAAAAAGGGTTATTTTAAGTTTATCTTTGGGTGACATATACCCCTTTCCAATTCCCTCTTTTTGCTTTAGTAAGTACATTTTAATAGTTTGATGAGCTCTTTCAACTATGCCTTGTCCTTGTGGATTGTATGGAATTCCTGTTATATGAGTAATGCCAAATGATGAGCAAAATTGTTTAAAAGAGGTAGAAGTACAACCAGGACCATTATCTGTTTTTAACTGTTTTGGAACGCCCACAGTGGCAAAATTTTGTAAGCAATGAGCTATAACATCTTTAGTTTTTTCTCTGGAATGAAGGGAGCCCATCAAAAATCCGGAAGAAGTATCAACTGTAACATGCAAATATTTTAATTTTCCAAATTGTGGCAAGTGTGTGACGTCCATCTGCCAAATATGGTTAGGTATCAGTCCTCTAGGATTGACTCCAAGATTAACTTGTGGTAAAAAGGTCACACAATTTTGACATTGTTTTATTATTTGTCTAGCTTGTTCCTTAGTTATTTTAAAGCGCTTTTGTAAAGTATTAGCATTGACATGGAACTTATTATGAAAATGTGTAGCTTCTTCTAGTGTAGAGAAAATATGTATGTCATGTGTAGTTTTATCTGCTAAATCGTTGCCCAAACTAAGGGCTCCAGGCAATCCTGTATGTGCTCTGATATGTCCTATAAAGAATGGATCTTTTCTGTCCCAGATTAGACTTTGTATAGCAGAAAACAAAGAAAAAACAGTAGAGGAAGGGGAAATCCTGACAGCATCTTCAAGGGATACTATAGCATTAACTACATACTGACTATCAGAGAATAAATTAAATACAGAATCTTTAAACATCACAAAAGCTTGTAAAACTGCATTAAGCTCTACCTTTTGAGCTGATTGTTTGGGTACTAAAAATGTAAAAGTTTGATCAGGGGTAACTACTGCTGCTGTACCATTATTTGACCCATCAGTGAATACATTTGGAGCATTCATGATAGGGGTTTTTCTTGTCATTTTTGGAAAAACTACAGGATGCGAAGACCAAAAAGACAACAAAGGATTAGATGGTAAGTGATTATCAAATGAAACATTAGATTTACACATGATTATTGCCCAAGTATTTAACTCATTAGCTAACTCATCAATTTGATCCATAGTATATGGAGTAATAATTTTATTGGGAGAAATTCCAAACACTCCCTTTGCTGCTTTTATTCCTTTGAGTATTAATTGTCCTACAGCCTCAGGATACCTAGTAAGAATAGTGTTAGGAGAATAAGATAAATGTATCCACAATAATGGACCTTCTTGCCAAAATACTCCTGTAGGAATATTTTTTGTTGGTATTACAATAAATAATAAAGGCAAAGTTATATCAATTCTATCCAAATGCATATTTTCCATATATGTTTCAATAATTTTTAATGCCTTTCTTGCTTCAGGCGTTAACATGCGGGGTGAATTTGGATCTGATGGACCTTTTAGGATATCAAATAAAGGTCCCAACTCTCCTGTTGGTATGCCTAGATAAGGCCTTATCCAATTTATGTCTCCTAATAACTTTTGAAAGTCGTTAAGTGATTTGAGTTGATCTACTCGTATTTGAATTTTTGGTGGACGGACCATGGTTGAGGATAATAGAACTCCTAAATAATTAATTGGAAAATTTAATTGTACTTTATCTATTGCTATCTCTAGATTATAATTTTTTAATAAATTTGTAAGTGTGGCATAACATTCTAGCAATGTGTTTTTATCTTTGTGTACTAACAATACATCATCCATATAGTGAAATATTTGTAGTTTAGGATTTTGATTTCTAAGTGGCTGGATTGCTTTGTTAACATAAATTTGACACATAGTTGGGCTGTTAGCCATCCCTTGAGGGAGTACTTTCCATTCATATCTCTGATCAGGACCTTCATGATTCAGTGCAGGGATAGTAAATGCAAAATGTGGACTATCCTCAGGATGAATTGGAATTGAAAAAAAACAATCTTTAATATCTATAGCTAAAACGTACCAGGTTTTTGGCAAAGCAGACAATTGAGGAATCCCTGATTGAGCAGGTCCCATAATAACCATCTCATTATTAATGGCTCTTAAATCTTGCAATAATCTCCATTTACCAGATTTCTTTTTAATGACAAAAATGGGAGTATTGTAAGGAGATACGGAAGGTTGTATATGTCCCTCCGCTAATTGTTGTTTGACCAGATCATGGGCTGCTTGTATCTTTTCTTTAGTCAGGGGCCACTGAGGAACCCATACTGGTCTATCTGATTTCCAAGTAATTTTTATTGCCTCAGTGACCCCTTCTGAAAACCCAGTCCATGTCTATTTATTCCCTGATCTATTTGAATTGGTGCTGCTATGCCTTGTTCTCCTAATCTTTTTTCTTTCCTGAAACCTTGTCTAGCCCTAATAGTGGGCGCATTTGGATTGATGTTATTTGTTAATGTTAGTCCTAATTGATCTAGGACATCTCGTCCCCATAAATTTATAGGAAGATGATCCAATACATATGGCTGTATAGTTCCTTCACATCCTTCAGGATCCTTCCAATCTAATACCATTGCACTTCTATGGGGATTAGTTGCCACTCCTAGGCCTCGAAGCGTTTGAGTGGCTTGTTGTAACGGCCAATGTTGTGGCCATTCTTGACGAGATATGATGCTAAGGTCTGCACCTGTATCCAGTAGCCCATTAAATTCATGTCCTTGAATATTTAGTTTTAGCATGGGGCGAGAATCTAAATTTAAAGACAGCATAGCCCAATCTACACCTGTGGAGCCTAATCCCCTGGAACCTCTTTCTATAGTACTACTGGAAAATTTATCATGTAGGCTGGGTATTATTAATAACTGTGCTATTCTATCTCCTGGTGAAATTACTGATATACCCTTTGGAGAACTAGCTATAATTTTTATTTTACCTTCATAATCGGGATCAATTACCCCAGGACTTATCATAAGTCCTTTTAGCGTAGAAGAACTGCGTCCTAACAATAAGCCTACTGTTCCTTGGGGAAGAGGTCCTTTTACTCCTGTGGGAATGATTTGAACTCCCATCTCTGGAGTTAGTACTGCTCTGGCGGAGGCGCAGATGTCCAACCCTGCGCTCCCTCTGGTTCGTCTGATGAGAGATCTGATGGATAATGTGTCCTGGGCACTACCCTGATGGTGTTGCTGGGTTCCTCCATGGTGTTTCTGGGTTCCTCCAGTGCCCCGTACATTTGTGGTCGTGGGCCCCGGAGCATTGGGCCCCCCTGTCCGTTTTTTGGCAATGGAGCTCGATGCCTTTCTCCACGATATCGTGGGTAAACACTTGGTCCTTGTCTGTTTTTTGATAACGGAATACCCTCTATGGTGGTTTGAGAACGGCATTCATTAGCCCAATGTTTCCCTCTACGGCATCGTGGGCAAATACCCGGTATTCTATTTGTTTGATATCTAGCTTTGTTAAACCCTCCTCCTATGGGGCAACTCCTTTTAAAATGTCCTGTTTGATCACAATTATAGCATGTTTTTGGCCTGGCATCTAAAGCCTGTTGTAGTGCTGCTAAGACTTGCCCTTGTTCATTAATGTCTCTACATAATTTAATATATGTGTTTAAATCTTCATGTCTCCATGGTCTAATGACCTCTCTGCAACAACGATTTGCTTGGTCATAAGCCAGTTGTTTTATAAATGGCATTGCCTGTTCTGTATCCCCAAAAATTCTAGAAGCTGCTTGAATAAGCCTATGTACAAATTCAGCGTAAGGTTCACTAGTTCCTTGTATTACCTTAGATAATTGACCTTGTAAACCTCCATGCCCCTGTAAAGTTTTCCATGCCCTAACCGCATCTACAGCAATTTGTGCGTATACGCCAGGATCATATTCAATTTGTTGCCGTTGACCCTCATAAGGTCCTTTTCCTAACAACATATCTAGATTTCTTTGAGGGTAACCGGCTGCTGCATTTTGCCTAGCTGTCTCCCTGCAAAATTCCTCATTGGCAACCTTCCATAACAAATATTGTCCTCCATTTAGCACAGATTTACACATACTAGCCCAATCTGCTGACGTCATGTCCAAGTTGGTAATGGATTCGACCATGCTTACAGTGAACGGTGCTTGAGGACCATAGGTTGTTACAGCCTCCTTTAACTGCTTCACTGTTTTGAAATCTAAAGCACGGTGAATTCGCTGCCCTCCTGCCTGCTCAAGTACAGGGCATGCTAATCTTTGAGGTCCTGTATCAGGATCCCATCTATCAACTACGGGGTTTGAGGGCCACTCAGCTATCTCCATAGGGGGTGCTGTTGGTTGAATTACGCCCTCTGGTGATAGAACGGTGTTAGTAGCAGCCTCCTGTTGTAGCTTTTTCCCTAATAGCTGTTTCTCCTCTAAGCTTTCTTCCTTTAAATTTTCTTCCTCTGTCTGACTAGCTTGAGAGACCTTCTCTTTTGCTTGATCTAAAATGTCTTTCTCCATGGTCTGAACCTCTAACAATTTACTTAACACTCTTTCAGTTTGTTTTTTACTAATTTCTAATCTGTTATAAAGATAACGCAACCCAATAAGATAACACAAAACAAAACCGAAACAGAATGAAACAAAAACGGAACAAAAAATCGTTGTACCAATTTTCCTATTTTCTTGATATGTGCATTTGTGGTCTATTTCTATCTCTTCCTCAGGGGTGAACAACTTCAAACCTTGAGCCAACCATTTTTCCCAATCTGCCTGAGAAAATTCTAGGGATAGGCAGCTTGAAACAAACACAAAACAAATCAAAACAAGAACACATTGTTTTTTAAAATGGTCACCCATTCTCTCGCCTTCCCTTAGGGGCAAGTAATTTCACTTACCCCGAAGCTTCAGACGTTCCCCGCACGGGCCACCAAATGCCGCAGTCTGGCTGGGCACAAATCACGAGCCACTGAAGCAGGAACAAACTTTATTTTTAAACTGCAGGAAAACACTTCACACAGCTCCCGGGGAATCCTCCCGAACGCGCCACGAGGCTTGTCCAGGAACCCCCAGCCGGAAAATCTCTCTCCCGGAAATCCCTCCTCCTGCACTTCCCCAACCAATGGGAACTCTCAGGGAATCCCCGGAAATCCCCACGAGAACTCCAAAATAGTGCGAGAACTCAAAAGTTGCGGCAGAGGCGGATAGTAATGCCTCGCCTGTCAATCAATACTGTTGGCAAAATGCCAGGGGCCATACAGACTCAGCCGTGGCTCTCAGCACTTGGCAAACCATTAGTTCTTCAAATTCCTTGCATAAATTTTACCTCCTCTTTAACATTCCATTAAAAACATCTCCCTGTTATTAGAGAATCCATCTTCAGAATCCCCTCAAAATTTAAACAATACAGTACTTAAATAGACTATATTGTCACCTCTCTTCCTAAAAAAAGTATGGCTCTGTTAGTGGAAGGTCCACATTTCTTTCTTACTTCTTTGGCACTGAGCACAGTTCCTGAGGTATAATAAGTCTCAAATCTTAGAGGGAAGTAATAGATAAGAAGACACATAAAGAAGACTAAAAATAGGAGTAGAACAGCCACACACAACCCTCACTGTGGATATGCATGCACAATCTGCTCTCCTTGGAAGGTGGATACGTCTATTATAGGCCCTTTATCTTCTGAAGATTCACTGAAATGAAGTTATTATAGGAAGATTAATAGGAGAAAAAAAATGTACAATTTTACTAACATACACAAGGAAAAATAACAGCACTGGAGATGAATACAAAGTATGAACATTGCAGAAGGACCAGATGGTTGAGGCTTAAATAACTTCCCACACTGCAAAGAATAGGGACTTGGATAGGGAGGGCCTTGAAGTATCTTGGAGGTCGGAGGTGACAAACTATGGGAGGGGTGAGGGAAGAAGTGCATGTGAACAAGGATGTCTTCTAAAGAGAGTTTCTCAGTAACCTCTCAGAATTGCCCTCCAAAGAATAGATGAAAAGTGTCCAGATGGGGACAGCTTCAGTCTTATTTCTTTTTCTTCCAGCGTTAAATTTCTTGGTGGATGACATGTCATAACAGTTGCATTCCTTCTGAGAAGGGGGCTTTCTCGGAAGGGCTTCTCCCTGCTACTTTGGAGAGAAAGAGGCTAAAGAGAATAGGGTAGAAGTTGCTGAGAGAAACCTGGGAGTTTCCTCTTTAATTCCAAATTGCCATATGTTGAAGTATGGGGTATCATTTTCTGAGCTTCACTACTATCAAAAGTAAATGTCTGACCAGTGGATGGGATACGATCTGCATGTCTGGTTCTGCCCTGGTCAATCATTCTGCCCTCTCTACTCTAGCCAGGTAGACATTTTTCCTGTCCCCATCTGTCCCCCTTGCTCCCTTTTGCAAGACCTTGGTACATCACACCCACTGACAATTTCTGCCCCCCTGCTTGGAAGAAGACCTTCGTGACTTGAGAGGAAATAGCTTTGGGCATGTTTCTCTGAAATTTATTTTGTCTTGTCTGACAAACTAAAACACCAGTTTTACCTTCAGGGCCTGTGAGTTCCCCCTACTTGGTGGATTTGCATCAGACTGTAAGATTCAGAGCAGAGACTAAATTCACCTTGTATAACACTGTAGCCCCACATCCTAGCATGAAGCCTGGCTAATAAAATATATCTGCTGTTTTTATTACTACTTGATTAATTTCATGCAGACGCTCAGGTTATGTGCCTTCCTCTTGCTCTCCCAGCCATTGTTAACTACCCATTACTGCTTTTTTTTTTTTTTTTTTTTACTGTCCACGGGCATCCAACAGGCACATACATTCAAACAAAGATAAATGCATGACCCAAAGGCCTTTCAACCAAAGAAAAAGGTAGCATAGTGATAATTACTTGAAATAGACGTATCCTGACACCAGAAGGTTTTCCCAGTTCAAAAAACCCATTTGAATTTTATGTTCCTGGGTTTGGTCCCTAACACTGGCCATTTCCCTGCAGTTCATGATACAATGGCAAAAATCTGAATTAGGTTTTGTTCTTTCCTACATTTTTTCTCTGCTTTTAGTCCTACTATTTCACCTCCCTTTACTGACACTCTCTTCTGCTTAGCCCTGTAGAGCTAACCAAGCAGAAAGCATCTCTCTGATATTTGTCAACAAGGCTGAATGGACTTTTGTCCTTTACCAGTAATTTCTATGCTTTAAAAAACAACAAAACAAAACACTGGTGAAGGAGCCTAATGTTTCTTTGAGGAAGATCTTTGTGTAAGTCCATTCAGTCTATGTAATTAAAATACCATAAATGGAGTGGCTTACAAACAACAAACTTTTATTGCTCATAGTTCTGGAGGTTGGGAAGTCCAAAGTCAAGCTGCTGCAAATTCAATGTCTGGCACTGGCCCATTTCCTGGTTCACATATGGCCATTTTTTCTCTATCCTCACATGGCAGAAAGGTTATGGGATCTCCCTAGAGCCTCTTTTTAATGGCACTAATGTCATTACTAGGGCACTAAAATCATGATCTAATCATGTCCCAAAGACCCCACCCACCTCCTCCTTCCAGCACCTTGGGAGTTAGAGTTTTAACACAAAAACTGGGGAGAGAAACAATTATTCAGTCCACAGCTACTCTACTTCTCACTTTTTAGTGTCACCATTTTATTTGCTTAAGGTGAGAAAGATTGGCATCTAGGAACTAGTGTTTCTTTTGCTGGTCATCCTACACAGTTAGACTTGACATTCTACTTAATCAAAAATTAGCAAGGAAATTGCCAGGCATTGTGGTGCACACCTGTAATCCCAGCAACTCCAGAGGCTGAGGCAGGAGGATCATGAATTCAAAGCCAGCCTCAGCAATGTAGCAAGCAAGGCCTTAAGCAACTTCTCTCTAAATAAAATATTAAAAAGGACTGGGGATGTGGCCCAGTGGTTAAGCACCCCAGGGTTCAATCTCTGGTTAAAAAAAAAAAATAGCAAGGAAATCCAAAGAGTAGCTTAGATAATTTTGGGGAAAAAAATCTGGAACTCAAAATCTCCTAAACAGGAAATATGAGTTTTTTCCTGGAAAGAGTGTTTTATTAATTTCTCCAAAGTCTTTATCTTTCTAATGGTCATTCTCTGCCTCTGGAGAAGAGTAAAATCATTCAGTGATAAGAATTATTTTTCAGAAAATATTAAGTGAGGGGGAAAGAAGAATGAGAAAGTGGTAGATATAAAAACAAAGAAAATAGTGAGGAAGCAAATGCTTAAAGAAGTAGTGTGCTATGGTTTGGATGATTTGGATGTTTAGTTCTTGTAGTGACGGTGCTGAAGTGCTATGGAACTTTTAGGAGATAGGGCAAGAGGAAGGTCCCAGGTCAATGGAGGAAGGTTCAAAGTCAATTGAAGTTTGTTGCAAGACTCTGTAATTCTCATTAGAAGAATTCTTATTAAATTCTTATTAATGCCTGCGCCTGTCCCACCCAGCTTTCTCCAACTTCCCGGCTGAGGTGGTATTCATTGCTCCTACACATGCTCCCACCATTACCATCCACTGGCATGTGATACCCCAAAAGGACCCTCACCAGAACTGAGCTGATGCAGGCACCATGCCCTTGAACCTTCAGAACTGGGAGCTAACTAAGCTTCTTTACAAAAGTGACCACCTTTGGTATTTTATTGGAGTGATAAAAACCTTTCTAATAAAGTAATATTGAATAGGAGTATGTCTTGACAGTATTTAGGAGGAGGTTAGGAGATCATAGGAAAAAAAGTTAAGCACAGTGAATTCTGGAAAAGAAGTCGATGTTGATATATGCATTATTTCTACTGATTTTTTTCCTTATTCTCTTTGACTATATTGACTAAAGGGATATACTAAACCACTTCAGCATTCCACCAAGTTACCAAATATTACTGGAACATCAAGAAGATAAGTAATTGATTTAGTGCTCCCTCTTAAGATGAGATTATACTTCAAACTGAACTAAAACAATGAAAAGAAATGCAAGCATAAATTTAGGAGACTACAAGAAGAAATTTAATTATTGGTGTTGCAAGGATGAAGTAGAAAGTTGAACGTTGCTAACTCCAACTCATACCCTGCCTTCCTTGCTCTGTGTCTCATCTTCACATGCTCCTTTATTTACCCTTGAAATGGAATTGATAATTCTTACCCATAATGAGTAAAAGTAAATCTACATTATATATGTGTCTGTTGATAGATAAAATATATGTAGTGTCTTAAAAGTCGTTAGAAAAATATGACTACATAAGATTAGTAAATATCATAATCAAACTTCACCCATAAGTGAAAGCATTCCATGAACATCCTAAACTTCTTATCCTACTTTAAAGAGATCTTTGAATTCCATCAGAACCACATCATCTCACAGTAAGTTTGAAATATAAATAAATATCATGTCCTTACATCTGTGTCAACCTCATAACTTGTGCTGGAACAAATTCCTTGAAGCATTTGTAGGTCTAGATACACCCCAGAGCATAAATGGCTCCAAGGTCTTGAAGGAAATCCTTAAGATAGGTTGGAGTCTGGGTATTAAAGCAAGAGACACCTATGTAGGGCCATGCTAGAGAAGACCATTTGTTGCTGCTCCCTAATGTGGTCCATGAATACACTGGTGATTATGATGATCCAAAGATTAAATCAAGGAACTGGACACCGGCTTCAGTATACTAAGCTGCTTACCACTTTTGTTGTGTTGTTCTTTCACTGCCTATGTGAAAAATTTGTTGATTTAAAATAGGATACCTAAATAAACATAGAACAAATTTAAAATAAATAATATTTTCAAGTGCTTATGTACTGTAGGTTACTATAAAATATTTCTTCATGGTAGAAGTGTACTTAGATCTTATTCTGACCATTTCTTGCACAGTGAAGTAATATTTGAAAATTAGTTGTTGGAAGACAATTTGGGGGGGGTCATTCATTTTTCTGCATGTCTAGCAAACAGAAGCAATGTCTTTGCTTCAAGCTACATTTTCAAGGATGCTTTGTATAGCAAACAGTATTGGAAGATAAAGAGAGAGATTCCTTCTGGAGCAAAGGATAAGGTTGCTTACAGCTTTAGAAGATAAAGATAGTATTTCCCTGCACAAGAAACATGCATCTATACCATGTGGTATAATAAAAAATCAGGGGCTGGGGATATACCTCAGTCGGTAGAGTGCTTGCCTTGCATGCCAAAGCCCTGGGTTCAATCCCCAGCACCACAAAATGAATGAATAAATAAATAAACAAACAAACAAACAAACTAATTATAGCCAGGCATGGTGGCACATGCCTATAATTCCAGTGGCTCGGGAGGCTAAGGCAGGAGGATTGCAAGTTCAAAGCCAGCCTTGGCAAAAGCGAAGTGCTAAGCAATTCATTGAAAACCTGTCTCTAAATAAAATACAAACAAGGGCTGGTGATGGGGCTCAGTGGCCCTGAGTTCAATTCCTGGTATCTCCCCTTTCAAAACTATATGTCCCTCCAAGCAAAAAGCAGGTATACAAACAGCCCATTATAAAAGATTCAGGTTTATCAAGAATAGCTTTCTGTCCTCCAACACAATCTATTATATATTCAGGTGTGACCTGTTTCTTTTTTTATTGCCTGGTAGGTATGGGGGCTAAAAAAAGTGACCCAGGAGATTTCTGATATTTTGGATACCACTACTTTCATGAGTAACATAATCTTTTTTTCTTAGATGTAAGAGTCCTCATGTCTTCTTCTAGTATCCATAACATACTGAAGTGTTAGCTTGCAATCCAAATATCAAACTTCACAGTTCTCAATGTTAGTTTCATTTCAAAGCACATTAAATATGAAGGTTCAAATTACACATGCATTTCAAAAATATTTTAGCCAACAAAAGGAAATTAATAGGAAAGTCAGGTTCTTATCATGTTGTATTCCCTAACAGCAGAACTTTATTCTAGAGTAGCCTCAGTGGTTTTACCCTTTATTGTTTATAAAGATATTTCACTATTTCATATAAATGCCTTCTTTGCTACTTCTGTAAGAGATGAACTTCTTTTTAGCTGTATGAGTTAAGGGCTTCCAAGCTGAAGCCTGTATCTGTATCCTTATGGAGTACACTTCCATTGAATATCAGCTACCCTGTGGCCTACAGAAGAATATGGCAGAAATAATGCTGTATGAGTTTTGGTGCCTTGAAGCTTTTTCTTCCCTAAATCACCAAGGAAAACAGTCCAGGCTTTGCTTCTGAGAAGGCCATGTGGAAAGAGAGTCCCTGATGGATAAGAGAGACACCTTTATATGTCAGCCACCCACATTAAGAGATTAGATAAGTGAGGAAGGCCATCTTAACATTGTTTGGCCCAAATTGCGGCTACTTTAAGTAAACACAGGACGACTTTGAGCAAAATGAAGACATCTAGGTAGAGCCCAACCCACATGCAGCAGTGTGAGAAAAAATGAAATGCTAGTGTTTCGGGTCATGAAATTTTGAGGTGGTTTGTTATATAGCAGCACATAACTGAAACAGATATAAACATTCCTCTTCTTTTCCCAAGCTCATCTCTATGCTGTTGAGATCTCTCTTTGTCTGTTACTAAGTCATCATTACCCTGTGGCTCCATGGGCTCCTTTCACTTGTCCTGTGATGTGCTACAGTCTTCTCATCCCAAGAATTAAAATCTCCTTTTGACATAATAATATTCTCAAGAAACTATCCTCGTGTTTACACACACCAACAATTATCTGGAAAAAAATATACAATCTGCACTCATTTATACTTCATCTTGATTTCCCATTCAGTTATATATCTATCATATATTTTCTACAGAAAGCAATGCCTTAAAAGTCATTGAAGACTTGCTCATCCCCCATCCTGATCTCAATCCTCATGCATTTGAAACTGGTAATGCCATATTTTTTCAAATTCATCCATTCATTAGCTTTTATGATTATAAGCATTCCTCTCATCCTTATAACACCACTGCCTATTTCTTCTTAGAATTTTTCTGGATCTTCTTTCTTGACTCCTTTTATAAGACACATCCACTGGACCTGTCCCCCTCCCATTTTTCTTTCTATTCTAAACTCTATAGTGTCAGTGTCTCTGGTTCCATGACTTTAATTCCAATCTTTATAAAATGGTATCCACGTAATCCTAAACTAGCTTTTTTTTTCCCCCCAGGCTCTAGATATTTGCTATAGGAAAACAAGTATCTCCTGGGAGCTTATAGAAAAATACAAAATAGAATGATAGACTGTACCCAGACCTGCTGTATGAGAATGTGTGTAATTTCTCTATGCATGAAAATTGGAAAAGCACGGTTCTAAATATGTGTTTCCATCTTACCTTGGTCAAAACAAAAATAATCATTTCCTCTGCTCTTCCCACAACAACCACAAAACATACTCTTCCTTTCTCAGTGAGCCATTAATCCATTATGGCTCCTCCTTTTGTATCCAACACTCCCCAGCACTCCAGTCTACAAAGAAGCATTCCTCTGAGCCTATTTGAACTTAATGAATGTATCCTATTATTTCAAAAGCAATTACCTCACATTTTGTTTTTCTGTATACACCTGCTACATAGGATTTATCTAATTAAGTGGAAGATGACATCCTATGTACCTCTGTAGTCCCTCTGTAGTCCCAACTGAGTTAACAGAATAAGTGTTATGGTTTATATATGTGGTATCCCCTCCAAAAGCTCATGTGTGAGACAATGCAAGAAAGCTTAAAGGTGAAATGATGGAGTTATAAGAGCCTTAATCCAATCAGAATTAATTAATAGAGATTAACTCAGTGGTAAGTAACTAAAGTCAAGTAGGAGTGTGGCTAGAGAGGTGGGTTCCTGGGGACATGCCTTTGAAATATTTATTTTGTCCTTGTTGATCAGAGCGTTCTCTCTCTCTCTCTCTCTCTCTCTCTCTCTCTCTCTCTCTCTCTCTCTCTCTCTCTCTCCTTCCTGATCATGTCTTGAGCAGTCCTCCTCCACAACACTCTTCCACCATAATGTTGTCCCTCACCTTAAGTCCCAAAGAATGGAGCTGGCCTTCTATGGACTGAGACCTCAGAAACCATAAGTCCCCAAAAGACGTTTTCCTCCTCTAAAATGGTTCTTTTCAGGTCTTTTCATCACAGCAATAAAAAAAAACTGACCAATGCAATAAGTGCCCAGTGTAGCTGGTTGAATTAAATATTGAGGGGACTCAGATTGTCCACTGAGCTCAACTAGGTTGCTTTTAATTATTTTTTAAAAAAACTAAATTTAAGAGGCTGGGGTTGTGGCTCCTCTGTAGAGTTCTCACCTGGCACGTGCAAGGTGCTGGGTTCAATTCTCAGCACCACATAATAAATAAATAAAATAAAATAAAGATATTTTTTAAAAATTTAAAATGTTTTAAAAGACTAGGAATTTCTACCTCTGTTTATTTCATTATTTCACAACATTATATGTTGTGATGACTGGTAAATTTTCCTCCCACAGAACAGATTTCTGTGGAAATCCTGATAAACTTTGGACCACATCATCATCACTGGACAAAATTACAATTACATTCAGGGTGTGCTTTGTACACGCAGGTTAGCCAAAGTCCATGTTTCTTCTTCAGTTTATTATAAATAGAGCTACTGTTGCTAGGGATGTGTCATCAAAAAATATGCTACCAGGAAGTAGAGAATCGACTAGAAAAAATACAACTTAATAAAAAAATGAGCATCTCCATTCTTGAAGTACATAATCATGTTTAAAAGAAGACTTCCTGCAGGAATGTGGAATGAATCCTAAAGTTAACTAACTATATATGATAGTTAAAATCAGCTGAGTTTGTTGAGAGGGGGAAAAAAGAAAAAAAAAAGGAATCAGGAGTTTAGAAGCTATCTTCTGAGGAATTCTGTTGCAGAAGACTATCTGAGTACATGAAACAGTATTTTAAATTTAAATGATCAAACTTACATGGGAAGCTTTTGACTACATCAAGGAACAGGAAGGAAGGAAAGATATTGTCAGCTTTTGAAATTCCCATGTAAACAGAACATGGGAGTCTTTAGAGGCTGCCGCATACTCACTCCCTCTCTCTCTCTCTCTCTCTCTCTTTCTCCCCCCCCCCCCCTTCCTTCTTTAAAAAGCAAATACACTGTTCTCCTTACTTGAATGGTTAACTAAATATGGAATATTTATGAATTATTTTCTGAAGAGATTTTTTAAAATATTTATTTAGTTGTAGATGAACATACAGTATATTTATTTTGTGGTGCTGAGGATAGAATCCAGTGCCTCACACATTTGAGGCAAGCACTTTACCACTGAGCTACAGCCCCAGCCCCTTCTGAAGGGATTTTTACTTGGCCATCCTTAAATGTTACAAACCAACATAAAGCCACTAGAAAAGGGGTAATAAATAGCACAGGAAAAAATAACTTGCTACATTAGCTTTGCTCCCAGACAAGAATTTGAAATCTGTCTCAGAATTAAATGTGGGAGGGGAAGGACTTCTTATTCTCTTCCAGGGAAGAAAATCCAAGACATCTAATGATAATAGCTACAGTAACAATACTCCTGAGGTTCTGGATACATAGATAAAATGAGGAGGTTTTGTTTTTGAATTTTTTGTTTGTTTGCTTGCTTGCTTTTTTCTTCCATCTTTAGAAGTTAAGCATGTATATGACATTTTATCACTTTCATTATCGCCTCAAATACCTAGAGTCTAATTATGTGTCATTAACATTCCATTTTTTCCTTTAGTTCCTATTTGACCAGTTTCTGTTTATTAGGGAATTTTTTAAACCAGAGAAAATTGACAGCTGGAAAAAAAAAGAAAATAAAGACATAAAAAAATCAAGTTAACTTTGTTATTCAGAATTGTAAGACATTTTGTTAGAAAATGTCTTATGTTCTGGGAGGGCAGGGACTGACTTCTATGTTGTTATCTCCCAGTATCTAAAAGAGGCCCAGACATGTACTAGATATGCAATTCATGTTTCTCAAATGAAGGGGGCAAAGAGAATCAAATGAGACGCGAGTATTTATAAATTATCAGAATCATCCTTGTCTTCATTTATTTGAATAATTGAAAGCTGGCATTGGCAAAAGCCACATGACACACATGAATTTGTACCAAAGCAATGTTCCAGTGTAGCTGTTTGGCATTACAGGGTGGTTGTGATTCCTTGATCAACTTCCAAACCCCAGGTTGCCTCAGAGTTTCTAAGACAACAGCTTTCCAACTGTTTTTTACTGAAACCCAGAGAAATAAATTTTACATCAAGAACCAGCACACCATACACCACACACACCACCACCACCACACACACACACACGCACACACACACACACACAAAGATGGGGAGAGAGTTTTAAAACCAAAACAAAGTTCTTTGAAACAATACTAATTCTTACTGTGTAAAATATACTGCTTTGTCCTAGTCTATTTCATTTTTAAATGTTGTTTGCAACCTACTAGATTAATTTCATAACCAGTTAATAGGTTGGGGCTGTGGCTTTAAAACAACCCTCAGAACCACCTTAGCCAAGCATGAGTATTGTGAAATGGCAGAAGAGTGTGACCTAGATCTTGGTTCACAAATGCAGAGAATCATACAGGCACAGTTTCAAGCTGCTCTCAGCAACTGACTGGACTTTAGTCTTTCCAGTTCTAGGTAAAAAAAAAAAAAAAAAAAAAAAAATACTAGAATGTCTTCAGATAGATTTGGAATTCGCACCATGGCGTGGAAGCCAGGCAGAGTCCACAGTTCCTCAATAGGTTGTCGTCAGGCCTTTTAGCCACCTCTTCATTGTGTATGTCAATCACTCACAACTAGTGATTGCCATTTTCAGAGTAGGGTTTTGAAGGCTATATACAAGTTTCTCAGCAAGTTCCACATAGGGGAGGACAATGCAGCAATGTAATTAGCAATGAGGAAGGAGAAAGAAGATACTTTTGACATTGGCATTTGATGAGGCTGTTGCTAAACTCAATAAAGACTCTATGAAGACCGAAAAAATCACTCCAAAGAACTGAAGCAAATAGCTAAATAAGTGCAAAGAACACCGGAGTTTTCATATTGATTATCCAAATATTGTTTCTCTTTTGCTTTCATCCATTCATTTATCAAATACTGTGTGCCTCCTCTATATCAGGCTCTGATATAACAAGGCCTGGTGGAGCTACTTAAAAATTTGAGTTATGATATAAATATGTAACATGAAACATGCCCTATGCACTCTTCCTCCATAGAGCAACATGGCATATCTTTAATAAAGAAAGATAAAACTCATCCTGACATGTAGACAATTTCCAAGACACTCAAATTTGTTAGAAGTGGATCCCTAGTTAGGGGCTGGCATCCAAAGACATAAGGTGCGGTCCTGCTCTTGAAGTGCTTTCAGGGAGCGTGGAGATGAACACATGGCGATTTCTAGGGCAATGTGACGAGAGCTATAATGAAATATGAGTGAGACAGAATGAAAGCATGGGGAAGGAACACCTAAATCAGCAAAATGTCGTTAGAGGCTTCTACAGAGGACATGGCACTTGAGCATTTAAGGATCAATAGAAATTTGCTAGATGGACAAGAAGTAAAGATAGAAGGAACACCACATGCAAAATGATAGAGTATGAAAAAGGATTCAAGTGGTAAAAAAGGCTTCTAGTTCAGCAAGAAAAGCAGAAGATTAAGCTAATAGTAGCTGTGCAGCCTTCCTCTGAAAGAGGCCTAGAAGGACATTAATTTGAAAATCATCAGTAAAAGAGTTTCATTTAAAGCCATAGACTTGAATGAGAATTCTTAAGAAAATCAAAGAACAGGGGGTGCTCCTAATTCTCTATCTATCTGAGGGATGCTTCCTTGTTACACTAGTTCCTAGTCCTGTCCATCACGGTTGTCATCATCATCATCATCATCACAGATAATATGAATTAAGACTCTACCAGGAACTTCTCATGTCCCATCTTATTTAATCTTCACAACAGCTCAGTGAAATGGGTTCTTTTCTTATCTCCCCCTTTCCCAAGAACACAGATCAACTACAGACGGAGCCCATCTTTGATACAGCTAATCTATTCCAGTGCCCCAGGGCACTTAGCCCCTTTCCTGGTATATTTGTACAAGATTCTCTGTACCTCATCCCCAGGCTCCTTTGCTGGGACAATCAACACTGGCCTCAGAGTGCAGAGTCACACTACCCTGAAGAAAAGGTGTGGTGTTCTGCCAGAGCGCTCTTCACATCAGTGTTAACTAGTGAAAGTCTTGTTTCCAGAATTATTTCTCACTGCTCCTTTCTGGGCTACCATTGAGACTACTTGAAAGCTTTTAACCTAGATCAGCTGTTGCTTTTTGGCATGTTCATCGTTGCATAATTTACAAATTGTAAAATTAGAGTTTGCCAGAATGATTTCAAAGCCTTCTGCAGGACAGAGTCATTTCAAATGCATTAGGCAGTGGGAACCACCAGGACAGCACCATGTTTGTTTGGGCTATAAATTTCCTAGGAAATGGAGGCTAGTTTATACTTCCAACAACTGTTGAGTGTAAATCAAATGAGAACTTCTGAAGCCAGATGCTGCATTTGTTATTTTAATGTGTATTTTATTTTCAGAAGGATCGCAGGATCCATGTTATCGCCTAGTCATAGAAGCAAGTGGCTGAAATCATCTTTGTCTCTCTGGGTAGAAGCCCTCATGGTCAGTTGGTGCTCACTTGTCCTGTGAACTTGAACTCTTACATAATTTTATTAGTGAATGGACTTAAAAGTCCTAGCTAGCTGGTTTCCTGAGAGTGGCAATTTAAATAGCTCTCACAGAAGTCACAAAAACACTAAGCCAAGAGGGTCATAAAGTAGTTCCTTTAAAGTTCAATGAGTCATAATTTAGCATGAAGTAGATTGATTGGAGGAACAATTGCGAGCTCGCAGTTGGTTAGGATCTCGGGGTCGTCTCTGCAATTAGGACTGTTATGATGGCTGTTGGCACTAAGAGACAGCAAAGATGGGTCATGTCAAGAGTCCATTCAAACACTTGTGGGTTCAGAGATTGAAACCCACGTTGAACCTTTTGGTGTTTGAGTTTGTTAACTGTTGGCGAAATGCCACTTCCTGTTCCTAAGAAAAGAGGCTTGAAAAAAATCTCATAAAAAATGACTTAAAAGGCTTCCTTGACTTCAAAGGGCTCTTACAAAACAACATTTTGATGAGTTAAGTGTAAAGGAATCAGAAACATATGGATTAAATTTCCCTTAATAGAGTCATGTGTCTAAAAATGGAGGGAGAGAAAAGTGGCAAGTTTGTGTTGCTCAACATGTTTCAAAAATGTCATAGTCTCTATGGATCCCCAAAGTTGTCAGATTCTTCCATTCTAACATCATGCTGGCATAGGAACATCTAGAAGAGCATGCCAAAGGGCCACACTGAACAAAGACAAACACGCTTGTTTCGGTCAGGTTAACCAGACCTCCTCTCTACAGTCCATTATGCCAGGGTCTGCTTTAAAGAAAATCTCAGTGTCACAGGACAGAGCCTCGAAGAACAAAGAGAATTTCTAAACCAGACTTCTCGCTCAGGTCAGGCAATTGTCCACTTGCCACTCGGGTGCATTTGAAGCTGACTTTGCTGTTGGAATGAAGGGAATACCAACAAGTCCTCATTGGCCACAAAGTGCTGCATGAAAGGCAGTGTCACACCTTGGGTGCACTTAATCTTCACATCTTACTCATAATTTTGTGAGTTTCTAACCTTTGAAAGTAAATAATGAGTTTTTCCAAAGTGGAGAACATGTTTGGGGGCTAGGATAAAATTGTGAAATAGTAAGAGAAATAATCAATTATTTACAGGGATGAACAATTGCAAATTCTGATCAAGAATTATTTCTGAAACCTATACAATCAGAAAAATAAGAAATTATACCCCGTTTGATTCAAATGTATGAATTGTCAAGACATTGCACTGTCATGTGTAACTAATAAAAAAAAAGAATTATTTCTCATTAGTTTTGCCACTAATTTACTAACAGACTGCTACTGCCTGATTTATTCTGTGTTTGAATGTCTTATAAAGAACCTTTGAGGGGCTGGGGATGTGGCTCAAGTGGTAGTGCGCTCTCCTGGCATGCGTGCGGCCTGGGTTCGATCCTCAGCACCATATACAAGCGTGTCCGCTGAAAACTAAAACAAAATAAATATTTAATAAAAAATAAAAACACTTTTGTTTAAAAAAAAAAGAACCTTTGAGGGTAAAGAAAAACAAGACCATACGTGTTTCTCAGTGAAGCAGTAGGTATCTATGGATATAAGTTTTGCTAACTATTAGATACTCAATATAACCCAATTTAATTTTTTTGTGTTTGGTCAAATACAATGGTGTGAATTTTTGCAGGAATATTTCACAAAGTAGAACCTTGTGGTTGTGGTGATTTCAGATAATAAAAGAAAAAATCCTAAAAGTGGACATTTCTTTAATTTGCTTGTGATGTGAACAGGTACAGTAAGACATAAATGAGCTGCCTTCTTAACACAAAATTAGAGAGAGAAAGGTTCTGATTAATTGATTCCATAGTACTTTTCTAAATAGTACAGTTTTACTTATATCAATCTATTTCTTTTTTTTCTCTCTCTCTCTCTCTCTACATTCTTTGGTTGGTGCCTTATAGTTGTATATAACATAGTTGTATTTGTTGTTAAATATTCATACATGCACACAATATAACAATATAATTTGGACAATATCCCTCCCCAGCACTTCATCCTCTTCTAGTCCTCACACCCCCTGGTCCCTTTCTCTACTGATCTCCCTTTGATTTTCATGAGATCCCTCCCCACCCCCATTATTCTTTATTCCTTTTCCTCCCTAGCTTCCACAAATAAGAGAAAATATATGACCCTTGACCTTATGAATCTGGTTTATCTCACTTAAGATAATGTCTCAAGTTTCATCCATTTTCTTGCAAATGAAATAATTTTATTTTTCCTTATGGCTGAATAAAACTTTTGTGTATATATACCACATTTCCTCTACTTATCCATTGATGAACACCTAGCCTGGTGTCATAGTTTGGCTGTTGTGAATTGTGCTGCTATAAACATGGATATGGTTCTATCTCTGTACCTTGCTGCAATTCTTTAGGATAAATACCAAGGAGTAGTATAGCTGAGTCAAATGGTTGTTCCCTTCCTATTTTTTTTTTTTTTATTATTAGTTGCTCAAGACAATACAATGATCTTGACATATCATACATTTGATTCAAATAGAATATGAATTCTCATTTTTCCACATGTACAGATTGCAGGAAGGAAACTCCATACTGATTTCCATAGTGGTTGCACTAATTTACAATTCCACCAACAGCTTAAAAATGTTCCTTTTTCTCCACAACCTCTCCAACATTTATTATTGTTTGTTTTCTTATGACTACAATTCTGACTTGTATAAGGTGAAATCTCAGTGTAGTTTTAATTTGCATTTCCCTAATTGCTAGATGTTGAAATTGTTTTCATATATTTCTTTATCATTTGAATTTCTTCTTTTGAGAAGGATCTGTTTAATTTAATTCACTTGCCCATCTATTAATTGGATTTTTTTTGGTGTAGTTTTTTGAATTATATATTCTAGATACGAATCTTCTGAAGAATAGCTAGAAAAGATTTTCTCCCATCTGTGGGTTCTTTCTTCACACTTCAAAGTGTTTCCTTTACCGTACAGAAGTGTTTTAATTTGATGCTATCTAATTTATTAACTCTTGGGATTATTTCCTGAGCTCAAGGGTTTCTACTAAAAATGTTGTTGCCTGTGCCTATATGTTAGAACTTGGCCCTATGTTTTCTTCTAGGAGCTGAATAATTTCCAATCTAATTCCCAGATCTTTGATGCATTTTGAGCTGATTTTTTGGGCAGAGTGAAAGATAGGTTCTAATTTTATTCTTCTACATGTGGATAATCAATTTTCCCAACACGATTTGTTAAAAAGGCTGTCTTTTCTCCAGTGAATGTTTTTGGCAACTTTGTCAAAGATCAAATAACTGTAGATGTATGGGTTTGGCTCTGTGTCTTCTTTTCTGCACTGTTGGTCTATGTGTCTGTTTTTATGCCAATATCATACAGTTTTTCTTAGTATAGTATAATTTGAAGTCAGGTATTGTGATGCCTCCAGCATTGTTTTTTTTTTGTTTGTTGTTTGTTTTGGCTCAGAATTGCTGTGGCTATTCTGGATCTTTTATTCTTCCAAATGAATTTTAGGGCTATGTATGTCAATATATTTCTTAGAAAAGGAAATGAATAGAACCTTCAATATTGGCTGAGTATTTTTATGCAATTTCAAAGAAAGATTGATAAATGAATCTATAATAGTAAATAAATACCACCATTTTTAATATTTTTGTTTCAAAATATCATCAAATTTGATTCAAGTAGACATGCATTATTTTATCAATTACCAAGTGATCCAAAAAACTAGTGCAGACTTTGGTTCCTGTGTATGTTCAAAATCATATTTCTATGCATGTCTCATAACCCAAAGACCCCCAGAAGAAAAAGGATCAGACTACCAGATTCTACACCTCAGCAGAGCTTGGGGCTTCCAAGGGAATGTTGCCAATAATTTCATCTAGTTTTAGCCTTAGTTACCAAATCAAAATGTCGAGTGCCCCTTGAAAGAAAAGTTTTAAGAGACCTGATGAACCAATTGCTAAAGAAAAATATCATCTTAAGAAGATGAATAAGGCCTAACATTACAGTCATGTTCAAATAAGTGGTTTTGCACATTTACTACATCCCTAGAGGGAAATATTTGCCTTGATGGATGCTGATTATCTGAATTTATCCTTTTTTTCAGGAGAGGTGTTAGGCATACAGTATTTACATAGCAGACACAATCAATATACATTCTTTAAATAAAGATGATTTGCAATTTCCTATTCCTCATTCTTCTCTAAGTCTTGAGATTAGCGACCCAATCCCCCTTCCAAAGATCTCAAATATTTTTTAAGAAGTCTGTACACATATTGAGCAGTTATGCTCTAATGTTACATAATTGCAGGTCAGGAATCCTTTAATCCAGCAAATGCCTCCTCTTCCGGGAATGCAGCCCTTGAATTTCCCTTGTAAGAGAACGACTCATTTGGGTTAAATATTGTCCCCTGAGGTTCTCCTTACAAAATTTATACCCTTCCAGAAGGACTGGTAATTAAGTCACTAAAACCTCTGTGTTAATCAACTCATCCAAGAGCTCTGTGTAGTTTGGGAATACATACAGGGTATCTGTGAATACGAGGAGGAGAAAGAGCATAAAAAAGAAAGGATAAGGTGACTCAAAGACAAGTTTTACCAAATGTGCAGGTTTATCTAAAACGAACGCTATGTCATAACCCTAGACTTTCATCTTCTATCAACAAACTATTTTTCTTCCATCGTTTCAAACAATTTGGTGCATCTTTGACAGTTACGTTACCTGATCACCAAATTCAAATCCTACAACATCATGTAGAAATGCAGAGAAAAGTAAGAACAACAACAAAACCTCTTTCAGGGATTAATAATCCTTGTGAGCTGGATGCGGTGGCACACGCCTGTAATCCCAGCGTCTCTGGAGGCTGAGGCAGGAGGATCGCAAGTTCAAAGCCAGCCTCAGCAAAAGTGAGGCGCTAAGCAACTAGTGAGACCCTATCCTAAATAAAATGCAAAATAGGGATAGAGATGTGGCTCAGTGATCAATTGCCCTGAGTTGAATCCTCCTCGGTACCTAAATAAATAAATAATCTTTGTCTACCAGTCCAGATTGCTTATTATTGTTGCATTTCCTTTAATAAAATACTGCAATCTTTTTATTTTATTTTTTGTTTATTTTTTGATTACAAGGGATGAACCAGAGCCTCCAACATACTAAGCACATGTTCTACCCCTGAGCTACACCCTCAGCCCCTGAAAGACTGATTTTAGTCCCTCAAAATCATAACTGGAAAGGGAGTGGTGGGGTGCATAAAACTCCAGGGAGGCTGGCTTTAACATGGGTTTGAGTAATGTTAGGAATCAAAGCAGGAGGTAAATTTGAGAAAACGTTTACTATGTTTAAATGTTAAGGGTTTCCACACTTTTCAAGTATCTTCCTACAAAGGGAAATTATCTTTTTCTTATAAAGTTCAACTCCACTTACAAAAAAAAAAAAAAAAAAAAAAAGGAATTTTTGGAGCTACTATACCCTCTAGCTAGTACAGTTTGTTGGTAGCATATTATTTGATTAAGTTAATTTTGTTTTCTATGTGTTGTAAAACACAAGCTTTTATACTCTTTCCTTGAAGTAGATCTGGTGCACTAATTTGGATCACTGTTATGGTTATAACTAAGTGACAAATGGATAAAAACTAAAAAGGAGAATGTCAAAACAAATAAATTTGATTTGTTAGGATAATAGAATACTGGGAAATATTTTTCCAGCTGTAAATGTTGCAATTGTCAAAAATAATTCTAATACAGTGATTACTTATTCTAAGCCCAACTGTCATTCTGCAAGACTGCTAAAACTTTTGAACTCTCCCACCAGGACACAGCACAAGTTCCACATGCTGTTGTCTTGTACCTGGGCCAAAGCACCCTCAATATTCAGCATCCTGTGGTTATCATCTGTGCCCATAATATAGGTACTCAAAGCCCAAGCAGGAGAGAGTGAGGTTCAGTCCACAGTCCTAGAAAGCAAAGTTGGGCTTAGACATGGAGCCAGAGGCTAGAGACCTGGGAATACCAGGGGCATAGATGTCCCAAAGAAGTCAGAGGATGGAAATTCCATAACACAGAATAAGAAAATATTGTAACCAGCAGTAATTTATTTTGGTTAGATGCTAATTCAATTCCCTTAATTCTGGGAACTAGAATGGCATCTGAACCTGAGTTGGACTAAACCTCCCAGGTCTATCTGAGTTGACACTGAATTACTTCAACTTGGAAATCGAGTGTGGGTCAAATACACAAACCAATTATCTCCACCATTTATTTGTATTACTCTTCCTTCTCCTCATTTTCTTCTTCCTCCTCCTTTTAGTCCTTTATTCAGTTTCCCCTGGCTAGAATGTCCTATCCTTCTCCTCTAATGCTCTATTTTTTTTTTTTGGTCTCTATACTTTTAAGGTCCAAAGCCATTTCCATTTGCAGAGACTAATGCAATTCTTTTAACCAGTGTCAACACTTTGTAGCCCTTGTAGTACCCATTCATGGGTAGTACTTGGAAAATATGGTTATATGTATTGCTCACACTACCAATAATAGTACATGTTATAATTAATCCTGAAATTACAAATAATAGATAATTGGTTTTGATCATTTAAATTTCACTTCCTTTCAAAATTTTATGTATTTGTTTGTTTGCTTGCTTGCTTATTTACTTATTTATTTTGGTACTGGAGATTGAAACAGGGTGCTTTACCACTGGGCCACATCCTCATTCTTTTATTTTTTTTTTGAGACTGGCCTCAAATTTGCAATCCTTCCCCATTAGCCTCCAGAGTCATTAAAATGGCAGGCATGCCCTACTAGAGCTGTCAGTCATCCTGGCAGGAAAATTATTCAGGGACAAGGCTACTTTTCAAACTTACCAATAGTCTTGTGTTGACTCTCTGCTTTCAAAACACGGGCTCTCATCAGTATCATTTAAGCTTTTGACACATTCTTGACTTTAGTCCTAAACCATTCTCTTGATTCATTTTATTCTTTTTCTTTTGTCCTGCTTCAAATCATTTTAGCTCTGATTTTATTAATCGCAGCTCCCTTTAATTTTCCATAAAACCTTGGTGCTGCCTAATTAAAATAACAATAATGGAAGGGAGCCCAGTAGAATACAGCAAGTAGCTGGGGGAGGGAGGAGGGGAGAGAAAAGGGAAGGTATGGGGAATGAAATTGATCAAAGTATGTTATGTGCATGGACTTATATGGCATAATGGACCCCACTCTTACATATAATTATAATACACCAATAAATAAACAAACAAAAACCCTTGATGATGCTTCAAACTTTGTTTCTCTTCTCAACTATGATTCAGTTTCTTCTCACTAACTCTAAACAATTAAATACAAATAGCATGTGTTTACACCACACCCAGAACCCTGCACATCAGCACAACCTCAGACAGTGGCAACCCCTATAGGTAAAACCAAAACTATGTGATATTATTTGGAAGGAGTCCTTTTCTAGTATATCTAATCCAGTTCCTTCTAAATAACAAGAATAGTAATAATTCAAGGTCTCTCCAACAAAAAGAATGTGAAAGGTAAACTTAAAATTTCGAATCAGAAAGTCAGGAAAAAAAGTCATTCTTTTTGTTTTTTAATATGCATGACAAAAGGGAAAGCTTTCATATTATCTTAGATTTTATTGTTTATTTTCTATTGTTATTATATTACCGCTAAATAATAATATTTCAACTTAAGAATCATTTGGTTTTGTTCTGTCTTGTTAATCTTACTTAATTTTCCATAACCTTCCCAAACTCTACTCTGTTCATTTCTTCTTTCAGTGAATAGACAAATAACTTCAAATAGAGAATTAAGAGAGCAATTCAACATACTCAGACTTTATTGACTGAAGTCATTTGCCCTTAGTATTCTAAGATACTATTAAATGAAACCTCTTCTTTCAACTACATAATGTGGAAAGAATTAAACTTCAAAACTGGCTTTATTATGTCACATGTGGTCTTTCCCTACATTTAAAATCTTAGTTTGATGATTCATCATAGCATTGAGGAAGAATAGAGACTTATTTTGTGTTTCGAAATAAATATAATTCATAAATGCATGAGTTGGTGTGTACTATAACAGACTAATGAAGACCAAAAAATCCATTATTATCCAAAAATGCATGGGATTATGCTGGCTTTTTCCCTTTTCAGTCTTGAACAATGGATTTGAACTATACAAAGAAAAAAATTCTATCTTTTATAATACATAATGTTTCCTTTTATATACATATAAAAGGATCATATCCCACCTCCCTATAGGTATTTATTCTAAATAAACCCATTTAGACTAGAGAAATCTTCCTGTCTGGGTACAAGAAAGCATATAAAGAGAGAAAGACATGTCAGTGCCCCAAAGTATACACATAAGCACACATGCTCAAACTTTTGGCAAGGAGTCACCCAGGACCCATTTTACTTTCTGTTCAAATGAGAAGTTTGAAAGTTGTGTTTTTCAGCTTAAGGTCTCTTGCAGAATTCAAAATCATATTGTAAATCATCCCAACAAAAAATTTAATTTTAAATTTAAAAATGAATTTTAAATTCATTCTAACTACCTGTATGTCTTTCTCCTAATAAAAGTTATGCTCTTGAAATGAATTATTTGAATTAAAAATTAAACTTATTTCTAACTCTGATCAACAACTAACAAAGGAAAAGTATTCTCTGTTCGTAAGGCCATTTTGCTTTTCTGTCATTTCGGTCATATAGTCCACTAACATATTATCTCAAAGGTTGTTTCTGTGGTTATTTTTCGGTGTTTTTTTTCAGTGGTTGTTTCCAATTGGCTAATTGGATTTGTTATTGAATATCATAAGTATGAATTTATAAATAAAAACTGAGCTTTCAATTTGACAAATAGTACAAATCATTTTTAGAGTGATCAATACAGGAATCAATTATGGATTTCATTTCATTTTGGACTTATGTAGCGGTGAGAGGAAATTTTCCTTCTACCCCCTGTAAGTTTGCTTCAAGGACTGACAACAGACAGATTAACAGGAAAGAAAATATACAAATTTATCAACATGCATGAAGACATCCCAGGAACATGTGTACCCCCAAACCCAATGAGATTCAAAAATGTATATGCTCCCCTTCAGAAGAGAGAAGGAAGTGGGGGTGAAAGAGGCTTAGAGGAACACAAAACAGTTTTTAGGGAAAATGAAAATGAGTGGATCAAAGGGACAGAGAATGCCTGGGACAAGGTTCCTCTCAGCGCTGGGGGAGGTGAGAGGCAGAAGTTCACTGTGAACAAAGGTTGTCATAAGTGATAAAGACTCCTAGCCAATCTCTAAGAGCCGCCCTCAGAGGAATAGATGAAAAGTCCGTCTGGGCTTCACTTTCAGTATCTTCTCTGCTCTGGTTATTTGATGAGATTCATTCCTTTTGGGATGGGAATGTCTCTCAGCCAGATAAGAGAACTTCAGAGAAAGACTCTGCACTTTTCGCCTACCCCTGTGGGGGTGGGGGTTTGTCAAAACTGATGGACAGTAAGAGAACTTAGTTCTAAGACTGTTTCTCCAGCTCTGCACATCAAGTTACCACAGTTCTGGGTAACTCCAACACCCACAAGCTTAACTTTTCACATGTATTAGAATAAACTGGGTAAGAATTATTTAATGTAAAAGAGCTTATTTGCCCAAATGGCATATAAGAAAGCAACATTAATTTGAATTCGACTTGTTAAATTTATTTACAATTTAAAGTGGACAGTGGAAACAATTATCTGAGAAGTAGAATTTTTTCCAGAAACATCCACATACAAAGTAAAAGCATTTGGGGGTTTTATTTTGGAATTTATTTCCACTTTTTTTCATTTTCTTCATCATGATCTTTTTTCTTTGATAAATACAATGAACTCAGTACACTTTAAACTCAATAGTATAAAATTTATACAGAGACTTGTTTTCTGTGAACACACCGCTAAAAGCTATAGCCTTAATGAGAACCAAAAAGAGAATTTGGACAGAATACCCTCCATTATAGAACATCAGTTAACTGGCTGTATTTTATATACTTTCTACATATTCTCAGATGTATTTTGTGATTGGAAAGAATTCCATTAGCTGCACATATCATATTTTAGCTATTCTAAAAACTATGCAAATTATGTACAACCTATAGAGTGGGTTTTTTTTAATCTTAATGTATTTTTATTTATTTATTTATTTTTAACTTGGAACTTTAAAATTTCACTTTCATAAGGCCAAAATGTTGCCTCCAAAGAAATTATTTCTTAGGTAGTATCTGGAAACCAAAGCTAAATAAGGAATTATTGTAGTTTATGATATGGCATCTTCAAGTCTAGAAGTACAATATAGAATAAAATATTAAGTAATGGATTCTTAAGATTGCTTTTTAATTCTGAAGTCCAGCACCTTACTGGCAAGAATCAATAGGACATCATTTCAAATATGTTATTCTTTTATTATACACTTGAGATTTCAGACTATAAATGGAATTATATGCTTTACTCTGGTGAATCATGTCACTACATTTAACAGTCTGCCAAAAGTCGAAAATCAAAAAGAATTTATTCTTAGAGCACTTTAGAACAGACACGGGGTGGTTTGAACTTTTTCCTACTGCTCTGAGGATCAGGGGATGGGGATTAAAATTAGTGAAAACTGAAATAAATCTGAGCAGATATGTATCACCATTGTCCGTTTATTTCTAGTTTCATGCTTCACCCTCGGATTTGGCATATGGAATATCATTCATCCTGGAGTTCCTCAGTGGGTGAATGCCTTTTGGCTGAGTTATATCTTCCAGTACAGGAAAATTGATTGTTGTACACTTTGTAGACGCTAGTAGTTTGACCATGAGGGCTTGTAATGCCTGCTAAGGCTGCGTAAAGAATGCAGAATGGTGACAGTAGGAAAGGCAATAAAAGGAATTGGAAATTTCACCAGAGCTTCCAACTTCTTTTCCTAGGCCAGACTGAATGAACTGTGAAATATTGGGAAATTAAACTTCTTGAAACAAGAAAAATTATCTTAGTAAGTATTAAACGTAGGGTCTTTGAATTAAAGAATCAACCATTCTGTAGAAATAAAGAAAAAACAATAATGTAATTTGAAATCATTATAAATACAAATTGTGACCAAATTAGCAAGAAAAGTTCATATGGATGAGAAACAGGAGATTCTATTGCTCATGTGCTCTTAGAACCACTAAACGAGAAAAGAGAAATTTTGTTTGCAAGCACAGAAAAAAAAATGTGACATGATAAATATTATCCACTAATAGTTGATCTTTGCCTATAAATGTATCTTACCAGGGATTGAACTCAGGAGCACTTGGCCACTGAGCCACATCCCAGCCCTACTTTGTATTTTATTTAGAGACAGGGTTTCACTGAGTTGCTTTGCTTTTGCTGAGGCTGGCTTTCAACTCACAATCCTCCTGCCTCAGCCTCGGTTTACAGGCATGCACCACCGCACCCAGCTACAAATGTGCCTTAAAAGTAAGTTATACTGTTTTGTGAATTAAAAAAGAAAACATCTAAAGTTCAAAAAGCAACTATAGGAGAAAAAAAAATACATGATTTCCTTACGCATTGCAAGTTAGTATTCAACACTCCCATAAGAAAAGACAAATTCACAAGAAAAAAGCAAAACAAACTTACTTGATCAATGTTTTACATGACAGGAGAGACTTCAGAAATAAAGATCCAAAGGCTTTTGTGGTTAGATTAGATAAAGCCTTGTCTAATAGAAGTATGATTGGACAAATAGAGGGTATACATATAACCTGGGGGTATAGACCTACCTGCTCAGTTCTCCTTCACCTTGGGGTACAGGGCAGAACCCATCTGGAATGAGGGTCTTATGACCTACTTTCAGTAGAGCTAGAGCCGAAAATTCTTTTTATGGCCTCAGGGGAGAAAGGTGGAAGAAGATGAAAGTGTGATTGTTCTAGGTTCTGGAGACTTCTCATTTTCCTTTAGCTTACAACAGTCAGTATTCCAAGGTGCCATATTTTGGGGTAGTGTTTCCTTCACTCTGTCACTACAGAGCAATGAAATTCATATTAATTCTTTTTTCATAGAAAGCTATTTATTCCATTTGACCCCAAAATATGCCCTTGGTTGGCAATATTAGTGATACATATCATTTTTCCTTGATTTTTGTAACAGAAAAATATTTACTTCTCATGAATATTTCTTAACAGATTAATCTTCATGTTTACAACCAAGTTCACATTTTATGTTTTCTTCCAGTACAGGAAAACCATGATTTGGGAAGCTTAGTAGTGTTCTTATCAAGTTCCTAGCAGCTCTAAGATACTTACCTTTCTGACCTCTGTCCAGGAGTACATAGATTGATTCTTTGAACCAATAAACCTGGACAGATTTGCCTATTAAAAATGGCTTAACAGTAGTTTGAATGATTTCAATGATGCAATTTTACCTGAATTCATCAGGGATAAAAATCAATGACTTATATAACACATCTGGTCTCCTTTCCTGTCAGTTGCTCACACAATCTGAAGTCCCTGATGATCCATTGAGCCGCATGTAACAAAAAAGCAATTGCTAGATTGATTGATATTTCAATATGTTGACTTTTATGAAAGTGAGTTACACTGAACAATAAAAGGGGGTATATTGTTTTGCTTATTTCTTAAAATATTCATGTTCCCATACAAAGTGTAAATAATCCCTATGATTGTTTCATGGGATAAACTCAGCACAAATCTGGGTTAATTGTACTATCAAATTTCCATTATAGCTCAAAAGAAAAGCATTTAAATCTTCAAGGTTTTGAAACTTTCCAGAGACTATCCGTGTGAAAATTGTTTTCTAAGACCAATAAAGTATGCCTTTTATTTTGCATTTCACTACAAAGAGCAATATAATAATAGTATTAACTAAATTTTGGTCCAAATGAAACCAGAGCTCTTTGAAGAGCTCATGATATCTCTTTCTGTGAGAAATGAAAAATGAAAGGTCTTTGCCCAGGCATGTATTCTAAGTGCCCTTCCTGCAGTTAGATCATTTCATCACATTCAACAATATCAAATACACATTTTTTTTTTTGTCAAAGACATACTTTGTTGTTCTCATTGTTACCAGTGTTTTTAGTTCTCAGATTTAACTTTCACCTATGGATATAATTTCATATTATTTCAGCCATGGGTATATTTCAAATTACTTCCAACACAACAATTAATCACAGCTAGTTCTTTAAAATTAACTCAGAGAATAAATTCTAAGAAAATAACCTTATTGACCCAAGGAAGGAGAGAAATTAACTACATTCCATTTCAGAATGTGACAGGCAATAATGAGAATTCCCCCCCTCAAATGTATATTTTCTTTATCTGTTCTGCAGTTGTTCAGTACACTAACATTAACAAATGGAAGCCATGTGGTTATAAATCTATTATCTATGTATATTTTTATTGTGGATGATTACTTAATGTAACCAAAATGTCAGAGTCTAGTAAAGTCAGATTTGACTATATATATACAAAATGCAATTGTTATGAAACTTTTAAACATTTCTGAGTATTTTTTTAAGAAAATTCATTAGAACGTTTGCACATGTAGTGTTACTTTCAAACTCTGAAAAACAAATAACTTTGGAAGATTTCTTCCTAAAATGCTAGAAAAGGAAAGTTGTCCTAAAGACCCAATGCCAGCTCATTTTCCTCTCTGAGGAATTTCTGTCCTCTTTCTGCTTTGTTTCAGTTTGAACTGTGATGAAAAGTGATTTTAACATTTGACATCTGGGTGGGTTTCCTTTATAAATAGTAAAATCATGTAAGTTGTTCTGTTTAACCTTTCTGTTTTGGACCACCAAGAATCAGGAAAAATTGCAATTCATCTTTAATAATGTTTAAGACAACATAGTGTGCATATCTATATCAATACTTGGCCTGGCCTGCATAGCTACACTCCTACTATATTTTTCATGTGGCCTGAACTTTCTCTTTTATAATTGTAAATGCATCTCTTCTTCCTCCCCAATGCCCCCACCCCCGTCCTCTGCCAGATGTTGAAAGGCCAATTGCAATTTTTATTCATGGTCTTTTTTTTTTTTTTTGGTCAAAGAGTGAAAAAGAGTGCTTATTTATTATTCATAACTAATTTCTGTGTTGTTTCTACTCCCTGCCTCACACCACCACCGCACTGTAAGCCACGTGCAGTAATGGTATGGGGCTGGGTAGAGCATCTTCATTGGCACATGAAGGCCTCCCATTGGCCTTTGAAAGGTTCTGAGTCTCTAACACTGGCTGCCTAGAACTTGCCTACAAAGGCCTTGTTCATGCCCTGGACTGACATGGGTCTGTGACAACAGCAAACCTGGGTCTCAAGTTGATGTGCTACTAGACTTCCTGATGGGTACAAGATGCATTAAACTGTCTACCTAAACATACAGAAAATATCCTTTGAAGTCAAGGGAAACATCATTAAGCCAGCTCTCCTAACACCAGGAACAGCCTCCCAAGGTTTTGGGTCCTCTGGCTGCCTCTCTGCTCCTCTTGCCAAGAGAGAATAAACTACTTGCCTCTGACTCATCTCCCATCGGCAAGGATTGCCCTGCCTGTGGTTCTTCATAGTGTCCCACCCATCTACAAATCTTATATGTGTAGCTGAACCAGGGTGTTCTTATTATTATAAACGGCTTAGCCATGGGAATATATATATATATATATATATATATATATATATATATATATATATATATATATATAATGGCCTAGGAAGAGAATAACAAAGAGATCAAAGACACCATTGAAAAACCAGTTACTCTTTACAATAAAATTGCTAAGAGGAGGAGAAAGAGACTAGCAATTCCCAAAAGATGGCAATGCGTGGACTTGTGCACACATTTCTTTTATTTCCTTCCCTTGAAGGAAATCATGGATCATAATTAACGTTACACCCTCACTCCAAATCATCTTTCTTTTGAGAATATTTCATGTTTAAACACTGATGCATTTATTCCTTTCCGATCAGAACATTAAGAGTGGAACAATTAGGTTAATTTTGACCTCACTATGTCACTATATGACAACATTAGCCAGGATTTTTGAACCAGTTTGTCCAAATTTGTCTAGGAAATGTTTATTATCGTCACCATTGTTTGTTTCCTTTGTTTTGTTTTACATTTGTTCTGTCCATCATGATTTTGCCTCTCTATACCAGCAGAATCTGCCACTTGTAGAGTCACGTTAATTTAAATGCATGAGTCAGAGAAGCAGTATGTGTGGTGACTAAGCCCTTGGGATTCTGGAGTGAGACACACTGGGTTCAAATGCACCGTTAAGATTCAATAAATATGAATACAACACTTTAGGCAAGTGACTTAATCTCTGTGATCCTCAAGTGGCTTTCCATAAAAGGATATAATGACAGTGCCAATTAAATAAGAGCTCCTTATTAAAAGAGAATGAGGATTCAGTGCACTTTTTTCTATCATAAGATTTTAAATCTTATCTTCCTTCTTGGTCTCATCTATCTTTCTATATTGGGTGAAGGAAAGACAACTACTTTGTGCCGCATTAACTTCTCTGGACACATCACAGACTCTCAGAACTACATACTTTTGCATATGCTATGGCCTCTACTTGTATGAAATCCCCTCCTCCTTTCTTACATTTTGTTTTGTCTGTTGTGGTTGCCAGGTATTTGTCCCAGAAGGCACAAATGCACTATCCTGTTAAGCCTTTCCTAGTTTCCCAAGGTGCACTGAGTAGGATTATCCTTGATGTACCCCCCAAAAAATGTAGCCAGAAATGAGTTGTCACATAAGGTGTCATATGCGTATGTTTTTAAGTGTCCATCTGTCTCATGATACCCTGAGTCCCCTAAGACCAGAACTACGAGCTATGGATTCCTTGCTTGATGGATATGAACTCTTTAAAAAGCAAACGCCACATAATAGACCCTCAGCAAATATATTTTGAATGCGCGTGAGTCTTCTACCTTCTATGGCAAGAAGCCAAATTATTCACAAAGAATCCATATAATAGGACACTTATGGACTTTGAAATGCAGATAAAGGTTGAAGGAAGAAAAGGGAAAATACAAAAAGCAAAGTAAATGATTCAGGAGAGTGTACGACCACAGAGGGACCTTTCAATTCCTTCTTGTCAGTTGATTTGTTTTGACAAAGAGTGCTAGAGCCAGAATTCCATAAAAGCCTTCCTTCTGAGCTCTTCAAACCTTTATCAACAAATGTAACTTGTTATGACATAAAGTTACTTCTTCCCAGGCTACTCTTCACCATCACTTAGCATCTTAATCACTGGCAAGATTAAGATTCTAAAACTAAATCTTAAAAGAATTTTTAGTCCCACCAAATCATGAGTATCTACTGCACTATGGTTCTCAAAATTTTGTTGACAAAACTATCAATAGCTTTTAAAATTCCACCATGATACAAAGTAAAAGATAATTTTCTTCATACAAATATGTGTATGTCCACAGACATACACAGATTTAATTCACTGTAAAATATAAGGGCATAAAGTTGTCATAGATTATTAAAACTCCTATAAAATGTTTTGTTACGAGTTCAAAGTTTTCTATGAAATTGGTTACATTAAAATTATGCAACTAGAAATAAATTTACTTCTGGAATAATGGTAACATATAAGATAACAATAAAGTTTGTGGGATTCTTACTGGGAGTAAATTTGACAGCTCTGATACAAGTTGCAGACTGATCTAATTCAAATGTTACTATCAGCAAGTTATTATATTGTAATATGAAGTCACAGGTGGGTGTCTCTGGCCATTGGCTATTTCTGGAGGTGAGAAGTTCTCCAACAGACTTCTTCCCAGTTCACAGTTGCTAGGAAATAGGTCTTAGTCTGAGGTCTAATGTCCAATTTATTCTCAAATGTCTGAGTTTAATCCCCTAAATCCTTCCTCCAAAGCACATAAGCTATCATCTCATTCTTTCACTATTTGGAAGTTCTTATTTTAAGAACTAAATTAAATTCAACACATAGAAATGATCCTATGCAACAAAAATACGGCATACAGAGAAGATATTTCCAAAGGCCCAGCTATATTAAGATCATAAAATTAGGTAAAGGACAGAGGGTCCCCATAAATAGCTGACTTAATCCTATGTTTGGCAAGAGCAGTGGTCCTCAAATTTAAATAGTGTGCTAAAAACTTCTAAAGGAAAAAAAAATCTCAGAACTAACTTAAATTAACATTTCCAAAAGATAAGAAAAATGTTATAGAATTATTGAAATCTGCATGAAACGTGAACCTGACTCAATTAATGTTGAAATCTATGAAAAAAATAAAATCTGAAATTAGTTTTTCTTTCTTACAGATGTTGAGAAGAATCTCCAATTTCAGCACAAACTTTGCCACCAAACCACTGAAGGAAATGAATCAATACTGGGTGTCATTTATTCACATCAATCTTGAGCATGAGTCAAGTTTCCTACTATTGCGTACACTTTTTCTTTAACTTGGATTTATCAGCCTGCTATGACATCCTCACATACAGTAACATCTCCTGGTCTTTCATTTGGTGTGATAGTATCTTTCACATATTGGGTCAAATTCTATTACCTTCTTATTAGTGTGCTAAGAATTAAAGTGCTTCCCATTGCCCATTTTAATCCCAAAAGAAAAATTGCTTTTGTCTCTTGGATTGAAAAAAGAATTCCTCATAAGCACAAAGGTGCACCCTCTTGGGTATTTTCATTTTGTACTGCTTCAAAAGCAACCCTCATTTTAGGAACCAAACTGGTTCTAGAGAAACCCAGAGCAGGTACAGGATCCAGTAATAAAGTGGCCATCAAGATAATGCAGAATAAGCTTCCATTTCAATTTTTAGTTATGTTGAAAAAATCTATTTAAAATGCTTGCATAGAACTCACAGATCCCAAAGAACACATCTGAGGAAGATCAGAAAATTACATTTTGAGAAATGTTGAAATAGAGAATTCAATGCTTTTTCTCTGGTTCCTAGAAAGTTATTAAAATCAAGTTCCTGGACACATTCAGAACTGAGAGTCAGGGCTTCTCCATAAGATCCTCACCAGAAGTTCATGCACTAAATAAAAATGCCAACTTTTCCTATGTGAATTCAGTGAACAAGACAGATCAGAGCTGGCCTGCAGCAGGTCAAGTGACATTTGCCAATGATGACCAGATGAGCATGGAGCAGAAGCACTGAGCAATTCCTGTGGGCAAGGTCCACAGCTGACCTCCAGTGCTCAGTAGGACAATGATTGCAACACACGGTTTTTAACAGCACAACTCAAGTCAGGAAAATCTCTAGCAACTAGTTCAGCATTTGCAGAAGAAAATCATGGTAACGTATCTCACCTACCAACCAGATCTTGTATTCATGATGACATGAAGAAAATTGGCTGCAAAAATACTACTCCTCTGAATCTCCCAAAATTTGGCATTTAACTTTTGAAAAACCTCTTTAATGCCTCCAAAGTCAAGAAATCTGCCAGAAAAGGTCATTTAGTTAATTTAGAGAACTTCATAGAATTAGAAATATCTGTTTTTATCATAGCTGTCATTGAGAAAGTATAAACTAACAACTAGTTTATTAAAAGTGCATGTCTGGCATCTCATTAATCTTTCACAATGATGCTATGAGGTCACTGTTGTTATTCTCGGTTTCTGGATGAACAGATGAAGACTCGGTAAGGTTAAGTCAATCTCATCAGTTTCCACTACAGGTGCTAGTAGGTACCAAACTAGATCTTGGACTATAAGCTCTGTATCAGTGTGTACTGTCCTCTCCACAGAGGAGAAAACTCCTTCTTAATGTATAACAATAAATTGTACCGTTCAAACCCTGAAAGGCAATCTCTTCCATGACTTTGTGGCATTTCATACAAGACACGTGAAGAACAACCTCCCTGTCCTCAGCTTCCTGTTCTTATTCTATTTTTCTGTGCCCGCGTGCCTTCCCTCACTCACAGAAGTGAAACAAGCACCTCAATTTCTCCAGCCACACATGGAAATATGTATAGGGTATATATTCAGGTCAAAAGAGCCTAAAATTTTTAAGGGAATAATTCACTAGCACTTTTACAAAAGATGAAAACCATCTTCTCGGGAAGCACACGTGAAGATGCAGTTCAATTGTTTGAAGAACATCACTTGATGAAAGCAACCAGCAAGGAAAACTGAAAAGCAGGCAAGGTAGCACGTGAGGCTGATTTTGTGGCTGGATAGATGTCATCTCACGTGGATCATTCCCTTCTGCATGATGTTCTCTACATAGGGAATTCATACCAGGAACCTGAACTTGATTCCTGATGGTATTCTCTGAGATGTTTCATAAAGAAGGAAAATATTTTAGTCTATGAATATTTTTGGCAAAAAGTAGTTTTGTTTGCTTTCTTGCTGTGCTTAATATGGAAGCCAGAGCCTCACACATGCTACTCAAGCACTGACGTACCGCCCCAGCCCCCAAAGTAGCTTTCAGGTCTGAACTCTCCACTTTAAATCTTCATTCTTTTTCTATGAGCAAATGCACACTGTTTCATCATTTAACTGTATTGAATTTGGAAGAGAACATCATATGATTTGGTAATATTTTGATTTACGTAGTCTGTCTGGTCAAATCTAGCTGACAAACCCATAGCACTCTGAGCTCCCTAACATATGCAATTGCTTTTTGAAATCGGTTTGTGTCTTGTCCTCAATTGCCTTAATCTTGTGGATAAGGGCTCTGCAGGCATCTCCTAACTTCACTCTTCCTCATCCTCCCTCTGAAATTTGTTCCCAAACTCATACCATTTAAGAAATAAGCCTTGAATGAATAACTCATCTCAACGAGAATCACTTGCTTTTCTCTGGATTGGGCACCATGCAGAAAATCCCTTGCTTATAAATTGCCTTTAGACACATTGACTATGCTGTAAACTGCGCAGAAATCTGGGTGGTAAAACCCAGGTCACACTTCTGGTTTTCTTTATTAACTGAAAAGGAAAAGTCTTTAACATTTCCATTCTTACAGTGCACGCATTTATTTTCTACAAACCTCATGCTAATGTGGAAATGCTATACTTTCCTGGCTACTGCTCAGTTGTCATGAAACCGAGTAAAGATAGCAAAGAAAACCACTGACTGTTTTTAACAGTGTTTTAACAACTTTGTACACTTCCCTTCAAACTCACTAATCACTATCTTGGCAATAAAAGCTTTCGACATCAAGAAGAAAATACCTCCAGCGTTGTTTTCCTTTCTCTCTACCACCCACATTTATTAATCCAAGTCACCACCCATGCAAATATGAGTCATTTGATGGGGACATGTGCTTAATAATAAGTCACCTCAGGATACACTAGTCTTACATCAGGCCAGCAGCTCTTTAAAAATAACCACCACCATCCAAGGTCAGTGGTCACACAAAAATATCACACCACAGAATAAAAGATATGGAGTAGTGTCTTCTTGAAAAAAAAAAAAGAATAAGTTAAGCTATTCTGTGCATTTTATAGCTATGGCTTGAGCCAAAAAGTAAATTGATGTGGGGGGAAGTCACTAAAAATCCAAATGTATGGTTTCATCCTTTTCAATAGAATCTTATCATTCATTCTTTTTCATAGAATCTTATCAATAAACATTTAATGAGATCATAGAGGGATAAATAACCTTATATTGTTATGTTTTTAAAAACTATGCTTTGTTGCTTATTTGTTTAATGCTCATTCAAAAAATGTTCATCTACTACTAGTTGTAGCCACTATAGTGGACCTCGAAGATACACAAGTGAGCAAGAAAAGCAAGAGGCTTTTAGAGTAGAATATAATAGGACTCAACTGAGGAGCCATACAAAGGGCTGCAACCCAGTAGTCCCAGGAAACTGCTCCATGGAGTTCAAGATTTTTAATGTAATCTGCACATAGTTAACAGAGCAAAGCAAGGAAGGGGTGAGTTTGCTGTATGGAGAAGAGTGGCCCAGGAAAAGGGAAGGGGAGATGAAAAACAGGAAGGCAGGAAGGGAAGGACACAGGGTGTTATGGTTTGGATGTAAAGTATCCCCCCCCAAAGCCTTAACCCAATCAGTAAATTAATCCCCTGATGGGATTAATTTTTAATTAAAAAATTAAAAAATGAAGCCAGCCTTCTGTAGACTGAGACCTCTGAAGCCATGAGCCCCTAAATAAACTTTCCTTCTCCACAATTGTTCTGGTCAGATCTTTTAGTCACATCAGCCAAAAATCTGACCAAAACACAGGGAGAGAGAGAGAGGGGAAAAAAGTGCCCCCAAACCCTCTGCCAGCACAAGGAAGAACACCACTCTGGGACCCCATCTTTGTAAAGCAGTAAAGTCTGTATTTTCACTGCTTTTCCCCCCTGTGATCATAGATTTATCTTATTTCAATGAGGTCCTCATAATCTAAAAAACGTACACCAACAACACCTTGATTTTTTTCATGAATTCATTCTTAATTGATGCAAGTGTACTTGGAATATTTATTACCTTTCTAAAGATGAATTTTAGTCTTTAAAATATCTAAAGCTTTTCCTTAAGAATTAAAATATCTGAATCTGAAGGCTTTTAAATCTTAATTCTTCAATTCTTTTGCTGCAACAACTATAAGAAGGGCTATCCATCAAAATAACCTTGGAAGGAAAGCTTTGCCTTTGGTTAGTATAATTTTATACTTAAATAATGCCCCTAGCTAAAAAAAAAAAAAAACTCTGCCTTTTTACCTAATCATTGCATAATGTGTAGAGAATTAGAGATAACCTAAACAAATATTATTTCTTAACACTGAAACTATCCTTCCAATAAAATTGTCTTATAGTTATTATTTAGAGTGCATATAAAGCACTATATAAAATGTGCTATGTATACCAAGTTGGATATATTTTTAGTGTCCGTATTATTCAAAAAATTTCTAACAATCAATGAAAATATTATCTGGTACTTGGTATTGCTAATAGTATTTCCTCTGAAGAAATACTAATGTGTTTAATATTATAAAATTATATCACATTTTATGTTATTAGTGTCTACATAAGCATTGTAGGGAAAAATAACATTCCAAATTGTTTATTATAAAAATAATAAAGCACAACTTAAAATGAAAACATAGGCAGTAAATCATTCAAGAGCTTATGGCCACCTTAGTGGAACAACTATTGGCATTTTACCTATTGTAAAGTCTTCACAAACTAGGTTTAAATCAGGTGCATGGTATAACCAGGGCAATACCCTGTCCAGTATCTTTTTCCTGCTTCTAGCGCTGACACCTTAATCTCTTTCTGTAACCCTTTCTCTGGCTTCTAGCCAGGGCTTGATGCCAGAGCAGGCAATTTCTCCCTGGAACAATTTGCAAGGTAAGCCCCAGAGTCACTAACAACCCTTTTATTTGCAGGAAGTGCCATTCTGGAGTCACAGACATCTGGATTAAGGCTCCTTGGAGATCCTGCACTTTATACCTGTCTCCCCCTCCACCACACACACACACACACACACACACACACACACACACACACACACGGAGAATGAACAGAGAAAGTCTGTCAGTGCTGGACATGACATCAAATGACTAAATCTTTATCAAGGAGTTCCTATCATAATTACAGTGTTGTGTGGTCATCAGCTCATCAGAAGATAAAAATAAAACTTCTGAAGTAATCATCCACTTCTATAATCAGATCTGATGCTGTAAACCTTATGCTGAATAATATTTTTATTTAAACACACTGAAAAGAAAGTTTTACCTTTGACATAGAAGTCAGAATTTTTCTTTCTTTTGGTATATTTATCAATATTATTTAAATTTCTACTCATGCTTCTTTATATACCCTAACCCCCACAGTTATGGAAATAATAAATTAAAAGACGCATAATAGTCATTATGCAAATGTTGTTAAAAGAAGTTCTCTCAGCAAATATTTTAACTGTTCTCTCTGCGCTCACTGAATGGCTTCAACACAGGAGGTTTATCTTTTCTTCTTACCTGATCTTCCTTCATTTCCATTACTCTCTGTTTTTTAATTTTTTGTTTTGTTTTGTTTTGTTTTGATCTAATCTATGAGAAAGCTAAACGCTCAACCTGCTTCCTTCTTGGCTCTGAGTTTTGTCCTTAATTATACCGATTTTCCTTTTTATACCCCTTTCTCCACTAAAAATCTCCAGGACATTAGAGAGCTAATCAGACTCCTGGCTCATATTCTACCAAATACAAATTAACCTTTATGGAATGAATTTAGAAATATCTATCACAGTTTAAAATAGTACCGCAGAACCATTTTCTAGGAACTCATTCTACAGAAACACAGCATACAAAGAAATATGAAAGAAATTCTAAAGATTGTTGGCTATAGTAGAATATTTGAAATAAATCATGAATGCTTTCAATTGAGTGAAATAAATGAAGGCATCACCACACAGTGACAAACTCAGATGAAGTATATGATGTATCTCTGTATTGAGTCGAAAAATACTCGTGATAAATTGTTGAGTGAAGAGTATAAACAAACCCTAAAACAGATAAATAAAACTCAGAATTCCATTAATTTGAAATTTAGAACATAAAAAACCACATTCCTCTCACCTCTCCTCCTGATCTCTTTCCCATCTATGAGTCTATAGAGTTTTACTGAATTTTTTAGAATCATTTACTTTCACTGAAAGTATATCATTAAACCCTATCCTAAAAGTCACAATACAGGCCTGCAAAACCAAACCAGATGATTTTCAGGGCTTGATGGTTTAGCAAAAAAACTTTACCGAAAGTGACAATTTCCAGTACAATCAGGCATGCTACACTGAGTGGCCCCAGTAAGACCTTCATGAATGTTTTGGTGATGCTAATCCCAGCTTCTGGCACCAGCTATCAATCACCAGGGTCTCTACTAATGAGAGGTTTCATTAAACACTGGATTCATCCTGAGAAGGTATACCAGTTGCCAAGTTCACTTACTGCAGGGATTGTGCTATTTACGTTCCTGAAAAGGCATTTAAAACTAATAATTCTCCTTTGAATATACTTTATACTCTGTCACACAGGTTTTGGTGTGTACTATTCTCTTTTTTATTGCTCTTGACAAGGTTTGCTAATGGCTTTTAATATTGCCTTTGTTTCAAGGTTCATCTAGAAGTTCATTTAATATCAAGAGTTTATGTATTTCATCTTTTTATTAAGCATTTTTGTTTATTGGAGTATGATCAAAAAATATGCCTATACAAGTTCTACTTGTTAAGAACTTAAGATTTACTCTGAGGCCACAAAAGAATTCATTTATTTGAAAGCTATAAATTTATATATGTATATGTGTCTATATATTCAAGGTTTTTTTTTTTTATTAGGATAGTATACTCTTGTATGTCCTTGTTTTTTCTCTTAAATATGACACATACTGAAAGAGGAAAATATTATGTGAAAAAAGTTACAGATCAGGATACAGCATGATTCCATTTACAATATACCTGTGTGTATGCACATAGACTGTATGAGAGTTCCAAAGCAATATCCACCAACTGTGAGCAATGGTGATCTCTACGAAAAGCAGGGCAGGCAGTTGACTTCCTTCCTGAGAAATTGACTCAGTGAGATAAACAAATGAACATTACATGCTGTGTAATTGGAAAAATGTGGAGCATCATAAGTTGTATGGAGATATGGAAGCTGCAGTAATTCTTCTCACTGGTAAATGCCTCTTCCCTGCCACCAAACACAGCCTTTGAGAATTCAAATTCTTAACCCCTACAAACTTCTCAAGGGGCAATTTGGAAATGCCTATAAAGAATTTTAGATGCACATAATTGTTTTCTTTTTATTTTAAAGAGATATGCTTCATTTGAGAAAAAAAAAATCTCAAAGGTATCCATGAAATCCTCAATTTGCATAGAATTAAGGACAAGTGGAATTAGAAGGTGGAGTAATTATGGAACTTTCATTATTAATGAACTTGTATATCTTTTATAATTAGAAAAGTTCTAAGTCAGCAAAATTATAAATATTTACAAAATTATGTACTCTCAAGTTGCTCTTAAATAGGAAAAACTAAAATGTCTACTGTGCCCATTAAATACCACTAAACCTTCATACCAAAGAAGTAAGATCATATACCTACAGTCTGGTAGTTTCCAATTCTGTTTGGAAGACAAGGCTCACAAATAAATCAATTCAGGAGAAAAACTAAGACAGGCTACTGTAAGTTCTAAGTTGGCTGTGCTCAGATACATATGGCCAAAATGCGAAATGTGGAGGTGGTTATTGTCTAAAAGAAAAGATCAATTTAAGGGAAATAACAACTAATATGGCAACATTGGAGAGAGAAGGACAATCTAGGAGGAAAAGATTTAAACTAATAAACACCCAACAGTGGGAGCAATCTGTGTGTGAATGTTAAGAGTCATAGATGGAAAAAAAGACCAGAGTTTGTCAGGAACATAGCACAAGCCATTGGCAATGAGTTTTAAGGAGGTTTCGAGGAAAGAATTTCTCCCTCTCTTTCTCTTTCTCTCTCTCTTTCTCATGTTTTTGTACCAGGGATGGAACCCAGAAGTGCTTAACCACTCAGCCACCACTCTTTTTATTTTTTATTTTGAGACAGGATCTCACTAAGTTTCTGAAGCTGGCTTTGAACTTGAGATCCTCCTGCCTCAGCCTCCCAAGCCACTGGGATTATAGGTATGTGCCACCAAGCCCAGGAAAGAATTTTTCTTGCAGAAGCTCTCAGAAGGAAACTTCATAATATAAAAATACTGATAATTTTTGTAGAGAATTTTTCATAATAATAATATTATATTAGAAAATATAACAGTTGGGCTGGGATTGTGGCTCAGCGGTAGAGCGCTTACCTAACGACGTGCGAGGCCCTGGGTTTGATCCTCAGCACCGCATAAAGATAAATAAAACATATTGTGTCCAACTAAAATTTAAAATATATATGTAACAGTACTACTGAATTGGTTTAGAAAATCTAGACATGTCTGGCTTGGAAGAAGTGAATAAGGGTAAAATTTCAAGAGGGAGGACAGTATGAAAAACATTTGGGGACAGTAGTATGGTGAAGGACTCTGGACCAAGATTTGAGGATCCTAAGTGCAGGCTCTGGCCTTTGAGTACACCTTTGACCATTCCAATCCTCAGTTTAGACTCTAAATGTTAGAGTCTGTAAACAAGTCAAAATAACACCTGGCATTTTGCCAGGGGAATGTTAGAGTTCGTAAACAAGTCTGGATGGTGCCTGGAAAAATGCCAGAGGGAGTGGTTTGAGAAGTAACAAAAGCAAGTCATTAAGTGTGGAGATTCCTTATTGGTTGACTGATGTATCTAGTTTATGCTAATTAGATAAGCTGTGTGGAATGTATAAATACTGCTCCTGTCCTGCAATAAACGGCTCCTACTCCTGCTGTATCAATGTACACAAGTTGTTCGTCACCCCCTGGTTATTCTGCTGCAGCAGGACTGCGGCAGATGGTGGCCCGTACGGGGAGCCCCGGGACACTCGGGGGTAAGTGACAAAAAAAAAGCTGCCTGTCCATAGATAGGACGGGAGCAATCTGCTCGTCCCTAGACAGATAGGGCGAGAGGAAAAATGACCATTTCTAGAAAATGGAGAGGATTGATACAGTATGTTTGTGTCTTGTTTTGTCTCCGTGTATTGTATTGTCTTTGTGATGAAAATATGGAAGGGGTGAGAAGTAAATTACTAAGAGAAGAAGGCACCCCAGTGGAACCAAGAATAGTTAGGGCATGTGTTGATGGAAGCCCAGGAACTCTAGTCAGAAAGAAAAAGAAAGTTCAGAAGAAGAAGGATTATCAGGAAAAAAGTTGCAGCAAAAGGCTATTACTAAATACTTTTTGTTACCGGAGGGTGTGTGAAGCGGACAGGCGGCTGCCGAGTGTGCAAGCCGGTCACAGCGCAGCAAGGATTTTCCAAGAGGTGGCAGCGACTGGCCCTTCCCCGCCTCCTGGCCGGGGAGCTAACTCTTCCACTGCCACGAGCCCAAATCTAGACCTGACCTGGAGGCACAGTCTCGCAGGCTCTTGTTCCCTGTGCCCGGTGGCAGTTTGAGTCCGGGACACTCCCCAGGGCCATCTGGGGCTGCCCAGGACGCTACAGCTGGCAAAAGACGCTACTGGCGTCCCTGATGTTTGGTCATTTTCAATGCCAATAACTAAGCTACAATGGTTCTCCCACACCTGGAGGCTAATGAATAATAAGCACTATTAATGCTTATTTCAAATGCAAAAAAAAAACCCTTGAGATAATGTACTAAATTGTTCAAAAGGTTGTTTTCTTAGTAGAATACTACAGGATTTTCTTTAGCCATCCGGAGTTCCTGCCTTGGTCCCAGTGCCGGTGGGGACCAAGGTGGAAGAATTTCCAGTGTTGCTGAAAACCGGACAAGACTTCAGCTGAGAAATGGACGAGACTTCGGATCAAGCTAGCTGCCTGCAGAACTTACCTGGACTGTGATTTAAGCTAGCTGCCTGCAGAACTTACCTGGACTGTGATTTACCTGGACTGTGAGTTAATCTATTGAGACACTGCTTTACCTGGACTGAGACAACAAACTGTAATCTATAACAAATTGTAACTCGGTATATTTGCTAAAGGTGTCATTGCTGGTATAATTTTTCCAAGGGCTTCCTGCATGGAGCCATCAATTGGCTTGGTATTGTGGCATTTTGTATCCTCCCTTTCTGTTTGTAGCAGGTTATTTATGGTGTTTCTGTAAAAACCACTATGGTCGTTATTTAAATTAAACAAAAGGGGGAAATGTTAGAGTCTGTAAACAAGTCAAAATAACACCTGGCATTTTGCCAGGGGAATGTTAGAGTTCGTAAACAAGTCTGGATGGTGCCTGGAAAAATGCCAGAGGGAGTGGTTTGAGAAGTAACAAAAGCAAGTCATTAAGTGTGGAGATTCCTTATTGGTTGACTGATGTATCTAGTTTATGCTAATTAGATAAGCTGTGTGGAATGTATAAATACTGCTCCTGTCCTGCAATAAACGGCTCCTACTCCTGCTGTATCAATGTACACAAGTTGTTCGTCACCCCCCGGTTATTTTGCTGCAGCCGGACTGCGGCATCTAAAAATGTCATGTCACAGAGGACAATCTTCAGGCTCCAGTTTACCACCAGATTATTTGTACACTTAAGGAGGTTTTGTGTGTAAGAAGGAGCACTGATATATTTAGGTGCCTGTAACACACAAGGTATAGCTTCATATGAATGCATTAATTGGGATGCTTGGCTATAAAACAACATAGAATAACTCTAGCACCATACATGTAGAAAAGATGTATTGAAATGAGAGCTCACAAAACTTATGGGAAGACTAGAAACCCCAGTCCAGATAGAAAAACAGAGGCAAGCCATAGGTCCCACACTAGAATGGGACCAAGAGGATCATTGCCATTGGACTCTCTGGGAATGTGCAACAGCAGCCAAAACTAATCTCCGGCTGTGTCCCTCCCAGAGACTCAGGGCCAGTGGGAGCACCTGATTGACTCTGCTTATACCGCGTGTTGGTGCCCTTGAGTCCATGGTCCAGTTAGAAAGGAATCTGCCCATTTCCACTCAATAGTTGGAGGCAGAGCCCTACCTTGGTAATATCCCCAAATAATAAGGATACATAAATACTATTCAAAACAAAACAAAATTTTTAAAAGTCCGTCAAATAAGATCTGTCCAAAAATGAATGGATTATCTGTGAAGGTTGGAGTGGTCTGAATAGTGGCTCCCAGAAATATGTGTCCAGGTCCTAATCCCAAGAACCTGTGAATGTAATCCTTATCCGGATTAAGGGTCTTTGTAGATGAAATCAAGCCGAAAGTCTTGAACTAAGGAGTTCATTCTGAATTTTCTGGGTGGTTCCTAAATCCAATGTCAAGTATCCTTTTAAAAGATGCATAGAGGGGCTGGGGATATAGCTCAGTTGGTAGAGTGCTTGCCTCACATGCACAAGGCCCTGGGTTTGATCGCAACCACCACATACATACACACACACACACAAAAAAAAAAAAAAAACAGAGAAAAAGACAATGTGGAGACACAGGCAGAGACTGGAGCAGTGTGGTCAAAAACCGAGGAAGCCAGCAACCACCAGAAACTAGAAACAAGGAATGGATTCTCGCCTGGAGTCTCCACAGGGAGTGCAGTCCTGTTCAACACCTCCTAGCTTCTGGCCTCCAAAATGCTGAGAAAATAAATGTCTTTTGATGCCACTAAATGGGTGACAATTTGTCACAGCAGCCCTAGAAATTTAAGACAGAAGTAGGGAGCCTCCCATTGCTTAACAGGCTAGATTCTACTTGTCAGGGATCTGTGTTTTGGAGACAATTCTTTCCCGAGATGAAAGGCTACACTCAGTGACCTCTCCTGTTCTTTTCAACTCCAGGCTTTCATGGTTCTTTCACATGGATCTTTCACCAAGAGCATTACCTCATCCTGCTGTTTTTATAACATTTCTACGCAATTCAGCTTGATGACACTTATAAATCATTGAATGTTTTATTTGCAAAATTGCTAATATACAAACTGGGCCTATTATTTCCATTCTCTCTTTCATTTTCTTTTCCTTCTTTCTTTTCTTTTTGGACACAAAAGGTTGAACCAATATGAAAATATCAACTGTTCAAATAATGCAGCTGTCATTTTTCATACTCCTTGGGAATATTTGCTGGAAAAATAAATGGAGTTGGGCTGCTACATTTGTTACCAAATCATTGGAAATTCCCTTATTGCACTTTGAATCATCCTGAGACACACTTATTTTTAGCCATTTTCTTGATGCTGTCATAAATCAGAGTTCATCTCTATATCCTTGTGACTCATGACTCATTTACATAAATAAATATTGAGAAGTGATGGGCAGAAATTTCTCTTTCCTTTTTCAACAAAAAAACATCCTGTAAATCTGCAAGTTAAGACATCCATTGTACTCACCTTTATCAGATTTTACATTCTTCCACTCCTTTCTCCAGATATTAAAAGTTAGTGATTACATAAAACCCTTTGGAGGATTTTCTGGGAATTTTCAATGGATAAAAATTTTTAACATTCTACTTCAGATACTATGTTATAATATTTCATTGTATACCCTCTTTATAGCTGTGCATTACATACTTCTACATATTAGGGAACATTTGATTGCAGATATATCCTTAGTTTTGGTAAACACATGTAAGCCTTACAACTATGAGATTATATTTATAAAGTGAATTATAATACCAAATCAGAGGCATGGGAAAGATATTTGCCTTACTGTCATCTTCCCCAATCCTACTCTTACTAGTGTAGCTCCCCCATTATCATTTCATAACATCCTCTCCTCCCTGATCACTCAAGAAGTTCAAGGGACAATGGGAGGGTGAGAGATTTACACCCATGACTACAACATGAAGCACTTACGGCAACTGCCATAGCAAAGCTATCATCAGAGAGGGGTTGTGGGAAAACAGGGAAGCAACAGGCTTATTCCACATTGAAGAATGAAGGAAGTCCCTCTGGAAAGGATTAGACTGAGGAATGTCTTAAGGACTGGACAGGACCTTCAACAAGCAATGTGGAGGAAAAGCAGGCTTCATAAACCAGAAGTGTACTCCCCAGCCAAGGGAGCACATTGAGACAAGGTATGCAGACAGCAGGCCAGGCAGGTGACAGAGATGGGGCAGAGAGATTATAGGCTGGATCCGATTTGGATTTGATTTCACAAAGAAAAACAAGTGACAGAAAGTTTTTGAGTAAGAAAACCTTTGGTTTCTAGAAAACACTCATGACATAGATATAAAAGTTAAATTGCAGAGAAAATAATTGGACCCCAGGTCATTCTTTCCTTTAGGCAACAAGTGGAGGAAACAATACTCTGAAAGGGTGATGGTGAAGGAGAAGACAAACAGTCACCAGGAAATGTCCTGGGACTTGATGAAACTGGGAGGTGGGAGAGAAGAGCAGCAGGTAAGGCCACCACGGGTGGCCTCAAAGTCTGTCCTGCCTCCCAATTGGAGATGTGTTCCTTCTAAAGAACTGATGAGCTGCCTATCTTAATATTTTAAAAATGGAGAAAAGTCCAGTAATACACTTCCAAATGCATCGCACGCAACTGGCACCATTTGAACTGAATCCAAGTTGTTCAAAACAAAACTCCTAAAAATCGAATGACAGCTTTGCTGTCTTACTTCATGTGATTTGCAAACAGGATAAGCAAACTTTCCACCATCTGTTGTTTTCCTAGCCTGCTAGAGCAAACTCTAGAACTCACCCTTCTAGGCAATCACTTATTGCTTTATTAATCTTTAGCCCAAAGAGAAGGCCTTTTATATGGTGTGTGTTTAGATTAGTGCATATGTGTGGGGCGGGGGAGGTTCTGTTTAATGTGAGGTTTCAATTCTGCTTTCCCCAGTAAGGGCATGATCTGCAGCTGCCATCTCCCAGTCCAGCCCAGCTCAGCCACTCTCCTTATTTATTCTTTAGTTATCTTTTGTTTGCTGTACTTAACTGAGCCAGTTCTGAATGCAGTCTGACCACTGATCTTTCCCGGGTCCACTTCCCTTTACAAGGATGTGCTTTCTCCAGCAACTTAAGCCACAGCTAGCCTTCCCTTGCTTTCTGGGGTGTGATGACAACTAAGTCGGCTCTAATCACTAATCGTATTTACTACTCACTCTTTTGGGCCCTTAAATGTTTAGGGAAGTTGTTTGGTTTGTAGGCAGGGACTTTGTGAGACAGGATTTTCACTTACTTGTGACAGTATCTGAAAAAAAAAAAAAATTGGAGCAACTGGTTTCCTTGGAAAGTTCTTGGCCTGCTGCCTGCCAAAGGAAGAAATATCCAGCTTGAAGATATGCTTCCTTTGGGAGGGAGACTACTGTATGGAAAAAGTATGCACAAAATGCCAGATAATCCCTTCTTTCCCACACAGTGTCTGTGCTTCCCAGAGGAACCAGCAATCCCATGTGGCTATGTCGGGTCTCAGAATTATAGTTTATATTCTCTGTCACTGGGTGGTAGTGATTTGCAGGCCCAGAGGTTGCTAAATTGTCAGGGAGGACTACTCCACCAATTCTCAAACTCCATTGGGGCAATTGTAGCTTTAGCGTCCTTTGAAGATAGATTTACCTACCCATCTTCATTTGCCCTGGATTCAGAGGTATGGTGGAAAATATCAATTCCTCTAGCTCCTTCTCTAGTCTGTTCTCTCACACTTATGGGAAAAGGACCTGATATGGAGAAGCAATTCTCTGGAGCTTTCAACAGCTATTAAAAAGTCCTGGAAGACTTTTGAAAATAGACTGAGAAGAGGAGATGCAGGACCATTCCCCTAGCAGAATGATGTTGTGGTGATTTCTAGAGATGCTTGGGTCCTGAGAGACAGGTTTCTCTCCTTAGATTTCTCTAGATTCTTCAGAGTTGTAGAGGTGGTTTTTAAGAGTAAACCAGGGAAGTAGTCCAGGTTATAGAAGTGTTTTACCAATACCTGGAGAGATAAGGGGCCTTGTTGACTTTGCCATTCACTAGCTCTACAATCCAGGAAAAGGCACTGAAACTCGAACTTTTGGGGTTTCAGTTTCTTTGAAAATAAATAGTTCTCAATCCAGAAAAGCAGGGCTAAAAGACATGTTCACCTTGAAGGTTTTGGTTGCATGTGAGTGTATGTGCATGTAAAAGCACACATGTGAATTTAGCACTCCAGCCCACCACCAGGGTTCAGGAGGAAAGAAACCATGGAGTCAGCAACTAATGTATTGAAAAAGTTCCTGATGTGGCTTTGATTCAAACCATCCCCATCTTCGTTTCCACCACTTCCTGGTAGATAATCTCTGAATGACATGTATCTTGGATCCCTTCTGTCTCTAACATTATATGCAGATTCCTGGGGGGGAGGGGAAAGTGGGGATATTATGGTAAGGATCCATCACAATGCTAAGAAGTTGCAATAGCAAATCTGGAATCTTCTTTCTAAAGCCAAGTAATCTACATCATAAGGCAATGCAACTGAGGAAATTACAAATCTCAACATGAAAGTATTGCAGGAAGCTAAGAAAGGGACACCACAGGAAGGTAAGAATGAAAAAAAGCATTGGGTGTAAACACTGAGCTAAAACTTTTACTTGGAAAATTAATGACAGCTCAACTGTTAGTGGTGCAAATTTGTGTGTGCGTTTTTAACATTCAATATTTTTCATGTGCAATTTTGTGGTAGACATTGTCTTATTGCCATACCATGTGATGCATGCGCAAATACAATTATCTATTGCAGTACTTTAACGACACTATTCTGCAACAACTCTCTTTGAGAATATGCAATATATTGCATTAGACTTACAAATGAGAGAACTTTCTATCTCTTCCTACTGCCACACTTCAGTTCAGTTCTAGCCCTATTCTAAAAACAACTATGAAATATGCATAAAGATCATTTGGAATAATCCTCTGTGATGATCTATGTGAACTTCTATATTCCTTCTCCACTTCCCTCATGCCCACACAACAATCTCTCTTTGCATGCTCATAAAGGGATTCTAAAGTACCTTTGAAAATAGAACATCCATATAAATATCAGAATGGGAAAGTATTCCTACAGCAAATATTGAGAGCCCATCTGGTGTCAAGCACTGGATCAGGCATTGGGAATACAAAGTTGAGTAATACAAGGTCTCAGATCTGAAGATGGACATGTTTTAGCTGAGTCAGAAGTGAAGTAAAATATCATTTCAGTGTTACAAAAGCTATCTCCAGATGATAAGATGAAGGCACCCAGGAGAGGTTTCTAAACTAGATCAGAAGATAAAGGAGGCCTCTTCAACTTTTGAAGAATGGGTAGAGTTAGCTAGATAAGAAGGAGAAAAAGAGCAGGCAATGAAGAAAGTTCTAAAAAATGGAAACAGCAGGGTCCATCGTTTCCATGGCAAAGAGATATGGGACAATGGAACACCCAAAGCTAGGGAGATGGGCAAAGGTCTCAGAAAGATGCATGAAAGTCTTGAATCCTCAGTGGAGGAATCTGAATGTGATTCAGTAAGCTATAGAGAGGACTTGGAGGATTTTTAAAGGTAATGACATGATGGGGCAAGGGTTTTTACATCAGTTGTTCTGACAGCTTCTGAATAATAGTTTTAGAGGAAGGCAAGGCTAGAAGCAAGACTTTTAATGAGGTGGTTAATGGAATATTTCATGCAAGAAGTGTGAAATCCTAAACTAAAGTGATGATCAAAGATAAAGAGTTAGGATGCAAAGTGAGAGCTCTTCAAGAGGTAGAATTCAAAGGTCGCCATGACTAGCTAAAAGCCATAGGTAAGGGAGAGAAAAAGGTGAGGATGTTACACAGGTTTCTGGCTTCGTCATTTGATTGAATAGTAACAATGCTCATTGATTTAAGTAGAAAATTTTAAAAGTCGCCAATTTTCTGAAATCATACACCATATCACATCATATTCCATTAACATACAATAATTATTTGTCAGCTAAAAATAAACTATTTTAACCATGCCTCTGTGGAAACAGAAGGGCATTGAATTCCAGTATCAATCAGAATAGAAATGAGTTTAGCTCAAGGAAGAGGAAATGAAGGAAGAATGGGTAAAAGTAGAAATAAAGAGATGAAAGCTTCACAGACGCATTAGCCTCAGCCCCAACCTAAATCCTGAAGTTCAGTTCTAGCCCTATTCTAAAAACATGAAGTTTTTGATACGTAAAAAGTATAAAAACCCAAAAGGAAAATAACATCAGCAACGCAGTTTTGGAAATTGAAAGACAGTGAGCAGAGGAAACATTTTGCAGAACACTGCTCATGTGGTGTATTCCTCCAGTCAAGAGTTTAAAAGAACCTTCCCTGGAAATCTGGCCCGCCTGTCAGACAAAAGCAAGGACACGGAGGATTTTTCAAGAAAATAGTGGCCAATGCATCCTACAGTGAAGCAAAATCAAAAATCTTACCCACCAGCATAGAGAATGCCAAAATAAATCTTGAAGTTAAAAATATAACAGTAGAAATGGAAGACTTGGCATAAATATTGAAAGATAAGGTCAAGACATCCAGAAAGCCAAAGATTAAAATGACAGAGAAAAGACGGAAGAAAAGAAAAAGTGGGGAAAAAAAAATTGAGAAACTATTGAAGGGAGCTGATGTCTGTATGATGAGAGTTCTAGAAAGAGAAGAAAAATAGGAAACAAAAATGGAATGGAGAAAATCATCAAGTGACTAAGCCAGAGCTGAGGATGTGAGTTTCCAGATTAGAAGGACGACGTAGCAAGTGCCAAGTTCAATTGAGTGAAAACGGAATCACACGTGTGTATCTCATCGGTCAGTTTTTAAAAGGGGCTGGAGGATGATCTTTTCCACAAGCAAAGGAAAAACGGGTCACATACGAAAGCTTAGGAATTTGAGTGGTTTTTTTAACCTCTCAACATCAATGTTGGAAACTAAAAGATATGGAAAATGGCTTCAATATTGTGAGGAAAAAATAATTTCCAACCAATAATCCTAAACCTGGCCAAGCTATCAAGTAAATGGGAGAATAATGACATTTTCAGACATGCAAAATTTCTCAAAGGTGACTGCTAAAGAGCAGGCATGAGGAACCCAGAGGAATGCAGGCCAGCAGCTCAAAGAAGAGAAGAGATTAAAGCTGAGCATTGAAGGAATAAGGGATTTTTACAAGTGGGAAAAGCTTAGGGAACCACAAGAAGATCATTATTGATACTAGAAACACTGAGAGATGTGTGTTTTGATCACCTCCTGCTATGATTTGAATATATGCCCCCCAAATTCATGTGTTGAACACTTAGTTCCCAGATTCATATGTTGATGGTGTTTGGAGGCAGGGTCTTTGGAACCTAATTAAGGTTAGATGAGGACATGAGATTGGGGACCCTGTGATAAGATTAATGGCTTTATAAGAAGAAAAAGAAAGATCTGAATTTGCATACTCCCCCATTCTCACGACATGATGCCTATCTCTCATCTATCATGTTAAGATGCAACTTCATACTGATTTTACCAACCTCCAGAATTGTGAGAAATTAATTTTTTGTCTTTATATGTTACCCAGTCTCAGGTATTCTGTAATAGCAGCATAAAACACGTCCTTCACTCCTTGCTGAGAGAGGAATGGCAGAACCAAAACACCTGACAGTGGGCAAAGAAGAGTGAATGCAGTTTAATTATAACATCCAAGGGAAGAAAGACTGCACAGCTCACAGGACCACATGGTGTGCTGCACTCAGGAACAGGGTGAACACACAGAGGCTGCAAGAAGCACACTTTGTAGCATCAAAGACATGACCCATGTTCCCATGACAGCATGCACTTGTTTGTACAAATCCAAGGCTGGCAGGAAACAGATGCGTTATTCAGAGATGCAGGAGCTGTTCTTGGTTCTCTTAATAAGGAGAGTTCTTTGACTAGGGACCTTATCTCTGGAGGCTGAGTGTTGAGGGGGAGTTGTAATTAGACCATTTGAAGCCTCCTATTTTCACCAAATATCAAGGAAGCACATAACAGTGGACCACCTTAATTTTAGGCCTTACATTACAGTGTTCAGGAAGGAAAAATAAGTACAAAGTACCTATGGCTTAGCTGTGATTAGCATTTACATTACATCAATGAATTTGACTTGTTGGAGGATGGGAAGGGAAAGAAAGTGTGGTACGTGTGGAGAGGAAGAGGGTGTTGCTACGTGAAAGAGCTAAGTCCTCAATCTCCCTGTGGGAAGTCAATTGAAAGTGAACAAAACAAATCAGCTAGTGACAACAGCATGATATTTAGAAATAGACACAAATTTAAAAAAGGTATCTAAAAGTGGTTGCTCCTATGGAAGAAAAAAATTAAGGCTAAGATTAGGGACTACTCTTTTTTCATACCTGTTTTTCTCTTTCAATCTTGTACACGAACTTTTTTAATCTAATTTTTTTAATCTAATTTTTAATAATTGATGAAAGTATGGGGCTGGGGCTGTAGCTCAGTAGTAGAGCACTTGCCTAGCCTGTGTGAGGCCCTGGGTTCCATCCCCAGCACCACATAAAACTAAATAAACAAAATCAAGGTATTGTATCCGTCTACAACTAAAAATATTTAAAAAAATAACAATAATTAATGGAAGCAAATTTGTCATTTATAGGAGAGAACACTGACCTTGATATTCAAGGTCAGGTCTAGAGAGAGTCCACAGGTGGTTGTGGCTGTCATCCCCAAGCCATTTCACCTTGGGTAAATGGCCCAACTTCTCTGAGCCCATGTTGCTTCAGTCTAAAATAAAACAATAATAATTGTATCTATTTCATGACACTTAGTGAAAAATAAATGAGATAATGCAAGTGAAAGACTTAGGACAATGCCTGGCATACAGTAAGCACTCAGTTGATGTTAGCGATTATAAGAACCATAATGGGTTTTCTTTGTGAAGTTGCCAGTCAGCTTTCTGTTGTTGTAACAAAATACCTAAGATAATCAACTAAAAGTGAGGAAAGATTCATTTTGGCTCACGGTTTCAGAGGTTTTAATCCATGGTCACTGGGCTCCATCACTTTGGGCAGTAGTGCAGAGTAGAGGGAAGCCGTTCACCACGTGGCAGCCAAGAAGTCAAGCTTAAGGTCCCAGTGACCTTACTTCCTCCCATTAGTGTAATGGGCTTGGGAACAAGCCTACACATGGTCCTGTAGGGAACATTTTAGATTCAAATGATAACAAGTAGAAGGCAAAGTATTTTGGTGCACAGGATGGGTGAGGTGCTGAGGTCAGGAGTTTTGAGGAATAAGCAGAAAACCTAGAAACGCTGTGAAGGAAATGGAACTGGAACTGAAAATAATTGTGCAAAATTGAGGGCCCAGCTGAGGTGAGATTGGAATGAGTAGCAGTTCCAGATGCGCCTGTGTCATCGCAGACAGCAGTGCCAGCATGCAGGCAAAGAAGTGGAGTGTTTGGATTAATTGGGAACTGGAGTCTTGCCCAGCACAGAGGGGAGGGGAGTTAGACAACTGAGTCAAGAGAGTGATTGAAGAGATGGACTTGAGAGTTTAGAGGATATGTTTTGTCACATCCTCTTAACAACCCAAGAGAGAAAAGAGATGAGAGGAGAAGGAACAAAAATCGCTGACTTCTGTCTAATATTTAATGATTGTCGGGACGGTGTCACACCTGTTCTTTATTAATTTCACTTATTTTTTTTTCACAACAGCCATGTGAGGTTTAAAAAAAAAATCTATTTAAAAAGAAGATCTCAGAGAAGTTGAAAAATTGGCTCCAAAGTCAACTTAACCACCACAGCATCCAGGTGACCACAAATTCAAAGACTGGCTCTGGGTAGAGCGACAAGCTGAAGCTTTAATTTGTCTGAGGCTTGATTTCCTAAAACAAATGGAAGGGCTGGATTCATTATCCTTTAAAACACTTCTGGAATTAATGTCCTATATTTCCAAATAACAATGCCTAACAAAACTTGCCTTATCCACCTCAGTTGTTATGAAGATCAAATAAGATAACGCATGTAAAGGTGATTTAAAAATTAAAGCACACACTGCATGATTGAGAAACATAAGTGTTTAAAAATACTGGGGGGAAATTAAAGTTATGTGGAAGAAAAATAGGGAGACTGAGATTCAATTAATATCCAATGAACATCTTACTAGCGAGGCACATTGGGCAGGTTATCAAGCTAAAATTGGCAAGATCTGGCAACTGATTTGGTTTTAATGGATTAGCTGTGTGGGAATCAAGAAACAATTCCAAATAATTCTGGAGGGGCCTTGCCTCAGTTTCCTTATCTGGGAAATGAAAATTCAAATTTGGACTATGTTATGGAGTTGTGAGAATTAAATGAGAGGAGTTGTAAAAAGTATTTTTTAAAAGGCTCTGACTTAATAGGTGTGATAAAATATCAACTGTGATCATGATTATTATTATTTTCAAGGTGTGACATTTGTGTGCGCGCGTGTTTGTGTGTGTGTGTGTGTGTGTGTGTGTATAAAGTAAAAAAGACAGGCTTCTAGAAGATTAGGGAAAAAAATCAAAGCAGAAGTATTAGGAGCCTATATTGGGAATAAAGACTAAGATTAGGAGGAAAAATATGAAAAGTAGGGACACTTGATCTGTGACCAATTTCAGAATAATGAGTAGAAATAATCAGCAGTCACCCGTATGTGTGATTTGTGGAGCTCCATGAAGTCTGCTCTGCCCCCCGCAGAATGGCAGTCCTACACAAGTAGCCCAGTGCCACTCATTTCAGAGCCTACCATCTGCTAGTGATGTGTCAAGTGCTGGAAAACAAGAGATGAATAATATAGGTCCCTGCCCTTAAGTACCTGATAGTGAAAGAATCTGCTGTTTATGCAGAGAGCCCCAATCCAAAGCAGAAGCAGAAACTGTAATTTTTTTAAAGGGAAATAGCAATAATTGCTAACATATATTGAATGCTCATTGCGAGCCAGATACTGTATAAATGCTTTACATATATTATCTGATCTAATCTACCCAGAAAAGCTAGGATTCCAGTTCCACAGTTGGCATGGTTCATTCACAACCCTGCCCCTACTCCAAGAACACAGGAGGTGGCTGCTATAATCCAAGAGGGGAACAGCAAAGGCCTAAAATGGGGGATGGAGATGGATTCAAGTTTCATTCATACTTTGCTTAGCAATGGGAATACATTCTGAGAAATACATATTCAGGCCATTTTACTGGGTGAACATCACAGAGTATATTTGAACTACTGCAGCTATAATGTGAGGAAGCAACATTATCTCATGGACCATAGTCATATGTTGGTCCATTGTTGACTGAAACTTCATTATGCAGCACATGACTGTTGATTCAGGGAGCCAAAATTGGCAAGAACTGGCAACTGATTTGGTTTAATGGATTAGGAGTGTGGGAATCAAGAAAAAAATTCCAAATAATTCTGGAGAGGCTTTGCCCAGTAAAATGAATCTAGAGAACACATATAAGAAATGTTTTTAAAAGCTCGTTCTTATTTTCCTAAGCTCTTAGATATTAGAGACTCTGAACTCATATCCATTAATCCAAAATGGAGTTGACATGGTCCTGTAGCTTAGGAAGAAGGTGATGGCTGGAGGACAGATAGCTGTTTTGGACCATGAACCAGTTATGGGGTCACCAGGATGAGGGTGTAAATGCAGAAGAGCAGAAAGGGGTGAAGGAACCAAAATAGGCACCAACCTAAAATACATGGGTTGTGTTAGGCCAATTTTTCAACACTGCAACCCAAACACCTACCTAACCAGAACAACTTAGAGGAGAATAAATGACCTATCAGGTGTCACATTGGGCTTTATTAATACATAGCGTTTGGCCCATTGTTTCAGAGGTCTCACTGCATGGTCAGACAACTCTATTGCTCTGAGCCTGAGGTAAGGCAGAACAATCTGATGGAAGAGTGTAGTGGAGGAAAGCATCTCAGCCCATAGCCCCTGGGAAGCAGAAAAGAGAGAGAGATACAGGGACAAAATAAAGTCCCCAAGGGCACAACCCCAGTGACCTACTTCCTCCAGCCATGCTCTGTCTGCTTTCAGTTAGCACCCAGTAATCCATTCAAATTACTAACCCATCAAATGGGTTAATCCACTGATGAAGTTATAGCTATTAACCCAATCTTTTCATCTCTGAATATTGCTGCATTGCCTAACACATGAACTTTTGAATCTCAAACCAAAGCATGGTCAGAGACTTCCTCAAGCACGACAAAAGAAATGTAGTTAGTAAATGAGAACCAGGGAAGAAATGTGCCATGTATATCTAGGGAACAAAAGTTGTCAAAACTGAGAGAATCAGGTTGTGGCTCAGTGGTAAGAGTGCTTGCCCAGCATGTGTGAGACGCTGTGTTCGATTCTCAGCACCAATATAAATAAATGAACAAAATATAGGCCCTGAATTCCTTAATAAGACTCCTATAGTACAAGAATTAAAATCAAGAATCAATAAATGGGATGGGTTCAAACTAAAATGCTTCTTCTCAGCAAAAGAAACAATCAGCAAGGTGAATAGAGAGCCTACATTTTAGGAGCAAATTTTTACCATATGCATGTCAGATAGAGCACTAATCTCTAGGATATACAAGGACTCAAAAATCTTAACACCAAAAAAAAAAATAAAATAAAATAACCCAATCAATAAATGGTCCAAGGAATTGAACAGACACTTCTCAGAAGATGATATACAATCAATCAACAAATATTTGAAAAAATGTTCATCATCTCTAGCAATTAGAGAAATGCAAATCAAAACTACTGTAAGATAACTTCTAAAAAAATTTAAAGAATGAGAGAATCTCTTAAGCAAAACCTTCCTTAAGAGTTATCCCACCCTCCTAATCCCAATCTTATTATATGCAAGCTCCCCTTCCTGAGGGCTGAAGTGCAATGCTAACCAATTGGCAGGTTTTGCTCAAGCCACAGGGAGACACCTGAGGAGCTATAGAGACTTAAATACAGGGTAGAGGGAAGGAGTGCCAGGAAGGGGAGGAGGTAGAAGCAAGGTAAGAAACATTTCCTGCCTCCAACTTCCCACCAGAATTCTGCCAGGCAACCTGAATCTCATTCTCTCACCAGATGGTCAATTCCACTAATGTTTCTCAGCATGGCGGGTCCTATCTACCACATTCCAGGAGCCTGTTGTGCCCAACCAGAAAACAGCCTCTACCACCTCCAAAGCCAGGGTCATTCACCAGAATTGTTAGCATGAAAAAGTGAGAAAAGCAGGTGAAAGCATAAGACAGAGTGACCCGGATGGCCATTTTAATAGCCATATCTGGATCTTAAATTTGTAACAGAATATCAAATTTCACTCGATATCCATAAAAGACTGTACATTTTGATAGAATTCTGAGATACTAGTCCCATAATTTGGTTTCAGATGTCCACTTCAGTAAATATTCTGGACTATTTGAAAACACGTATCTTTTAAATTGACTCATATTTTCATACCCTTTACAAAGACCACTTAAATAGTATCAAAGGAAGTATACCCATGAGGAAAGACAGTGGTTTTGCTTGGTTTTTTTCTTTTTTCTTTTCCCACAACATAATGTGTATCATCAGAGCTAAATCTGTCAGGTGCTTGCTGTTCAAAGCAGTATCCAGGTAGCCGTTCTATTGTTGATTATTGTAATCACTAAAATCCTGTTTTGAATCAGATGGAATATTTGTTTATTCCCCCACGGTTCCATTTATCTATGTACTTTTTCAATTCTTTCCCAGAGAACTACAGCTATTTCTGTGAGAAGCTCCACACGGAATACTTTTAACATGAGAAATCCGATAAATGATCCATCAGGTGTCACATTGGGCTTTATTAATCCATAGCATTATATGGAAGGAGGTCCCTGCACTCTCCCACCCCTAAGATTCATGGAATGTTCATTGAATCTTCCATAATTGTATTCTAACAACTGTGTCTAGTTTCAAAGATGCATTTGCAACACTCAGATCCTTGATCATTACAATTACATTCCATATCTCCGAAGAGTGTCAGATTCATCATAGAATAGAGGAAGTGTGTCTAGAGGCATATTCTAAAAAAAACAATGGAAGAAAGCCCAGAAACAATGTCTTTTCATGCTGCTTACTGAGCCTAACTGCTATGTAATCAGAAGCACAACACACTTATAAGAGAGTTGAAAAATTGACTTGAAACCTGAAAACGAAAAAGGCCATGAAGGCAGCCTGGCTCATCAAACAGGGCTTTTCTTTTCTATCTAGAGAACATTAATAATTTTTCCTTGTCCAGATAACACAGAGGTCTCTGCTCCTCTCCACACATAGATTCTCCATTTAGAAGAAAATTACTTCACCCTTTAGAATTTCACCCTGTAGGCTGTAAATCACTGTGACTGAAGAGGAGTCCTGATCCTCTTTGCATGCTGAGACTAGATTTTATCAGGAAATGTTTCATCACATTCTTTTCCTGTCATTAGAGTCAATTATCATGTATATTTATGCATTCCTTTGTATAAAAGTGCAGTTGGGGTCTGAAAAGAGCCTGTACAAAAGGGCATTTTTAATTAGACAGCCTATGTGTCTCCTGACTCATAAGTGGCTACATAAAATTACATATACCTCTACTGGACAGGCTCCCAAAAGCCGGTTGCTACTGCTTAGCAATGCCCAGCTAATGGAGCTAAAGAGGACTACCCTACATTCCATTCCACCTCACATATCACCAGCCAAATATCCAGCTGAGCTGGGATCCCACAGATTATTATTGGTAATGATGGTTCAGGCAAAATTGTTTGGGCACAGAACCCTAAGCTTCTAATTTGGCAGTTAGAGCAATCTTGTTGTGACTTGTAAACTTTGCCCTGAGCTCACAGGACTTTTTTTTTTTTTTTGCATAGATGATGTGCAGGATGAATACCTTGTTGCAGATTTGACGCCTGGATTCATGTCTGGTCCATGATGGAAAGGAGTGTTCCTAAATTTCCAGTCAAAAGAAAAGGAAAATTTGTTCTTCCCCTGAGTCGAGGGGAAGAACTCTAGTAGCTTTCAAAGCCTATATAGAGTTTCATGGACATTTTTCTTTTTCTTTCTTTCTTTCTTTTTTTTTTTTTATTCTTTCAACCATGGTATATGAACTTTCTTCTTTGAAGGAATCTCTGCCCTTTGAGACAGAGCCCACCCACTAATATTGAAGCTGAAAAGTGCCTAACTCTTGTCAGCTCATGCTCCCTGGCAGCCGGGGAGTGTGGGCACACAATGGCTCTACCAGTTTTGAAGACACACTCCTTTACTTTGAACCAGCAGTTGATGATATAAAGGAGCAGAGGCCATGCAGAATCCACTAGGCTGGTAGTGAGGGATAAGCAGTTGCCGCAGCTACATCTGATTTCAAAGGCAACAATCTTATACAGTGTCCTATATTGGGGATATCAGCAATGCAAGCCACAGTGTGGGTGCCCAGAGGTGGAAGTTATGAGGATTTTGCTGTTGTACGGAAAAACTTCTCTACCAAAACAGGTGATGTACTGGGGACCTGCAAATTAACTGACAATAAACAGATTGAAAAGAAGCACCCTATATAGAGAGTCGCTCCCCAAACTAGGGGTGAAGGGTTTATAAACTGGCTTAATAAAAGGTAGGAAGAGATTTAGGACATCAAAGGATAGAAGGTTCGGATGAGTATTCTTTGCATAATTTTTTGAAATGATCTGGTGGCAAGGGTTAGTGCCTCCCTCTGACTGGAGACCTGGGGTGGGGAGTGAGGGGATGTGGCAGCCATCTCTTAAAGTTCTGTTCTTCCTGATAAGGGCAGTTCCAATCTGACTTCCATCTGTATCTTTCGTACTGCAAATGTCTTCACTTTGGAGAAATTTGCATGCCAGTTTGGTGGTTTGTTTGTCTCTTCACCACTATTTCCATCTTGCAGTGATTTGGGACACTGAGCTGCAGAGTTTTCAAATCTATAGGTTGGTTGTTCTATAAATTCTATAAGCTCCTAAACTACTTTTATTCACATACATATATTTATTATAGAAATTATTTATATGCTTTTGACATGTATCTATGAAGACAATGACTGCATTTAAAGATAAATAAAGGGGAAATATGATTTAAATATAGAAGCATTCCCATTAATAATCAGAACCAAAGCAAGGAAGGTGATTGTTATTATTTGCATTCAACTGAAGGGAGGAAAGCAACTTCCCCTCTGCCCTTGGAGGGTTTGATAATTAAGTCAAAATAAATAAACTGACAACAGACAGATGAACAGGAGGAAAGGCATACAAGTTTATTGCCTATACCTAGGTACCCCATAACCCAAGGAGAAAAGAGGGGAGAGGGTACTGGGGGAGTGTAAGCAACTTTAGAGGATATTTAGGGGAGATTAATAGACCCAAAGAACAGATAGCCTGGGATGAAGTTTCTAAGGTATGGTATCAACTCTAGATTTCTTTTCTGCAGGTTAATTCTCCCTGTTGGGTGAGTTTATAGGGAAGGGTGCCCTAGACACCTGCATTCCCTTGGGAGGAACTACTCTTAGTGAGCCCTGCCCTGCATTTGCTGCTCCCAGGACCCCTGGGTTTGGAATCCAAAGTGGCACATTTTGAGGTATCATTTTCCGAGCCCCAATACAACATTGCACTAGCTATCCTACATATCCTAGACAATAATATGGTATGAGGTAAAAGACTTTACTATCTTAAGAGGTAAAATAATAAGAAACGAAAAGATAAAAGCACTTATTATTTGCAGATTAATTTTACAATATATACTTGTACCATATGTACAAATAATTGGGTAAGTGATTTGAATTTTAAAAATCAGCAAAGTTACTAGATATGAGGTCAGAATTTTAAAACTCAACAGAGTTCCTATGTAACAGACAATGTAATAGGAAATAACATTCCACTCAAAATTATGTTTTTAAAAAGGCATAAGCTATCAATAATAAATCTCATAAAAGGTTTCTGAAAGAACTTTATGAAAAAAATTATCAACATTATTGAAGGACATAAAAAGGAAGATCTAAGTAAATAGCATAATGGACCACATTCAAGACTGGAAAAAAGTTAACATTATAATGTTATAACATTATAATTATAAAGATGTCAGTTCTATCATGAGATTTTAATTAAATGAAATTACAATCCAAATCCCAACAATGGTCTTTGTGGTACTTAACCTAATAGTAAAATACTTGTGGAAGAGCAAAAAGACAAAAATATAAAAGACAATTTGAAGAACAATGTACAGGATTTGTCTGTGAGATGCTGAGATTTATCATATTGCATGAAGGTATGTCTTATTGGTGAAAAGATGAACAAAAAAAGAAACAAAATAAAGTATGGAAACAGAATCAAATATGCAGATACTCTGAGGGGAATAAAGTCACTAGGGGAAAATGTACTATACCGTATAAGATGCAGGTATAATTGGCCACATATATGCAAAATGATTTTCCTGAGAAATAACATAAAAGATTAATAAATTTGACTACACTGCTACTAACATATGTTCCGCATAGAAAAAGATACAATATATAAATATAAAATCACAGATGTTTTCAACATATAAAACTAAAAAGTACTAGTAATCAAGATATACATATATACACGTGTAAGAAAAAGACAAATAATTTAATAGAAAAAAACAGGAGACACAGACATATTTGGGGACTCGGAAAAATGATAGCCCAAAGTATGGCACTTTGGCATGCTAAATACTCAACTAAAGAAAATGAAAAAGGTCTCAGAAGCAATGTCTCTTAACTTCTTCTGCCCATCTCATTTCTACCCCTCTTTCTCCCCCAGAGTGAACCCTAGACACCAGAATTCCTGTTTGCTAAGGCAGGTCATAGAAAATAGGACCAGGTCTCCTTTTCCCAAAGGAAGCCATAAAATCTAGGAATTTGCTTCATTCTTTTTCCCTTCCAGAGGGGTCCTGCCTAACTCCAGGAGGAAGGGATGCTACACACAGAGGCCAAGAGGAACCTGAACACATAGGTCTTGCTGGGTCTCCTACCCAGTCCACCACCATGATGTCATAGCCTTTTGTCCAATCACATTTCTACACAGCTGTCGGGTCTTCATTGAACTTAAGAATAGCAGTAGGCAGTTTTCCCTAAGTCTTTGGATCTTCATTCCTAAAAGTTTTCATGTCATGTAAAATTTGGATGAAATAATTTTATTATGCATTTCTCTTGTTAACCTGTCTTTTGTTAGAGAAGTGTCAACTGTGACTGTGATAGGCGAGGAAAGGTACACCTTTCTGCTCCTACATAGGCAATTCAAAACAGACAATAAACTGAAAAAATTAACATGTGAATAGGTACCTTCATTGATTATCAGGGAAATGAAAATTAATATAAAAAATGAGATACCACTTCATGTGCATCAGATTGGCAGCATTGAAAATTTAGAACACTAAGTAGCTTGTTGTTCCAGAGGAACTGGTGGGAGGGCAAATTCACAGAAGTACCTTGGTAACGTCTAGGAAAGTGGATGTTAAAACTCCACAGCTCAGCAGTCTGCCTCCAGCTATATTACCTAGAGAAATGTTCACACATGATCACAAGGAGGTAGTTCAAAAGTGTTCACTGAAGCAACATTTTTAATAGTTGAGATTGGAAAATCAAAATTAAATGGCTAGCAAAGGAAAATCAACCAATTACTTATGACATATTAATATAATGGGATATTTTGCAGCAATAAAAAGGAGTAAACTAGAAAAAGAGCAAAAACTGTGTAGGGGAGTGTCAGTAGAGTAGAGGAAAGGAACCAAGGAGGGAGGAGAGAGGGAAAGGGGAAACACTGGGGTATGATATTGGCTAAATTATACTGTTATATTGTGTGCATGTGCAAATATGTAACAATAAATGCCACTATTATGTACAACTGTAATGCACCAATAAACATATGGAATGAACCAGTTAACTGGAACTATACATGTTATCATGGATATATTCAAAAATAATGTTAATTTTTAAAAAGTAAATTCACAAATTGATGCATATAGAATGATACTATAAACACATATACACACACATAAACTTTAAAGAACATTCAAAATAATACTATAAATATTTTATAATCTATGTACATGTAATGAAAAGCTTAACACCATGCATCGAAGTGATAAATATTAACTTTTTTTGTGTGTGGTACCAGAGATGGAACCCAGGAGCAATTTACCACTGAGCCCCATCCCAAGCCCTTTTTATTTTTTTGTTTTGAGACAGGATCATTGTAAATTGCTTAGGGTCTCATTAAGTAGCTGAGGCTGGCCTCAAACTTTCGATCCTCTTGCCTCAAACTTCTGAGCCATTGGGATTACAGGCATGCGCCACTGCTCTTGGTTTAAACATCCATCAGCTTCTCAATATTCAGGACAGAGAAAAATGGAATCAGGAATAGGTACATAAAGCATTTAACTGTCAGTCATATTTGAATTCTATCAATTAAAAATTTATGTGAAGCAAAAAATATATATATAACTTTTGAGAAAAAAACACTAAAACAAAAGTGGATTGAAGCTGGGCACCAGTGGTTGTGCCTGTAATCCCAGTGGCTCAGGAGGCTAAGGCAGGAGGATCGTGAGTTCAAAGCCAGCCTCAACAACTTAGCGAGACCCTGTCTCAAAATCAAATATAAAAAGGGCTTGGGATGTGGCTCAGTGGTGAAGCATCCCTGGAATCAATCCGTGGTACACCCCCCACACACACAAAAAAAATAAAATCTTTACTTTTATACAAAAATTTTTATATACGGAGGTAAAAGTGATTCCTTGTAATGCTCCAATGTCATCATGACAAACATTTCCAGTTTGGTGTTTATCTTTCATCACTATTTCTTTTTTCAATTCCTGATTTAAAAAAAAAAAAAAAAGTGAATTGTGACACCAAAAGGCATTTGTACAGATCCATACAGAGATTATTCTAGATGGTACAAAATATCTGTAAAATTTAAGTTCTAAATCTTATAAGTAATGAATTTGCATTTTAAGAACTTTTCAGCATGATTTTCAAACCTTTTCAAAAATATATCTTTGGTTTACCTCGATTCCCTGGCTGCCACTGAACAGATTGACAAAAAGAATTACTTCGTTCTAAAAGTTACAGAACTCTGAGTGAAAGCTGTCCTGTCTTACCCATTCCCCATTATCAAAAAAAAAAAAAAAAAAGTAAAACCTTTTGAAGTTGTTTCAGTCTGTTCAGCCTACATTATGCAAGGATGCAATTAGAAACCTGGTAGCTGATTTCAGATTATACCTCTGCTACTCCCAGAAGCTCTTCGCCCATAAAAAGAATCTCAGACATTCTCCACATAGTCATTCAGATAGCAGCACAGGCCACATTTAGACACTGTGCAAACACATTTAGAAAATTATATGAGAGAAATCATGCCATTTTACAAAGCCAACACAGTAACCAACCAATGGAAATCTTAAAGAAGGGCCACATTTAAGACTTTTGTTGCTAACAACCTGTCTCTAAATTCTGCTGCCTAATAACAAACTCTCAGATTGTACACTAAAAGCACAATTACAATAATATTAATAATAACCCAGATCATCTATCAGTATTTGCATAGTGAATAGCAATGTAGTCAACTTGCAACTAAGTCCACAAAACAATCTTTAAATATTTGACCAAAAACTGACAATAAGAAGTCAAACCTGCTACAAATCAGGATCAAAAATATTCAAAAGCATTTTATTAATATTACCAAGAAGCAGTCCTCAAGATTGAATACCAAGACAAGCTAAATAATAATGAGATCCTAGATTAGAGTCAGTCATCAATATTGAGATTGGATTCCTGTGGTTCAGCTCTCTTGGTTCTGGAAGGTAAGAAGATAGATCAAAGAAAATTTTCTAAGCAGCTCCGGAGTGGTGGGCTGATATTCTGGCAGGAAATTAAATATATTTCCATGCAGAATCCATGAGTATAGTTTGTGAAATGCAAAAATATAGTAGCATATGAACCAAAAGGCTACACATAATAAGACAGGGTGAGAAAAAAAAATTGTCAAGTAATCCAGGAGAGAGAAAAAAGTAACAGGTTGTTTGAATAACAAATATAGCTACCAGGGAAGAAATAGACTTTGAGTGCCTATCTACATACACTTGGTATTTTAGTCACACACCATTAATAACACAGTCATTTTAGATTTAAAAGTGAATTATAATACATAAAGATTTGTGTACCACAGGAATACACTAAACACCTAGTTTTAGGTGCAATGGGAAGCTTCCAGGTTTCCTTCGTTTACTAGAATAAGTAAAACCAAGTTGTAGCCCAAGGAACAGAGAGCACCAAAAATAAAATAAAATAAAATTTTAAAACTCTGAAAGATATGAGTCCTCAAAAACAGTCTACCCAATTGATTAATGTCTTCTTTTAATATGCAGTTTTCCCCTGGAAGGACAAACATACAAATATTTAATACTTTTATTTAGATGCTTTCCTCCTAAATGAAATGGAATGAAATTTGCCCTGAAGAAATGAAAATGTAAAGAAGAAGAAAGGAGTTCTAAGTTATAGAGACAAGAGAGTATTTCCAAGGAAACCGAATATCATAGAGTACACAGCATTGCAAACACTGAACCAGACCATCTTTTGATACAGAAAATACAGGGGCAGTAAGTCAGAGCCTTTGGGCGATGGGCCTGATCATTCAACTGATGACCGATATCACAGTTGGCATTTGGGGCAGTCAGAAGAAACTATAAGAATTACAAAATAGGAAAGCTGCAAGGTAACTTCAAATTTTTGCAGTCACATTGAGTTTCTGAAAGTCATTAAAAAAGCATCTCCTCAAAATAGCTTCCTTCTTGCTCACTTTACGTCCTTCTCCAATTTGCATTCTTTTTTTTCCCCCTCAAACACATTAAAATACATGGCCACTTAACAGTCTTTGCACTTCGTATTCCCTTTGCCTACAATTATCTCCGTCCAAGTTTTCAAATGTCTGGCTCCTTGCATTCAGAGTTCATCTGTGCTTCCGTGAGCCCTTTTCTGATCACTGCTTCTAAAAGAACTCATCACATGACCCTCCATACATCAATCTTTTTTGTTTTGGGTTTTTTTTTGTGTGTGTGTGTGTGTTTTTGTATCGAATGTTGCTTCATGAAAGTATCTTGTTATGATTCTTTACTTACTCGCTTGCTATTATTTTCCAATAAGAAGTAATCTTCTGAAAAGTAGGAACTGAGTCTGCCTTTTCTACAAGGGTGTCCAGGACCATGCTTGAGAATATCATAAGCTCTAAGCAAGTATGTAAAGAATGAATAAATTAATGAATGGAAGGCTTAACTTTACTATGACACTTTGCAAACATTGTTTTAGAAAGAACACTGTTCAATGTGAAAAGAATAGAGAAGAAGGGAAAACTGTTGCATGGTGCCATACAGGATTCCTCACTCTTCCATCCAGGAGGTCCCATAACTAAGGATTGTTGACAGAGGGAAAAGAATAGTAACAATAATAAATAATAAAAGTTGTAGTAGTCAGGGTCCAATGAAAACATCAGGAACCATCATAGGTATGCAAGCAGATAGGCATTTAATACTAGCAATTAGTTGCTTAAAACTTGTCAAAAGGATTGGAGGAGCTCATTCTAAATTGGCCTTTACAGGCTTGACACAGTAGAGAAACTATTATTTTCACGAAATTCTGGAGAAAGTGGAATCAGGAGAATGACACTGGAATCTGAGTTCAAAGACACACTCAAAAGTGTAATCCAGTGATGAGGAAGCTACCAGAGTCGCAGCTACAACTAACTGGAAGTTGCCTGCCCGCTTGGGGAGTTCAGAGTCAATTCTAATCCAGGTGCCTTTGTACACCCACAGATTTAGAAATCAAGCATTACATCTATTTTCTATTACCACAGTAATGATGCAAAACCAAACCAACAAAACATCACTGGGAAGCCATAATAATCATTACACTTTGCTCATTCTATAGGTCAGCTGTGTGGTCAGCTCTTCATAGTTGTTGGACAGTCAGCTCTCAGACTGGCTGGGGATTAGATGATCTATGATGGCTATGATGGCTCTTCAGTTTCATGTAGCCAGTGCAGGTAGGGTTCCAAGAGCAAGGGTAGAAATGAGAAAGATTTTTTTTTTTTTTTTGAGGTCTAGGCTTGGAACTCGCACACCATCCTTCCACACCATGGTACTGACTGAAGCAAGAAAACACACAGGTCAGGTTCAAAGAGTGGAAGACAGATTCCATCCTTTCATGTGAAGAACTGTAAAGTCACATTGGAAAAGGAGGATAGAGCCATCAATGCAATCAGTTCGAGACAGGTTCTGAAATCCTGCTGCAGTAAAGAACTCAGCTCTTCATAACCCCATCTGCCAGCAGAAAATGACCAAACACAAGAAGAAGATGGTTTTCTTAGTTCCTTCTGCTTAATTCCTTCTTTCCAAATCTTGCATGATGTACCTAATTCACATAAACCTAATTTGTGTCCAGAATCATCCATGCAAGATAGTTTTAAAAATGCACTCTTTATCTTTCAATTCTCTGCAGCAGTGGAAAACTCACTAGAAGAAGGTGAGTGAAAAAGACTCTCAGAGAAAATGGACCATACTCAAAAATAGTAGCAAACATTCGTTAAATGCTGACTAGGAGCAAGGCAACCCAGTAAATAACTTACATACCTGAGCCCTCTTTTTCTACTCATTTCCTGAGTCTCATCTTTACTTCCTGGAAGAACGACAGATTTCCCTTCCTTTCTGAATATTTCTGGCCTCCATCACTGTCCCAGAAAGTCAGTACCGATCTTCAAAATATTTGAAACAGCACTGAAGTACAGACCTGCAAGATTTGCAGCTACTCTCTTTCCACTGTGTGCAGTTTTGAAATGTATCCAAGAGCATCCCTTCAGGCCTTTAGAGTAATTTACCTTCCTGTGTATGCAGGGAGGATGAAAATTAGTCTGATTATATCTGATCTGTCATGCCATCCGCTTGTTGACCAAATCAGCACACCGCCTGAAATTCCAGCAGCAACTGAAAATGTGCATCTAACATGAATTAGCTTGAGCAAAAAGACTTCTTGGTAACATGCCTGGAATTGTTGGTGCCATGATATTTGCCTTTTTTGTTGAAAGCAGATGTTCACCACAGCACTCTTCATAGTAAGCTGACAAGCCAGCTTGCCTGACACTATTTTATAGCATAATCTTTTTTTGGTTTCACTCTCTTGGCATATTAGTTCTGATTCTACAATAAATAACTTTTCCTGTCTCCTCCTTCGTATTCCTTTATCTCTTCCTTGAAATGCATTTCTCTTTTTTATTCCCAAGTATGATATAGTCTTCTCCCACATCCTTTTCCTTAAAGTCACATAAACTCTCTGATTGCTTGTAGTAATTATTCTGAGCTTAATTTACACTCATAAGACAATTTGTTTTCCCAGCTTTTCGACCATGCCTTTTTTGGGGTGCTGGGTATAAAAACTCAGGATCTCACATGTGCTTGCTAGGAAGGCAAGTATTCTACCAGCTCTACTATGAATTTAGATAGTTATTTTCATGGAACAATGTTTTCCATGATTTATATTTGAATATCAAAAAAATTGCCTAATACACTTGGAAACTCACAATGCCTAGTTTCTAAACAAAATTTTTGGCAACTCTAGAATTATATTAACTCTATATAAGTACTTAAGTATCTTCCTTCATCAAGAATTCATAAAATAATAGTTGCTTGGAGCTGGATTTTAGAAATTCTCTTATTATTTTCAGTTATAGTCTTAGAAATACAAAGAATTCAACAAAAAGTTATCTCAGGGAACATCAAGGAAGGAAAGGACTTATAAGGCCATGGTTCAGACCCCTCCGCCAACTTCCAGCACTCTCTTTTTCTGTTTACCACCTCAAATAGGTCAGCTCTGCTATTATTGAACTTCTCTCTATAGCATTGTTATGGTTTGGATGTGAGCTGTCCCCAAAAGTTCATGTTTAAGACAGTGCAAGAAGGTTTCGAGTAAAAATGATTGGGTTATGAGAGCATTAACCCAGTCAGTGAATTAGTCCCCTGGTAGGGATTAACTGAGTGGTAAATGAAGGCAGGTAGGGTGTGGCTGTGATGTCTTGAGCTATTCTCTCCACCACACTCTTCTGCCATGATGTTCAGCCTCACCATAAGCCTCAAGGAATAGAGCTAGCTATCTACAGACTGAGACTTTTGAATCCATGAGCCCTCAAAAAAACTTTTCCTCCTCTAAAATTGTTCTTGTCAGGTCTCTTAATCACAGCAGCAAACTAGCTGGCTAAAACAAGCGTCAATATAAGTGGTTCAACTGCCATAAACAACAGCACAAAAATTTGCATACACTTGCCAGGCCCAGTGGCGCATGCCTGTAATCACCTGTAATCCCAGCAGCTCATGAGGCTGAGACAGGAGGATCTCAAATTCAAAACCAGCATAAGCAAAAAGTGAGGCACTAAGCAACTCAGGGAGATCCTGTCTCTAAATAAAATACAAACCAGAGCTGGGGATGTGGCTCAGTGGTAAAGTGCCCCCGAGTTCAATCCCTGGTACCTCCCCCCAAAAAAAAACACCTTTGGATGTTCTCTACCTTGTGCTGATTATAACAAAGGCCCAGATGAATTAAACAACTTAACCTAGGAATGGGTTTCTTCTTTCCTGTTCAAGTAACTTGTCTACCCATCACACTTTTTTCTTACATCCTTAACTGTTTATAAACTGCTATATAGTCTTTAAGAAGGTTTTAAGAAATTTATAATTATTATATTTAATTTTAATATTTAACTAATGTGTTTCAATTTTTAATTTCAAATTTTTGTTATAAATAAAGGCCATAGTCTTCTGATATAACCAGTGAGCTCTTTATTATTTTGTCACTTCCCTGAGTACTTAAAGCTGTCAATATGAACTGTACTGAAAAGACATACATATGATCCTAATGCTGATCTCACCAAAATGACAATGTACTTCTCCTTTTTTATACAGATCAAAGAACTGTAAAATACAGAACCAAGAAAAATGATATGCAAAAATAGCAGGTTTTCGTTCTACTTTTCAAAACAATTTGCCATGCTTCTTGGCCATTGTATTATCCATATGCTCCTCAAGTTGGTTTATAAAACATATTTGACAGTCCTGAAAAACATTAAGTATTCAAAAAGTGTTTTATAGTATGCTCAGTACTCAAGAAAGCCTTTTTGGACCTATTAAGGATAACACAACAAAGGATTAGAAATCCCACTCTTATATCTGAAAGAATACGTTTAGCTTATGTAAATAATGTTTAAATTGCATTCTCCTTGACAATTTAATGCAAAATTATTTGCAGTATGGAGCAGAGTTGACTCTAAAGTTCCCCAAGGATGTGATTAGGATCTTGGATCATTTTAACCAGCCTCCATTGTGACTTAAAATTAGCTATTCTGTTCTTTATTTTATTTAGGAGCAATATTAACTAGTCTCATAAGACTTCTGTGAACAAAAACTCCTATAAATTATAGTAGAAACTTTTATAAAATTAGATGCAAAAAAAAGTTTTATTTGACTATGAAGTTTAAAATCATGGCCATGATGATGACATTTAAGTTTATTGGTGATTATGACCAAATAAAGAGACAACATTTAAGAAAAACAAAAAAAGAAACATACTTCATCTGCACTTGAAGAATGAATTTTCCAAAGTAAGTAATAGGTATACGTATATGTGCATACATATTTATACACACATACATACACACAAACTTTTCAAACAGACCATGTTTCAAACTTGGTTCCATCACTTATCAACTCTAAGACCTCAATCAAGTTATTGAACCTCTCTCAGCCTAATTTTTTAAAATAAAGTTTTAAAATTCACTCAGTTGTCATAAAGGTTAAATAAGATAACAAGGAATTTTAGATAATGCATTTGGCTCAGAATAAACACATTACCTTCCTACGCATATCAAAAAAAAATGTAATATTATAGGTTTAAAAAGTTTCCAGTCTTACAGAAGAGCTTGTTTTATAATTACAGTAAGCTTAAACCAGAGACATGGTGCTATTTTGATACAAATCAGGACTTTACTATAATTGTACCTCCAATGTGTGTGTTTGCTTAGTATAAACTCATAAAAATGGACAAAGTGAAAACCATGAGTAGCTGTTTACCTGTAACCAGATCTGCCCCAAGAAGTCTATATTTGAACAAACAGCAATTCTTAATAATAAAAAATTATAATATCATGAATAAATGAATCTGATAGCAAAGAATTTCCTAAAGACCAAAGTTGAAGAGAGAATCACTTTAGTTTATGATATTTTTAAGTATTTTTGTTACTATTGACTTTTAAAATTCCAAAGTCTTTTCACCACCTTCCCATGGATCCCATCTTTAAGTATGGTCTCTCTTGTGACTTCTCTCTTCCCTTATTTTGCTGCTCTTGTTTCTGTGTGTTTACATTATTTTGACATTAAAAACCCACACTTATAAATGGCCATTAAATCATCACAAAGAAACTTTAGGGCTTTAGGGCTGAGTTAAAAGGATAAATTTAACTGGGAATTATGAAATCATTCATCTGATTTGAACAAATATTTAAAGTTTAAAACTCTTCTTTTATTAAAATCCTTTAGACATCTATGGGAAGTGCAACTTGAAGCAGGGTGAAGGGTTTGAAGTCTTATCTATCTGCTCCCACCTCATTCTTCTCCTTCACCATCAATATCACCATCAGGACCACAGAGGCTGCCCCAGAGAGGTCTGCAGAGCATTGCTTTAAACCACAGAGCACTGCAGAAATGGCTACTTTATAATCTCCCTGGGGGAAAAAAAGATAATAACTTCTGCTACTAGCAATCAGGAACATTCTGCATAAAAGATAATTTATTGCTGGATTCACATAAAGTGAGATAAACCTCCAAGGAAACTGGCTTATTTGGTGATGGGCAAAAAGAAGGGGAGGGAAAATAACCCAAGGAAAGGTGCCAATTTCATCTTGTGGCCAAGAAGCTGAGTTTGGGGAAATGTACAAGATAGGAAAGCTGAATCCAAGACCGATCAAACCATAAAATATAGCATGGCTCTAGATATTATTTATCAGGAAAACGGAGAAAGAAAGAAACATACACTCTTCACAGTTTGAGAATATATTTACTAGAAAAGTCAGAATATCCAGTGCCCACTGAATCTCAGCAGAAGCAAATACAAATCCTCCCTGAACAAAAACAACTTCAGTATTAACTCCCTGTCTTCCTTGAATTAAAATCAACCAACGTGAGTCCAAGATCAAAGATTAACAATCATACATGAAAAAAAAATTACCTAGAAATCAACAGACATGGCAAATTTAAATCTTCAAATTCTTCAGGTATTGGATTATTAGAGAGAGAAAATTTTTTAAATATTGTTTTGAATTGTAAGAATGAGCAAAACCACAATTTCCAACGTCATCAGAAAAGGGCTCCAGGAGGAGTTTTAGAAATGAAAAATAAAAAGTGAAAAAATCCAATGATTTGGGCTTAGTTATATTGAAATCACAAGACTGAAGGGTGAAAAAGCTATGAATTAATAACTAATGCAAAATAGTCACAGAAATGGAAGATCTGAAAAGGAGTTAAGGTCTAACAAAGATAGAATGAGGTCTACACACATCTAAATGGATAAACTGAATGAAGAGAAGAAGAAAAGAAAACAATTATTTAAGATAATTAGCAGAGAAATCTCTAATTCACAAGAAATTATATTTGCTTACCCAGATAAACTAAAAAGACACTACTAATAGCTAAAGACTGTGGAGCATCAAGAATGAAAAATATGAACTTAAAAGCAGGTAAGAGAGGGCTGGGGAACCCAAATCTGCATGGGAAGCAAGAGACCCTGTGTTCCATACCCAGCATCCAAAAAAACAAACAACAACAACCACACACAAAAAAAAGTAACAAAACATTGATTACCAGCACAGGAATGATAATAAGATCTACAACTAACTTTTAATCATGGAAGAATACGGAAGCCAGAGTTCTGTGTCTTCAGATCATCAGTATGAAAAAAAAAATTCCATCTGGAAATATGTACTAACCCCCAACATTACTTTTTAATAACAAAGTAGTTCTTCATGATTCTATAAATCAAGAATTAAAGGGGCTGGGGATATGGCTCAAGTGGTAGCGCACTTGCCTGGCATGTGTGAGGCACTGGGTTTGATCCTCAGCACCACATAAAAAAAATAAAATAAAATAAAGATATTGTGTCCACCTACAGCTAAAAAATAAATATTGGGGCTGGGGAGGTGGCTCAAGCCGTAGCGCGCTCTCCTGGCATGCGTGCGGCCTGGGTTCGATCCTCAGCACCACATACAAACAAAGATGTTGTGTCTGCAGAGAACTAAAAAAAATAAATAAATATAAAATAATTCTCTCTCTCTCTCTCTCTCTCTCACACACCCTTTTAAAAAAAAGAATTAAAAACAACCCTATTTGAAAATAAGCAAAATTGGGCTGAGGTTGTGGGTTAGTGGTAGAGCACTTGTCTAGCACCTGTGAGGCACTGGGTTCGATTCTCAGCACTATATTAAAAATTTTTTTTTAAAAATTAGGATACCATGTACATCTAAAAATATTTTTAAAAAGAAAAGAAGCAAAATATATAAACAGGAAATTCTCATAAAAGAATATCCAAATGATCAATAAGAAAAGATGTTCAAAAATCCTTTGTTATCAGCAGAATGTGAACTAGAAGACACATGGGAATTTCATTATATCCCTAACAGAGTGGCCAAAATTAAGAAGGTACGCAATTTCAAATATTGGCAAGAATGGCAAGATAACTTAAATTCTGATTTATTGCTGCTATGATTGTAAATTAGTACGATAACTTTGAAACACTGGAAGCATCTATTATAACTAAATAGATACATATGTCGCCTATGAACCAGTAACTTCACTCCTAAGTAAGTACCCCAAAGAATTGAAGACTATGTCCTCTAAAAAATATACACAAGAAGATTCTTACTCATAATAACCCAAGACTGCAAACAATCCCCAATGCATAAACAATACAATGAATAAATTATGGAAGAATCATACTAGGTAATACTGCACAGCAATGAAAAAAGAATGAGCTACAGCTGCATGCCACAACAGGAATGAACCTCCCAGACAGGATGTTGAAAGACAAAGCAACTGGGCAGACCACCCCCCTTATCTTCAGGTGTAAATTCCAAGACATTCCTCAAATGCCTGAAACCATAAGGAGTCCCAAACCCTAGATATGCATACTGTGCTTTCCTGTGTATACACACCTATGAGAAAGCCTAATTTATAAATGAGGTGAAGTAAGAGATGAACAACCATAGTGATTAAATAGAACAATCACAATGTACTAAAGTGATTGTTGGATGAATAGGATGTCTTTCTCTCAAAATCTTATTATATTGTACCGCTTTTTCAAAACTCAGTTGACCCAGGGTAACTGACACGACAGAAAAGGGAGCCATGACTAAGGGAACGCTGCTGCACCCACAGAAGGGCCTCAATGGTAAGATTTCATGAGTGTGCAGCTGATAAGCACATATGTGGAGATAGGGACCAAAGCAGTACTTTTGGAGGGTATTAGCTAGGAAGAGGAAGAGAAGGCCTGCTAAGGTGCTGGACTTTTTGTGTGTGTCTTAATCTGGACCGTGAGGAATGAGTGCGTGTGTGTGTGTGTGTGTGTGTGTGTGTGTGTGTTTATATTTATATGGGTCAAAATCATTTAGCTAAATATTAAGATTTGTAACACCTTACAGCATTTAAATTTTGTATGAAAAAGAGGGATATTTTAAGTAACATAGAGGAAATGAAAATATTTTTAGATTTTACAAAGGAGAAACTTTTACCACAGGTTTATGCTTAAAGAAATTTTAAAAGAGATCGCTTAAGAAAATGACCCCAAGGAATAACTGAGATCAAAGACATAATTGAAAACAAAACATTGTTAAATACATAAATAAATATAAACTTGGTCTCTATAAAATAATGTTACAAGTTTATTGATTTCTTTAAAAAAGACAGAATTTTGACTCAGTTACACAAACATTGTAATGGTATAATCTGAGTTAAATTTTTCACAAATTCTAGAACTGTCTTGGAAGGGGATTAACTCATTATGCATAGCAATATTTCAAAAAGTAATTACTAAAATAGTAGGAATAGCTTAAACTTTTCAATTCAACGTTGTTTTAACAACCAAGGAATATAGGAGATGAAAGAAATTTAAAAAACCTACAGAAGATTAGAAACAATCCAAATATATTCATAATAATAATGAATTTAACATTGCAGTTAAAAGTCAGACATTTCTAGAAAACATATCAAACATCTAATGACATGTAACATTCATAAATACTTGAAGAAAAATATATATTATTTAAATTCTAAATTAAAGAGCACTTAATTAAATGCCAGAAAATAGACATTAAAAGATGTTATTAGGATAGAAAAAGTCATTATATAATATATATGTATTATGTGTGTGTGTATATATATAATAAATTTATGTATATATAAGATATATATATATAAATATAAATATTTATCACACCCATATTCTAGCTGGCATGTTATCATTTTGATTTTCACTTTTAAATGCTAATAACAACCAAATGTAGCAACTAAAATACTTCAAAGCATTCTAAAGTATTCTCAGGAATTAACATCCTCTGTTTGAGAACCAATTTGATTCTACCTAAAAATACATTTTTGAAAACATGGAATGAGAAAGCGAACTGAACCATATTTGAGCACTTCGCTTCCAAGTTGTGGAGTAAAGGAAGGTCTTTTTCAGGGAATCAGTGAAGGAGGTGATTTCCACAGCTTGCAGACCTGACTTGGGAAGAAAATTGAGGGGGGGGCAGGTAAATCAGGGGTGATGCGGGAGGCAATGAAGACATTTATTTTCATTCTTGATCCTCGGAGGGTAACCTGCCCAGAATAAAGGCTAAGAAACAGAGTTTTGAGTGCATTGACTCTCCCATCATGAGATTCCCCTGATAATAACTAAGAAAACTTCCAAAACCATTGAAGGAAGACTGGTAAAGTCTTAAAAAAAAAAAAAAAAAAACTCAATTTCTCTACTTTTTTATTGAACCATCAAAGAAGGGATTTACTGAGTAGGGGGGAGTTCTACTTTAGGGTCCATCAGGACAGAAAGAAATTTAAAGGAAAAAATAAAGCACAAACTTCCATGTTGTATTTCTGGGGCCTGAGATAAAGGCAAAGGACACATACAATTATAGAGCAGTCAAGCACCTGTCCCAAACAGTGGACACAGGGGCATTCCTCAGCATGCCCAGTCTTCATCAGATTTATCAGAGATGGTAGATTAACCTTTATAATTATTTTTGGTTACACAATGATACTTTGTTCATGCAAACTCGGTTCTTAGACTCTGTAACTCACATAGGATGAATATATATTCACTAAATAATATCAGAGGAAACATGGCTAATTGCTGAAAAGGACTTATCTATAAAGATTAAATGTACTGGAACATTGGAGGAAGTTTTTGCTTATGAAAAAAAAGGCCTGCATAGTAAACATAAAATAACTGAAGATGAAAAAGATTGATGTAAGCTCACAGCATCTGTATTCAGCCATACTGTTTTTTAAGCTACTGCTAATCAGCCATGGTTTGAAGAGTGAAGCCTCATCACTCTTCTGTGTTACATAACTGGATTTTTTTTCAGAAAGCCATTCATCTACATTAAGCCATGTTCATTCTTTTATTCAATAAATACTAGTTCTCTACCATTTACCAGGCAATGAAAAAATAGTAAGGAACCTCTGCCCTCAAAGGGAAGACAGAAAAGTAAACCAATGTCAATATCATACTATAGTTTGAGTTTGGTGCTTTCATAGGGAACACAGGGTGGCTAAATAATGTGTGTACTAGGTTTGGGGAAGCAGGAGATGAGCAAAAGGGAAGTTCAAAATATCTCCTAAGATGACACTAGCCTGAATTTTGAGAGGCATAGAGTGGTTAGCTAGGGAAGTCATTCTAAAAAAGTGGAACAGCACATTCAAAGGACCAGATGTACAAAAGAACATCATTTAAACAGTTGAATAGGGCCCTGGCACTAGATTGGTATAGGTGTGGAGTCAGAGCTAGTACTAGTCCTTGACCTCAGTAAGAGTGTTACAGATAAGCTCACACCACCCACCTAGAATCCTTTCCTGGAAGGCGCAGGGATCCATTAAAATTTAAATAAGAAGCTGGAATGCTCTGATTTACATTTTGAAAGGTCTTTCTGATGGTAGAATAAAGGAGGGAAAAATGATTAAGTGAAAGGGAATCTTGCCAGTGATCTGGGCCAAGTTGGTAAGACAAAAAGCAGACAAAGACAGATCTGCAGAGAAGACGAAGGACCTGAATGACAGGGACAAAACTCAGTGATTGAGAGGGCTGTTGGAGGTAGAAGAGAGGCAGGCGTTCTGGATTACTGGTGAGGTTCTGGGTTCTGAATGAGATTCTAAGTGTTGGAGCACTTGGGAAATCTGAGTAGACAAGGAAGGAGGTGAGTCCCGCTGGGGAAATGTTGACCCTGAGGAGTATGTGGGACACCCCGGTAAGAGGCAGCATGTAAACATATGGTTTTTATACTCAAGAATGAGGTGTGGACTAATTTTTTTAAAAAATGTAAGTAAATAGCAGGAAGATGGGCACAGCAGAAGAAGGGAACAGGGGGAGAGAGGAGGGAGAGGGGAAAGGTAAGTACCGGAGACTGAATTGGAGCAAATCGTATTCCATGTACTGATTATTATGTCAAAATGAATCTTGTTAGTAGCTAATATGAGCCAATAAAAATGGGAAAAAAAAATAAAAGAAATTTCATGTGTGTTTGCCTTCTTGAGTAGCACCTGAAGTCATGAGTTGGCATATAGGGAAAATAAAGAGTGAGAAGAACCAAGAGCCAAGCAAGCGTCTATGAAAATAACGACACTTCAAGGACCAAGAAAGAGAATGGCTCCTAGTGGCTAAAAGGAGCACCTAGAGAAGAATGAACGACAGAGTCTTGTCAGCAGAGCACAGAGATGAAAGAAGAGGGTCATGGTGTCTGCCTCTAATAAAATAAATAAAGTTTTTCTTTTTTAAAGAGAGAGAGAAAGAGAATTTTTTAATATTTATTTTTCAGTTTTTGGTGGAAACAACATCTTTATTTTATTTTTATGTGGTGCTGAGGATCGAACCCAGCGCCCCGTGCATGCCAGGAGAGCTTGCTACAGCTTGAGCCACATCCCCAGCCCATAAATAAAAATTTTAAAGATTAGAAGATTACAGTGTGGGCCTGTTGATCAGCAATGCTAAGGTGGAGTGGTGGGACTGCAATGTTGGGAAGGGTAGGGGGAAGCAAAGGGGGGAGGAAATGGATATTTTGGCCAACCATAACTCTTTGTAAAAGCTTGGAGAGATCCCAGCTAGAAGGGCTCAAGGTGCAGAGGGTCCTTGGCCTTGTTTCTGCACAGAAATCACAAATTCACAAATATGCACTCACATGTACCAAGAAAACATGACTTCTTTATTTCGTACAACAAGTCTAATCTTCCCCTGGACAGTGGAATACACTCAATTATAGACACTGTCATTTCCTTTCCATTTAAATGGTGTCTTTTGGGAAATCAGTCTCTTTCAAGTCCATACCCTGTTCCTACCCAGGGACAAACTTTATGAATGAGACTATTGAGGGGTTAATGTATGCAAGGCACCTTTTCAAGCATTTTAGAAAAATTATCTTAAACCGTCTTAAAAACCCTGTTTTTAATTTAGACATGAGGGAAATGCATAACTTGGCCAAGGTCAAGTTGTTATTGAGTGTTGGAACTAGGATTCAAACTTGGAAAACCACTGCTCTTAGCCATAATACATGGCTGACACTAAGAGTTGTCTGAGTGTGTAGCGGACTAAGAGAAAGCAGTCTTCCTCTGATTGCCTGAAGTTAGATCTGCTTTCTGACTTGGAAGTCCCTTCTTGCCATCTAGCATCAAGCTGATATACACTATGGTTCTATAGCCCCCAACATGGCCTTTGAACCTAAAATCCCCATTCACTGTGGCCCATTTGTCATCTGCCTAAGCTTTTGCAACATCTTTGCCTTCTCCAAAGCATCAAAAAAGTAAAAAAAAAAAAAAAAAAAAAAAAAGAATTAAAGTCTGGATGGAAACTCTGCATGCCCAGGCAGGCATGAGACCAAGGAATTTGGCCTTTACTAAATCTTCCTTCATTGCTATGGCACTATCTCTTCTATAACATTCTGAATGGGACCACTGGCTGCACCCTCCTCCAAAACACCTAACGTTATTGCCCCAAGTCTTCCTTTCATGCTGCTATTCCAGATCCCAAGTTAAAAATGAGAAATATTTCTCATTTTTCTGAGTCTTCAAACTCTGAGTTCCAACTACACTTTGCATATGGTAATGAATCGAATTTTTATATTAATGATTGCTAAACAAATTTAGAAAACATGTTTCTTTCCCACCACAGCCTGTCTTTCAAAATTATTGTCTTGCAGCATGTTCAAGAAATTCAGTTTTGAACAAGAAGGAAGATGGCGGCGAGGGGAGTGCATTGCCCCCTTGTGCTGCTTCACTGTGTGGGAGTATGACAAGTCAGGACGGCTAAAGGATATCTTGTTAGGAATTTCCAGCAATAGTGGGGTGCTCTGGAACCTGGAGGAAGGATTTCCATCGCACGAGGATCGGCTACGGGGACTCAAACGCTAGAGGTTTGTCGCACGGAGGGTAACACTGCTTATTCAGCAAATCGCCCCGCGGCTAGAGTCTGCAGCGCGCGCTGGGATAGAGACGCAGGGTTACAGCGCTGCAGTTTCTGCCAGCCGCGCAAGCACCGTACTCAGGGCTGAATTCTGGGTTCGAGACGGGGGAAGGAAGCGGTCCATCTCAGTTCTCCACACCGGTCAGACCACAGAGGAGGCCAGCAGCCACCATGTTGGTAAATTGACGTCACGATCCCTGTTTTCGACTGACCGCAGCTCATTCAGCCATAGAACAGGTAATTTCAGGCTGCAATTCGCCTATGGCTTGCAGACAGATTGCTAGGGTTCAGCGCCTGGGTGCTTCTTAGAACCTGATCTTATCGGAGCGAACACCGAGCGCAGGGCGGCCGAGTTCCGGCTCCCGGAACCGTCCCGGAACCGCCCTGGCCCAGGGCTGCGGAGCCTGCGGAGGCTGCTTCTTGGACCCTGCTCCTATCAGAGCATACACCAAGCACTAAGCAGCCGAATTCCGGCTCCCGGAACTGAGCCCGCGGGGACTGCTTCTTGGAGCTTACACTTATAGGAGCTTACACCGAGCACGGAGCGGCCGAGTTCTGGCTCCCGGAACTTCCCTGGCCCGGGGATAGGAGCCCACGGAAACTGCTTCTCTGTCCAGGTCCTGCTGAGGGCCGGTCAGGACTCACCCGTTGCTTTGGTTGCCTGGCAAGGGGAACGAAATGCTGCCATTCGCATAGGATACCAACATGGCAGAGATCTGATGTCAGCAGAAAGCGGCGGAGGAGAGAACTTCATCAATACCAGCGGTGACATAAGCAGTTGGTCTCCTGGTAGGGGGGGTGAGGCACAGTCACCCGAGTCTCCTCAATTTGTCGTCGAGCCAGAGGGGAGGAGCCGGGCCGCCGCCAGCGCCCGGAGCAGGCCCAGCGGCTCGCCAGTGTGGTGACCGCATGACCCCAATTGGAGAGGGGGCGGAGCGGAGCCGCCACCTGCACCCGCAAGGTGGGCAGACCCGAGACCCAGTGGTACATGGGCGTGGTAGGAGGGGCAGGGCAGAGCCGCCGTTCGCGCTTGCAAGGTAAACAGACCTGTGACAGCCTGGCGGGTCAGGCCCAGTGGCCTGCCAGTGTGGTACACACGTCACCCCAACTGGAGTAGGGGCAGAGCAGATCCTTCTCCCACGCCCATTTCAGGCCCTGCCGGTGTGGTGGTCACGTGACCCCAATTGGAGTGGGGGCGGAGCGGAACCGCCACCCGTGCCTGCAGGGTGAGCAGACCAGTGATCAACCTGCAGATCAGGCCCAGGGGTCCGCAGGCGTGGTAGGAGGGGCAGGGCAGATCCGCCGCCCGCGCCTCCAAGGTAGGCAGACCTGCAACAGACCGGCGGATCAGGCCCAGGAGCCTGCCGGCGTGGTACACACACCACCCTAATTGGAGTAGTGGCAGAGCAGAGTCGCCGCCCGTGCCAGGAACAGGCCCAGCGTCCTGCAGGCGGGGTAGTCATGACACCCCAATTGGAGTAGGGGCAGAGCAGAGCCTCCACCCGTGCCCGAAAGGTGAGCAGATCTGCGACCGACCAGCGGGACAGGCCCAGTGGCCTGCCGGTACGACAGACACGTCACCCCATTTGGAGTAGGGGCAGAGTAGAGCCGCCACCCGCGCCTGCAGGGTAGGCAAACCTGCAACCGACCGGCGGATCAGGCCCGGTGGCCTGCCGGCGTGGTACACTCGTCACCCCAATTGGAGTAGGGGCAGAACAGAGCCGCCGCCAGAGCCCAGAACAGGCCCAGTGACCTGCCGGCGTGGTAGCCACGACACCCCAATTGGAATAAGGAGAGAGCAGAGCCGCCGCCCGCACCTGCAGGAAAGATACGCAAGCAGTATGAAAAGACAAGGAAAGAAAGGACCACAAGCAATGCAGGTCAACACAACTTTAGAAGAGGTAACAGCTGCAGCAGATGGAATGTCAGATAAAGAATTCAGGATATACATGCTTCAGATGATCTGGAGTATCAAGGAAGACATTAAACAGCAAAATCAGACAATGAAAGATCACTTCGACAACGAATTACGCAAACAAATCCAGGAAGCAAAGGATCAACTATACAGGGAGATAGAGGTTATAAAAAACAAACAAACAGAAATCCTAGAAATGCAGGAAGCAATAAACCAACTTAAAAACTCAATGGAGAATACTACCAGCAGAGTAGAACACTTAGAAGATAGAACATCAGACAATGAAGACAAAGTATTTCAACTGGAAAAGAACATAGACAGCTCAGCAAGACTGTTAAGAAACCATGAGCAGAACATCCAAGAAATATGGGATAACATTAAGAGACCAAACTTAAGAGTCATTGGGATACAGGAAGGTACAGAGCTCCAAACCAAAGGAATGAGCAGTCTATTCAATGAAATAATACAAGAAAACTTCCCAGACTTGAAGAATGAGACAGAATCCCAAATCCTAGAAGCCTACAGGACGCCGAATGTGCAAAATCATAAGAGATCCACACCTAGACACATTATAATGAAGATGCCCAACATACAGAATAAGGAGAGAATTTTAAAAGCTACAAGAGAAAGGAAGCAGATTACATTTAGGGGTAAGCCAATCAGGATAACAGCTGATCTTTCAACACAGACTCTGAAAGCTAGAAGATCCTGGAATAACATATTTCAAACACTGAAAGAAAATGGGTTCCAACCAAGAATTGTGTATCCAGCGAAATTAAGCTTCAGGATGGAGGATGAAATTAAAACCTTCCACGATAAACAAAAGTTTAAAGAATTCGCAGCTAGAAAACCATCTCTTCAAAACATCCTCGCCAAAGCATTACAGGAAGAGGAAATGGAAAATAACAATGAAAACCAACAGTGGGAGGTAGGACAGTAAAGGGGGGGGAAATAATCAAAGAGGAAAACAAACCATGTTTAGTAACAAAAATAAACAAATATGGCTGGAAGAACAACCCATATCTCAATAATAACCCTAAATGTTAATGGCTTAAACTCACCAATTAAGAGACACAGGCTAGTAGAATGGATCACAAAACAAGACCCAACAATATGCTGCCTACAGGAGACGCATTTGATAGGAACAGACATACATAGGCTGAAGGTGAAAGGTTGGGAAAAATCATATCACTCATATGGACTTCGGAAACAAGCAGGAGTGTCCATACTCATATCAAATAAAATCGATTTCAAGCCAAAGTTAATCAAAAGAGATAAAGAGGGACACTACATACTGCTTAAGGGAACCATACACCAACAAGACATAACAATCATAAATATTTATGCCCCAAACAATGGTGCAGCTATGTTCGTCAAACAAACTCTTCTCAAGTTCAAGAGTCTAATAGACCACCATACCATAATCATGGGAGACTTCAACACACCTCTCTCGCCACTGGACAGATCTTCCAAACAAAAGTTGAATAAGGAAACTATAGAACTCAATAACACTATTAATAACCTAGACCTAATTGACATATATAGAGTATACCACCCAACATCAAGCAGTTACACTTTTTTCTCAGCAGCACATGGATCCTTCTCAAAAATAGATCATATATTATGTCACAGGGCAACTCTTAGACAATATAAAGGAGTAGAGATAATACCATGCATCTTATCTGATCATAATGGAATGAAACTGAAAATCAATGATAAAAGAAGGAAGGAAAAAGCATACATCACTTGGAGAATGAACAATAAGTTACTGAATGATCAATGGGTTATAGAAGATATCAAGAAGGAAATTAAAAAATTCTTAGAGATAAATGAAAACACAGACACAACATATCGGAATCTATGGGACACATTGAAAGCAGTTCTAAGAGGAAAATTCATTGCTTGGAGTTCATTCCTTAAAAAAAGAAAAAACCAACAAATAAATGATCTCATACTTCATCTCAAAATCCTTGAAAAAGAAGAGCAAAACAACAGCAAAAGAAGTAGAAGGCAAGAAATAATTAAAATCAGAGCTGAAATTAATGAAATCGAAACAAAAGAAACAATTGAAAAAATTGACAAAACTAAAAGTTGGTTCTTTGAAAAAATAAACAAAATCGACAGACCCTTAGCGATGCTAGCGAAGAGAAGAAGAGAGAGAACTCAAATTACTAGCATACGGGATGAAAAAGGCAATATCACAACAGACACTTCAGAAATACAGAAGATAATCAAAAACTATTTTGAATCCTTATACTCCAATAAATTAGAAGATAGTGAAGGCATAGATAAATTTCTTAAGTCATATGATCTGCCCAGATTGAGTCAGGAGGATATAGAAAACCTAAACAGACCAATATCAATTGAGGAAATAGAAGAAACCATAAAAAGACTACCAACTAAGAAAAGCCCAGGTCCGGATGGGTTTACAGCAGAATTTTACAAAACCTTTAAAGAAGAACTAATACCAATACTTTTCAAGCTACTTCAGGAAATAGAAAAGGAGGGAGAACTTCCAAATTCATTCTATGAGGCCAACATCACCCTGATACCTAAACCAGACAAAGACACTTCAAAGAAAGAAAACTACAGACCAATATCTCTAATGAACCTAGATGCAAAAATCCTCAATAAAATTCTGGCGAATCGGATACAAAAACATATCAAAAAAATTGTACACCATGATCAAGTAGGATTCATCCCTGGGATGCAAGGCTGGTTCAATATACAGAAATCAATACATGTTATTCACCACATCAATAGACTTAAAAATAAGAACCATATGATCATCTCGATAGATGCGGAAAAAGCATTCGACAAAGTACAGCATCCCTTTATGTTCAAAACTCTAGAAACTAGGGATAACAGGAACATACCTCAATATTGTAAAAGCAATCTATGCTAAGCCTCAGGCTAGCATCATTTTGAATGGAGAAAAACTGAAGGCATTCCCTCTAAAATCTGGAACAAGACAGGGATGCCCTCTCTCTCCACTTCTGTTCAACATAGTTCTCGAAACATTGGCCAGAGCAATTAGACAGACGAAAGAAATTAAAGGCATAAAAATAGGAAAAGAAGAACTTAAATTATCACTATTTGCAGATGATATGATTCTATACCTAGCACACCCAAAAGGCTCTACAAAGAAACTATTAGAGCTAATAAATGAATTCAGCAAAGTGGCAGGATATAAAATCAACACGCATAAATCAAAGGCATTCCTGTATATCAGTGACAAATCCTCTGAAATGGAAATGAGGACAACCACTCCATTCAAAATATCTTCAAAAAAAATAAAATACTTGGGAATCAACCTAACAAAAGAGGTGAAAGACTTATACAATGAAAACTACAGAACCCTAAAGAGAGAAATAGAAGAAGATCTTAGAAGATGGAAAAATATACCCTGTTCATGGATAGGCAGAACTAACATCATCAAAATGGCGATATTACCAAAAGTTCTCTATAGGTTTAATGCAATGCCAATCAAAATCCCAACAGCATCTCTTGTAGAAATAGAGAAAGCAATCATGAAATTCATATGGAAAAATAAAAGACCCAGAATAGCAAAAACAATGCTAAGCAGGAAGTGTGAATCAGGCGGTATAGCGATACCAGACTTCAAACTATACTACAGAGCAATAGTAACAAAAACAGCATGGTACTTGTACCAAAACAGGCGGGTGGACCAATGGTACAGAATAGAGGACACAGAAACCAATCCACAAAACTACAACTACCTTATATTTGATAAAGGGGCTAAAAGCATGCAATGGAGGAAGGATAGCATCTTCAACAAATGGTGCTGGGAAAACTGGAAATCCATATGCAACAAAATGAAACTGAATCCCTTTCTCTCGCCATGCACAAAAGTGAATTCAAAATGGATCAAGGAGCTTGATATCAAATCAGAGACGCGCCGTCTGATAGAAGAAAAAGTTGGCTACGATCTACAGTCTGTGGGGTCGGGCTCCAAATTCCTCAATAGGACACCCATAGCACAAAAGTTAATAACTAGAATCAACAAATGGGACTTACTCAAACTAAAAAGTTTTTTCTCAGCAAAAGAAACAATAAGAGAGGTAAATAGGGAGCCTACACCCTGGGAACAAATCTTTACTCCTCACACTTCAGATAGAGCCCTAATATCCAGAGTATACAAAGAACTCAAAAAATTAGACAACAAGAGAACAAACAACCCAATCAACAAATGGGCCAAGGACCTGAACAGACACTTCTCAGAGGAGGACATACAGTCAATCAACAAGTACATGAAAAAATGCTCAACATCTCTAGCTGTCAGAGAAATGCAAATCAAAACCACCCTAAGATACCATCTCACTCCAGTAAGATTGGCAGCCATTAGGAAGTCAAACAACAACAAGTGCTGGCGAGGATGTGGGGAAAAGGGTACACTTGTACATTGCTGGTGGGACTGCAGATTGGTGCAGCCAATTTGGAAAGCAGTATGGAGATTTCTTGGAAAGCTGGGAATGGAGCCACCATTTGACCCAGCTATTCCCCTTCTTGGTCTATTCCCTAAAGACCTAAAAAGAGGATGCTACAGGGACACTGCTACATCGATATTCATAGCAGCCCAGTTCACAATAGCAAGACTGTGGAACCAACCTAGATGCCCTTCAATAGATGAATGGATAAAAAAAATGTGGCATTTATACACAATGGAGTATTACTCTGCATTAAAAAATGACAAAATCATAGAATTTACAGGGAAATGGATGGAATTAGAGCAGATTATGCTGAGTGAAGCTAGCCAATCCCTAAAAAACAAATGCCAAATGTCTTCTTTGATATAAGGAGAGTAACTAAGAACAGAGTAGGGACGAAGAGCAGTAGAAGAAGATTAACATTTAACAGGGATGAGAGGTGGGAGGGAAAGGGAGAGAGAAGGGAAATTGCATGGTAATGGAAGGAGACCCTCAGGGTTATACAGTGGAGGGGGTAAAGAGAGAGGAGGGGAGGGGAGGGGGGAGGATGGGAAAGGCAGCGGAGCACAACAGACACTAGTATGGCAATTTGTAAATCAATGGATGTGTAACTGATGTGATTCTGCAATCTGTGTATGGGGTGAAGGCGGGAGTTCATAACCCACTTGAATCAAAGTGTGGAATATGATATGTCAAGAAATTTGTAATGTTTTGAACAACCCACAATAAAAAATTTAAAAAAATTAAAAAAAAAGAAATTCAGTTTTGTGAGTAAAGCTGATCAATCACATATATTTGTTCCATGCTGAATTGTCTTCTCATTCCCTAGGGCAACAGGACTCACAGCTTACCCAGAAGCGGGAGGCGAAAAGGGAACATGATATTAAAGGGGAAAATAAAGTGCAATGACTTAATATCTTCAAAATATTACCAAAATGATATGTGCCTAAAAACTTTCCTTAAGATTATAACAAATATAAGTAATGTCTCCTTGTTCTTCTCTCTAGGAAGCTGTTCTTCCTTTTGCCTGAGAATTCTACCCTGCATTTCATCACACATTTTTCTTCTATAACTTTATTATGGACCTTTTTAATTTTGCAACCAGAGTAGGAGAGACTCAAGTTCGTCAACATTTTTTATCTTGAGAAAAAAGATTATTGTAACAAAGTTCTTTTATTTAAGACCAGAGCTGAGTTGGTTGTCTACTTACATGAGTCATATACAAATGAGAAATTTAATACTACATAAGCAAATATTTTCATTACATAAAGAAGACATATTTTCCTTGCAGGAGTTCAGCTTACAGATTTAGAGAGTAATAAAAGAGTTACTGGTATTATTTACATCGGCAACATGGTTATTCTCGCTTTAAAAGGTGGCATTCATAATTATTATAAGCCTGACTTCTCTATCTGCTTTAATGAATCACATAATACTTGCGTGATATATGTGCATCTTTGTGCAATAAGCCATTGACCAACATATCTTACTGCTGGTGCTTTTAATGTAAGTCAGAAAATCGTCTGCAAGCTCATACAAATTAAGGAGTGCAGCAGTAAGACTAATAGATTAGCATATAAGAAACATGAACAGACATTTCACACAAAAGAAAAACAACTAATGATATTCAGAGAAATAGATTTTTCATTCTGAAGAAAAGCAAACAAAAAGTCCAATGATGTACACTATTAACGGACATTAAATTAAGAAAAACTTAAAATGACAAACCCCAGTTGTGATAAAGTTGATTGAAAGCAGCACACTTATTATGTTGGTAAGATTTTAAATCAATATAACAGTTTCAGAAAGCAATTCAGAAATACACTTTGAGACTGTATGAATCCAAAACACTTGGGCCAAATAACCCCAACCCTGGGGATTTATCTTAATGAAATTATTCAGAATCGATTTGGTACTAAGATAGCGATTTAGCGTTGGCAAACTTTTTCTCTAAAGGGCTGGATAATAAATATTTTAGACTTTCTGTCATACCTACTCAACTCTGCTGTTATAATGCAAAAACAACAATAGATGATACTAGCAAGTGTGTGTGACTCTGTTCCAGTGAAATTTTATTTACAAAAATAGGTAGTTGGCAGGATTTGGTATGAGGGCCAACCCAGCTTCACAGTAAGTATTTATTAATGGAAAAATTTTTAAGCTCAACCATCAGAAAATAGTTTCATAACATATGACTATCAATTCAATTGCTTATTGGGTGCCAATAAGATGGCAATAATGAAATAAACCACAGCACAATTGGAAACATTAAGTACAAAATAGGATTCAAAATTAGATATACAATAAGATTGCAAATATGCAGAATTCTATCTGTAAAACAAGGCTGAAAAGGAATATACAGAAAAGTATATGAAGCATGAAATTTTGAGCTTGTTATTTTCACTGATATTATTATTTAAAAATTATCTGGGAGGCAACATAGACTTTAAATACCCGTAAATGAATCATATTGTTGTCATCACACAGTATCTACCTTTGGCTGGAAAAAGTGCTCAGAAAGCCAGGTAAAAGCCTGGGGAACTTCTGAATTTCTGTGGTTATCAAGTGTAGTTTCCCAACCACAGGTGAATTCCTAATTCTTGTCCATCATCTTGCAGTGCAGATTGGCTACTTTGGCCACAGATAATCTGGTAGAAAACTTGCATGATTTAGCCATGTCCATATGTACTACTGTCAAACTAACACAAAAGGCCTACCAAGCTAATGGCAGATAAATATTGTCCAGAGAGAATGATGTCCCACATATCTTAGACTAGTCTTTACTAGAAGTCTTTTGAAACCAATTCCAATACTTATCATTAATTGCACATGGCTTGAAATTATGGTCATATAATCTTCATACTACCATTTACTACATACTACAATAGTCCCCCATACTTCTTAGGAAATATGCTCCAAGATCCCAGTTGACACCTGAAAGCACATTAATACTCAATCCTTTATATATTGTTTTTTCCTATACTGTACATATACAACTATGATAAAGTCAAATTTATAAATTGGGCAAAGTAAGAGATTAGCAATAATAAATGATAATAAAACAGAAAAACAATAATATGCTACTACTGCAACAATCAAACTGATGGCCAGATGACTATTAAGTAACTAACAGGTGAGTAGTACATACAGCATGGATACACTGGACAGAATGTGAGCAACTTAACACTTATCAAATGTTTATTTCTAGAAGGCTCCTTTTAATGTTTTCAGACCATAGCTGATTGTTTATAATTGAAACTATGGAAAGCAAAACCACAGATTGGGATTTATGCCCCCTCCTTTGCTCTACAGAACTCATTATAAGAGTATATTGGGAAGTAATAACATAATTCTTGATTTGTTATGACACATTAAAATCATACACAAGCAACTATACTTTCATGGTTAAGAGTATGGATCTAAATCAAGACTGAGTTTAAATTCTAACACTTTTATCTACAAGATGTATGAACCTAGGCAAATTTTATCAACCTCTAAGTGTCTCAGTTTCCTCATCTGTAAAATGGAACAATGGCAAACAATTTATGAGTTACATGTGAGCACAAGGGTGCGCACATCTTTTCTTCTAGGATTATTCTCAGAATATAATAATTACCACATGTAAATTGCTCAAAACATAGCTTAGTGTACTCAGTAATACTGGATATTCAGTGAACACAAACACTCAGTAATTGTCTGTTATTGTCTTCGACTATGGTTCACTGCTATTTTAGTTCAAATCATGATTGTACATAGAATTTTATCTTCCTACTCTGTTTACATTGTTTTCTCCTCAGGCAGCACTTAAAAAATTAATTCAACTTCCTGAGCAGACAATGGTTCAATATTACATCTCACAAATCCTGTAGCATTGCAAGAAATGCAATTGAAAAAACGTCAGATTTACTCTAGTAATAATCTTAATTTCGCTATTCTTCCACAAAACTGTTTACTATCTAAAAACAATACAATCACTCCCCAGCCAATCTCCAAGAAATGCTGTCACTAGGATAATAAAAACACTCTTGGTCTTCCAGGGGGAGTTACAGGGGAGGCAATAGGTTCACCCTAGGTCATTTCTAGGAAGCAGGTAGAATTTTTGTCTTGGGATTTGTGTCACCCAACCAAAACAAAGATCTAACAAAGCAACACAGTGAATGTTGTATTTCTTATTATAAGTCTCAGTCACATTCATATGAATTTCACTAGCTGTTGAAATACCTACATTTACTATCCAAGTGTTACAGATGGAGCAAACTCTTAATGTATCAATCATAGCCTGAAGACAATTGAGAAGAGTTCTCATAGGTAAATAATACCTATAAGTGGGTACTCGCATGCTTTATTTGATACCATTTATCATAGTAAATATATTTATATTTTTCCTGCTTGGCTCAACTCAAGCATCTTCACACTTGCTGATACTCCCTGATAGTATAAAACAAAAATGTTTTTCATTTTTGCCTCTCAGTGTTCTGCAGATTACCCTGCTCTCCTGATGGCTTCTGCAAGACCTCATGATTCTCCTAACAGAGTTGTCCAACAGATTAATTTAGAAGTAGTTACAGTCTTGGTAAGAAAGTCAATAAAAACATTTTTTTTAGAAAATATTTCCAACTATCTGAGGCAGATGTGGTAAGAAGTTTTAGAATATTTGTTAACCATAACAATTTATGAGTTACATGATGAGTTACATGTGAGCACAAGGGAGCTCACATCTTAACAGGCAGGACATTTGCCTAGAAAGCATATTTAAAATTCCAGAGCCCTCTCTGCCCACACAGACTCTGATTCAGGAAATCCAGAACAGGGATCAGGAATCTGAAATTTCTTTTTTTTTTTTCCAGACATCCCAGGTGTCTTTTATAAAGTGAATTTCAGACCACACATTGATACATACTGTGCTAGATAGTGCCTGCATTTCCACAACGCTATGTCACAGTGCCCACTGCGTGAATTTGTACAGTAGTTCATAGACCTTTTAGACAGATACAATGATTTTTAAATTAGGTTTTAGAGGAGGCTTTTCTGCTTACTGTGTGACCAGCCACATCCCTTAGATTCTTTCAGACTCCCTCATCTTACAGTTCATTGGTTGCTTCCCTAGCATCCATTACCAGAAAAAGTAACCTGAATTCCCCTGCAGTGCAGTTGGTGTGGGGTTGATTCAGCTTCCAGCTCCAGGAGTGGAAGCCCGCTGCCTTGATCCAGTCAGCAAGTCTGATCACTAATCACAGAGATTAATTAAAAAGAATTAGTGACTCAATCAGGCCAATCAATCAGGGCCAGGAAAACTCACTTCTGAGATTTGATTTAAAATATCAGGGAGGCAGAGTCTTTCCTAGTAGAAGTGCCAGGAAGCATGTGGTTATGAGCTGCCAGTCCCCCTTTTAGGGAGTTCTACCTAAGAACCTCATCCACACTGAGAAGCAGGAGTAAGAACTAAAAAGAAATCCAGACCCAGTCATGGACTCTCAACTCTGGAGAAAGTCTCTTGACTTGGAACATTCAGTGTTGTGAATTCCAAATTCCCATCTTTACTTAGGGAAGTTTGAATCAGTTTTCCATTACATGCAACTCAAAGCATTCTAACTGGCACACCTATGAATTGAGAATATTTTACTAGATGAACTATCAGTGACTTCTTTAAAAAAACAAATCTATGATCTATAGAACTCATTTAAGTTAAAGAATTAGATTATTAAATGACATAATAATATGCAGAATATGCTGTTCTCACAAATTAAACAGACATCATATCTTCCATTAACTTGTAGACTAATTGAGAAATTTTCTATTGGTGACTCTGGCAAAAAATTTTGGAATAGTTTTTAGTTGGCATATGAACCGGATGTGAAATGATGCATGATCTGCTATCATGAGTCAGAAATCATGAAGGGCAACCCAATTACTGAATTTCTGCCTCTATCTTAATGAAAGGAGAGTTTGATCTAGTGAAGGTTTACATCATGATTTGGGTAAGAAAAGCAGAGATTATTCTCTGAACTGAGGGTTACAATACATCTTAATGTTTTAAAGATGGTCATTCTACTACAAAGAAACGAATTATTGGATAACATGATTGAGTTCTTCCAGAAAACACAAAATTTTATTTTCTAACCTTAAAGACTGTCACTTTAGTTCAATTCAACCAAATTCATTGTCATCAAAGATATGTAACATTTAAAAATTCGTTTGCTATGTTCTGATTCCTCAAATTGCATTCCACATAGTATAGATTTAACATAATGCCATTGGGAAATAATTAAATACATTAAAAATAATGTTACCATATTGCTTTCAAAATTAATATATTATTACGTGTTATTTGATATATTCTGGCCAACACTCTTGAATTCATTAGAATGGCAGGCACCTAGAGTTAGAATCATCATTTTAAAAGAATCTGTCCAATAATATAAAAAGACAGAGCCAAGCATATAGCTATATCTTATAAAACTCACATTTTTCACCTCTAAATCATAATTTCAGTGTTTGCAACATTTTGAGTGCAGACACCACAGGCAGTAATAACTGGCTTAAATGCCTTCACGGTACAGCTGTTTGCAACAATACCTCCATTCATAACTCTCAAAAAATAAAATGACAGCTACAAGTGCCTTGAAAGAATATATGCTCCTCTTTACATTGTCCTGCAGGTTAACTCCCAGGGTGCTCTAGACTCCACAACAGTAACTTCAAATGAAAGCATTAAGCCCAAAGTTATTACACACAGCCATGGGTAACTACAAACACCTCAGTGTTTTCTCAGTGGGGAATCTATGTTTGAATTGCATCATGAAATCACTCTTTGTGTTCTGGTGAATCTGTTATATTAGCATAAAACTTTTAAACTCTTTATTGGTCAGACTAAAGAAGGAAAAAGTGAGCAAGAGAAAAATTCAGCAGAATTATAGAAGATCTGCAATAAGGACTGTATTCATAAAGACACATTTTGGTTAGATTTTTTAGAAATCCAACTCAAAATGGTTTAAGAAAAAGGAAAATGGAGTGACTATGTAATTGGCAAGTCCAGAGAAGGCTGTATCTTTAAGCAGGGATGGATTCAGGGGTAAATAGTGAGCTCAGAGTTTTATTTCACTTCTCCATCCTTCAGCTGTGTGTATCTCCACTTGTTACATTACAGGTAGGCTCAGTCGATGTATTTGTGTCACACAAGATGACCTCAATCATCTCCAGATGTACATTGGCCCTGTTAAGCAATCACAGTGGAATTAGATGTCACCCATCCAATAGAAGTCCTCTATCAATTTCTCAGGAAAGATAATTTATCTTTCTTGATTTCTATGCATATTCCTGAATCGATACTTGGCACTCCAGTAGCTATGTTTGATAGCACACTCACCCATGAATTGGGGACAGGTCACACTGATTGACATCGTCATCTGGATGACTAAGAATGAGGGAGTCAAAGGAAGACCCAATGATGAGCAGACAAAAACTACAGCTCCCACGGATCACTACAGACTGCCTCCTCTTCTCTTGACTGAACTATATCCTCTAAGTAAAGATTTCCACAATGTGGAAAGGATCATCCCAATAAATGGAAGTTCTTTTACAAGTTTTCATGTATGAAAATTTTTACACAAATCAGCACTGAAAGAATATTTCCATCTGATCCAACGTATAAGTGGCCATTTGTATATCATGTTTCCTCTGTGGCCAGATAACTTTCTAAAAATTCTGAAGTTATGGACACAGAAGAAGTCAGGAGTTTGGAGAATATAATGCTTAAATTGCAAATACATTGGGTGAATCTTGAAACCTCATACCAACGCTTGGGAAGAAAAGACACTCAAATTAAATTTTAAATGTGGAAAATAAACTACTCTCCAATAATATTTTATCACTTGCATATAAATTCAAACTAAGGGATTTCACATTCTTTCACTTTATCAATTTTTAAACAGTCTTTCCACTTAATTATGAAACTTGCAGAAAATGTCTTTTCAGTATCAATAGTCCCCCCATCTCCCCTCTTTAGAAAGCATAAATACTTAGGTTCAAAACTAAATACCATTTCTAGTCTTAAAAATGGTTGATTATTTATTTCTTCTTTAAATTTTTTGCCATAAAATTATTTCCTTATATGTTTTCTAAATTCAGGTAAAAATGGTCAATGGGAAACCAGTGTGATAATATTTATGAGATTAATTCAATTTCAAATGAGTAGATGAGAAAGGAGATGACTATTTCTCAAGCTCTTTGTGTAAATCTTAACTAAATTATAGATTTACAATTTACTCCCATGTTTGCATATTCACAGTAATTAGAGCTCTTCTAGCTAACAAAACAGGATTTCTTAATTTTGAGAGGGTTTTAAAAAAAGAAAATCCTGAACTTAAGAATAACAATTTCCTGCTTACCAAGCAAGGGTTGGAATCTATATTCTGCCTGCTTGTGGCACTTACATCATGGGGGAGAACCTGTCCAGAAAGGGAAAAAAAAATGTTTAGAAATCAGAATATAACTATAGAAACCATTAAAGCACAAAATAAATCACGTACAGTGGTGCATGCATATAATCCCAGTGGCTTGGGAGGCTGAGTCAGGAGGATCACAAGTTCAAAACCAGCCTCAGCAATTTAGTGAGGCACTAAACAACTTAGTGAAATCTTGTCTCAAAATAAAAACTAGAAAAAAAAAAAGGACTGAGGATATGGCTCAGTAGTTAAGTGCCCCTGGATTCAATCCCCAGTACCAAAAAAAATTTTTTTGACAATAAATTTAAAGTTGCTATTTTCACACACAGTAAACAACATAAGAGTTTCATGTATTGACAAAGAGTATAATTTAGTAAATTCATTGAACCCAAGAGTTTCAAAAACAGATAGGAGCTTTTGTTAAATTCACAATGTGGTTAAAATCACCAGGCATTTCTGTGGGTCTCAAGCAATAAGGTATGATTTATTTCAGTCTTTCAAATTCACTTCATGAGATCCTTATAGCACTTTTAATTATTTCTGAGAAATGACAGAAAGTTCTTTCTTAGAATGTCAGTTCTGTTCTCACTGTAAACGATAAAGGTATCCATATAATTGCCTTCAACCCCATTTTTTTTTTTTTTGTTAAACTCCACAGGAATCATAAGTCTGTTATTTCTCTTTTGACTGAAGTTTAGTCCCCAACCTCAGGTAAGCCCCTTCTTGGTAATTGTAATGACCAACTCATTAAACTTTTCTTATTTTGCAATATGAAATTTTTCTTCTTCTCAACTCTCCCAGGCATAGAAGCTTTAGGTAACCATGGTTTTAGTGCTATTTACAGAATATGATTTATCTACCATTACTTTGCAAACAGGTTTTTCATAAATATTTTCACATATTTTAATTTAAGATGAAACAGAGATCCAGGATTCTATTTGCCATATAATCTATTTGCTATTTTAGAAAACATGTCTTCTAATCAAGTTTTATCTAAAATTCTCAAAAAAATTTTATTTAACTAATATTTATCAATGTCTTTACACTTAGCAGTCTCATGTAACCAAGTAAGTATTCTTTCACTTTCCTAGTTTATTTACTAGCAAACCAAACTAAAATATAACTAGAACAGGATATAAAGTTTATAATGGTTAACAATTACAGAAAGTGTTCTTTCACCACAGCTCCTTTTGATCTTTGGTTTCTACTTATCTAGAGAAGTGTTTTTAAAGTCATGCCACAAAAAGGGCATAAAAGATGCTGACTCAGTTTTACTACCTGATAGTAGACCCATTCCACCTATGTCATTTAGAGGCCTTTTCTGTGCAGCATAAGTTAAAAATTATCTTCTATGCCTGAGCTATAAGACATTCCAATATGTCTAGATATGTTTCAGAAACTTAGAAGTCTAGGAATGAGAATTCAGAAGCCTTTGGAGAATCTGCTCACTTTGGAACCCATCTACATAGTATTAGCACAAAGTGAAAGAGTAATCTGTGTTCCTGGATCTTTACCCTTGAACACCATGCAGCTTGGCAACCTAATGGTACTAATCATGATTCCCAGTAGTGCAGCACCTGGATCTATTGTGCCTCCCAGACAATTGTAGAGACTATGGTGCCTACTGAAACGGCAGCTGAGAAAAATCCTAGTGTGGCCTGAATGCCAATGATTGTTGCATTTCTCCCAAGCGATGGGAGTCATTTTTTTTCCTGGCCCCTGTGACCATGTAATTGATTAGATTTCCCTCTTCTCATTGGTTATTAGACAGCTTAGAGCCAACTTCTGTTTCTGGCACTATTATAGGCCAGATCTCCTGAAAATCTCTGCCAATAAAAATGACTAAAAGGTTGAATTAAGAAAAAAAATAGATCTTTAATTGCATTACTGAGCTGGCACAAAACAAAGAAACCCACAGAGGCCAAAAGTTAAGTGAAAGCAGAGAACCAGAAGTTAAGCAATTGCCAATGCCAGCTTTCCCCTCCAAGGGCTTGTGCTAAGTAAGCCCCAAAGACCTCGGAGCCTCCATCATGACAGCTGCAGTGACTATAGAAAACAGGAGACAATTACATGCCCAAGGCAGGAAAGTAATGGAAAGATTTTCATATGGAGAGCCAGGACATCAAAGATCCATATACCCTTAACTTTAGGACAAATGAAAAATAAGGCAAGATCACAGAGGTGGAGAGCACAAAAATCTGTCTGTCTCAACTTTAGAATAAAGTGGAAGAAATCATGAAAATTTATACCACTAAAGTCCAAATCCACCTACCTATGTAATTCAGCAAATTTAAAGCAGAGAATTTTATTTCAAGTGGTCCAGCTAAAGAGTTTCTGTGCTTAAGATGACTCAAAAAGCAAATGCAAGCTATCCTTGGGGGAACATATTGCTTCAATCTAGATTTTAATGAATTTCCATAGTCAAATTGAATATGAATTCCCACTAAAAATAGTCACAAAGCACTCAAATAAACAAGAAAAGGTATGGTAGAGTCAACTAGGACAATAGACAGCAGAAAAATGCCACAAAGACAGTGGATATTCAAATTTTTAAATCCAGAATATAACATAACTATGTTTCTAACCTTACAGAAATAAAAGAGAAACTTTAAAATAGGAGGCAGGAACATGAGACTATAAAAAACATCAGTATATTTTTTAAAAGACTCAAACAGAAGTTTTGGAAATTAAAAACTCAATGTACAAATTAATTGGATAGATAGAGCTGAAGAGACAATTGGTAAACTAGAAGATAGATCAAAGAAAACTCTCCTGAATTCAGTTAATGAAGTAAAAGAGAAAAATATTGACAAGAATTTGAGATGAGAAGAACAAAAACAAGAAGGTCTACATATTTTCAACATTGTTCCAAAAAAAAAAAAGGGGGGAGAACCTAGTTGAAGAAGCAATATTAAAAAGATAATGTTAGAGCATCTTCTAAATTATGAGCCCCATGGGTAGAGTGCACTGTGGCATTTTAGTTCTTGGCTCATCCAGGAAGCACCAGGAAGATGGAAGGTCAGACTCATTACAAATTAATTGAAGGGATGGGTCCTTAGTTCAGTGGCTGGACTGGTCTCAGAGGAACCGAGCAGCAGGTATTGACACTATGAGGTAAAAAAGTTTAAGTCTGGTGACATCAGATATCACATTTGTGCCATAAAGAAGATTCAGAAAAACACTGGGAGAAGTCTACCAAGACTTCAGAAGGCAATGATGAGACTGAATGTCTGCAATTTTACTGCTAAGGGCTTAGAACTAAAATTACAGACATAGTGATGGCAAATTTCTTGATTATACCTCTCTCAAGAGATCAGAAAAGTGGAAAGTGGAGAGATGATTGACATCCTATCTCTTACTTCTTCATCTTTTGGTTGTTCCTTGTGTCTAACACTGTCCTTTGATTTTCCCTAATAACCTCTCCTTTCCAAGTCCCTTCTTCTCTCTGCTTCCACAGCATTACATGCCCACCATATCATTAGTCTATTCTATAGAACTTTAAATTCCTCATAATCTGTTTGATACATGTCCCCTTCACTCCTAATTTCAAACCTTATTTCAAAATATGGGCCTGATAATTTATGAATCTTTAGGATCTATGCCTTGTATATGGTTCAATATGCTTAACAATTTGTTTAAAGTTCTCTCTCTTTCTCTCTCTCTCTCCCTCCCTCCCTCCTTCCTTTCCTCCCTTTCTCTCTCTCTCACACACACATATACACAGATTCCTAATTATTAAATCCCACTGAGTCAAAAACTTTGAACTTTGCTCTTTGGACCATCTATGAAATATAATAGAAATTGCATTTAATTGAAAGTAAAAATCAGAAGAGGTTAAATAATAGAACAAAAGACTGCCTCTAAAAGAAATAGCACCTGTTATTTTCCAGAATGCAAAAAAATTATGAGAATGTCTCTTTTCAATCTTTCTCCCCCAAGGCCTCCCAAATTCTCCAGCTAATATCTTCTGTGGACGTGGAATCACACCATGTTATTACCACTGTCAGCTGGTGCTATCTTTCAATCCATACATTATTTATTCACAATTAACACCAGATTCCTCATTAATTATAACAATGTGTTAGAAAAGCTGGTGTTCTTCTGATATATCATTTGGACTCCAAGAACAGAGTTAGAAAAAAAAAGAAATGAACATAAAGATTATTATGCCCCTCAATCTGAAGCCCTAAATTATGCTATTTACCTTTCTTTGTCACACAACAAAATGAAGTGAGTATATTTATGTCATTCATTTTAGTAAGTTTTCATTTTGGTATCATTTCAAACTTATAAAAAGTTGTAAAAATATTCTGAAGTCTAGTCTACACCACACAGGCTTTTTTATTTGTTAATATTTGTCTCATGTGCATGAGTCTCTGGCTCTATCTCATTTATAAAAAGATAGCTTGATTGATTTCTAAATTGTATGAGATATTACAGGTATCATGCCCCTCTACCTTGTATACTTCAGTATATATTTCCTAAGAACAAAGACGCTATCTTATGTCTGGAAATTTAACACTCACACTATTATCTACAATCCATATTCAAACTCTGACAAGTGCTTACTATTATCCTCGGTCATTTCCCACCACCTTTCCTCCTAAGTCTAGGACCCACACAAGGATCACACTTGCACGTGATGGTCTTGTCTCTTCAGTCTTCTTTAATCCAGAATAGTTACTCCGCCTTTCTCTGTGTTTCATACTGTTTTATTTTTTAAGAGTACAGGCCATTTACTTTGTGACCATTCTTCATTTGTCTGATGTTTCTTCATAATCAGATTCAGGATATTCACGATGGCAGAACCACCACAGGAGGAGTAGACATCATCTCCAGAGGCAGCAGATAACCGTTTGGCACATTAGCAATTGGTCATGCACATATTTAACTGTATTAGTAAACCTAGATGTGAGTGATATAGATGGATTTTTATAAAAGCTTACCAAAAAGTGAACAAAATATGATAAATCAGTAACATACAAAAACAGCACAGTACTCACAGTAGGCCCTTTTCACAAATCCCAAGAAAATAAGCGAAGCATTAAAAAAATCGAACAAGAGAATTTGTTATGGGGAAATTTGGGGAACTGAGACATTTGCACATTAAGAAAAAAACAATTGCTAATAGTTTCAGAGAATAGATAGTACATTGGACAGGGTCACTTTTTAAAAAAAAATGAATTTGAATTCCCCTAAATTTTCTTTTCAGTACCTCACTGGTAATTAGGTTAATAAATCATAAATGGTTTGTGATAATGGAAAATTTGCTCTGTCTCTGGTAAAAAAAAAAAAAAGTAATTTTTTTTTTTTGGTTCTCTTTGGTTCAATAGCTTTTAATTTGGGGTTGTAGGAATATGTCCTTATGACATGGATTCTAGTAACCAAATTATAATATATATAGGTAAATTTATGGGAAAACAATAAGTTGATCTATCTATGTGTATGTGTTTAATAATATAAATATATAATATGAATAATAATATAAATGCATATTTTTAAAGTACACATGCACAAAAAACAGAATGTGTGTTCCTTCCCGATAGCAAAGGTCACAATCCACAAAGCATTAATTCAGATGCCACCTTTGCTTGCTGCCTTTCCCCATTCACAGAGTCTCCGTGAGTAACAGGCAACATTCTGGTTTAAGAATGAGACTCTGAATCTCCTGTGGTAATTTTATTCCATCCCTGCAATTGGATATAGTACAATGCTATTTAGAGGAAAGTGGAGGGGAATTTCAATGCATCACAATTTGCAAACTATAATTTCAGTCCCAATTTTCAGAAATTGTTCCGTTAGTGAAAAAAAAAAAATAACTTCCCTGGAAGGTTCAGCCTTGAGCTATTTTTATGCAACTCTCTAGGCATGTAAACTTAAAAGACCTGGAGTGCACAAAGAAGTGAGTTTCTGTTTTGTTTTGTTAAGAACTCAATTCAGAGCTGAGTGCAGCGGTGGCCAGCCTGGAGTGCCAGCTACCAGGGGAGGCTGAGGCAGGAGGACCAACTGAGCTCAAGAGTTCCAGACCAGCGTGGGCAGCATAGTGACACCCTGCCACTAAATAAATAAAAAAGAAAGAACTGAGTTTAGCTCATACCTACGTGGAGAATGAAGAGATCTACCTCCCACCCCCTTTTTTGGAGATGATACTCGCATGGAGGGACAGAGAGTTAACTTTTGCCCTTTGTCCTTATCATTCTTCAAAACTTACTGAGGTTAACTCATGTGTAAGGCACCGTTTGAGAGTATGCTATATAATTTTAAGAAGACCTCTCATCACTGAGATGTTTGATAGCTCCAAATGATTATGAAGTGTGATAAACACAAATCATTTGTGGATAATGTTACTCTATGATATTGTGATATTTCACAGAGGACTGAGGTAGAAGTGAACCAAGACAGATTTATAAAAACTGCATGGTGGGAGAAGGGAGGGGGCTGAAGTAGAAAGGGCTCTGTGTCTGTTCATAGCCGTTGGTGGTTTTGTTGATGTTGTTTTGTTTTGTTTTTTGATTTTGATACAAGAGATTGAACCCAGGGGTGCTTACTGACTGAGCCACATCCCCAGCCCTCTTTATTCTTCAATTCAGTCTCAATGAATTGCTTAGGGCTTCATTCTTCCTAGACTTTTAATCCCAGAGGAAAGGGATTAAAAAAAAATTTTTTTTTTTTTTCCTTAGACATCTTTGAACAACTCTTCTACTCTTTTAAGCTTCTGTCGTGGAGTCTAAGACATGACGTTGTTCAAAGGGAAGGAAACAGTCCATGACAAATGAAGATAACTTCTGACACATTCCTGTTCTCTCCAACAGGCCCTCTTGTGTTGACTCCCCTTTGCCCCACTCACTCCACGGCCCACACAATTATGCACTTTCTCCTTCTGCCCTCTTCCAACAGCTGAGCCCTCATAAGTGTTCCCTCACAAAGGATTTATGAAGGAGCAGTTGAAAGTAGAGTTGGCCGTGGCCTTGTCTTTATAGCTTCTGGCTCCTGAGAAGATAAGGAAACATTGCCACTTCTCCTTCATGTCAAATAACTTTATCGGATGGAAGAAATGAGTGAATTGCTCAGAGGCACTTAGTGAATCATTGGCAGAAGAAGCAATAACTGACTTTTGGACCCGGCTTGCCCTTCACGTGTGGCTTTTCATTTCACATCCATGAGAGAGCCAGTGTGGAATACACAGCAAAGCCATTATCCAGGGAGCCACCAAGTCCAGTACCAGCTCATCAAAACATACAGCTGCTTCCAGAAGGTTCCATGGGAGCCTTTAAAAATAGCCTGCTTCTATGGGAGGCCTTACAAGAGAGTTGATCATTTTTTTTCTCTTTTATTTTTATCTCTATGGAAAAGGCAGCAAGTTGTTTTTATGGGGATTGCTCCTTGTTGCCATGGGAGAAACGCAATGAAGTTTGAAGGGATGAAATAATAGGTTAAGGCATAAAAGAAGACCTAAATACATTTATTTAACAAACTACAGAAATGATCCCTGAAAGCATAGCCTTCCTAAATATATTTCAAAAAATATATTTCAAAGAAGGGACAAGCAGTTTTCCCATTTTGCTTTCACGTTTTAGTAAACAAAAAGTGAAACTCTCCTGTTGGTGGGAAGGAAGCAAGAACTTTTTAAAGCAGTTTTTCTTTTTTTTTTTTTTTGAAGCCTTGTTCCAGCTATGAACTTTGACCTTCCCCCCCCCACCCTTCACACAAATAAAAAACTAAATTGAAACAAAATTAACTTCTGTGCTGCTTGAATTGAGATGAAATAGTTAAGTCCAGGAGCTCGATCTAGGAGTGTAGCTCAGTGGCAGAGCTCCTGCACCTAGGCCCTGGGTTTGATCCCCCAGTACTCCCCCAAAAGATAAGTCCACACCGTTTAAGAATTTAAATGCATTATTCTGGGGGTCAGTTATGTTCTTGTGAAATGGAAATTATTCTGGAATATTTTTTCCTGTGATAGTCTCCTCTGTGGGGTCATGAGAATATTTACCTTAAATGTTCCATGCGAGGATCACTCCCCAATCAAGAGCAAGATTGTGTGGTTCTGAATCTGATGTATGCCTTATAACTGATGGACGATATGTACAAGCCTCACTTTTCTCACCCAAAATGAAAGTGCACCAAGGAAATCAGTGTAAGACGTCAACTGGCTGAACTTCTGGAATGAACTCACACAGAGGAATTAGAAGAAAAAAACTTGGACAATGAGGGGTTGCCTTTGAAGTGTTTTTTCTTTTTTCTTTTTCTTTTCTTCTTTTTTTTTTTAACCTAAGGGACAGCTTGAATCTCTAGCATATTTTAACTAATCCAGGTTCTTAAAAAGTTTTGGATGTGATTCAGATATGGCAAGCCCCCTAAGCTTAACATTTCCACAGCTGACATGATTTGCTGGCTGGTGAGCTACACTTTAGAAGTGTCTACAGGATAAACTCCCTAGCGATGTGGCACAAAAAAACAATTGCTCTTCTTTCCTCCTCCCACACTCCTGGGAGATACAGTGGTAAGAGAACTGGGATTTGTAAGAAAGACACTGATTCAACCTTCCAAAGTGAACTTAACCTCAAAGTCAGAATTTGAGCAAAAGTAAAGCAAGCAAGAATGTGGCAGAAGCCAGTCTTTTGTGTACTTTCTCTTAGGAACACTTTTCTGGTAGGTTCAGTTACAATAACGAAAAGTTAAAGACAACAGCATGTTCTACCTCTGAGGGTTTGTTAAGTATGTTGTAGTATAAGGAATCAATTGAAAACTATTCAATGGTTAAAAATAACCAGGCAATTTGTATGTGTCAACATGGAAAACTAACCAAGACATATCCTTAAGAGAAAAAAAAAAAAAAAAGCAAGTCTCAGATTAGTGAGGATACAGAGTACATTCCATGCAAATCATAAAACTTCCTGGAAGAATCTACAAAACAATCTACAAAACAGAGTAGTCACTCTAAGCCTGGATTCCACAGCAGAGGGGCTAATACAACCTTGGGTTGGGTATTTCTTTGTCGAAGGAGGTCCACCTGGGCATTTCAGGATGTTTTGCAACTTCCCTGGGCCCTTCCACTAGGTGCCAGTTCCCTGTTCTCACTCAGATGTGACAATAAAAATGTCTCCAGACACTGCCAAATGTTCCCTGGGAGGCAAACCTGTCCCAGTTGAAATCCTCTGCTCTTGGAAGTGAGGCTGCAGGAGGGATTTCAGCTTTCCTCTCTCCTCCTCTGAGCTGTTGGGTTTTTTTCTTTCTTTGTTGGGTTTGTTGCTTTATGGTACTGAGATTGAACACAGGGGTGATCTACCACTGAGCCACATCCCCAGCCCTATTTTGTATTTTATTTAGAGACAGGGTCTCACTAAGCTGCTTAGTGCCTCGCTGTTACTGAAGCTGGCTTTGAACTCGTGATCCTCCTATCTCAGCCTCCCAAGCCTCTGGGTACAGGCGAGCCACACTGCTCCAATCCTTTTTTATTTTAAGACAGGTTCTCACTAGATTGTCCAATCTGACTTCAAACTTGTGATCCCCCTTCCCTAACCTCTGGAATAGCAGGGTGTCAGCTCTGGGCTACCACACCCAGCTAAACTGTTCATTTTTTTTTTTTCTTTCTTGATTTTACTATGAACATGTACTACTTCTATAAGAAAAAAAAAATTAATGTGTGTGTGTGTGTGAGAGAGAGAGAGAGAGATAGAGGAAATGTTTACAGATCCACCTCAGTACTCAACATGGAAAAAAAATTGAACTATATAACTATAAAAATTTTCCATAAAGCTGTGTTGCCATGCTGATTGACTTAATAGCTTAATGTAGTACATTTACTCCAAAGAACTTAAAAACTGTTAAAATTTAAAAAGTATTCTAAAATTTTTATAGCCATAAAAATGACAGCAGCAGAGCCAATGGGGAAAATGACACCAAAATTAAGCTATTTAATAAATGCAACCAGCATTTGAATCCAGAGTTAAGAATTTCTTTTCCCAGAGCTGGGGTTGTAGCTCAGTAAAGTGATCATCTCCCCTGTGTGAGGCTCTGGGTTCGATACTCAGCAACACACAAATATATATAAAATAAAGGTATTTTGTCCATCTACAACTTAAAAATTATTTTTTTCTTACTTTATTTCCCCCCTGGCAAACCCAGCCCTCAGCGAAACTGGAAGAAACATGAACTGGATCTTTGGTACCTTCCTCTCCCCTAACACATTGCCCTGTATTATCAATTTATTTATATGCTTATTTCATATGCTGGAGGGCTACAAAAGAGACTGAATTCTTTGGGAATTCAAAAGCATAATGAGCTTTGGTATAAATTAATTTATGGTTTTGTTCTTACCAGAGACCTATTTACTTTAACATACTCATCAGAGACAGAGAAGTTCAGAGACCCATGTATCTTACCCATGAACTAATGGATGTAACAAATTAGATCACAAAGGCAGAGGTCAGGTGAGTCCAGGGGCAAGGCCAAGCTGCTTCCTTAGCAGGGGGTATGTGACATTCAGGAGAGGACAGCCATGTTGTTTTGCTCGGTAAAGAGAAAACCCAAAGGAGGATGTGGAACCTGATAAAAATGTTGTGCAAAGTGAAAGAGTATGTTCAAACCAAAGAAAAAAGCAAACAACACAGGGGAAGCAGGGTTGGAGGAGGGATAGGAATGATGAAGGGAAAATAATATGGAAAGATAACAGTATAATGAGAAAGAGTCTCAGGAAAAATGAGAATTAAAAGCAAAGTTGCCTGCTGAGAAAGAGAGCAGGAAGCGAGAAATTTAAAATGTGGATCTGGGAGGAGTGAGAAAGGACTCAAGGCCGAGGGTGTGTTCTTTGAGTACTACACTAGTGGTGAGTGGGAAGGCTAGGCCTCATGGAGTGCCATTCTTGAAAGGCAGACATGAATAAGTAGGTTTTACTTTAAAAAAAAAAAAAACGGAGCCTTTGTCCTCCTCAAGTCACCATATTTTAATTTCATAGTGTTTATCCATGATTCAGTCTCTACTTTCATTAGTCTTCAGCCAAGACTTGCGTGGAACTTCCTGGTTGTGTGGGTGGCTGGGATAATGAGGGGTGCTCTAGGGCTGGGCTTCGCGTCTCACCCCTGTTTGAAAGCGTGTGCCCCCTTTGCTCTGCTCCATAAAAGATACTGTCATGTATGCACGCTCTGTGTGTGGCCCTGGAGCCCCTCCAGCCAGAGAATAACAGCGGCAGCCAGAAAAGGCACAAAATGGATTATAAACTTCAGTGTTAGTGTTAGGACTAGCAGTGGCCATGCTGCTGCTGCTATTTCCTTCTGAAACAGGGACAAAGAATAAATGTGCTGGGCTTTATAAGAAATGAGTCATTATTGGCCAAAACTTGTCTTCATTGGACGCCAGGGCGGTTATAGTAGTGACTTTTGAAAAAAATCCTTTTTCTTAATATTTGGAAAAATCATAAAATCGAAAATTCACCCACTTCAAATCTTAGTTATGGCCATACTTAAAGGACTGACCTAAAACTGAAATGTTCACAAATATGGAACAGCAAACCAGAGGCTCCCTTTTACATAACCACTTAGAGAAACAATTCCTCATCTGAAAGTCGTGAAGCTCTTTAATCCATTTCTGGTATTTCTAAGTATTAAACAGAAATTGTAAATTTCTCCCTAAAGCTGCACAGGTTCACTGAAATGTCAAGCACTTTTGACTCAGCCTGGAATTATACGAACGAAATGTGTCAACACCCATTATCTCTTGCTCATCAAGATTTTTGTTGCAGAGAAAAGGAAAGGAGGTAAGGAGTGAGGGTAGGGAGATGGCAGAAAAAAGAAGAGAAAGAACAGCCTTTAGTTCTAGACCTGAATTAGTCTTTGTTAAATTAATATTTAACCTCAACAGGTCTCAGTCATCTCCTCTGTAAATTAGGTACATTGCTGACTGTATTGTACTCCTAGAAGCGTTGGAAATAATCTGTATGAGCATTCAGGTTATATGGTGTGAAATATTGAATACTTCTTGAGTGTTTTACTATGTCCCAGACCCTATTTTAGGTGCTTTTTGTGGATTCATTAAAAAAAAATCAGGAATTTGGTACAATTATTATCCCACTTTGTAGGATGAGGAAATTGAGACACAACAATTTATAAAAACTTGTCTTAGGCCACATAGCTGGTGAATTGGAGTTCTAACCAAGGCAATCTGGTTAAAAAGTCTATAACTCTGTATCACAAAATCATGCCCTTAACCACTGTGCTCTGTTACCTTAATTAATAATATGAACCCTTAATAAGTGATATGAACATAACAGTTGATGACTTCTGTCAGCACTCCTTCACATCACTCTTACTAAAAATAAGAAAAAGAAATTGCTGCTAAATGCATTTATCATGTTTACTAGACAAAATTCTTCAAACCTCAGACCTACAATGGTGGTAAAACAATCAGTAATGATTGCCCTGTAATGGGCAATTTGATATTTTCATGATCAGCCATTAATTTAATCACTAGGATGACTCTGATATTAAAATGGACTTCTCATCATTAATTTGTTTTTCCACTCATTCACCAACTGCATGCCAAGAACTATACTATAAACTGTTATTTTAGCAGATTGCTATGCCACCAACTCAAATCGAGTGTTATTCTGAAGCCAAAGTAGACATATATGTTTTTATACTCATAAATATAAACATATTTTGGATTCCTAAATATAGCCTCAGAAATCCTTTACTCGGTTCACTTTTCTACCTTGTACTAGTACTAATTCTTATTTATGTGCAACTGCACATAAAACTGCATTTTCTCAAGCATATGAAAAGTTTCGTGCTTCCTCTGAGAAGATGTAATCCAAAACAAATTAATAGATGCAATACAAATAAAGAGGATGAAACAATAACCCTTCGATAATCCTTACATACTATGGATTTTAGCACAAAATATATAAGGCACAAAATAATCCTTTTCCCTTGACCAAGTATATAGCCCCTAAAAATCCATTTGGAAAAAGTTAAAAAAAAAAAAAAGACTTCTAACTACAACCAATTAGAATGCAATTAGGGCCATTTTCAATTGTCCAACAGCAATTTATTCATTTTATGGATTAACCATACTCCTTTTCTACCACTTTCTCATTTTATGCTTCCGTGCATCTCTTCCTTTAGCCTTGTACCTATTCATTAACATGTGGAGATAAGAGAAACAAAGAACAGAGGCACTTCGACTCCACATTAACAGTCCTTATGCGGCTTTACTCAGAGAAAAGAGATAGCTCAATGAGTTACTTTAGGTTCACATGCCAAAATGAAATATCTTCTGTTCAGGAGTTAGGTGGACTCCTAACGTACATGAAATCGTTACAACTGGAGATCACAAATTCTTACCTCCACACTTAATTTAGATGAAACTGGGACCCACTCAATTATAGACATAATTCAATATAAAAAAAATGACCTGCAAAATTCAATAAATGATTAGAATAATTTAATATAATTTATGTTTAGAATCATACAATCAAATATACACTACATACATATATTATCTAGGGCTTTGGGAGTAATACCTTTCTAATATATATATATTTTTTTAACAAGATGACTTGTCAAAGGTCACGTAGTTAAATAACACCGTCAAGATCAAGATGAGGACCCAGGCTTTGCTACTGCTTCAACCTGTACTTTTTGCACATCCATTCCAATTTTTATTCAGAATAATGTTTTCCAAATACATTTTATTTCTTCAGTATTTCATTGTAGTAAGGAATTGAATGACTTCACAGGAAACAGTTATTAATTACAATAAAATTAATGTATTTGAATAACAATTTTAATTGCTTGTTATGGGTGGGGTAAACCAGTGTTTATCAATTGTTTGGTTATATAGCCCTTCCAATCTCTAACAAATAATAGAGATCCAACAACATAAATACCAAAACTTTTACTTTTTTTAGAACAGAGGTAAACTACTTGAATCATTTTTATAAAAAGACATGAGTTAGGAAAAGGAAGGTAGGGCAGAAAAGGAACTAGGAAATGAGAATTTTATTATAAAGGCTCCATTCTCACTTTAAGGACAAAATATTTTAATAGCATCATTGGAAATGATTTTTAGTATGGATACTTATTGATTCTTAGTAGACCCTACAACATACAACCATGACCTCCTTTTTCACATTTATGTAAAATATATTCTTTAATAAATTACAAGCCTGATACCCTAAACTGATATGCTCATAAACTATTATTTATATGAATCTTCAGTTCCAGAAAAAAAAAATAGCTTCCCAAAGTTTGGCCATTGATTTATTTCTGCTTTAGGGGGGTATGTGAATAATTCAATATTTAAAAAAAAAAACTGCCTGTAAACTTCAAGGAAGATAAATGATTAGAATAATTTAATGCAATTTAGGTTTAGAATCATACAATCAAATATACACTACATTCATTTATTATCTAAGGCTCTGGTAGTAATACTTTTCTAATGCATTTTGTTTCATTCGTCTTTGGCTCACTTGTATTTATTCATTTTAAAAGTTTGATAATTCAATTCACTTTGATCTATACTTTCTCTAAATGTTTGACATACAAAAATCTCTGATGTTGTCTTCAGTTGTCAATTAATTAACATACATTTCTTCAAAAATTGTGCCTCTAAGAATTAGTAGCACATAACTCTTATTATACATGTCAAAAATATAACTAAAAATTGGAACAACGGATATGCTTCATTTCTTATGATGGTGAATTAATCATATTTTCTAAAATAACATGTTTAATATCTAATAAGTCAAAGAACATTCAATGCATTTTTATTAATACTTTTTTCTAATAAAAATATTCTGTACTGTTGCTTTTTAAAAGATACACAATTCTATCTACTGTGCAAATTTTTGTTTTTCCTGATTTCTTAAGCTACCTTAAAATATGCCTATTAGCTAATCATTTTAAATAAAATGAAAAATAATAGGATAAATTATTATGACAAGAGTGTTTATGCTTTTCTTAAATAGAATAAGTGTCTAAATATTTGAGTTTCATCTCTGTTGACATAATTTCAGAGATTGATATTTACATAGTTTATTAAGCTTTATTTCTCATGACATTTATGTTACAAATTTTATGGTAATTATTTTTCTTGAGTTTATCTGTGGCATGCATGAATGGATTACATTTTTCAAGACAGTTAAAATAAGTTCTTTCCATTTCCCGACCACTCTGCTGAGAGTGTGTTAGTAAAACTTGTTTTTACTAAAAAAGCAAAACTTGCTTGTTTTCACAATCCTATGAAATAACTTTTTCTAATCCTCATGTTAACAGAAGAAGGAGGTCTTCGAGATAAACAACTTGCCTCATAGCCATACTTAGTGATTGAGCTGGGATTTGAACCAGGTTCTATCCCTCAGCTGTTTCCACAGATAACAGGAGGGGCAAAGGGAACTTCCCCTCTGCCTTCTGAAGGTTCTGTAATCGTGTCTGCTGAAATAGACTGACCATAGACAGGTTAACAAGAGGAGAGGCATACAAATTTATTAAATGTGCAGTAGTGTCACAGGAAAACAAGTCCCCAATAACCCAGTGAGATTTAGAAGCTTATATATTACCATGTTCATAGAAAAAGGCAGGCAGGGTAATAAAGAGTAAATAAATTTTTAGGGGGAAAAAATGGGCCCAAAGTACAGGTGATAACTTGTGACTAAGTCTCTCTGGGTCCTGGGTGTGGTGTCAACTCTAGTCTTTCTTTATGAATCAGTTTTCCCCCGAATTGATGGACATCTGGGGAAGGTATAAACAATTGAATATTTTCTAGGGATTTGGACCTTGGATAAAATAGGTGATAGTTTCAGAGATAGCTTCTTCCTACATTTGTTGCTTTCTAAGTACTTTCATTTTGAAGTAACAAGAATACAAAGGCACCATATTTGGGGTATTGTTTTCTGAGTCCTAACAACAGAGGCTGAACTTTGCTATTTGACAATAAAATGTATAGGTTTACTTAAGTGTAACTTTATCAAATCAATCTAAAAATCAGAATTCTTCAGGCTTTGAATACCCATGCAAGAAGTTTTTTACAATTGAAGTAACCTAGTCAATTTAGATAACCTAGTCAGTTTAGGTAATCTAGGAAACATAAAAGAAGTTTTTACCTAAATTAACTAGGTTACACAAGAATTTTTATGTTACTAACCTGATTATTATCTTTGCCACATAATCTTTGAGATGAAGATCTGAATGTGGTAACAGGATTTTGCAAGCAAGACTAAGAAAAATTGGTTACATTGCTTAATTCAAAAAGGTATTTTTGGCTTTTTAAAAGAATGAAGTTAAACATTTGAAATTAATGGTCAAAGAGGGAGAAACAATTATGTCCAATGCTGGATATAGGACAAGTAAGTTGAAGACTGAGAATTGAACATCTGGATTTAGAACAGAGAAGTCATTGGTGACTCTTTCAAGTAGATTTCAGGTGAACCAGTAGGGGAGCTGAGGAGGAAAGATTTGATTGAAGTGAAAAGATAAAACGGGAATGAGAGGAAGTGGAGACACAAGTACTGACAACTGTTTCAAGGGGTTTTAATAGTCAAGGAGATAAGGAAATAAGGCAGTAGCCAGAGGAGAAAGCGGTCTAGAGAGATTTGTTTGTGCTTATTTTAGTCAGCTTTTTTACTGCTGTCACCAAAAGACCTAACAATTTTAGAGAAAAATTTTTTTTTTTTACTTAGGAGTTCACGGTTTCAGAGGTCTCAGTCCCTAGATGGCTGACCAGGACCAAGGTGAGGCAGAACGTCATGGTAGAAGAATGGAGGAGAGTAAAGCAACTCAGGACATGGCACAGGAATCAGGGAGAGCAGCTGCACTTGCCAAGTACAAAATACATACCCCAAACCATGTCCCCGGTGACTCCTCCTCCAACCACACTCTACCTACTTACATTTACCACCCAGTTGATTCCTATCAAAGCATGAATGAACTGATTAGGTTAAAACTGTCATAGCCTAATTATTTTACCTCTAAACACTCTTCAGTGTCTCACACATGAGCTTTTGGGGGATACCTCATACCTAAACTATACTAGTGCTAATAGTTTGATCATGAATGCCCCCTTAAGAACCCTGTGTTAAAGACTTAGTTCCCAGGGTAGTGTAACTGGGAGGTGATTTAAAAGGTGGTGCCTAGTGGAAGGTCTTTAGGTTGTTACCCCTGAAGGCAATTGTGGGACCTTGGTACCTTCCTCTTTTTTCTGCTTCCTAATGATGAGGTGAGTGGTTTTAATCCACCATGTACTCCTGTCATGTGCTCTTACCATAATGTGATGCTTTACCACAGTCCCAAATCAATAGGGCCAACTGATTATAGACCAGAACCTCTAAATCCTTGAGCTAAAATAAACCTTTTCTCTTTATAAATTAATTATCCCAGGTATTTTGTTATAGCGGTAGAAAGCTGACTAACACAATTTAAAGATGTAAGAAATAACATCATTTAATATGCTGATGAGAATGATCCAACACAGAAGGAAAATTGATGAGGCAGAAGAGGGGAGACTTAGTAGGGTTCAACATTCTTGAATAAATAAATGGGATCTGTATTAGTTTTCTATACCTACCAAAACAAATTACCACAAGCATGCTGGCTTGAATTAATACAAACTGATTATTTCAAGGTTTCTGTAAGTCTGTGGGAATTGAGAAGGTTTGGCTGATTCCTCTGTTCAAGGTGTCTTGAGGCCAAAATCAAGGTGTTGGACAGTCTGGGATCTTACCTGAAGGTTCTTGGGGACAAACCACATTAAATCTCATGAAGGTTGTTGGCAGAATTCAGTTCCTTGAGGTTGTAGAACCAGGACCTCATTTTCTTGCCAGCTGCCAGCCAGGAGACTCAGCTTCTTTTTTTTTTTTTTATCTTTAAGGTGTGCACTTTTATTGAACTGGTCTCAAGTCAGTGTACAGGTAAGCCCTGGCTGCCTCCACACCTTAGCCCACTCCCAGGGAGACCAAAAGCCTTCATACATCTCAAGTTGGGGGACAAAAAGGGGGCCACGATGGCTGACCATTCAAAATAAAACAAAATAAAAAAGTATTAAGGCTAAGATTAAAAAAATTTGCATTACATAATTTACACAAAAGCAATGCTGTCACCTCCCCTGTATGGACTCGGGTGAGGACTGGGCCATCCTCCAGGAGGAGGAGTGGGGCGGCTTTTGGGAGGGCGAAGGACTTCCTGTAACAATGCATCTCACTATATTTGGAATGACTATTAAAAAAAAGAACAATGTACAATCAAAGTCCTCGGCCATATTGTAGAACTTTGGGGATGCTCGCTCCAACCGACTGCTGTCACCTTCACCGTTCCAGTTTTTAAATCCTGAGTCAAAAGCGCCAAAACAAAAAACAAAAACAAAAAGGAAAAAAAAAAAAACAAATAAAGCCATGCCAATCTCATCTCGTTTTCTGCGCAAAGTTAGGTTTTGTCAAGAAAGGGTGTAACGCAGCTAAGTAACAGTCTGCCTAGAAGCATTTACGGTGGACAATGGAGGGGCCAGATTCGTCGTACTCCTGCTTGCTGATCCACATCTGCTGGAAGGTGGACAGAGAGGCCAGGATGGAGCCGCCAATCCACACAGAGTACTTGCGCTCAGGGGGAGCGATGATCTTGATCTTCATTGTGCTGGGTGCCAGGGCTGTGATCTCCTTCTGCATCCTGTCAGCAATGCCTGGGTACATGGTGGTGCCACCAGACAGCACTGTGTTGGCATAGAGGTCCTTGCGAATGTCAACGTCACACTTCATGATGGAATTGAAAGTAGTTTCATGGATGCCACAGGATTCCATGCCCAGGAAAGAAGGCTGGAAGAGTGCCTCAGGGCAGCGGAATCGCTCATTGCCAATGGTGATCACCTGACCATCAGGCAGCTCGTAGCTCTTCTTCAGGGAGGAGCTAGAGGCTGCAGTGGCCATCTCCTGCTCGAAGTCCAGGGCAACATAGCACAGCTTCTCCTTGATGTCAGGCACGATTTCCCGCTCGGCTGTGGTGGTGAAGCTGTAGCCACGCTCAGTCAGGATCTTCATGAGGTAGTCTGTCAGGTCCCGGCCAGCCAGGTCCAGACGCAGGATGGCGTGGGGAAGGGCATACCCCTCGTAGATGGGCACTGTGTGGGTGACCCCATCACCGGAGTCCATCACAATGCCAGTGGTACGGCCAGAGGCATACAGGGACAGCACAGCCTGGATGGCCACATACATGGCTGGGGTGTTGAAGGTCTCAAACATGATCTGGGTCATCTTCTCACGGTTGGCCTTAGGGTTCAGGGGAGCCTCGGTCAGCAGCACAGGGTGCTCCTCAGGAGCCACACGCAGCTCGTTGTAGAAGGTGTGGTGCCAAATCTTCTCCATGTCGTCCCAGTTGGTGACGATGCCATGCTCAATGGGGTACTTCAGGGTCAGGATGCCTCTCTTGCTCTGGGCCTCGTCACCCACATAGGAATCCTTCTGACCCATGCCCACCATCACACCCTGGTGCCGCGGGCGCCCCACGATGGAGGGGAAGACGGCCCGGGGAGCATCGTCGCCCGCGAAGCCGGCCTTGCACATGCCGGAGCCGTTGTCAACGACGAGCGCAGCGATATCGTCATCCATGGCGAGCTGGGTGGCGGGTGTGGACTGGCGGCGGTGGAGCAGCGAGGAGAATGTACTCGCAGGATGGACGCGGTCTCGGCAGTCGAGACTCAGCTTCTTAAAGCCACTCACATTCCTTACCACGTTGTCCCCTCCATGTTAACCATAGGATTTGATTCCTTCTCAGACATCCTGTCTTGCCAATGTCTGCTGCATCCTGTTTTCCAGCTTGTGAAAATTATCTGCTTTAAGGGGTCATGTGATTAAACTGGGACCGCTTGGATAGCTCAGGATAATGTCCCTATTTCGAAGTCTGTAACCTTATTACGTTATGAAACTATTTTTCTTAAATAACATAGTATGTTCACAGGTCCAGGGATTAGTGCATGGAGATCTTAAGGGAGAACGCTCTGTCCACCAGGATTTTTAGATAGGAGCTATCTAAAACAACTATGTTGGCTTTGGACAGTAGAATAAGAAGGTATCCTGCACAGATGGTAAAAGAGCACCAGCGTGGGAGTGAATGACATTCCCTTGTGACTGCTCTTATTTTTCCAGTGATACTGCATCTTAGTTCATTCTGGTTGCCATAACAAAATTCTGGGTGGCTTCCCCACAGTGGAAATTTGATCCTTGAAGATCTGAAAGCTGAGAAGTCCAAGATGGAGGAGCCAGGAGATTCAGTGTCTGATGAGGACCCTCTGCTTCAGAGATGGCACCTCCTCACTGCATCCTCACGCAGTAGAAGTTCCCTCAGGCCTTTTTCCTAATTGCACTAATCCTAATTACTCCCTGAAGACCTCACCTCATAACACTATTGTACTGGAGATCAGGTTTCACCTTATAGATTTTGGAGGGACACAAACTTTCAGACAATAGCATGTGGAAAGCAAAGCAAAAGTGTCAAACTAGGAGAAGAGGTGGAGAACTTTTGAGTAAGGAGAAACAAGAGAACTGGAGAGCTGGGGTTGTGGCTCAGGGGCAGAGCACCTGTCTCGCACATGTGAGGCACTGGGTTCGATCATCAGCACCACATAAAAATAAATAAAACAAAATAAAGATACTGTGTCCATGCATAATTAAAAATAAACTTAGAAAAAAAAAGAGAGAGAGAGAATTGGAGAAGAGTACTACAAGTTAAGTATCATTTCTAGGCAAGATGAAGGGTTTAAGTGATGTTCATGGCCAAGAATTTAAAGAGACCAGTTATCCCAGTGGTTGTTAAATCAGCAGTAAGAATAGCAAAGAGAGTGTCAAGATGAGAAGAGACATCTCCAACTTAGTGACCAAAAGAATACATATAGACGGAAAATGAAAGAAATTCTATCTAGGGAATGAGTAGCTTTCCATAAAAAATAATGTACGTTTTTATAGAAATAAAGATGTAGAAAGCACAGAAGAACTAATTTGGGGGGAGGGTCTTGGGTGACTATAAGGTTAACATTTGATGTGTTTGATGAAAAAAGGTGGGCACAAAGGGAGATTATTCTGAACTACCCAAGTGGTCCCAATTTAATCACATGACCCCTTAAAGCAGATAATTTCCACAGCTGGAAATTATCTCTCTGGCCTTTCTCTACATCTATGGAGATGCCTGCCTATCCAAGATTCACCTCAGCCATGCAGAGGTGTAGGCTGAGAGATTAGGGGAGTCATCAGGCCCAGAAATGCAAGCTGGGAGATTTCTGAGAAGCTGTGAGTTGGAGCTGTGTAAAAAGATGAATTTTCTAAACACTTATCTCACAGGATTGCTGTAAGGATTTTTAGATAACAGCCTATAGATAATAGATAATAATAATAGATAATGCCCAGCACAGAGTGCTTTATACATAGTAAACATTCAGTCAATATTAACTCTAAATTTTATTTTCATTATTACTATAGAGTGACAGTGCTAGAATTTAAACCCAGTTCTTTCTAACTCCAAATGCTATTTCTCATCTGTGCGATACTTGGGGATAAACAAGCCATAACCCATTTCACATTTTAGACTTTCCTCTTTTGTTTGCCTCCTTTTCAAAAAAAAAAATCCTGGCTTGAAGGGCATTACAAGTTCAGGGTATTACTGACAAATATCAAAGTCAATTGTATCAAACATAACTGAAATTCTGTATATTTCATCAGTAATAGATAAAATGACATACAAGCAAGTTGAAATAATCAGCTATCATCTCCAACTTAAATGTATTTTGTGTTCTCATCTTATAGTCTTTTTTTTGGCAGGAAAATAGAAATGTCGATGTGACATACTCAAGACTCCCAGATCTTTGTGCCACCAGCCATTTGAGTGTTTTCTCAGAAATTTTTATGAAGCGTATTAGTAGACAGTGAGCTCGCTGGAAGATACATAAAGATATGCTTTCTGTGTTCATCTTACGAAGTGTCACAGGCAGCAGAGTGTCTTTCGTTTTGAATTTCTTTGGCCAGGCACTAACCACTGAGCAATTATTCATAAAAGGCATGAAAATTGGGAACTGGGGTGCCTGCGCCAGCTGTGACACCACAATTTCAAACACCTTGAGCATGGGTAGCTTCAGCTCATCCTCACTGAGTGCACAACTGGCTCCTGTCATGCAGCCAGGACCCTGCTCCATGGTCTACGGCCATCCCCCTCTGGTCCTTCTCTACATCTGTGGAGATGCCTGCCTATCCAAGACTTGGTAAACAATCCCAGCAGCTTCTGTGCTCTTGTGTCTTTGCTTTCCATCCCCCTCAGGCACAGATGCTCGCCTCACAGACATCTTTTGGTTTAACACAGAGGTATTGTTTCAGATTCGCTAATGTATGGGGAACACATGGAGTTCCATACATTTGCCAAACAGATTAGAGCTTGCTTCATATTGAAGTGTGCGTGTGTGCATAATTTTTTCAACTACTAACCAACATGCATTTAATGAATTTCAAAGTTTGTCTTGTCTTTTGTAATCATCTTGAGAATACCTTAGTATCTTGCTGTTCCTTACTGTTCATTCATTCATTTCAGAATCTGTGTTTTACCATGGACCAATGCAAGGGGAGGGGCACCTGAAGGAGAACAGGGTTCTCTGCAGCATCTCCCTCCACAAGTGAGCCCTGGAAAACATGGTCATTCCTTTGTGTGCACTTTAGGAACTTCCAACTTTCTACCAACTCAAGAATATATACCATTTCTGTAGGAGTCTTTTATAATTTTTGTCCGTGAATAATGAAGAAGGAGGAGGAGGATGTGATAATAATGAAGACAGTTCACTGTCCAAATGACCAGCCCAATTACTTCTAAAATTTATTGCAAAATCTCATATAGACTATTAATTTTTCTTTCCTAACAGGAGAATTTCTCCTGTCCCTAGATGGCGTGTGGGATCCTAACCTCTACTCTTCCAATATTCAAACACTTCTTTATCTCTTAATACATTCAAAACTAATTTTCACAATAAACTAATGTCATAGGAATAAAAGTAAAAATGCAAATTAGAATCCACAATACTCTACCAAATGCATGATTATGACATAGATGTATAATGTTTTTGGATTTCCAAGGCAATAATATGTATTTTCACAAGTATTATTGATATCCATCCTCTGAGTGGGGCAATATCTTCATTGTACAACTGACAAAGCTAAAGTTTACGTGGTTAAGAAATTTGCCCAGCATTACACAGATAGTATTATATAGAACCATATGAAATTAAAAATATTCAACCATTTTTGATCTCTAATTTCATAAGGTTCAAGTTTGTAGGAGCCAGTCCAGAGCTCTTCCTCTCACACCTCCATGCTTGGATTCTTAGTATATGTAATTTTTTAAAATGTTTTAACAAAGATAATGATTAGATCACTGTTGCAAAGCCTTTTAAAAATAATATTTCTAGCAATGTGTCACCTACCTCTGCTTTAAAATCTACAGAGCCGTTAAGTTCAAACACAGGTAAAAGCAGAAAAAAAGAGGTAAAGCAAAATATTGTAACAATGTACAGGCTTCATAAAACAGGCCCAAATTCTGAATCTGAGTATGATGGAAACAGAAATTTCATGGCTCACTCCCTCACAGAATTAACACCTAAATAATAGAATTGAAGCACCTAAAACTGAGCAGAAAGCTTGTATTGTGTAGGAGAGAAAGGTAGTTACTGAATTGTTAAAGGTTGAGTTTATTAACTCCTTTTATGTGGGTCTTCTAGTATTTGCCATTTACACCTTTAGTAGTCAACAGCATTAAAATGGAAGTTATTTTTACTTGAATTCCTAAAATACACCATTACTTTATGTTTGTAATACTATGTTTATTGTTATTCATGTATCAACTTGGAAGATCGGTACACACACACACACACACACACACAGATACACACATTGGAAAAGTGTATAAAAATTTGTAAATGAGGAACATAAATATGATACAGAGTATGCTACTAAAATAGCCTGGTTTCCAGTAATAATGATTAAATTTCAGCTCATGTTATATTACCATAATTTCTAAAAGACAAGAACAATATCTTTTTATACACACTGTAAGGTAATAGTTTTTAGTAAAACGCTAAGTCATAGTAACAAATATGTTATTTCATATGAATAAAAAATTAATAATTCAAAGAATTTTAATTATTACTTTAACAATGAATAAAAGACATAAATGTCAGTGTAGCCAGGCACGGTGGCACATGCCTGTAATCCCAGCTGCTCAGAAGGCTGAAGCAGGAGGATCATGAGTTCAAAGCCAGTCTCAGCAAAAGTGAGAGACTAAGCAACTCAGTGAGACTCTGGCTCTGAATAAAATACAAAATAGGACTGGGGATGTGGCTCAGTGGTTGAGTGCCCCTGAGTTCAATCCCTGATACCAAAACACACACACACACACACACACATATCAATGGAATACTAGCTACTATTTTAAAATCACTTTAATTTCTTTAAAATTGAAGACCCAGTAAGCAAATAGCTAGTCTGTCCCCACTCCCATCCTGCAGGTGAGATAGCATAGCTGGCCATTAGAACATAATCAACCACATCCTCTGAGCTAAAGTGTTATTATCCTCAGCTCTTTGCATTATCATCCTCCACCACCATCAAAACTTGTTTCAATTTACTAGTGATAAAAAATTGAGTAGTTAGGACTTACTTTCTCCCTTTTTCTTTTTCCCTCTTTGCCTAAAAGACAAGTGCTAAGAGCCATATCCAAGTAGTATGATGCATGACATTTTTGGTTGAAAGGTGAGGCCAGCAAGCCATTGAGATGATATGATTATGTTAAGATCTGCATTCATATGGATATTGGACTCCTGCTGTCCACCTCCGCCTGCTAGGGACTCCTGGAGAGTTCCCATTGGTTGGGGAAGTGCGGTAGGAGGGAATTCCGGAGGAGGGACTTCCTGTTGGGGTCCGGGAGAACGCCGTGTGTGTGTCGGTCAGCAATTTTCCTGGGAGCATATGGGGCATTGGGCAGTTTCAAAAATAAAGTTTGTTCCTGCTTGAGTGGCTCGTGATTTTGTGCCCAGCCAGACTGTGGCAGACAAGGAGAATGAACCTTGGAAGAAGACTTCTGTATGTCATAATATTACAGTAAGAGAGCTAAAACATTTTATTATGTGATGGATGAAATGCTAACATTACTCTTATGGATAAATGAGCTTTAGTCAGGGGTGCGAAGGGTAAGGAAAATCCTATAAGACTGAGAATGAAGTTTAAAACAAGAGTCTTGCTGGGCAAGGTGGCACACACCTGTAATCCCAGCAACTCCAGAGCTAAGGCAGGAAGATAGCGACTTCAAAACCAGCCTCAGCAGATTAGTGAGGCATTTAGCAACTCAGCAAGATCCCATCTCTAAATAAAATATAAAAACCAAGAGTCTTTGTAGGTAAACAAGCAATTAAGTCAGTGGTTGATCTGGGCGCTTCTATCCATTTTAAATAGCCTCGAACTTTATATCAGCATAAAACCGGAGCCGAGCAAGGCTATAACATTTCTGTTAGGGTGAAGCAAGGGATGAATAGAAAACCACTTGGCAGGGGCAGACTATAGGAAACTTATTTTCCCCTTTGGTATTTAGTGGAGGACAAAGAAAGATTATACTCTGAAGAGTCCAGGGCCAGAAAATTCAAGTAGGTCTGAAATTTATGTGAACTTGGAGTCTCAAGTATTACTAATTTTGATTTCCCAAAGACATGATTTTGCTTTTGACTGAACAATACATACACACCAAGAATGGCACACACACACAAAAAAAAATACTAATGAACAGGTTGAATTTTCACAAACTGAGCACACGAGTGTCTTCAAAAAACAGAGCATTAGCAGCAAACAGGAAGCATTTGGATAGTCCCTTCTAATCAATATACCCTTCAGGGGAAACCATTGTCCTGACTTTTACAGCAAAAATTAGGTTTTTTTTTTTTTTTTTTTTTATAAACTTGATATCAATGGAATCATGCAGTATTTACCATCTTGCATCTGGCTTCTTTTTCTACATTTTATTTGTTTAATTCTTCCAAATCACTTGTATTTGTTCTCATTACTATGTAGTTTTCTATGTACCATAATTTCTTTGATCATGGTACTATTTCTGGATTTTTGCTAGCTCCCAGTTTGGGTCCATTATGATCAGTAGTGCTGTCTGTAGTGAACATATGTGTGCCTATTATCTTCCTTCCACCCACGGGAGGGACTGCTGGGTCCTAGAAGATGCATACTTTGCTCTTAGTGGTCATACCAATTTACACTCATGCCAGCAAGGTATGAAGGTTCTGATTGTTCCACCTCTTTGCTAACACCAGGTATTTCTTATCTGCTTTATGTTAGCTATCCTGATAGTCAGCTTATGTTTTAAATTTAAACTATCTTGCTTGAGAGTACAACCAGAAGCAAATCAAATACTCCCTGAAGAAACATACTCTCATATCATGCAAATAACCAGAAGAAGAGATCTCAAGAAACTATTTTTATTTCAGACAAAGTATTTTATAAGACCGAAATCATTTTCAAAGAAAAAGAGGCTGATATGTTGATTGGTACTTTGAGGGACAGAGATTAATGGCCTTGATTTGTGACATTAGCTAATTTCCATGGTATAAATACTACCACCATGGTGAACTGCAAGCCACCAATGTTAAGTCACAGATGTGTGACAAGATATGTGCAATTGGCTCTCATGAACCCCTGTGCACTGGTTCCAGGTCACTATTGATAGAAACTTCAGTTTATCAGCAGCATAGAGAAATTCTAATTCTTGTGTGCTTAATAGTTTAGCTTGGAAAAAAAACCCGAACAATATGAAATTGACAGATTTGCCACCATAGTAGGACATTTTTAATATGTACCTCTCAATAAAAATAAGGATATAGATTACATATGTACTCCTTCAACTACAACTGAAGAATATACATTCATTTGAGACATACTTATAAAAATTTGTCCATAAAACAAATTGCAAGAAGCCATTATTACATAAATTATATTTTCTAACAACATTTTCATAAAGATAGACACCAGTAACAACAAAAAGGATTAAAACACACAAGCATTTGGAAATTAAGAACTGATATAAATTTTTCTGAATGACTTCTCCCACTTCATGAGAAGAAAGTTTATTCAATAACTCATCCAAAATTTGATTACACAGATCAGTGTGTTTTAAGGTTTAGATATGAGGTGCCCCCCAAAAGTTCATGTGTGAGACAATGCAAGAATATTCAGAGGTGAAATTATTAGGTTATGAGAGATATGACCTAGTCAGTGGATTACTCCACTAATATGCATTAACTGGGCAGTAACTATAGGAAGGTACGGTGGGACAGGAAGTGGGTCACTGGAGTATGCAGAGTATGCTTATGTGTGAGAATGCACTCTCTCTTGTGTGTGTAAGCTCTCTCTCTCGCTCGCTCTCTCTCTCTCTCTCTCTCTCTCTCTCTCTCTGTGTGTGTGTGTGTGTGTGTGTGTGTGTCTGCTTCCTGATTGCCATGTCCTTAGCTGCTTTCTTCCACCATGCCTTTCCACCATGATGGTCAGCCTCACTTTGGGTGCAGAGCTATGGTGCCAACTGAACATGGGCTGTATCTCTGAAACCATGAGCTGAAACAAACTTCTCCTCCTCTGTATTGTCCTTGTAGGGTATATAAGTCACAGCAAAAAAAAAAAAAAAAAAAAAAAAAAAATCTGACTAAAACAGTGTGTGATGTAGTCTGTGGGTAATGTGTGACATAAGCACAATACAATGTCTTCTTGTAATTTCTGTATGTTCTAATGTTTTTTTTTTAATGTGGGGCTTCATATATTTAATACTTAAGAATGTTTTCAAAGCAAAATGCATATTAATATTTTTGAGCTAGAAGACTTGTCATTGTTTTTAGAAGACAGGTAGAAGTGTGTAGCATTTAATACAGTCCTTTCTATCTCAATCATACATATTTCCTCCTCTACCAAACCCCCATTATTGTAAATAATGTTCCTCAAGTTATTCATAGAAGTAGTTTTATTTTCTCTGGTACTGTGTGTAAATTGTTTGACCACCACAGACTTTCTTGAAAGATTAAACAGTGCAGTTTAGCTCTACTCAACAAAACAACCCTCACCTTTAAACACTAGGAATTAAGTTACCATTTTCTATGAATATACCTACCTTTTTTCATTTTAATAGTTATTCAGTCACCCCATCCAGTAAGGTCTGTTATTTTCATTTATTCACTTACTTCACAAATATTAAAATGATATAAACTATGTATTAGATGCCTTCAGCCATTAAAGATTCAATGGTAAGAAAAACATGCATGGTCTAGCTATCATAGAGCTTACTCTGTAGCAAAGGAAATGTATTTAATGAGTGTTAAATAAATTTTTACTTAATTAACTAAAAGTGAAGCATGTGCTCATAAAAGTTACTTCTTTTCATGAGAGAAAACAATACAGAAAAAATGTTACATGCATTTTATAAAAGCTTATCTCAAATCTATTCACAAAGAACTAACAAATTGCCTTTGTACAGGAATAACTGATAGCCTTTTGGTTTCACAGTGTGTAATCACACACAGTAAAGCTGGAAACTTTCACTTGCTTAGTACAAGTAGAGAAAAGGTTTCCTTTAAAGAACATACATTACAACAGGCTTTTGAAATATGATCAGCTAACTTTATAACTAAAAATGAAGTGCCCAGAGAAACAAATGATCCATTCTACTCATAAATGTATTGTGCCCTTGTGACAGTTGTTATATGGTGGTATAATCCCTCTAGAGAAAATTCTGAGAGTTGCTCTTCCCCGCCCCCAAAAAGAAAAATCAATTTGCACATAGTGGTTATTCAACTATGACCTATTTGTATAGCATAATTCCCAAGATATTCAACTCACAAATGGGCCCACTTGTTGGATCTGCTGGTTGGAGCCAGTCTTTTAAAAGTTGAAGAGGGAAATCCTCTGGGGGCTTATGTAAAAGGGAGAGAGACAGAATCTAATCCTTCAGAACACACTGGCTGCCTGCCAAAGTGCTCCAGAGGAATTCAGAAGCCCAGACCCTGGAATGCAGCCCATCTGGGGAGGTTGTCTGATGACAGAGAAAGGATCCCAGAGAACGGCTGCTGCCACTCCACACATGACTCCCAGTGACACTGAGGCACAGGGCTGATGGCAGGTACCCATTCCTCATTTTTACTTCTAGATATCTTGCTTCAGACATTTGGAAGCAGGGAGAGAGATGAAGAATGGTTTTGTCTTTTCCACAGCAACATAAGCAAATGATTTATCTTAATTATTTTTAGATTGCAATATGTTGCCTCATATGTCAAATGTACATTAAAGAGCAATTAGCTTAAATGTCAGCATTAAACGATTCACTACTTAGCATTTCAAAAACAGAAGCAAAAAAAATATTGAAAGCAAGTGTCAGTGTACACGAATTTGAACAGTTTTAGTAACTATAGACCCTTCTTTCTGCTTAGAATTTGGAATAAAGCTGTCTCAAATCTTATCCTGGAGACAGTAACTACAAAATATGTCCACATGCATACACGCCACACACAAAGGCATGGTCACCAATAAGTTGAGGCCCATGAGCCACATCTGGCCTGCCACCTGTTTTTATATATAAAGTTTTATTGGAACATAGATATGTCCATTCATTTAGGTACTATAGATGTGTTCAGGCTATAATGGCATAGTTGAATAGTTGCAGCAGAGAACATATGCCCTACACAGACTAAAATATTTACCCTTTACCGAAAAAGCAAAGAGTAGAAAGTTTGTCAACTGTTTTGCAAGGTGTATATCATCCTACAAGGTGTATCCTTAGCGCAAATGCCCAAATGCAGCACAGAGAGGGAACTATTGACATCTGTAGAGAACCACTTTCCACATTTAGTAGGCTACAGATGAATGATCATACTATCCAAGAACAAGGCAGGGGAACCATCAGATTATAGGGAACAGTGGCAAGCTCTCAAACACAGTCAAAAATAGTTCCTGTTCCTATGAGCCATACTGGAAAGCATCATAAATCCAAGGCACTGGGTAGAATACTCAGACAGGTACTGAATAAGCTGGGGTTGGATAAAAAATACACTGAATAAGATTAATAGCAGGCTGGACAATAAAGAGGAAAATATTACTGAACCTTAAGGCAGAGCAGCATAAACTATCGAAATAAAACCCAAAAAAATTTAAAACATAAGTGAAAAACATTGATGAATTATGAGACGACATCAAAGATCTAATACAAGTTTCATTGAGTCCTGGAGGAGGTACAGAAGGGAGAAACAAAAAACTTTGAAGAAATAATACCAAAATATTTCCAAAGTTAACTATGAAGCCACAGATTTGAGAAGGTCAGTGAATACCATGTTTAAGAACTATGAGGGAAAGTATACCAAAGTCATCTTCTCTCATTATTTCCAGCCAACACTGTACAGAAGTACCAGCCCATGGAACAATGTAAAGAAAATATAAAATAAAATGCATGCAGATTGGAAAGGAAGAAATAAAACTGTTTTAGTCCCAGAAGACAAAATTGTCTATGTGGAAGCTACAAAAAAGCTACTGGAACTAATAATTGATTCGTTGCAGAATACAAAATCAATATACAAAAATCACTTCGATTTCTATACACTAATGATGAACAATTGGAAACTGAAATTAAACGAACCCTATCACTAACAATAGCATCAAAAAACATGAAATACAATTAATATCTGTATGCTGCAAACAATAAAATAATACTGAAAGGAATCTCAAGACTTCTTAGAAGTTACATTGCCAAGGCAGTATTCTATTGGCTTCAAGAGATCAGCAGATCATTGGAACAGAATAAAATGCCTCCCCCCCAAAAAAAAATCCCTATGTAGAAAAGACTTTTGAGAAAATTACTAAGGCAATTCAGTGGACAAAATATGCTCTTTTCAATAAATGTTGCTGGAACAACTGGGATATTTCTATGTAACAAAATAAACTTTAATCAATACATTGCACCATACACAAAAATTGATCCCAAAGTGGAGCATAGATCTAAGGGTAAAACCTAGAACTATAAAAATTTTAGAAGAAACAAAAGAGAAAAACCTTTATGACTTTAGGCTAAGCAAAAATTTCTTAGACAGAGCATCAAGAGGAAAAAAGCCGTAAATTAACCAATGTTACCATATCAAAATTAAAAACTTCTGTTTCTTGAGAGATACCAGGAGGGCGAATAAACTAGGAGAAAATATTTGCAAAGCCTATGTCTGAAAAAGGATCCAGCATATGTAAAGAAATTCTCAACAAACAACATGCAAAAAGTTTTAAAGACATTTCACCAAAAAGATATACGAATGACAGATAAGCACAGGAAGAAAAACACCATAGGTAGAAGTTAGGAAGGTACACAGTGGGATACTACTGTGCTTCATTTGAAATGGATGAAATTTAAAAGATTCACCATACCAAAGTACTGTGAGAATGTGGAGAAACTGGAATTCAACTGGTGGAAATGTGAAGTGGAACAACTTTGTTTAGAAGTCATTTTTGCAGTTCCTTAAAAAGTTAAAAATTTTCTTAAAAAGTGAAATGAAATTTTTGCTACATACATGTCAAAACACTAATCTCCAGGATATATAAAGAACTCAAAAAACTTAACACCAAAAAAAATAAACAACCCCAATCAATAAATGGGCTAAAGTAGCTGAACAGACACTTCTCAGAAGAAGATATACAATTGATCAACAAATATAGGAAAAAAATGTTCAACATCTCTAGTAATTAGAGAAATGCAAAACAAAAGTACTCTAAGATTTCCTCTCATGCCAGTCAGAATGGCAGTTTTCAAGAACACAGACAACAATAAGTGTTGGAGAGGATGTGGGGGAAAAGGCACACTCATATATTGCTGGTGGGACTGCAAATTGGTGCAACCAATCTGGAAAGCACTATGGAGATTCTTTAGAAAACTTGGAATGGAACCACCATTTGACTCAGCTAACCCACCCCTCAGTCTATATCCAAAGGACTTAAAATCAGCATACTATAGTAACACAGCCACATCAATGTTCATAGCAGCTCAATTCACAATAGCTAAACCATGGAAACATCTTAGATGCCCTTCAATAGATAAATGGATAAAGAAACTGTGGTGTAAATACATAATGGAATATTATTTAGCGTTAAAGGAGAATAAAATCATGGCATTTGCAGGTAAATGGATGGAGTTGGAGAATATCATGCTGCGCAAATTAAGCCAATCCCAAAGCACCAAAGGCCGAATGTTCTCTCTGATAAGTGGATGCTGATCCATAATGGGCAGTGGGGAGGCATAGGAAAAATGGAGGAACTTTGATTGGACAAAGGGGAGGGAGGCATGGGGGCAGGAAAGATGGTCAAATGAGATGGACATGATTACCGTAGGTACATGTATGACTGCACATATGGTGTGACGCTAGATCATGTACAACCATAGAACTGTAAAGTTGTGCTGCAATTGTGTACAATGAATCAAAATGCATTCTGCTGTCATAGATACCTAATTAAAATAAATAAATTTTTAAAAAACAATAAAAAAGTTAAATGATCCAGTCATTCTACACCTAGCTATTTACCCAAAAGACATAAAAGCATATGTTCACGTTAAAACATGTACATAAAAGTTCATAGAAACTTTATTGTTAATGCCTCAAAAATGAAAACTAAGTAAATGCCCACCAACAGGTCAACAGATGAACTGTGGCATCCCTGTGTAGTGAAATATAACTTGCAGTAAAAATTAACAAACTACTGATACACTCAGGTATGAATCTCAACATCATGGTACTAAGTGAAAAGAGTTTTTTTTTTTAAAAAAAAAAGAAAGAAAGAAACATTCCACATAATCACATTTATATAAAACTCTAGAAAATGCAAACCAAGATATAAGGACATATAACAAATAGCTGGTTGCCTGAAGAAGGAAGATTCAGAGGAGAAAGTGACTACAGAGGGACAGTAAGGCAATTTTTTGTGGTTAATGGATATATTCACTGTCTTTGTGGGTAATGGTATTTTTATGTCGGTAGTGGTACTTTTATGAATCTGTATGTATGTCATAATGTATCAAATTGTACACTTTAAATATGTGCAAATTAATTTCAACATGTGTACTTATAATAGAAATTACACTTCAATAAGGCTGCTGTAGAAAAAGAATATATGAAAACCCACATCATAAAAATGAATTTTACTTGGAACCAGGTCAAATATAATATAAATTAGTATTTATTGTGCTCCTTTTTCTCCCAGGAAATATCCAATCACCATAGCATATCATATAAAATAGATACTACTGGGCCTCATCTGGTGCATAAGAAAACAAGATTTAGATTGTTCAGCAACTTTCTCAGATGTGTGATAAGAACATACTTTTGAACTCAAAAGTCCAGGCACACTCTCTTGATACATTTTACCTCACCAACAATCTCCCTATGAGAGACAACTATCAAATAACATATTAACTTACTACAAATTACATTGTGGGATGTATATTTCTCTACTAATGCAAGACAAGCTTGGGGCTGGAGACGTTCAGTGGTACAGTGCTTGCATAGCATGCACACACGTTGGGTTTCATACCCAGCACTGCAAAAAAATAAAAATAAATAAAAGAATGCAAGTTTAAGTTCCAACATGTATCATCAAACAAATATACTTATTACAAGTATTTATCATGATATAAAAGTCAAACATGTAGCAAAATGCTAGAAAGAGATTTTGTTAACAATTATTGCTATTTAGTAAAGAAATCACTTTCTTATGAGGCAGCAAATTAGTTTTCTTTTCCTATAAGATTTTAAGTAGTAAAACACAACTAGACATTTATATGCAGAAGAAATTGGGCCACTGTCTCACAGGGTATATAAAAATTAATCTAAATCAGATCAAACCTAAATGTAAAATCTACAACTATAAACCTCTTAGAAGAAAACATAAGGATAAATCTTTATGACCTTAAATTTGGAAAAAAAAAAAATCCTTAGACATGACACCAATTTAAACATATTTTATGGGAATATTTATCACAAACTAAAATTTCTAAATGTAGCAAGATATTAGAATTGAATTTATTAATATTTATAGGTATTAGAAAAATAGTGGCTATCTCATGAGGTAATAAGTTAGTTTTTTTCCTTTACATTTTCCCTATAAAAATTGGTAAATGACTCTGAATTTTATACTATATTCTATAACTATTGATTTGCTGGAGGCTTCAAACTAAAGGATTGGCACTATTTCCTTCTACTTATTCTTTCTCCATTTCAAACTGCCACATAAGTAAAATAAAAGCAAGCTATTCAGATTTTGAATCAAGTGAATAGTTACATCCAAATTATAGGAAGTTTGCAAACCACCCCCATGTGTTGGCACATTATTTTATTTAAAGAAATGATATTTTCTAAGAACTCAATTAGCCTTGCCATATTGCCTAGCTTTATGGATCTCCAAACATTTCATTAGCTGAAGATTTTACAAAGGAAAAAAAATGTTATGTTTCCTTATTTCACAAGGAAAAAAAGAGAGAGAGAAAAGGAAAACAAAATCTTTAATTTAAAATCTTTACAGCTTTGTTACTTAAGTATATCAAAAAATCCCTCCAAATAAAACTTTTTCCTCTTTCAATTTTATGATTACAATCTTTTTCTAGATCCCAGTAATATTTTACTTATATTATAATAACGTCTTAGAATGCAAAGTTTCTGACCACTCAAAAAAAAATTTCATAGGGTTGTCTTATCACTCACAGATTAAATCAAAGGAGCTTAACAGGATCCTCCACTTCTTACACTTTAATTTACTGCAAAACTTCATTTTTTAATTTTGACAGTCTCACTGGTTATGGCTATTTGTGACAGTAGCCATGTTCTGATCTACCACTCTAACCTCAACATCCCTTAAATATCCAGTTATTCATAATAAATACTCGACTCATTCACATCAAACAAACACATGAGTGCCAAACAGGTTTGCATACGTTGTGACACATACAGACAGGCACAGAGCTAGAGTTGTACAGGTATAGTTCTGGAAATGCAGATGGCATCAGATCTAGATTTGAATACAGATACTAATAACAATAAAACTCTATAGCTACAGATAGGGACTTATAAATGTTTTTGTAAACTCGAAAGAAAGGTGGAAATTTCAGAGTCAACCTTCATCAATTTGATTTGAACACTTTTAATATCAGAGTATATATTATTTCAAGACTACTTGCTCCTTTTTGCAACATCCAAAATTTGTAGAGTTAATTATTATAGTTAGATGAAATCTGCTTCATGTTTTCTACCCAGTGCCCTTAGATCAATCATCTGAAGCTAAAATGTCTGTTCTTTTATGGGTAGAGGAAGGAAGAGTCAGTCTAGTGGAAAGAAAAGTATATAAAAAAAAAAAGAGCATGTCATGCAGTGAAATAACCAGTGGGTAAACTAATTATTAATAGGTTGTGAGCTAATTTGAGCAGTTGCTTTCAGAGAATAATGACAAAAATGATATGTTTCATTAAGCTGGATATATCACTTGCTGGGTTCAGAAGCTAGCTCATCTATAAAATAAAATGATTTCGCTAGTCAAGAGTTATAAGGTCAAATACCTTCAAGAGGCAGAGAGGAACATCAATGAACAAATGATAAGAGAAAGTTTTGGAGATTGTGTTAAAACTGAAGCACTACTGTCCCTCTAAAGACATTTATTTATATTCAACTAAAAAAATCTTCTTAGAACCCAAACACATCCACAGGATCAGGGTCCTCAGTTTCCTCCCTTGGGCTAGACAACTTTTCAACCTATCAGTTTTCTTCCATCTATAATATCTACAGATTTATGACATACCTGCCCCCACACTGTATTGCTCTTCTCTGATCCACCCTCTATTGGCAGGTCACTTGTACTCTTTTTTGCCGCAGTCCAGCTGCAGCAAACTAACCGGGGGGTGACGAACAACTTGTGTACATTGACACAGCAGGAGTGGGAGCCGTTTATTGTAGGACAGGAGGGGTTTATATACATTCCACACAGCTTATCTTAATTAACATAAACTAGATACAGCAGTCAACCAATAAGGAATCTCCACACTTAATGGCTCGTTGGCGTTACTTCACAAACCACTCCCTCTGGCAAAATGCCAGGTGCCATCCTGACTTGTTTACAGACCGTAACACTTTTTCATATTCTGAAACATGTTGAAATTTGTATCATTTTTTGCTTCTGTCCACTTTATCATTCTGGCTCACTTTTATAGTATGTTTCTATCCTATTGCAATTTCATTCTAACATAAAAAAAAAAAACCTCAATATACAGTTCTAATAAGAAAACTCAAAAAGAATCCACTTAATTCACAGGTATAACACCAAAAGACCATATTCCAACTACGCCCCATGACAGTAGAGAAGGATGAATATTTGGGGGCAGGATTTAGCATTGTAGTGTTCTGTGAGCTCCGTCATGCATGTAGCTTTCCATGCTTTTTATTAACTAGTATCACACACTCAAAAACGACATGAAATCATTCCATTGATTTCAAAACTGTGATTTATATCATACATGCTTATGCATTTGTGAATATGTGTGTATTTATTTGTTAAAAGCAGTCGTGGAAAGTGATAAATGTTGCCAATTTTTCTTTGTCAATTAAAAAATAAATTTTTTAAAAAGGCAGAGTGATGTGCAGCGAGTAACAGTGGCTTTAGGAAATTAAATGACACAAGGTCCTTCTCTGCTCCTCAGCAGATTGATCTTTCGTAAGAGACAATTTATTGAACTCTAGGTTTCCAATCTAAAAAGACTGATGAACATTGTGCTTTGTTCCTAGAATCACTGAGCGAATACAAATTTAGATATTGCAATTATTTTCTAAAATATAAATAATTATGCAATATGACATATAATCAAAATTTTATTTACTTGAACTCTGCTTCTGAGAGGATATAGTAGGTTGTGCGAGGCCAAAGCTACTCCTTTTATAGTGACAAAAGTAGAAAAAAGATAAATTTTAAAATAATATGTCCTTAAAAGATGTCAGAGAGCTATAAAAACAGCAAAGAAAACCAACTGAAACTCCAGGTAGGCAAGTGTGTGCAGAGCTGGTCATAGTCAGCCATTTTTGCTCCTAAGAGTGTTTGCTAATTCTAGGCTCAGACTGAATGTAGAGTGTAGCCCAATCAGACAGAGAGCATTATCCTGGAAAAGAGAAACCAGAATAGCATTTAGCAGTTGCACAGAGCTAGAGAACAAATTGCAAGCTTGAAGAGCCAAAACATGCTGCTGTTTTCTCTCCTGGAACGTGTTCTAAGTTTGCAGGTTATGCAGGAGGCTGTTTAGCTAAGCTCAAAGTTCCTAAAAGGCAGCAGAAGATTCACCGCAGCTTCCCAATGTTTAGGGAACACACATGCCAGGGCACAGAACTGCCTCAAGCACATCACACTATGACTTGCTATTTTTTTGAAGTTGCATTGGAAGGTGGCTTGAGAGCTGGACTGGGAACTTACAAAGCTTGGATCTGGATCTCTTACTGATTTTTTATACTGAAAAGAAGAATAATTGACAAACTTTCAGCCACAATACCATGAGGACCAATCAGGCATGGTGGTGCATGCCTGTAATCCCAGTGATTTGGGAGGTTTAGGCAAGAGGATCTGAGTTTGAGGCCAGTCTGCAGAACATAGTGAGACACTACCTCTAAAACAAAAACAAAAATACCCTAAGAGGACCACTTTCAAAGAACAGGAGCAAGTAAGATGTAGACTGAATTTTTATTAACTCTGCAACCCAGTTTAATCTCTGAATAGATAATTCCCTTATTCTATCTCTATGTGCCGGAACTTGGGTAGAATATAAAGTTATCTGAAACTTCTGTGACTCTTTTAACCACGAGGCACAGCATAAAATCAAAACTTTCTAGGTATGTAAGAGCCAAGAAAATGTGACAAATATTTCAGAGAAGAAAACAAGAAATGGATAGAGCCCCACAGGTAATTTCAATATACATAGGCAAATACTATTATAAGAACCATAACAAATAGTTTTTAAAAAGACAGAAATGCACACAATGGAAATGCATAGATATACTCACCAAAAAACACATATAAATACTGTCTATTACAGCATTATTCATAATCATTAAAACTGGACACTTCCCAAGAAGTAGTAGACTGGATAAATAAATCCTGACATATTTGTACAAGAAACAGCTCATAACTATGAAAATGAGCAATTTAAAGATGCTCATAATTTAGATGACTCTAATAAGCCTAATGTGTAGTAAGAAAACCAGATCTTATATAGATTCTTAAATCAATCTACATAAGATTTAAGAAATAATCCAGAATAATCTATAATTTGGGCTGGAAATGTAGTTCAGGGGTAGGGCACTTGCTTAGCATGCACAAGTCCTAGGTTCAATCCCCAGCATCAAAAAGGAAAAAATTGGGAAATAAGGATGATGGTGATCATAGGAATGGGAGAAATGTCTGGAAAAGAAATAAGCAGAAGCCAGTGGTGGAACACACCTGTAATCACAGTGACTCACAAGGCTGATGCAGGAAGATCATAAATTCAAGGCTAACATGGGCAACTTAGCAAGACCCTGTGTCAAAAGAAAAAATAAGTAAATAAAAAGAGGCTGGGGATGTAGCTCAGTGATAAAGCACTCCATATGTTCAATCCTCAGTCTCTCTCTCTCTCTCTCTCTCTCTCTCTCTCTCTCTCTCTCACACACACACACACACACACACACACACACAGAGAAATACAAGCTGAGCTTCTCAGATGCTGGTGATGCTATGGATCTTAACATGAGGTCTAGACATTGCAGTAAATTTTGTGAAAATTCATCAAGCTACAGGCATTGAGAATATGTGTCCTTTTTCTGTATAATTCAATAAGTAAATAAATTTACCTATTAAATTCTATGAAAACCTCCCAAACTAACTCTATCCGATTATGGAGACACAGTCTAAATGGAGAATATACTTACAGCTTCAGTATTCTCTGGAAATTGTTCATCAAGAATAACTTAACAAAGGCATCACCAGAGATTTTAATCTACCCAAACCAGTCATTTCTCCAAACCACAATGTCCTGCTCCCTCTTAGTTCTTTATTATTTGATTAAAATCTTTCATAGTTCTTTCTTGCTCAAAAATGTTTTTTTTTTAATGTCAGAGCATTCCTTTTGGTACAGATAAATTACTTCACTAAAACACTTAAAATTTTAAATGAATTCCATACTGTGGCCAAATCTGTGACAATCTCTAGAAGGTAAATGCCGCACAAGGTGAATTTTTTCCAAAGTATTTTACCTTCATGATTTTGCATGGCGTATGCTCAACCGTAATCCTCAGTATCCTCTAACTGAAAATCATTCATTCGTAACGTCATGAAAGGGATGTTACCCTAGTTGTAGCTGGCTTGCTGTGATCTGCAAGAACTTGTTGATACTGTCAGAAATTCCTTCAGTGAAGATGTATAACCTTTTATGGGGTCAAAACTTCACTTACTCAATTTTGTATGACAATATAGTTAAATCCAAAATGCTTGCACACTTCAGAAATTTTAAGATTTCACACACACACACACACACACACACACATTCACTCCAATGAACATATTAGAGTGATAGCTGTCTTGTAGCTATTACCATGAAATTGTTTTTCCAGAAAACACTTTATGCATTTAAAAAAAAAAGCATAAGCCCCACTGGATCATTAATTTAAAATATTAACAAAATGCTTCTACAAAAACAGCACAGGAATATTATTCATTATGTGCTCTGAAAGCCATTATTTCTTAAATTGGTAAAGTTTTAGGTTAAAGTAAAATATAAATCAAGGTAAAGGTGACTATGTGCATTGTGGAATCTGCATTCAGTGAGCAGGGTCATTGCCAGGATTTTTTGGTAATTAAAACTTTATTGACCCATCTCTTTTTGTTTCAAAGTTGAGGAGCATAATTTAACAAGACCATAAACTTCAACTTAAAGGTTATGAGATCTAAGATTGTACAAATGAGCAGAGGGCAGCCAGAAATATCTTCAAAACAAGTATTTCTATAAAGAGATCAGAAAAGAAAAAAGTACTAGGAATGTGTTACTTATTTATAGTTTCATCCTAATAAAAATACTTTTTTTATCCAAATTCAATTTTCTGCTGAAGTGGTTTAAAGAATGTCTTTGTGAATATGTAGACACAATTAACAACACACAATTGTCTATCACTAAGTAATTTGTGTTGCTTTTTTTTTTTCCATTACAAAAACTGTTGTTTAGGGACAAAATGCAAGATCATAGTTTTCATCAGAGCTGCTATGAAGATAAGTCTGTAGCAAAAAATATCCCTTAATCTGTCTCCCATTAGGAGGATCATTAGCAGATTTTATAAACAGCAGTTATAAACTTGTTTACCAATTCATTCTTTTCCGTTTGTGTGTAAAAGGATCGCTTATCTGTGTCGTCAATCTTGAAGTTTTCAAATGTCAAGCTTAAAAGTCAAGCCTCCTTTGAAAGAAAAGGCACACATTGTAAAATCTTTCCTTCTGTTTCAAAAGTTTGATTTTCCATTGAGCCAGAATAAAATGACTATGGACTGCAGAGCAATCTCTAACACTTGACACTTCATTAGAAATGAGGAAAATGCAAACTGCTAAGGTTAGATAATTTGTTGAATGTTTGCAAGTTGTCTTTATGACATTAGAAAAACAATTTGGAAAAACTTCTAGAAAATGTCCTTTTGAAAAAAGTCTATGCTTAAAAGAAATGTTTTTTTTCTTTTAAAACAATAGATTTATTCTCATAAAGTTCCATACAAATCTGAACTATTCGTGTCTGATTAGTACTAAAAATGCACATTCCCTGTATGTCCATCATCGGAGTTGGATGATACTCTATAATAAAAGACAATAAAAAAATCATCTTGATTTAGGTCCTGCCCGATTCATCTGATGACAAAATTAACCTTAGAAAATTGAGGACAAATTTTAGATACACAGTTTTTGAAATATGATGCTGAAATAAATAGTATTTTCTCTTTTGAACACAACCTTTTGGGTTAATAAGTTATATTAAAAAATAGTATTTAAATTTTTTAAGATTGTGGGTCATCTTTGAAAGAAATAATTATCTTATGCAAATGAATAATCTGTGATATAATAAAAAGTAATGCAAGATATATTGAACATAATTATCTTTAAATTCAGACAGTGGAATAATTTATACAATTTCCTTAAAGTGATTGCCACTTTAAATAAAGTTTTGAATTTTTTGCCATTATCGTTGTTGTTTGAAGCAATAGGAATACAAAGTTCATGCTTATTGCTACAATGAGTGATGAATTTTTAAGCCTGCCAAAAATCTCTTTCTTTTTTCTTTTCTTTTTTTTTTCTCTGATATCTCTAAATTTGAAGTGGTTGTTTAATAAAACCAGGCAAAAATATACAAGTCTTGCTTCGAGTACTGAACTTCCTTCTGGAAGACTTTTTTTGCTCTACATAGGATAATCCATTCTTATCCCTCATTAATTCTAATAAACTCAGACAGGTGGCTGGCTTTCTCAAAGGACTGGTTTTAAAAATATAACAAAACCTGTGTCTACAAATACCAAATGAAGTGGAGAATTAAACTACCTTCTGTTGAACCCAATTAGTATGGACTGTCAACCTCAATTATTTAGAGGAAGAAAAAAGAAAGAAAGACTTTCTTTGATAGGCAATAAGATTTGATTTGAATTATCCAGATCAGCAACCCATGACCCACTGACCAAGTCCAGTCTACTGTCCATCTTTATAGATAAAGTTTTATTGGAACACAGTCATGCTTCTTCATTTGCATATTTTCTAAGGCTGCCTTCCTAGTACAATAACAGTTGAGTAGTTGTAACAAGAGAAGAAAATATTTACAAAGCTTAAAATATTTACTGTATAGACTTTTAAAGAAAGTTTGTCAACAGATAAATACAGATCTCAACTCTTTTACTTTCATAGAAGTAGCCAGCAACATGAAAAAAAACAACCAACCAACACTTAGGTGGCTCAAACTAACACATATTTTGTTAAATTTCTATCAGTCTTTTTTTAAATTTTATTTATTTTTTTTTATTTTTTTTTTCTCTATCAGTCTTTATTTTTAAAAAGAAGCAACTCATTTCAATCATGAGTCATTTTAATATGCAGGTATATAAATCTATTTGACTCCAGTTGTGCTCTAGCCTCAAAAGGCATATGAAAATACTCTCCCTGAAAATTGCATCTTACTCAGTTGAAGGGATTTGTTGGTTTGCCATGTGTGGTTTTCTCTTTAATTGCTGCAGGGATTTGAATTGCAGGTGAATCAAAATTTAAAATTCTGAGCATTTTGCAAACTTGTCATTATGCATGCTGTAGGCAAGTTAGTAGATTTAGTTATGCCAATGATTGCGAAAAGATACATTATTGCTACATTATAATGCATAAACAGGTTTTATGTTCTTCTGCATAATATTAGAAACTCAAATTTATGGAGTCACAGAGCTGTTATCATCATGCAGTTTTTAAATAAGGTAGCAATTGGTGATTTATATCACACATAAAGAAGTTTCCTTGTCATGGTGTTTGCTGATCCATGGCATATAATTTGGATAAATGATATGAGCCTTTGATGGGGTCATTAGAAATTATTTGCATTCTTTTTTTAAAAAAGTGGTTTGTTGCTATTGTTGTTAATCTCAGGTGACACTTACCTATTCTTCCTCAACAAATTTTGGTTGTTCAGACTATACATTCAAATAGTTTTTACATCAAAACTTTTAAAAATTATAATATGCCTATGAAGATCTAGCTATTGTACAGTAACATCTGTTAATTTGATAACAAAACAACACATCAGAGAATACAAGATTTTAGTTAAAGAACACAACTTCACTTATGAAAATTCTTGCTTAAAAAAAAATTTATACCTGATCTAATTTGATTCCAAGCTTTAACTACAAATTTATAGGAAATATAGAGAGCAAGTTACATAATGAAACTGCCAACTCTCAAATTCCAGACTGGTGGAAACCTCATAGGATAATGACCCAGTTTTCTAACCGAGCAAAAGTAAAGTGGAACCTACATGTTAATAAAGACAAACATATTAGCCAATTACAGTGTGTGTACCTTATGTGGATTCAGGCTCAAACTATTAAAAATAAATTCATGACAGTTAAGAAATAACCAAAAATTTGAGGCTTGCCTGCATATATACAATGAAAGAATTATTGTTAATTTTTATGTGTTTTAAAAGTATTGTTAATATAAAGATATTATTGTGCTTATGTGGTTTTTTAAAAACTCTACATCATTAGAGACACATGCTGAAATTTTGAGGATGAAAGGATATGATGTTTAAAGCTTACTTCAAAATAAAATGGGGAGAAAAATAATTTAGAAATTAAAATTTTTAAATGGAACTATGGATGTAGCTCAGTGGTAGAATGCTTGCCTGGCATGCACCAGGTCCTGGGTTCAATCCCCAGCACCACCCCTCATAATAATAATAAAAATAGAAAAAAATGAAATTTATAAATAAATTTATAAAAATAAAATTAAAAATAATAATGGAAGGGGTAAGGGAAGACAACATGAAACAAAATGCTAATGAGATAATGAATATTGATGCTGGATGAGGGGGACATTAGAAATTTGTCTACTTTTGTATCTACTTAAAATTTCCACAATACAAAGTTAAAAAATAAATGTGGGATATAATATTTAAAAAGATGCTTCTTTATTATCAATTTACCAATTATTGATAATAAATAAAATATGGCTATAAGTAATTTTTCCAGTCCCAGGTTAAAGAAAAAAAAATTCACTACCAGGTTAGCAATAATAAACAGGGATTTTTTTTTAAATCTAAGTTATTTTGTTTAAAGCTCAAGAAGTATAGGATTTACGCTTATTTACGTGTTCATTTCCAATATGACTTTGCATTTTATCCTTACAACTCAAGTCCTTCACTTAATCCTACATAAATTTTATTCAAATAACACTTATCCTGTGTCTGGATGCTAAAGGCAGGTTAGTTTGAGTGCAGATGGATTCAGCTCCCTGGCTTCCTTCCCCACTTTTTCCTCAGGATCGGGGAAAATGTCTGTGCCAGAGATTTATGACAAAGTCACCAACAGAGTACACTTCCGTAGCTCCATGCTTTCCTTCCCATGATTGCATTTTCTCTGCAAGTTTCCAAAACTTTTACCTCTACTCCTCTTTCCGGTTTCTCATTAAAACTTACCTACTAGATAAGCTCACCTCCCCTCCCCTAATAAAAGTTTTAGTGAATGTTTCTTTATATCATTGCAGGAAATTTTAAAAAATCAGAAACAAACTGTATACAAAAGATAACAAAAAAAAAAACATGCTGATGTTGATAATTTAGTTTACATTCAATAAATTCAACTGGATTGAAAAGAAAGATTTTTTTATTTTATTTTTTTTTTACTTCTTTCAGAAAAATTGTACTGTACCGAGACTGAACACATGAAAGACACTAAGGGGAAGGAAGCCTTTCCACCAAGCTCCAAAACCACATGAGCAAGAATACGGTTTTATCATGCCTCTTTTTTTCCCATTATTTTTCCCTCTAGTGAGCACAACTTTTGAACTTCTTTATTAATTGTCTTGGCCATAACTTTTATTAAGTTTTCAATGTTTTTCTGTAAAGAATCCATACAAGTTAATACAAGTACAAACCAGAGCAATAAGCAGCTGGGTCGCCATCTGCTCATCTCCATCACCTCTGTCACCACCAGAGTCCCAGGCCTCCTTACTTCTCACCTGCACTTTTGCAATGGCATCAGAAGTCTGCCTTCCAACTTCTGGAAGCTCTCACCCCTGAATTGTTTTCCATGGTGTTACTAGAGGGATTGGTACTTTCCTGTTGAACCTTGTCTCTGTTTCCCATCAATTCCAGTTGTATCTGGGCTAACAGTTTCTGCTCTTTCTTTCCCACTTACCTCCCCTTCTGACCATCCTGGGTGCTTATATCCTGTCCTCTCCCAGGCCTGCCCCAGTACGCCAGGCTGTTTCTCACCTCTGTGAAGGCCCAGATCATACTCTCCTTAGAACCACACACACACACACACACTCACCTGCAAGCGCACAGGGTCTGTTTCACAAACACACGGTAACCTTTGAATACCTAGCTCGGAAATAACATCCTTTGGTCTCGGAAATCTTTCACCATCAAACACATACCGTCTTGTCCTACACTGTTGATATATCACTATATGGTAATTTGTTGGTGAAATGTCAGCCTGCTATTTTATGAGCTCCTTAATTCCAGCAGCTGTATTTACCTTTATGTCTCCAGCCCCCAGTTCAGCATGTGATACATTGTAAACCTTCAGCAAGTGTTTGTTGACTGAATATATGAATAATTGAACATTGCAGTTTAATAAATCCCTGGCTAATACCTTCTATAATGGTTTGATCAATTACTCAATAAGTGTTTATTAAGCCTTCTGTGTAAGACACTATGTCAGGAACTGTAGCAGGATACAAAAACTGAACGAGTTGGGATATAGAACCCATGCTTTGGGAGAGAAGACTACTAATATGCACATGTAATGGCACTCAAGGCACAGAATACAAAACCCTCTTTGTCAAACACACACACACACACACACAATGTAAAAAAATTGTTCTGATAATTGAGGTGGAATAGAGAAAAGTTCATGGAAGAGATGTCAAACATTTTAGTCAGATGAGAAGGACTTAATCCAACAAATTGCATAAAAGTTGTTGAATGAAGTTCCTGGTCTTGAGTGAAACTTTTACTATTTATGTTAGTCAGATTTCTTTCTGTCGTTGTGGCAAAATACCTGAGATAAGCAAATTTTAAAAAGGAAAGATTTATTTTGGTGCACAGTTCTAGAGCCTTCAGTCTGTGATCAGTTGGCTCTTTTACTTTGGGCCTGTGGTGAGGCTGCACATCGTGGCAGGAGCACAGAGTAGAATAAAGACGTTCACCTAAGGCAACTGGAAGCAAAGAGTGATATAGGAAGGGTAAGTTTCCCCAGGGACACCTCCAAGAACTGGACTTCCTCTCAGGAGGTTTTACCCCCTAAAGTCCACCAACCACCTCCTGATAGTGCTTTAAGATGAGGATTTAACACATGAGTCCTGAGGGGATAGTTATCCAAACCATCCTACTATTTTTACTACCCTTTGAGCTAATGCTCAAAAAAATGTTTTTCTTATAGCTTAGAAATATAAAACTGAAAAGGTACTAAAAATATTGTAGTCCAACAGCCTTATTTTATTTATGTATGTATTGATGTATTTATTTAGTCTTTTCTTTCTTGGAACTGGAAATCAAACCTAAGGCTTCACACATGCAAAGCAAGTGCTTTGCCCCTGAGCTACATCCCAGACCACCAACTGTCTTATTTTATAAAGTTAAAACAGAATTAGAGCTCGGGTATTCTTTCTTCAATCCTATAACTCTTTCCACAATGATATTCTGCTTCATATTTTAAAAACCAATTCTACATATTGCTATTTGATTGGCGGTAACTCTGGACAAGGACCCTAAAATGTGGGTTTAAAAAAAAAAAGAACAAATGAAAAGACAAAATCCTGCCTGTATCTGGGACTATACAACTTTATTGTAAATTCACTTCAAATTTTGTTATTCTGTTTTGCTATTTTATAAGCTATTTATGGATAAAAATTAAGATGAATACCAAACTATATATTACTTAACAGTGAAAACAAGATAACTTCAGAAGTATTTGAAGTGTGGATAATACATAATGTTTTTTTTTTCTCCATAGACTTGCAAGTGTTTGGCAAATTATAGGTTCATACTGACAGAAAAGTAGGTATGATGTTGTATAATACAACTTTGTATAATGTTTGCATTGGTAAAACAAAACTGATAATAAACAGAATCATTCAGTCATTCGAATATATTATTGAATGCCTTCCCTGTATGAGGCACAGTGGCATATCAACAAAATAATCTTTTAATACCTATGTGAAAACTGAGATTAGACAGTCCCCTTCTGCCTGTTATAGTCAGTTTTTGTATTTGCAAATAACTTTTCTTTACTCACACCATAAATTCACTTAATTTTGTTCATATCAGACAGAGTCCTGTTCCATAACAAGCATTGCAAAACTCTGCATTTCATCTGTTTCCTTGTGCATCACCCTAAATGGCTAGGTGAAGAAAAGATCCAACATCACCGTAATAGAACATTTGGGACTGAAAATCCCCCCTGTATCTTTCTGCAGATGGTTAAATTTACCAAGTGTTCTTCTCCTGATGAAAACTGGAGAGAAAAATGTCTCCCCATCTCGTCATAAACCGTGACTCCAAATTAAACCTTCCTATGAAGTAACCCCCCCACATTCTGTTTTATTCCTGATCAGATGATTATTTAAAAATTGGAAGAAGTGTTAAAAACTTCTTTTATACTTGTGACTGAGTCACATTCAAGCTCAAGCAACATCGCTTGTAAATCACACCTTGAAATGAGATGAAAACTAGAAGACAAAAAAAATCTACTCACCTTCTTTCCTGGGTGTTCAGCCCAAATGGGGGCTTTTCGGGTTAAAAGTACAAGATCCATGATGTATTATCAGGTACCAAGGGTAAATGTTAAAGGAAAGATAACAGCTGAGAGGAAACCTGACAGGTGGTGACTTACCACCTATTTGATGTGAAAATTGTCTGTCATAGCCTTGAAAATATTTCTATTCTCTGTTGCCAAATATGTTCTCTTTCAGGAAAATCTGAAAGTAAATATTACAATTCTCTTATAGGTTGTGTCTAGAGTTGTGGTTGCCAGACTTTGAAGTTCATAGGTCAATGGAATTTTATATATAAGTCTGGAGATTAAAGTCCAGTCATTAATATTTAAGGCTTTCATCAGGTAAGTACATTGTTTAAAAGGAAAAAAAAATCATCTTAGCAAGCAATCATCTCAAAAGAAAGAAAGTATGCGGGATGCTGAGGCAGGAGGATTGCAAGTTCAAAGCCAGCCTCAGCCACTTAGCGAGGCCCTAAGCAACTTAACGAGAACTTATCTCTAAGTAAATAAATAAAAAGGAGTGGGGATGAGGCTTATTAGTTAAGCGAGCTCGATTCAATGCCTACACCAAAAAGAAAAAAAAAAAAAAAAAAGGAAGTATGGTCTCACTGCAAAATAGAGAAGAGACCAATATCAGAATAAAGAATAATTTCACTTCAGGATAGACTGATGAAATCCTCAACTCATTAATTAATTAAGAACAACTGCAGAAAGGGAAGGAAGTAAAAAGGCTTCGAGGAAAACTTCAGCAGAGTACAAAATGGACCAAGAACATCTTAATTTTGAACAGCTTATTCCCTGGAGTTGAGTGAATTTCTAATGTTGTGACTGGAAGTTTGCAGAAATCTAATCCTGTGTCCCATAGGAGTGACAGATCAGTATTCTCTAATTCAGTGTAGACAATTTATAGAACGTTAACTACCTCAAATAGCAAGAATCAACTGAATTTGGGTTTGAAACAATTCTAACACTTACTAAGCTGGGCCATCCTGGAAAAACTTCTTAACCTCTTTGTGTTTTATTTTCATTGGGAGCAAATGGAAGTGATGATAGGACCATACCACCATTGGCTTTGGGGAGGAAAAAACTGTCATGTTCTTGGCAAAGCAGCTGGTACATAGTAAATGCTTAATAAATGGAGATACTGGAGATCTGGAGATACTGGAGAAATTGAGATTTTTTTTTCAAAGTGTTCATTTCTAAGTGAAGCTAGCCAATCCCTAAAAAACAAATGCCAAATGTCTTCTTTGATATAAGGAGAGTAACTAAGAACAGAGTAGGGTCGAAGAGCATGAGAAGAAGATTAACATTAAACAGGGATGAGAGGTGGGAGGGAAAGGGAGAGAGAAGGGAAATTGCATGGAAATGGAAGGAGACCCTCAGAGTTATACAAAAGTACATACAAGAGGAAGTGAGGGGAAAGGGAAAAATAATACAAGGGGGACAAATGAATGTCAGTAGAGGGGGCAGAGAGAGAAGAGGGGAGGGGAGGGGAGGGGGGATAGTAGAGGATAGGAAAGGCAGCAGAACACAACAGACACTAGTATGGCAATATGTAAATCAATGGATGTGTAACTGATGTGATTCTGCAATCTGTATATGGGGTAAAAATGGGAGCTCATAACCCACTTGAATCAAAGTGTGAAATATGATATATCCAGAACTATGTAATGTTTTGAACAGCCAACAATAAAAAATTTAAATAAATAAATAAATAAATAAAAATGTTAATTTCCACAGTAAAAAAAAAAAAAGTGTTCATTTCTAATTTATGCATCTTCTCATTGATATAAAGATAGATAGCTGAAACCACCCGGGGCTCTAAATGACACCGTCACACTTAGCTTAAAATTTTCAAGGAACTGCAGAAATTTCCTAGCATGCTGTAGTGTTTAATCTAGCATGTTGTTCATTTTCTTGGCAAATAATAAAACAGGACCCAAGATACATGGAGTTTAATAATGTTATAGCTTTCTTTAAAGGGTTCCTAAGAAAGACTTTAAACAGCTTTGCTAAGACATATCTGAGAAGAAAACTGCTGATTTCTACATAATACCTGATTTCAGAGCATCGGTGATCTTATTCTCAGAGGCACCCAGGTCTATTCCACTGACATTCTCTCAGGATCTCTGATGCACATGAGAGGCTGTGTTGGGTCCTAGGTACTGTTGATACCAAGATAAGTTCTGACCGGCAAGTGCTTAAAACCAGATATGCACACTGAAGTAATAGAGGCTCAGAGGACTTATTTAAATCATGATTCTGAATACTTTTTAACAATATTGCTTAATAATTTAGAGAACTATCCTTGGAAATTAAATCCCAAAACTACCTCAATTCTGGATATTGCTGCAGTGACCCTAAGCCATATTAGATAATATCAGTAACAGCAAATGTTACCATATATAGGAAACAGCATGCCAAAAGAAAAAAAAAAAGTAAGTATTGATGGTATAGCATTATTGAAAAACATCTGGGGAAAAAGCATAACAAAAAAGAAAAGAAACATTTGGAACACATAGATAAGACTCCTCTCATACTATATTCCTCTAAATTTTGAAAGCGTCTCTCTCTTATGAGACTAGTGTTTAGCAATGCCCAGAATTAGAAGAATGGTACATAGTATAATTGGGACAGAGCCTCTCAAGATATCAAAACGAAGAGAAAGAACACAACTGAATGGCCTCAGAGAACAATACAGCCAAAGTAACGTTAAAAAATTTATAAGTTACAAATAGCTACCCATATATGTATGCACGTGTGCAGAAGTTATATGTACTACTGTTAGTAAATCGAGGCTATATAACTCAGAAGATAATTCTTGAATTTTAGAGAACTACCATAGTATAAATGTTAAGTATGTGTTAGTGAGGGAGCTGCCTTCACATCAAAGTACTTGGAAGTTAATGATAGTGGTTATTACATTCCATATAAAATGTGAATGTCTGAAGAACACTTTGGCAGAAATAGTACCATTTAACTTAGCATACTTTTTGTCCTTCACACATCTACTGTTAAGAAATAAATTATTGTGCTAACCAAAGGAGTTTGTGATATTAAATTAACAGATATAAGCTAAGCACTACAGTTAGAAATGCCACCTTTGGAGTTATGTCCTTTACAAATTGCTATTGGAAGTTCTGAAAAATCAATTTTAACCTTGTAACAGGAATTCAGAGCAAAATAATCATAAAGTGTGTGGAGACAGAGAGGAACCATAAGCCAAAGAAGAGAGAAATGTAGACTGCACAGGGTGAAAACAATCAATTTGATCCAATTTCCATAATAAATCAGCTTTGACTTTTTTTATACTCTATCTTTTCTACCATTATTACAACAATAAATAACATCCAAAACAAGGAAAAAATTTGTATCTTTAAAAAGTCCAATTTTATTTTAAAGAAATAAAATCTTATTATTTTGGAAATTCAGGCAACTATTTGGTTCACATGAACGTGTAGTGTTTGATACTTAATGCTAGTAATTCCCTTAATCCTCAAAGGAGAATTTCATTGCTTTATAAGTTAATGTCCGATTGTTCCTCCTTTATTTTTCAACAGATACATATGAAGTTAAATCCTAAATAAAAAGTTGAGTTTATCTGGCAAATCTGGATTCAAGTTTTTGAATCTCAGTTTCTTTACCTAAATACTTAGGATAATGATCCTCACTTTATAGGGTTGATCTGTAGATTAAATAAAATAATGTTCACAAATGCCTATCAAAGATTCAGCATTCAAAAGGATCAATAGTAAGTAGCAGCAGTAACAAGAATTGCAATATTAAAGTATATGAATCAGAACAAGGGGAAGTACCTGAATTAAATATTTTGTGGCATTAGGCATGAAAACCTCATTGATTATTCTTACAAATACTATGGTGTTGCCAGCGGGATCAAATAGTCTTTGCAGAAAGACATCCGGTAACTGATCCTCATTAGGGATGTTCTTGCTAAGAACACAGGAATAATTGAAGTCTTCTGACCAAAGCTCTTGTCTTTCCAAGCGTGACTAGCTGACTCTGCCATTATTTGATTCTTTGTTTTCCACCTACCTAGCTCCATCTGTTGCCCAAGCTCTCTTTTGACTGATATTCTTGCTGCTCTTTCCTTAAATATACCACACTCAGAGAAGTTAGAGTCTCACAAATCCAAATGTCATTTTCCTTTCTCGCTGTGTGACATGAAATAATTAATTAAAGAATTGACCTCGCTGGGTGCGGTGCCACACATTATATTCCCAGCAGATGGAGAGGCTCAGGCAGTAGGATCATGAATTCAAAGTCAGTCTCAGCAACTTATCAAGGCCCTGTCTACAAATAAACTATAAAAAAAAAATGCTAGAGATTTGGCTCAGTGATTAAGCTCCCCTGGGTTGAATCCCTACTACCCCAAAATATTTTTTTTAATTAAAAAAAAATAATAAAGAATTGAGGGACTGTGGCTGTGGCTCAGTGGTAGAGCGCCTGCCTAGCATGCGTGAGGCACTGGGTTCGATCCTCGGCACTGCATATAAATAAATAAATAAATAGATAGATAAATAAATAAATAAATAAAATAAAGGTGTTGTGTACATCTACAACTAAAAAAATAAACATGAAAAAAAAAAATAATTGACCTAATAATTTAATTTTCTAAAGAGCAAACTTTTTCTCTCCATTGTCAAATTATGGAGTTCAGGGCACACGGCACTAAAATACGGCAGGTTGGCATTACAGAAAACAGCAGAATCAAGAAGATCTCTCTGATCTTCTCCCTTCAAGCAGGCCATAAAAGAATTCTCTGATCTTCCTCTAAAAGAGGCCTTAAGACCCTCATGAGATAGATACTGTCCTTATACCTGAAAGAAAGGAATGTCCCTGTCTCTGCCGACACAGCAACTTAGAGCTGAGAATCTGAACAAACAGGAATTGCTGAATTCCCTCCAGTTTATTACCACTCAATCATACCCCTTTTATCCAGTCATAGTTCTGTACAAAGTTCATTGTTCATCAGCCTTAACAAAATACACAAACTTCTCTGTTTCTCTGGGTTTTCATTTCTGAAGGCTCTCATGTCCCATAAAATTTATATTAAATAAATCCGTATCTTTTATCTTGTTTATCCATCTTTTGTTACAGGGCCTCAACCATGAAACTAGCAATGAGTGAGAAAAGATACTACTTTTTCTCCCCTACACAAGTTTTTAAGGGGACACCACACTGAAATCATGAAATACTATCAAATGCAAAATCCAATCCTTCTTACCTTTCATATAATTGATATTAGTGTAGTATGAACCCCCATTTCAGCTTATGTTATGTTGAACCTAGGATTTGACATGTCTGGGCATATCTAGAAGATTAATTGGTCTTATAGTTTCTTTTAATGACAGAGGAGAAGGTTCTTTGAAACATGCCAATTTTAAATAAAGACAGACTTGAACACAGGCATTTAGAGGAAAGACGGAGGAGTTGTTTGTGGAGGTGATCCTGAGTTCACGGTGGTTTCTGTCACTCCCATGTTCTTCAATACAAGACCATAGACTCATGCCTGAGTCCTAGAGAAAGGGGCCATGAATAAAACAGTATGTAAAACCCAAAAGAGCCATTTATTACAAACCCATTAAGAACAAAAGCACTACTAGACAGTGCAGCTTTATCATTTCTGCAAGAATGTAGCTCAAGTTAAGTGTCAGAATTATGAATGTAGCCGACTAAGAGAGGAAGCAGGACCAACAGCTGCCAGAGAGCCCAGGAGAGGACCTTTAGGAAAGAAGGGCTCCCCTGGTAGTGCCACTCAGCACAGCCACCCCCCAGCCCCAGCAGAATTCATTGCAACAAAGATAAAGAAGAACCCCCCTACCCCACCCCACCCCCCAAAATGAAGCAACATCATGGAGTTTCCCCACAGAGTATCCCCTAAGGGAATCTGAAAGATTCTGAAACAATTTGAGCAGGTTGGGATTTCCATATAGACTGTTAGGGAGGCAGTAAAACACTTTTGATTCTGCTATAGTAATCTTTCGATTACTTCCAGGCAGGTGTGAAAGAGGTAAATGTGAAGTAAATTAGCATATTATTTCAGACAATTCCAGCCATGAGGAATTGTCTGAAATTTCCTCCTCCTTCATAATGAACCATAGCGTGAACATCAAAAAGGAAACTTGTCCCTCTTTATACCACGGAAGAATATTTTACAGTCCAACCAAAATAAAACAAGTTAAATGATAAGAACATTTCTCCATTCTTTCAAACTACCATTTTGTAGGTATTACTGAAGCAGACAGAAGTTGTCAAGAACATGGACACTGGAAATTAATTGCATTGGTGGGTTCATGGGCTCAAATGCCAGCTAAAACTCTTTCAGCTGCATGACAGTGAACACATTCCTTAACTTCCTGTGTCTCCCCATCCTTGTTTATCAAATGAAGAGAACAAGGGTACTTACCTCCTTAGCTTCTGATGATGCTGTGAGGATGAAAAGGATTATCGCATTGAAAGTTCTTAGAATAATGCCCAGGCACCCTCTGAAGTCTAGCCCAGCATAAAACTTAGCTAATAATGATTAAGTATATATTTATCCTGCAAGCATTTATAGACTTTTCCTATATCATAAGCACTTCTTGATAGTGGGGAGATAGAAAAGAATAGAACACACATGTTACTTCCTTATGGAGCTTATACTCTGCATGTTCTCTAAATCATAATCGATAGCTAAATACTCCAGGGTACATATTTAAATACCTCCACACTATCAGGTACTCAGGGTCCACAGTTTTGTCATTGTTACAAATAGCACTGCTATGGATGAACAATTTTGCCCAGATTTTGAATATACTTTTAGGAAGGGCATCCACAAGTTGACATATTGGACCAAAAGTTTCCAACATTGTATTTTACAGAATGAATGCATGCCTGGTTCTTCAAAGTAACTTAGTTAGCAACCACCTGTGAAATGTAGCCATAGGTAAATATATTTCAAGATGTAGGAAAATAAAGTCTAATGGCTAATTCACTTTGGAAATTCTATGAAGTGATGATTTCTACCATTCTGATTTTGACCATGTCAATAATAGTCTTTGAAAGAGTATATATAATTAACCTTAGACCTAAAACAAGATAATAACACTGTTTAGTTATATTGTACCCAAATAATAGTTCTGCAGAGCAAAATGTTTTCTGGAAATTAGACTTCGTGTAGAAGTTATGAACTTGTGATTAGAGAAAATTCTGTGAACTTCTACCACTCAGGTGTACTTAAAAGCTTCAAAAAATAATAAGTTTGAAAGCATAAATGCCCTAAATTAAGATAATTTTTAGTGTCTTCCTCAAACACAGACAATGTACATTTATGGGTCAGAAAACTGATAGAATTAAATCATATAGAAATTGAATCATTTGGGCAATTATTTCCCATTTGGAGAAAGATATCTCCTCATATTCTGAAAATTTATGAGACAGCTTTAACAAATATAGTTATATTAAAACTACATCTATTTAGCATCAAATATGAACATAACCATTTAAAGACTGTTTTTGTTTAGAACACTGAAGTCTGAAGGTATTGTTCATGATTTCCTGGTGTCCCTCCTAAAGCCCCATAGTTCATCATTAGGAGTTTGTTCTCTGAAAGAATTTACATGTTTTCATTTGGGGAGAACAATGGAAACTATAGAACTCTTTGTATTTGCTTTGTTAGGAACACAGAGCTAAATTTAGGAGTTAGCTGATATCATAAACAAGCCCTATACACCAGAGGTATCTGTTTCTCTGTGTTCAATTAAATTTATTTCTCTTGTTTTCTTTCTGTTTGTCCTGCTTATTGTGTATTGGACATTCAAAACTATATCAAATCTCTTCTGGAAGAAACTGAGCTTGGAAGTCACATATACATAGATTACATTCAGCCCATCAAAATTCTTCCCCCAGATATACAATGTTCAACACTGCCAGTCTCATCATGGCACCTAGTTCCAGTGAACATGGCCATGATAAGGGTCTGAGAACCATATAGCCTTCCAGTATGTAGACTGCAAGTTGTTCAACTCATGGTAGAAAACCTTTGGGGAAGGAGTGAGTCTCTATGCTATATATGGGTATAAATGGGAGTGCCTAAATTGAGTTCTCAAATGCTGTCAAATAATTCATCCTTTAAACAAATAGTTGTTCCCACTGAACTAGTCATTTTAAAAGGAAAGTAATACACTGGATTGGTTGAATTGTGGGAAAACAGAATTCTCATATACTTCTGGTGAGACTGTTAACTAACACAATCTCTCAAAAGGCAGCATATCCCAGTGGTCAATAGCAAGAGTTTGGCGTCAGGAAGGCCTGAGTTTCAGTTCCAATTTTCTTATACCTTGGTTGTATGACTTTGGCCAATGTATCAAATTCTTTAAACCTCGTTTTTATCACCTTTAAAATGTGTCTAATGATTACTAAATTTTTAATGTTGTTATGAAAATTGAGATTCAGAGCCCAGCACACTAGGACTATTTACATATTTACTTTTATTACTATTATTACTTTTAATACTGTGACTTAATGACACAAACAAAAGTGTTTAAACATTAACTTCTGACCCAGAGATTCCACTTTTAGGAATTTAGCCTAAGGAAATAATTAAGAACCCCTGCAATGATTTAACTTCCAGAACACTGCAGAATTCCAGTCATAATTCTGAACATCAGTTGTGTGCATTGAGCCCTGGAGTCAGAGCCAGAAGGTTCATATTGACTCTAGATCAAGCTGCTGTGCATGAGACATTCTCTGGTTCTTTCTAAGTGGAATGAAAGAATAAAAATTTCTGATTATGAGAATTTAACTATTTTGATGATGTGAAAATTTTGATTATGGGAAGGATACTGTCTGGGATAGCAGAAATATTCAAAATTTAGGGAACAGAAACATTTGAAAAATAATCTTGGATTTGAAAGTTTTCTGGAATCTTTAAGTTTAGGGTTTTTTTTCCCCCTCATCTCCAGTGAAGAAATGCTTTCTGTTGACAACAATAAATTAATAACAAGATTAGTCGTAGGGCAGTGTTTACTTGGTGTCATTCCCTAAACCCTCTGTATTAAAATCCACTGGTTTGTTTGATAAACACACAGATTCCTCTGTCCATGCCAGGCCTGCTAAATCAAAATTCTGAACAAGGACTTGGAAACCTACACTTTCTAAAAGCACCCAGAGGTTAGGCAAAGTGGAATTACATGCCCAGAGATGTAATAATTCCAACCCATGCAGGAGAATAGTCCAAGTCTTCCCATGGGGTTCAAAGGTTCAAGGTACTGTCCTGTCCTAGCATTATTTGAAGAGAAGCAGAAAGATAAATGGTTTTTAAAAGAAAAAGAAAGAATAGGTTTTTAAAATTTGTACTTTTCTGTACTACAAGTATGTATTAGGAAATGTTAAATAGTGTCATCTATTCCTGCATCTGTTTTTGTACGTGTATATTTACAGGATTCTATCAGTGGTTTTTTCCTAAGGAATCTCATCTGTAAAGAATGTACATATAAGCATTCCATTCTTTGAGGGGCACTTTCTTATAAACTCTTATATCCCTAACAAAAATATAACAGCTGTCCAGCCTAGCTCTGGCAAATGGTCTCATTTTTCTCTCTCCACTTTCTTCATTGGAGTAAGTCTTAAATTTATTGTCACAGATGAGTACAGTTGAAAGACAGGCTTTCAAGTGACAAATATGGCCCACTCTATGGCAACCATTCTTTAGAGCGAGGAATCCCTTCTACATTCTTTATATTGGTCAGTAGTTTCTCATTTAGGTGTTTTGAGATGACAATAAAGAATTCAATAATTTACTTTTAACTTTCCTACCACTCTTTCAAGAAATTAGATTTCAAAAATAAGGAAAGAACACCATCTTAGTAACTCAGGCTCTATGTTTATAAACCTAGTAATAAGAGGTGAACCTTTGCTTTGGTATCTTCCATATATAATGCCTTAAAAATTTGGTTCTTAAAGAGGATAGTGGCTCAAGGGAATCGCTGATGGACAATAGAAAAGAAGGTAGAAGTTCCAGCTAATAAACAATTTCTTATCTGACTAATGAGCTCTATATGTATGGTTATGTAACTCACATGTTAAATACATGGATGTACATATATATGTATGTGTATACATGTGTATGTCTATTGTCTATTACTAGAATATGCATATATATATAATTATTCTGCATATGTCTTACATTAATGCCATTAATGTAAAAAATTAAAATTTACTTTAATCCAAGATTTAATTTTCTTCTATAGTTTAATAACCAAAATCTATAAATATTCAAAATCTGAAATCTTTATTAATCTTGGTTAACCTGGCACCAACTACTGCCATCTATCCCACTCTATCTCTCATTTTCCTGCACACACACACACACACACACACACAAATTCCCCATGTATAAACAAAGTCTACTGATGTAATTTCTCAGCAATTGGAATTTCCTCTCTCCTCTATATACTGTGATATCCAGATGTTCCAATGCTGAGATTCCATGTGCTTTATAAATGACATTAAGTTTATATTCAGTGTTTACCTCTCTCTTCCACAACTGAGGTAGTAGGGGCATGTCTTAGCCTCGAACAGTGAGAAATCCTGGCCAGGGGTCAAGGAGTAAGACAGAAAAGAAGAACCCCAAGACAATGTTCTCTGAATAGTGCTCTGGGGGATATTGAGGCAGAGAGATGATCTGGGAGAGACGAAGTAAGAAGAGGATAATCTATAACAGTACTTGGAAAATACAGACAAAGCTGGCCAAATGGTCCCAAGCCCTCGGCGTGAAACCCAGCACCTGCACCCAGAGATCTCTCTCTAAGCATGTGGGAAGGCTAAGAGAAACACCCATGGTATGTTCTTATCCTATTTCTTGAGCATTCTTTATAAGATTTATTGTATTCAAAGATCTCATTGGCCCAATAATCTGCAGTTCTCTTTTACAAATTTAAAATAAAATCAATTTTAGTGTTCAATGAGAAATGTAAGTTTTTAAAAAAATATTTATTTTTTAATTGTAGGTGGACCCAATACCTTTATGTATGTATGCATGTATGTGGTGCTGAGGATGAGACCCAGCACCTCACATGTTAGGCCAGCGTTCTACCTCTGAGCACAACCTCAGCCCTGAGAAATGTAAGTTAAAAAAAACAACAACAGAAAACAACATTTTGGCATAAGCATGCCTCCTTCAAAGAGTAAATAACTGTAATTAGAGCCTGCCATCTTTTAATTGAAAAGAATTTTTGTAGCTAAAAAATAGGAGCTAAAATAGGAGAATAGGAAGTAAGGAAATAGAAAGGGCAAGTCCAAGGTGCGTGACACACATTTCACTCGACTTGTTCAGTTTTAGCTAGGGCCTATCTCCTTACTGATGGAGTTGAAGATATGCAGATGAACTTTCCGTGTTTAATATTCTGCGTGGCTGGGAATGAAGTGTCTCAGCCTGACCTCTGCTCAGCATTGCCTAGGTGTGGCTGATACCTCTACCTTGCTAGGTTGGTCCTCCCTACTAATTCATGACATCCCCATTTCCTTACATATGGCAAGACACTGTCACATTATTCATTTGGAAACTCTTCTCTGTCCTCCCTTTGGAACTGTCTTTTTCTCCAGCCGCTCACTTTTAAGTTTTACTCAGGGGACTGCGGTTGTGGCTCAGTGGTAGAGCACTTGCCTAGCACGTGTGAGACACTGGGTTTGATCCTCAGCATCACGTAAAATAAATAAATAAAAGCATTGTGTCCATCTTACAACTTAAAAAAAAAATTTACCCAGTTCAAAAACAGGAGATCTGACATGAGTTTGTCACTCTATCCATTCCCAAGTTTTCAGATGACACTCTGATTCCCAGCTTCTGCTGCCAGGGTAAAGTCTGCACAAGCTGTAGGCCTCTGCAGCCTCCTTTTTTTTTTTTTTTTTTTGGTACTGGGGATTGAGCTCAGGGGCACTCAACCACTGAGGCTGTCCTTGAACTCTGGATCCTCCTGCCTCGCCTCCTGAGCAGTTGGGATTATAGGTATGCACCACCGTACCCAGCATGTTGCAGCTCTTTTTTTTTTTTTTTAATTTTTTATTGTTGGCTGTTCAAAACATTACATAGTTCTGGATATATCATATTTCACACTTTGATTCAAGTGGGTTATGAGCTCCCATTTTTACCCCATATACAGATTGCAGAATCACATCAGTTACACATCCATTGATTTACATATTGCCATACTAGTGTCTGTTGTGTTCTGCTGCCTTTCCTATCCTCTACTACCCCCCCTCCCCTCCCCTCCCCTCTTCTCTCTCTGCCCCCTCTACTGACATTCATTTGTCCCCCTTGTATTATTGTTCCCTTTCCCCTCACTTCCTCTTGTATGTACTTTTGTATAACTCTGAGGGTCTCCTTCCATTTCCATGCAATTTCCCTTCTCTCTCCCTTTCCCTCCCACCTCTCATCCCTGTTTAATATTAATCTTCTTCTCATGCTCTTCGACCCTACTCTGTTCTTAGTTACTCTCCTTATATCAAAGAAGACATTTGGCATTTGTTTTTTAGGGATTGGCTAGCTTCACTTAGCATAATCTGCTCTAATGCCATCCATTTCCCTGTAAATTCTATGATTTTGTCATTTTTTAATGCAGAGTAATACTCCATTGTGTATAAATGCCACATTTTTTTTATCCATTCATCTATTGAAGGGCATCTAGGTTGGTGCCACAGTCTTGCTATTGTGAATTGTGATGCTATGAACATTGATGTAGCAGTGTCCCTGTAGCATGCTCTATTTAGGTCTTTAGGGAATAGACCGAGAAGGGGAATAGCTGGGTCAAATGGTGGCTCCATTCCCAGCTTTCCAAGAAATCTCCATACTGCTTTCCAAATTGGCTGCACCAATTTGCAGTCCCACCAGCAATGTACAAGTGTACCCTTTTCCCCACATCCTCACCAGCACTTGTTGTTGTTGGACTTCATAATGGCTGCCAATCTAACTGGAGTGAGATGGTATCTTAGGGTGGTTTTGATTTGCATTTCTCTGACTGCTAGAGATGGTGAGCATTTTTTCATGTACTTGTTGATTGATTGTATGTCCTCCTCTGAGAAGTGTCTGTTCAGGTCCTTGGCCCATTTGTTGATTGGGTTGTTTGTTCTCTTATTGTCTAATTTTTTGAGTTCTTTGTATACTCTGGATATTAGGGCTCTATCTGAAGTGTGAGGAGTAAAGATTTGTTCCCAGGATGTAGGCTCTCTATTTACCTCTCTTATTGTTTCTTTTGCTGAGAAAAAACTTTTTAGTTTGAGTAAGTCCCATTTGTTGATTCTAGTTATTAACTTTTGTGCTATGGGTGTCCTGTTGAGGAATTTGGAGCCCGACCCCACAGTATATAGATCATAGCCAACTTTTTCTTCTATCAGACGGCGTATTTCTGATTTGATATCAAGCTCCTTGATCCATTTTGAATTAACTTTTGTGCATGGCGAGAGAAAGGGATTCAGTTTCATTTTGTTGCATATGGATTTCCAGTTTTCCCAGCACCATTTGTTGAAGATGCTATCCTTCCTCCATTGCATGCTTTTAGCCCCTTTATCAAATATAAGGTAGTTGTAGTTTTGTGGATTGGTTTCTGTGTCCTCTATTCTGTACCATTGGTCCACCCGCCTGTTTTGGTACCAGTACCATGCTGTTTTTGTTACTATTGCTCTGTAGTATAGTTTGAAGTCTGGTATCGCTATACCGCCTGATTCACACTTCCTGCTTAGAGTTGTTTTTGCTATTCTGGGTCGTTTATTTTTCCATATGAATTTCATGATTGCTTTCTCTATTTCTACAAGAAATGCCGTTGGGATTTTGATTGGCATTGCATTAAACCTATAGAGAACTTTTGGTAATATCGCCATTTTGATGATGTTAGTTCTGCCTATCCATGAACAGGGTATATTTTTCCATCTTCTAAGATCTTCTTCTATTTCTCTCTTTAGGGTTCTGTAGTTTTCATTGTATAAGTCTTTCACCTCTTTTGTTAGGTTGATTCCCAAGTATTTTATTTTTTTTGAAGATATTGTGAATGGAGTGGTTGTCCTCATTTCCATTTCAGAGGATTTGTCGCTGATATACAGGAATGCCTTTGATTTATGCGTGTTGATTTTATATCCTGCCACTTTGCTGAATTCATTTATTAGCTCTAATAGTTTCTTTGTAGACCCTTTTGGGTCTGCTAGGTATAGAATCATGTCATCTGTTGCAGCTCTTAATGGCAGGCCATGCTCTGCGGTGTTGCAGCAGACCCCAGCAGTCACCATCAATTTTTTCTTTTTAGGGAGTTCTTGTGTCCTGAATTCAAAGGATGAAATCCACAGAACAAGGTAAGTGAGTATACTGAAAGGCTTTATTGAAGAACAGGAACAGAACTCTCACAAGGGAAAAGGTGACCCTTTTCTTTTCAGTGGAGTGCGTTAGTCTAGGGGTTTATATAGCACTTGTGTGATTGGTCCAAACTTATGTTAATTAGGGTTTGGAAAAGACCTAGTGCTGTAGGTCAATTCTTGGTCCCAATTTATGTTCTGCCCCACTTCCATTTTTCTCTCCACTTTGGGAAGAGGGAGGTTGAAGTCACTGAACTGCGCATAGTCAGTGGGTTATTGGGAGCGGCAACACTTCCTGGAATGGGCTTCTGATGGCTGGCTCCACATGGCCACATGCTCCAACCCTCTTGGGCTGCCACTCTGCTGCTCCATCACCCCAAGGTTCTAACACCTTTACTAACCAGTAGGCAGGCTGCGTGGCTTGGCAGCCTGAAAGCAATGTCACAAGGACAATCTCATTTATTCCCATAGCTTCATTCATGGTCTTTTTGCCCCCAAGCACCCTCACCTGAACCTTTCTTTGGGAGCTCTCTCAATTTCCAGACCCTAATACCCAACTGGCCCCAGGATAACTGACTCCCTCTTGGATATCTAGCGGTTTCCTCAAACACCAATATCGAAGATGCAATTCCTTGTTGCTCACCCTCCCTCAGAGGCTGTGTTCTCTGTCTCAGTACCTGACAATGCCATCACTATGACCCTGCATCAGAAAACTGGGGATCACCCCAGACTTTTCATCTTCAGTCACATGAGTTTTCTCCCTCCTACACACACACACACACACACACACACACACATACACACAACAGTATCTCAGTTCTGTCATACTAAAAAATGAGAAAACTCTCCATTCCACTGCTTCTAGCTTATACCAGACTAAAATCACTTCTTTCCTCTATTGAAGTTTGTAAGTGGTACTTCTATATTCCCTTCTGTCCTCTTTAGTCTCTATTGGGAAGATCCAAAATATTCTTTCTAAAAATGTAAAACTCACCAAACCAATTTCCCATCATAGTATGTCAGTATTTTACAGTTACTCATGGGTTCAAATATAAAGGTCCTAATATTTCACGAAAGATTTTTTTCTGTCCTTAATTGAAAGTTATTCTTCTCTCTGTTAGATATACCAAAGTGCTGGATGAAGTAAAACACCACCTGAGGTAGGTGGGCTAAGTAAACTTCACTCATGCCAGAAGGGCTGCTACTGAACTTGGTGGGCAGTCTGCCTGCTCAGGGGTAAAATCTTTGTGATCAGCTAATTTTAAAATTGGGGTGGGCAAAGGGAAGGGTTATAATTCAACTGGCTACAATTGGATCCAATTAAGACTAAATACTATATTCTGAAAATGGACAACCTAACTTTCTCCTTCTCACATCTCTCCCTGCCAGCATTATTTTCAACTCATTTTTCTTAATTCTTTCCCAAGCACTAAGCTCCAAGTCATCTCAGTGCTTACCTTGATTCCAGGGTGTTCTTTCAGCATGAACCTGACTTCACCCCAACTTTTGCCTTGACCTGATGCTTTCTTAGCATTAGCAATTGAATTAATGCTTAAGAAGTAAATAAGTGCTATGGTAATGTTTGTATCCCTCAAAATTCATGTTAATTAGTTTTAACTTAAGGCCTGAAGCAACAATATTAATGAGTGGGGTCTTTAGGAAATGACCCCTTTATGAAGGTCTTCACCCTCATAGATAGGTGTAATGGTTAATTTGAATTGTCAACTTGGTTGGATTAAGAGACACCAAGGATTAAGAGGATTATGGGTGTATCTAGCCAACTGAAATGGAAACCCTCCCTAAGCATGGGCAACACCAACCAATAGGATGATAGCTTGAATGGAATTAAAGTTTGAAGAACAAGGAAGCAGCATCAGATGTAAACTCAATTCTTCTCGAACTGGGTTCTTTATTGCTGCTACTATCCTCTGGTGATATTGGACTCTCACTTCTTCACTCTTCCAAAGTGGACTCTGCCAGTGATTCTCGAGAAACCTTTGGTCTTGGACTAGGGTAGCACCATTGATCCCTCTTGTTCTGGGGCTCCAGCCACTTGTACTGCACAGCTACTGGTTCTTCCAGCTCTCCAGCCTGCAGACAGCCATTGTGGACTATCCAGCTCCTGGTCACGTAAGCCAACATAATAAATTCCCTTTTTATAATTATACTTCTTGGTGATTCTGTTCCCCTAGAGAACCCTAATACATGGGATTAATGTCCTATAAAATAGATGGAGAGTCAGCTAGATCTTTTTTGCCTTTCTTCTTTCTGCCATGTAAAGACACAGCAATGAGGTGCCATTTTGAAAGCAGAGAGAGCAATCTTCACGGGAGACTGGATGCTGGGGCCTTTATCTTGTAATTTCCTGCCTCCAGAACTATGAAAAAAAATTCTATTCTGTATAAAAAATTGTTTTGTATTCTATATGATCCAGTCCCAGGTGTTTTGTTTTAGTGGTATGAATGGACTGAGATAAGTTAACAAGAAAAATAACTAGATTAAAAGGTGAACAAAAGACTCAAATAGACATTTCTCAGAGGAAGGCATACAAATGGCCAACAGGTAGGTATCTGAAAAAAATGTTCAACATTACTAATCATCAGGGAAATGCAAATCAAATCCACAGTAAGATATCACCTCACATCCATTAGAGGACCTATGATCAAAAGGACATAGGATAAGTGTTGGTGAGGATGTATAGAAGAGGGAATCCTTGCATACTGTTGGTAGGAATGTAAATCCATACAGCCATAATGAAAAACAGAATGGAAGTTCCTCAGAAAGTTAAAAATAGAACTACCACATGATCCAGCAATACCACTTTTGGATATATATTCAAAGGAAATGAAATTAGGATGTCAAAGAGATATCTGAACTCCTATGTTCATTGCAGCACTGTTCACAATAACCAAGACATAGGATCCAACGAAGAATGGAAACAGACTAGAACAGAAGTTACCAGAGGTAGGAGAGTGAGGGAAACAAAGAGATGTAGATCAAAGGGTACAAACCTACTCTTATGTAGGATGAGTAAGCCTAGAGATCAAATGTACAGTCAGGACTATAGCTAATAATATTGCATTGTATGCTGGAAATGTGTTAAGAGAGTAGATTTTTAGACACTTTTATCAAAAAGTAACTATATGAAAAGATAGATATGTTAATTTACTTAACCACTTCACTATGTATTTGTATATCAAAACATCACATTGCAAACCTTAAATATATACATTAAAAACAGCATATATTGGGGCTGGGGATGTGGCTCAAGCGGTAGGGCGCTCGCTTGGCATGTGTGGGGTGCTGAGTTCAATACTCAGTGTCACATAAAAAAATAAAAATAAAGATGTTGTGTCCACCGAAAACTAAAAAATAAATATTAAAAAATTCTCTCTCTCTCTTATCTCTCTCTCAAAAAAAAACCCAGCATATATTGAAAGTATTTTTTTTTCTTGGCTTTAATAAATGGGAAAAAAATTCTCTGTAATCAGATAATTGAATTAAAAGATAACTCAGTCGGTAGAATGTTTGCCTCGCATGCACAAGGCCCTGGGTTCAATGCCCAGCACCACAAACAAAACAAAACAAAACAATACATCATATAGATACACAGTGTAATACTATTCAGTCTTAAAAATTAAAGTAAATCCTGTCACTGGCAACAACGTTCTACTAAGTGAAATAAACCAGGCACAGAAAGATAAATCTTAGATGATTCCATCTTAAATGATTCTAAAAAATATCAAACTCATAGAAACAGAGCGTAGAATGGTGGTGGCCAGAGGCTGAGTGTGGGTGCTATGGAATTGGAAAGGGAATGGGGAGATATTGGTCAAAGAGTTCAAAGTTTCAAATAGTCAGTAATAATAATAAGTTATGGAGATCTATTGCACAAAGTGCACAATAGTGACTGTATTTAATAACAATGCATTGAGGGCTGGGAATGTGGCTCAAGCGGTAGCGCGCTTGCCTGCCATGCGTGCGGCCCGGGTTCGATCCTCAGCACCACATACAAACAAAGATGTTGTGTCTGCCGAAAACTAAAAAAAAAAAATGCATTGAAACCTTGAAAATGGCTCAGAGAAGAGATTTAAAACTTTCTCAAAAGTATGTGAGGTGATAGATGTGTTAATTAAACTGATCAAATCATTTCACAGCATGTACATATATCAAAACATCACTTGGTATTCCATAAATATATACAATTTTTATTCATCAATTATACCTTAATCAAGCTGGGAGTGGGAGACATGCCTTCCTCAGATTTCAGGGTAGGTACATTTCTATGACAGTCATGCCTAGTTTCCCATGCCAAATCCTCTCTCCCCATCTTTCACAATAACAGAACCTGGATTTTGTTCAGTATAATAATGTGATCAGCTAAAGTACTTACAGTCTGCTCAGGAGTGAACATATGACCCAGATCTGGTCAGTAAACACCCATTGGAAGTCTCCCAGTGAGGTTTACAACAAATTATTTTTTAAAGGGAAAGACTCAGTTGCATATCTTTAGTCCTTTGCATTCTGGGCTTTGTCTCTTTGTCTTCCCTCTCCTCTCTGCGTGGGCTCAGAAGTGATGTCAGGTGTATGGTAAACTGACATTTTAGGACTGTGAGAAGACATATGATGATGGTGGTACAGGAACATAGAGCTTGATATATGATGACCCTGATTATTAAGGTGAGAGACCTCTGTTTAGAGCTTACTCTCCTGTTCATTACTATACACCTCATATAGTGCCAGACACAAAGTAGAAACAATAACCATGGGACAGATGGATGGATGGGTGGACGGAAGGAAAAGGAGGATGTGGTAATCCATGGAGACAGTGAATATGAGCTTCCTCCAAGGCTACTTTTCTTTGTCTCTTTTAAAAGTTTAAAGTGGTAAAGGTTCTGTTGAGTATTTAAGTATATATATCAGGATATGAATATCTAATATTCTCTCACTGATTATATATCTGATCTGAAACCCTAAAACTTTGCTTAAAAATATAGATATTAAATAGATAGGGAAACAAGTTGTGTCATTAGTATTAATGCTCCAATTAGTTTATTGGATAATCAATACATCATTTGCTTGCCAGTACCTTGGGATAACAGGACCATGACTGCAGACAAATATTCATGGGGAAAAGAAGCAAACTGGAGACAACAGGAAGGAGATGTAAAAATATAGCCTGGAATATTATGAAGCACTCTTACAGCAATATCTTGTTTGTCATAAATAGCAGCACTGCTTTAGTTCCCCTGGGACAGCTCTCCAAGGATCTCTGGGCATGATTTTTCATCTCCTTTACATTTGAAATATTTTCAATACTGGCACAGCTGCCAGAAAAGTGATATTATTTTTATTAACCAAAATACAGCTTCATGGCTACATTAAGAACTGCTAAGGAACTGATTCAGGTTGCGACTGAAGTGTTGTTGGAAATGGTAATATTCTTTCCATTGCAATTGTCAGCCTAGGTTACCTTGATGGGAATAACAATGACTGACTCCATGCAGCTGTTTCACATATGACGATGGTTAATGTGTATAATATATCTTGGTCTGCTCAGGCTGTTACAGTGAAGTTCCACAGACTGGGTGGCTTACAAACAACAGAATTTTATGTCTTAAATTTCTGGAGGCTTCAAGTCTGAGGACAGTTTGCCCATGTGGGCAGGTTCTAGCGAAGACCAGTTTAATGGTTTGTGGACAGCTGTCATTTCACTGTCCCCACATGGTGGAAGAAAAGGGCAAGAGAACTCTCTAGGTTATCATTTATGAGGGCACCAATCCCATTCCTGGGGGCTCCACTCTCATAACATAATCACTCAGCAAAGGCCCCACCTCCTAATGCTGTCACATTGGCTGGAAGGATTTCAGGATATGAAGTAGGGATAGGGAGCATAAACATGCAGTCCATAATAGTAAGTGTTAGGGAAAAAAGGTGAAAATAATAAAACACCATCTTCTCAGGGATGTTACTTAATATGTTAATTAAAAGAAGAAAAGAACAAAATTGATTCTCATCTAGTTAATCCTTAATTTTTAAGAAAAGAAATTGGATGCTTATCGAACTTCCTCTAAAACACCTGTCACTGAAAAGGTAGATAAATAATAAAATGGAATATAGAAAGAGAGAAGAAAGAGGTGTCAAATTTTCTTGTCTTGCTAAGTCCACATTTTTAAAAATTGAAATATATAAGAAGTCAAAGAATATATCAATCCAATGGTTAAACAGTACTAACACAGTGAACCATAACTCAAGAGAGTTGACTGTTGACATATTGTTGCTTTAGGTGTCATCCCTGAGCCAAAGTCAATAAAATATAAATTAATTGTCATTGTAATCGTTTGAAAGTCTTTTTTTTTTTTTTGGCTTTAATAAATGGAAAAAAATCTCTGTAATCAGATAATTAAATTAAAAGATAAGCTGTTTCCTTCTTATTTGCTCTTCTTAATGAAAAGAATTTCACTAATGTCCTTCATTTCCTGAATAACTCCAGCAGTTATCTTACCGTGTTAACTACTGTGATCCATGGCTCAGAAAAGACGTGTAGAAACATAAACGTCTCTTTAACAATGGAAGCACTGTTAGTAGGAGAAGGGACAGGCTGAGACAAGACAAGTTAGGAATGGCATTTCTTTCCTTTTTGGAGGAAAATAAACAGTTTAGATAGGTTAGGGAAAGTCAATGAAAATACACTGAAAAACAAATGGAAGTCCAAATAAAACTGTGATAAATACTTGTCCTTTGTATGGAAACACAATCTTTATATCTCCCAGAAAAGAAAAAAAAAATGCACTCCAAATCCAGCCCCAGCAAGCCACTGGGAGATGATGTGGAGACTGCTGAGGAGCAAACTCTTAGAAAATTCTTCCCTGTGCTTTGCCCTGAGCATGCTTGAAGAGAGCAAGTGAAAGCCAACAGGGCCTGGCACGCACATGTGTGGCCATCAGGAGAAGTGCCCTTCTAAAGGTTGTTTACAAAATCATATTTCTATCTTACCTGCCTAAATATGCATAGTTTGTATAGACTTCAAAGAGGGATTTCTACAGCTAAAGATGATACTTATTGATTGAGTCATTTCTATTTCAGCAATCAATTGACAAATTGCCTACATATGTTTCACGATGACTTAGGCCCGGTGTAAGATTTGTCTGGATGGGTGCAATACTTTGAAAACACTCATTCACAAAAGATCATAAGAAGTGTATGGGGTTGTTTCAGCAGAAACCTAGGGAAAGACTGATGATGTATATACTGCAAGCTTTGAATTCTAGCAAGGATACTGGCCCACCTGTTGCCACTGAGTCAGTCTTCTCAGATAAGCATTGTTCATATAACCAGGCACTGAAGGGAGAAACAAGAATTTCCCAGGTAGCAATGTTCTCAGCTGTCGGGGAATGTGCTATTTACTCCATGTCCTCAAACTTCCCCAGGTCTTCCCAGGATCTCCATATTGAACTCCAGGCACCATCTCCAGTTGCCTCCCCAGGAATGAAATTTCTCTTCCGCAGTAAACGTGGTACAAAAACTTAACAAAAATAAGACTGGGCAGCAGTCCTGGGGCAGAAGGTTGGCTGAGTCAGTTTCCATTTCACTTCCCTTCATCATCTTCCCCAAGGACAGCCCCAAGCAATAAAAAGATTAGGTCATATGGTATTAGATTGGGCATGAATTTAAACAATGGTGCAAAGTACAACAGAATCATCATAATTATTAGGCTCATCTATGAGGCATTTCCTGGTTTCTTAAGCCACAGTTGGTCATTCCCTGGTAATTACCACTTCAGGATTTTATATCTGCTTTTATTGCAACACTTAATGAGTTGAAGTAAAATGATTTATTTACACATTTGTCTTTTCTCTCTCATGCCCCTGTTAAATTATGAGTCTTCCGCACTACTACTAATGTCTTGTAGATCATCTCTCCCCTCCCTCAACCTATTCCCTTTGTCCCCAAACCTATAAATGCCAAACACTTTTCTGGCACTTACTAGGCAGTAGAAAAACATTTGTTTATTTTTAATGATTTGCAATCTGAGCCAGTATATTTAATGGAGAAAAGTTTCCAAACAGAAAATCAAGAATGACCCTGTCACATTTTTGTGGTTGAATTAGAATACAGATTTCTCAAAGTTAGAAAGTAAGAGAACTTGTATTAAAAATATATGGTGGGGGGCCGGGGTTGTAACTCAGTGGTAGAGTGACTGCCTAGCATGTTCGAGGTACTGAGTTTGATCCTCAGCACCACATAAAAATAAGTAAATGTAACTCAGTGGTAGAGCACCTGGCAAGTGAGGCCTTGGATTCAATCTCTAGCACTGAAAAAAAAAAAAAAAAATATATATATATATATATATATATATATGGAATACTTCAAGAGCATGTGTGTGCATCCATATCCATTTTTTTCCAGTATATTATTGTTTTGAATCCGAAAAAAAGTGAAATGCAAACACTGAATGCGAGGTCCAGGTAATAGTAAGTACAGCTAGAGAGCAAGCAGACAACAAACAAAACCCCCCAAACAACAAGAAGGGCCTCAGGGTCTGCAAAGGGAAAGAAGAGAGACCCAGGAGTGGTTTAAGGAGGAATCATACTCCTCTGGGGAAATGAGTGCCTGAGTGCTTTGGTCTACCCCTTCCCCTGGAATGTGCGAGAATTAGTCATGGTCAAAAAAAATAGAGATACCTTTCCCCTTAGCCTTCCGCAAAATAAGGTAGAACTAACTACACAGCTTGGACTCAGAGCGTACAGAGACATGATAGAAATATGACATTGCACCGAGAAGGCAGAGTCTGAACTCAGGAGAAAGCCTGGGGCGCAGCTGGGAGAGGACTGGGTTTGGTGTGCCCTGGGAGGAGTGGGATGATGTTCCTATGCTAGTATGTGGGAGAGTGAGCAGAAGAAAAGGCAACACCCTGAACTCCCTTCTGTGTGGATTACAAAGTCTTGGTTTCACACGACTTTCTCCAACCTTCCTCCTTTTAGTTTTAACCACAGTTATGTCAACTTGTTACCTTAAAAACCTGAGGCAATGGTGCCTCTTTTGGAACCCCTGGGGAAAAGAAGCAGCCATCTACCTGCTCTTTCCTAGATGTGCTTTTGGTGCTGCTAATCTGAAGGATTAAGCAGAGAACAGCAGAAGAGAAGAATGCAGGGCCCTTCCTGATAGCAGCAATTCACAGAAGAGATTCCAGAAAATTCAAAGTCTGGTACAGGAAACCATAGGAAAGCTCATGGGCTAGAGGTGGTCCTGTATTGGGGGCAATATCATCCAGGCCCAGTAAGCACATAGGATTTATAAAAAATAAAATAAAAATAAAAAGCCTGATAGCTGCATGAAAGAGAGTCTAGGAGAGTTCCCTTCAGCAGGATCTGCCTCCATCAGAGAAGAAAGACTGGGATGGGGTGGGCAACAGCTGTGGGAGAATCCTGTTCCCATTGCCATTTAAGAGATTACCTGTAAATCAAGGCGTCTATCTAGCCAGAGTTTCAAGTGTTAAATTCAGTTCATTTTTGTTAGAAAAATAAAGTAGTCAAATAAAATTCTAAGTTTCTTTGAATGTTTTACGCTCATTTGAACTAAAGTACACCATTTTTCATTTGAGGAGATAGGGATCTAGAAATTGTTTGAAATAAATCTATTAGCAAAACAATTATAGATAAAGTACATGGTCTTTGAAAAGATGGTTCTGGCATTTAATTCTGAAGCCCCTCAGCAGAGATCAGAACGCCTTGTTTCTACTAGTTTTTCTGTTATTCATCCCTAGAGAATGCTAATGACTGTATTTTTATATGTCAATTTGCTTCCTGCTGAAGATTGTCTTCTAATCCTCTTTAAAAATTCTCTTATTCTAATCAATCTCCAGAGGAATTTATTGTCTGAACAGAGGTGTTCTTGTTTTGATTTCTACAAATCACTGTGAGATATCAACAAATGCTTGTCTGATGATTTCACTTGCTCAGATTTGCCTGGAAATAATGAGCACCATCTACCTAATGCTCCAAAGGAACTGACATGTTCTGTTGTGGCATTTCCACCTGCATTTCATCTCTGTTCTTTTTAAAGATGAGGAACATCATTTCTTTCTATATATCAAATATTTTAGGTACTTCATGGCTGAGAGAGAGCACACTTGTGTCCATTCCTTGGCCTTCTTTCTGTAGGCAAACGGGCAGCCACGTTGACTATTAAGCAAAATAAATGACTTGAAGTGTCAAGTACAAAATAAAACTTCATATGACTCTAAGATCCAGGTGTTTAATATAATATGGCAGATATATATAATATGGTTTAATATAATATAATTTGAATGTTTTACATAGTTTTCGTTTATCATGCTAATTCTGTTTGTTTTCATTGTTAATAAATACTTTATAAAGCAAATTCTATGACAAGTTTTGTCTGCAAACAAGAAAAAAATCTGAACACATTATTCTTGCTTTAAGAAGCTAATATATACTTAAGGAAATAAGAAACTAATAATGAATAATAATAATAATAATTAATGCTTGTAAAGGCTTTAATAATTTACCAAGCTCCCTCACATACCTAATTTAATTTAATCATTTGTGAAACCCTGAGGTAGAATAGACATTATTATCTCCATTTTATACGTGGATGCATTTTCACCAGCAGGTAAAATAACCTGCTCACCTAATGGTAGAGCAAGATGGAAGTCAGTGTTGCACTTCAAATACTGTGCTGCTTCCATTGCATCACGTACCAGTACCTCAGAAAGCACTGAAGAGTGACCCAAGGGTGATTCACAGACTTTGCTCTAGTTCTTCTAAACAGGGGTGAAAGTTCATCTGATGAAAGACATGTCATCCACACAGACAGGTTGAGAACATTCCAGAAAGAAAGCTGCAAAAGGAAAGGCATAGAGGTGGGAAAGGACCGCACAGGGAAAGATCAGGAGTTCAAATCAGGCTGGATAACAAGGTATACCTTATGTAAAACAGAGTTAGAAAGCAAAGGGGCAGAGTTGTCTTTGTTTTATTTAGCAAGCAATGCGGGACTAGGGAAATCTTTTGATTGGGCAAATGATAAGCTGCAATTTGTACAATAGGAAAAGACTGGGGATATAGCTCAGTTGGCAGAGTGCTTGCCTTGCATGCACAAGGCCCTGGGTTCAAGCCCTAACACCACCAAAAAAAAAAAAAAAAAATGGACAGTAGGAAACTTATGTTGTATGAGTGGGATTGAAGGGATGATGTAGTACAGATGAGAAGGATATTGCTAAAGTCCAGGAAAAATAAGAACACAAACCTGTGTTAAAGTGTCAGGGTGGGGGATGAACACAAGAATGATGAGTAATATCACTTCAAAAATGGGGGAAAAAAAGATAAAAAGTCTTTAGAGACATAGTAAATGGTTAAAGGTTGGGGGGTGGGGAAGAAGCCTTTAAAAAATCTATTCCACACTTTCAAGCCCAAATGTGGGGAAAGCAATATTACCATGAACAGATACGTGGAAAGAGGAGTAAGAGGTCATTTGGGTGAGAGAAAGGTGATTTCCGTTTTGGAAATGTTGAACTTGAATTGCGGATAAGGCACCTATATAAAGTAAATATATAACAGATAGAGATTTACCCTCATGAGAGAATCCACAATAGCAGATAGAAAGTTCAAGAGAGACAATGGACAGGGGGGAAAAAAGAAGTTCAAGGACAGAACTTAAGAACTACATAAATTTGTTGAGACAGGTAGAGGCGGAACGAAGGAGAGAAAGGTCATTGCACTGAGAAATGAATGTTCTAAGAAAGGAAGAAATGGTCAAAGAAGCAGAATGAAAAGAACGAATGGAACAAAAAGATAACAGCCATCAGTACGGTACAAGCTTTCAAAGAATAACATTCACAAGGACAATCGGATTCATGATCAGTTAAGGGAAGAAAAAAATTTTTGTATAAGGACGGGGTTAGCAAACAAATTTTATGAAACTGGAGCAGGAAGGGTTAAACATTCTTTCAAGAATTTTTAGAAGTTAAGGTAGGATAAAAGAGGAGAAAGATAAGGGGAAAAAAAGATAAGGTGGAGACTCAGCATGGAAGTATAATTACAAAAAGATGCTTTACGGCCTGCAAGAGAGCTGAGTACATTGGAAAACTGGAAAAGACCAAGGAAGAGAATATCACACCCAAGAAAAATAAGGGGAAAAAAAAATCCAAAAAAGCAATGTAGCCAGTTGCTAAAGTGCATAGATAATATAAAGGTCTTGGGCAGGAAGAATACACAAAGAAGTACTATTTGGAGAAAAATTCACAGGTGCAAAGAATTTGAGGATACTCATAAAGAATGGCCCCAATATTTGTTATTCCCCAAAACACAATCTTACGCTGAACAGAGTGTGGTGCCTCACCAAGATCTGTTTTTATAGTCAAAGTTCACTTACTTTACATAAGCAGAATTAAATTGCTATAAAGTATAGCTAAGGATTGGAAAAAATCAAAACCCCTATTTGATGCAATTAAATCTTTCACCCATGCATTAGCAAGCTAAACTATTATAGCAAAGTCCCAAAATATTAAAGAACACAAAAGTTTATTTCTCCTGAAAGTCACTGTCTGAAGTGAGCGTACCTTGACCACACATAGTATTTCAGGGACCCAGGCTGACAACTGTTCCTCCACCTTTGACAAGGCTATTCTGGTCATCACTCGTTGCCCAGGGACAAAACTTTCCTCTGAAAGGAAGTCAGATGGAAACAAACACCTCCTTTCCATTCACATTTCCTTGATGTGTCCTATAAAAGCCCTTTATGGCTAGGGATGTGGAAAACGTGGCCCCTGTCTGGACAGTCACATGCCTGCTCCAGTTCCGTTTCTAAGGAACAAGAGGAAGAACACAGATGTTGGTGGCAAACAAAAACAAACAAACAAACAAAAAATCTTTGCCACAAGTATCTTTAAAAAGAAACTCTTAATTGTGGCTTGCACTCTAGAACACTGCTCTTTCTGAATGAGATTACAGAGATGGCTTTGCTCTTGAGGAAATCCCTCCAAGAAATAAGCTCAGAGAAGAGATTTAAATAACAAGTTTGCTCTTCGCTGGCTGAACTGTAGATAACTTCCCCCCATTTGGAAGAACAGATAAAAGCCTAATAGATCATAGATGCTTATTAATTATTTACATAAGTAACATTTACTATCCCTCGCTTATGTGATCTGAATCTTCCCCGGGTGCAATTAATTAGAAACAAGATCAAAGCTACATTCTCCTTTTGATGTCCTATTTATATAACTTATTTCTGTCAGAAGAAAATAATCATAATGTCATGTGCCATGTGAGTACAAGCAAGTTCTTTCAAACATTTTTGTTTTGAATTTCTTAGCTTTTTCTCACAAAGGACATGTCTTGTGATGTGACATCTTGTCTAGTCCCACTGCATCCTTTCCTATATACACACTTGGTGGTCTCTCTAACTATGGAAGTCTTCTGGTTTGTTTTTACTTTATTGACGTAACTTTCTGGGTTTCAAAATGTTTCCTTATTGCTCCTGGGCTTTAAGTCTTTTCTTAGGTAAATGGCACAGTTAAGGATATGGTGGCACTATTTGCTAATGCACTTAAATTGTTATTCCTTATAGTGATTAAAATAGTTATTCCTGGGCTGGGGGTTGTAGCTCAGTGGCTGAGGGCTTGCCTCACATGTGTGAGGCACTGGGTTCGATCCTCAGCACCACATACAACAATAAATAAATAAAACAAAGATATTGTGTCCATCTACAACTAAAAAAAAAAAAAACTTTAAAAAAATAGTTTTTCCTTATAATGATTATTACTTATAGTCACTGCCTAGATCATGTCCCAGAATTCTGAAAAGAATGAGGTTACACATTTAAAAAACTATTTAGACATATTATTGGAGAGTTGGAAAGGCATTTATTTCTAATTCAGTTACCAGTTAATAATCTATGAAATCCTCTAAAAACAGTCAGTTATGTGTTGTCAACAAAAAGATGCTCTTTTAGTGTGTCGGCACAAAATTGGTTTTTGGTCTGGCTCTGCCAGGAGATAGTCATTTCATTTGTGCCAAGTCTCTTACTCTTTCTAGATTTCTGGTATATCTTCACTGGTGAAATGGAAATACTGTCTTCCCATCCTGCCTTGTCAAGGTGTATTAAAAGGTGAAATCATAGACATCATTATTTTAATCCCTTAAAATTATTTCAATTCGCTGATGAATTCCAAGATTAGTAAGCATTAACATCAAAAGATCACACCAATAATCACTGAAAAAATTCTCATATTACTCTATTAGAAAAATTACACTTAAGCCTTTTTGTTCTTATAAGGCAGAGGGAAAGTATATCTCAATATTAGTAAGAAACAGAATTTAATGAGGAAAAGACACATGTTTCTAAAACTACCACTAATTTGATGTTGGCCCCCTTTCCCATTGAGAATCAGATGAGAATTTAAAATCTTCATTACATCAACTAAGAGTTGATTTTGAAATTAAAAAAGAGTCTAGGGCTCGGGCTGCAGCTCAGTGGTAGAGCACTTGCCTAGCATGTATGAGGCCCTGGGTTTGACCCTCAGCACCATATAAAAATAAATAAATAGAATAAAGGTAGTGTGAAAAAAAAATTATTGAAAAAAAAAAGAGTCTAAGGATAATATTAGTTAATGTGTCAGTTAGCCACAGGCTGAATTGGTGTAACAAAGAGACTCCAAAAGCAGTAATTTAAATAAGATAGGTGTTTATTTCTCACACACACACCAGCCTAGAGGTGTGCAGAGTACAGCCTGGCTAGACATCTGAGAATAAGAACTCATCCAGGGACTCGTGCTTCTTCTACCTTATTGCTGTCTGTGTTATTTCATTTTCTGTTACTATAACAAAGTACTCAAGACTGTATTCTTTATAAAGAAAAGAGGTTTATTTGGCTCATGATTACGGTGGATAGAAGTTGATGATATCTGCATACTCTGCTACATCACAACATGGTTAATAAGCAGAAAGGAAAGAGACCTAGCCATATGCAGAAGAAAGTAATTGCATATTTTGACCTCACTTAATAACCAACTATTCCCAAGGGAACAAATCCAGTCCAGGAAGACCTGATCCATTCCTGAAAGGCAACATGAATCCATTCATAAAGGTGTAGGAGCTCCCATGACCTCTTACCTTTCACCAGGCTCCACTTCACACTGCCACACTGGGGACCAGGTTTCCAACCCATAAGTTGGGTGACAAATCATATCTAAACCATTGTGCTCTTCCATCACTTAGGGTACCAGTTCTCAACCTTTTTGGTGACAGAATTACTTTGCACTTAATTAAAAAATTAAAAAATTACAGAGGGAGGCCTGGGTGATGGCTCAGTGTGGTACAGCACTTGCCTCGCATGCATGAGGCACTGGGTTTGTTCCCCAACACCACATAAAAAAAACTAAATAAACAAAATAAAGGTATTGTGTCTATCTACAACTAAAAAATATTTTTTAAAAAAATTACAGAGGATACCCAAGAACTTTTGTTTGCATATTGTACATCTATGAGTATTTATCACATTCAAAATGAAAACTGAGAATGTTCAAAGTACTTAAACTAAAATGTAGTGCAAAGGGTGACATTGTTTTATATTCTGCAAATAAATAGAAGAACAAAAGACTTCCCAGGGCCAAAATTTCCTATATCACAGGGTAGACCAAAAAAAAACAATCCATTTATCTGAACCCCCAGCCTTTATAGACATGTAGATCTGCCTCTCCCCACTTGGGTACCTAGATCTCCTTTAGATCATATCAGTTAACTCACCCAGCAATCTCTCTCTGGTGTAAATCAAGACAGTGGCCAGCTGAGAAAGGAATAGATGAGCCGGGACCCTATCAGCCACAGAGCTCCCCAACGTGATTCAGTCTGAGAAGGTAAATACTAGTGTTCTCCAGCCATTTTCTTATCAGAGGTCTGTTTTTCAGTTGTTTCTCTGTGGCTTGAGAGATGGCTTGGGGCAACCTTTCTTAACAGATCCTTATCAGCCCTCTAGGCAGGCTGCCTGCCTTTTGTTATTGTAAACAGAGGAAGTATGTGCCACCTGTTCAATAATTGCCAAACACTGCAAACCTGGGGACAAAGAAGATTTTCTTCCCAATTGCTTGATTAGACTCTGAATTGATCAATGAGACACTGAATGTGTTGATTAAGTTAAGAGGAAAAGGGCTTTTAAAGAACTGGGTTGCCGGGATTTGGGGCCATTTCCCATGCAGATTTCTGGCAGGGGCAGAGTGCAAGGGTATGGAGGCCTGTCATTCTGCGGGTTGCAGAGAGAAGGCAGGGAAGGCACAGCAAGTCCTGGAGGCTAACAACCTGTCACAGCACACCCTAGCACATCAAAAGAAAAGGCGGAACTTGAGCGAAACAAAGGACTAACCACGTGGCTGTGAGGCTGCAAAAACCAAATGATTAGTCAGGTTCAGCCCTGGATGTCTTCAGGATGAATAAACAGGCTATGGAGTTCTGTCAATCACGCAGTGATTCATACTGTTCATTAAAAACAGGAAAATTTACTGCTTCTCGTGTGCTGCATAAAGGAAAGAAAAAACCTGCACAGCTACATAAAACTCCTCTTTCTAAAAGGAAAAAAGCAAAGAGTGTCATAGTTGTCCCTCCTGACTTAAACAAGATGAGTTGCAATGGAACGCAAGTACATATAAATGCCAACTCCAACAGCAGTTTTTTTTATTTTTATTTTTTACAGTCCCCTTTTCTATGTGTCCTGGCCCCATTTGTGTACATGATTAAAGGTTTGAGAGAGACCTGGGACCAGACTTGCCCCACACATATTCAGTAAGTTTGCAGACACAACTACCACCAGCAGCCACTGCAAACAACTTCTTAGGAATTCACTTGTGCTGGCAGCTGGGCATATTCAGGATTGTCAGAGTACTATGCAACAACAGGACATTAAACACAACTTTATCTGCTGAACCATCCCCTCCTTTCTTAAAAATGTTAAAGTATGTAAACAATACGCAAAGGCTAGCTTACTATCATCTAAGTCACTTGTGCAATAATATTTATTCATAATATAATTCAGTAAATAAAAATAAGCAGAGTATAAAATCAAAGTTTATGAAAGCAGAAATGAAAATCAGAGCACATTAGAGAACATAAATAATTTAGAAGTGTTTACTACTTCTTATATTTTTCTGCAAAGTTTTAAGGGAGAGTCATGTTTCATAATAATTACAGAACTCAAAGTTGATTTCTCTTTTTTTTTCAATATCACCCTTTCTCCTTCTATTTTATTGGGAGACTACATCTAACCACTTTTTAAACATTTCAACAAAGCAAAAGACCTTCCTCGCTGCCTGGGCTGAAATGTTCAAACTTTTCCCTTTTTTTCCCCCTGCTATTTGTTTTAGAAAGGAAACTCATCCAAATTGCATACTAAAAACAAAATTTAAAACAATTCTGAACCTATCAGATGAACATTGAACATTGATTCACAGCAATTATCTTTGGGTTTTTCCCCCCTACAGTTAAATTCTCTGGGAATATGAATCCTACAATTTCCTTCCATTCTTCTGCTCACAGGTGTTCATTTCTCTGATTAGAGATCAAAATGCTTATTTTGTTCAGCTCATTGCTGTCAAATTATTGGTACTTAGAAGCTTATAATTCACAACTCATGCAGAGAGAATGGGGAAAGTACTTCATTTTTACCATGCCTAAAATGGAAATCACATAGTTCAAGTGAAATTTTCATCAAGATTAGTGATTAAGTCAACATGTAATTATTTTGGATTTCAAAAATTTTAAATTTTCTGTGGAAACACTTTACAATCTGTGCCTACCCTTTGATAATTTGTGAAGCAGTTGAAATTAGCCAGTCTCCTTACTTTCTATAGTCAAGCTCAGAGTCAACTGACTCCCATAGTATTTACTATCTCCCTGAGCTCTTAGAGAGAACTCCACCCATCTCAACTGGGCCCACAGACTTTCCCACTTGGAAAAAGGTTAGTATCCAATTAATGCAGGTCATTGATATTATAATCATAGTTGTTAAAATCAAAATACTAACACTATCTCATTTCTCCAAGGCTCAAACCTAGGAAGTTTGCTAATTATAGTCAAAATCGAGGCTAACCTGTGGAAGTATTATCAGGGTTAAGTAGTTTGTACTATATACCTGTTCTTATTCAAGTTAGACTCTGTTATCTCTATAATGTCCTAAACAGTGGGAATTTAAGTTCACCTGCAAGTAGAAATTGTACATTGGCAAATGTTCCAAGTGTCAGGGAATAATCAGAAAGAATAAATACCAGCAATCCACTCATCTTTAGGTTTCAGGCCACATTTGGTAGCCCTCTGTTTGCCAGAGACACGTACATGCCCATCTCAAAGCATTGCTCAGTCCATAAGATAAAATTTAATTCCTTTGCCTTTCATAGCCAAGCATATATGACTATTATGTGTTTTATATTCTCTACATGATGATAAATATCATGCCGCGCTAATATTCATCTTTCAGGCAGAATACATCAAACATTTTTAATCCCTTTCTTTGGCATACACCATATACCTCATGAATAATTAAGTTATGATTCACAATTGGCCGGTTTTTCTTCACGTTTTTTACTTTGCAAACTTCAAAAGACCCGTTGTACAGGTAGGAGGTGAGGCTGGTGGTAAAGATCAATCAAAATTATCTTATCACTCAATATGTGCTTTTGCTAAGGAGAAACTCATTCTTTAATCATGATGCGGGAAAACTAAATCTTCAGCTTCAAAGTCTTCGACAAATTCTTTCACAATTTATCCCATAATTCTGAATTCCACCTGTACCTGTTCACTCATCTGAGCTAAAGTCTGTGTGCAGTTAAATTCACACCCCTCACTAGCGGAGCCTGCATCCTCCTGCTGAGAAATGTCATGCAGGTGGAGATCAGTTTGCCCAAAGTCAAAAAAGACATAGTTTATATAACAGCAGTACAATGCACAAGCACATATCAAAATTGAGTCAGTTTGGTTTATGATGAAATCTGTGATTCACGCTCCTTGCTAAATATTTTGCTGAATTGCTTGGTTTATGATAGCAAAAAAACTAAATGAAAATAATCATTAAAACAAGTCTAGAAGCTGGGAGTGGTTGTACACGCCTGTAAGAACAGCTATTCTGGAGGCTGAGGCATAAGGATCATAAGTCAGAGGCCAGCCTGGGCAACTTAGTGAGACCCCTCTCCCAACCCCAACCCCCTCCCCACAAAAAAAGAACAAGTCCTGGGCACATCATCCCTTCTTTAAAAAAAAAAAAAATGTTAAGCAAAGTACTGGATTTAATCCAATTATAGTGGATATTAAACCAAAGCATTCTTCAGAAATATGTTGCAGATACTCATTTAGTATTAATTATAATATATTTGGCCTTCAATAGGTCATGCTCAGGGTTTAATTATTTTATGAAACTTTTGGATCTGATTTAGCTTCTCTTGTTTACTTACTTTAATCCATTGTTCTTACTAAAAGAAAAGATGTGTTCAGTTCCCATAAATAGGATTAAATGAACTCTCCTGTGAATCCAGGCTGGCCTCTGGCCCCTGGGTCACACTTTGGTGAGGATTAATATTGGCATTTGGTTGGCAGAACATTGGCACTGACCTTGGATGAGGGCAAAGACAGAGGCATCATCTGGCATCTTCCCAGACAAATTTAAGATTGGAATTAGCTTCACTGCATATTCCTTTTCAGGGCCTCTGTCTCATAAAGATTCAATGTTGCTGGAGCTCAGAAAACATACCTAAGGTATGGCGCATTGGCGTGCTGACTACTTTGAACTAAGGACATTGGGAATATTGGGACCCCTCAGAAGCAGCCTTTCTCTGACCTTCCCCTGCCTTCCTGTCCCTTTACCCCTATTTTCCCCCCTGAAGTGAGTCTTAGAAACTAGAATTCCTCTTCCCTCAAGACATGCCTTAAACACTGGACCCCTTCTCCCCAAAAGCCAACCATCAAAACTAGAAAGGTCACTGTATTTCACTGTGCCTTCTTCCTAGAAGACCCTCATTCCAGAGGAGTCTTGTTCATACCCTAGAGGAAGCAATGCTGCCCAGAGAGGCCAAGAAGAATCTCAGCCTACAAGCCTTACTGGTGGGTTTCCTCTCTCAGTCTACCACTACTACCTCACACCCTTCTGTCCAATCACATTTCTACACAGCTGTCCTTTTTTTTTTTTTTTTTTTTTTTGGTGGAATCTAAGCATAAAAATGGACACTGGAGCCCATTGGCTTCTGGGTGCTTGTTTTGAATGTATGCCAATAGAAACTCTGAGACAGGGGTTCAATTAAACCAGAACGGAACTTTATTGAGTTGTGCGAATCGGGGATCCTAGACTGTCCTGGAACCCAAAGTTTCCAAGTTTCTCAAAGACAAAGGGTTGTTGACTTTGATGAAGTTGTGGGCTACCCAGGGGAGGGGGACTCCTGAAGAGAGGATACAGGGACAGGCCCTGGGGTGGAACTTATCATATGTTTGCATGTGTTCTGGAGCATGTATCCTGGCACATGTGTCCCATGTTCTGCTGGAAGTAGAGACTTTAGCATTATAATCAGGATGGGCTACACTTCAGATGTCACTGGTCAGGGAGGGTACTGTTTGCTGCTGTTGCACATGTTTTCTATCCCAGTTTTATCTAGATGAGGGGTGATAGTCAGTGGTTCCTTTTCCATGTCCTGCTGTTAGCCAACTAAGCCCACTGCAAGAGGTTGATGAAGCAGAAATTATCAAATTATAAGAAATGGTTGTGATGAATTTAAGTTCTTGGGGCTCAGTTCTTCCTGGGTCTTTGAGTTTTCATTTCTGAGGGCTCCTATATGGAAGGTAAAACTTTAATTAAATAAATTTGTTATAGTTTTTTTTTTTTAATAAGAACCTCAACCCTGGGCTGGGGTTGTGGCTCAGTTGGGAGAGTGTTTGCTTTGCATATGTGAGGTACTGGGTTCGATCCTTAGCATCACATAAAAACAAATAAATAAGATAAAGGTATTGTGTCTGTCTACAACTAAATATATATATATATATAGATTTATATATAAAGATTCTAAATTGCACTTCAGTTAATAATGAAATTCTTGCAGGAATTAGCTGCAAACTTGTATTCAAGAATCAAATTTGAAGAGTTGTCCATATTGATTTGTGAGGTATATATATAAAAGCATAAGTCTTGAACCTTGTGATGGATGAAGGGAGGTATCTTGCCTTTTCTGTGCCTTGCAATGTCATTTAAATAAAGTGAATTCTTTCATACAAAATTCTTGCATAAGTGCCTGGTACCCAAAAAGCATTCAACAAATTATAGCTATTATTTGGTTAATACTATTGTTGTTAACCTATGAAAGGATAGGTAGGGGACCAAATTTCTTTGTATCTTTGAGACTTGCTGAAACTAAGGCCTTATATGATACTGGCACTGAAAGAATTCCCCACGCAAAGACACTTCGCCGGGAGAATTCCAATTTTATTGCAAAAAGCTGTGTGCTTATATAGAACTAAGGGGGAGATGGTAGGGCTTAGATAAATGGCAGGCAACCCGTTTATTGGCAAGTTCTTCCAGATATCAGCTCCGGAGCCCAGGAATTAGTTCTCATTGGGGCTAAGGTTCCCCGACAGCGAGATTTGAAATTGGCGCCGGCAGGAGAGTTCACACGGGCGGGAACTTTTCGCGCCACTGCAGAAAAGAAGGTAGGAAGAAGAGGTGCTTAGGCGCCATGTTGGGGTTTTTTTCTCTGGGGTATGGCTGCCGTTTATACTTTTCCCAACAGGCACACCCAAGGGAAATGCACAAAAATCTAGTACTTGATATTTTTTACCATTAGTTCAAAGAAAGCCTTTTCTTATAATAAAATATATAGTGAATATTATAAATTGAATATAAGAATAAAGATTGTACACGTACAGGTTACCATGTCCCATTCAAACAATTTTTTTTTTCAATATAACAAAGAAAAAGCATTTCAGGGCTGGTATTATTTTACTTCTGGATAGGTGTGCGGCCAAAGCTAGTAAAGGAAGTTATACAAAAGGAAAAATGGGAAGAATGAAAACAGATGTAAATTTCAGGAGGAAGAAATTCACATAATTTGCAATGGTATCTTTTGGAATGAAAGATGGGCATATCTTATTCAGCATCATTCATTCTGCATTAAAAAAAAATTCCTAAATTCTAAATATGATTCCACTGTCTTCTCATAATGAATAATTCAGTTAATCATATCATGTATTCTAATGTTTACTGAATCTGTGTTCAGTTATTTCATGGGATCAGGAGATCCCATTTTCCCATCCCAATGTATAACATTTCTCCATACCAATTTACTAGTGCTTCACATTCCATCAACAGATGGGAGAACCTTTTATTTCACAACAGGACCTTATGTAAAATATTTGAGTCTCTCTGATTCCTTTGACTTTAAAATTCAAATAGAATTTGCCATGCTGAATTCAGAGTATTTCTAGGAAACAGTATTTAGTAGTAGTGAAGGGCACAGATGTCCTGGGGCTAAGGTGACGGAGTAGGGCAAGATGTCACAGAGTGGGTAATAGGTGAATTAAAAAAGATAGTAGAGGTAGATCACCAAACAGTTTTGTGCCTTCAACACTTTTCAAATATTAGAACTGAACAGAAATGTTGAATAGAAATGAAGTCTTGAGGTGTATAACTAGATGACCATTAGTCTTTATAAGGCTTAGTTTTCATTAAAGAAAAAGTTTCATTTAGAAACTTAGGGACAAAATGAAAGGAAGAGACATCACTTCTATGAACTCTGAATGGAGAGTGTAATTATGTCCAGAGAACAGATTTTGTTGGTAAGATCAGTTCACCAGAGTCAACAGAAATAAAGGATTAGGAACATCTTCCCTTAAACTAGGTGACCTGAGATAATCCCACAGCCTTCCCTGAGTGGGTGATGAATGGAAAGTGAGGAAGTGATTTTCCCTCTGTCCTAGTCAAGTATAAACCCAGGTTTGCAAAGGACAGGTAGGGCTTGCTGTCACTTGTTTTTCCATAACCAGTTCATAAGAACAAAGGTTTTACCTATATCCCCCTTTCTCCCCTTTCATTGCACGAAATTCCTCTTTAACTAAAGAAAAGTGCATTAAGCTGCCCACAAATTTTGGAACCACTTAGCCCAGCACTAGTATAGTATGACACAAGGAGGTTCTTTCATCAGTATGTTTTAAAGTGCCAATCAAGATCAATACAATAGTTGAGTGCTGTGGCACACACCTGTAATCCCAGTGGCTCAGGAGGTTGAGGCAGGAGGATCATGAGTTCAAAGCTAGCCTCAGCAAAAAGCAAAGTGCTTAGCAACTCAGTGAGACCCTGTCTCTCAATAAAATACAAAATAGGGCTGGGGATGTGGCTCAGTGGTTGAGTACCTCTGAGTTCAATCCCTGGTACCAAAAAAAAAAAAAAAAAAAAAATCAATATGATGGAGAACAAGGACTTTGAGTTACTTCCCCCAACTTCACCCCCTTTTCATCAGGAAGCAGTTTGGAGATGTTGTTCCCCATTTTTCCATAGAAATAGAATATAGAAATTGACAGTGGGGAAACATAATAGTAGTCCACTTTATGCTTTGAGATAACCCTTGCTGCTCTGCCACTGCAACTTATTTTTAAAGTGGAAAAATAAAGAAAAGAAAAAAAAGATCAATACAATCAATGTTTGGTTAATATTTTAGTATTAGTTCCAATAGTATTTTTGGTTTCTAATATCTTTGGACTTTCTTCATAGCTAGTTTTTTTTTAACTCGTATAAAAATGTGATATTAGGGTGTTGAGCAAGGAAATTTATCTAAGTATAAATAAATGAAATCTAAATCTTAGTGATTTGTATTTCACTTCCTTCAAAAAAAGAAAATAAAAATAAATGATACACATCTAAAACACCCACACAGTGAAGAACACTCTTCCTCTCCATTTCAACCTACAGAATGAATCAGAGCCACTCTGGTGAAGTCCCAGGAGACAGGATGTGAAGCAAGTGGCCTGCTAAGGCCTGAGGGCAGAGGGCAGGGCCTACAAAATATAGGGAGAACATCTTAGAGGAACAAACTGAATGGACCTCAGTAAGAGGTACCAGTTACTAAGCAATGATACCTGAAGCTCAAATTTCTAAATTCCACAAGATCTAACGGTCCTGTGGTTACTGTTTCTCTAGTTTTATATGTAAATAAACGGAGATCCAGGAAAAAGAATGATTTACCTAAAGTCACACGGCTAGCAAGTACTGGAAAAAAAAAAATTGAACTTAGGCCTAACTGACTGAAAAGTCACATGCATTCCACCACACCAAGCTGTTGAGGGTCCCCTGCGGCAACTGGCTTTCAGCTTACACATGGATATTCCATCACAGAGGCAACATCCATCAAGCTTAGTAAAATTTGTAGATGGACTGTGAAGAAATACTTCTGTTACACGGTAGTTGATAAAAGGGTCTGTAGCTCTGGTTGTATGGGGACACACTATCGTGTAGATCCTCATTGATTTGCAAAGTTGAAGCCACACTTGCTTGAGAAACAATATGAAAATTGGACCCTTCTTTGCTTTTCCACATGAAAAACTCTATTGTTATCTCTGTTCCTATTCCTCTGTGCTTCCAGAACACCAGGTGTGGGTTAAGGTCATGATAATAAGCCAACTACAGGAAGATCTTCCATGAGACACAAAGTTGGCTGTGACATCTTAACATTCTTCTCCCAGTGGCTCTGAGTGCAGAGTTGGCTAAGACAGAGAGGGCAGGTTCTTCAACTGAGGAAGCAGTAAGGCTGCTTTTCACACAGTGAGTGCCCAGAGCCTCAGCGACTCGATCAGAGAATGTAAACCTCCGCAAGCAGCTTTTTTTCTTTCCTTCCTTCTCTTTTTTTGTAACAGAATGCCCATCTGTTGGCCTCATGTGTGGGCAGCTGCACTAGGCCTGAATATCAACATTCTTAATGTCAGGGGGTTGTGAAATTTTGCTTGTGTGACAAGGAGTCTTCAGGGCCATAATTTACAGAGTAGCGAATTTCAACCCAAATATTATAACTTCTTTAAAACTGTGTCCATCTGCTAGCCTTATGGCCTCAATTGAGCTGGAGTCCCAAAAGCAGCAGGAAAAAAATTGCAAAACTTAATTTTTTTTTTTTTTTTGGTACTAGGGATTGAACCCAGGGGCACTTTACCACTAAGCTACATCCCAAGCCCTTTTTATTTTTTACTTTGAGATAGGATCTTGCTGCTTAAGTTACTTAAGGCCTTGCTAAGTTGCTGTGGCTGGCCTCACACTTGCAATCCTCCTGCTTTAGCCTCCTGAGTTGCTGGGATTATAGGCATGCACCTCCCCATTTTGTACAAAACTTTTTTATTTCAATACATTTTGGGGGAGAAGAGAAGATATTGGAGAGGTTGCTATAGAAGAAAGAGTGAGCACTGCTCATAGTATATAAGGGAAGTAAAAGGAATAGTACAATTGAACTTCCATTATGCTTTTTAAATTTTTGCCAGTAACAGTGTGGTTTCTAAGTTTGGAGAGCACGGGTTTAAAGTTATACAGTGAGCAAAATTTATACTTTTTGTCATCTCCTTCTTTCTTTTCTCCCACTTCACCTCATTCCTTTACTGACTCCTCGCAAAATTGAAGAGCAACTTTATTTTCCTTATATAAGGTAGTATAAACCCCATACTGATACTTCTTGTGACCAAAGTGGGAGAAAGTTCCAATAAGTATCAGAACATAGACCCTAACCTAGCCATGTTACATGGGTATCCTTCCAATCTCCCCACCCCTCTCTTTTCTATATCTGTAGATCTAATTTTTTTCCCAAAATTGACATCATACTAGAAGCATTTTCTTAGCACCTGTGCCAAGGACTAAAGATACAAAGTGAATAGGACATCGTCTCTGTTCTAATGGCAAACCACATAATAGCTAAACAGACCATTTCAACTCAGAATTGAATGGTACAATTAAGGAGGACGCCAAGTATTACAGATGAAAGAGCTACTGAGTCCCAATGAATGAGGCAGACCAAGCATCCTGGAGGAGGTGTCCCCTGAACCAATAGATCAGGAGTTGGTCAGGTAACAAAAGGTGAAGAGGGAATTCCAGTTGAAAGAACAAATTGATCAGAAGGTAACAGTGTGTTAATAGCTATTCAGAATTGCTAGAGCACTCCAGTAGGAATGCCAATTCCAATCTAGAGGCTTCAAGACTGAGCAGAGAATGCATTAGGGAAGGTCTAGGAAACTGCTACACCCCTTAGATTTTATTCTTTAGAAAACGGAAGCATTTTAACAGGCATGGAAGTTGTCCTTTAGAGAATGCAGAAGGCAGTGTGGAGTTTGCATTTGAGAGAGGAGATGCCACACTCTGGAAGATCAGTCAGGAGGAATTAGGTCAGTACAGCAAATAATAGAGAGGAGAGAATGAAATCCTAACTATCTGATGGCAAGTTAACCGGATTTTATGACTGTTGCTCGCCTGCAGGAGTTGCAGGAGAAAGAGAATTCTAGATCACCACCATAAACAAGCTGGTAATTTTGACAAAACAGGAAGTGGAGCTTGTCCTACTGCAGTGAAGTGAGGTAAAAGTTAAGTGAAGTTCTCTACATTTCTCATTTAAGTCATAATCTGTACATGGCCAGTGAATCTCTAAGTTCACACCAAGTTGAAAGAGAGAGTGGCAATATAGAATTTACCTGCACATGAGTTAAAAGGACAGTCCCTGTCAGGAAAAGAGTCACTGGTGTCCAAAATGGTTGTCAAGATTATGAACCCCCTGGAAGCTTCCTCATCCTTCCTCAGCCTCTCCTGGTCCATCCCCTCCCACCTTCTCAGCATCCAGCAACCAAAAGGTTAATGTGTGCTCCAAAAGCGGACTGTGGGACTTTGTTCAACTTTATGACTTCTGTCTGTTCTGATTGATTGGTGCCCCAGCCTTATCATTTGTTAAATATTTGAAATATTGTATAAGAATTTATAAAATATTATATCTCTCTCATGCATTTACCTGGATCATCTCAATGATGACTTTAACTAAAATTACTTCCTTTAAGAAAGATAAAACTTTCTATTACATAATCTACATCACTAGGAAAATGACAATTTTTGTGAGGAGTTGGGAAGAGAAAAATCAGTAGTATACGAATACACAAGTCAGAAATAATGATGTGACTATTGTGAACATAAAGGAAAATTTGGTCAAACTCCAAGAAGTTTTATAAGATGATCCGGACTTAGTTTATTCAAAAGTACATTAAGGTTTAGAAATCTAAATGGTACTCAGAGAGATATTTTAATATAGCAGGTGACAACAGGAAAATAATTTTCTTTAAACAGTCTCTGAGCCAGTAATTTTCCACCCTAAATTTTAATATACATTTTATTAAAGGTGAGGTACTAATACTATTTGGACAAGCTGTACAATAATTTAAGAACTTTAATATAAATACTTTTGAAAATACAGTGTCCCAAGGAAATTACACAGTAAAGGAAGTCAGCTTTGAACATGTTGCCTCTTTTAGAACATCTTCACATATTGACATGGTTAGTTACTAAAGATAAACATATAATATTAATCAGCCACCTACAGTGTTGCTTTCTGTTCAATGCAACTGGGAATCAGACAACTGAATTATGCTTATTAAAATGCACTGTAAATTAGAAAAACAGTTTTGCAAAGGCTTCTAATTTTCATGGTCATACAACTTAAAACAGGGTAACATGCCTTTTGATTTAACAGCCTCAAAGTTCTCTTCCATTTCCCCAGAACATTCAGACTTAATAAGTGGCATTAGTGTAAAAGAACTTTTCCCCACAGGGTATCTTTTTAGTCAACAATGTTGGTATTATACCTATAAACTGCTGGAAAATGTATAAGCGAGTTCTGCCTCCAGAATTTATTTTTATTTCTTTTCTTATTTATAAAAAACAACCATTATTTTTAGCACTATCCCATACACACAAGAAATGGAAGATTTGTTTCTCTTTCATTAAGTACACGAATACACAATGATCAATGATCAAGCCATAGCACATGCCTGTAATACCAGCTGCTTGGGAGGCTGAGGCAAGAGGATCACCTAGACCACTTAGCAACCCTGTCTCAAAATAAAAATTAAAAAGGACTGAGGATATAGCTCAGTGTTAGAGCTTCCCTGGCCGGGGTTAGGGTGGAGGAGAATCTAATCCCCAGTACTGCAAACAAACAAACAACAATGCAATAAGACAAGGTAATCAAAGTGCTGAAAAACTATAAAGTGAGGACTGGGAGTGTAGTTGAGTGGCAGAATTCTTGCCTAGCATGTGTGAAGTCCTGAGTTCAATCCCCAGCACTGCAAAAGTAGCAAGGAAAGGGAAAAAAGAAAAAGCAAGCTAACAAACAAACAACAACAACAACTGTATGTGTGTGTATATAGATAGATAGAAAGATAGATAGTAAAAAACAAAAATCTTTACTCTCCTTATCATTAAGGGAATCAGATCTTAAGAAAGCAGTGGTCTGTAGTGGCACAAAAGCCACAAAGAACAATGTATTTATTGCCCTTATGATATGAACATGATTTGTGGTCACTTGATATCTCACCTGCTTAAAAGGCCTAAGTAAACTTATCCACTCCCCCCCACCTTTTTTTTTAAGACTGGGAACTGAACCCAGAGGCTTTCTACCACTGAGATACATCCCTAACCCTTTATTTTTTAAAATTTTGAGGCAGAGTTTTGCTAAATTGCCAAGACTGGCCTCAAACTTGTAATCCTCCCTCCTTAGCCTCCTGAATAGCTAGAATTACAGATATACGCGGCTTCTCACACTTTTTCTTTCTAAAGGAGCATATTTTTATGTTAAGTTTGATTAAATGTTCACTTGTTAAGGACATGTGTTGTATGTGAGGCTTTATCTTATGTACCACACATAGTCTGGCATTTTGAACTTTCTCCAGGCTGCCAAGATGTTGATTACAGGATCAAAATGCATTCTGTGTGGTCGAACAGGGCACCAGTCTTGGAAATTAGTGAGGTAATTTGTTCTTTCCTATTGGAGTCTGAGAAATGACTCTCAATCCATCTACATAGATCTTGAGCCACACTGAAAATTCAAATTCCTTTGGAACAAAGAGCTCTACAGTGGATGCTGACTAGATATTTGTTAGATGAATATACTTGACCTCTTAAAAGTTTTACATCTTCCATTTATTTTATGATATCTTATACTTAAGACTTAATATTTATTCATTTAATTCTCTTGAAATTTTAGAAGAGTGACTTTTATATACACACACATACATATGCACACATATATACAAACACAATTGAAAAGAAATTAATTTGTAGAAATGCTCTTATATTTTACAAATAATGCTTTGAACTGAGATGCAAAGTTTCCATAATGTTTTGAGAAACCAAACTTTTCTAATGTTTCAGAGTTCAACAGACTTCAAATGCCTAGATCCTTTGAGCCCCAACTATTAACAATAACTCTTATAGCCCTCATGAAAAGCTAATGGCTGGATATAATAAAATGGATATTTCCATGAGAATGGAAACTGGGACATATCTAAACTCCTTCTTCAATATTTATTGAGAATCTACTTCATCAGACCACTCATTCTCTCTAATTCTAAATTTCTGCACCTATCAAGTATAAATAACAAAATTACCAATGTTTTAAAGCTATTGCTAGACATAAATAGTGCATGTGAAGGAGTGACATTTGTCTATTCATAGAAAAATAGATATTAAAGTTGAAAGGATTTCAGCCATCTATTACTCCTTCTATTTACAATAAGAAAATGAATCCCCAGAAAAGGTAACTTGAAGAAAGTCACACAGTTTGTCAGTGGCAGATCCAAAATCAAAGCTAGGAAATACAGCTCAGTGCTGTTTCCATAGCATCATACAAGGGTAAAAATTAAACTAACTTTGAAATAATTAATAGCAAATTTTGTGTCATAAAACTTACCATAAATTTCCATTCTCAAGCTAGCCACTCACACACACACACAAAAGGATCTTATCTTGGCCTGTAATACAAGCCCTCAACATTGACTAACTTGGTTTATTTTCTGGATTAGTTACTACAGATGCTTTTAAAATTTTTCCACAGGCTTTCTTATGGAAACAGAGACTAAATATTAATACTCATTCTTTTTTTCTTATAACTGAGAGGGAATTTTAATAGAACCATGAGCTGTAACACTTAGTTCTGTATTCTGAATTCTTCTGTACCATCTGCTCAATTTGGAGATTTGAGCCCCTGAGAATAATCTGGGGATGGTAAAGCAACCAGGAGTAGCAGGGCTTGAAATTCTAGGGGTAAGTGTGGTACCAACTTCTCAACACTTGTCTCTCCTTCATTCCAAGTTCCTTTCTATCTACATGATTCTACTGGGGAGCTTGTTTTGTTGGCTTAAAAAGAACTTGTTCATGTGTTCTAATTTTTTTTTTTTTTTTTTTTTTGGTACCCAGGGACCCTTTATCATTGAGCTACATCACTTTAAAAAAATTCTTTTTTTTAAATTTTGGGGCAGAGTCTCACAAAATAATAGTTCTGGGCCTTGCTAAGTTGCACTGGCTAGCCTTAAACTTGCAATTCTCCAGCTTCAGCCTCCCAGAGAGCTGGGATTACATCCACCACTGCTCCCGGCTCATGTATTCTAACTTTTAACCTTTGTATTAGCTTTCCATCACTATAACCCTTATAAAAGAAACAGGGTTGTTTTGGCTCAAGATTCTTGAGTTTCCAGTTCAAGATTAAGTGGCCTCATTCTTTGGGTCTCTGGCAAGGAAAGCCCATCATGGTGGGAGTATGCTGCCAAATAAACCACTGAATTTGTGAAGCAGAAAATAAAGAGAGAGTAGGAAGAACAGGAAGTGCCCCATATCTCTTTCTAGGACACATCCTGGGATGAACTAAGGACCTCCTAAGGGTCTATATAACCTCCCAATAGTACCACCCAGAGACTACTTGCTTAATAGGCAGACCTTAGAGGGACATTCAACATTCAAACCCTCACAACCTTTTACTACAGACATTTTGAAACACCCCCCAAAATAGAGAGTACAACATAATGAATGGCACCTCCCCCCACCCAACTTCAACACACTTGCAACATTTCGTCCATATTTTATGATCTACTAAACTTCCACACTTTTTGGCCCTCTTCTGAATTTTGAAAAGCCAAATCGTACTATTTCTTTCATAAATTCCTTGGTATGTATATCAACAATGTCACTATCACACTTACAATCACTATCACACTTACAATTAGTAACACATCCTTAATATCATGCAACACCCAATTTATGTTCAGTTTTCCTGAATTTTCATAAACAGTTTTTGATGTACTGGAGATTGAATCCACAGCTTAATGCATGCTAAGCTTGCATTCTCTCATTGACCTATGTCACTAACCCTTTCGTGTGTGTTTTAAAATTAGTTTGTTTGAATCAAAATCCAAACATGTTCGTAAACAGTGTTTGATTGACATTTTTTAAACCTCTTTAAATATTTGTTTTTTTCCCTGAACCCACTCACATTTTTTTCCTATGCAGTTTTCTGATTGAAAAATAAGAAATTTTATCTTTTAGAATTTTCCTTGTTTGGCATATTATATCTTCAGGGTATCAATTAATATGTTCCTTTATCCCTCGTATTTTCAACAAACTGGCAAATCAAGATTCTTAATTAAATTCAGGTTCCATTTTAGGCTCTGATACTTCATAGGAAATACTTAATATCTGGCTGTCTATCTCACTTTTAGGGGTAAGAATCATCAGTGAGGCTGGGTGTGGCTGCACACACCTGTAATCCCAGCTATTTGGGAGTCTGATGTAAGAGGATGGCAAATTCCTAGCCAGTCCAGGCAATTTAGTAAGACTCTTGTCTCAAAATAGAAATTTTTTGAAAAAGGCTGGGGATATAGCACTTGCCTAGCATGCATAAGCCCTGGGTTTCATCCCTGGAATACTCTCCCCCACCCCCAACAGAAAAAGAATAATCAGTGAGTTCAAGTATTATCAGATTGTCCTATCCCTTAGGAAGATTCAACTTTTTAATGTTTTCCAGAAATTTCGATTATTGATCCATTAGTTTATGAAAGCTTTCACAATGAACATTCTCTAATCCTAGCATTCCTTTTACATTTATAAGCAAGAATTCCACTAGAAAGAAGGAATGCTGTTTATTAACTCTTGGGCTATCGTGAAAGTCAATACAGGAAAAGGCAGATTCCTTTTTCTCCTTTATAAATTTTAATTTTCATTTAGTTTTTTTGGCATTATCATTATAAACTCATGAATTTTGACTTTTCATGTTTAATACATTGCAATCCACTGTACTCATTCCTTTTTTTTTTTTTTTTTTTCTGAAAATATCCCATCTTTGACCAACAGAGTTCTCAAATTGGTACTTGCATCCTTTTGAGAAGACCCAAGTTTGGCAGCCTCCTTATTTTCTGGCACAACAATTTTATGACCCAGAATCATGTTACCTGTTGTGTGCACACTGCAGACTTTGTGGGCCAGACCACATTTATATGCTTCCCTAGATGTGCTTGGCCATAGTATTTTGCTCAGTGCTATTGAAGACCCACCCAGAAGGCCAACTGGCACCAACCCCAGCTACAGAGAGGTTTGGCTAAGAAAGGTTCATTAAGTTTCATGACCACCTTTGAGAGGGAAACCGATTATTTGTTGTGGCACACTCCTACTTGGCTAGACAGTCACCTGGAAACAGCTGCCTCCAGTCCTCCATGTCACTCATGGCCTGACTCCTCAGACTGCTACTAAAGACTGCCTGCCTATAAAGAATCCTCTAGTAAAGAATCCTCCTACTTGGAGCTTTTATGTCATCTCTAAATTGTACCTGCTCACCTAGCTAAGCCTCCAGGCACCAGGCTGCAAGCTGCAGGGAAGGGTGTCATAGCTTGCACCTGTGCTCCAATTTGCCACTCATTCTCTCTATCACTCATGCTGCCTAAAGGGCCATAGGAATAAGCTAGGAAGGTAAATTTTGACCATGAGAGGAGAGAAGGAGTGGGAGGACTCTTTACCCTTTCCTCTTGTTAATGCTGTTCCAAGATGCATTGCAATGCATTGTTCCATACCATTTCTCAGACTATATCTCTACTAGAACTGCAGCTAGTTGGTGATATGCTACCTTATATTTGCTTTCCTCCTTCCCTGCCTTAGTTCTTTTTTATGCTCATTCTTGCTTCCCTGGGTTTGTACCACAAACAAATAAACACCAATAAAAAGTTAGTACATAGGTTTTAGTAAATACTTTAATGATTAGCACCAGAACATTGATTGTCCATAAAGAGCACACAGATAGCCAGCCTTGGTGATATGTAATTGTAATCCCAGCTACTCAAGAGGCTGAGGCAGGAGCATCCCAAGTTCAAAACTAGCCTGGGTAACTTAGCAAGACCCTATCTCAAAATAAAAAATACAAAAGGACTGTGGATGAATTAACTGGTAAAGTGCCCCTGGGTTAGATCCCCAGTGGATGGAGGGGAGACCTCACAGATATCTTTAAAGAAAAACTGCAAAAAACGTTATTCTTAATGATGATTTCAGTTTAAAGGACACTTCCTGACAAGAAATGCTTTTTCTAAGTTTTGCATTTTCATATGCTACTACCCCTTGAAAAGAAGAGTTATATGCCCACTTTTGATTGAAAGCTCATACACTCAGGGAACACAAACACTCATATCATAGCTACAAGGGAATGTTTTACATATAACAAAGTTTAAATGAAACTTAAAATTCTAGGCTCAGTAGGGTAACTCTATATTTGGACTGTTCTTTAACAGAATCACACAAGTTTACTACACTTGCACAAATCGTTGTATATATAAGGTTATTGCTTTTTATATTTCTTAGTTTGCCTGTTTTTAGCATTTGCTAATAGTTTTATACAGCAGAATAAATAGACACGGGGCCACAGTGAGTGGTAATCGAGAAGAATGACTCTTGATTGTTGGAGGTTTGGGGGATGGGGACCCCTTGCAATTAACAGTAACTGTCAAGAGTCTTTAAAATAAATAGTCTCTGCTTTGTATTTGGGAAATTCAGATTTAGTAGGAGCTGAGGTGGATCCTGGAAAGCTGTACTTTTCTAAAGCTCTCTAGTTTATTCTGATAGACTCTCAGGTTTCAGAAGTAACACTCAGAACCCTTGCCTTCCTCCTGAAATAAGGGAGGAGTGTGGACGAAGTTTTGAAATAACACACCTATCCCATTTATTCTCTCTTCTTGGATCCACTTTAAAAGAAAAGTGAAGAGAAATTAGACTTCATGTTTAAGCTTCCAAAGCCTGTCCAAGCATATTCACTGAAATCAAATCAAATTTTCCATTCAAGTATGAATCAAGCATTCAAGAAAATGGAAAGTACCGGTACTAAATGCTTACTGCCACCACAGGACTTGATAGCTATCGGCTTGTTTGATACACATAAAAGGCCAATCTGCAAATATTTTTCACCTCCTATTTCTATTGCTTGTTTTCTAATCTGTGAAACTCAGAATCCTGATGTTATTCTTCTGCCCACACCAAAAGCTGCTTAATATAAAGAATTATCAGTACAAGATGACTACAGGAAACTCTTCCTTTTAAAAGATAGGATTTACTGTGCCATGAATGATTCGGACCCCACAGAGAAGTATACAGACAAGATGAAGACACCTAAGTACCCATCAACCAGTTTTGTCAAATCTTGACTTGTTCCTCATTCTTTTAAAGAATCAAAACTTTATTGATACAAATGTTCTGTCGCTCACTCCTCAGCCATCTCCTTCTTCTCACTCCCCTCTGAGATGTCATCACTTTTCTGAATTTAGCGTTTATTATTCAACTCACCTTTTAATAATTTCCCTACAAATGTATCCATAAGAAATACAGAATATTTGGAATTTTTCTAAAATTTATATAGATTATACGCCTTATAGCTATCTGCAGTGAGCTTTTCTTCCTTCAACATTATTTTTGGATTTACATATTGATGCGTATGGTCTTTGTTCATTACACTTAAGCACTATATTTTATTTCATGGTTTGAATATTCCACAAGGTATTTTTTTTCATCCCTTTTAATGGATATTTAGGTCATTTCCAAATGTCATAATTTAAGTAATGTTGTAATCAACTAAGGATTGTTAGCTTGCATTTATTTCAGAGGCTTATACAACACATAACATTAATTTTTCTTTCAATGGGACAGTGATTTGGTGGTAGTGCTACTGTACAACTGGGGCATGAGGGAACAGAGAAAAGGAAGGGGAAAATAATGGAGGATTTCTAAACCCTCTCTGAGCATTATACATTCCCTTTCCTGCTCTCTGAGCTGGAACTAGAATGTTCTGGGCTTCTCTGCATACTTACTTCTGAGCTGGCCAGGGATTTCAGAGGAAGAAAAAAATAAAAATAAAAGAGGAGAGACAAAGTCACTACCAGTCCATTGGATTCCAGTCCACTAGATTCTGATTTTCCTTGATGACCCACCTGCCAACACAGTACTTACTTTTTAGGGTGCTCAGCTGCTCCATGCTCTCTGTCTTTGTTTTACAGTTGTAGTTCAGTGAGAGAGATAGGGTGGAGTGCACCTGCTTCAGCAGAGTCTCCTTTATAAAGTTCAAAAATGTATCTTGTTAGTTGCATTGTATACAAAAATAACCAATCCATCTATTACTAGCTTGATCTTTTTTGAGGCTTGATTTGTGGCCTAGTAAACACCAATTATTATATATGTTTGTGCAATGGAAAACATGCTATTACATTTCTTCCTCTCATTTGCTTTTCTAACACTGTACCTTCTTCCAATGGTATCCAAGAACCAGAAACTACAAGTTTTTCACAGCTAACAGCACAACTCTTCTTAACTCTGTGTACAGTGATGTCACGCTGACAATTTGAATTCAGCCATGGTGAGAATATTCACACCAGGACGTTGGAACTCTTCCTGTCCCTCATTACTACTCCAGAGAGCTGATTCTGAAAATATTTTCCAACACACCCTCCTGCCTTCACAAAATATCTCTTCTTCTACCTCAGCCAAGCCATGAAAATTTCCCTATAATTATGCATTATCTTCTCCCCCCAAAAATCCCCATAGGATATATAGAGATATAGACAGGAGAAGGGACTCACTAGGGGAACTGTTTCACACAATCTGTGTTAGCTTTTCATTGCTATGGTCAAAATGCCTGAAAAGAACAATTTACAAGAGGAAAAGTTTATTTCGGGCTCACCCCAGGTTCTATCAATGGTTGGTTGGTTCCATTGCTCTGTGCCTCAGATGAGGTGGAGCATCATGTCCAAAGGGAGAACTACTCAGCTCACAGTGACTGGGAAGCAGAGAGTTAGAAAAGGGAGGGGACCCCAAAGAATATGAACTCTCCCAGGTTCTGCTCCCAGTGAACCACCTCCTGCAGGCACCTCACCTGCCTGTAGTTACCACCCAGTCAGTCCATTTAAACCAGGATGGACTGATTGGGTTGCAGCTCTGATAATCTAATCCTCTTACCTCTGAACATTCCTGCATTAATGCAGAAGCCTTGGGTGGGGGGCACTTAATATCCAAACCATAACAGTTATAGAGGCCGAGAACTCCCATGATAGGCTGTCAGAAAATGGAAACGTGGATCAGTTCAAGTTGGAAGGCCAAGAACCAAGGAAGCCATAGTGCAACTCTTAATCCAAGGCTGAAGGCCTGAGAGTTCCTGGAGGCCTCTGGTGCAAGTCCCAGAGTCCAAGGGCTAAAGAACATGGAGGTCTGTTGTCCAAGAGCAGCAGCAGCAGAAGGTTCTGCTCCATAAAAGTTTCCCTTTCCTCTGCCTGATTTTTTCCTTCAAGGCCCCACATTGATTACATGATGCTGGCTCACACAGAGGGCAGATCTTCCCCACTCAGCCTACCACTCCCATGCCACTGTCCTCTGAAAACGCCCTTGCAGACACACCCAGAAATAAGGCCTCAGCCTTCATCTAGGCACCCCTCAATCCAGTCAAGTTGACATCTAAAATTAACCACCTTGAATTATATGTTTAAAATTAGAATTTTAGGGCACTAGGACTTGGTAGGACTTGAAAAGTGTTTTTCAAGGCCTGGTCTCTGAACCAGCAGCATCAGTGTCGCCTGGGAACATGTTAGGAATGCAGAATCTCGGGCCCCATCCCCAGGTCTCCTAATTCAGAAACTCTGGAAGGAGATGGGGACCCAGACGGGAGGTAGCCCAGCAATCTGTGTTTCAGCAGTCCTGGGTCTGAAGCCTGATAAAGTTTGAGAACCATCAGCATTTAAAAAAAAAAAGGAAAAAAGTTAAAGGATTAACAATAATTAACTTCATAAGTTGAGTGTTCTTTAGTATCTTTTAGGTAGGTAAATAAATAGATATAAAACTCCATATCACAAAGGGTTACATTACAAAATATCTGCAAATTATATAAACATGAGAAACATCAAGAGATACTATTCATTGACATATTATAAGTAATGCAGATTAATGTGGTAACTGGGTATATTGCTATTGATTTATAGGGAGATTCTACTTTGACTTATGTTTTTATTTTATTACTACTGACCTTTGAGTGATCCTATTTTGTGAGGAAGTTCCTTGGATCTTCCTACAATATTGGTCTCTAAATGAACACTTCTACTTGGAGTTCATTTTCTGGCTAATTTGCATCCAAATGGCTCTATCTGAAACACTGATAACAGGGCTAAAGATAGTTTAAAGACCCACATCTATGGAAGAAAGCTTATTAGAGTTCAGCTTGAGGAGTTGTATTATGCTAGAAGATCAAATTTTCTATATAACAATTTTCTTATCTATGCCTTTTAAAGACATAAAACAGACTTTTAGGTTATTTCTCAAATAAATAGAATTTGAATACATTTTATAATAGTTAATGGTTAACAAATACATAAAGAACATAGAATGTTGAAACACATAATTTGAATACTTGCTGTATTTCAAACTTTGCTAAGTGTTCATACACATTATTTCAATAATCTACTAGGTAAATGTTATTCTGTACATTCTTAGATAAGAAAACTAAGGCTCAGAACTGTTAATAACTTGTCCCAAGTCACAAGTATCAGCCTAACCTAGGTCTGTCTGACTGCAAAGCCCATGTTTTTGCCACTGTCATTTATTTCCATGAAGTTTCTGCAAATGAAAAGGGAGTCTTGGCATATAGAAAGTGCAATAAAAACATACCCAAGCAAGGGTCAGCTCTGAGCCTAAAATAGAATTAATTGGTGGGCTATTCCATAAAACATATAGAAACATTTACCATAGATTGTACAGGTATCTTTAAAATCTAGTTTTCAGATTAGTTCTCTGCATTTGGCTCCTAATTCAGAAACTCCTAATTCAGAGTACTCTTGTCCAAAAATGAACTGGTGTAGCATGCCAAGATAATGATCACAGTAGCACAATTAGTTATGGAAATGCTGCTTAATGAATATAGCAAGTTCATGGCTGCTCTCCTGGATCCCAGGTCTGCCTTGTTCCTTCTCAGGAAGCATCAGGATCAGAGTCACCCTGTCCTACACACACAGGCTGTGGAGGGAGAGAACATATGAAGGAGACATTCAGCAGTTTGTACTAGGGTGCTGTTCTGCAATTCCTGCTGCTTCTTCTGTTTTGTTTGTTGGGATTTTTTTTTTTGGTACTGGGGATTGAACCTAGAGGTGCCTAAACACTGAATCACATCTGCAGCTCTTTTTTTATATTTGATTTTGAGAAAGGGTCTTGCTAAGTTACTAAGGCTGGCTTTGAACTTGCAATTCTCCTGCCTCAGACTCCTAAACTACTGGGATTACAGGTGTATGCCACTGTACCTGGCTGAATTCCTGCTTCTTTTAAAAATGTTCCTATGCCCAGTTGCAGCAAGTTTTCTAGAACAAAGGTTTAAAATGCAATACCAAAAAAAAAAAAAAAAAAAAATGGTTGTCCCTAGAGTTCCTATAGTGGAACTCAGAATCTAACATTTTAGCCATTTTAGAAGAATATTAACCTCACAAAAACATTTTGAAGACATTCAGAAATGGCTGTATTGAATTGGCAAACTAAAGTATGCCAAAAAGTTAACCTTCTTAACAGAATCACTTGCTATATTTTAAATGCCCATTAACATAAATTCACTATTCAAAAATAACTATCCAATAGGAAATATCTGGACTTAAAGGGGATCTAGAATATTCCCCCAACTAAACATTCAAAATACATACATATACACTGTCTAAAGGCAGCTTATATAGATTTTTACTTATTAGAACATTTCAGAACTAGAACATTTCTGGGGAAATGGGTATCTTTAATATATATAAATAAATATCTCTATAACCATATACATATATACATATTATATATACATACATATTATATATATACACATATTATACATATATAGCATATATTTACATATATATACACATATATATATATATAATTTCAGTGTCTAAAATTTGAGGTTTACCTCATCATTACCTCTTCACAATCGAGAGAAAAAAAAAAACAGACCAGAGATGATAAATGTACAAGTTCAAAAAAGAAAAAACAAAAATAAACAAAGGTAAGCTAGTTATTTAAGGCTTCAATAGTTAAATTACTCAGTTCATTTTCAGAACTTTCATTTCACATCCAAGCAATATGATATCTGGGAGTCAGTGCCAAATGAAGCACATGTAAATGCATTTTATGGCTGACTATTTAATCAAAATGCACTTTATCTCAGAGTCTTTAAGAGACATGATTAAAGAGGCTTTCAAATAAAATCGAGTCATGTTAAAAGTGAAGAAATAGTAACTTGTATTAAACTAAAGATGGAACAATGAGGTCTTGATAGTTCTCTGCATGGGCTTTATGGCTGCAGTAGACATTAAAAATTGAACCTCAAGAAGTCTTTTATTCCTGAGAGCTGATAGGGGGCAGTGGCAGCAATCCTGGAATATTATGCTATAAATAATTTATGGGGTTCTGACAAAACTGTATTTTTTTCATAGGATCCTTTTTCGCCATTGTCTGAGATATACAGGACTTCAGGGAACTGGGTTAGAGTTCTTGTAACATCTCCCAAATGCAAAAATATCGCCTACTGACACTGTTGGCTTGTCACTTCTTTACAAGGCACTGAAAGGCCATAGAGGTAGCCAAGATCCCCTGAAGCATCCCCCTCCAGTGAAACATCCTATTGGAAGATAAAAGCATTCCCCTCCTTGCTGTCGAAGTTTTGAGTATTAGGTAATAACTAATCCACAAAATTAATATTGTGAACTCTTATCTTTTCGATGAGCTCTAAGGTTCTTTCTTGAATTTGAGCTACAGACACTGGCCTACTTTTTCTGTTACTGAAACTTGAGTAATTGTCACATATGCTGAATGTATTTTGAGTCCCATGCCCCTGTCCCCAGCCCTCCATACTCATTACCAAATTTGGGGAGGGCATGGGCTATAGAGTGAGATGATGATTCCATTAAACAGCTCTCTTCAATAGGATCCCTCAGTTCATTAATCTCCAATAAAGTAATCTACTTAGAACAGTGTTGAAATAGCCTTTGAGCCACTTAACATGATGGTGTAATGGTCCCCTGAGACTCGCCCCATTTTAAAATCATCTAGAGGAATGATTTTTTTCCCCTAGTCTTTAAACTTCCCTCCCAATTTCTTGCACTTGTACAATATTGAAGATTTTCGTAAATCTTAGTGATGATGTTATTTCCTAGCATGATATCAGAAAATGGGACAAGAACTGCTAAATAAAAGACAGAGAATGCAGGTACCTAATACTTTTAGCTTCCCTCTTACCTTCTCCTTTTCTGCACTCTTCTGGATTCACCAGAGATTGAGCTGCATGGACAATCAATGGGCTTCCTTGCTCTATAACTTCAATGGGAAGTCCAGATGGGAGACTGAGATTGGGAGGCTATTGGTTTGCTCCCTGTGAAGCTACCTTGAACTGGACATGTTATTGCTGTCTCAAGGTGGTTGAATCAATCTCAATCTCAATCTCTCTCTCTCTCTCTCTCTCTCTCTCTCTCTCTCTCTCTCTCTCTCAATTCTGTGTTTAGCCACTACAAGCATCAGGATACTGCATTATCCCCTGTGACTCCCCTATGCTAATAATTCTCATGTGTCAAGACTTACCAGAATCACCCAAAGGGCTTATTAAAGCAGATTTCTGGACCCAATCCCAAAGTTTTAGATTCAGTAGGTCTTGGGTGGACTCTGGATGTTTGAATTCCTAACAAGTTCTCAGGAAATGCTAATGATACTGGACTGATCTTTCTTATTATTTTTAATTTTTTTTTAGTTGTAGATAAACACAATACATTTATTTATTTTTATGTGGTGCTGAGAATCGAACCCAGTGCCTCTCACATGCAAGGCGTGCACTCTACCACTGAGCCACAACCCCAGCCCCTAGAGAGATCTTTGTTTATAAGGAATATGGTCAAATAGTGGATGGCAATAACCACCAGGAAACCACGCCCACAGATGCCAACAGCTGGTTTGAGATAATTAATAGGCCTACTTGTATCAGTTAGGGTCTCAACTGGAAACAAATGGCACACTTCAAACAGGACAGGTCCCCACAGCCAGTCAGTGACTGTGTAAACCTCTTTAGGCCCTGGGGTTTTGTACTGAAGACTAAGCATACAGGTAAAAAACTCAGATTCTGCGCATTTCCACACATGGTTCTTTAAGATGACCAGCACAAGTTTGGATTTCAAGGTTACATCCATCTGGACCCTAGCTAAAAGACCCAAGTAGGTATCCCAGTTGTGTACCTTGCAACTTTTGGCTTTTTTCACCAAAAGCACTTGGTGGCTTGCCTTCTTCATCTTGCTAATTTATCTTTACTCAAAGTCTGACTCTCCTGCATTTAGGAACCTAGGAAGGCTTTTTTGTGATGGATCAGACTTTTATCTAAGCAGTGCTATTTTCCTCTGATCTATGGTCCATTTCTCTACTACCTACTATAATAGCTATTCTCACTTCAACACCCATTCAGAGTTTTTTCCTTTCCATTTCTCCATTCTTGCTGCCCTGCACTTCAAATTCTTGTCAAGAGGGTATTAAACTGACACATTGACAGCTGTCAGGTTGCAGAGGCCTCTGAGTGGCCTTGTCTAATTTTCTAGGATTCTCCTTTTTCTGTTACTGTTTGTTCTGCTTTGATATTAGTTAAATAGTAATTTATGAAAAAGAGTTCATATAAAATATTTTAAGTTAAAAAGTACAAAATGAATATAACTTATGAGAAATCCAGGACTCTAATGAGTCCTTCTCATTCTGTGAACCTCCCTCTCTTCTCAGTTAATCACTATCCTTTGTAAAATTGAATACTCTATATCTTATAAAATTTCCCAAAGCAACATAGTGTTTGGTTTTGCTGGATTTGAGAAAATTTTCTGCAGTTTATATATATACATATATATTTTTAAATTTATTTTATTTTTTTTAATATACTGTTAAATTCCACTTTTTTTGAGAGAGAGAGAGAGAGAGAGAGAATTTTAATATTTATTTTTTAATTTTCGGCGAACACATCTTTGTTTGTATGTGATGCTGAGGATCGAACCCAGGACGAACGCATGCCAGGCGAGCGCGCTACCCCTTGAGCCACATCCCCAGCCCCTAGTTTATATTTTTTGCTCCATATTATCCTTATTATATTTGTTTCTTCTTTCTTTATTCTTTTTGTTGTTGTTTTCTTTTTCTTTTTTTGTACTAGGGATTGAATGTAGGGGCATTTAACCACTGAGCCACGTCCCCAGCCCATTTTATTTTTTATTTTTGAGACGGGGTCTCACTAAGTTTCTCAGGGCCTCACTAAATTGCTGAGGCTGGCATTGAACTTGCAATGCTCCTGCCTCAGGCTCTTGAGCCATTGGAATTACTGGTGTGAGCCACTATGCCCAGCTCTATATTGTATTTCTAAGATATTTGTATTAATATAAATAATGATAGTATACTCGTAATGTAAATTTCATAGTGTGAACACGCTGTAATTTACCTACTCATTCTCCCTGTTGCTGAATATTGTGAGTTTTGCTATGTATTTTCCTATAGATATTTCCTGGTGTACATGTTGTACAGTTCTTCCTTGGTGTACTAAACCTAATAATATCATTGCTGGATTACAGGTTATGTGCAGATTCACCTTTACAAGGAAAAAGCAAATTGTTTTCTAAAGTACTTGTGCCAATTTACAATCCTCCCACTATTGTGTAAGAGTTTCTGTTGAGAATGGCACTCATCAAGAATAAAAACAATAATAAATGCTGGAGAGAATGCAGAGAAAAAGGAACACTTTTACACTCTTGATGGTATTGTAAATTAACACAACTACTATGGAAATCAGCAGGGAGGTTACTCAAAAAACTAGGCATGGAACTACCATATGACCCAGCTATACCACTCCACAGTATTTATCCTAAAGAGTTAATGTTATCATACTATAGTGATAACAACTTACTTATGTTTATAGCAGTGCAATTCACAATAGCCAAACTCACTATAGAACCAGCCTAGGTCATCCATTCATCAACAGATGAATGGATAAAGAAAATGTGGTATATATACACAACGGATTTTTTGTTCATCCATAAAGAAAAATGAAATCATGTCATTCGCAGGAAGATGGATGAACTTGGAAACATTATGTTAAGCAAAATAAGCCAAACTCTGACAGTCAAGGGTTGTATTTTTCTCTTATATGTAGATGCTAGAGAGGAAAAAGGAAAAGGTAGGTGGAGAGTAGTTCTTATGAAAACTGAAGGGAGATCAGTGGAGGAAAGGGACCAGGGGGTGGGAGGATAGAAGGGAAAGGGGAAATACTGGAGAATAATATTGGCCAAATTATATTGTTGCATGTGTGCATATACAAATATGTAACAACAAATCCCACCATATGGGAATACAACTATAATGCAACAATAAAAAAGTGGAAAGAAAAAAGAAGGGTTCCTATGGATCTATATTCTCACCACTTATCATATGACTCAACACCTTAATTTTTGCCAGCAATGCTATGTAAAAGAACACGTGTTCACACTTTCATTTTTTCAACGACTAATGAAATTATCTTCTTGTACTTTGTATTGGTTTCATAGAGCTGCCATAATGAATTTCCTCAACTGGGTGCCTTAAAAACAACAAAAATGTATTCTTTTACAACTCAAGGTGTTGGCAGGACTGTGCTCCCTGTGATAACTTTCAGAAAGCCTCCTTCCAGATTCTGGTGGCTGCAGGGACTCTGTGGCTTGTGGTTGCTTCCTATAATCTCTGCTGCTGCCCTCACATGACCTCCTCTTCCATGTATCTCTCCCCAGAATATCTCTTATAAGGATGCTTGTCACTGGATTTAGGACCCACCCTGATAATCCAGCACAGTTCTTAATTAAATTACATCTGCAAAGATCCTTTTCCATACAGATCATATTCATAGGTTCTGGGGATTAGGAAATGGACAAAAATGTTGGAGGCCACCATTCAACCTTCTACATATACAATCACCATTCATATTTCCACTTCCTAAAAAACATGGGTTCATAATTTCCCTCATTTTTTTCCTATTTATTTTCTATTGACTCATGAAACTTTTTTATATTAAATATAATCATTTTAAAATCAATTATATTTATTAAATGAGTATTCTCCCAGTTTCTGTATTTTCATTTTTAATTGATTTTTGAATAAGCAAAGTTTCTTAATTTTCATGTAATTAAAATTCTCAACTTTTAAATTTCATATTTAGAATATTGTGTCTTATATAGTAAATTTATCAATAGTCCAAAATAAATTATTTTCTTATATTTTTCTTCTAAATCTTTTAACAGTCCTACAGCTTTACTTTTAATGCATCAAAAATAATTTTTGAGTATAGTTTTGGGTAAGGGTGCGATTTTTTTTTCCATGAATAGGGATAACCTATTCCCCTTCATCATGTCTTAATCAACGTCTGGAGAAGCTTCAGTTATCTTACAAATAATGTGACTGCAAGCTTGAGGAAGAAGGGCATGATCTGACATGAAAAAGGGTCTTAGAGATACAGTCAGTATTTAAGTGACAATTAGCTTTATTACAGAGCACAATTCAAACTGTCATCTAAAAAGAAAAAGAAAATCCAGATTAACCTACCTACTCTACTAACAGCACAAGCTACATAATACTCTACAAACCCTAACATACAATTTTATCTACACTGAAACTGAATTCTAGGCAGGTTTAACTGTAATAACCAGTAACTTAGTGCAATTGTTTTGCATTTTGAGTTGCATACTTACCAAATGACATCACTGAATGAAGTGGTCCCAAGAAGCACTCAGGTTTTAGCTCTCTTTAATCTACCAGGTGAATGTGCCCTGTGTAATTAAGGAAACTGTGCACACAGTTGGTTTGCTGCATGGCTCTTCAATCAATCATGCAAATTAGCCATTTGTGTGAGACAGTCAATCGGATCCATACTTTCACATCTGATAAATGGCATATGTACACACAAAAAGAAATCTATTAGAAGTCTCAGAAAACCCAGTTTCACAAAATATATTATTCTTCTTTAAACAAGGAAGGAAATAATTGCTTAACTTAACTCAATCCATCATTTCTCGACCTCATAAATAACACAACTCTTCCTTTATAAAAGTCACAACTGGAGAAGAAAACTTTCCCATGATTTTTGTGTACTGTGTTCTCTTTTGTTGGTCCAGAAAGTCTTTAAAACTTGGACTGTCCAAAATGGTAGCCATTAGATACATGCAACTATTTAAATTTAAATGAATTAACATTAAAGACAAAAAACATTTGGTTCTTTATTTTAACTCCTCTCTCCCCCAGCACTTGGCCTTCACCTAACTAGGTGCTGCCCCAACCTTCTTAAACAATTTGGTTTTCTTATAAACCAGTGACATGGGTTAATAATGCTAACCTGCAAATATTACAACTAAACTTCAAAGGTCTGGGAAGCTTGATTAATAACAAACATTATTCTCCTTTGATTTTTCAGGAAACAAACAAAACGATTATAGGAGAGCAGGAAGAATAGAAGGAACGTGCTACTGACAAAGTTTCCCTCCTTGACCAAACTCTAGTCAGCCTCCTCTAAACTCTCTTCTAGGTCTTGGCCTCAGTGTCTTTCCTTGTCAGATCAGCATTGCCCAGTTGTAGTAAGAAACCTGTCAAGTTGGTTTAGCTAGAATAGCCCACCCTAGATACCTGATCAAATTTCCTTACTTCCTACCACCTTCTAGGTAATATGTGATTGCCCTTGCCTGTCTCTAGCAAGGATTCCATAGGTGAGTTTACTTCCCCTCACCCCTGTTGACTTCTTAGTAGTTTTCCATCCAACGAACCCCACCCTGCTCCTTGGCTCTAAGTCCTGCTATCCTTGTATTTACAGTTGACTAAGTCTCTCTCCCCTACTGCAAAACCCCATGATAGTGTCCCTTCAGCCACATAATAGTCCTGAATAAAGTCTGCCTTATCATTTTAACAAGTGTCAAATAATTTTATCCTTAACAATATCTTGGAACAAACATCAAGTGTAGCGGGTAGAGGAAAGATTACTTTCTCTTTCATATACTTACCCATAAAGAAACTTTTTTTGCATAGAAGCTATTGCACAGAAAGCAGGTGAGACATGGCTTTCTATGTTTCCTTTCAAAACATACAAACCATAAAAACCTACTTAAAAACAATCTGACCTTCAAACCCAGCAAAAGTCTTAAAAAAAAATGATCCTATTTCAACCCTGGCGATCAATGGGGTGACAGATGTCGCAGCCAGATCGCCCTCACATCCGATCCTATTTCAAATAAAGAGTAAAGAGTGGACAAAGTGGGCCATAGTGAACATAAGCTGATTTCACTGTTTGACTTAGTATTTGTCATTGGCAATTGAAGGTACAGTAAATTCAAATTCCAAGTGTCATGTATTTGCTGACAGTGGGTGCCACCTGATTGGTTTAATCTTCTGGTAATTGTTGGATATCCAGGTTTGGTTAACATTCACCATAGATTCCAAGAAATTACAATAGTAATTTTCAAGCATTCCTTAACAAATACTGAAAAATATGCTAGAAAGTTTTTGGATATTTGAGAGGAAAGAGTAATAGGACAGGAGAAAAATCTGATTGAATAAATAAAATTTCATGTTTTTGTTTCCATTTGCCATTATGATAGAAAGAGGCAGGTTGCAATACCAAATCATTTCGTATCTAAAAACTTCTTTCTCATTGTTTGAGTGAACTGTGCTCCCTCTCCTCCCACTTCCCATCTTGAGATGAAGCACTAATGGCCATGTAACTGTGGAGATAGGAACTTTAGGAGGTAATTAAAATCAAGTGAAGTCATAAGGGTAAGGCCCTAATCCAGTAGGACTGGTACCTTATAAGAAGAGGAAGATGCCAGACTTTGCTCTCTCTCTCTGAATGCATAGAGGGAAACACCATATGAGGATCCAGGGAAGATATGCTATCTACAAACTATGAAGAAAGGCCTCACCAGGAATAACACAATTGGCACCTTGCTTTTAGACTTCCAGCCATCAGAAGAGTGAGAAAAATAAACTTCTGTTGTTTAAATTACACAGTCAGTGGTATTTTGTTAGGGCACTCAAGCAGAATAATACATTCACTATTAAGGGGGAGCTTAAAGCACCCTTCAATCTTATCATTAGAATTGGTCCCAATTTCTATTGACCAATGAGTGGAAGAAATATATCACTTTATCTTTTTATTTTAAATAATTCCTAGCACATGGCTACAAGTAATCTACATTCTGACACAACCTGGCCTAACAATATGGATGGACACTTATGCTCTCATTGGGGACTATCATCTGCCTTTCTTGGTTTAGCTTTCATCCTCAGTAAGCAAGATAACTATAACAATATCTGACATGACATCCTGACTGTACAATGTCCATAGGGACATACAATACCTCTTGTGCATCTCTATTAGGAGGGAAGAATCAGTGTTTTCTTCCCAAAACCTTCAGCACATTTTCTCTAGCATCTCATTGGCTACAGTTGATCCACATGCCCATGACAAGGGGTATAGATAACCCATCATAGTAGTTCTGTGCTCCTTGTTACATGGATCAATTGTAGCCAATGAGATGCTGTTATGAGATGTTGTTATATGTAAAAGCATAAATGAAGGAAAGAGAGTAGAACCGGAGAGAAAAAGAAACACTACTGGTTCCAGGTCAGGAAAGGGAAAAGCAAGGTATAAATTGAAATGCTGATTATGAAATCCTATGAGATAGGACTTGTCAGTATTCATTGAGAATCATTGGTGTGTATTTTTCCACTATTCAGCCAAAACAAGTTAAAAGCCAGATGCTGATTTTAAATTAAAAAACAAACAAACAAACAAAAAAAGCATTTAAAAGTCTGTATGTCTACCTAGGAAAATAAGTAATTCAAACAAATAATGGATGTATTCCATATATATTCCTAAATGCAATCAGTGATGCAAATGAGGTGCAAGCTATAAAGAGCTAGCTTGTTATAGTAGACAAAATGAGGGCTTTATAGCTAGCCAGCCGTAGGGTAGGTTTCAGGCCAAAAGGTGACTCAGCATGAGTTCTCCTTAAGCCTTAGTTTCTCATCTGTAGAACGGGAGTTGAGTATTAATTGTTAAAACAGTCTAGGATTTTGTAAGAATTAATCAGAAAATACAAAGAACTTGGAACAGTTGCTGGAGCATAACTGGCTCTAGAGTAAATAAATGTTACTTATTACAATTGATTCTATAAAATTTTATAACTGAGATGGAAGTGGCAGGGTGAGATAAAGTGGGTTAATTTCAGGAGAAAAATGATATTATCATTAAATCATTATTCTTTGCTGGTATCTCTCATAACCAATGGGGTATGTGTGTATGCTTTTGTGGGTGTGTGTATATATATATATATATATATATATGTATATATATATATATATATATATATATATATTTGTTGTTTAGTTTAGAGATCCACTTTTATTGGGGAAAATGAGACTCCCCAAATTCAATGAAATCATATAAATTCAGATTTTCCTGCCAAAGACAAGATTCAAATTAGATGTTCTGACTTTAAGTCTGCTGCTCTGTCTACCACTTCCACAGAATAAGAATTTTTAGTCATTTTTGAATGATTCCTTGTTTACTGTTTTAAAAAAGTAGCCTTGGAATCTTTCAATCACTGAGTTGGAAAGACATCATAAAAACTATGTTTATCTTGTGAGATCTGTTCCCAAACCACTTGGGGATGTTAATCTTACATATATGCAGGGGCAGAGAGTACACAGTCACTTTATTTCACTATGTATTCGTCCTTAAAATGAAGTTATACTTTGTGCTGGTGTTTGTTTGTTTTCTAAAGATTAGCTATCAATAGATGATTTCTAATGTCTACAAATATTTTCCCAATTGACTGGTTATGGCATATGAAATTTTACCATTGGAATACATTTTATCATTAGGGTTAGTTTTAAGAAAGTCCTTGCTAAGCTGCACTGGGAAGGGAAGAGGAATATTAACATACTTACACCCATTGTTCTCATCAGTTTTCTGTTCTAATGGACCCCATGGAGAGTGCAATAAGATACCAAAGGAGAGCTGGATTTGAATGCAAAGTGTAAAATAATTCCAAGGCATGGGGAGGCAGAGAGAGCTGACACTTCCTGCCACCTCCAGGAAGTGTGGGCAGCCAAGAACATGCAGACAGATGAGAAAGCAGGGGAAAGGAACAGAGAGGGTGGGATGCCAGAAGTCAGTGAAGCCTACTTAGGACTATTTAGTCCTAGAGCTATTCCTAAAAATGACTTAGAATTCTTTCTTGTTTTTAATTATGACTTTCTCGAGTTTTGTCATCAGCAAAGATGTAAAACAACTAAAAAGGCCAAGGTAAGGCATGTTAATGTTTCTTAACCACTAAACACACCTAACTTGTTACATTTTTAGTCTTACATAATTTCACAGCACATATTGTTGGTACTTGATAAATATTTACAGAATGAATCCTTCCATGATTCTGCCCCAGTCTCCATACTTCAGAAGTGATTCAATATTGAAGGCATGGTAATTTTAATGCTTGATGTAACCTTTCAAACAACAACAGCCAACTTTTGTAAGATTATAGTGTTGTCTAATAGAACTCTGTCATGATGAGAATGTTTTTTAAACCTGTTCTGATGAAAATTGTAACCGCTAGTCACATATAGATATTGAATATGTGAAAGGTAACAAGAGAGACTAAGGAACTGAATTTTAACTTCATTTCATTTAAATGAAAGTAGACACAGGTTGCTAGTCGATACTATATTGGACAGTGCAGGTCTAAAGGTTTTGTTAAATGCATTCTATTCCTCTTTTTATTTTTATTTTTTATTAATATCATCAATTATTATATATAAGTTCCTTATTATATATGTTTGTGTTTTTTCATTTAAAAAACAGAAATAACTTGGTTTATCTATGGCAATTAGCACAACAAACCAAAAACGGCTTGGGGGGAATTTATATGTCATTATTTTGAGGACTTTAAATATGTGGTCTATTTCCAATTTCAGCTATTGACAAAAATGGAATGAGTCTGTGGAGTAGAAATGGTGAAGCAGGAGTAGGTTGGGCACCGAGAGGCTGGCCTTTTAAGTCAATCTTTCTTTTCATTGCCTCCTCCTTCCTTAGGAATCTGGCACCTTCTGGCTGCCTCCAGGGTCTGCAGGGGGCCTCTAAGGCCCTTTTTCGTAGCCCTGAATCTCTTAGCTTCCTAAAGCCCTCCCCCTCCCTTCCCAGAAAATGTAGGCACCGCTAAGTAAGGGGGAAGGGAGTAGTTAAGAGAACCAATATTAAGTACCTACTGTGTGCTTCCTAGACACTTTACATGATGCTCAGGAAAAAACAAAAAAACAAAAAAACAAAAAAAACTGTTGCTGTCATGAATGTTACCTCCCTGCCAAATAAATGGAGTTCGTAAGTTTTTTTTAAATGGATAAATACATTTTTATCATGTTGAAGCAGATACTATTCCCATATCAAGATGAGGATGCAGAAACTTATGAGCAGTTACATGAATTCCTCAAGACTAACCACACCAAATGCTTCCTTCGCTTACTTAATGTTTTTCTCTCCTATTTCAACCCCTTGCCTTGTTGTCTGTATCCTCAGGGTTTAGCTCTTTACCTTTCACAAAGAACCATTAGATAAACTGGCCAATAGATTTACACGAACGGATATAAATGAATTGATAGAACACCCCTCCAGGCCCTCCCCCCTTTCTAGAGCTTTTCAAATTTTAATGTCAATCTTTTAGGGACATTGTCAATTTACAGAAATGGCTCCCTCAGAATTATATGCTGTTCAGGAGATGTATTTTGGTACTTCACTAGCGTTAAATTTTTTTTCAAAGCTTCCATAAAAGCGACGCATTAATTTATAAATTAAACTTCAATGGGGTTTGCGTTTATCTAAATCTGTATTGTTACGAGGAGTAAACGATTGATTGGTTTACTAGCCCCTATCACTACGGATGACTAGTAAAACGCATTAAAAATTGGCTCCTCCCATCTCTTCCTCCCACTCTCGGAACCTTCTATGCTTCAGAGTATGGTCTAAAGATGTAGGAGCATTTGGAAAGGATTTAAAAATTAAAATACGACGATGTGATTTTCAACACAAAGACCACAAACAGCTCTAGAGCACAAAAAGTATTTAACATATCACATCCAGAAGTTGGAGGAGTATAAAGTACAAGTCGTCCAGTCCAGTCTGCAGAGACGGCTCCTGCTTCCACCCTGCAAAAACCGAGCAAGCGACACGTCGCGACGAATTTCAGCTGCAGAAGAGGAAGAGCATCACCTGCAGTCCGAGGCGTAGGAAACGCTGCCGGAGCGGGTTTGTCAGCCCCAGAGGTGCGCGCAGAGGGTCCGGGGGCCGCTCAGGTGCTGAGTGAGAGGAACGCGAGCGCGACTAGGCAGGGTGAAGTGCAGACATTTCACCGAGGGGACGGCTCTGACCACAGAGACCGCTGCAGCAGGGGGTCCTCAGCAGCCACGGCACTGGCAGCCGCAACTGCCGGGGAGGCAGACCCAGTCAGAGAACCCCTAGCTCACTGGAGAGCTGGGGGCGAGGCGGGGCGCTGACGTCATCTCCCCTCCCCCAGTTCCTCCAAGAGGGAGGGAGTGGGGAAAAGAGACTGCGATCCGCCGCAGCTCCCGGCCGCAACTCCTCAACTAGGCGGCTGGCTGCCTGGACATGTCCTGACAAACTTGGCTTCTCTCCTGCCCTCTCCAGCGCTCGCGCATTCTCTTTTCGTCTCCTTTTGGTGCTCAAGTTTCCCCCTGGTCGGAAGCCTCTGGAGATGCGGCCACCTGGGTCCCAGCAGCGCGGGCGGATCGCACTCTGGTTGGGGATATGCTGAAGATCCAAGAGAGGCAAAGTTGGTACTTAAAACACGGCTCTTAACAATATCCAAACCGCGTGCGAATTACCCAACTGCCTGGGAGCGCAAAGCGGAGCACCGAGGACTGGACTAGAGTGGTAAGTCCTTTGTTTAATACATGCTTTTTTTTTTTTTTTTTAAGTTTAAAGGTAAATGAAATAACGTGGGCTGTTTGGCTCCAAGAGAATGCTGGATATGCGTGCATCTCGCAGGCTCTCCGCTCAAGGAACTGCACAACACTCTGGTTGTGCAGGGCTTGGGAATGAAAGATCTGTGTGCATAGCTTTTGGAACTCAAAAAATACATACAGAGCACTGTTCAAAAGAACTTGAGAAGCAATGCCGTTTGTGCGTTATTTCGAACGTAACTTATTCTAGAAATGGTGCCCTGGGAGGGCGCATCGGGGACCGCATGATCTGCAGTGGCGCAGCGCCCTCTAGTCCGGACACCCGGCAAAGCGCACTCCTTGCCGGATTCCGCGGAAGGCGAACTTGGACCTGTGACTGCGGAGCACTCCAGGGACTTGGACGCGAGCTCAGTTGCCACTGCTTCAGCAGCCTTAATTTACCACCCAAACGGGCGGTAAATTTCCAAAAATCAGCTGGGGTGAACTAGATTCAAAGGCAGTCCTGGAGGAAAGGTTTTTAGTATTGGGAACTGCCCCCTTCCCCTTAATTTCCATGAGTCTCTGGGGGATCTGGTTGATTCTTTGTAAAGGACACATGTGGAACTTGAATCACATTTTTCTTTTATGTGAAGGTAATTCGACATTGGCCGAAAAGTCATCTCCATTTCGTTATGTAGAGGCTAAAGATCAGTAAAATCCTGGCAGCACCAGAGTCTGAATTTCTGTGGATCCCGTGGCGACGAATTGCAACTTCTTCCAGGCAATTAGATTTCTCGGTGAGCCTGGCAACTCGGGATTCTCAAATAGATGTTTAGTTCTAGTAAGCCTATTATTTATTAATAGACAACAATTTTCTCCAGGATTCTTTTATGCCATTCAGAAAATCCTGTAATTTTATGTTACGGAATGGTATTTTTGTACTTTTTACTATTCTTCCTTTTCCCTCCTGGTACTACACCATGCTCTCCGTCCCCCAACCCCTGAACGGCTGGCGTTGTTGTGTAGTGGTATTTTTCTGAGAATTCAGCAAGGGGCGCAAACCGGTTGAGCTTGGAGATCAGGTCATTCACTTTCGAGGTGTTCCATGTATGAAATTGACCTGTAACACCAGTAGCACTTTGCGCAATTGAGGCGGTGGCCAAACAAGTCTTTGGATGGTGGTGTTTACTGAGTATGTGAATTTATGTGTTTTCTAAATAGTGATCAGCGAATATGGTGCTATGAATCCGCACCCCCATTCTGTAGGCATTATTTTTTCTTCCCCATCAAAACATGCTAGACACCATTATTTTTTTCAGTCATCTTATTTAAGATGGCTTAGGAAGTGATATTAACTTTGAACCAAGGAAACAGTGTTCTAACACTGGACTCTCTCGTCCATATCTGTCTCGCCATTCCCCCTGTAGCTCCCTCCACCGGTCCCAGGAAAATCAGATCTCTTGGTCCACACAGTGTGAAAATGTTGAAGCCCCAGAAACTTTCCGAGGTCAAGTTCGCTCTCTTTCCTGGGCTGCGTCTCAACGCTCCTGAACGCTCAGGGTTTCGGCTGAGTCTCAGTTGCGCTAAGCCCGTTTGGAGATCTGTGGGTGCAGGGATGGGCTTTCAGCCCTGGGACGCAGAGACTGGGCGCTCCCCCCGCAAGAGAGTTACCAGCGTGGGGGCGTTTGGCGCCGGCAACAGGGGCTCCCTTTTCTCCCTGGGGAACTTGTAGTCGTTAGACTGGATGCAGTTTGCGGAACTATCGGGGGAGAGAGTGCACGAGGAGACTTGGCTGCCTTTTGTCCGCAGACGGGGAGTTGGCGGGGGGTGGGGGTGGGGGGGTGTTGGTGTTGGTGCCCGGAGAGGCTGGCGCTGGGGTTAGCTGCCGGACCCGGAAGGTTCTGGGGTCTAACTAGTTCTGCACAAAGAGGTCGCGGAGGAAATACCTCCTTTCCCCTCGGACTTAGCTTAGATTTCAGGAGGAAGTAGATTCCTATCTTAACTACATTCCTTTTGTGACCTGTAGTAGTTTATTCCACCAAACAAACGCAGACCCAGAACCCAGGCATTCAAATGCAGATTCAGGAATTTCCTGAAAGTTCTAAAAAAGCCTGAGGGACGCGTAGCCCTCATGTCTTAGCTTTTTTTCTTTTTCTAAGCCAAGCGAATGTTACTCCTTTCCTAAAGGGGAACATTCCATATTTTCACCAGCATCTGCGTGCTGGCCATAACTAACGGCATTAGAACAAGCCCAAAGGTGTTCCTCGCTAGCACCGGCGCTTGCTCTTATCCCTGCACAGAGCTGGCCTTTGTAGGTTCAAGGTCTCTTTTGACTTCGGGCAGATAGTTGTTACCTAGGACCCGTGGGCTCTGAGTCCTGCCGCCGCAGAAAGTCAGCTAGAGTTTCCGCGCTGGAGAAACGAGCGCCGGCGCAGGCAGGCGTGGCCGCAGGCGGAGGGATATCCTCCGTGCGGAGGTCCTGAGGCACCGGGCCGAGCTGGATGCCTCGGTACCGGCAGCGCAGGCGGCGAGTGGTGAAGCCGGCTGCCAGCACCATGCGGACGTGCGGACCCAGTGAGGTCCCCGGCAGACCCGCTCCCCGCTCGGGGGCGCGCTGAGGCGACGAGGTGCGTGCCCCGAGAGCGCTGTTGCCACTTGGGGCCAACTTTGCAGTAAGTTTGAAGGGAAGAAAGTTTGGAAAGTAGGTGAGGGCGCAGCGCCGCTCTGCGGCTGCGGCTGTCGGGCTGGAGCGTCTGTGCCCGGCGGGCATGCAACTTGTTCCCTCCTCGGGCTGGCTGTTAGGTGGGTGCCTTCTTGAGGCTGTCCAGCTCAGGAGTCTGCTCCTCCCGGTATCCCAGTAAATCGGGAGAAAGAAAGAGCCCGGCTGGAAGGTGGTAAGGAGTTGAGTCCTCTTCTTTCCCCCTGGAAAGTTCAGTCCTGGCGCCCGGTTTGCGGCGGCTTGGGAGGATGCGGAGGCGGAGTGGCTTGGGGGTGGTAATTGGCGACGTGAACGGCATGGTAATTACTGGGTCTGGTGCTGCAGCGAGCCGGCGGCGGGCCCTGAGCGCGGGGTCTGGCCCGGGGAGCCATTGCTGGACATAGCGGCTGCCTCGTTAGGCTGGCTCCAGGCGGCCGAGGGTGAGCGCTGCTGACCCCAGCCCGGAACACCTTGCACCGCTCCGCTTCTCCTTGCGGGTAACACTCTTGCCTGCTCCTGGATTGACTGATCTCTTCCAGTTTATGAAACATTTACTACGTAGGTGAGATGAAAGGAAGGCCCGTCGCGGAGAGTGGGGTCTTTGAAATGGAGTCGCAGAGTTGTCTTAGATGTTTTGTGCCCTGTAGGAGTGCTGCCCTGAGGTTTAGGTGCAACTGGTTGAATGCAGATTGAAGACTTGCGGTTGCTACACTGCGGGACTAAATGTTTGTAAAATATGCGGTTTGTCAGTTGTTTCTGTATTCTCTGGAAGAGAAACTTGTAAGATTTTCATTAAAGAGATTCTGGCTCTTCAGTACTTCTTAGTAAGGTGCTTTCTTTTAGGAAGATAACTTTCTCTTAAGATTTTTTTTTTTTTTTAAATGAACCCAGTATTCTGAATTGCAGAGCTTTGGAAACAAGGATGCAATTTTATGTATTAGGAAAATACACTCATAAATATTTTTTATGCAGTTAATTTTTTTTTTTTTGCATGTGTTTGGACTATGGTTTCATTAAGTGGCTTTTGTTAACTCCATGGTGACTGGTAGAGAAGAGTTTTTTCCTTTCCTTTCCTTTTTTTTTTTTTTTTTAAATAACAGTGACTTACAAATCATAAGAGGTGCATCAACCTTCAATTACTTACTTACCTTTTCCAAAAGCAGATTCCTAGTGCATCATCTATTCAGTATTGAATAGTTTAAGAAGATACTTGGCGGGTGTTGAAAATAGGCAATGGTTGTGTCCTTCATTGGAAGAGTTTAGGTTATGTTATCTGACACATTTAGTTGTTATAGGTACTCAAGTACCCTAGTTATATAGCTTAATTTTGGTATTTGTCTTTGTGTCTTAGGAGGATAGCTCTGATTCCACGATTAGAATCATCCCTTTTACCTTGTTATGTATTAGAAGGTTTATGATGTAAAAACACTTCAAATATTATGTAGTTGTAAAAAACAACAGTTGATTGTTATGTCAAATGTGCTGTTTAACAAGCTCAATGTTAAGTTTTGATTAAAACTTGCATTTGTATATCCATTTAACATCTTAGAAAAGCCAAATTCTTTGTCACTGTGGAAGTAAGACAGGACTTCATAAAAATCATTTTGGCCACCTGTATTCCTTTTTTTTTTTTTTTTTTTTTTAGTAAGTGCTGGGGATTGAACTGGGGGCCTCACACATACTAGGCAAGCTCTTGACTGCTGAGCCATATCCCCAGCCCCTTATTTGTATCTTTTAATTTGTCACTAAAAGTGTCTGTTGGGTTCTTATCATGGTAGTAAATCATTTAGAGCCATGTTAAAAGTTGTGGTGCAAATTAATACTATTTTCACTTTGCTGGGTCCTTGCCATTCTAGTGTATGTATGTCTTAGGCTTAGCTCTAGAGCCACCTATGAAGTAGTAATTTTCTTCAAATTTTAAAAATGGGACGAATCTTAAAGACTTTGTTTAAATCCTCAGGAAGTCTGCTACCACCTGTTTTTCATGCAAATATGTCTGATTTTACATAGAATCAATAAGGTGCCAAATCAGTTTAAAACACTATTACTGCGTTAAATACTATCTCAATGGCCCAATTTGTGGCTGAAAGTATCTCCTGATTTAATAGAAGTCATAAGGCTTACTGTGCATTTTAATATTTGTGAGTGGGAATCTACAGTAGGAAAGTGTTCTTTTGAGCAGATAATGTAGAGATGAAACCAAGTTCTGTCTTCTGGACTCAGTTGTTCATTTTGCGAGTGTTGGCTTATCCATTTATTCTGGAAAGGAGTTTTAAAAATGGGTGATAGACATTTAATATTAGAAAATTGCTATTTTCTCCTTTCATATCTAAGAGGAGCATTAAACTTAAAAATGTATTCAATCAAATTAGAAATATATAAAATATATATTGTATATAGCATGTTTTTATGTTTTTCTTTTAAAGTCTTCCTTTCTGAAAGTCTCAGATTTAAATATTATCTAAATTCTTGCTTAATTCCAAAGTTCATTGTATAGGAGAAGTCCATAAAGTAATTATATATCTTCTTAAGCTTCTAAGAAAATTAGTCATCTTTATCTTTCAGAGACTATTAAAAGTATAGAGCTTCATGATAAGGTCTATTGTACAGGCACCCATCTGGCATTACCTGTAGCCAATTTTGAAGCATTTTGATGTGGATAGTGACCTCTTTTTGGGCTCCTGGAATCTAGAGCCATCTGCAGGGCCATTTGCAGTGTTGTTACTGGCTTGGTGATTGTGCCTGGATTTCTTATTGAGAATAATGGATGTATTATTATTTTTTTTTCATATTGACCCTCCTTGTCTCCCCTCCCCTATTTAGTCTTGCCTTTTATTCTCTGTTCTTAATCTTAATCCATCTATCCATTTACCAGTCCAACAGCTATGGATCCTCTCTGTTCCAAACTTTGGGCTAAATGCAGTATACAGTAGTGAACAAGTTAGGTTTCCTCCCCTTAACAGAGATTGCAGTCCACTGAGGGAGAAAGATATTAAACATCAAAATCAATGTTAACAAGAGATCCATTTGGGTCAGGACAGTCCATCAAAACATTTCAGCAAGCTGGAGATCTGGGATTAGGCAGATATAGGAAAGGATGAGTTATGAGGGAAGAGTGGATTAGGAGGGAATAGTTCAAGGAAAGCAAATGGCATGTGCAGAGCAAGTTATAGATAGGATGGTGTGGCTTGACTGTAATGTGATGAATGGAGGAAAGAGAGTACTAAGAGCGTCATGCTGTCTATAGGGGAATGCTTGGTTAGTTTATTATCAGTGCATTTTTAATCCTATTTTCTTTTGATTTATGATGTATCTTTGTCTAGGTAGAACATTGAAGAACCTATGGCAATGATTTAGATTGATTATATAGATCTGGAGGATTGTTTTCATAATAAGGATTGAGGATAGAGGAAAAGAAGGAAACATTGAAAGTGAAAATAAAGCTGTATGTGAAAAGTGGAGTGCAGGAAAAATAAAATAAATTTGTTTGCGTTATTTTTCAGAAGGGAAGAGGTGTAGATGTTGGATTAGTTGAGCCTCAACTCTGGGTGTTGTCATTGGCTCAGGACAGCTTGGTGTTTCACCTTGTTGCAAGCCTCATGGTTAGTACACCGTTTTGATTTGAAATAGGAATTAATAATAATGAAATCAGATTAGGAAAGATAGAGGTCAGATTATTGAAAGTCTTTAATACAGGTTAAGATGAGTATACTTAAGCAGAAATATTATTTTCAAACTAGTGAATAAAATCACAAAGAAATTTGAATAGGCAGAATGCCAAAGAAGTGTTAAAAACACTATGCCTAAAAACAAGTGCACCTGTGAACCAGAAAATAGTAACAGAAATGGAAAGGAACTTTTGTTTTGTTTTTGTTTTTTGGTACTTGAGCTTGAACCCAGGGTGCTTTCCCACTGAGTCACATCTCCAGTCCTTATTTTTTACTTTGAGACAAAAAATTTGTAAGTTGATGAGAGTCTCTTCAATTTGCTGAGGCTAGCCTTGAATTTAGGATTCTCTTGCCTCAGTATCCTGAGTCCCTGGAGTTGAGTCACTGTGCCTGGCTGAAGGGAACAGTTTTGAGAAATTGAGGAAGTAGAAAGTCTCAAAATCTAGATAACTCTTTAGAAATGGAATTTTGGCAGGCAGGAAAAAGAGGTTATAGAAATCCTGGATTTGAGGTGGTGGGGAAAAGGGGAATATGTGGGGAGGGTAGAAGGCTATAAAAATTTTATCCAATTTCTAATTTGTCAAAGAAATGGAGTCCACAGAAGTAATTCTTTGAATTCAGATGGTTGATTAGAGACAAAGCTGGTGCTAGATTTCAGGTATTGTTTCCCAGCCCCTCCTTCTCTATTTGATTTTTGTTTTTGGTCGCCAAGTTGAATGAGTTGAGGAATTGGTAAAACTACACTGAAATAGGAAAATACAGTGAAAATGCTACTATTTTGCTATGGAGAATGAGTGGAAAACAGGCTTAGGTTTGATGGTTTTTTAGGAAAAGTGTTGAGAGGTTAGGGATTGAATATGGGGTTCAGTCATGGTTTTTCATGATTGAGGTGGAGTGGATGATATCTTGAAGGGTGGTAATATAAGCACATATGGGACGAGTTGAAAGTCACAAGTGTGTAATACCAGACTTTAAGGTGAAAGAGGCAGTACATGTACAAAAGAGTATTCAATAGAATCAGGAAGGTGTAGAGTCTTGTTCTTTTTTTTTTTTTTTTTTTTTTCACTGTTCTTTTTTTTTTTTTTTTTTTTTAATTTTTTATTGTTGGCTGTTCAAAACATTACATAGTTCTTGATATATCATATTTCACAATTTGATTCAAGTGGGTTATGAGCTCCCCTTTTTACCCCATATACAGATTGCAGAATCACGTCAGTTACACATCGAGTCTTGTTCTTTACATGTTATGGATTGACTTTGTTTTTTAGGTAGTTTGACAATAAAAAGGACACAGGATTGCTGGGGATAGGGGTGAGTAGCATCAAATGTGACATTAAATCAGAGAAGATGAGCACTGAGAAATGATCATTGGATTGGACATCAGCTTGTGATGCCAGAAGAAGTTACTTTATTTGCCAAGAAGGATCTGAAGGATTTGTGTGGAGCAGGTGAGGGTGACGTGGTTTTTAGAAGAGTTCTATTAGGAGGTCAAGGTGACGCAGAGAAACCACTTTATTTTTGTTCTAGAGATCTTTGCCAGTATGAGAGAGAAAAATAGTTTAAAGGAAATGCAGGTTGAGAGTTGTGTATTATAAGTAGGGATGAATCTGTTTGTAGACTTAGCAAAAAGTGACAGCCGACAGTGAAGGGATGGTTGACCATGTTTGAGTTTCTGAGATAATTTAGGGGAGAAGAGCTGAAGAAGAGAAAGAATTTTTTATGGCAGTGAGAATATCTGTTTATGGGTAGGGTGGGCCCCAATCCCTTCTGAGGTGTGAGGAGAACAGAATAGGCAACAAGAACATTTTAAGGAGAGTAAGGAAGATGAGGGACTTTCTGCCTGATGAACTTCTGCATGCATGGAACATTTACATTCATGATCCACTATTTAGTGAAATGCTAGTGTGTGTTCCTAAGAACACAGAGAGCATAATTTGACCTATAATAAAACCTTCCTATTTTTGGAAAAGTGGCCAGTGTTAATCAGAGGCCACCCTTTTAAAACAACATTTAAATCATTTCTTTTTACAGAGAAAAATACATGAGGTGAGGTGACCTTAAATCACAATAAGTAGAATATTGAGCTTCTTGGTGGCCAAGTTTGTCCTGGAATGTGCATGCAGTGATTGGAGGATAGGTAATGTACACTGATCACATCTCCAGTTGTGAAGAGAGGAAGAAAAGAGGTACAGCACAGGTGTGCCTTACCCAGCCAGAAACCTAGGTGCAGCCGTCATCTTGACTTTTACTATTAGTTTTTTAATGTCACTGTAGCACAGAACAACTAGAAACAATGGTCTTCATATTACTAATGGAAATGTTCTGTAGGTTCATATAGTTGTAGGTCAATTAGCTCTTAGAGGTTATTGAAAAATGTTTTACAATCTTACAGGTGCAAACACTTTTAAAACTTTGAGATTAATTAAATCATGTAAATGCAGATGTTTTAAGTTCTGATAAAGTCAGGTTTATAGCTCTGTACTGTCCGTATTAGGAGTTTGAAGACCAGTTTCTCAGGTAATCATGTGAATAAAATACTTAAATCTTAGAGTCACAGACTTATTATAGCTCCAATCAAAACAACATGTAAGAGGCTGTGGTTGTGGCTCAGTGGTAGAGCACTTATTAAGCATGTGTGAGGTTCTGGGTTTGATCCTCAGCACCACATAAAGATAAATAAATAAAATACAGGTATTGTGTCCATCTACAACCAAAAAAAAAAAAAAAACCCCACAACAACAACAACATATAAATGGAGTTACCAGAAGTAATGAAGTGATATATGCAAGGTCAAAAGTACAGTTCAGTACTGTTCAGTTTTTAGAGTCATAGCTTCCTCTCATTTTTACTGAAAATTCTATTAGTATGGGTTTAAAAGATTAGTATTCACCTAGAAAATAAATGGGGTCTACTCATTAGTTTTTCAGAAAGCTCTTAAAAGTACTGTCTGCATTTATAATTTATTAGAAGGTTTAATTTTGATTTTTGCTTCCCCTACAAATGTTTCTGGAAGCTATAAATAGATAATAGCCAAGTAACAAGTAGCCTTTTTGGTAACATAATTTTTTGACTTCTATTGAAGGGATTTTAGAAATCACTGAACATTTTATTTGATACAAAAAATTTTCAAGCAAATCATTTACTTTTTATTTTCTTTTGACAATTTTGTGACATTGCTTTGAAAATGTGTTTATCTTTGCAGTTTAGAGTTCTTTAAAAAGTTCTTTGAAAATGGCAATAAGTGTAACTCTGTGGTAGCATGTGTGCTTATTATTTGTGAAACCTTGGGCTCATCCCTAGCACCAAAGGAAAAAAGAAAAAAAAAAAAGTGACACTAAATTGAACATTAAGCTCTCAATTCCAAATTTTAAATTCTAGTGACACCCTCATTGATGTTGATGTAACGAAAATATGGAATAGAACACAATGAGGGAGAACACAAAATTCTTTAACATTTTTGTATATTTTTATCTTATGTGAATGAAAAGTTTAATAATGTTTTCCTAATGTATAGAGGACTAAAATTACTACCTGTGCATGTAAGAATGGTACCCTCTCATTAATAAATGTACTGATTTTTGACAAACCTGGATATGTGTAATGCTGAATCCTACCTACTGCCCTGTCTTTGAAGCGTATTAAACATGTCTAAGTCTTAAACTTAAGATTTAAATGTGTATATACGCATTTATATTCTCAGTACAGAGTCTGTTGTTTTGTGAAGAATATGCATCCACAGTAATTGATTGGAGCACTTAACACGAGAATTTCTCTAATGAAGAAATATGAGGATATTAATGTCTTATTTTTACCAGAAAAATCATCTTTCTTCCTGTATTAATGGATTTTCAGAAATCTATACTAAAGATATTTAAGCATTGGACCTGAGGGCTCTTTAAGACTGAACTAAGTAAACATTCTTTCTTTTTCACTTTGGAAAATGTATTTTAGAAATCCTAAATTACTAGTGCAAGTGGAATGATCGCCTTCTAAATAACAAAGTGTAGCCTTGGGCAAAAATGGTTTTCAGAGTTTACTTTTCATAAGCATGAACTCTAGGTAATAATGTACTTTTCAGATGAAATGATATTGGTATCTCCCACTCTTAGCTTTACTATTTGTTTTGCATAGAGTAACAGCCATAATTTTGATCGTGGTCTTTTCTAGTGAAACACAAGTTTACAGTTGTTGCTTATATTACTGTAGGGTTAATAATATCTCCTAAAAAGTATTTTTTTTTTCTGATCAAGAGATTGTATGTAATAATTTACTCAAATTACAGTGGTATTCTGTTAGCCAGGTTTACAGAATAAATTCAGGGTTTTAGAAAGCCTCAGTTATGAATGTGCTTCAGAAAGTTTACCCAACCGTGATTTGTCTTATGAGAACTATGTTGGGTGGGTTGTGGAAGGTGATTTTTGTGTTTAGGGATCCCGCTGGGTGTTGGCAGGGACAGTGATTAGACTGAGTAACTTGGGAGAGGACAGCTGCAGCAATTTTATATGTTGAGCCTATGACTTGGGAGGGGAGGTGACCCAGGTCCTTTCAGCAGTGGTGGTGAGGGCAGTATGGCTGCAGCCAGGATTTAGGGGTCCTTTCTAAGTTCTGATGGTAGATTCAAATGCTCAGAAAGATTTATTATTGTTTTCATTACACCACTGTTTCTTGGTTCCCATAACTACTCCTGCGCTCTCTTTGCTGGTTCTTCCTTCTCTTCTCAGATCTTGGGGAGCAACAAGGCTCCATCTTGGTTTTTCCTTTTTTTTTGTTTCCTCTGTGTTCTCCTGGTCTGTCCTCTCATTCCATTTCCTTGTTTTAGATACTATCATTTGTATCCTGACACTCTAAAGCCTCCAGCTGGACTTTGCCTGCATCTCTGTCTGCCTGCTGAAAACCCTTATTTGGATAACCTGTAGGCTGTTCTGGGTTAGTCAGCTCTCTGTTGCTGTGACTCAGTATCTGAGATTATCAGCTTAGAAGGAGAAAAGGTTTATTTTGACTCATGGTTTAACAGGTTTCATTCAATGGTTGTTTGGCCCTGCTGCTTTGAGCCTGTGGCAGTACAGTACATTATGGTGGTAGCGTAGGCCTGGTTCACCTCATGGCAGCTGGGAAGCAAAGAGGGTGTGGGGAGGACGTGGTTGGGGTCCACTTCCTCAGGGAATACCTCCAGTGACCTAACTCCCTTCCAGTAGGCCCCATCTCATGAAGGGTTTACCATCTCCCCGTAGCACCACAGGCTGGGTACCAAGTCTTACATATGGGCCTTTGGGGGCCACTTCTAAACATAGTGATTTCTAAATTATCTTGTTCATAACTGAACTCCTAATCTTAGTCCCTCTAACCTATTTCTCTATTAGTCTTTCCTTTCTGGTACATGGCAGCTCTGCTCTCTTTGCTCATCATACAATTCTTGGAATCTTCTTTGATACTTCTTTTTCTCCCTTCTCTCCAGTTCATCAGCAAATCCTGAAATGGGTCCAGATTTGGATGCTTCTCCCTATTGTCATCATTACCTTTTTGGGTCAAGACACCCTGGTCACCCACCTGCATTATTTCTGTAGCCTCTGACTGGACTCCCTTCAGCTTTTGCTCTTGCTGTCCTACATTTTCTCAAAGATACCAGAGTGACCCTTTCAGTTAAGATCATGTCACTCTACTTTTCAGAGTCATCTGGTGGTTTCCCACTTTATTTGTAGCAGATCCAAAGTCCTTAAAAAAATGTTTTGACTATATATGTAATTAGGGGACAACAGACACATTAATTTTATGGAAAAATTGGGTAACATAGCTCTCCATCCATTAAGAATGGGATGAATGCATACAGTGATTTTTTTCCAAAGAGTACAGTACAGAAAAGGAGGAAATGGTATAACTTTACCTTGGAAAAACCTAACAGACGCCCCCTCAATATAGTGAACAATATTTAGTTTCAATAATGTGATTATGTCCTTTGATGTGATGAAAATGACAGGTTACCTTTGTGGTGATCCTTTTCAAAACACAATCCTAGTCTAAGCATAAGAAAATTATCAGACAAATTTCAATTGAGGTTCATTTTGCCTGAGGACTATTCTACAAAATGTCTAATTAGTACTTTTCTCAAAATTATCAGGATTGTTAAAAACAAGGAAAATCTTAGAGACCATAGTTCAGAGGAGTCTAAGGAGAAAGGACTGCTGAATATAATGTGTGTTTTTTTTTTTGAATGGGATCCTGGGGTGGAAAAAGGATATTGGGTAAAATTTAAGAAAATCTGAGTAAAGTATGGACCTGAATCAATAATGTATCAGCATTCATTCATTAGTTGTGACAAATGTATTATACTAATGTGAGGTGTTAACAAGGGAGACAGGAAATTGCAGCTTCTCTGTAAATCTAGAACAATTTTAAAATAAAAGGTTCATTTAAAAAAAAAAAAAAAACCTTTCCTTTATGATCTGCTCTCTCCCTACCTCCTGTCTCTCTTTGGAGCACAATGGGGAAGAGGAGAGCAATCTTCATGATCTCTGGGTTGTTTCTCTAATCTATTACTTCTTCTCTAGGGGTGATTTTTGAGCCCTAGAGGACATTTGGATAATGTGTAGACACTTTTAGTTGTCACAACTGGGACAGATAATGTTATGGGGTTTTAGTGGGTCGAGACCAGAAATAATGGTAACTATTCCAGTGTCTCAGAGAATCTAAGAATTATATACCCCTCATGTCCAAGGGCTAAGGTTGAGACTCTCTGGCCCTTTAGAATTTGGGGTTCTCTGTTTGCTATCAGATTCCTGACCAGTGTTTCTTGCCCCGCTTTGCTTTTCTCCTTGGCACTTCTCCTCAGCGTCCAGTGTACTTTTGGTTTAGTTACTTGTCCATCTCTTACCAGCAACTGTGTCTTCCATCAGGATTTGGTAATTTGATTCACTTTTGAATCCCCAGCATTTGGAATTGTACCTGACTCAGTGTAGGTGTGTTCATTCAATATATGTTGAAAGAGTTCAATAATTACAGAAGTGAGTAGATGATAAAGATGACATATACTTACACTAAAAATTCAAGTAACAAAGTGCAAATGTATACATTCCTCTAACTGCCTATTCCCTCTTTGTGTTCTCTAGAAATTCCCAATGAGTTTCTTTTTTATCTGTCCACAATTTCCCCTCATTTTTAAATATATCCGTATACCAGGAACATGTGAACACAATTTATCTGCATTTCTCCTTTTTTTAAATGGGATCGGCTCAGTATTTCTATTGATATATCTGGACATATTTACATATCAACACATGGAATGCCATCTTTTTGATGGCTGCATGATTTATATGTAGAATTAAGCAAAAGTATTTTTAAGTGTTTACAGTAGAATCTTGGTATGATACTTCATTATAAAGTGTATAATAATAATCATGTCTCCTGAAACAATGTGTTTCCTTAAACCAAGACAGTGCTCAACATTATCTTTGTTAGTGTTCTTCAAAACATTTTCTTTATATGCGTTTTTTATTCCTACTTTGTGTCTTGTGATTGTGAGCTTTGCCTTTTCTAATCTTTAACTTTATGTACCTAGCCTGGTGCTGTCTGATAGCAGGTCCTTAAAACCTGTGGGTTGAATTGAATTGAATTTTCTCCTTCTTTTGTTAAAATTACCGGATCATTTTGTAATATTCAAATTTCTATGAGTATTAGCATCATTGACCAAACTGAGGTGTGTTTAGACATAGTTTTGGGAGAAAAATAGTCTTATTTTGTTGAAATGATGATTCTTCTAGAGTCCAGAGATCTAATTTCCTGATTGTATCTCTGAGAAGAAGGCCATGATAGCTAAAGAAAAAGTTAGGGTGCCTAACTTGAATGTGGCAATTAATTGATTCAGTGGCAATTCAACTTCTAATTGTTTTAAGTATATCAGATCTTTTTTTTTTTTTTTTTTTCTCCTAATGAAATGACTAACGGGGCAAAGTTGGCAGTAGCTGAGTTCAGATACTACAAATTAATGTTCCCATACTTATTTCAGCCCAGCTGGTAAACTAGCCTTCCAGTCTGCTTCTTTCACTTTGGTAGCCCTGACATTTTGTGAATATTAATTTGGAACTAACTTTGCAAGGATTCAGTGCTGGGTGGGGTGTGAAACTGCATTGATTTATAAGATGAATTTGTTGGCATGATAGAACAGTGCCATTGTCTGAAAGTATTGAAAATATTATCTGAAAATATTGTCCTGTTTCTCTGGCCAGATTTCAGCCCAGTAGAGTTAGCCTACCTTCTTGTTAGAGGCAACTTTTTCTTATAAATTTCCTTCTTTCCTTCCCAGGTCACCTTCTGACCCTCTTTCAGTTCCTGACACCTTGCTACATTGATTTGACCCTTCATTTGTGTTAACTTTGAGTTAGCTTTTGTATGTGTATATCTTGTCTTTTAATGGAGGCCCCCTGGGTAATAGGTAGGTCAGTGTCTTGAAGATTGTAGACATTATGAGCAACTGGTTGTTGACATCAGTGGTGATAAAATATTGATGCTGTTGGTGAGGTTTGCTTTGCTAACTCTGACTGATATCTAACTACTGAATTCTAGAATTTGCTTTGCTAACTCTGACTGATATCTAACTACTGAATTCTAGAATTCAGATTGTTAACTGACCTTTTTTGAGTGCTCATGTTAGTGTTTCAGAAATTACTTCGGCTTGATGATATGATTTAAAAAATACATTTAAATAGTTAAATATGTTAAATGAGACAGTAAAACCTTGTTTTGTGTAGGGAGTGAACTTAATCATTCTTATAAAGAAATAATATAATTTCAGGATAAATTTTGAAATGGGATTACCAGCTATCATTATGGAAGATCACGGAAAGCCACTGTTGGATTTTTTCCCCTAAGTCATTAGAATCTTTGCATGCTCACCGTACTGCAGTAACATTAAGTTTGCAAGCATTTTTAGCGTTCAATTAATTGTATGAACTAAATGTAAAAAATATTTATTCACCTTTCTCTTTAACAATTGCTTATGTTTACTTTAAATATTTTAAATATAAAATTTAATTGTTATGGTTGTCAGACTTCAGTGTTTATTATGGTTTTATCAAATATGAAAAATAGGATTTTGAGCCATAAAAAGATTGTTATCAAACAGTAATTCTATACTTTTTGAAAGAATATTGATACCCACTGAAAAACAGGAAAATAATATCCCAGTCCATTGCGTTTATCCATATTTCAAATAGATGAAAGATACTTTAATATAAGGTTTAAAGCAATTTACATTGTTTTTTTGCTTGTTTTATTTCTTAAAGTGATAATTCTTATTTTTTTCTTCTATTTTAGGTTCCTGAGAGTTAAACAATGGGGAGACATTTGGCCTTGCTTCTGCTTCTGCTTCTCCTTCTCCAACATTTTGGAGACAGTGATGGAAGCCAAAGACTTGAACATCCTCCTCCTCTACAGTTTACACATTTCCAGTACAATGTCACTGTGCACGAGAATTCTGCAGCTAAAACCTATGTTGGGCATCCTGTGAAGATGGGTATTTACATTACAAATCCACTGTGGGAATTAAGGTACAAAATTGTCTCAGGAGACAACGAAAACCTGTTCAAAGCTGAGGAATACATTCTTGGAGATTTTTGCTTTCTAAGAATAAGGACCAAAGGAGGAAACACAGCTATTCTTAACAGAGAAGTGAAAGACCATTACACATTGATAGTCAAAGCAGTTGAAAAAAATACTAATGTTGAAGCACGAACAAAGGTCAGGGTTCAAGTGCTGGATACAAATGACTTGAGGCCATTGTTCTCACCCACCTCATACAGTGTTTCCCTACCTGAAAATACAGCTATAAGGACCAGTATTGCCCGAGTCAGTGCCACAGATGCAGACATAGGAACCAATGGAGAATTTTATTACAGTTTTAAAGACCGAACTGACATGTTTGCTATTCACCCAACCAGTGGCACCGTAGTTTTAACTGGTAGACTTGATTACGTAGAGACTCAGCTCTATGAGCTGGAGATCCTTGCTGTGGACCGAGGAATGAAGTTGTATGGTAGCAGTGGTATCAGCAGCATGGCCAAGCTAACAGTTCATGTGGAACAGGCCAACGAATGTGCTCCTGTGATAACAGCAGTGACATTGTCACCATCAGAACTGGACAAGGACCCGACATATGCAATTGTAACTGTGGATGACTGTGATCAGGGTGCCAATGGGGAAATCGCTTCTTTAAGCATTGTGGCAGGTGACTTCCTTCAACAGTTTAGAACAGTGAGATCCTCTCCAGGAAGTAAAGAGTATAAAATCAAAGCTCTTAATGGCATTGATTGGGACAGTCATCCTTCTGGCTACAATCTGACTCTACAGGCTAAAGATAAGGGAACTCCTCCCCAGTTCTCTTCAGTAAAAGTAATTCATGTGACTTCTCCACACTTTAAAGCTGGGCCAGTCAGGTTTGAAAAGGATATTTACAGAGCAGAAATAAGTGAATTTGCTCCTCCCAATACACCTGTGGTCATGGTAAAAGCCGTTCCTAGTTATCCCCATTTGAGGTATGTTTTTAAAAGTACACCTGGAAAAGGTAAATTCAGTTTAAATCATAACACTGGTCTCATTTCCATTTTAGAATCAATTAAAAGACAGCAGACATCCCATTTTGAACTTGAAGTAACAACAAGTGACAGAAAAGCCTCCACAAAAGTCTTGGTTAAAGTCTTAGGTACAAATAGCAATCCCCCTGAATTTACCCAGACAGCGTACAAAGCATCCTTTGATGAGAACGCACCCATTGGTACTACTGTCATGAGGGTGAGCGCCATAGACCCTGATGAGGGTGAGAATGGATACGTGACTTACAGTATTGCAAATCTAAATCATGTGCCATTTGTGATTGATCATTTCACTGGTGCCGTGAGTACTTCAGAAAACCTGGACTACGAACTGATGCCTCGGGTTTATACCTTAAGAATTCGAGCATCAGACTGGGGCTTGCCATACCGTCGGGAAGTTGAAGTCCTTGCTACTATTACTCTCAACAACTTGAATGACAACACACCTTTGTTTGAGAAAATAAATTGTGAAGGAACAATTCCCAGAGATCTAGGTGTGGGGGAGCAAATAACTACCGTGTCTGCAATAGATGCTGATGAACTTCAGTTGGTACGGTATCAGATTGAAGCTGGGAATGAACTAGATTTGTTTGGCTTAAACCCCAACTCTGGGGTATTGTCATTAAAGCAGTCACTCATGGATGGTTTAGGTGCAAAGGTATCTTTTCACAGTTTGAGAATTACAGCTACAGATGGAGAAAATTTTGCCACCCCATTATATATCAACATAACTGTGGCTGCCAGTCGCAAGCCAGTAAACTTGCAGTGTGAAGAGACTGGTGTTGCCAAAATGCTGGCAGAGAAACTCCTGCAGGCAAATAAGTTGCACGGTCAGGGGGAGGTCGAGGATATTTTCTTTGATTCTCACTCCGTCAATGCTCATGTCCCACAGTTTAGGAGTACTCTTCCGGCTGGTATTGAGGTAAAGGAAAACCATCCTGTGGGTTCCAGCATAATTTTCATGAATGCTACTGACCTTGACTCTGGCTTCAATGGAAAATTGGTATATGCTATTTCTGGAGGAAATGAGAATAGTTGCTTCATCATTGACATGGAAACAGGAATGCTGAAAATTTTATCTCCACTTGATCGTGAAACAACAGACAGATACACATTGAATATTACTGTTTTTGACCTTGGTATACCACAGAAGGCAGCTTGGCGTCTTCTGGATATCATTGTTCTGGATGCCAATGATAATCCACCTGAATTTTTACAGGAGAGCTATTTTGTTGAAGTGAGTGAAGACAAAGAGATAAATAGTGAAATCATCCAGGTTGAAGCTACTGATAAAGATCTAGGCCCCAATGGACATGTGACATACTCTATTCTTACAGATACTGATAAGTTTTCAATTGACAGCACAACTGGTGTGGTTAAAATTATACACCCTTTGGATCGTGAACTACAGCATGTGCATTACTTAAAGATTGAAGCCAGGGATCAAGCCAAAGAAGAGCCCCAGTTGTTTTCCACTGTGCTTTTGAAAGTCTCACTAGAAGATGTTAATGACAACCCACCTAAGTTCATTCCACCTAATTACCGTGTGAAAGTTCGAGAGGATCTGCCAGAAGGAACGATAATCATGTGGTTAGAAGCCTACGATCCTGACTTAGGTCAATCTAGTCAAGTGAGATACAGTCTTATGGACCATGGAGAAGGACACTTTGATGTGGATAAACTCAGTGGAGCAGTTAGAATTGTGCAACAGTTGGACTTTGAGAAGAAGCAAGTGTACAATCTCACGGTGAGGGCCAAAGACAAAGGAAAGCCAGTTTCTCTGTCTTCCACTTGCTATGTGGAAATTGAGGTAATTGATGTGAATGAGAACTTACATCCTCCAGTGTTTTCCAGCTTTGTGGAAAAGGGTGCAGTGAAAGAAGATGTCCCTATTGGCTCATCGGTAATGACAGTGTCAGCTCATGATGAGGACACAGGAAGAGATGGGGAGATCCGATATTCCATTAGAGATGGTTCTGGTGTTGGTGTTTTCAAGATAGATGAAGAAACAGGTACATATGTTTTTATTACTGTGGTTTCTCATCCCTCCTATTTTTTTCACAGATGCCTTCGATAGATCCTTCACAATCCCCAGTTGATCTCTCTTAAGGCCCAGTATAGAAGTGCTTCTGAATGGTGTTGATCTGTTGTATGTAGATATAAAGTCATGAAGATGGAACGAAGGACCCCAGATGATTAAATGGACATTAAGTGATTGAGAAAAAATTAAAACTGTTCCTACTGATACTCATCTCTAAGTTTGTACTCTCTATTATCAAAAATATCACTTTGGTTTTATTGTAACTTTGAGAAGCCCTTCAGAGGTTTTTCACACTCAGGTGTTCGAAGGCCCTATTTACAGCAACCACTAGCACCATCTGGCATGCCATCCAGAGGTGATTGCACAGCCTCCAACATTATGCAGTGCACACAGATTATGGGTTAGAACGTCTATAATATGATCTGGTTTACTTAGTACCTCCCCCAGGTTTTGTCTGAGAGGCAGATGTAGGGTAGTGGAATGTTGAAAAGACCTGTCTTGTAAGCCTGGCTCTTTCAGTTGTTTGTAACATATGATCTTGAATGAGAGAAATACTGCTTTAAACTAACTTTTCATCTGTAAGATGAAGACACTCAAAATTACTACAAGATTTATGTGATGATACAGCGAAATAACATGGGAAAGGTCTTAGTGTGTTAGGTTTATTAATTTTTTTTTTAAATGGTAGCAATGACTTTTTATGATACCATTTCACCTAGAATAGGGTTCTAAAACTAGGACCTCCAAGATGACCAGTTCATGTGAGTATATACTGTTTTGCATTATGTGCATACTTTCCTGGCTGCAAAGATATTATAGTTACAAGTCAACCTCCTTGATAGAGTGTGAGCCTTAATAAACTCATATGTTTCTATCTTCAACACTTAGCAAAGAGTGGCTGGCACATAGAAACTGTTAAATCAATGTCGAAAGAATAAATGAGTAAATTAATATTTTGGCTTTGAATGGCCTACCCTCTGAGCATGGTCATAGAAATAGAAGGAAACTGGGTAACTGTAGCACAAAATAGTGATAGGTGAGTTTTTTTAATCTCTTTCATTTTTCCTTTATAAATCTGTCCATTCTAAAAGAGAATTTGATGGTTACATTAAATCTTTATGTGTTCAGTAATACCATAAAAAAATAACAAAAGTATTTAGTTAGCACTTACCCAGTGTCCATATGAGAATCTAAAGATACAAAGCACAGGAAAATTTTAACTTCTCTTAGAAATAGTTATTTTGGAGGTTATAGTTTTTTTATTATGCTTTTATTAATTTCAGGGATTCTTTCGCTAATTGTATACCACTAGCATGTGTTAGATATATAGTAGATCTACAGATTATGTTCCTCACCTAAAAGTTTCACAGTTAATACAAGAGAAAGTAAGCATAAGCAGTAGTGTTTGGTAGTTATTTATCTGAAGAGTAGAATGCCTATTTTTTTTTTTTTAGTCATTGTTTTGTTATTACTGTCCAATATAAATTAGAATTTTTAGGTACATTGTCAACATAGAGAAATATCCAAAGTTAATAATTGAAGTTGAAACTATGACATGTTCTTTTTAATTTCTAAGAACACATATTCCTACTTTTTTTTCCTTCTCAAAGTAGATTTCAAAAAACCTATAAAGAACTCTTACAAATTAAAGTTGAATCAGAAAACAGAACCTGAATCTTAATTTACATCCTATTCGTGACTTAAATTATATGATTGCTGCCTTTTGGGGTTTTCTTTCAAATGAAAAGTATATTTTTATTGTTGCTTTTTAAGGAATCATTTCAAAAGTAGAATTTTTTTTTAACCTATAAATTAAGGAGTTGGGTTATTTTTACTACCATGGATTGAGGGGGGAGGAGCCAACCAAACAAGGCAGTGTCCTGAAATAGATTTGTGGTAGTTTTCAGAGCTGAAAGGCAGTGCCAGATTCTTCCACTGGTAATTTAGTGGGAAGGAGGAGGAGGTGTTAGGATTATGGGCCCTGTGGTTGGTAAAGGAATGAAAGACCGTTAGGCATTTATATAATGATATTTAAAGGTGAGAGAGAAGCTGGAAATTTCTAGGTCATTCTGTGATCCTAGTTTTACAGAGGAAAACACTCATGTGTATGGTAGATTTATTTATATATGCCTTTTGAAATTGAATAAGTGATAAAATATATATTGGACTGGTATGCATTACAAGATTTTTTTTTTTTTTTTTTCTGACAGTAGAATTATCAGCCCAAGTTATTTTAGAGATTCTTGGCCAGGGCAACTAGTAACATAATATTAAATTCCTTTAGGAAAAAAAATTAGTTTTATGCAGCAGGAATGAATGCTGAAATTAAGTAAGCTTTTTATGTTTTTCTTTCTTTCTTTTTTTTTTTTTTGTAGTTTAATTTCTAGGGCATTGTGGGAGTGTGGAGGAATGTCTTTCTAACCAGGAAAAGTAAGGGCAGTTTGGAAATACCAATGGGAACATCACAGAATGGGGGCACTCCATCTCAGTATGGATTGGTGTTGGCTTGGCTCAGGTCTGGTTAGCACTTTTCTAGAGCTTCACTCTTTTCATTGCCCACTTCCATTGGGCTCTCACTTTCTCCAACAGTGATGCATTTATTATTGGGCTGATTGATTTGGGCCTCTGCAGCACTGTTCTGACTCGGGGGACCAAAAACCTGTACACGTAACTGTTTGCTTCTTGTCTTTGGCTTTAAACTCCTTGTGTTGGTTGAATACTATGACCAGGTTTTTGTAGTGGCTTAACTATTTCAACGTTGTCAAATGTGCATATCTTTTATATCCTTTTTATAAAGCAGAGAATATATTCAAAAACTTGAACTTAGTTTTTACTATTTTTAAGATCTTTCTTCTTCTGTTTAAATCTGCTTAAATTTTGAAACATCACCTGAAAAGTAGTTTTTTAAAAAATGAAACGTCTGCGGATTAACTCTGAATTTTTTACATATTTTGCTAATTGGCTTTATAGGGAGGTAACATGTAATCTCAGTGTGGGGGTAACAGTCATTTGCTCATCTGATAATCTCTTACTGTGTCATATGCTTTTTCTGGAGAGGCCTCTGGGGATTATTAATGAACTGTTCTGACAAATCTGTGCCCATGTGATTGCCCTTCCATTTGAGGTTTGGAAGGATAGAGCATTACATGAAAAATTATTTGGAAAGTCAGTTTTTGTTGGAGAGCCAATCTCTACAGCTCTGATTAAGATTCTTTAAATTTCTCTGCTTAAAATCTACAGTAGAATTCTAAAGTAGATTTGACAAAAATACTTAGTGGAGTAGTTTTCTTGGAAGCATGTGTAATTTCACATTTAGGTTTTGGTTTGCTTAACTTAATAGTTCTCAGCATAATGATAATACTTCACCTCATTTTTACTTCACATAGGTTCTTGGTTGCTTTGTATGTTTCCAAGTCAAGCAGAATGGAATCTTGAGCATCCCTCATAGATTTGTGAAATAAATTCTGTTTAGTCATTTTAACTGATGGGTATCCATCAAGTTAATAATTATTGGAGGACCCAGAAGAAGCTGCATCTTTTTGTTAATTTTTAAAACTAAGATAGTATATAGAAAAATGCTTATCCAAAAATTTTTTTAAATTGTTAATGGAAAGATGTGTTGCAGCAGTGTTTAGGTGAGTCTCTTTCCCTGATGTGTATATGATAATGGGATGCTCACAGGTATGTTTTGCCTTCAGTCAGAAGTAGTATGGTTCTGTGTTTGGATGGTGGTATAATGCAATCCAGGAACAGTATTTTCTCCTTTGACTCTACTTATTTGGGGATGCCATGTTTTTCATTAAGATAAGAGCAGATATTTAAGCTTATTAACACTGGGTTACTCTTTAGGATTCTGATCATGGTTTCAGTATTGAAATTTACATATGTTTCTATGGAAAGACTTAGAATGAGTTAATATGGAAGTATAGCTGTTGTGACAAGATAAAAAACCATTCATGAAATATGGGAGGGCATATGAGGATTACATTTTTCTAAAGAGAAAATTGCTGTGTTCTCATTATGGGGGAAGTTTTAGTTTATCATTCCTGTATCACCAAAGATTGTCTTCTGGCCTTTCTTACAGTGGACACGGCATGAATGCAGTTGTATAGTGGAAACAGAAGGGAATTTCATTTCAGGCTTACCTGATTGCTAACCTCATTGAGAGGGAGAATGTTCTTGGAACCTCTGTCTTGTTTGGCAGATGTCTGAATATTTTTTGTTGTTTGGTTCTGAAAAATGTGTTTCCTAAAATAAAGTAGGATATTCTGCATACATCCTAGGACATATATTTTCCCCGCAGCCTGTTCTCTCATGACAGGAAATGGAATGTAGCAGATACTAATGGGCCATGGATCATGACTGAAAACTCTGAGAATGGCTAAGAGCTGGGTGGCTGTTGGAAGTGTGGCCGGTTGCGGTGTGAGCATTTCTCTCCATTGGGTCTAGAATTCCTGGCAGTATGAACTTAAATAGATACTGGTGGGAGGCCCAGTTAGGGAGTTAAGAAATTTGCTGGTGAAAGGGCTTTTGTATTGCTGTGTCCTCCCTTAAGTGGCAGCAGCTGCTGTCCTCTTTTTGTTGTTCTCCTAGGAAAGTTTAAAGAGAAAAGAAACTTACTTCTCAGCCACAGTGAGATTGAAAGTCAGGCTTTGCAGAAATTTTCTGATAATATGCTCTTGCCATGTTCAGGAGTAAAAATCTGCTCTGTGTGTGTGTGTGTGTGTGTGTGTGTGTGTTGAGGCAGAGCATAGTAATAATCTCTGCTGGGGAATCCTCCTCTGAAGCAGGAGGATTGTTAAGGTGAAAGAAGAATCTAATTTGAAATCTGAAGGAAATTCTATTTTGTTTTAAAAGAAAACAAGATCAGCTTTTCTTTAGTTGTTTATATGATATTTAAAAAGTTGTTGCTTGGAGTACTGAGGGGCTAAATCTAGTTGGAAGGGAAGTTGGGATATAAACTGAACTGTGACTTGAGGTTGTATTATTGTGAAGCAGAAGATGGTGACGCTGTATAGTAGCTTTATATAATTCCAAAAGACTGTAGGAGCCAGGACCTGGAGGGTATGGGGTAGAAACAACTTACTTAAAACATGGTCTTTGGCCCTTGCTTTCAGTAGTAATCATAAGGGTGTTAAGTGTCAGTATAATAATAAACAACAGTCAGTTAACTGGCTCTTATATCCAGGTACTGTTCTAAGCACTCTATATGCATTAATTTATTTCTCACAACTACTAGATAGATACTGGATACTGCTATTCTTGTGTTTTAGTTAAGGAAACATTTGTACAGAGGTTGAATAACTTGCCCATGACCACTTGGATACTAAGCAGCAGAACTACATTTTATTGTCACTCATTCTTTTAAGAATGATTTAGAGAGCTGTAAAGAAGCCCATTTGAAAACTTCTAGTTGAATGGGACTCTGGGCTAAGCTGAGCAGGCTGGGTAGGAGATTTGAATTCTATATTTAAGACTTGGTCTTGAAAGTATCTTGAATCGAATCTTCTTACATTTTTTTTCCCCCTTAGAACCACATATTGCTATTTAGTTCATTTAAGAATAATAGGAGTTTAGAGCTCATAGAGGTGACTTTAACAATTCAAGATTATTTCATCAAAATGATTAGTAGTCAGTGAATAGTAGTGTAGGTAGTGAACTTCCCTGTCTAGTGAGTGTAGAGATGAACAAAGTACCTTACCTGTGACGCTTTCATCAGTGAAAAGGCTTCCTGTGAGATGGATAGGATGTTAATTGTTCGGAGTTTTATTCTTGTGGACATGATGTTTTAGGTGGTTGTTAGAGTCCCAGCTAATCTTCACACCAGTTTAATCCCCAGGGAAGCTGAAGCTAGCCTAATTTATACTTCCCCTTTGAATTGAGTTCCTTGTAGTCTTTGTTCTCTTGCTTTGTCTTTCTGATGCCTTGACTTCTGCAGCTGTTCCCACCAGTCATCTGGTACACGGTAAGAAAGCCAGAGTGAATGTCAGTTCTCCCCATCCCTCTTGGTAGGAAACCCTTTTATGTTCTAAGAAAGTTTAAGAATTATATATGTTCATAATTTGATGAGTAGCCTGTGTTGATAGAGATTTAGCATTAAAGTCATACCTGATTTGTTTTTTCATTTGCCCATCTTACACAACTAAAAAAGTTGAATGGATTTTAAAACTTAGGTTTTTGTCCATGTTACACATTTTTCTTAACCATTTAGTTCCTATTGTTTTGACTACGGATTATTTTAGTTCATAAAGTTGAAATTGTTAAGCTTATATTATTTATTAATTGGTATTTTGCGTGTTAATAATGTTACTTTGCAGCTATCTTTATGCCATTTTTTAAAAAACCATGTTGGTTATAAATATTGCATGCTTGCCAAGCAAGACACAGCACCCCAAAACACCTTTCATGTCTCTGGTATTAGGAGTAAATGGTCTTGGAAAGATTGCTTATTCAAGGACACATGCTTCTACTTGTTGAACTGGCAGTTGTCCAGTTTAACAGCAGTGTTGGAAAGTCTAGGAAACTGTTCACATGTATACTGGACAGACCAGTCTTATCAACTAGCTTACTTTGCCAGTTAAAGTAAACCTTATCTCCTCAGGTTATCTGATACTGTTCTGAACCTGTTTTATTTCTCTGAGTGAACTAACCTGTTGAATGAGATTCCTTAGAATTGTCTTTTTTATGGTTGGGAGGGAGTCTACTATGGATAGACTTTAAACTTTAGACGCATTGATTTTTTAAAAAAACAGAAGTTACCCAGCTGTTTCAGTCAGTATAGATAGATATAAACACATACACACATATATATACATATATATGTAAAATATACATATTTTTTTAACCACTGGTGGTAAGCCTTTTCCCCCGTAATCATTGGTTTGTAATTATAGTGAATTTTTACTGAGTACTTATTACTGTGTACTACTCTTATGATAAGCCTTTTACATTGACTGAATCCATGGATCATCAAGGCAATTCTTGAGTAAAATTAGATGTTCCTATACTTTGTCCACGTAGTTCAGGCCTATATTATAAAATACGACACGTAGTGGGCATTAGGGAGTGCACTGATTTGTGCCATTGAATTCTGAAATACTGTTTTTCCTTTTTAAATTAAGTAGTGAAAGTAGAAATCTTTGTGGTTTCAAGTGTGATGCATTTGAGAGTATTCTGGTCCGAGATGATTCTGATGATTCTGGAGTAAAGGTGTCCCACCTTTTGTGGATTTCTTCCTTCAGACTTTTCCGTTTCCCACTGAATGACTTGGTTCAGTGGTGGAGCCCGCAGGGCCCCAGTCAACTTGCCTGCCTCTTCCCGTTTAGTGAGTGTGTGCTGCCCTCCTCAGCTCCGCTCCCTTTCTGTCCTTTGCTTTAGTTGTGAGTCAGTTCCTGCCTTGTCCATCCTGCAGTCTCCCTGAGCCTCATTGTTTACCGATTTCCCTGCTTTTCAGTACTGTTGACCACATGATCAGCTCTTGTTATCACTTAAAATTCTGCTAAATAAAGCCATCTTTTTTTTTTTTTTTTTTTTTTTTTAATCACAGTACTGGGGATTGAACTCAGGGGCACTTTACCACTAAGCTATATCCCCAGCCCTTTTTTATTTTATTTTTTTTTTCCAAAATTTGAGACAGGGTCTCCCTAAGTTGCTTAGGGCCTTGCTAAGTTTCTGAGGCTGGTCTCAAACTTGTGATCCTCCAGCCTTAGCCTCCCACATAGGTGGGATTATAGGTGTATGCCACCATGCCGGCTTTCTTGACAAATGTACTATCTTTACTATCTTTTTACACACTTTTTTTTGTTTTTTGGACAGTTCTTTTTCCTGTAGATTTGTCAATTCATTGTGGGTAGATTTTAAATCTTCTACTACTGACTTCATATAATAGGCATTCAGTAGATTTTCTGATAGGTGGTGTACTAAGCCATTGCTGTCTTTCTTGAGAAAGCTTTTCTTAGAAGTGAGGAGTCTTTGCTTCACTTTGTTCCAGGAAATGGTATGTGGACCAAAGTACTGTTGTTACCTATCTCTTTCATGTCTGTCTCCCTGACCTCAAGGACAGTCTAGCCTTAATCATCTCCCTGTACTTTTCTAAGCAGAGTGGCTGACATAGCAGTACAAAGTCATTTGTTCAACAAGCAAACCAAGTGTAACACATAATAATTGTAGTTGTAAAGATCAAGCAAAATTTCTCTACCAGTGCCATCCTGATACCACCTGTTTCTAGACCTCTAAAACAGTAGTTCTTCCATTTTTTTTTTTCCCCTCCTGATACTGAGGATTAAATCCAGGGCTGCTTTACCATTGAGGTATATCCCCAATCCTCCCAGTCCTTTTTGTTTTTATTTTTTATTTTGAGACACGGTCTAAGTTGCTAAGACTAGCCTTGAATTTGGGATCCTCCTGCCTCAACCTTCTGAGTCTCTGGGATTACAGGTGTGTGCCACCATGCTTGGATAAAACAGTAGTTTTAAATGTTTTTAGCATCACAGAAACTTTTTAGAGAATCCATTGGAATTATAGGTTTTTTTCTTCAGAGATTGAGTTGGTTATAATACCAGGGTATTCACAAAGTGTTGAACTTCTATCAGTGTCCTTGGATCCCTGGCTTTAAGTCCCTCTGTTCTAGAGGTTCCCAGGGTTGCCTCCCCTATATACAGGGGACCAGCGGGTTAGGATAATGGTTAGAATATGATGACAGCAGAGATAACGAGAAGCATTAGTACAATGCTCTATATCGCCTCTGAACATTTTTGTACACATTATATGGCACTTAATCTAATATTATTATGCTTTTAATGCAGTAATTTTTAATTTGTTTTATAAAGGAGCTAGATAAAACTTTTTAATGGAAAAAATTACTTTTTCTGTGTATTTGTACACGATTGAAGAGAAATCCACTCAGGTGAGTTTTAGGTAAAGTAATCTGCAGTTTTTCACATACCTGCTTTATAGAGGGCTCTGTCCCTCCGTTGAGGTGTACAAGATACACAATTAGTATGGCTAAGTAATATGACAAATAATATGTTTTTGTCATATTTATTTTTTTAAGTGAAGCTACTGTCTGGGCCAGGATTCGATCTTTAGTTTTGCCAACTTACTGCGGAAACTCTGTTGCTTATACCAGAATTCCCTTCTTTATTAGGGTAAATAACCTGTCAGAAAACGAAGACTTCTAATAGTAAAGTTAACTTTCTTTATGGATTAAAGTTTTAGTTAAGTGGACTTTAAGTCAATATGTTTAAACCATGTTAGGTTTGTAGATAGCCCCCATTTTTGGTACTAAAGAAAAATTTAAATAAGTAATGCTTATTTTGAAAGGTTAGTTCATTATTGGAGGAGCACTGAACAACCTTACAAGAAAGGCTAATAAGTCAAATTCAAATGTATGTGTGGCAGAAATGTTCTCACCTGTGGTTAACAGACATTAACACCCATCACTTTCAGGTAATGTTTTTTGACCTGAAAAAACACTCCCCACAAATTCTTAGAAGGTTTTCCACAATTCATTCGTAAGTACAGGTTTGCTTTTGGCTATTAATATTTTTGTTTGCCTTTTTAGCCTTAAAGTTGCTTGACATTAGGCTGTTTCAGACATGTTTTTCTCCTTCTGTATTTCTCTTACAGAAATACTTGGTACATAATCAGTGATCAGTAAATACTCAGTGATGTTCATCTTTTGGTAAACCCAATAAAATGTAATATGATGTTTTTCTTTTCTGGATTTGTTGCTAAGCTAAAGGTGTTTGCATTTTTAAATGGAAAAAAAAAGAGATGAGTTTGTTGGTTGAGGCAACAGAATAGAAATCAGGTATCTTAAAAAGAAATTAAAAACATTTTAAGTTGGGTGTGGTAGTAGTATATACCTATAATCCCAGTGGCTAGGGAGTCTGAGGCAGGAGGATTGAGAGTTCAAAGCCATAGCAACTTAGCAAGCCCTAAGCAACTTGGTGAGACTCTGTCTCTAAATAAAATACAAAATAGGTCTAGGGATGTGGCTTTGTGGTTGAGTGCCCCTGAGTTCAATCCCTGGTGGCCCCCTCCCCCAAATAAAACACTTTTTAAAAAAGTGTTTTGTTTTTGTTTTGTTTTAAATAGTATGATGGCCTCGTAGAAGAAGAAACCTGATTAGAAAATCATTAACATGAAGAATACTCTTTTTTTTTTGGTGGTGGTGCTGGGATTTGAACTCAGGGCCTTATGCATGGGAAGCAAACACTGTACCAACTGAGCTATATCTGCAGCTTCCCATGTTTGATTTTAATTAGATGAATGATGATCATGTCAGAAACAAGTCAAACTATGAATCACATCTACAGAGTATAAAGTGTTATAATTTAAGGCCAGTGGTTTTTGAAATATGTGTTCTACATATAGTTTATGTCAAGAATGATTTTACCATTGGAAAAAATCTGATTTTGTCCTTTTACTTCCATGATATAAACTTTGTGAAGGCAGAGGCGGCTGATCTGTGCGTCTCTGTTACTTGCTTGGAACTGTGCCAGACACATTTGCACCTGGCAAACACTTGTTAATTTGTATAAAATTTGAAATTGAAATAGATTATTATAAAATATTAATGGGAAATATATAATTAATTATTATTGGGAAAGGTCTTTTTAATTTTGTTTTATAGGTATGGCTTTTCTTTCAATATAGTTACAACTTCTTTTCTACTTAAAAGTCCTTCTTTGACAGATACTCCTAAATAATGAATTAGAACAACAACAAAATAGTTCACTAGCAATGCAGATTCCTTTTTGTTCATGTTTCCCTTTTCTAGAAACAACTTCATTTTTAAGATTGAGTTGCAGAGCCTAAAATCAAGAATGTTAAATTCTGAGGCTTTCTAGGTGAATATACCTGGCTTAGACATTGTTTTCTTGGGCTATAGAATGGAGATTTTATACATATATTTCCTTAAAAAAATTTTTTTTAGATGTTGATGGACTTTTATTTTATTCATTTATTTATATGTGGTACTGAGAATCAAACCCAGTGCTTCACACATGCTAATTAAGTGCTTTACCAGTGAGCCCCAGCCCCAGCCCTACATATATTTCCTTTTACAAGGCCATTTGTTTTGTGTTGTAAATCTCTTGGTTATTTCTGTTGATAAGGGCTATTAACCCCTTCTTTTAAAGCCCAGTTACATAAAGGGGGAATATTCAATGACTAGGCTATTTTAAGGAGAATAGTATGTATGAAAACTAAAAGACATTTTCTTATTTTAGTGACTATATTTAAATAAACATATATATTTTTAATTTACATTTGCTCTTTCTTTACTTTTCCTGCTAAGTAGAGCTTCTGACTCCAAGCCTTTCTCCCATCTGAATAGAAAATTAGAGCTGCTAGTTACTCCTTAGGATGATTAAGGGAAGAACCAGAGTACCTTTATGAAGGATTTTTTTTTTTTTTCAATGTCTTTGTATAGAAATTACTTTAGAAGAGACACATTTAGGATTTGAGAAGTGTGAGCATTAAGAGCAATGGAGATGATGTCTAGTTTAAGTTAGAGTTTAAGAGGAAATCAAGTAGAGTAAGTATAGGCAAATAAATCTGAATTGAGGTGTTTATTGTCACACAGAACAATCATTTAGCCTTTCATTGAGAAACAAACCATCTGAAAAAAGCCACCATTTATACAGGTCACAGTCCTGTGGGTGGCAATTTGGGCAGGACTCTGCTTCTGCTGTGTGTTTCTTTGCTAGTTTTATCTGGACTCCCTCATGTTTGATCAGTGGCTGTGCAGCTTGGTGGCTGTGCAGTTGACTGCAGGTAGGGGTGACTAGGCCCTGTCCCTGTCTGTCATCATCTAGCAGCTTGCCCTGAATTTGTTCACCTGGTGGCCCTCAGAGCTCAGGAAGAGCAACAGCATGTTCTTTTGGGGTTAAGCTCAGAATTCATACATTTTCCTGTTTCCCCCATTCTGTTGTCTTACTAGGTTGATTGAAAAAAAGGTAGGAAAAAATAGACTTTGCTTCTTGCTGGGAAAGAAGAGTTTGTTGCAAGCTTCGTAAGTCATTTTTTATTCTGTCACAGGCACTTTTATATGATTTTTTTTCCCCTTTGAGGAAATTCTTTTTGGATATTAAATGGGCTTAAGAAGTTAAAGGCTTTTGAAACTTTTCTGTGAAAATAAATATGATGTCTTGAGAAACTTCTACCTTATATAGTCAGCTTACTTCAAGTTTTTAATTCCATTGAACATTAGACAGCATTGGAGTATATCTTCAAGTTACTTTTAATTCATTTCCACTGAAATTAGAGCCTTAGCAGAGTTACCAAGGGTATGTATGAAGTCTGAAGATACCGTAGCAGTATTCCTCCTTTCCCTCCCTTTTTCATTTCTATCTCAAAGATTGCTGAAGTTTCTTACCCCCAAGGATATTTAAGAATACTGACTATTGTACATAATTCTAAAGCTTAAGGGAAGAGATACCGAGACTGGTAAGAGGCAGCAAAGAGCTCTTCACAGTAGCCTTTGTTCTGAAGATGTTCTTTTGGCCCATTAGTGCCACTCCTCACTGATTAATTTATCACAAATTATTTTGTTCACTTATGACTCTCTCTTAGAGGTTGGAAAACTTGAAAAATGGAATTGGAAGAGTATAAGAAGACATTGAGCACATGGAAATAGAAATTGAAATAGGGAGAGAATAAGAGTATTGCTTTGGCATTTTAGACATGATGCACACTTTGGATATCTCTGCTTAAATTTCAGCTTAAATGGAAATGTATTAAAAATAATTTAAAGATGTATTTTAGTATTAGGCAAGATTTAGCTTTTATTAGAATTGTTATTGGGACATACATGTACCAGAATAAATAGGAAAGTAAAGTACTCTGTGATGAGTTGAAACAGAAATCTTAGGATTTGAAACGGAAATTTATGAAACGGATTCATTTAGCATTCTGATATTTCTGTCTGGAAATTCTTGGAGTGGATGTCTTTTAATAGATCGACATGGGAAAGCATACTTGTAGCCAACTTTAACAAAGATTTTTAGAGAAGAAATTGAACTCCAGTTGCTAGTCTTTTGTTCAAAGAAATGAGAAAAAGCAATCAAGTAAAAAACAATCCTCATTAGAGATAAAAAAAAAAAAGTGGCTATAATAGAGCATATATGTTAATTCATTATTTATTGTTTGGAGAAAAATTTAGTAGTCATTAAATATATGAATATATGGAATATATTTAATGAAATTTAGATTCTCTAGCAAAAGCTTAGTTGGCAGAGTTCTAAGAAAGTATGGGCACAGTGGTATTGATTTGTAACCCCAGCTACTCAGGAGGTTGAGTTGTGAGTATTGCAAGTTTGAGACTATCTAGCCTGGACAATTTAGTGAGATCCCATCACAAAAAATAAAAATAAGTAAATAAAAGGCAGAAATCTAGTATAGAGGTGCTGACCTGAAAGTTCATATTTACGTATGTAGTGAATCTTTAATAAACCAGTATATAGAGGATAATTTAATAACAGTTTGAAATTCTCTCCTTTAGAATTATAGATAATCTAGCATTATAAGGACTCGATTAGTACAATTTGAGTAAGCTAAAACAAAACAGTTCCTGTTTCAGAGTAGACCATGCAATCATTTATTAGAAAATTCCATTGTTATTTAGGTAGAAGAACCCATAGAAAAAGGCAAACTGATTTTTACAACTTACATTATTTGAAAGTATAAAATGGTTAGGAAAACCACTCTTTCCCTTCCTTTTGGTGATGGGGTGGTAACTTAAGTACTTAAAAGTTATTTGGTGCCTTAATTTTTCTCTACTTTCTTGTGGCTATAAAGAGACGGCCACCAACAAAGCAAAGCCCTAGTCACTTAGATGAGGCCTGATCTTCCATGATGGGTTGGAGCAACCTGGTGGAGGAAGAAGGTGGAAAGCAGTTAAGGAGTCCTGTATGTTGAGTATAGTGCTGTGTGGGTGCCAGATACCCTGTTCTAATGGCATTCAGTAAGGACATTAAAAGCCTATTGTGCTTGTGTTGCAGAAAATTTCTTTGTTAAAGATGCTGATGGCCTAGATCCTGGCATGGCTTTTAAAATATTACAGTGAAGCAATTCTTGTGATGTTAAACTAGTGTCAAAGCTAGATGGAAACTCATTTTGCAGTTATTTGACATGGGATTTTTTGTTGCTTTGTGTTAATGGATATGGGAAAACAACCTAGCAATTAATTTCAAATCAGAACTTTGTTTTCAATTAAAAATTGTCCAGTGATAGGTTTTGTAAAATTCTGAGTAAATCACATGTCTTAGGATAAACATCTGTTATTGAAGTTGCTCCATTCAAATAGCTCTTTTGGACATATTTTGGGTTTGTAGCACAATTTTAATTTGATTTGACTTATACTTTCACATAAATATTTTAAAAATCTTTATGCAGAAGTATATGATGAATTAAAATAACATTTTGCATTGTAATTTAACTGAAAGATTTATTTAGACTAGGCTTATCATTTTGAAGAAAGCAAAACATTTAGTAATTACGAACAAGCTCCTGTGGGCTTCCAAATTGTTAAATTGTGTAATTAATTCAAAACTCACATGTATGTATTTTTACACTTCTCTCTGAAATTAAGAGACATGAATGAAAAGTAGTTACTGTACTGTAAATCGACCCTTTTAATGGCCTGTTTATTTTTAGTTAAAGAGATCACATTTTCCGGTTTATAGAATTTTCAGTGTAAATTCAAGGATGAACACACTAGGATGACTTTTTAGTTGTGTTTATTCTTCTCGTGATACTTTTCATGTCACTGGGTTTCAGTGAACACAGAGATTTAAAACTTGCTATGCCATATTGTGACCACTAACTTCCTATCTCACAAATCTACCATTTAGGTTTCAGCAGTTTCACTTCAAAAAGTTGTGAATGAAGCTTAAGTAAATATGTTTATTGTGTGCTGGCTGCTGGCCAGGAAATGTGCTGTAGCAGCTGAAAGTTTTTTTTTTTAAACTCCTGCTGGGTGAACCATCACTGTGACAGGTAAATAGCATTCCTCAATAAAGCTTGAACTCCCTCCCACTTCATTTCTTGAGGCTAGTGAATGTAGGGATTGTCTTGCTTGGAACCCTATTGATTAGGTCACTGCCTGCTCTGGTGAAAACGGAGCTGCCCAGGGGCCATCTCACTGCAGGGGATTTGCTAAAGCCCCTGTGAAAGGGCCACGTGGGGTCTCACCATTACCTTATGAACAGGAATCAGTTCAGGGAGCAGAGTACATATTAAGGACCTATTAACTTCTACAGGCTTCTCTTTGAGTTGAAAAGCACTTGGAAGCAAAGGAATAATGAAAGGAAATTATTGCCAAAGCCACTGAAGGTGCATCTTGCCATATCTCTGTGGGTGCATCTGTTGAATTGCAAATTTATTTCCTGCTGGGGCATCTGCCTAGCTTTAGAAGTCCCCTTTAAAGGTCATGAAAGGGGAGGTTGAAAATGATTACTTAACATAACGTTGATTCTTTTCCTGAAGAGACAAAATTACCAAGAAACTACCCTTATTTTTAAAAATGACCTTGATTTTTTTTTTTTTTTAAGCTGTATTGTGGTCTTGGTAGAAATCTGGGAAAATGTAGACTATTGTGAGAAGGAGAAAAAAAATCTACTGCCCAGATCACTGTTTTTTCTTAACTTTTGTGTATGGGCATACATGCAGTACCTCTTTAGCACTGTGTGCTGGAGGTTAAAAAAAAAAAATTGAACACAAGCTACACATATTGTTTTGCCAACTGCCTCTTAATCAGAGCCTTTTCTGACATGTAAGCATTCTCAAAAAGTGTGATTTTGAGTAATATGGCATGCTATCCCAGAGATAGTCTGTAATAAGAATCACATATGGTTTTGTACATTTAAGTTTTAGTTTCCTTGCGTGTGTGTATCTCTTGCCCTAGTGTAACCTTTGGGGAGTAAAATTACTGGGTCAGTGAGTATAAAATTTTAAAAGCTTTTAATACAAATAGCTACATTTTGGACCATAATAAAGGTTTTGTCAGCAATTTGCTCATTTCGCTTCATTCTTGCTGCCACTGACTATTTGGATTTAAATGAAAACAAAAATGGTATGGATTTTGTAAGTGAAGGGTTGCCTTAATTAAGGAGCTATCATAATTGAAATGATGATTGTTAATTTTGTGGCTGTAACTCTGGTTGTGTGTTTGAAAAATCTGTTTTTTTAATAAACCAACCTATGGGCAGTGTTCTCTGATTTAGCTTACCTGTTTTCAGGTTTTTCTCCCCAGTGGCATCTTAAGTTATAATTTAAATCACTGTCTCCCATGTGCTGGCTAGTTTGCGGGGGTGGGGGTAAAATGGGGTTTACTTTTCATTTCTCTTGCTTTAGATACTGCTTATTCCATAAATCATGTATTTAAGTGAATTTATAGTTTTAGCTATGAGGCTTTTCAAATTTAAAAAGTGTGACTTTTAAAACCAAGAATATAAGGTCTCTCAAAGTGGTCCTTGTAAATTAATGTGCTATGCTGTGACTGTACTCAACAGTATAGTGATTGAATCAAAACAAATTATCTTCATGGGACTGTTTCAGAACAGATTATCAGATTTGTTTTCAAGCAGTAAGCAGTTCTTTGGTAGCTACTAACTCATGTTAGGGATTTAGAAAAGACTACGAAATGATAAAGGACAGGGTTCTGTTCATAATATAGTTGGATAGAGAACTAAAAAAAAACCAAAGTGATAAAGTTATAAGTTGGTAATTTAAGCAAAAGGTTCAAGAATTAAATATGAAAATGATGTTTGAGATTGAGTTAAAATGCTATATTTGAGTAAATCAGGCCCAGATGTTATGAGGTTACTATAGAGAGTTCAATAAGCTAAGGTGATTTCATTGAGTCCTTGGTAAAAGAACATGCATACACAAATTCACGAATATTTATCCTTTCTTTTCTTCATTATTGCATTTTTATATATTGTAATAACTCATGAGAACTGCACTTTAGAGTCTTAATTTACCAATAAAGTGATAAAGGGGGGGAGAAAGTTTGTAGGAAAAATAAATCCTTACACGTTTTCTTTAGAATTTGTGTGGAGAAGAAATTCACAAATAATATGGTGCACAGACTTTCTGCCTTCCTGTGCTGTGGGGATTCATTCTAAAGGCCACAGCCCTGAATGGATGCATCTTTAATCATCTGGAAGTAAGAAATCCATTATTTTTCTAAACCAGACAGTAGTTGTCTGTTTTAATGGAACAGTTGGTTGATTACAGCTCTTCAGGGCTTTATTTCCAAATGCTTACTTCCCATAGATATTTGAGTCTAGCTTTAGGGATTGTCAAAGAGTCAAAGGATTTAGAGTAGGAATCTAAGGTTGATGAATTTACTTGGGTACTTTTTTCGGTAACATTACAATCCGTTTAACTAAGGCAATAGATTTTCTTTGAACAGATTTCCACAACCTGGGTGCTAAATGCATTGGCAGATCTTCAGTATGTTGTGGTGGTGCAACCAACTAAATAGAACCAAGAGTTCAGGATCTTCCAGGGTTTTCTTTTTCAAGAGAGAAAACAGTACTCTGTTGAAGGGAGTAAAATATAGTCTCTTGTGGAAGTTAACAGAAAGTACTTACTATCTTTTATAACCACCAAATGCATGTTGGCTTTTTGAAAATGAGAATTATATGTTAATTACAGAATCCTCTATTATAGAAAACATTACACAGGTGGAAAATGATTTACTGGTTAAATCCTTTGAAAAGTTAAAGGAACCTCTGAGATGCTTTCAAAGGAAAAGTTAACTGTAGTAAAAGGAAATGTTGAGTGCATAGTCCCACACTGTGTTTATTGATATAAAATTTGCTGTGATATTAAGAAAATCTTAATGAAGAATTTTCATTTAAAGTAGAATTTTTACTCCACTTATTTTAATTTCTTAATAGAAACCTATGGGGGAGTTTGGCTTAAATTGCCTTCATTGTAGTGGTCATTTAAGGTTCTCTGATTGCAGTTCCATATACTATAGACTATTAGAAATTTTATTTAAGGATACAGACAAAAACGCTTCATTACAGCTTATTCATTCATGAAACTGTAGGCTTGTTCTCCCTTCTCTGAGAAGACCTTAATATGAGTGTCTGCCTCTTTGGAATGCTTTGTTTGATCATAGTATAATGCCCTTGGAGTGCCCTTCCTGTAATGAAAGAAAGGTGAAGTGAATCAAAGTAATGCCAGATAAGAAAGGAATGTGCTCCTTAGTTACCTCTATCATTTAGGCTTTGAATATGACTATAAACTTCACCTTTTTCCGCCCAAGGGATTATGGAGGGCACTGGTTGACTTTCTTTCTTTTAAATACAGTGTTTCATGCACAAGTGGGACTTGCCTGCTTAATTCCTGAATTCATGACTTGATTTTGAACATAAAAGGAGTTGCCAAAATGATAAGAGATTGACATTTCCAGTTAGTCAAAACTGAACGTAGAATACTAAATGAAAACCACACCTCCTTTGTTTAATATGTTATCCTATCCAGAGGTCACCCTTTTTGTTTAAACTTGCTAAATTTTTTGTTTAATTTTTTCCCCCATTTACAATTATTTGCCTGAAAGTGTCTCACAGTACTGCCATTAGTGCTGGTGAGTTTTCCCCCTCTTGTTACCTAAAACTTAATGATTAACATATGGTCATTCACTTGTGGGAGGAATGTTGATTGCTTTGGAAAGTATATGGTAATTATTTAAAGTTTCCTAAAAAAGTTGGGTAGCTGTTTTACTCTGTTGAAAATGGGCCAAGTGTCAATTCCACTTTTGTGCCTTGGAATGTTCAGGTGTGGAAGGTGGGGACATTTTCCTAGTGAGGAAGCCCAGTGAACAGTAGCTAATGAGTCTCTCTTGTTTTGAGAGCCAACAGGAAATTTACAAAAGCAGTTTCTCCCTCTCATAGCCACAGACCTGGCCCTTCTAAACCAGTGTCAAGCAGGAAGGACTAACAGTGCACAGTGGAGCCTCAATCTGGAATTGGATATAGTTGTAATTGGAGAGGAGGTTTAGTCTGTATTACCTAGTTTAAAAAAAAAAAAGATAATGTAGTTTATCATTACTAAATATACATATTTCTTAATGACTTAATTGGGTAATAAGGCTCCTGTGTAATCCTTGTGAATTTAATACATTCTTTAATATAATGAACATGGCAAATTTTGGCTTATTCTCTAAAGTAGATGAGCATATATTTATACCTTTATCTAAACTATCAATCTGTTCTTCAGTTATTTGGCTAAGTGAATTATATGCTTGTATGTATTAGCTCATTGGAATTAATGAAATTGCAGTCTTATTGGAAACAGCAGGAAAATTCAGTCTTTCAGGTTTTCGTGTGATGTTCTGATTTAAAAAAGTTCTCTGGAAATTTTGGGAATGTCACTGAGGTCATTTAACCACTTTTACATTTTTCATAGGGATCTCTGATCTCCCAAAGGATTAATAACTGCAGAGAGTAAGCAGAAACAAGAACCAGACTATAAAAGCTGATGATCCTTGATGAATCTGTGACCTTAGGGCAAAGAACCAGTTTATTGAATTGGCCTAGAATCCTGGGAGGAGGCTGTGTGGGAAATGAGAATGTGGAAAGGGAGAATGGGATGAGGCTCTCAGCAGTCTCAAGACCCCATGTGGGTCCCTGAAGGATAAGGATTTTGGGAAATTACCAGAGGCCTTTGAAAGTGAAGTGTTGAGGGAATTTCAGAGGCGAGATTTTAGAAGGTGAAAGATGGCTTGGGTGAAGAGTTCATTCACACTTTTCTCATTAGGTAATTAATGTTTATTGGCTGCCTCCTCCCTGCCAGAACCTGTTCTGGGTGCTTCAAATTCCACAGTGTAGACAAGGCTGTGGTCTTCATGAAGCTTTGTTTCTGAAGAGAGGAATCAGCCATTAACAAATAGATAGAAAGATACACACAACACACACACAATTTCAGCTTATGAGTTCTGTGGAGAAATTAGATATCTATGGGATAGTGGGTTTTCTTTTTTTGCAGCATGTATATCACCTCCTTTAAATTGAATGGTCAAGGAAGGTATTAAAATATAAGCCAGGACTTAAATGAATTCGATGCAAAGCTAGTCATTTGAGGACAGTTTTTGACAACAGGGAGTAGTAGCCCCAGATATACAAATAAAATCATATGGCCAAAAGCCTGACATGAGGTAAATGAGGTAGGCCTGGGGCCAGATCCTGATGGCTGTGGCTATGACTAAAGGTAAGTGGTAGAAAAATGCATACAGTCAGTGCCAGGGCAGGAAGTTCTCAACTAGCCCTTTGAAACCAAAGTTTTTCCACTTCTGCTTGTGTATGTGGGGAGGGTGGGGAGTGGGGAAGTGGCGGGGTTCTGCATAATCTCCATGCCTCGCAGCTGAGAAACACGCTGCAGCTCTAAATGGCAGACCTCAGTAACTCACCCTGAATTTCTTCTTTCTCTGGGTCCTTGTCTCCTGAATTCAAAGAATGAAATCCACAGATAAGGATGAGTGTAAAAGTAGGATTTATTGAAGTGTGCATGGAAACAGAACTCCTGCAGAGGAAGAAGGGACCCGATAAGGAGGCTGCTTGAGTGTGCTACTCCAGGCATTCACATAGCACTTGGGGTCAGTGTTTTTGGTCAAATTTATGCTAATCAGGTTTTAGAAAAGTTTTCATCCTTTTGGTTAAAGTTTGTGCTGATTAGGTTTTGGGAAAAAATATGAATGCTATTGATTAACTTTTGAACCTAAACTTCCATTCAGGTCTGCCTCACTTCCATCTTCTCCCCACTGGTCAGAAAGCTGAAGGTTGAGGTCAGGGGATTGCAGATATGGGGGTTCCAGCTACAGCGCTTCGTGGGCTTCTGTAGCAGCACCCCGTGTTGAGCAGGCTTTCGTGGCAGGCATCTGCGTTGTCACCAGTGACTACATGGTGGGTTCAGTGCCTCTGGCGATGGCCTGTGCTGGCTGCCTGTGCGCCAGCCCACCTGGGCCTACGGCTCCTCCACTTCTTCATGAGGATTATTGGGCTGATTGTGCAGCTTGGCAGCCGGGGAGCCGTGTCACCCAGACAGATCTCTTATATGGGGGCAGCCCTGACTTTCCAGAGAGGGCCAACATCATCCCTACCCTCCCTGCTTTGTGGAGGCTCCTTTATCCTACTGCTGACTGACCTGCTGTTCCAAAAGTCCATTGCTGATCTGTATTCTAGTCTGAGCTTTATTCCTGGCTCCTGGGGCCTGTGTGGTATCTGCCGTCCCTGATGACAAGAAAAGAAGGAAAATACTCCTATTGTACTATTCCCTTCAGTTTTGATGGTATGCCAAACCAATTTTCCTCTCTGACAATAGACTTTCTTTTGGATATAAACCCTTGGGATGAGATTGCTGTTTTAACTACTTAAAGAAAATCATGAAAAGCGAGTTGTTTTCTCTCAGAAGCATGCTATTTCTAAGATTTCTATCTCTGTGCATGTAGTTCTCAAAAAAATCATGTTAGAAACATTTAAAGTTTTTAGTAATTCACAATAAATTCTTAAGGTGTATTCTCTCACCTTGGTAGGAACCTAGGTTTTCTCAATTAAGGAAATCCTAAATGTCCCTGTCTCCTCCAAGTGATATTAATAATTTTGTACATTTGATGATTAAGGATTAACTATTGTATAGGTGTCAAACTTAAGTTTTGTTTTGTTTTGTTTTAGTAATCATGGTAAATTCTAGGAATGACTTCTATTGAATTTGCTTCGTTTTAGCTTGTAAAATAAATGATTAAAATCATTTGTGACTACATTTGATGAAAATAAATGGAGTATCAAAAGCAAAGTTAGATTAATGTTCTTTTTCTCACAGATTTTTAATTTTACTTTCCCTAGTTTTAATAATCTTTTCATATTTGAAAGAAGACATAATAGTCTAATAAAACTAGCTCTGTATTTCATTGAGCAGAGAGTGTAGCTTATGATGCCCCTCAACTCCCATTTGAGCAGCATTGATGCTGTGTACATTGAATATTTTTTAATATTAATTGAAATTTTCTTTTGTTTTGCGTGTATCTTCCCATTTCAGTTCAGAACACTGAGAGTGCTGGCCACTTGTCTTTGTTATAAATGAGAGGCACAAGTCACTAGTCTTCAAGTGAGAGTCACCTGGTCTTTAAGTGATTCTAATTGTTAAGATTGAAACACTACTTTTACAATGGATTCTATTAGCTAGTTTTCTTTCTGCAGTGATAATAGCATCCTTCTAAATATAGAGGTTAGGGATTAAGGTATCATATTTCTTTAAGACTTTCTAAATCTTGGTTTTGCTTTAGTTTCTCAAACATCAGGAAACTCAGTAGTAATAACTTTTATTTTTAAACTACTTACCTAATCCTTATGCGTTTTCCACTTTTATACATGAGGGAACCAAGGCTTACAGAAGGTAATAAATTCCCAGTTACACATTTATTAAAATGTGATGGGACAGTTAACAGGCATGCTGTAAGAATGACTGATTACATTGTTTGAAGACTAATACTTTTACTTAAGTAGCTGACTTAGAGAATAAAACCTACATTCTTTCAAAATTATTTCCTTCTCTAGTTATGAAATAATCACTTAATACCCATAGTAGTGATTGGGTTATGTGATTAAGTCAGACTCATTGATAGCATGGTTAGGTAGGGCCAGCAGTACTTTTAAGGTTTCTTGGAATTTTCTTGGCAACTATTAATTCTGAGATTGTATCACTGACTCTTGCTTTTCCCGAGGTCATTTATTCCTGTCACAAATCAGAAATGCCATATTTCAACCCCAGTGGAAGTTGGTTTAGTGTAGTATATGCTCTGTCCTGAGTGCCGGGCTTGAACTGTGTAGGTTAGGATTTCAAGATAACTTGAGTTCTAGTTATAGCTTTGATTCAAGTTCTGCAAGCTAACAACCTTTAGACTTTGGCTTCCTTATCTTTAAAATTAGAGGGTTGGACTAGTTTTAATCCCCCCACTCCTCACGCTTTGATTTGGTCATTTAAGATAACTGGATGCCACACTTTAGAGGTTATCTTGGGTTTGTTCACATAGGAGGTCACCTGCCTATAAGTTCCCTGGGAAGGTTTTTGGGAGGGTATGTTAGTTGTTTTCTTCCGGGGGGAGGTGGAAAAGGAGAGGACTATTGTGGAAGTGATAATGTGTAAAGGAAGTATGTTCAGTGTTTTTATGTTAACAAGTACAAATGTAAATTTAGCTGTAATCATAGTTCTTAACTGTTACTATGTGTACTGTATTCTTAGTCTTTGAAGTTGTTATATTTACCTTAGTAGGGCACATTGGGTCTATTAAAGATGTCCTAGCCTTTCCCTCTTATTATTAGCTACCTCTTTGCATAGTTCTTCTTTTGAACAGATTAATTTGACAATATTAAAACTATGAGTGTGCCAGCGTTATTTCAAATATGTTTGTAAAGTGAACATCTTTAAATTCTGTCAGTATTTGGTTAAGTTTATTTTGAGGCTACAAATTTACAAACCTATTTTCTTTTTCTTTTCTAATTATATAGTGAGATCATTTATGTATATTTATGTGTGTATATAAGTATTTAGATATTATTCTCTATTAATGACTTTAGTTCACAGTGAGTGGTCTAGTTTATTAGATCTTTGAGTTATGGTTTATTGAAAATTTATCAAATTAAAATGATCGTTAAATGATACCTTTTAAAAAAAATTTTAGATTTTAACAAAATGGTTTGTTACAGCATGTCATCCATTGTACTAAAATTGGGATGGAAAATGTGATTTTTTCCCCCCCACCACCTCTTTTGTAAATGAGTGAATAAAGAGGCACTTCCACTTAGTTGTTTAGAATTCGGTCATTTTTTAAAGCTATTTTTAAAACTATAGACTTGATAACAAATCATGTGTGTTCTTTCTTTTGAATCTATAGATCTGATATCTTGTAATGAGCTAGAAATATTTGCCCTTATTTAGAAATGCCAACAGCATTTTAACTACCATGATACTTCCTCCCTGTTTTGAATTTGTATTTAGTTTTTAGAAAAAGTATTTTGAAGAGCACACATAATTTTCAAGACAGAATGTGAACTACTGCCGTTTTATTGCCATTTATTTGACTATTGAGGAAGATATATGTTTTTAATGTCGTGCGCATTCAGCCAGTTATACCATTGTGTTAGCTTTTTGTTGCAGTGATCAAAATACTCCCTCCGCCCCCTGCCCCCAGAACTCATTAGAGGAGGTAGAGTTTATTTTGGCTCACAGTTCCAGAGATTTACCTGACTATATCATTCTGGGAACAAGATAAGGCCGAACATCACAGCATAAGGGCGTGGCATGGGGCAAGGAGCTCCAGGGAAATACAGTCCCCAAATGCATACCCAGAGTGACCCATTTCCTCCAGCCATGCCCCACCTACCTATAGTTACCATCCAGTAATACATTTAAATTATTAATCCATCAAACAGATCAATCCACTGGGTAGGTTATGGCTAATCATTTCACCTTCTGCATTAGCACAGGAGCTTTTTGGGGGAACCTCATACCCAAACCCTAACAACTTTAATCAAGTTTATTTTATTTTCTTTGATCCATACATTTTCTTTGATCCATACATTTCAGTAGCCCTTTTCCTAGTTAATTTCAAGCAACATGTTATAATTGATTGTTATATACTTTTGGATATGTTTCTTCTAGTGATTAATTTGTACACTTTTCAGTTGTATGTGGCTACATGGTGTCTCTCTGGATGTTTATTTTCATATTCTGTATCTTATTCCTTTTACTACTAATTAGGAACATTATAGATGAAAATATATCATATGTCAATGAAATATTCATTACTTTGTTAAAGAACTTTATTAAAAAACAAATTTGTCTCAGTGCAGGGAATTAAGAACATGAATAATATAAGAAGTACTGCAGTTATTCTTATTTTAGTTTTTCCTAATTTCAGTTCCTTGCTTTATTTTTTTAATGTAGATACATAAGTTATTGAGACTCACCAGTCTATTTTCTGTAATCTCTTCATGTCTTAAGGAAAAATTAACAACAGTCTTTCTCTACATACTTTAACAGAGTGTTTCAAAGTTCCTGGTGAGTTTTATTTTCTGTTGGTTAAAATAGTGCAGATTAGGTATTTTATGCCTATGCCAATACAGTTACCATTGAGGAATCTTGGTTGTGATTATTCAGTTTGTGAGAATTTACTGCATATTCTAGGAGATTGTTAACCTTTGAATGTTTATTTCTTAATTTTAGAATCTACTGATACATACAGGTGAGGTGTTCTCTGTCTTTTGTAATTTCAAAAAATTACACTAGAAAGCCTTAGTTATATAAATATGTCATTTTTGTTCATAACAAAATCTGAAATTCAGTTAGTTAGAAATTATTACAAATTGGTATTTTACTTTAGTATGACAAATTTATCAAGTCTAGGCATTACGTGGATCATTATTTAGGAGTGTTTGATTTAATTGAAATGTTTCTTGGCATAAAATGTGATATCCAAAGGTTCTCTGGAGTTATCAGTGTCAGGGAATCAATTTATGACTAGTTTAGTGTAACCTAAATTAAGTTTCTAAGTTCTTAACAGATTTTGGGTTTGGCAGCAAATTGGATATTAAAAGTAGGAAAATATTGCCTCTAAATTACTTTTCTTCAGTTTGCAAAATACTTTTTTTTATAAATTTCAAAATTGCTTGATAGTTAAAGTAGAATTTAATAGAGGAACAAATTAAAAAAAAAAAAAAACTTTCAAAGAAAGTACTTGCCAAGTAAAGGAAAATGCCCCTTGGGAGTGGTTAGGAAAGGGTGGTAGTAGTTATATGCATCTATTCCCACAGGCACCAAAAAAGTAAATGGAATTTTTCTTTCCTTCAGTTGGTATTCAGTTCATGTAGAACACACCTTCATTTTTGCATAACTGAATTGCATATGAATCTTAAGTTTTAAGAAAAATAGTTGACATTTTCTTCATTTAAATTTTGTCTTATAGGATCCTAAACAAACCTTAGCTCCTCTGCCAACCTTGTGCATTCTAGGACTCTGGAGACAACTGTCTCTTTGGGAACGAGCTCTGTGTAGACAGTGACCCCATGTTAATACTTGACTGTAGCAGAAGGAAGCTCATTCCATTCCTTAGTTAGCAAGGGAGAGCTTTAGGAGCTTGGCATGAGGCTTAGTCATTTCAACTGACATTTTAATCGCTGAATAGTGCCTTGTCTTCATGTTAGCACATACTTTGCAGTACAAATACTTTAAGCAGTTGTTTCTCAGCTTATGAAAACCTTTATACTCTTTTAACTTTTAAAAATTGCTTTTACATTTCCAAAACTTCTTAAATTTAATTTATAACATTTTAGATTAACCTTTTATATAAAACTATTAAAAAATAGTTTTATATAGTTCAGACAGAAAGATAGATGATTTTTCCTTCTGGAATACTTAGGAAGTATTAAGTAAGAAAGAAAATAAAATTTACTCATTCCTGTATTCCTTTTAGTGTGTATCCTCTTCTCCCGTTCTTTCTCACAAATGGAATTATGTTGTAATTTATTTTTAAAATCATATCGTTACATGTTGCATCATGAAATTTAGGCAGAAACAACCTCAGAAAGTACTTAGCCTTTTAAGAGATATTTATAAATAAATGAAAAATAATTTAAAGTAACTCTTTGTTAAAATGCCATTTTGTTTTTCTCAAAACAATTGCCTCATTTTTTGCTTTTCTCCCTGAATTTCTGGTGGATAAATTAACTCTGGTTTAGCTGTCTGTTCCATAGACCCTGTTTTTCCCTTCTTGATTTCTTGAACACCCTGTGTTACACCTGGCACATGGTAGGAGGCTTGTGTTTGTTGAGTGAATAAAAGCAGGTGTAATCAGTAATATCAGGTTTCAGATTAATTTCTAGCAAAATCCAAGGTATATAAATAACCTTAAATCCTTGTTGATGAAGATTTTACAGGGGACAGTTTAAAAAAATCTGTTATGTCAGTTTTGAGGACCAGATTTTTTGAAAGTCGCTTAAAATTCCTTTCCCAAAGAATGGTATTCCTTAAAACATCAGTTTTGATCTGCCACAAAATTTTACAACTGGCCTATGATTTAGAATTCTGGATCTACCACCTCCCACTCTGTATATTAAGTTAATAACAGTAACTATTCATAACTCAGTTATGATAATTTCACAGTGATATACAGTGTTGTTAGTATAATGCCTTATTTTTTACTTAGTATGAATTTAGTCAGTGCTTTTTTACATAAGGAATTAATATAATAGTAACTTTCTAAATTTAGAGCAGTGTTGGATTCTTTTTTTACACTTAAAAAAAATTTTTTTTATTAGTTGCTCAAAACATTACAATGATCTTGACATATCATACATTTGATTCAAGTGGGGTATGAATTCTTTTTTTTCCACGTGTACAGATTGCAGTACTTTTTTTTTTTTAATCCTAAATAAACTTAGTCACATAGGAGTCTTGAACCTTGCACAGATAACTTTGTTGATCTGTTTGGCATAACTTCATTTGGATTTATAATTTCAGTTATGCTATTCCTCCCACCATGGGCAAGTACTGGCAAATTTGGTTGATAGTGTTGATTCTTTCCTGTTAACAGTGATGCATTTATGAGGAACCCAGGTTTACAGGGAAAGAGCCAGGACTTTGGAGTTAGACAGCTCTGCACCCCCATGGGAACAGCACCCTCATGGTCATGTGTGGGCTCTGGAGCCAGTTAACCAGGTTTTGGGTTCTGGCTTTGCTCCTAGAGTTGGAAAACTTAAGACAATTCACTTAGCTTTTGAGACTGAAGGGACTTTTAGGTAAAAAGAGTTTATACGACTAACTGGTAAGGTAATTCATTGATTAATTTATCGCTCTTATTATGATGGGTAAATAACTTTAGACCAGTTACTTTTCAGCCTTAAATCTTTACTTCCTAATATGGAAAATGGGGAAAGACCATTGCCCTCACAGAATAATGGTGAATAAACAATATGGCATATATAAAGCTTTTGTTAAATATGCATCCAGTAAATAAAAGGCAAGAAAAGTAATCAACATTGAAATTCTCTATCTTTAATTTTAAAACAAACTTACAGAAACATTCATTGGTATGTATAATATATTCTTTGTATTTTAATGGCTCTAAAGCCTTGTCATATTTATGTAGTTTTACCCAACTAATAGGTGTTCAGATGATAACCTTTAATACCCAAGGATGATCCTCTTTAAAAAGAGAGCTTATCCATGAAAACCCTCATTAACAATATTAATGATTCTGACATGGAAATCAGAACTTGGAATCATTTCTCAACAAAGCATGAAAACATGGTTTAGTAGAGCTTGCCCTGGGAATGACTCTTCGCAAAGCTAAAGAAATCCCTGGGCTTTGAAACGTGATGCTTAAAATCTGATTATGAACTTAATTAATAAAAGCTTTAGTAAGTTTGCAAGTCAAAAAGCTTTCTCAGCTAATTTTAAAGTTACTGCAACAATTCTAATTGCGAGAGTTGGTAGATGTATTTCTTAATTAAAATGATTTAAAAGGCAATCTTAAAAAAAAAAAAAAACAGATTGACAGTTGCTACATAAAAAACTTTCCCTTTAGTCATTAACTTATGACCTAACTCTGGGCACTATAATTATAGAATTTCCTAGACCTAAAACTTTGTAGTAATTCATATATAGATACTTTCAAATGTTAATTGTTGAAGCTATTGCAATAGACCTTGCATGTACTCAGATTAAATGAAACAGGGGTAAATACTTGGAAACAAATGTATATGTTCTCATTTCATCTGAAATAGCAGATATGGGGGATGAATAAATCTAGAGATCTGATGTACAGCATGAGATTTAGGTAATAAAATTGTATGTTTTTTTGCATGGGGGGGTGTACTAGGGATTGAACTCAAGGACACTTTACCACTGAGCCACATCCTAGCCCTATTTTATTTAGAGACAGGGTGTCGCTGAGTTGCTGTTTGCTGGGAGTGGCTTTGAACTCACTATCCTCCTGCTCAGCCTCCTAAGCCTCTGGGATTACAGATATGTGCCACTAACTCCCAGCAAAATTGTATATTTTTAGATTTCATGTTAATGAGTAGGTTTTAACTGATCTTACCATGAAAACAAACAAAAAATGAGTAATTATGTGAGATGTCAGGTTGACTTACTTCACTGTAGTAACCTTTTTACTATCTATATATTTCCCATAACATTGTTTATGTACCTTAAATATAAATAGTAAAATTTATTTTTTGAAAAAGAATGTGTATCTAAGCTACAGAAAGGACTGCTGGTTATTTCTGTTTCACTGTTTTGTGCATGTATTTTAAATATAGATTTAAAATCCATTGCTAAAGAAATCAACAGGTTCTACAGTGTATTTTAGTTCACTGTACTGCTTTTCTTTATTGTCCTCTAATCGTCTCATACATCATTTATGTGTTTGTGTGTATCATTAAATTTTTTTTCCCCAAACATAACTAAACAAGTCTGAAATATTTTTTACGGTTTTGTTTTTTACTCCATTTAAATATCACTGACATTCTTCTGTGTAGTTATCATGCACATATTTCCTTTTGTAAAAGCTATGTATATGTGCCATCATTGATTAAACCTGAAATTATAGAATGTGCTGCTCTGCCTAGGTTCCCAAGAGTTAGGAATACAGAGAAAACAGTATTCCCTGTATACTGGGGGAATACTGTTTTCCTTGGACACTATATTTTTGCATTCTACTGATGTCAGAACTTCTCTGGTGAAATTTGAGAGTTATGTTCAATTTCCCCTTAAGCTTTCCTACAGTTAAAGGATAGCTAGAGATTTGCAGATACTTAGCATGATTATCTAATTCTTTTTGAGATTGAATCCCACTTCTACCTGTAAAAAATTGTGTGACTTTGGACAAGTTATTTATACTCTCTTGATTTCCTTTTCTGTGAAATAAGGTTGATTATTTATCTACTTGCTGTAGGAGTGCATGAATTAACATAAGAACTTAAAATGCTGTGTGGAGGTTATAAGTGCTGTGTATGTATGTTCCATTGTTACACCATCATCATCACCACCATTATTAGTTCATTGAGTTTGCTCTGTCTGCATACACAGATGCCTTCTAAAAAATGACACTCATGACCTGTTACTGGTTTTTAAAGATTGGGTTGTGGTAATCAGTAACTTGTCTTCAGTTAGGCTGGATAGAAATGATAGAATATTGTGAAATGATAGGTAGAAATGATATAATACTGTGATTGTTGCTATAAGAGGGCAGGGAGAGTTCTGCAGTATGCTGTTATATTGCTGAGCCGTTTGCTTGGCCTATGAAAAATGCTGCTTCGCTGACTTACTTTCTCTTACTTACTTTGACATGTTTGTTTTTTAATTGTCAAAATATTTACCATATTTATGTGATCTCAAGAAGTTAATTTTTTTTATTTAAACACATAGGTTATTCTGTTTTTAAAAGTACCGAAGTTTGTTTTTATTCTCTTTGCAAAATAGACCATAAAAAATCAGTCTTTAGCTATAAGACTATCACGTTTTCCTCATAATTTTATGGCTGATACCACTGATGTAAAAAATATAATTCAAGTAAAACTTCAAAATTTTTACGTGGTACTGAAAATAATTCCTTTGTGTCATTCCCTGACAAAATGGAGTGAATAGCCAGTGTAGACTCTTTTAAGTGTTGTGTCAGCTCTTCATGGCTGTCAACAAAATACCTGGCTAGAAGAATGTAGAGGAGGAAAAGTTTATTTGGGGCTCAAGAGTTTCAGTTTATATTCAGCCAACACCACTGCACTGGGCCCAAGGTGAAGCAAAACATGGTGGAAGGACATGGTGGAGGAAGGCTGCTCAGTTCATGGCAACCAGAAAGCAGAGAAAGACAGCAAGGGAGCAGGGACCGATAGGGTCCTAGGCCGTGGCCCCAATGACCTACTTCGTCCAACTAGGTTCCATTTCCCATTAGTACATTCAGCCATCAATGGATTAATCCATTTGTTGGATTAATCTACTGATAAGGGCAGAGTTGTAATCACTGCCTAAGAACCCTGCCACTGATTCTGAATCTTGCTGTATTGGGGACTGTACTTTCAACATGTGTGATTTTAGGGACATTCCAGATGTAAACAATAACAAATCCCTTCAACCTGACACATTCTGTTATTTTTCTTCCTCCTCTTGGTTAACAGCAGCATAGCTTTGCTGACTGATGGCAGACTCAGGCAAGAACATTAGATATGTATTTATATGTACACACACATTATACACACATAACATTATGTCCACTATACTGATACTTCTGAAAGAAGTCAATAGTTTTGACTTACTGGTTAATAATGCCTGTGCAGTTAGCATAGTATTTCAAAAAGGAGTTAAGTTTCAGAAATTTTGCTTTTAATATCAAGAAACCCATTTTACACCCTTGCTCATTTATCAAGACAAATAGAATACTTTTTTCTTACTTTATAATTAACTTACCAAGTTAAAATGCAGATATAAGCAAACACATACATATACATACTTTTTAAAACTAGCTTGCCACTTAAATATTTAGTCCTAACATAAGATTTCTTACGTACACATTAGGTTCTGCCAGTGTATCAAGGTATGGAAATATTAACAGCATTATCTTGTCTACACCTGCTATTTAATGAAAGTGACAAAAAATTTTAAGTTCAAAGAATTTTTTTCATTTAAGAAAATTAATTTATATATTATGAGCTCTGATAGACATCCTTTAAAAAATTTGATAAATTTACAGAAAAATTGAGCAGAAAATAGAGTTCCCGTAGATTTTCTCTAACCTTTACACAGTTTTTCCTGTTGTTAACACTGATATATTAACACAATTTATCCAGGTTTCTCTCTCTCTCTCTCTTTTTTTTAACCTAATATACCATCTGTAGTCCAGGATCCTACATTGTATTTAATTGTCACGTCTTAGACTTCACTCAGCTCTGTTTGTTATATGTTCCTTGTGTTTAATAAACATATGTTTTCAACACATGCCTATTAGGTACACACAGTATACAAGGCCCTGAGCAAAGCATAACATCTCTGCCTTCAAAGAGTTTATGTTCAAATAAAGAGCATATAGTCTCCTTTTAAATTTTAATTTAAAGAAGAATGAATGTCTTTCAGCAGCCCAATATTAAATATGAGAGTGTGTGGACTTCTGATTTGCATAATCATCAGAAAAAAATTGAAGAACCGTTTGTTGTACACAAATTATCTCCAGTGCATTGATAGTATTTCTGTTCTTTTTGAGTGTGTACTGCTTTGTATATTTGAAAAGTCACTTGTTTCTAAGACAGTTGTTCTCTTTATGATGAGAGAAAACAATTGTCATCAGTCCATTGTTGCCTTTAGGGAAAATATTGTAAAAAATTGTATTTTACATTTAGTTTTTTCTTGTGATTGACAAGAAAATCACAGCAGCTTTTCATACAGTTGCTGCCTTAAGTTTCTTTTCTGAGTGCTGTGGTTTGGATAAATATTCCCCAGAGGCCCATGAGTTAAAGGTTTGGTTCCCAGCTTGTTATTAGAAGGCGTTAAAGAGATAGTGCCCTGTGAGAGAAAGTTATGTCATGGGAGGTGTGCCCTTGAAGGGCATATTGGGGACCTTACCCCTTCCTCTTTTTCTACTCTTGGCTGCCAAAAAGTAAACAGTCTTCTCTGCAATGCATTCCCACCATGATATTGTGTGCTACCACAGGTCCATTAAAATGGTGCCAGTCGACCTAGAACTGACACCTCCAAAACTGTGAGCCAAAATAAACCTTTCTTTAAAGTCGATTATTTCAGGTATTTTGTTATAGTAATGTAAAACTACCCCCCCCCCCCCAACACACAATTTTAAGAAATGTATGTGACATGGTCTATCAGAAAGGAGAGTTGAAATTGCAAATTAATGTGTCCAGCTCATTGCTGGTTACAAATATTTTTGAGTTGGACTAGCTGAGGAATCAAAAATAACAACATTTTGGCATTAGACCTTGATAGGGGCTAAGGCCTGTAAAGAAAGTAGGAAAATTCCAGGAAGAAATCGCTTGAATTACTTTTGGCAGATATAGTAACTATTGGAAATTTTATTTTAAGAACTACCATGTTGAAAGCATCTTGCTCCACCTGTGTCAGTTGGTGGGAATGCTGTTTTTCCTATTCAAAGACAGTATTTGAATTAACAGCAACATCAGCTATCAATGGAAAAATTGATAATTTTGGAAACCTTTATTAACTTTTTGACCAATTGGCTTAAGCCTCTTCTGTTGTACCCTATAAATATTGAATAATTAGACTATGGGAAGGTAACATCAGTACATTTTTAATTAATTATATAGACAGAGTGAGTTTCTTCAGGAAGAAATTTTTGACATAGACTTACATTTTGAACCATATTTGTCAAATTCTTTGGAAATTTCATGGTATTTTCTTTTTCTGTTTGTTTTCACTCACCCTTTGGTCTAGTTGTTCACTGTGTGCATGTTTAAAATCAGTTTCCATAGTGACATCTGGTGGTGATTTTGAAATCCCAGGGAATATGATTGGAATGATAAATATTTTTACTTAATAGCTACACATTTCCGGCTTCTTTCAAATTTTTCAGCTACTTAACAACTTTTAAAAAAATGCCTTCATTGTATTCTTGAGGTTAGAAAGTCAGGCATTTATTTTTTCTGTAATGCTTCGTTGAAGTAAAGGGTAATACTACTAGGTGGTACACATAGCAAGCATGTCTAAACTTGTCTTCTGTGCTCAAAATATACATCTTTACCATATTGCCCTGCTTTTGTATTATAATCTTCCAATAGGAAAGGTGTGTGATATCCTTCTCCCTGGCTTTGGTCCTCTTTACATCTGGCTGGAAAGATTTCTGTGAAAAGCCTCGGCTTTCCACTTCTGTCTTTTGACAGCTGGGCCTTACTGTCCTCTAGTTGTATACCATATTGCTATCTCAGAGAGTAAAAGAGGAATTAGAGAAGATGAGCAGAGGTGGCTTTGAAGGAAAGAAGCTGAAAGAGGGAGAGAGGTTTGAAGGTAGGAGGGAAAAGAGTTTATAGGTGGATGTTTATATATACCCAAATATGAAATACCGTTTTGAGTATTGTTTAGGAAAAATATCTGTATTTTTTGTTGATTTCTTTTTTTTTCCAGGAAAAGTGAATTTATAACCCAGTATACAAAAACGTAATTATTGAAAGCTAATTGGCAATTGTGGATTAAGAGAAGTAGGAGATGAGATAGAGTCTTGAAAATGAAGGCAGCAGTTTGATTCACATCCAGTGAAGATTAAGAGGCTTTAGTTTTATTTTTGCTTTTCTCTTTGTTAGTGGTACTAATTAGAATTTTTCACAATGGAAACTTTAAATTGTTTCTTTTTATTGAATTAAGGTAACTGTTAAAGTTAGAAGAAATCCATCTCTAATCTATAAATGCTAGTTGCATCTTTAGGCAGGTCTGGTAAAAGGAGAACGATAAAATGTAGGAATAGCAACTTACAGTGACTTAAAGAATAAACATTGCTTTTAGTTAAGACTCTAGATGGTGGCCTTCAGGACTCCTCTGGACTTCTGTAAAGAATGGTTTTGATTCTGATGAACCCTTGACTAATGAGGTACATCCATCTGGATTCTAAACTCTGCAGAGTCCAGGAATTCATGAAATAGAAACATTGGGCATTGTACTCATTAATATTTATATTTTAGTTGCTAGTTAGTACAATCCTAGTTTTCTCCCATATTTGAATAGAAGCACCTTGTTTTCCCTTTTAAAAACTTCAGTAATATCTAGAGATTATTTGGGACTCAACCTGATTATTTGAGAATCAACCTGAGTATGGCAAGAGGATCATACAAAAAAGTATGGGTGCTCCCCCAGTTGCCCAATTGATAGGGAGAGGCACTTTCCTTGTCATCTTTTATCTGGACACTTACAGATCTGACTAAAAGCAGAATGAAAGGAGAAATAAGTAGCTGTTTTATCTATAATTATGAACCCCATAATATATTTGCATTTAGGATTTCGTTCTTCCCTTCATCTGAGACTAGAAAAGACTCTTGTATATGAATGAGCATATTCATCTGAATGATAAAATAGGAAGTTTGACTTGTCTTTTCAGAGTTATCATATTAAGTTTTGTTTACTCCACTTTTGTCCTATTAAGAATAGCACTGTCAGGGAATTTTACTGGCTCCAAAATCCAGAGATTTGTGGTATCTAAATTTGAACTTTGCCACTTATTGTGACCCAGGGAAGTTCCTCATCTCTTGAGTTTTTCTTAAGTGGAATGGGGATAATAGCACCATAATGTAGGCAGGTTGGAAATAAAGATTAAATAAGATAATACATGCAAAACACTTAGAGTACCTGGCATATAGTGAACATTGAGAAAATTGTTTCTGTGGTTATTATAATTTTTAAATGCCCATAATCACTTTTAGACATACACACTTTTTAAAAGTGCAAAGCATCATCAAGTATTTGAGGATTATGACTAAAAATTGGTGAAGAAAATCACCATGTATTTGTCTGCTTGACATTTGCTAGTGATCACTAGTCAAATGACTTTTTAGGGAAGTAGCAGAACAGGAGGAGCATGTGCGCATTCATTCTGTTTTCCTTGGAGAAAGTGTCCCAGAGTCCCGACTTCCTTTGTAATGAACACGATGAATAAGAGAAACTAGCAAATTATTTTCTCAGACTATAAACATAATTTTAGTAATTTCGTGAATGACTTGAGCATGCATAGATGATGTTTGGTACTGAGTTAAAGAGAAAACATATCTGAGCTTCTCTTTGTTTGCCACCTAAAGAGATGAGCTCCTTTTTCTTTAGTTCTGAGGCGTTGTTCCATATTTCTAGAAGTATTATGTTGTTTTAAGGGATTCATTGAAGGCAGTAGTAAATAATTATAGTGCTTCATAGTGGCTGTAAACACTCATCTTAGGATACTTCAGCTCACACTTAGTTTTTTTAGTTAAGTTTCTAGCATTTAATATAAGTGATTTTATTCTGATATTAACAATCTTAATAAGCAAATGCTTAAATTTAAATAAAATAAATAAAGCATGTTGACTATAGTTAATAACAGTGTATTGTATTGAATATTGCTAAAAGAGTAGGTACTAGTGTTCTCACCATGAGAAATGATAACTGTGTGGAGTAATACATATGCTTGATTGAGCCATTCCATAATGTATACATATTTCAAAACATGTTGTACCCAATAAGTATACATAATTTTTGTCAATTAAAAAAATAAAATTATAGATTTTTTGGTTGAGTTAAATCCTGTTTTAATATCTGTTATTTTTCTTATATTATTTTGCATGGGATAGAAAAGGTCAGTGATCTCCAAGGATTTCTGAAGTTCAACTTGGTCTGAGATATTGAACACTTTAAGTATCATTAGTTCAGAATGATCAGTCTGTAAGAAAAAATGTGGTATATTTGGGGAGCCAAAGGGCAAGATTACACCTTTTCAGCATACCCACTTTTAATCATATTGTCAGGAGGCAATTGTGGGATTAAGTAAGGTGTTCATAGGTCTCCATGGCTGGGCCAAAATGATACAGATACTCTAACCCTCTTAGTAGTAATCGCATGACTCCATCTCTTACTAGTTGACTTAAAAAATATGAGTTTGGGTCTCAATTGAGGACTTTTTATATCAACCCCAGTTAAGATATTTATGCATTGTGTTTATTCACTTAATAAGAAGTTGTTGTGCTTTGTATAAGGTGCTAGAAATACTAGTATTTGAGAAGGATGTACCCTTCTGCAATTTCTAGCATTAGCTAGAGAATTTATATTTTTATATCACACTAGTTCTTGGTAATTTAAAGAAATGGAAGAATTTGAGGACACAAGAGACCATTTACTCTCTTTTCTTAACCACTTAAAAGGGGTGTATAAGTCAGATAAAGATGTCTAGAGGAGTGTGCTCCCAATCTTTTTCCATAGCTGTGGCAATGATCAGGTGAATACAGACTAGGGAGCAGGGCATAGTAGACTGTGGGACTTGGATCTGAGCCATAGCTCTGGTTTTATCCTGATTTCTTGATTAACCTCTAGGAAAGTCAATACATCTCAAATAATCATAACTCTCATCTTTGGCAAAACAAAATATTGGCCTTTAGATGATCTCTTAGTGCGCATTTCATGAGGTTGTTTAGAGACTTAGATAATACTTTTTAAACTGCTCCATGTGGTGAGTGATACCTGATTCTAATAATAACATACTTTTCTGTTGCACATTATGTAACACACATTGCTTAATCATTTCATATGTATAGTTCACTTAATCAGCCTATTAGGAATGTGCTGTTATCTCCATTCAGTAGGAAAGGAAATTGAAGCACAGAGATGAAATAACTTGCTTAAGGTTGTGCAACTGAGAAGGACATGTAATAAATCGTTTGTATGTTGACACTTTCCCAAAGTGGCATTTTTTGTTGTTCTTGGCATGACACCTCACATTTTTCTTCTTTTTCTGTAGGTGTCATAGAGACTTCAGACCGACTGGACCGTGAATCGACCTCCCATTACTGGCTAACAGTCTATGCAACTGATCAGGGTGTAGTGCCTCTTTCATCATTTATAGAGATCTACATAGAGGTTGAGGATGTCAATGATAATGCACCACAGACATCAGAGCCTGTCTATTATCCAGAGATAATGGAAAATTCTCCAAAGGATATACCCGTGGTCCAAATTGAGGCATTTGATCCAGATTCTAGCTCTGATGACAAGCTCACATACAAAATTACAAGTGGAAATCCACAAGGATTCTTTTCAATACATCCTAAAACAGGTATGTGTTAATACTGTTATGTGACATGTTTATGTGTATTCTCTCTTCGTGTTGAGGAAATTAAGAATTAACATTTATCTGTTGCACACTTTTCTTTGGTTTTGGTAAATCATTCTCTTTCAAATTATTCAAGACAAACCTTTATTATCAGCTAAAATTATTTCCAGATGTCTTTTTTTTTTTTTTAATTTTGGAGTTTTATAAAGGTATTTTACGATATTTCTTAATAACAGACTTGACTTTGAGGCTAAAAAACAAATATTATTATCTCAGTAGTAGTTCCTGAATGAGTGTTGTAATCTTACAGCACATTCTGTTACTGAGTATTTGAATTTTCTTTAATATTTTTTTAGTTGTTGATAGACTTATTTTATTTATTTATATGCGGTGCTGAGAATCGAACCCAGTACATCACACAATGCCAGGCAAGTGCGCTACCGCTGAGCCCCAGCCCCTTGAATTTTCGTAATTCCCCTTTTTGTACAGAATATTGGAAGAATTTACTAGTTTTTAAATATTGTTTTAAATTTTTCCTGTGGAGCAGTACCTGTAACTCTGTAGGCAGAAGGGGGTTAGGATTAAGCAGTTTTCAAATCGGAAATGGTTACTTCCTTGAAGAATTCCCTCAGACCTTTAACTCATAACTCTTCTCTCAATGTCTGTGACCTCCTGCTTAAGGGGATAGTTCTATGACCCCCAAGTACTCCTCCCAAATTCTTGTGAACTACAATCTTTGCTCTTTTACATTTGACAATGTATTTTGCTTTTTTTCCCCCTTAGTTCTTAGATCTCTTTTGTATTATTTCATAAGATATTGAAGGTGGTTATCATTTGGGTAGTAAAAAACTTAGTTTTCATTTTTTGGATGAAAACTTCATATGTGAGGGTAGAACATTTGATTTATTGATCATTTAAAATAACTATTATATGATATTTAGAGGATAGTTTATTTGGAGAAAAATAAATTATTGGCCTTGATGGAGATGTTGTATAGTTAGTACTTGCTGGTAACATTTAATAAACGGACAAACTTTGAAGAGCAAGATTTATATACCTCTAGTTTACCTTTGTTTATCCTATCTTATATTACTCTAGGGTAATTGGCCTGTCCAGTTATTGGATTGTGTATTTGAAATGTCAGGGAAATAATACACAAACATCAAAATTAAGGAAGAAGCATCCTTACGTTCCTTGCCCGTCTTCATTACCCACCTCCCCCTCTTTAGTGTCATTCTTATTTCTTATCTTCTTTTCAACTTAAAAGGAATCAATTCTTAAGGTGGAAAGAAGGCCAAGTTTAAGACCTCTGTAGCAAATGCTAGTTGAAAGATCCCGATAGAGATCATCTATGTATATAGTATTTTGTCTCTTGAAAAGTATTTTAAAAATGTTAGTTTGTACACTTGTCAGCATATTCCAATCTGATATTTGTAAACACTTTTTTATTATTAAAAGTAAACATAAGTTTCAGATCTATTTAAAATTATTATATATGTTTTGCTTTGGAGCAATTATCTTCTAGCCCTTTGAGCAGATTCTAGTATGTTCCTTTAACAGAGTTTGGATTCTTAGAAAATGATAATTGATTATTAAGCCTGTTTGAGCCTTATAGGAATTTAATTATATAAAAGTGAAATTTTCAGGATCTGAAGAGTTTTTCTATAAGAAAGCATTGAGAGTAGAGTCAGGACCATAAGCCTAAGAAAAAAGGCTGGAATTAAGACTAGAACCTGCCAAGCTTGGAACAGTCCTTGTAAATGATTAATAAAAGGCTTGTTTTAGCAGTGTGGTTGTATGTTGTTTTTACTGCACAGACGGTAACTAAGTTCACCCTCCTTTTTTGTGTGTGTGTGTGAAAAAGATCTAAGAACTAAGAGCTAAAATTTTAGAAGGCCTTGTTAGAAAAAAGAAGAAAGAAGTTTAGAAGAATTTTGAAGGAAGAATTCAGGGTCCAGAAAGTATGCCTGGAAGGAGGTGGTGATTACAGTGTTGAGAGGGAGAATCTAGAAATAAAAGCCTTGAAATGATAATTCAGGAATGTGTAACCATCCCTATTTTAAAATTATTTGATGAATTCAACTTACAAAAATATTTCCAAATTTTTATGTCTTCTGTCTCTCTCTTTTAGATTAAGTCTCCTTCAAAAAGACAAAGGAGCAAGGACTAAATGTCCTTTTGATTATTTGAGCAAATACTATAGGTTGGGGTATCATTTATATCAGGAGAAGGAGAAGAAAGAAACTTAAGGGAATTGTAAAGATTACAGTTATTGTGGGGAGCCTTGAAACTTGGGTTATTTATCCGCCTGGCCTCTGAAATAATATCACTACTGTAGTGTTATGTCTTCTTGTAGAACCCTGATTGATATGGCATTGCTACTCCTGTTAAGTCTCTCCTCTGACAATTCTTCAGAGGTCTGTGGAGACTTCTACACTCTTCCGTATCTTCAGCATGAATAACCTCTCTTGAGAATTCAAACCATCTCTTACCCACTGGGTGGGAAGTACATGGATCCTGCTGGCAGGATAGCAGGAGAAAATTCATCTACATATACTGAGAAGTTTTATATTTTTATGACTTGAAGATATTAGTGGAGAATATAGTTAGTACACAGAAATATTTGTTATGAAGTATATTGTAAACGATGTGTTTAGTAAAGAAGTTTAATCTTTGCACAAATCACCTAGTCTCTAAAGATAAAAAAAAAAAATACCCATATTTTAGCATGGGCATTATTAGAAAATACAGTACATAAGGCTTCAGGAGATCTGTTTTAAAATAATCTGTTCCCCCAACTCAGCAGAAAATTTAAGCAGATTCTTAGGGTCCAAAGCCTCGATGCCTCATCTTCCTCAAAACCTTTAAAGCTGACAATTTTAGTAAGATTATTTTTAATAGAGGAGTAAAATGGGCTAGTTTGTGGAAAGTGATGAAAGACAGACTGGTAGAAGTCCGTTGTGATTTACTGACCCCAAACCCAACCTGGAGACCTGTAGTCATGTTACTTAATAATTAATGCCTGAGTGAGAAAATCACTGGGCTGGAAATCCAGAGATCTGGGCCACAGTAAAAGACTTTTCTTCTGGTATCTTGGGAAAATGGACTTCAGGTTCTTAGATATTGTGATTAGTGATGAGCATTCTGTGTTTCTGTGTGCAGAGTACTTAGAGTCATTTTTAGAAAAATTGTCATAGCCGCTGGGCATGGTGTCACATGCCTGTAATCCCAGTGACTTTTGAGCCTTAGGCAAGAAAATTGCAGGTTCCATCTCAAGTTCAATTATAAGTTCCTGTCTCAAAATTAAGAAAAGAAAGGACTGGGACTGAAGATGTAGCTCAGTGGTAAGATATCCCTGAGTTCAATCTCTAGTACCAAAAAAAATAAAAAAAAGAAAAACAAAGAAAAGGAAGAGGAGCTACACCTCTTCCTCTTATTTCTGTTACAGTTATTCTATCAAGATTTTGGTTAGATTTATGGATTTATGCATTTCCCTTAGATAAACAAGCTTGATAGAATAGGTAAACTTGCTTCTTGGTAGTAAAGATGAATTTGGGACCCCTGTGATTATCATATGTCCAGCAGACTAGAGAAAACTAAATCATCATCAGGTGTTTACTGAGCTTTGTCTTTGAATATAGCACCTTAAAAGGTGTTTTGGAAGAATGTAATCTACCAGAGTCCAAGTAGCACAGTAAATAGTGGGTATAAGATACTGTGCATGGACAAACTCACTGATGTGTTGGGAGTAATTAGGAAAACAAGTCCCCTTGGAAATGCTTTTGGGCTGATTTTGAAAGTGGTGAAAGTAGATTGATGGAGATGAGGTAGTGGATGTTTCTCCTGTTGGTGACAATGTGAAGGAGGGTGATAGAAACCGAAAGATGTGGCTACACTTGAATGCCAGAATAAGGTTCCACAGCTGTGTGTTGCTTTTATAAATAGTCACTTATTTTTGAGAGTCTGCCAGCAGTCCTTAGAACATTTTGTGTAAATTTAATTACCTTAGTGAAAATCATTTTGGAAAAAAGGAGAAAATCTCCCCGACACCTTTTTTACTTTTATTACATATGCTCAAATGTTTTAAAAATAAAACAGATAACCTTCTTAAATTTTGCTTCAATGATTTTCTGAATTTTAGGCCTCAAGTGACAAGTCTGAATGGATTTTTAAATGCTTTTTTTTTTTTTAATCTTTGACTCAAGAGTTTTTGTGCTAAATTATGGTGCCAGGAGCTGTCTTTACACATCTCATGTACTTCTACTGTTTACAAGTAGGGTGGTGATGGTTTTTTTTTTCCCCAGGGTACACAGGAAAGACTTAATCCATTTTCCTTTTCTGATACATACCTTTTTGTTAACAACATAAATTTTTATGACTTTTTTTTGTTGGTTTGTTTGGTTATGCTCAATATCAGTTAGGGAAAATTTGCTTCTTTTACTGTAAATTGTGCTTTTGCTCAAGGTAAGAGAGAGACAAGAGCATAGAGTGTTATATTGTTTGGGTCTTTACAGACCCAGCTCCTGCAAGCAAAAGCGTCACAGCCTTGTGGTATGTCAAGGACACAGAGAATAAAGGGAGCCCAGAACAAAAAGGACTAGTGTAAACTTTACAGACTTCATTTTGTGCAAGTAACCTCAGGAAACCCACACCTCCCCGCAAAATGCCCTTTTAGTTAAAGTTATCAATTTGAACTTTGAGGAGCGATAAGCAACTTGTAATTGGCAGATAATTTTGAAGGTTACTGTTAGGCACATGCATTCTTTAGAAAAGATCACAGTCTTATTCTCATGTTTTTGTGCTTGGTATTTTCTAGGTTTTTGATACAAAGCAAATAATAGTCTTTATATTTGAAAAGATTATTTGAAGAATAATTGACGGTCAATTGCATATATTTAATGTTTGTTTTGACCTACCTGTACACATGGAAAACCATCACCACAATCAAGCAGTGAACTTATCCATCACTCCCACAAGTTTTCCAAGCTTCTGACTTACCCAGAAGTGTGCTTTTATATATAAACTCATCAACCCTAAGCCCGTATTCAGCCACTTCTTTTATTGTGCTCCGCCACTATCACTTTGCCCAGATCTTTCCAGGGGCCAGGTTCCTGACAACTAAGAACAGCCTCTATGCTCCAGGCCTGTTGAAATTATTCAAAGTAGCCAATCCCAAACCATGGATGCTATCTTGTCTTACCTTTTCTGTAGAAACCACAATAAAAATTCTTGCCCATGCTTTCATATAATAGTTGCTTGTTAAGCTAATGTTATTTCCAAGGTACCACAAAATGTGACACTTGTAAATAACACTAGATGTTTATATTTAGTTTCATTGACCGTGTACTTCAGGAGTCAGTTTTTACTATTAAGGGCCCTATAGTATCTTCAGCTTTGTAGGCCATACAGTCTGTCACAGCTAATCAGCTCTGTAATTCTAGCATAGAAGCTGCCATAGGTGATGTGGAAATGAATGAGCATAACTGTGTTCCAATAAAACTGTATTTATAGACATTGAAATTGCAATTTTGTATACTTTCCATGTATCACAAAAGACTTTTTTTTTTAATCATTTGAAAATATAAAAGCCTCTTAGCTTGCAATCCATATGAGATCAGCAATAGTTTCCTGATTTCTAATAATCTTGAGTATTTATTAGAGTCCTTAGTTAAATTACTAAGTTTTCTTCATGAGGGGGTAACTATTCTATATTTCTGAAGTAATAATTGATTTTTTTACTGCTGTAAGCAATAATGCATAGAAAACATGATCTGTAATTTGCTTCTACTTTCTAGAATATTCATTGCCAAAATTGAAAACTCAAGATTTAGCATATTGATCATATAGGCTATTGGAAGTTGATGTTAAACTGATAGTTTACTTTGAGAAATAACTGTCCCATTAGAAGACAGAATATTTCTAAATTTTGAGATTTTTATACTTTTTTTGTGTGGTTGTGCTGGTATATCCTATTTAAAGTAATTCAGAGCAACAAATACCAGCTCATATGGTTGGCTCTGTACATTTACCAGTTTTTTACTATTTCTTCCATCGTTTTTTTCATTCCCTTATCCTGGGTTGAGTTGTTCATGCTCAAATTACTAAGTTAGAGGACAACAATACACAGTGGACTGGTTTTTGTTTGTTTACCTGTAGGACAGTGTATTTACTATAGAACTATTTTATTTTAGAAATAAAATTGTGATTGTTTGATTTAAGAAATGTGATTTGATTTCAAATAGATTTGGTAGAAATACATAGTGTGTGTGTGTGTGTGTGTGTGTGTGTGTATATATATTCCTTAAGCATGATAAAATCAGAAAGTGTTACAATAGCTAGTAGTATTGGGTACTCATCCATGTTCTAGTCCTGTATCACTTTATAACTGTTTTTTTGTGAACCAGAGTAAGTTGTATTTTATTGTGGCTGGAATGGAGACTGAACAAAGTGCAATAGGAAATAACTACAGCTGCAAACAACTTCCAAGGGTTTCCTGTAACATTTGATAGCCTCAAAGGAAGGAAGTGAAGGGCCAGTCAAGTTACAATGGCAGGAATTCATTTTAAAAAAGTAATAAAGTTTACCTAATTTGTAGTTTTTACCAATACGAGTAGTACAGTTTTTTAAAGAAGGAATTTTTCATACCTGTTCCTCATACTAATTTTTATTTTATAGTGAAATGTGTTATTCCTAAAGGCTAAAAGAAGTCTGATTTTTATTCTGTACATACATGTTGGTGATGTTTCTTCTCTCAAAATGTTTCCATTGAATCTAGGATAATTAATTAATTGCATTAATTCTAGGATAAATGTTATCCAGGAATTCTGAGTTTTTAAATATGTTGCTGAGTATCATTTGCCAAAATTATATTTTAAGATTTAGCAATTAAGTGCTTAAGTGAAATTAGCTTTTTATGTCAGTATGATGTTGACCTTATAATGGGTTAGGTACCTTCCCCCTCTTTATGTCCCTGCTATAACTGACGCTTATAGGAATGCTGAAGTCAGTTCCCTATAAATGGAGTTTGACTTTTGATCTTACATTTTAATACCCTCAATTTTCAACAAGAAACAGCTTGTAAGAGAATGAAAACCAGAAGAGAAGTCAGTGACACTAGCAGCTTCTTGCTCAGCTATTTCCCGTGTGACTTGCTCAGCCATTTCCTGTGTGACTTTAGACTGGTCACTTGATTTGTTTTATTAGTGTTTTCCGAGGAGCTCTAAAAGTTTGAACTAAATGAATTCTGAGCTGCTTTCCAGCCTTGACAGTCTATGAATAGAATTCCATTTTTGGCTCCAAGCCTAATCCTGCCGGCACCAGTACCACAGTGACAAACAATAGCTGCTCAGATGGCTGCAGCTGCCAAAAGAGCTCTTGACAATCTGTGGTTAAATTCGGTCGGTGGAACAACACCTAAATAAAGACAGTGCAGTGCTGCGGAGTATCTCTGAGGTCATAGTGAAAGGCTAAGAACTTGGATGCGGAGTGATAATTGTAAGAGTAAAGTTGAACCTTTGTTCATATCCTTTATGGCAATCTATGTTTTTAGGATGGTGAGTGGCAAGAAGGGATGCCCCTGCCTCCTTTCCACTCTTTTACAGGTCAGCTCTGACTTCAGTGTTGGTTCTGGTCTTGGCTATATTTTGTGAGGCTCCATTCTTGGCTCAAGTCCTTATTAAGGCCAGGAACTTTCCTCAGCCATTTATTGTGTCCACTCCACTATAGAACTAAGCATAATGCTGAGTGTGTGGTTGCTGCTTAATGCTTGTTTTCCACTTGACTGATAAAAGATTTGAAAAATTAGCAAATTTGAGTGATTTTCCTTTTCACATGTCTTGAGTCTTGAATCGGAACAAATAAAACACTGTGCTTGGTTCAGATCTTGTTTATCCACTCTTTGCCTGTTTGATACCCTCCATCTACCCTCTGTGCAGTTCTCAGGATGTCAGCTGTGATCTCTGTAAAGTGCAATAAATAGCCTCGTTCTGTGGCCCTTTTCATTTTACTAAAGCTGATTTGGTACAGATCTGCAGACTAGACTGTTCCTTGGAAAAAGTGTTTATAGGGATGGACTACATGGACTCCTAAAGTTGTCCCCTGTGTCTGTGTTTCATAGTACCTTATTTTACTTGAGTACTTCATTTTAAAAATTCATTGCTAATTCTATTGCCCTCTGTTTTTCTTACATTTGGATAGTCCCTGTAGTTTTTTGAAGCTTAACTAACTCAAAGCATGTTCTATTTCAGTAGTACATCATAGAAATTTTTGAAAAATATATATTCAGGACTCCAGGTTTGAAATACATATCTCATAAAGTTCTCAGACAATTTGAATTCTAACTCCTTTGTTTATTTTAATAGTTGATGCTAGCTTTTCCTATCGTAGGCATTTTACTATTTTTTTCTGTAGCCTCTGTATTAGGGGAGCAAGGGATATAGCTAAAATAGTTTTGGCAAATGCCAGGTGAGCACACATAAATTTTTTTTCTGACTGAAGAGAATAGTTTATTGGGCAGATTATTTTTGGAATCAAGGTTCTTGATTAATTTTGCTGTATCCTTTATGTTGCTTATTAAGCTAACTTTTGAGACCAGAGAGAAATCGTTTTGGTTTATTCAGAATAAAAGGATCTTTCCTGTTTTGGTCTTTGGTTGAAATAGCTTTATAATTGAGACTTCATATTTCTTAGGCATTAAGCTTGCATTTATAATTAGAATTATTTAAAAATATTTAAGCATTTCTATTATAGAGCAAGAAAGTATGAGAAATAATATGTTCAAAGAACTGATAAATAATTTGTGGTGACTGGGGTTGTAGGTAGCTCATTGGTAGAGCACTTGCCTGGCATGTGTGAGGCCCTGGGTTTGATCCTCAGCACCACATATAAATAAACAAATAAAGTGAAAAATCCATTGGCAACCAAAAAACAAAACAAGAAAACAACAAATAATTTGTGGCATGTTTTATATTTTGGTAATTTTTTTTTAAAAAAACTCAACAAATCCAAACTCATCAAATTGTATAAATTAAATGTATAGTTTTTTTATGTACTCGTTATACCTTGTAAAGCTGTTAACCTTTATTTTTCAAGTATATTAGTTTCCTAAAGGCTAAATTAACAAATCATCACAAACTGTGTGCCTTGAAATAATAGAAGTTTATTCACTCACAGTCCTGAAGCCTGAAATTAAGGTCAGCAGGATCACTCTCCCTCTGAAACCCAGTCTCCAGGCACTTCTTGGCTTATGACAGTCTATGGCTCTGTCTTCACAAGGCCCTCTTTCCTGTCTCTCTCTGTCTCAAATCCCCTCCACCTTTCTCTCCAAAGGACACTTGCTATTGAATTTAGAGCCCAGGATGATCTCATTTGAGGTCCTTTACTTGGTTACATCTTCAGAGATTTTTGTTCCAAATAAGGTCAGATTTACAGGTTCCAGAATAGACATGTCTATTGGTAAGAGTCTACCATTCAACTTATCACAAAAATTATTTCCAAAATTTGGGAAATATGCTATACATGGAATTTTATGTAGCCATTTAGACGATTTCCTGTTACGTCAGAGAGACTTTTCATTTAACTTATGTTCCAACAGGTTTTAATGATTTGGACTGTAGTTGCAAGTTTGTCAAGAAAATACTGGAAGATGTTTTAGGCTTTAATAAGTACTTTAAGTGCAGATGGAATCTTAAGGTAGCCGTTTCCGGCCACTTCTTTGAAGTATTTTCTGCTATGTTAATTATAGTTCTTAAATGCTGTTTATCTCTCATACATCTGTAGTCTTGTTATATTTCTCTGTATTTCAAGTGTTATTTTAAAGATATTTTGTACCAGATACAGCCAATAGTAATTATTACAATGACTGAAACCAAAACCATTAAAACAAGAGGGAGGGGGTTTTAAAAAATTTCTGTTAAACACTTCAAGAAGATTATTTATGATAGGATGGAACTCTAGATTACCTGGAAACTTTTGTGAGGTTGTGCAGACTGTCTCCTCATGAATGCAGATTGTGATTTGGAGGCTCTGGCATAGAAGTGGGAAGGGGTAGAAGTTGGTTTATCCATTCGTGTCTCATGATTCTGATATGCACTTCTGGTTGAAGACAGCTAGAGCAATAGAGAGATTTCTGAATACTTCTTTTCTTTTTCCTTTGGTAAGAACTCTATTCTGCCTCCTTCTCTACTGTTAACTGTGGCATTCCAGAATTTAACTTTCCTCAACCACATTTTCTCATGTTAAAATGTAAGATTTGGGCTACAGGATTTTAAAAGACCCTCTGGCTCTAGTAAACTTTGTTTTTATAGAGAGAGGGTATTTTAGAATGTATGATACATTTCATTAAAAGTTTACTTCAACTTAAAAACATGAGAAAAAGCTGTAAAAGATATACCACTGAATTCTAAGCTTCTGATTTTTAGTATCTATAACCATATATTTTAGGCTTTTAAAAAATTATTTATTTGAGATTTTTCAGTTAAGTAAAAAATGGTATTTCTGTATGTTTCTGCTCTTAATTCCTCCCACCCCATGTTGGGAAGGAACATGATAGACAGGCATTCTACCCTTGAGCTCCATCCACAAATCCTGTTCTCAGCTTTAAAATATTTTAATGTTTAAATTTCTTTAATTAATGCACTCATTAAAAATTTAATGATTACCATAATAAAGAAGTGTTATAAAGTAAAAAGTTGAAGCATCCTTTCCATTTTCCTCTTTTCCATCTCTTCTTTGGCCTCATGTTCTCTGTCTCAGGAGTAACCAGATATAATAATTTGTAGTTTAACTGGTAAAAATTATATACACATTCTTTGTATATACATTACATGTATACATATACACATTTTACACCAACATCTTGCCTTTTTGGGTTTTGTAGTATTTCTAGTCTGAAAGTTGTTGAAGCAATTTAAATTTTATAGTCTGCTCACTGGTGTGTTACAGGTGTTTCATTTTAATTTTTCATAATGTCACTAATTCTTAAAATGCTTAGCCCATAGCTGGTTCATGGGAAATGTGCAAATAGTGTTGGTTAAAAAAGTGAAATATGAGAGACTAGTTTAATACTCTTCTCTACCTTTTAGGTACAAGGGTGTTTCTTTAAATTATATGCCTTTGAGGAGAAGAGCTATGTCTTAGGCTTTTATATATCTCCAGGAGTAACATTTTGGGGGAAGACATTCAGGAAAATAAGTTGAATAATAGTGCAGACTGAACAAGTGAGTTAAGTTGAGTTAGTGAATATTAGGAAAGCATCATTATTATTTATGAGCATTCATTTAATTTATTAATGTTTATTTCTTAGCAAGAGATCACCAGAAACAATACACACATACACACACAAAAATTGGTAGAATAATGATTTTTTCAAAAGTCATTATTGAACAGTCTCTTGATTTTTAGACCTTAGATGAGGTTGTAAACGAACCATGTTTCCTCAACTTCAGCAGAGCATGGTGAGATGGAGATAGTACTAACAAGGGAATGTGAGGAAAGGAGTTGGCAAAGCAGTATCTGCACACCAGAATCCTGAAAGTGTTGCATCTCTTACCATTGAAGCTTAAGACAGTTGTTTGCACAATTTGGATAGGTTTTTTTTTTTGGGGGGGGGGTACTGGGGATTGAACTCAGGGACACTCAAACACTGAGCTACATCCCCATCCCTATTTTGTATTTTATTTAGAGACAGGGTCTCACTGAGTTGCTTAGTGCCTCGCCGTTGCTAAGGCTGGCTTTGAACTCTAAATTTTCCTGCCTCAGCCTCCTGAGTCGCTGGGGTTACAGCTGTGCACCACCACACTCATTGGGAAGAATTTGGATTTTGATAAAAATGTATTTGCTATTGAATCATTCCTTCAAATTTTAGCCACAGAACATAACCTTTTATGTTTTGTTTCTTAGATACTTCTACTACAGGCCACAAGCACTTGCTCTGTCATTGCAGTTGGACTTTAATCCTACTCAGAAATTCTGATCTTTCCTCCTCTAGCTACCATTTTGTAAATGCAGGGCTGTTATTCAAATCTTTTTTTTTTTTTAATAGAATCAGGGCCTTCATTTCCTGCCTGGTTTCTCTTCATGTGGGCTATAGACTCTGGTGGTCTGGGTTTGTTGAACTCCCAACTTGCTAAGTGATCTTGAGTAAGCAACTTAATCTCTCTGATCCTGTAAAAATGGAGATACCGCACAGTATTTGGTCATTCAGTAAGCCCAGAAACGATTAGAGATGAGGTCATTTGATGTATTATTTAACTTTTGCTTTATAACACAACATCCCAAAACATTAGTGACTTCAAACAATGATTATTATTTAGTTTAGGCTTCTGCTGGGCAGTCTTGGCTTTAACCAGGCTTGGCTGATCTCTCATTCAGTGGTGGTCAGTTGGTTGGATGCCTTGGGGCTGGCTGATCATGGGTGGCTTCACTCAAACATTGGATGGCTCTTGGTTGTCTGCGGGAGCAGCAGGGAGGATTAGATTGTGTGTCTCAGTATCCTCCCAAATTTAAACTTTCTTGAAACACAGAGCCCTCAGCAAGAGCCCTTATTTTCTACGTGCACCCCTACACTGTCCTGTATTAGTGTTTCTCAAATGTAAGTCTTTGCCAAGTTTTCTTGAAAACTAGATTGTATCTTTTTTATTATTATTATTATTATTTTTATTTTTTTAGTTGTAGGTGGACACAATACCTTTATTTTATTTATTTATATGTGGTGCTGAGAATTGAACGCAGTGCCTCACACATGCTAGGCAAGCGCTCTACTCCTGAGCCACAACCCCAGCCCAAGATTGTAAGTATGTTAATCGTCTTTATATTCTGAGTGGAGAGCACAAAATGATTGAACAAATGCATAAACATGGCTGCACCACTGTGTACTGTCCAATATTATTATCTTTACCTGCTAGTCTTTTCAGTGTTCATCTGCTGTACTATGTACTTTGTGAAGTTCATGTAATCTTGTGAATTTTAAGAAGTGTGGAGATATAAGAGCAAAATTTTATATTGATTAATTGCAGCTAATCTAACATTTTGTCTCAAAATAATCCTCCAAATGTCTAAAGTGGCATTGAAAGGCTATAGATATATTTAAGCATGTTTATCAGATGCAGCAAAGTTTAGCTCTTTAGTTTTGCATAATTTATGAGGTACATTTGTAACTGCTATCTGTACCTGCTCTCTCACCTGCCCACATTTGTGATAGGTTTGGTATAAAGAATTCAGTGTTATTCTGGACCATGGAAAGATATTTTCTAGCTTTTGTCCTTTCGTTGCTATTTTTAATTTAAAGATGCTTGCAGAAAATGAAAATAAAGTTAGAAAAGAAGCACTTGCACATGCATTTTTCTATGTTGCTTCCGTTGTATTTTCTAACTTACTTTTTTAAAAAATGGGCAATGGTTAATTATTTCCCCCTGTAAACTTTATGGAAGTCACAGTTCAGTGTGTATGGAAAGTTGAAATACTATAATGCACTAAGTTATGCAGTTTGGTATGATGGTAGGTGGCGGAACTCATCTGTGCTTCAGGAGAACAAAATTCTAATCCTTGCTTTGTGACCTGGGAAAACTTTAACTTCACTTTGTCTCAGGAACCTGAACTTGACCACTGGAATTCTGTACCATTTCTATTTAGTATGTATTCTTCAGGGATTTAGCAAAAAATACCATAGATGGGCACAAATGTTTCAAAGGAAAAAAATTTATGATAATACTATTATTAGAATATTTAATACTTAATAATTTAACAACATATAGTGGGTATATGAAGATATATTTTGGATTCATTTTTGAAATAGGTATTTATCAAATGGGCAACAGATGTGAGAAGATAAGCAGGAATGAAGTGCATAAAAGCACAGAAATAAGAGTGATGTAAATACAGAAATAAATAAGCGGTCAGATTGGGGGATGTTTGTGGGATATGTGGACAGCTTTTCAGATGTTAAGCTTTCAGTATAATTGATTGTTACAATGCTCAAAATTTTCCTAGTGTTTTCTTGCTTCATTAAGAAATTTTTATTTTCAGAGTTAATTTTAATTTCCATAAAAGCACCATTTTTTAACCTATTTTACTAGAGCATTATAATTGCACATAGTAGTAGTTGGGTGTATCTCAACAAACTTGTACGTGCATGGAGTTTGAAGTCAGTTTGTGTCTTTCTCCTTTTCGTTTCCCTCTCCCCATTCTCCTTCTACCATCCTGATCTTCCTTTTTTCTCTACTCTCCATCACACCTGACTGCATAATTTAGTGCATTATGGTATTTCAGCTCTCCATAATCTTCTCATCTATTTATATAGTTTTGATTGGTTCTTTCTACTTAATATAAAAATGAAATTTCCTATGGTATATTTATTTATGTACATACTATGGTTTTTAAAAATATGTCATATTTTCTCCTCTTTCCCATCGCTTCTCTCTCCCTCTCAATTTCCTCCTTCTCCTCTACTTATTTTACCTATATTTTTATGATCACAGATCCTTCCCTCCTTCCTTTGTTTTGCTCTAGCTTCCGTATGAGAAAAACATCCAACACTTGATTTTTCTTAAACTGGCTTATTTCACTTCAGTTAGCACGATGTTCTCCATTTCTGTCCAATATCAGCAAATACCATTATTTCTTTTTTCTTCTTTAAGGCTGAATAAAACTCCATTGTGTATGTATACCCGTTTCTTCATATGTTCATCTATTGACAGGCATCTGGGTTGATTCATAAAATGGTTATTGTGAATTATGCTGCTGTAAACATGGAGGTGGCTGTATCATTATAGTATGTTGACTTTAGTTCTTTTTGGATAAATACCAAGGAGTGGGAGAGCTGGGTTGTATGGTGATTCCATTCCTAGTTTCTTGAGGAATCTCCTTATTGAAGAAGCTCCAACTTTACCTTTCTCAGGGGACACTGGATCCTCTTGTTGTCTGCATAAGAGGTGTATGCACAGCCTTTCTCTAGTGATGGCATTGGAAAAAGCACGTGACATCTTTGACAATATTCCTTTTGATACAAGTGTTGTGAACCTGGAAAGAGACTTGTTGTCATCTGAAATGTCTTGTGTGTTCTCCACAGAAAAGCAAACCAAACTGGTAAATGTCTTACAGTACCTTGATTTGTTGATTGTATTTCATGTCTACATCAGAAGCAGGAGTATCCCGTATCTGCCTTGTTCCACCATGGGGTCAGTGGGTGACTGTTGAACATTTATTGTTAATTGTATTCTTGATAATTGCCATTCTGACTGGAGTGAGATGAAATCTTAACATAGTTTTAATTTGCATTTTCCTGATTGCTAGAGAGGTTGAACTTTTTCATATACTTGTTGACCATTTGTATTTCTTTTTTTGATAAGTATCCGCTTAGTTCTTTTACTCATTTATTGATTGACTTACTTGTTTTTTTGGTGTTAAGTTTCTTGAGTTCTTTGTATATTCTGGACATTAATGCCCTATTTGAGGAGCAGGTGGCAAAGGTTTTCTCCCATTCTGTAGGCATTCTCACACTCTATCTACAGTGTTTCCTTCGTAGTGAAGAAGCTTCTTAGTTTGCCATCCCACTTACTGACTTTTGACTTTATCCCTTGTGCTTTAGGAGTATTATTAAGTAAGTTAATATGTTGGAGTGTTGGGCCTACATTTTCTTCTAACAGTTGCAGGGTTTCTGGTCTAATTCCAGGTCTTTGATCCACTTGGAGTTGAGTTTTGTGCAGGGTGAGAGATAGGGGTTAAGTTTCATTCTTCTATATATTGATTTCCAGTTTTCCCATCGTGTGTTTGAAAGGCTATTTTTCCCCCCAACGTATGTTTTTGGCACCCTTGTCTAGCATCAGATAACTGTATTTATGTAGGTTTTTCTCTGTGTCTTCTATTGTCTTCCATTGGTCTTCATGCCTGTTTTGGTGCAGGTACCATGCTGTTTTTGTTACTATGGCTCTGTAGTATAACTTGAGGTCTGGTATTGTGATGCTTCCTGCTTTGCTTTTCTCGCTAAGGATTGCTTTGGCTATTCAGGGTTTCTTATTTTTCAAAATGAATTTCATAACTGCTTTTTTCTAGTTCTGTGAATAATGTCATTGGAATTTCAATGGGAATTATGTTGAGTCTCTATATTACTTTTGGTAGTGTAGCCATTTGACAATATCTGCCTATCCAACAACATGGGAGGTCTTTCCATCTTCTGAGGTCTCTTTAATTTCTTTCTTTAGTGTTTGTTCTGTAGTTTTTGTTGTAGAGGTCCTTCACCTCATTTCTTAGATTGATTTCCAAGTTGGGGGGGGGCAGCTATTGTGAATGGGATAGATTTCCTAATTCCTTTTTCAGCAGATTCATTATTGAAAGGATAGGAATGTGATTGATTTATGAGTGTTGATCTTATATCCTGCTACTTAGCTGAATTTGTTTATGAGCTCTAGAAGTCTTCTGGTGGAGTTTTTTGGTCTTCTAAATATGGGATCATGTAGTCAGCAAACAAATAATTTGAGCTTTTCTTTTTTTATTTGTATCTCTTTAATTTCTTTCTTTTGTCTAATTGCTCTGACTAGAGTTTCAAGGACTATGTTGAATAGGAGTAGTAAAAGTGGGCATCCTTGTCTTGTTCTGTTTTTAGAGGAAACACTTTCATTTTTCTCCATTCAGAATAGTGTTGGCCTTGGATTTGTCATATATAGCCTTTACAGTGTTGAGGTAAATTTCTTCTATTCCTAGTGTTTTCTAGTGTTTTAAACATGAATTGGGGCTGTAATTTGTCAAATGCTTTTTCTGCATCTGTTTATATTTCTTGACATTTTAAGAGAAAAATGTTCACGCTTTTTTTTTTTTGGAGAGTCAAAGATATATTGGCTTAAGCACGCCAACCAATAAAGATAGTTTCTGTCCTCATGAACTTTGTAGTATAGAAAAGTAGATTTGGAAGGAGTTACTATAATACCATGGGTTGATATTATTTATGATAGAGGAAATTTCAGGGCTTGGAGAACTCAGCAGTAGGATTCTGGGGTAGGAGTTTAAGCTAAGAAGGGGAAGGAAGGAATGAGGGTAGTTAGGCTAAAATGAACTTTATAGTTCTTTGCCTTTGAATAGAATCAGTTCACTGTTCCTCCTGGCTACAGAGGGGAATTAATATGAAGCATAAAGAGCATGTAAATAATTCCAAACCTACAAAAGAGGTCAGGTAACTTTATAGTTTAATATTGAATTGGTAATATGGACATACATAAATTCTTAGCAGTCCTGTGTATTTTAAGTAAATTGTAAAATGCAAACATTATTTGCCAACAGATCTATTTGTCCAGTGCTTTTGGTGAGTGATTAAGTTCTAGACAGAAGAAGAACATTGTTTTGTTGTGAACATGCTAGGCTGTTGCTCCATGTGATACTACCATTGGTGATAAGTTTTTGATGGACAGATTAGCACAATTAGGTGGGATTAATTTCTTTTCATTTTTGAACTACTTAAATCTATAGTAAATAGGAGGTGGTCCCACATGTCTGTAATCCCACCTACTAGGGAGGTTGAGGCTGGAGAATCTCAAGTTTGAGGCCAATCTTGATAATTTAGTGAGACCTTGTCTCAAAATAAATAAATAAATTTTAAAAAACGGTGAGGAGGCTGGGAATGTAGGTCAGTGGTAATAAAGCGCCAGAGAGGTTCAACCCCCAGTATTGGGGGTGGTGGGGGGATAAGGGTAGACTTCATAGGAAAAAAAAAAAAAAGAACTCAAAAGTTTTTGACTAATGAGAATCAAGTTCTTGCTACATTGAACAACAATTTCATGCTCTTGGACAAAGTGAAATATATTCCTTGAGCCCATTTTATTCTGTAAGTAAGGTTAAGGGAATATCCCATATCTAACTGTAGTAGAGTATTTTGTTGAAAAGAGAATATACTACTTTGTTGTATTGTGGGGAATATAATGTTGATTGAAATTCTTAGTAATTATTTAAGGAAAAAAAACATCAAATTGAATGAAAACAAATCTTTTCACTTGCAAATTTAGAGAAACATTTTGAATAGCCTTTAATTGGAAGTTCTGTGAAACTAGCTATGATTATAGGAGAAAACGAATTAAAAAGATAAGGTCACGTCTTAAATACGAATTATTCAGAATATTTCCTTGTGGAATGCTTGGTAGGAGAGTTCCTCTAGCTCTAGCAGCTGTCTTGCCACATAGGATTTACCTGAACTTCATCCAGATGTGCACATCTGCTCCACATGTTCCTGGCCTTTATCAACACCAATTCTAGTGGATGTTTAGGGGATAGGGGAATCCAACTTGCATCTTTGGTGATGTATATAGTACACAATTTTAATGGTCTTCTAGGTTCCAATATATTCTGCTAGCTCATCAGACAGTTATTAAATTAAAGTTCTGCAGAGAAATTGAAACTTAAAGATGTTGTAGTTTGGTTCTTTGAGAATAGTGTTTTCTGCTTTTATTGGAAATTAAATGACTCTTGTTTGAACCATATGACCTGGAAAATTCCATTATATAATAATTATTCATTTTTAAGGGTACATGACTCAAAGGTAATAAGCTACGGTAACATTATTTCTTAATGGTTCTTTGTACTATAGTTATAGAAGTTATTTTCAGTAATTCTGTTATTGCTGGAGCAGTTAGAGATGAGGGTAAAGATGAAATCCTAGATAAATTCACCTCACTTTTAAAAAATATCTTTTTTTTTGAAAAATGTCTATTGCAATTACCAACAAATAAAAAATGTAGCTGATTTGAGTTTTTATTTTTTCTTAATATTACTGTCATTTATCCAGTGTGTCCAAGAATCATTAAAGTGAGAAAGTGTAAATTATGTTGTTATTAATAAATAAAAGAATCAGTCATATCTGGAACTTTAATTTCTTTAACAATCTATTCTATTTCCTTGAGAAGATGTTAAAAATTTGCTTAGAATTTTTATGAGTATGGTTTTAATTATAATTTGTAATTAATATTATTTTATGAGGATTAATAAAGCCTTATAATTTTGCAGGCCTTATCACAACAACATCAAGAAAACTAGACCGAGAACAGCAGGATGAACACATATTAGAAGTAAGCACTTTTTTATTTTTAATTAGTTTAAAATATTTGTAATTATAAATATCTTAAGAAAAAAAGATCTCGCTCCCAGTAAACCAGCATGCATAGCTGTTAATATCTTGGTATATTAGTTTCTGGCCATTAATAAAGAGCAAAATAAAGGAAACATTATAAATATAGCTCATCCCTTTTATCCCCCAATTCTTTCATCAGAAAGCAGGACTGCTGCCCTCTGTTCGATTCTAGTTCTTGTACTTTGTACATACACACATAGACACACAGCAAATACAGCTTTTATTGGAAATAAATAATCAATGCCATCTGGAATTTATTTTTACTTATTATAAGTGATTTTTTCTGCATACGTCCTGTAGTTCTTTTTTCTCAGTATTGTTTTTGAAATATATTGGTATTTATAGATCTAGATTAACCTTTTGAATTATTAGTTATGAGCTTGTTTCTAGATTTTTTTATTCTTTAAATAATTACATTATTATGCATTTTAAAATCAAATTTTTTATTTTTTAAAAACTTTACTACTTGTAAATGTCCTTTTCTAATAAGGATTCTCATTCTCATGGCTTATTTAAAAATGCCTCTAATCCTTAAATATAAAACAAAACCTTAGCTTCACCTCATAATTACCTATTTCTGGCTGATAATAAACAGGTTGCAAAAGGGGGCTGGGAATAGCTGGGAGGAGGAAGGTACCGTAATGTGGATAGTGCGGGTGAAGAAGCCAAGAAGCCAAGACAGAGGCAGCAGATGGAAAGGGAAACCCAGCAGAACAAACCTGTTTCCTCTGTTGACACAGCTCTATTACATGTTGAAGGCTCGTGTTGATTATTGGAGCCAGACCTGGAAAAGCTGTGTGCTTTGGTAGAACTTTCAAGATAATATTAAGACGTTGATGGGAAATAAGTTTTTGTGTTTGTTTACAGATCTTTATGTCCGTCTGTAGACCTTTGGTAGTGGTATATTGGAAAACCAGCTTGGCATTGATTTAGCTGTCTGAAAGAGTAGATCTCTGGTTCCATCACAGGGCTGGGAAAGTACTGGTTATTTAACTTGAACTTAGCAGCTGTTTAGTGATGAATATTAAAAACATAGTGCTTGATTGTGGTTCTCTTTCATTTTTCTTCTTTTTTTTTGTAAAGATTATATAAAAACAGATCAAAAGGACATGTCTTGGAGCTAAAGTAATATTTTGCTTTATTCTAAAAACCTTCAGGAACTTCATGAACCTTAAGTAACATGAAGCAACTACCTTACTTACATATGCTAGCCAAGCACAGTGGTACAAGCCTGTAAACCCAGCAACTCGGGAGTGAGGCAGGAGAATCATAACTTCAAGGCCAGCCTCACCATCTTAGCAAGGCCCCAAGCAAGCAATTTAGTTGAGTCTCTGTCTCAAAATAAAAAAGAAAAGGGGCTAGGGACATAGCTTAGTGGTAAAGCCCTAGTACTAAAACTAGAAGAAGAAAAAATTCCTGACAAGTACCACCAGGATGTATTCATGCTTTTATAAATAGGATATAAAGTTACCAAATTTCAAAGAGGAAATAGTTTCATGGAAATCTTAATCTGCATTTATGTTTTAATATCTTAGTAATTAATTTGGAAAGAGATGTTGGTGTAGGCGAGGGGAGAATAATTAAGGTATGTACTACCATAAACATGAACTTTTAAGGGTGAAATTGACTCATGCATGTAGAAACAGTTACCAGTACAGGCCTCAAGAATCTCTGATCTTTATCCCTAAATTTAATTTGTGGGTAATTTACTTAAAATGGAACTTACTTTACACTGCTATTACTGAAAACATTAAATTGGTATTAAATGTAAATGTTTATGTCCACCTTCCTAAGCATTAAAGACTTCTGTATAAGAAAACAGCCAAACAAAATAAAATAATGATTACTAGTATTTAAATGTGTAATACTTAGCATAGACTTTAAAATGATGCTTCAGCATATTTTATGGATGAAGCTTAAAAATGACAGTGTTTTAATGCAGTATTATGGATAATTTATATTTAAGTGGACAGAATACTTTTTAAGGAGGACTCTAAATATTTCAAGCAGAATCTTTATGTATCCCTTTCATGACCTAAAAATATTAAATTTTTGGTTGCTTAACATTTTGGTAAAGTCACCTTTTAGAGCTACAGTAGTTCAAGGAGACAGTAAGAAGTAGCATCTCTTTCTCAGCCATTGCCCAGCTACGCCTGTCCCTTTCTCTACAATTAGGAAAAGTTGCCCTTACCTCCTTACAGTGTTTTTGTCAGAATGGGAAGAGATGTATGGGCCATATTGTTATGTGACCTGTAGAAGTTTATATAAATGGTGATTCTCGTTAGGAAGACGGTGTTTACTTTTTGTATATCTTAAAAATGCTTGTTGATCTATTACCTTTAAAAAACAGGTTACTGTGACCGACAATGGTACTCCCCCTAGATCAACCATTGCAAGAGTAATTGTGAAGATCCTTGATGAAAATGACAACAAGCCTCAGTTCCTGCAGAAGTTCTACAAGATCAGACTCCCAGAGCGGGAAAAACCAGAAAGAAACTCCAAACGAGAGCCTCTGTATCGCGTTGTAGCTACAGACAAAGATGAAGGTCCCAACGCAGAAATCTCCTATAGCATCGAGGATGGAAATGATAATGGCAAATTTTTTATTGAGCCAAAAACTGGAGTGGTTTCATCCAAAAAGTTCTCTGCAGCTGGAGAATATGACATTCTTTCAGTGAGTTCAGTCTCAGAACATAGTCTCTGAATTTCTTAAGTGCTTTGACTATAAACCTTGTCTCTTATTTTGGCAAATAGCTTCAGTGTTTGTGAGCCTAATAATTAGGCAATTCTTTGTAATATTTGAGAAGTATAGGTTTATTTTTTTGTTTGTTTTATTTTTTTTACTTTCCAACTTTGACTCCAGTTGCCTATTATTGATGTTGAGTGTGGTCAAGAAGTAGTTGCTCTTTTCTTCAAGCGTTAAATACATGGCATATTCAGATACAAATATGAAATGTTTGAAAGTGGCTCAGTTTCAGAAACCATTCTGTTTTAGAATGTATCTTACGATTTGCTGTTTTTATCCTCTGTTCTTATTTTATAGATTAAGGCAGTTGATAATGGTCGCCCTCAAAAGTCATCAACCACTAGACTTCATATTGAATGGATCTCCAAACCCAAACCATCTCTGGAGCC